>NC_140584.1:523631068-524835011 GCF_964204655.1 Triturus cristatus
GCGAGACGCAGGGGTGCCGGGGCCTGGCGGCGGCGGCACCCCTCGGAACGGTCGTTCCGAGCTGCTGCGGAAATGTGCTGGGCGGAGAGGGGCGACGGCGTGGCGCGCGGGGCCTGGTACGGACCTGCTGGGCAGCAGCGTCCGAGGGCCTGGCGCCACCCGACCCCTTCCGCTCGGGGTCAGACCACTGGGGGGCACGAGCTGCCGGGGCCGCTCGGCCTTCGCTCTGCTGGGTAGGGTGAAGGGCCTCCCGCCAGGCGGCAGGCCCTCAAGTCGGACGGTCCATGCGAAGGGAGGAAGCTGATTGCTTGAAACAACAGCCGAGGCTGGCCAAGCAGTCCATCCCTAAACGGACCGAGAGTGCCCAATCGATCAGAGTACGGCCGGGGCATCCCCTCTGCAGGCCGCCCTGCGCGGGGGGATGCCGATTCGGATAAAAAAAGGACCGTCGGGAAGGGGCCTGAGCGGCAGGTGCGTACCCGGGCCCCTGGGGGCCCCGACGGGCGGGCCCGGGCGCTGCCTTCCCCGTCTCGCCATCGCCAGACCTCACGGAGGTCTGACCCAGCAAACCCGGCGGAAAAAGGACCATCGGGAAGGGGCTGAGAGGTAGGAGCGTACCCAGGCCCCTGGGGGCCCCGGCGGGTGGGCCCCGGCTCTGCCTTCCCCCCTCTCGGGATCGCCGGACCTCACGGAGCCCTGACCCAGCAAACTCGGAGAAAAAGACCCATCGGGAAGGGGGCTGGGAGGCAGGTGTGCGCACCCGGGCCCCTGGGGGCCCCGCTTCGGGCGGGCCCAGGGGCTGCCTTCCCCCGACTCGGGATCCACGGACCTCACGGGGCTCTGACCCAGAAAACTCGGAGAGAAAGGACCATCGGGAAGGGGCTGAGAGGCAGGAGCGTACCCGGGCCCCTGGGGGCCCCGGCGGGCGGGCCCCGGGTCTGCCTTCCCCTGATTCAGTATCGCCAAACATCACTTTGGTCTGACTGACCCTCTCCCTAGTAATCCGGAGGAAAATTACCCCCCTTTCTTGTAATCCGTGCGCACGAGGTGACAGAGGGGACCCACGGCGCGAATGTACCCGACCTCCTGGAGCCCTCGCTGGGATCCGGGAGGCAAATGGACCCTCAGAGACTTCCAGGCAAGCTCGGCCATCTGGTCGCCCCATAGGAAAGCATTGGGCGCGACCAGATGGCCGAAGGGGCCTGCGCGACCAGATGGCCGAAGGGACGTGCGCGACCAGATGGCCGAGGGGACAGGCGCGACCAGATGGCCGAGGGGAAAGGCAAAAGGGAAGGGGAAGCCTCCCCGGGCCCTCCGGACCCCGCCCCGGGCACCCTGCCGCGCGGCAGGACCCGGGACGGAGCCCGGGGCGGGGAGGCCGCCCTCCCCGGGGCCCCCAGGGGCCCGGCCGGGGCTCCGGAACCCAGACGAGCGAGGGGAGGCTCCCCGGCCACAACGGAACCCCGTCCCGGGCCTTTGGCAGTGCCGCAGGCCGGGGGACGGGGCCCGGGGCCGGAGACCCCGACCCGGGGCCCGGCCGGGCCCCTGGACCCAGCCGGGGCTCCGGGGACCGCAGGCGCAGGGGAAGCCTCCCCGGGCCCTCTGGACCCCTCCCCGGGCACCCTGCCACGCGGCAGGACCCGGGACGGAGCCCGGGGTGGGGAGGCCGCCCTCCCCGGGGCCCCCAGGGGCCCGGCCGGAGCTCCGGGACCCAGACGAGCGAGGGGAGGCTCCCCGGCCCCAACGGAACCCCGTCCCGGGCCTTTGGCAGTGCCGCAGACCGGGGGACAGGGCCCGGGGCCGGAGGCCCCGACCCGGGGCCCGGCCGGGCCCCTGGAACCAGCCGGGGCTCCGGGGACCGCAGGCGCAGGGGAAGCCTCCCCGGGCCCTCCGGACCCCTCCCCGGGCACCCTGCCACGCGGCAGGACCCGGGACGGAGACCGGGGTGGGGAGCCTGCCCTCCCCGGGGCCCCCAGGGGCCCGGCCGGAGCTCCTGAACCCAATGCAGCCACGGGAGGCACCCCGGCCGCAACGGAACCCCGTCCCGGGCCTTTGGCAGTGCCGCAGGCCGGGGGACGGCGCCCGGGGCCGGAGACCCCGACCCGGGGCCCGGCCGGGCCCCTGGACCCAGCTGGGGCTCCGAGGACCGCAGGCGCAGGGGAAGCCTCCCCGGGCCCTCCGGACCCCTCCCCGGGCACCCTGCCACGCGGCAGGACCCGGGACGGAGACCGGGGTGGGGAGGCCGCCCTCCCCGGGGCCCGGCCGGAGCTCCTGAACCCAATCCAGCCACGGGAGGCACCCCGGCCACAACGGAACCCCGTCCCGGGCCTTTGGCGGTGCCGCAGGCCGGGGGACGGCGCCCGGGGCCGGAGACCCCGACCCGGGGCCCGGCCGGGCCCCTGGACCCATCCGGGGCTCCCGGGCCCACAGGCGCAGGGGAAGGCCCTCCGGCCACCCTGCCACACGGCAGGACCCAGTTGCCGGCTGAGGACCGAGAGGGGTCCCAGAGTACCCTGTCCCTAGTAATCCGGAGGAAGGCTACCCCCCGTTCTTGAAACCTGCGCGCTCCGAGTGACGGAGGGGACCCTAGGGGCGAACGCACCCGGCCTCCTGGAGCCCCGGCTGGGATCCGAGAGGCAAATGGACCCTCATCGGGACTTCCAGGCCTGGCCCTGCCATCTGGTCGCCCCATTGGAAAGCATTGCGCGCGACCAGATGGCCGAGGGGAAAGGAGCCACCAGGTGGCCGGCAACTGAAAGGACTCCCGCCTGCCCACCCACCAGGGGCTCGGGGTGGGGACTCTGCTTCCCGGCTGGGCCTCAGGCACGGGGAGGACCACCGGAGCTCTTGGGGCCTGGGCGTACCCGGGGGAGGACTGCCCGGGACCCGTGGAGCCCGTCCCTGGGCACTTTGCCATGCCGCGGCCCGGAGGAGGGAAGCCCCGGGGACCTGGGAGGATGTTGCCCGGGCGTAGCCCATCTGGTCCCCGGCAATGAACCGCACAGCCCCGGCATGGGTGTTCCGGCATACCCTGCCCCTAATAATCCGGAGGAAGGATACCCTCCTTTCTTGTAACCCGCGCGCTGCGAGTGACGGAGGGGACCCTAGGCGCGGACGCGCCCGGCCTCCTGGAGCCCTGGCTGGGATCCGGGAGGCGAATGGACCCTCATCGGGACTTCCAGGCCGGCCCGGCCATCTGGTCGCCCCATTGGAAAGCATTGCGCGCGACCAGATGGCCGAGGGAAAGGTGCGACCAGATGGCCGGGACCGGAAGGACTCCCAGCTGCCCGAGCCATAGCGGTAGGGCTCCCGCCTGCCCACCCTGACACCAAGGGCTCGGGGGGGGACTCTGCTTCCCGGGTTGGCCTCGGGCACGGGGAGGTCCACCGGAGCTCTCGGGGCCTGGGCGCCCGGGGGAGGACTGCCCGGGACCCGTGGAGCCCGTCCCTGGGCACTTTGCCATGCCGCGGCCCGGAGGAGGGAAGCCCCGGAGACCTGGGAGGATGTTGCCCTGGCGTAGCCCATCTGGTCCCCGGCAATGAACCGCACAGCCCCGGCATGGGTGTTCCGGCATACCCTGCCCCTACTAATCCGGAGGAAGGATACCCTCCTTTCTTGTAACCCGCGCGCTGCGAGTGACGGAGGGGACCCTAGGCGCGGACGCGCCCGGCCTCCTGGAGCCCTGGCTGGGATCCGGGAGACGAATGGACCCTCATCGGGACTTCCAGGCCGGCCCGGCCATCTGGTCGCCCCATTGGAAAGCATTGCGCGCGACCAGATGGCCGAGGGGAAAGGAGCGACCGGATGGCCGGCAACTGAAAGGGCTCCCGCCTGCCCACCCACCAGGGGCTCGGGGTGGGGACTCTGCTTCCCGGCTGGGCCTCAGGCACGGGGAGGACCACCGGAGCTCTCGGGGCCTGGGCGTACCCGGGGGAGGACTGCCCGGGACCCGTGGAGCCCGTCCCTGGGCACTTTGCCATCCCGCGGCCCGGAGGAGGGAAGCCCCGGGGACCTGGGAGGATGTTGCCCGGGCGTAGCCCATCTGGTCCCCGGCAATGAACCGCACAGCCCCGGCATGGGTGTTCCGGCATACTCTGCCCCTAATAATCCGGAGGAAGGATACCCTCCTTTCTTGTAACCCGCGCGCTGCGAGTGACGGAGGGGACCCTAGGCGCGGACGCGCCCGGCCTCCTGGAGCCCTGGCTGGGATCCGGGAGGTGAAGGGACCCTCATCGGGACTTCCAGGCCGGCCCGGCCATCTGGTCGCCCCATTGGAAAGCATTGCGCGCGACCAGATGGCCGAGGGAAAGGTGCGACCAGATGGCCGGGACCGGAAGGACTCCCAGTTGCCCGAGCCATAGCGGTAGGGCTCCCGCCTGCCCACCCTCACACCAAGGGCTCGGGGGGGACTCTGCTTCCCGGGTTGGCCTCGGGCACGGGGAGGTCCACCGGAGCTCTCGGGCCTGGGCGCCCGGGGGAGGACTGCTCGGGACCCGTGGAGCCCGTCCCTGGGCACTTTGCCATGCCGCGGCCCGGAGGAGGGAAGCCCCGGAGGCCTGGGAGGATGTTGCCCGGGCGTAGCCCATCTGGTCCCCGGCAATGAACCGCACAGCCCCAGCATGGGTGTTCCGGCATACCCTGCCCCTACTAATCCGGAGGAAGGATACCCCCCTTTCTTGTAACCAGCGCGCTGCGAGTGACGGAGGGGACCCTAGGCGCGGACGCGCCCGGCCTCCTGGAGCCCCGGCTGGGATCCGGGAGGCGAATGGACCCTCATCGGGACTTCCAGGCCAGCTCGGCCATCTGGTCGCCCCATTGGAAAGCATTGCGCGCGACCAGATGGCCGGGGGGAAAGGAGCGACCAGGTGGCCGGCAACTGAAAGGGCTCCCGTCTGCCCGAGCCATAGCGGTAGGGTTCCCGCCTGCCCACGCAGGGCTCCGTGGCTGCAGGGCTCCGGGGCTGCAGGGCTGCAGGGCTGCAGGGCTCCAGGGCTGCAGGGCTGCAGGGCTCTGGGCCTGCAGGGCTCCGGGGCTGCAGGGCTCTGGGCCTGCAGGGCTCCGGGGCTGCAGGGCTCCGGGCCTGCAGGGCTCCGGGGCTGCAGGGCTCTGGGCCTGCAGGGCTCCGGGGCTGCAGGGCTCCGGGCCTGCAGGGCTCCGGGGCTGCAGGGCTCCGGGGCGGCAGGGCCCTGGGCCTGCAGGGCTCCGGGCCTGCAGGGCTCCAGGGCTCCGTGCTGAAGGGCTCCAGGGTCTGCAGGGCTTTGGGGCTGCAGGCCTCGGGGGACGCCCGGGGGACCCATGGAGCCCGTCCTGGGCACTTTGCCTCGCCGCGGGCTGGAGGAGGAAGCACCCGACGCCCCGGGGAAGTGTCGTCCGGGCTTGGCCCATCTGGTCCCCGCCTGAGAACCGCAATCCCCAGGAGGGGTGTCCCGGCATACCCTGCCCCTACTAATCCGGAGGAAGGCTACCCACCTTTCTTGCAACCCTCGCGCTCCGAGTGACGGAGGGGACCCTAGGCGCGGACGCGCCCGGCCTCCTGGAGCCCTGGCTGGGATCCGCGAGGCAAATGGACCCTCATCGGGACTTCCAGGCCGGCCCGGCCATCTGGTCGCCCCATTGGAAAGCATTGCGCGCGACCAGATGGCCGAGGGAAAGGTGCGACCAGATGGCCGGGACCGGAAGGACTCCCAGCTGCCCACACCGAGCCATAGCGGTAGGGCTCCCGCCTGCCCTTGCAGGGCTCCGGGGCTCTGCACCAGGGTCCCTTGTCCCGGGCAGATGGACACTTGGCAGGCCGCAGGACGTGGGATCCCAGGCCCTGACCAAAAATCAGGAGGCCCGGGGCCGGTCCCTGCTTCTCAACACAGCCAGGCTGGGGAGGTCGGGGAGCCTGCCCAAGCACGAGGGACCCGTCCCGGGCACACAGTCCATGAGGTTGTGCGCTCGTTTTCCACAATTTTCTTCAGAATAGTGCGTAGTTGCGCTAGGCAAAGTCCGCCCAGCCCTACTCAGGATGTGCTCTCGTTTTCCACAAATTTTTTCAAAATTCTGCGTAGTGGCGCTACGCAAAGTCCGCCCAGCCCTATTTAAAACCTACCCTTTAGCTAAAGTAGAGGTGAGGAATTTGGAGGGGAAAGAAAATATTATTGAGATAGGAGTGCTTCAAAGCCTCGCTCAAGATGTCATTCTCTGCACTGATAATTCCCAGTTCCTTATCCTCTTACAAGAAATTATCAAAGGAAGTTCAGAATCAAAGAACCTGAAAACTTCTCATAGCCCAGGAACCATGGGCTTTAGATCATAACTTTAGGGTAACGCAAATCAATGACGCTTCCCTCAAAAATGCTTGGCATACCACTAAGCAAAATTAAGGGAGGAATCAGCAGATCTATCCTCAATTAAACATACGAAACAGGATTGATATATAGGATAACAGTGGAAAATGAAGCTTCCCAGTTACTACTACTCACCACCCAGGCTGTTCTGGCCCATTTTTATGGGCTAGGAATAATGGCCCAAGAAATGAAGTACTGTAGAGAATGTGAAATATACCAATGCAAAAATCCCTATCAATCACCCAAGGTCCATTTGCAACCCATGCTTATAATTGGAAAATGTTTCAAGAGGGTGGGGATAGATTTAACAGGGCCTCTTCCCTGGTCTAATAAAGGGTATAAATATATATGTTAATATCAGTTGATCATGACACCGCACTTACCCGTGCCTTTCTTTACGGGGTCTCTGGACGGGGAGAACAGACTGCCTTGAAGATAAAAAGCAGGGAGAGAATATAGAAAAAGTTTGTTATGCACAGGCTAAAAATACTACAACTTGGCAAACCCCAACTACTTATGTGAAAGACTCTCTAATGACGAGAAATAAAGGACTGTATGATCCTTAATGTACAAGTGTCATGGTTTTCTTTGGTGAAAACGGCATAATCTGACAGCCTCCCAATTCTGCTTCAAGGGCTCCAAGGGTCATATTAACAAGCCAAGCGATAAAATTATCGCCGCTTTAGCGGCAGAAAACTGCCGCTAAAACGGCGATAATGGGCTTAATAATATGCTCTATGGAATTCCAATTGAAGACCATGTTAAACGTCCTTCACATTTAACAGGTGCTTCAATTGGAAATCCATAGAGCATATTATCAAGCCCATAAAGCGGCAGTTTTCTGCCGCTAAAGCGGCGATAATTTTATCGCCTGGCTTGATAATATGCCCCTATGTGTGGTAAGGAGGAGAGACGTTGTAGGTGACACCACACTCCTTCCACATGGATTTCAAGTACACTGACATGAAGTTGGTACTGCAGTCTGATGATATCTCCTTGGGGAACCACACACGGGTAAAGAGTCCCATCAGTGCCTTGGCCACAGCGGACACAGTCACTGTCCTCAGAGGGCTAACCTTCGGGTACCGGGTGGCATCGTCGCTTTTGGAACCAGCAGTGTCTGGTTGGCTGGAGGAATGCTCCCAGCCAGGCAGAACTATTGCTCCCATCAAGGGCAGGTGATTACATTCACTGTACAGCCCGTACTCACCCATAAATAGCTTGGACTGAGCAGTCAGGCTCACTACAAAGGCAATATGTAAAGCAAATACACAGCAGCCACTCGTGATAAATGTACTGAGCGTCAAAAAAGAGACTTCACACAGGATGTATGTAAAAATGGTTATAGTCAACACACATATTCAATCGATATAAGTTGACCATCATATACTTTTGGGCATAAAACACAATTAGAGAAATTCCTAGCAGTACTAGCACCACTCATATGATTTCACTAGTATGCACACTATGGACAATTCCTAATCTCCCCCCCCCCCCCCAATTGAGAGAATGTACCCTAATGCGGTACATGATATCAAGATTAGGTACACACAAGAAACACTTTTTAGCACCACCGCAAGCTGAAGCCACGCGGTAGAAACCCAATATGGAAAGGTATTGTACTTTTGGCACCAATCAATGTATAAGGCATCACAGATGGCCAGTGTCGTAAATCACAGGAGGTCCAGACACAATCACTCCCAATCACACACACTCACTTTGCACTAAGTGATGCAACAGATATCGGCCAGTCCATAGGGCACTCTCCTATATACACATACCCACTCAGCACCGTGGCCCAAGCCTCTCTCCAACCTTAAGTTCACCCCTATTGTCCTATACCCCCAGATGGAAAATAACCAGCCCCACCTCCCAGACACTCGGCTGCAGGAGGCCAAATTCACACTTAGTCTGTGTCCTTGGGAAGCAGATGGGAATATGTAACAGTTTTAATTAGGAGGTAGACATACAAAAGGGAGAAGTTAGCAGCCACTCAGGAAGTTCACCCACAGGTTTCAAAGCACAAGGGAGTCAAGCAGTCTCTTGACCTGCTTCTGAGCTGTCTTGGATGTGTTTCTTCAACCCAGTCAATCTCTCTCGCTACTACCTGGTGCCACGATGTCTTCAGGAGGGGCTAGGTGTGGAGAGGACAATTGGTCCTCTGCAATGAGGGTCAACAAAGGAACAATCGATGAATGGTGAGTGACATAGGGGAGCCTCTTGGCAGGATGAGGTGCCCCGATCGGTACACGATGATCGGGCTCGTGCTCACGCGATCCGGGCACAGAGACTGGTGCGCATTGGGATGAGTTGCAACAGGCACTTCAGATTTCAAACACGATGAGTTGCACATTCCACACCTCCCTGGTAAGGAGGCACAATGCCCGGTGCACATCTAGTTGGATGGCACCAGGCAATTCCGGTCACACACACTGTAAAGACTTGCAATTCCATTCCTTTCTGGAAATGAGGCACAACATCCGGCGCATGATGATATTGTTTGCGCCAGACCAGTCCGGTAACACAGAAACAGGCGCAAATTTAGCACAGCCACATGAGGTAGAATGAGACACTACTCTGGGCACACCCCCACCTCTGTGGATCGCACCCTGTGAATCAGACACTGCACGCAATGAGCATGCAGTCGGCATGTTGCCTGAGAGAAATGTGGCACGATCGATGAAACGGGCCATGCGGGCCCCCTCAACCAGTGAATCCGCTCACAGACACAGAAAGCGGATAATGAACACTGCACAATAGTCTGTGTCTATTTGTCCATGCTTGTATGTCCATGTTTAACTACATCAAGACCACATCTATTGGGTTTGTCAATGCTTCTTTAATGCTGGGGCATGTTCAGTGTTTAGGTGGAATTTATTAAGTCACAAAGAGAATACTTGCCAGCTTTACATTAGTCCCATACAGCAGCTTAATGTTCTAGATTTTACAAGATTTCAGCTGGTCTTGAGGCATATATTGTACATAAGTAGGTGACAAAACATATGTCTTCTTAATATTCACTGTGTGACTTTAGCAGGAGAAGACATCTGAAAGATCATATAAGAGGGTTCAGGAAAGCCCAAGTGGGACAGATTAAAGTATCAAACAAAGTCTGCCTTGATCAGTGCAAGCAACATTCATCGCTGTCCTGGACTATAGAATGGTAGGTAGGTAGTTGGATTATAACAGAATTATACCACCAATTATCTCTATAAAATATATTTGAAACACTGCATTCTCATACTTTATAAGCACACAGATCTTTTTTTGGAACCTTCATCATGGCCCGGTTTCAGAAATGTATTGCGAAAAAGTAATAACTCAATTGAAGGTTTTCCCACCTCATGTGATGCAGGACTTCAGGTACTCCTTATTACGATGCAGAAAATTGCACTTGTCCATTACCCGTTGTACATGCTAAACTTTTTTTCAATTTCAAATCTGTTACATTTCCTAGGACTAGCCCCCCAATGATGGAGAATGATTGACTGTACAGTCAGGTGAACGCTGAATTTGTTCCCATACTTTTTCCAATAATTGTTGTCATGTTCACAGAATGTGTATTGTGGTTCACAAGTGTTGCTGAACATTGTAAACTGTAGAAACAATGTAAACGTAGATCCCCACCCCTGAGCAGATTGCACCCAGGTGTGTGTGGGAGTAGAATATTCAGTGTCCACTTAAAGACCCTTTAGCCTGCATACAGAAGCAGAGCGTAAGTGGAATGCTTAAGTAAAGAATGTGGCATCTCAGTCTTCTAACTTTTGTTGCAGTGTAAGCGTGGTCAAATTTGTATTATAAGCTTACTCTCATTTACTACTCTAACCGTACTGTTGCCTTTATGATTTTACAATCTGCAACACATCCATTCACCATAGAGGCAATGATCCTCTGATGAATCTTTGTCTGCTAATCGGAGGGGTAGAAATTAGGGTAACAAAACACCATGTTAGCTGTTCAATGCGGACCCTTAATTGACAGCTGACTCACAAATTTTAGATCAGATTTAGGTACACCACTCTTAAACCCATGCTGTAGATATGAAGTAATTTATAAGAAACAAGGTTCCATTCAATTAAGGATAGGTATAATATCACAAATTTCCCCAAAAAAATTGGATTATATGTTTTATTCAAAAAATGATTTAGATATAATGCAATTACTACGAAACAAAAATATATGTGGTGAAATAAGTGAGCAGCCCGTGAGTTGTAAAAGGAAATCAGCCGATTTCCTGACCGCAGGCAAGTGACTTAAAATGTGACTTTTTGTGTTTGTGAAATAAAGATTATTGAAAGTCACAATGGATCAACATCTCGTGCTCAAATAAAAAATTACAATGTATCATCAAGAGATTAGAGATGTAAGTCGACGACGTTTCGATCCCCAAAGAAGTGGTGGGATCTCTTCAGGACTAACCGATTGATGGAATGACTGGGAAAGTATGCCTGGGTAGGTAAGGGAAGAAGGGGGGGGGGAAACGGGAAGGAAAAGAAAGGAGCGAAAGGATTATTAAAATAGAAAGGAAAAATTAAAGGCGATTGCACTGCAGGGCGCATTGGGCAATTCCAGGATAAAGATGCGCTGGAGAGGGAAAGCAGTAAGCATGCTAGGGATACAAATTGCAGGAGGGGTGAGAGGGGGTGGGGTAGAAAGAGGATGTATGGTAAGAAAAATAGAAGGTGAGGGAGCACCAAGGTGAGGAAAAATTCCATAAATTAGGGGACAAGTATAGGAGAATTAAGGAAGAGGGAATGGGTAGAGAGAATGAGATGTGAAAGGGGAGTGGGGTAGTGCCTTAGGGGGAAAGGAAGAATGGAGGTTGGGGGGAGAGAGAGAGAAGGAAGAACTTACTGTGAAATGGACAGCAGAAAAAGGAAAAGTTGAGCGAAATCCGCTTCGTTCGGACAAGGAGGTCAAAATCAGCCGGACCGTGACATTGTTTTGTATTTGTGCGTTATCTATAAAGTTTTGTTGAAAATCATTAAGCGCATTGGCGTTTTTCTGATACGCACTAGTCGTTTGTACAAATGACATGTCGGCGGAGGAAGTGCGGAAGCGCATCCAATTAGATTGCTTTATAACGAGTCATGTGCTGTGTGACTTGTTTCCGGTTTTGTTTTTATGGCTGCCGGCGGGTCTGAACACGAGAACTCGGTGTCTTACAAGGGCAGTCATGGAGTAATTTTTATATGAATGTAAGTACAGCTTATGATGGTTGTTCAATTGTATTATAGCTAGAATGATCTAGCCATACAAATACGTTCGGCTCCTTTTTTTGATGCTAAACCCGGTTTTCAAAAAAACATATTTTAATGAATATGAGCTATATCATTATTACGGACAGCCATATTGGCATCTTATAGACATTAGTAACGTGACCCGCTAATATCGGGATTGAATTTAAGAAATTGTTCGCATATATATGAATGAATTTGACTTAATATTTTTATTATGGCAACATTTTATTAGCACTACTTTTTATGATTCTATGGACACAGAAAGTACGATTGCTCCGCATCCTCATGTTTTTGTTTATTCCGCTCATACAGTCGTATGACTGTTGGAAGCGTATGTTTAATACGTGTCCAGGTCATTGTTCATTGATGGGTACTCGGTTGCAATCACACGGGCGTTTGACATTTTAATTGACATGTGCGTTTGCTTGGTAACATTTAATGATTGGTTGGCTTAAATTTTGTTAGAATATTATTGATTGAAATATTAAATAATTGCTCATTCATTTTACAGTGCTTGGGATATTCACCAATCGTAGTGAATTTTTGTGTGCGTTACACTACGCCTGACTCACATTTACATGAATTGTGGATATAATTGCTGTTCATCCACCTCAAAATTGGGGTGAGTGGAAGAATTTGCTTTTCTGTATATACTGGAACCTCAAGAAGATTTTTTATATGATTGTCAAGGTAATGTTGAACCATTTATTATTATGATGAATTCGCATTTGTATGTATGGCAATAAGCTTATGTTATGAATATGACATTTGCTTTACTATTTATATCCGATTAGCTAATCAAGCTGGGAACATTTTACATTAATGACTGACCCAAGAGTGGACTAGTTACAAATTGTGGTGAGATTTCCGTTTGGGTGCAACCTTTTTTGGATTTTTGGGCTTTATATCCTAGTCTCCACACTTATAGATGGTATTGGATTTTGCATGTGGGTGATGAGATGCTCTTAAATCGCCCAAACCGATTAATGTATTGTTTGTGTTGGTAACCAATCGTTATGAATCTATTTAGGATTACACTTTGGGTTCTATTTGGGCTCCATTTGGTCTTTTTTCTAAAAATTCACCTGGTGATTCTATTTTCAATTTTCCATTGGAATTAATTGTTTAATTTGGGTTCTTATGGATTTTCTCTCCTCCGTTCCTTCTCACTTCTGCTATCTATAACAGAAGTTGTATCTAAGTATTATTGATAATTTAAATCTGAGTTTTTTTCTGATACTGTTTGTCGAGCAAGTCACATTATATGCTGTTATGAGATATGTTTTATGTTACTCTTTACAGCCCTGAGGAAGCCCGTTGTCGGTCTTCGTGCAACATTAAAGAAAATATTTTTGTACTAATGAACAATTTGCACTCAAGTGTCTACTGTACAGTTTTTACACTTTGGAGTTTTTGCCTCTCTTTGTGCTATTTATATGTTCTAGATTTGTATGGTCTTAAGGCAGTGGACCAAAGAGGTGGGCAAACTGAATTTACAAATTCTGTTCATATATGTGTGTATAGGAGGGTGGTGCAGCTGGTGTCTTCCCTAACTGCCTAATTTTGCTGTTTGTTTAGTCAACCAGCATTTAGCCACATAAACTTAATTTACAGTAGAGCGCACTTGTACACTTTGTTTGTGTCAACACGTGACAGGCAATTGCCACACCGCGTGCATTTGTCCCCAATCCTGCATCTACTGAGACTGATTGGGAAAAATGGAAGGAAGGTTTTGAAGCATACGTAGAGGCTCTTGAGGGGGAATCATTTACGCAGTAGAAAAAGTTTGCTTGCTATCCTCATACATTGTCTAGGTTCTGAGGACCGCAATAATTTACAGCACATTTCTAAGATGGTGTTTTTTTAAAACACCTTTTATTAACTGAATTTTCATTTTTCCCAATATGACTACTGCGGTACAATGAACATGTGAATCGGTAAACACAGTATTGTTATTTTTGTGAGCTCAACTTCATAAAAAGACATAAGGCCGACAAAGCTAATACCTGCTGTTTCTCACACTGTATATAGTCCACACAGTCATAAATGGTTTGCCGCTTAAACATTTTACAAATATTCACAGATTCCGAGCCGGATGCCTGACCGTATCCCATTCCCAACACGCCCTTGTCTGCTATAACAACAAAAAATAAATCCCCAACTTGTCCCCCTCCCCCTCCTTCCAGTCCTTCTATCTTCATATAGCAGCGTCCGAAGACACCATGGTGCCTCAGGCTTGATACATCACATCATTGATCAACATCGACATAAATACTTCTCGGGTTAGGTTAATAACGACAATCGTTCATTGGCATACATACTGGCCATTGTAATTATCTCCAAGAGGTGGGTTTGGCGTTTTTGCACACTTTTTGTTATGAGTCAGTTCGAGCATCTGCAGCATCTAATTCTTGCGCTTTGAGGGTTTCCAGCATAACATCCCACTCCAGTGCTATCGGGGTTTTACGTAGGCCCCTGGCCTCCTCCCGCCTAATGGCCACGCTTTCTGCACTACCTCACCGAATCAACTCACTATGCCACGTATGTACGGATGGTGACTTCTTGGATTTCCACCGCATGGTGATAGCCCTTATTGCTAAGATGAGCGATAGGTTCACGAGCCTATATTGCACTTTGTGTTTAGTGGAGGACTTGTGGAGGCCAAGGATACATGCTTCCAGGGTTTTGGGTATGTCCCTTTGTGTGGCTGCCTGTGTATAGTGCCTGACCAAGTCCCATAACTCTCGTATATGTGGGCAAGCTCAGACCATGTGAACTATCTCTGTCCCCTCCCAGTGACATCTAGGGCAACAGTTTTGTGTTTGCGGGAACATTCTATCTAGTTTATGAGGGGTGAGATATGCCCTGTCTCGTATCATGGTTTGGATATATCTGAATTTTGTGTTCCTCTGTATTTTCCTAGGATTTTCCAGAATTCTCTCCCATTCTTTTTCTTCCAGGACTCGCCCCATGTCATCTGACGATGCGGTTCGTAGTGAGAGCTATCCCCGTATGGGCACGTATCCCCATGTATAACCATTTTATTAGGTGTCTGGCCCGTCCCATATAATAAAGTGCTTTTACCAGTGCGTGTGTTGATGGTTCCTGCCGATGCGGGGCCTAGTGCGCCTTTACATATTATTAGCGCTGCATGTACTGTATACAAATGATTCGGCACCCCTGTCTCTCTAACAAAGTTATCATGGTCCAGTAGCTGTCCGTCATGGAACAAGTCCGACAACATGCTAACCCCTGCTTCAAGCCAGGGAGCGAGAGTGCGTGTCGTTATTCGACCAGTCTCTAGTGGTATTCCCAACAACGAGATGTTGCCAGCCTAAGCAGGATGTGGGCTTGTATATTGGAGTATCGCCTTCCAGCACTGTAGCGCCGTGTGCAGCAGGGGAGGAAGATGCCGGGGGAGTTTGCAGCGTGGCAACAGTAGTGTATGCAAAGCTTCTCTTGCAATATCACGCTCAGTGTATCCTATTTCCTGCAAATTATGCCCGGCCATCCAGAAGGACAACCATTACAATTGGCAAGCATAGTAGTATGATCTGACGTCCGGTTTCCCAGCCCTGCTTTGTCCGTATCGAGCTGTAGCTTTTTCAGGCTTGTCCTCCTCCTGTCTGGCCTCCATATAAGCTCAATAAGCATAGTGTTTAAGAGTTTAAAAGTGGACTGTGGGAGCAGCACCGGTAGATTCGTAAAATAATAAAGCAGACACGGGAGGACCACCAATTTGGTAATGGCTACTCTTCCCATCACTGATAGTGGTAAAGTGGTCCAGAAGGTGATACTAGAGCGCAGAGCTCTGAGTGCTCGGTGTAGGTTACCGTCTAACATATCGGTGGGCGACCGGTATACCTGAATACCCAAATATTTAAACGTTTGCGGTGCCACCTGTAATGTTGTGGGCCCAAATAGTATACTCGTGGGCATGTCCTGCTCCTGAAAGGAAACGGCATGCGATTTTGATGAATTAATGGCCAGGCCCGATATGCGTTCAAATACGGCAAATATCCCAGGCAGGGGGGCTAGATCCGAGAGTGGGCACCGTTGCCTCGTCCCCCTAAATATATGATTTTCAGCTGATATATGGCCCCCAGTACGAACCCTAGCAGTGGGGGCATCATATAGGAGCCGGAGCCTCTTAAGATAATCATCCGGGAGTCCAAATTTCGCTAGCGCCTTGAACATGTACTCCCAATTTAGCATGTCAAACGCCTGGCGTAGGTCTAATGATATGCAGCCTGCGTGAGCATAGCGTGCGGAGGCAGCCGACATTAAATAGCGCAGTCTCCTGGTGTTCAAAGACGTGCTCCGGGCCGGCAAGAATCCAGTCCGATCTATATTTATCAACTTATTCAGGATAGGCAGGAGCCTATTTGCCAGTACCTTACTAAGTATTTTATATTCCGTGGCTAGTAACGATAATGGACGGTAACTTGCCATATCAGTGGGGTCCCGTCCCGGTTTCGGAAGAGAGACCACCAGTGCTTGTGCCGTGGTAAAGGGCAGTGTACTCTCCGCCAACGCCGTGTTGTATTGGGCCTCCAAGTGTGGTAGGAGTGAGTCCGTGAAGACGTCATAAAATTCCGCAGGTAACCCGTCCAGCCCAGGGGTCTTATTACGGGGAGCCCTTTAATTGCCACCTTCATTTCTGATTTTGTAATGGGACCTGATAGGTCTTTCAGGGCTGCTGCAGTCGGTTGTGGGTACGGTAATGCATGGAGAAAATCGTCGATTCCTGTGTCCCCACTGCCTGTAGGTCCGCTATACAATGTGGCGTAATAGTGTCAGAAGGCCATGTTAATGTCATTTTGGGTATGCGCCCTGTCACCTGACATGGTATTACTTTCATTGATCACAGTGGCCGGGGGATCATCACGCAGTAATATGGCTAGCAGTGCCCCCGATTTGTCCGCCTCAGAGTGGCATCTCTGCGTGTAGCGTTGGTGGTCTATAACACGCAGTGATTCCAACAATTCCGCGTGTTTGATGTGGGCTTCCTGGAGTGGTGCCTGCTTCTCCCTATTGTGTGTGGCCTCTTGTTCTAACCTATCCATCTGCTGTTCTGTTTCCGTAAGGGCCTTATGCACTTCCTGCCTAGCTCCCACTGTTGCGCTTATGGCCTTCCCGCGTATGACCGCCTTAAAAGCGTCCCATTCAATGAAACCATTAGAAGCTGTATCACTATTTTCGGCAAAATACTGTGTAATAGTGTCAGCCATGGCAGTACGGAACACTGTGTCCTCCAGCAGCTGTGGCCATAGTCTCCACGTAGGAACCGGAGTGAGTATCCTACCCCATGTGATAGCTATCTCCAAAGGGTTATGGTCCGAGAAGGTTTTCACTAAATACGTAGCGTATGTGACCTGCATCGCAATTGTGTTTGAGCAGTAAATTCTATCTATCCTAGTGGGTAGCATATGTACCGGGGAGTAAAACTAGTATTCCCTATGTGTTGTGTGGCGCATTCTCCATACATCGCAAAATGCCCAACCCTCCGCCCAGTTACATAGTGTCTTCGCCTGCATAATCACGCCCGCGCCATTCAAAGGGGGATGGGACCTGTCTAGGGCAACATCCATGATTGAGTTACAATCCCGACCGATGATCCAGGGATGCATCTCCCACACAGTCAGTGCGAAGTTCAAGGTAGTCAAAAAGCCCTCTTGCTCTGTATTCGGCGCATATGTGCTGCCCAACACAACTTGTTGCCCATCCAGGGATCCCCTCAGGAGAACGTATCGTCCCTGTTTGTCTATTCTTTGTTACAGTGTTGTAAAGGGTACACCATGTCTGATCCATACAGTGGCTCCACGGGCATATCCAGAATAATTAGTAGAGAATACCTGTCCCCTCCATTTCTTGCGGAGCCTCACTGTCTCCTGCTCTAACATGAGTTTCCTGTAAATATACTATGTGTGCTTTATGCTGGTACAATTGGGCATGTATTCTATGGCATTTCTGTACCGAACCCATACCTCTCACGTTCCATGTGATTATGTTATATATGGCTAAGTGTATGCATTGGAGTCGTAAGATGATCTTGTGATCAGGGGGCATATGTATCAAACGATTTTTTAATCGCAAACGCTGCGATTCGCAAAATAACAGCGTTTGCGATTAAAAAACGGTAATCGGGATGTATGAGCCAAATCCCATCGCAAAATTAAGGAATTGCTAATTTAGCGATTTCTTAATTTTGCGTAAGCATTTAAGAAATCGCAAATTGCGATTTCTTAAATGATATGTAAAAAGCACCCAAGTTGTGCGAATTATCCTTAAGAAATCGCAAATTACCACCAACTTCCAGTTGGTGGTAATTTGCGATTTCCTTTCAAAAAGCACTTTTTTGAATTTTACAAAGTGCCACGTGGCGCTCATACATGCCCTTAGGGCATGTATGTGCGCCATATGCACACACATGCTCATTTCAGGGGTGCATCAGGGTGTCATCATGACACCCTTGCACCTTTGAAATTATTCTCAAATTGCGATTAGCAAATTGCGATTCGCTATTTGAGAATTACTTCCCATTCATTCCTATGGGTCTCCTGGCCCATAGAAATGATTGGGCAGGTATTCCTTAATTGCGATTTCGCAATTTGCTAATCGCAATTAAGGAATTTTAAGAAATCGCAAAAAGTTTTGCAATTCTCAAATAGCGATTCTTTAAAAATCGCTATTTGAGAATCACAAATGGTGATGTTGATACATATGCCCCTTAGTCTTGTCGTACATGTGTGAATGATAAGCCGCTGCATAATAAACCAGTTAATAGGACTGTACCCCTTCCCAAAACTCCCAATACTCGGTCCGGTCGAGAAACTATACCGGACCATGCAGCCAAACATGGCAAACAAAACTATGCCCTCTACAACAACAGCATTTGCAATGTGGGGGACATCGCTAACGCCAATCATGGAGTGCAGTTCGCTCTCCGGTACTCTGTACAGCTCAGTCCGAGCAAAGGCCCGGGCTCAAGAAAACATGCATGCACACAAAGCCGCAACATAGTTCATCAAAAAGGATATTGCGCCAGAGGCAGAAGCAAGTCATTGTGTACAAGTGTCCTCACGGCGGTCAGCCAAACAATCCATCCGCCGT
Organism: Triturus cristatus; assembly: GCF_964204655.1. Taxonomy (NCBI): domain Eukaryota; kingdom Metazoa; phylum Chordata; class Amphibia; order Caudata; family Salamandridae; genus Triturus; species Triturus cristatus. The sequence continues at coordinate 523,649,754 of NC_140584.1, forward strand.
CTGCAGGGTCACGGTGGGAAACAGGGCCACACTTCCCTCAGAGTCTGACCTGTGCAGTTCATCCTCCAAGGAGGCTGAGCCCTCTATTAGTGCAGTCTCTCGGAACGTAGCAGCAGCTATAAGTGCCTGTTTCTTGCCCAGCTGTTGCTGCTGTGAAGTCGGATTGGTCCGTCCGGTGTTCTCTCGGATCCGTCTGCTCCGACGTGTACCGGTGAGCTCCGTTTGACTGATGCTATGTTGCGTGTCTTGGGAGGCGCTGTCCCCGGATAGAGCGATATTCTGCTATTCTCAAAATATATCAGCTTCAGGTCTCTTGCTTTTTGCAATAGCGTATCGCGGTCCCTATAATTTAATAGGCGGACGCTAAGAGGCCGCGGAGGGGCTCCCGGTTTTCGTTGACCTGTAGGTATCCTATGTGCGTGTTCCACGCAGTATTGGGCGGAGAGGCCCTCCGATGTGACATGTTCGCGGCACCATCGCTCCATGTAGCGTGCTGAATCCAGCCCTTCTCAACGTTCTGGCAAGCCAATTACGCATACGTTATTGCGTCTCGATCTCCCTTCGGCGTCTTTGATGCGATCCATCAGGGTATTGACTTGTTTCTGGAGCTGCTGTATATGAGCCGTGTTCTGGACCTGTTGTGGAGACAGTTCCATCAGAACCACGGTGTGATCCTTCACTTTATTAGCTAGTTTTGAATGATCCGCTTTGAGCAGCGTAAAACTAGTTGTCAGGGCACCAATTTGCTGCTTGATGGCCTTCCTGGAGTCCCTCACCTCCCGAAGGATAAGATCCAGTTTGTCCATGGGCACCGAATCCGCTGTTGGTGGTATACAGCTGGGAGACTGATGCTTCGCTAGTGTTTACTCGCTCCATCCCGTGGTCCGCAGCGTCCTGTTGCTTTCCCTTAAGACGGCCCATCACCGTCGTCCCATCCTGGTCAGTAAAGTGTAAGGTCTCTTCGTCGTGCCAAGAGGGGGGCGCTCCCCAGCAACAGGCCACCAGCCGCAACCCTTCCAATGAGGCACACTGATGGTCACTGCTGTGCATACAAGGTAAGCAGTTGACGTTCTGACCGGTACAGACTGTGGCCCTCTGCGGGTTTGGGCCCTGTGGGGCCAGTTATCTGCCTAGGTATCTCGCCCAGAGACGTGGCCCTCTCTGACCCGCCACAGGCATCTGGGTCCACAGGAGGTGTCCCCCGCAGTACAGGCACAGCGTCAGCAGTACCAGCCAGTGGTGCAGGGGTGTCCAGTACTCCTGTGTATGCATCCAGGGTGAGTTCTGCGCTCCGCACCCCCTCCTCACAGCTGCAGCGCGGCCACCCAACTCTCCTCACAGCCAGGCCGCAGTCCTTCCACTGAGTAGGCCCTCCGCCAGCGCGATGACGTAGCAATTACACTAAACTCTCCCGTCTGAAATACGGCCTCAGGTCTGCTCTCGCTGCCTGTTGCTCCTTAAGATTCTCCTATAGCACTGTGCAGTGTCATGGGAGGGAGTCAGTTCGTATTTCAAGCCTGGTCACAAGGCGTTGGTCGTCAGTCACAGGCCGCAGTACATCCCTTGGCCTCGCGTAGCTGCAGCCCCCAAGACCCGCCTCCAGGACGCGGGCACGCTCACAGCCTTGTTCCGGTCCTTTTTACAGGGCTCACAGCAGACAGGTCCGTCCCCCGCGACCCATCTATAATTGCCGTTGGTCTGCCTCCTCGATGAAGCCGCTGTCAGCACCAGCCGTAGAGCGGCGCAGCGCGTCCTCGACTTCGGGTTCTCCGTCATTTCCCCACCAGCACACAGGCTCCGGGCCATGGAGGCCGCACTGTATGGGCGGTGGCAGGCCAGAAAGCAGGTCCGATCGCCGGTGTCCCTCAGCTGTTCCAGGACACCTCGCAAGGAGCCCCTCCGTGCGGCATGTGTAGGTGTAAAGTCAAGATATTTGAGCACGGGCACGGAGCTCAGTTAAATGTCGGCCGCCATGTTCGGCAGTCGGCCACTCTCCCCCAAGATGGTGGTTTTAACAGTTGATGGTGAGGGGGATGGGACAGAAGATGAGTATGCTACAGTCATCAAATCCATAGATACATGATTCAAAGCGTGTGAAAATATGACATTAGAGGGGCACAAACTTTACAAAAGGGTACAATTGCCAGGAGAATCTGCGTCCAGCTATGTAGATGCATTCATATTTTGGCAGTCTCAAGTGAGTACAAGTCATTTGATGAGGAGATGATAAGGGACCAATTGGTAGAGAAAACAAGTAATAGCAAGGTATAGGAGGCCCTGTTGTCTAAACCAGACTTGATGTTTCCAAAAGCGTTGGAGATAGCAACTAGGATTGAAAGCGCAACATCTTATATGAAATAGATGTTAGTATCTGGTTCTAAATCGCAGTCTCAAGACATGCTACCAGTTGTAAGCAAGTACAAGAAAACCAAAGAGAAAACTTATCAGATAAAAGCCGACATGATAGAGAAGGGTAACAAAAAATCCTCTTAAAGCATATGGAGTGGTGCAGATGTGGCCGTACGACCCATCTTGGTAACGCCAGAGTGTGTCCAGCTATGGATAGGACATGAGCCAAATGTTTCATAAGTATGCATTTTGTGACGGCCTGCAGGTCATGTCTGTCAGAACTGGAAATATTGTTTGGTTCCTCAGGGGCAGTACCCTCAAGAAGCCCACCTTCCAGCAGCTTCGACTCAAGCTTAATTGCACTGGGGATCAAAGTGGCCAGATGGGGGGAAGGGATTTGGGAAGGGTACTGCGGGGAGGGAGACCTGGAACGAGATGTTGTCCTCAGTCATCTTTCCTGACATACCGTGGGAACTCTTGAACTAAATCTGCATGGTTAAATAACAACAACATACCTGTAAAGAAAAGCAGGTTACTTATGAAACAGTTGTCACTCTAAAACCTTCTTCACAAGGGATGGAATTGCTGTTCCTATAATCCTCAAAACAAAATATAACAATGAAGATTCTGTGATTAATCTAGTGCTTGCATAAACACTATGCTCCAGAGCGAATCACACTTTCATATAAGAGAGACTATTAGTTTTTGTTACACTGGGCCTCATGTAGGTGGCCTGGCATTTACCACTTCATAAATACCGAATCATACCGATTCGGTATTTATGAAGTGGTAAATGCTATGTAGGTATTCCTGCGGTAAAAACTACCGATTCGTAGAAATTCGGTAATTACCGAATCGGTATTTACCGATTCGGTAATGAGGCATAACTTCCCATTGATTGAATCAATGGGAAGGTATGCCTCATTACCGAATCGGTAAATACCGATTTGGTAATGGGGGGAACACAATCAAGGGTGGCAGGGTGTCACATTGACACCCTGTTGCACCCCTGATTCCTGCATGTGTGCACATGTGGCACACAAACATGCCCTAAGGGCATGTATGTCTGCCACATTGCACACTTCTACGTGCAAAAAAATGCTTTTTCACAGCCATTCTTCATTTACCACCAACTATTAGTTGGTGGTAAATACCGATTCCACACGACACCCACACACTCCCCCTACATATCATTACAGGATTCGGTATTTACCGAATCGGTAAAATTACCGATTCGGTAATTTTACCGATTCGGTAAATTACCGAATCCTGTAATGTGCCCCCTACATTGCAAAAGCCTAAATACCGGTCGGTAACGGTATAATTACCGAAAATCGGCCGTTACCGACCGGTATTGGGCTACCTACATGAGGCCCACTGTCTTTTTCTTAAATTATGATTTGCATGTAACACTGTTAAGAATCACAGTGGTAATTCCAACAGGCGTTTTTATAATGCACAACAGGTTTCAAATGCAAGGTTTGTTTCAATTTGTAATGTGAATATTATCTATGCCCATGCTCAAGAAAGCGCTTCAGCATGATGTGCCACTTTCAATATACAAAATGTTCAAGAAAGCGCATCAGCGCGTTGTGCCAAAGTCAATAAGCAAATGTCCAAGAAGCGCTCCAGCGCAATGTGCCATGTTCAATATACAAATGTCCAAAAACGCGCTTCAGCGCGATGTGTCACATTCAGAGATGCAAATGCCCAAAAAGCGCTGCAGCGCGATGTGCCAATGTTCATTAAACAAATGCCCAATAAATTGCTTTGCCAAAGAGAGCTCGAGTCAATATGCAAATATTAACAGGTTGCTCCTTTAAACAAAATGGAACGATCCTATCGGATGGTGATCAAGGGGAAGGATGTACAACCTGCATTAAGTCGTCAGAGATCTTCTCACTTTAACCGGAGATCTGCTGCTGCTGCTCATGCTCAGAGTTATCAATAACTAGAAAAGAGAACACGGTGTGGGTCCTATTTAAAGGCTTTCTCAAGAAGTTTCCAGATGACAGCTCTCAGGTAAACTACTGGAGCTGAGAAGGGCCAATAGACCTTGGGCAGCAGACTATAACAAGCATTGGTACAAACAAGTGACAGTGCAAACAATAAGCACTGGCAAAACCAATAAACAAGCACTGGTAAAAGCAATAGAAAATACAAAAGTCTGTAACAAGCATTGGTACAAACAAGTGCCAGTGCAAACAATAAGTACTGGCAAAACCAATAAACAAGCACTGGTAAAAGCAATAGAAAATACTAAAGGACACGTGATTGGCAGAATCATGACACTGGCAGGGACTCATTTGGCAGAAAATCATGTGGAAAAGTGCACAAAGTAGAACAATCTACAGATGGAGATTCATCATCCAGTGAGATAGATCAGGTCTTCACCATCACAGGATCTATTGGACAGGGTGATTTCTCAAGGATCCAGAAGACCTTTGTGTTTGGTGAACATGAATGGGGTGGACGTAAGAGTTCTGGCAGACTCAGAGTCCCCGTTCATCCTTATGAGTGAGAAAATACAGAAGGAATTGTTCCATGATCCTGGAATTGTCTTAAGAGGCTCCTCTATACGCCCAGTAGGGTATGGTGAAAAAACCATTGATGTGGCAGGTGAATTTGATGCTGATCTATGCTTCAGGGACAGTAAGTCTCAAGGGGTCATGTTCGTAGCAAGAGAGGATGCATGTCTGTTTGGGTGGTACGACCAGGGAAATTTGAATATCATACTGTACCCCAACAATCTCCATCCAGTTATACTGTAGAAGGATTATAATGAGGTATATTATAGTAAGAATGAGGGTAGCCAGCGTAGATGATGACATAAGATGGATGTTTATTCTTCAGTTTCAAGTAGAAGTCATAGGTTACAGGTATTGCAAGTTGTGAGGTAGCAGCCCCATTTGGAGCAGCATCTCATCTGCTCAGCCCACACACTGCAACTGACATTCACTCAACCAGGCACACATGAATATTCCATGACATCACACTCACTCTGGCAGAGCAGCAGGGCACATAAAACAAAGTAAGAAATGCATGGCATTAGAAGCAGGATACCACACACCTCCCTCATTTAAGGAAACAATTACAAACCACAATACACATAAGAACACTCATCATAATAATAGACAAATAAAGAAAGAACTAATACAAAGAGGAATCACATACACACACTCTCTCCCCTTTAGAATATGGGTGCCATAATGCCCCTATGGGTGCAACACAGATGCCCTAGGATTGGGTGGTGGAAAGTAAATGCTTCACCACCAGCAATCGTAAGGAGAACACCAGGGTGCAAGACATGCACTCAGTAACATGTAACTGTAACACAGTTTGGGCGCAAATGCCCCAAACAAGTAAACATAACTGGTACTTGATATATCCAATATACCAAACAAAACAAGATGATTGACGGAGTACTGAAACTTTTCAACCACTCGCCTCCAGTCACAGATCTGGGTTTAATCCATTGTTCTTTTGCTCACTATGCCTTCCCAGCTTGGACCCAGCCATATGCAAATCCATCTGGACCCTGTTCCTCATGGGCACAGTCCAGCCCGAACTGCCAGGCCAGGTACTCCCTGAACCAGAAGCAAGCATCATGGGACCGGTTCGGGATACTACTTCTCATCAGCCAGGCTAGCTTGATTCCAGTGACACAGTGAGCAAGAGACCCGTGCCTGAACATACCCATGGCCACTTTGGCAAACATAGCAAACACAAAAAGATGATGGAAGGAGTGCTGAAACTTTTCAATCACTCACCCCCAGTCACAGATCTGGGTTTAATCCATCATTCTTTTACTGACTATGCCACCCTAGTTTGGACCCACCCATATGCAAATCAGTCTTGTCCCTGTTCCTCGTGGGAACTGTCCAACCTGAACTAGCAGGCCAGGCCCCCCCCCGGACTGGAAGCAAGCATCCTGGGACTGGTTTGGGCGTATTACCCTCATCAGCCAGGCTAGCATGAATTCAGTGGCACAGTGAGCAAGGAACCACGTTTGGGTGTACTCTTGGCCACTTAGGGCAAACATAACAAACACAACAAGATGATGGATGGGTTGCTGAAACTTTTTAACCACTCACCCCCAGTAACATATCTGAGTTTAATATATTGTTCTTTTGCTCACTATGCCACCTCAGTTTGGACCCAGCCATACGCAAATCAGGAAAGGGAAAGAGTAACATTGTCTCACATGTTAACTCATACATCACATACATTCAATTTATTCAGCCCAGTCTCGTACTGCCAAGTCTCTCAGGGTCATGCGTGATGTGCTGGCCCAGTCCAGGATGTCCTTTTAATCCTGGGACTTGTAGTGTAATGTACAACATGATTGACCAGGAAAACAAGTCCCACAATACCAAGAAAAAACCATGGACTGGAGTAGCACATCATGCGTGGACCCTGTCATTTTTGCAGATATGTCAGTGACAATCATGCCTCCCAGTCCAGGTTGTCCTTTTAATCCAGGGACTTGTATTGTAATGTACAACACGATTGACCATCATAACAAGTCCCACAATACCAAGCAAAAACCATGGACTGGAGAAGCACATCATGCATGGACCCTGTCATGTGTGCAGATATCTCAGTGACAATGCAGGCCCCCTTGCACTATGACACAAGTGTGCTTGCCCAGGTGCCAAGCAGCCAAAATTGGAAAGGAATGAAATGGAATGCAGTATGCCAGAGGGTAAACTCCTCACCTGAGAGGGGATCCAGGTGCTCATTATGAGAAGGCTATCCAAGTAGGATCATGTGAAGAGCCAGATGTACAGCATTAAACCATATTGCATGCAGCTGTCCTGATGGGCTGGATGGGCTTTTTCCGGGTGTTGCCTGCCATGTAAGAGACAACCCTACCTTCTATCTTGCTCAAATGGATATTGGGTGTAGGGGCAAATGCAAGTGATGACCAGCAGAGGTCAATGGTTGTGTTTTGGAAGTGTATATGGCATGTGACCCAGGTGGGCCCCTGGTAGTGTAGTACCTTGTAGGTGTGGCTGAGCACATTGTACTGGCAGTGTCACAGAATGGGCAGCCATTGTATCTCACGGAGGTGAGGTGTGGGGTGTGTGCTGCAAGTTATGGTGAGTGATAGTCAGCTACTGTTGTGTGTGATAGTTTGCCAATTGTAAAGCAGCTGCGCACATATGTTATGGTAGAGGGCATTGGTGTACCACAATCTACATGCCCTGAGGGCCTGGGTGATGGTGTCTGAATGATGATTGCCAGAGGTTTCATGTACAAGTACTAGTGAGTGGGGTTGAGTGAAGTCCTTTGCACATCTCTGCAGTTGAGCACCTTCGGTTCTGAGGAAATGGAGTGTGTGTGAGCTGTTGCATAATCCAAAGTGTGATAGGGGCTATACCCTTCAGACATGTCTCTCAGTGCCTGTTGTTCAGAACTCTGGAGATGACTGTGTGTGACAGGAAAAAAACTGTTGGGATTTCACACAAATAAGTAAAATATGGTAAATAAATGCCATCATCCATTCCTGCTATGTCACAAAGTTGCCTGCCGTGTAGAGTAGTGTGGATGTAGGTCAAATAGGACTCCTAGACAACAATATAGCACTAATTGCATGGAGTACACCATGTCAGATTGGTGTGTTGTACTGAGCAAATGCCAAAGTGCAGGATTATATGTTATCGATTACAAAATACCATTACTTGGTCAGTGCTGTGAGCTAGCGGATGGCTAGAGGGAATACAGACACCCTAGTGACATGCAGCAATGTACTCAGCACTGGTGTCAATAAGTTAATGTGACTTCATTGTAGCCAAAAATAGGATTAGCAAATCAATATGTGTAATGGTGTCCTTAACTGCACTCAACCTTTCAGGCAGGGTATGTCAGCTAGCTGCACTGCACTGTGTATCATTACACAAATGGGCCCCCCTCTCAAACCGTGTTCGTGTGACCAATGTAAATGTATTGCCATGTGAAAGGCAACAATAGTGTAACATGGCCACAATTACATGTGTTTTTATCACTTCGCAGAGTTCCACGTAGCAAAACTCTGCGAACTAGATCCAGGCCTGCTTGAAATACACACAGTGAGGATGCATGACATATTCATGCATGCCTTTACAACGCATGCCTTTAAAATGCCGGCAATACAACGAACATGTCATTACCACGCATTCTATTACAACGCAATTCCTTACAACGACTTGCTTTAGGGAAGCGCTGGAGTTTGGAAAAGTATATTTTACTATTCCAATTCCAGTCTGTGCAACAGTAGTTAAAATCCATCAATGAGTTCACTAAAGCAAGTTGTTGTAATGACTTGCGTTGTAATGGAATGCGTTATAATGAAGCGTACATTGTAGTGCCTGAGTTGTAATGGCACAGTGTTGTTCTGACAGCTTTGTAAATGCTGTTCCCCTCCCAGTGAGAATCTGCTCCTAATCACACTAATACTTACCCCCTATAAATAGGAAATGTGAGGCCACAACACTGTTCTACTCATCCATTTAAATTTCCCTCAGTGAACATGTCAACGTGATCATCCTAATATGATAACCTCAATGCTCACTCTGAAGAGATACCACAGTACATATATTAGCATGGTTGTACTAATAATAGCCAGATAATCATGCCCAAACTCCTCCTGAATTAGCATCATACCTGTACCACACAAGAATGCACAAGGCCAATCCAATACCTTGGATGTCAGTCTGCAATAAATGCAAGGGCCTATTGTTGGGTCCCTGGGTCAACTGATAAATGGTCAATAATGCTAAACTGGGATACGTAGGGTAAATGTGTTTCTCTGCCCCTGGATGGTCTCATCTTTGAGTGTCAGTGTAACCACAAGTTACATCTATTGCATACTGTGCATGGCTCAACCAACGCTTTTTGCCCCTCTCACGGCCTTGCTCACGGTCAGTGAGTCCTTTCTTAGTTGCACTATATATACACCCATGTGGCCTTAATGCGGCATTATGGGAATTGTAGTGCATTGGAAATGTGTATTTACAAGAAAGGAATCAATTCCACTGTTATTTACAAGACAGTTGTTTGTGTCGGAGGATTAGTGATTTACTGGTATAGTACTAGACAGAATTATTATTGTCTTTATAGTGCCATATTCGATTATACATGGTCCTCATTTGTTTGTCTAGTACATCAATATTCATTAATTGTTGGCAGCAATACATTTTTCGGCAATAACATTATTGTTCCAAGTGCCATGATTCAACAACATTTGTTATTACAGGGGGAATTTATACAAGAGGATGGGATAAACAACAAGGGGGAAGGTCAAGAGAGAAGAAGGGAAGGAAGAAAGGGAGGGCAGTAGAGAAGGGAAAAAGAAATATTGTTTCATTTTAGAGAAGGGCTAGTACCTTGTCTTTCTTTTAAAACAATCTGACAGATTAATGAATGCGTTGGTTGAGCCGTGCAAAATAAAAACATTTTTGAAAATCTCTTCCTGAGTGCTGTGTCAATGGTTTTCTGAAGTGGAATTTTGGGGCCAGGATCCGACCCTTACGCAGAGCACCCGCTGCGAGAGTGCACAGGAGATCAGGATCACTTTGTGGCTATTGCATACTGTGCAAACATATTTTTGCATAGGAGCCAGAGCACAGATCCAGGAACAAAGCAACACCTCCCCAGAGGAAGAGGACATGGAAAACGCATGGGCTTTAAACTGTGAACATAGTTAACCAAAGTGGCATGCATTAAGTGCCACACTAAGCAAGTAGTCAATGCCAAAGATGATGGAGGTTCTCTAGGCAGGTGTTGATACATTTGTGATTTGTAACCAGCCAACAACTATGACCCAGGTGAACAATAGTGCATGGGTGTGTGAGGCATGGCAGGCACCAGTGTGTGTCTAGCAGTCAGGAATCTCTAATCTGTAGTGATAAAACTATTCCAACTTTACCTGCCCTATGTCTTTCACACAGAGTGCCACAGTAGGAGACTACCTGTGTTTTGTTGTATGTAAAAGCTCACCCCACTCTCCGGGAATCTACCGTCATTAATACACCTCATCCCCCTGCTTTGAGAAATTCACTGATGTCTCCCCTGATCTCATCTCTCACCTTCTCTCGTCAACCAAATCTGGTTCACCAGACGACCCATGCCCTCCAACCACCCTCAAACTCTTCCCCGATGTCATAGGCTCCAATCTAGCCGACATATTTAACTCTATGTTCAAAACGGGTGTCTACCCCTCTATCTGGAAAAAGACAGTCATTAAACCTCTTATAAAAAAGACAAACCTCTACCCAGCCGACACAGCGAGCTATAGACCTATCGCATGTCTGCCCCTGCCAGCTAAAATCGTCGGGAAAGTTATGAATACTCAAATAGCACACTTTATAGACAAAATTCACTTACTAGATGACACTCAATTCGGCTTTCGAAAGGGACACGGCACGGAAACTGCCCTCATCAAAGCATCCGATGAAATCAAAAAGATCTTGGATGCAGGAGGAGCTGCCGTTCTCATCCTGCTCGATCTCTCTGCGGCTTTCGACACGGTCGACCATGCCACCTTAATAGACCGTGTCACCACCGTAGGCATTTCTCATTTGGCCAGGACTCTCCTCGCCTCATTCCTCACTGACCGATCACAATCGGTCACCCTGGGTAATTTTACCTCCCCCCTTTCACCCTCCCTTGCGGCGTTCCACAGGGATCCTCGCTAAGCCCGACCTTATTCAACATTTATGTGTCCGACCTGGCGAGAGTCATTAAATCCTATAACTTGAGTTTAACATCCTACGCCGATGATACGCAACTGGTGCTATCGGTCCACAACGACGGAGGAAAGTGGCTGCCAACTTCCAGCAGGGAATGCTGGCCATAAGCTCCTGGATGGCAAATAATTGCCTTAAATTGAACTCCAGCAAGACGGAGGTAATGATCTTTGGCAATCTTTCACCCGCCAAGCTCTCGTTCATGCACCATGCTAATGCAGTGGTCTCTTCAGCCTTCTACACCATCAAAATCATAAAGAAACTTCTCCCATATGTTCCAATTTCGACCGCCAAGACTCTTATCAGCACACTTGTCATGTCCAAAGTAGACTATTGTAATAGCCTTCTAATTAATGTCCAAGAAAGAGTGCTCAACGAACCCCAACTGGTGCAAAACACGGCAGCAAGGCTCTTAACAGGCACTCCCAAGTTTCAACCTATCTCTAATGTGGTACGTCATCTCCATTGGCTCCCGGTTAGAAGCAGAACCAAGTTTAAGGCACTTTGCCTCGCCTACAAGGCTACCCATTCCATTGGACTCCTCTTCCTCATACAATCACTTCGTCCATATAACCCCCCCAGACTACTGCGCTCCTCCACAGCCAATCTTCTCATCGTCCCCCGCACAAAAAAAGCTTCATGGGGCGACAGATCCTTTCTATCTGCAACCACTAAACTCTGGAATAAACTCCCCCTCAACATAAAGACCAGCCCATCCCTTCTTACCTTCAGGAAGCAATTAAAGACTTGGCTCTTCAACCAATAAACCATCGCACCCACCTTCCTGGTCATTGTCCTCAGCGCCGAGACATCCACGGGTATTTGCGCGCTTAATAAATTGAATAAATAAATAAATAAATAAAATAAAAGAGAACCACCGACAGTGCCTAAAGAATGGTAAAGGGGCTTTACTTGACTCACATGTGAGGTAGACTAACACTTGTCCAGAGGCCTCTGGCAAAGCAACATATAACTTCAAAGACTGCAGGTCAATAATTACATCATGTACTCAGCTCAACTTACTCAATGATAACAACTCTTAATTATGAAATATAGTAAAATTACTACCTTTTACTGTCTTAATTTAACTTAAAATCCCTGCACCTACCTGTCCTACACTAACTAACCTTAAAACTAGATTAAACAATCATAACTTTTTCTTAAACTATCTTAAGCACTTTACACAAATGACAAGTTAAACATCAACCCCCCCCCAACCGCTTAAAACACATAGATTGGTATAATATAAACAGCAACTACACCTAAACATATACTAACTATATATGTAAAGCTAAAGAAATACATATTTTTGTGGTATTTTTGTTTTATATATTTGTTTTTAAACACTAAACATCAACCCCCGCCCACTTAAAAACTAAAACTATGAAAACAGATTAGTAAAAAACTACCTATTAAAATAGTTGAAAACTAACACCTAAGTACACTATACCTATACTAAACCCTATCTAACATTATGCCTAATAACTATACAATAAAAACAACAGAATAAAAAGGGAAGAGTTCACACAAGTCAAAGACGATGAGCTGCGTGAAGCTATAATGCAAATGGTGTCTGGAAAAGCACCGGGCTTGGATGGCCTTCCCATTGATTTTTACAAAACTTATATTGATCAGTTGCTACCAATACTGAAGCCTGGAAGCCCAGAAGGCACGAATCTTACCTGCATCAATGAGGTAGGCGTTAATTACATCGCTACTGAAACCGGGCAAACCCGTGGATCGCTGCGAGTTTTATAGGCCACTCTCTCTTATAAATACAGATACGAACATTCTGGCTAAATTATTGGCAAACCGTCTTAGTCTGCTGATGGAGAAGCTGGTTCTCCCAGACCAGGCTGGGTTTATTCCAGGGAGAGCCACTTCCCACACTATTCTCCATCTTGCAGGCTGTAGACCCAAGGCTGAAATTGGTGGTGGTGTTTCTTGACGCCTCTAAGGCCTTTGATTCAGTGGGGTGGGACTACCTATTCACCATATTGCAATGTATGGGACTTCCTATAGGCTTTATATCATGGATCAGGCTCCTGTACACCTCTCCCACGGCGAAGGTCTCGATTAACGGACGTACCGCTTCCTCCATCTCCCTATCTCGAGTTACACGCCATGGGTGTCCACTCTCTCCCCTTCTTTTTGCCCTAATTATGGAACCCTTGGCAGCAAAAATTAGACAGCATTATAGTCACATGGGTCACCAGTGTCTCCTGCGCCCAATACTTATCTCACTCTACGCGGATGACGTTACCGTATATGTTAAAGACCCATACCACAGTCTTAATCCATTATTGCGGGAGTTCATTACATTTGGTGGCCAATCAGGTATCCATATCAACTGGTCCAAATCACAGATATTCCGTTAAGTTATTTAGGGAGGTACAATTTAAAATGTTCAGCTCAATCTTTAAATGCACATGACTTGTTCAAGAATAGGTGGACATTGTCATATGTGTCTGTTCAAAATGATGAGATAGAGATATGGACACTATATCTTCAGTACAAAGACAGCTCCTACTCAATCAAGGCCAACTGAGTTAAGTGCAGTCAGTGTAGGTGCACAATATGGAAATGTAGTCCCAAAATGATTACAACTATATCATTCAGACCAATGATTCACACCCATGATAATGTGTTTATTTGATATTGGACATATGCCACACAAATTGAAACTTCGGGTGTTGCTATTGCCTCATGCAAGTGGGCTGAAATTTGCTCATCTACATACATCAAAGTTAACAGGGTAAGGCAGTCCAGGTAGTTTGCCTAGGCATTACATAGCTCTTCAGGAGTCACACAAGGCAGCACACAATGCAGACTTTACTTACACAGTGTCGGGTAGCCAAAACATGGATAGGGGTGGTAGTTTATCTCTTACAAAACATTACTTGTATACATTTCACCAAGTTACCCTCAGGCAAATGGAATGAAATCTGACATATAGCTTCTGGTATACACTTGTACCAAAACAAGTTGATTTTCACTTATACATATTTCAATATACTCATTCTGCCACGGCTGCATTTGTCTGTGCACATTTTAAATAAGACAATGCATTTCAGTAGTGTGTGTATATATGCTGGAGTTCTCGTATGCACAAGAACATTGTGGCATATAATGCAGGGAGCCTTGCACCATGATGCAGGTTGACTACGTTGGTGCTAGCCAGTCTAATGTAGCCCACCAGTATGTGAATTCCTGCATGTGAACCTTTACACAGTGCAGCAACAATATACCTTGCATTATATGAATCCCTCCAAGAAATGAAGCATAAGGAATATACAGGGCATGTGTAGCCTAGTGCCTTTGTCCATCTAGCCACATGTTGCCAATTGGACTGAATCAATGATTTGGGACCTACTGACACTCCATAGGTTTTACAGCAATTGCAATAGCAGAATGTGCTTGAAAACATGCACATTGCACAGAGATCTGAAGGTTGATATACAGTTAAGACTTGCCAAACAATATGACTATCCCTGCCATGTATACATCCACATTCACAATGTGTATCATTCAGTCATTCTGGTAATGAATCAGGCAATACTATGGTTACCTAGAGTAGCAGGCCTACAACCTTACAGTTTCCGGGGCATCTGTGTATGTGTTCCTAAGCCATGCCATTCCACATAGTGATGATACGAATATTTTTAAGCCTGTAGACTAATGTACTAGCACCCCTACAGAAACATATGTTGCCATGGTAGTAATTTTCTGCCAAGGGTCAAATCCATGATTTCGAATAATTTAGCCCTATCACCACAACATTTACAGCAACTAGCAGAGTCCAAATAAATAGAGTTTGATGGCTACCTTAATTATTATTATTATTTTGTATTTCTTTATTGATTTTAAGCAGAGTTGACAGTATTCAAAAGAAAAAACATTCCAATACCACTTATCATCTGGGCTACCTTGATTATTATTATTTTTACAGAACTTGTAATGCGCACAGCTACCCTGAAGGGTTTCCCGGTGCAGGGCGAGAGTAGTGGCAGAAAGGGAGAGAACAGTAGTACAAGATAGAAAAGCAAGGTTGTTAGGCCCTTACAGAAAGCCAGGAGGGTTGCTGAATCTTTCAAGGCAGCTGGCAGGGCGTTCTATAGAATCGGATGACACTGATGACACTGTCCTACATGATATTATAATTAGTCTTTTGATTTGACTCACAGCTACAGGGACAGTTATATGTCTAAACACATTTTCAGTGGTCCAAACCAGGTATATTTAGTCACACCTATGGTCAGTCACATTAGAAATATGTTGCAGAAGAGTTCAAATGAATGCAGCATGAATGATCAAAGTATGCTGTATGATGAAGAAATATATGCGGCAAACGGACACACATTTTGTATTACTCTGATTTTGTGATACCTTCCTGTTCACACTTGGTAATAGTGTCTGTGTATTATTACTGCACATCATCATCACTTATGCCTTACACAATTTAAGACATATGAAACATAAGCCTTCCAAGACACGTTTATCAATGTTAAATTGCTACACATGTTAAAACATGATTTTATAGGTTCGGGCCATTTGTTGTACGACCAGATTTGTCAGATTATGCAGCAGATGGTGGTTACTGTGCCAAAAGAATCAAGACTATAGATATGCTAACATTAGCACATATATAAAGATGCTTACTTATATACTTTGGCCCTGCTTACATAGACCCTACATACACAATGATATGCCTCCTTATTCATTCCTAATGATTCTGAGGCCAAATTCTGTTGTGTTGGCACACTGACTGTACATTGGTTGTAGGTGATTGATAGATCCCAAAAAACATCACAATGTTACAATTCACATAGAACACACACAGATTCCACAAATGTATATACATGTACTTATTACACTTACAGGAAGCTTTGGGGTCCCTGAAGCTGTCCCTCTCACCCAGGTTGTATGGGAGTTGTCCACCTAGAAGAAAAATAATCAGAAATTCCATTGTAACTAGTACAGGAACACGCTGTACAAATTCTATGTTAAAAACAATGTCGTCCCAGTATTTCAGATATATCCAACACTCTTGACATACATATGTATACATTGTATTAATATGGGATGCAGCTAGTCAGCTTGCAGGGCTGAGATGATGAAGGTCGGAGGTATCTATCATCACATTCCTGAAGTATGCCTCAGGCATGTGATGTTTTTAGTAATGCTGGTCAGCATCATGTCCTGCCCCAGTGTACCAAGACACAATGGTGACACCATTGGCCCTAGGCAGAAAGAAGTAGCGCTGTGATGGGAAAGGACAGGTATACACTGTATGTGCCATCGTAAAAGCATTATCAGAGTTTTAATGACACTGGTACACAGAGTGCTGACTAGTGGAAAGTCTTGGTACCTTGCAACTTTGTGCAAGGATGCATGGCTTGTAACCAGGTTTGTTTTGTGTTGTCTTGTAATGCCCACGTCTGCACATGTATATTTGTCTAAGACATATTAACCTGTGTACGTGTGTGGCACAATGCAGCATATATGGAACATTTAACATAAATGGAGATTGAACATATATTTCCTGCTTAGCCACCAACGGTGTAGCTCGGGCATTTTGTGAGCATTTCCTGGTCATTTACATATGTTGATTAAGGGAATGCTCGTAATTCCATGCTCTTCGTTGTATATAACCTCCCACAACCCATTGATCAGCCTCTTGTGCCAGGGTATGGCAACAAGGCTATTGCCACTGTGTTGCTTTATACTGAATTAATGTAGCCACTCTGAAGCACACAAATTTCCCTTAGGTAGCTTAATTTCTTTAAATTAATTCATTGCAAGGCACATGTTGCACACTGCGTTATGCAATGTGAAAATACAACAATTTAAATAATGTCCCTCAAATGTTTACGTTTTGGATGACTGCTCTAGTTACTTACTACATGCAGATGGTACATACATACATACCTACTGGCCCTCTGACCTCCAGCCCAAGCAGGTCCACTAGATCTGCCTCCTGTGCCACCACATCAGCTCAACAATGTTTGATTTAGAGGCTGGTCCGATCCAGGCCAAAGTGTTTGTTGAAGTGCCAATGCACACACTCCCACCTGTCCTTCCTGTGCTTGGGTACCCCTGGCTGACCCTAACCCCAGAGGTCAGCATTCTGGGCAGGTAATGGATGATGAGCCAAAGGAGCACAGCCAATTCTCCCTCTGAAAATATGTTCCCTTCCCGACATCTCCCTATTCTTCCCTGACATACAAAACCCCAAAGAAACACCCTTTAAAATTATACCTACTCCTAATTTATAAGATATAGTCCCAACAATACAAATACAAATATTTATACAATGCAATATTAAAAGACATAAAAGGTATAAAAATCACACAAGACAGGGACAGATCAAACATCGACAAGACCAAAAATCACTCAACACCACAGATACTCTCCAAATCATCTCCTACACCCAGCACAAACTAACAGACTGTAAGTGAAAGTGAAACTAACTATCAATTCCCAGTATGCAGACTGCCACACCTAATGCGTGAATTCCTGGGAGTGCCCCCCCTCAGGTCAACAATTGATTAATATCATGTGTACCTTAGTATTTTCATAACTGTTTTCCCTTTTTTTATTAACAGTCACCGTCCACTGCATTGAGTGATTCAGTGGGCATAACAGCTTTTTCCTGATGCAGTTTTCTTATCCTACGGGCTCCTACATTAAATTAGCTGTAGGTTAGTACCACCACATCTTCTCTTCAGTGAGACTTGTACTCCCTTAATTAATCAAATAATTCTATTCTCCCTGGTTTCCTTACCTGCTAGGAGTCATAATCGTTAAGCCCTGATATTCCAGACAGTGTAGCGGCTGCAACACATCCCTGTTTTTGCTTTACTGGAACGCCTCTCGTTAGGTCAGGTGACCGTTAGGAACATACATTGACGGGCTGATTACACACCCTTCTTCCAGTACTGAGTGACTTCACCTTAAGGCTCCATTAGGCTGGCTCATGCCAACCATTGTCTGAGCTCACCAGCACTGCTCTATGACCAGGTGAGAATATATATTGCCATTCCTGTCTTGGATCGCGAGTCATGGTCCCACAGCAAGCATTACCTTCTATGTCTCTCTGTTATCTAGTGCCATTTTGTATGACCTTGTCTCCCTACCCATTCACTATAGGGAGCTCCTTCCCTGGATTGACTCCCTTTCTTTACCCACCAGGTGAGTGTACAATATTCAAATGTAGACTTACCTTTTAGGCCCAATTTCCTCTTCCTCTAATTATGACAGAGACGTTTTTTTAAACTTTCTTGATATTGGGTGCTCACACCCTGTCCTGATGATGACCTCACATTGTCAGAAGTCGGAGTGCTGTCGACAATAGACTTATATAAGCTCCTATTCCATTGTAATAAAATAACTTAAGAAGCAGTGGTATAACATAGGCCGCAAGCTCCAGGGGGCCTCCTCAGCACAGTACTCTAGCCGGAGAGCTTGTGATTTAGGCCAGAGGGGGCCCTCCACGTACCTTGCAGGCTGACCCCCTCAAGTTTTGTTACGCCTGTGTTAAGAAGTCATATGTCTTTTAATGTGTGATGCAGGTTTCCTTTCGCTCTTCTATCTCCTATCACTACACCACTCTTCACTTAAAAGTGAGCCCTGGATTTTCGTTATAAACCCCCCCCCCAAAAAGCATGAGATTAATGAAAATATGCAATAAATAAATTAATTGCATTACAGTTTCATTTTTCTGCTTGAATTTACTTGCCTTGGTGAATTGATAAATGTTTTGCTTCAATCAATGAAGACATACTGTTTCTCAACTGAGACTGATGACTTAGAGAACTATTTTTTCTTTAATACATTGTATTACCCCTGGTTCTCAAAAGTTGTGTGGTCACCTTTGATGAAATATACAGGATAAACAGTAGAAGCATGGTTTCTGCTGGATCATACACCTCTGGACCACTTCTAGATTTCCTGGACTCTGGTTACCCCACTTAGAAGGTCAGAGTGACAGATGGCAGAGCCCAGGTGCTGAAGCAGGGGATCCTAAGAGAGATTTATGAAGGCACACCAAGCCACTTTGCGTGGCCCTGAGAGGTGAAAAAAATCAGTAGTAAAGCAGTGCAGCACAAATCACACTCTGTTCTGGGAAGGCGGTAATGGGTGTTGCATGAGTGCTCCCATGCAACTCCCAAGGTTTTAGAAGCATTTCCAGATTACCCGGAACTGGTAGATCTGGCAATGTGCAAGAAAGATACGCCTTTCCAGGAGAGGCATAACAAGGAGTAAAAATGGCAATATCCTCATTACATTCTCTTTCAATGTGTGCTACATTCAGCTGCACACATAGCTCAAGGAATATGCCTATCAGGATTCTATATATGCTTGAAGGTGCTCCATCATGAACAAAAAGTATCCCTACATGCCAAACAAGCACCCTTGCACCATAGTACAAGCGTGTCTGAGTTGTCACTAGGCAGCCATAACGACACTAGTGCAGGGGGGAAAGCGGGAATGCGCAATAATATTTTATATACAGTACATTCCTGTAATTTCCCTGTGATGCAGTGCAGTGCAGAGCAGCAAGGTGACTTGCAGCACTGCTTGCCAATACTTATTATTGAACACCACTATTTAGTTGACAATACCTTTGAACTGTTTAAGAGTGTGCCCGATAGAACACAAAGTACCAGCAGACACACATTACCCATGTGCACACTGTTTTACAGTTCAAACTATGCATTGTGTACGTCTTGCACAGGCACATGCATTCTGCACATTTTTTGTCATGCTCACATTTCCTGTACAGCTTGCTGCTGTGCAGGAGTGAGTGTAACACGCAGCACCAACCCTTTCAGTAGGCCGCACTGCAGTAAACCAGGGTTGAATGCTAATTTACACTACTAATCTTCACTACACAACATGCTTCCATCCCCACTTTAGCTCTGGCTTAATCGTGGCAAAAGCAATAGCGTACATCTACTAGTAGGGCAGGTGTTTTTGTGACTATCCTGGGCCAAGCAGACTGCAATCCTTAACACAGGCCTAGGTAATGACACACCTGGATATTCTCAGTTCCCCTTTGGGTATAAACCAGAGTTGCGGAGCCACACAACCATGCAGTTCTAACCTGAGTGCAGGCAGGGGAGTCGTCAACTCCCCACTTTACCAGGTACAGCAGAGTAGAGTGCTTGATGAGCCTCTTCTTTCTGAAACTCATCAAAGGCTCATAAATAACGTGAAATTGTGGGTGAGTAATTAAGTGAAGGGATAAATGGATAGCCACAATCTGGTCCCGTCTCTGCTGAACGGCCAATGTGTGCTGGAGGTCTCCTTCACTGTGTTCATCCTATTCAATTTCCTCAGTATGTAGTGTCTCAAAATCCCATTGGAGATTTGTTTGTACACAGATATTGTGCAATATGACAAGGATAAGGATTATTTTGCAGCCCATAGGGGGTGAATAAAACAGTCTTCCTCCTGACATATCCGATATCTGAATCTGTACTTTCGTATTCCAAAACTCCTCCCACAACATTCCTTATCTTGCTGTGTTCCGGGTTATACCGTTTTTCTACCTCCATTTAGGTATGGGTGAATGGGGTCATGAGCCCTGACTGCAACCCATATCCTTGGTCACCTGAAAGTCCAATAATACAATAGTAAATGATTATGCATATTGTTAAAGAGATATAACTGTCCATGTGTGTTAAGTTTGCTGACAAACTCAGACACATTTATTACAGTTTGGATCTATATGTGTTAGGTGCTGTTGGCAATTAGGTTACACATGTACCTTCAAGTTCTGTGTGTAATTCCAAAGGTTGACCATGTCGTGATACTTAGGACATTTCTACATGCTGACTTTCATGTTTAGGAAGTTGATTACTATTAGAGGTATATTGAAACGTTATTTCCCTCTCTATGTTATTTACCATCACTATATGTGCAAAGTGACAAACTTATGATCTCTTTCTCTGTCATGTGTTCACCCATAGGTAGGTTGTGACAGTGGCCACATGCTCACTTAATTTAGCGTATTTATTTGCTTAGTACATGTGGTGAATTTCTAACATGTGACATAGGTCTTTATATATTTTGTGGCCAACCAACAGCTAATGCTTTTTTGGTAGGAAATGCGTCATGGTGATCTTAGATTAAAACATTGATATGGCATATAGGACTGTTGTAGATACAAGTACCTTTCTTTGACAGACCTGGAAACAACACTTCAGGATTTCACATGTATGTATGAGAGTTTTACTTGTAGGTGATTCAGTACTTAGATGCCTTGATTATGACATCATTGACGTGGCCGGAGAGTTGTGGGATTGAGACCCCGAGTACACTGTGAGACCTTAGCCTAGTTGCATTTTATCCTATGTTTGTTACTGGTGTATGACACGTTTCACTGCATATTTATTGACTTTGTGATTGGAACATTGATGGACTCAGATGCAGATAATGTTGCCAACTTGCGGCACATAACTGGTCATTGTGGGTCGGTAACTGTGTGTATGTTTTGATCTAGATTGTAAGAATGACTGAGACATATTTGTACTTTGTACTGTTGGTATCACATATGTACTAGGACTTGATATTTACACATGAATTGGGCCTACACGCCCATTGCATGATACAAATGCTATCAGCAACTACTTCTTCCAGTATTGCTCCAGATACTTTAGTTAACACACAAGTTTATTGGCATGTCTGACACATTTACTTTAGAACACAAGATCTTGTCATAAACCATTATTTGAGTGGAAATTTATCTAATACTAAGACTAGGTACTGCAATAAACATATACTCATCTTACACTTAGCTAATATGTGTATGATATTGACTTTACTTGTGCACCACATGCTTTGTGTATTGATTAGTTGACCAGTGCAGATTATTTGGTTCTGTCCTTTCAGACAGTGTGAGATGACTTCTCATAGTTGTCATTTTGCTACTAACATTGCATGATTTAAGAGGGAATGACACAATGTAACAGCATTGTCTACATGTTCGAGTACGTCGTTCCCACTATGTGCACATGGCTTGACCTCCATAGACAAACACAAAGATGGCTATTATGCCATGCATGACACTTTTCTAGTTAGTATGATGTATATTCCTTCTTTCCTTACCAATGAGGAGGTCATTCTAACATCTCCCATTCTGGAACCGCTCATTTATTATACTGTGGCAGAAGATGTAGGCACCATGTGCACTCCCTGGATATTTGGCCAGCACATTGATAAACATCCCCTGGCGATCCACTATGGCCTAGACATTGATGGAATAAGTGTACTACCAGTTTCTGAATAGGTAGGACATTGCAGCAGGGGGAACCATTTGCACAGATTGATGATAATTTCAATCAATTGCCCCAAATCTTGTGGGAATCCAGCAATGGCATAAAATCCTTTCTGGGTGTCCAGTTGTTGTTGTTGAGTTATGTAGAAGAGGAGGCACTGGGATGTGAGTTTGACAATGGCATCCATGACAGAGGGGAGGAACGCAGAAACGCTCCCTGTGATATTCCTGCCAATCTGGCTGTTGAGATCGGGAAGGAACTGGATGTCAGCATATGTAGCATCGCCATAAGCTTTGCATGTGGGGGAGTGTTTTTGGGCTTTGCAGTTGTTGACTCGAGACTTGGTCCAATCTTATACAGTAATTAAATGATGGACTTCCTCCTGAGTCGGTAGAATGTTATCACATCATCCTCCCTGAGGTCAATAAGGTTTATGCACTACCGGAACACATGCTCCCTCCTCCTTCTCTTCCTACGGGGTGGTCTCCTAGCGACTCCTAGTTGCAAGATGATGACCTTCATGGTGTAGTTGAGCTTGCCAAAATGTTTTATAGGATTGCTCTTTTCATACCATGGCCACAGCGTCATTTCCTATGACTCGGTTGCCGATGCCCAGCAATTCTTGTGCATTTAAGGCTTTGTGATTCACTTCACAATGATGCGTGATGCATTTACAAACCCATAAATCTCACTGTGGCAGATTTACGTCAAATTTTAGACGGGAAAGCCTACATTGCATATATTATATTATTTGTGGCGCAGCTGGTTTCAATGCAGCTTTTGACCCACACATGCCTTATACAATGACACATTTAGGCAAATGCTTCATTTCACAAATATGCCCTGATGCTTGCGCTGCCACTGCATCCCAATTCGTGGTGCAACGTCAGCACAAGCCTCTCATAAATATGCCCCTTAGTGGGGATGGTGTTTAGACTGCCCTCAGGTCCTAAAAGAACTCACTCTCCCTGACCTGGGATTTGATGGTCATGATAAATTCAGAGGACCTCATGAAGGAAGTGTTAGAGATGGAGATTTGTCAGAAGGTGTTAAGATGATGACATATGTTTTTATTTTTTCCGGACCTGAGTCCTGAAACTCTTGCTAGTGAAAAATGTACAGAAGATTAAGAAGAAACTATAGGCCTAGGGACTTGTGGACACTTTTGGTCTCCCACTGAAATTCAAAGTAGTGCTGGAGGGAAGAATAATGTATTTATGGACATTGAATTTGTTGCTACTTTCTTGTGCATGATGTATGGTGGCAGCTCTTTGTTTAGATTATTGTTTCTTTGATGATTTGGTGCTAATCCATTCTATTTGAGTTTGGAGTGGTGACTGGAGACTTAGCTGAGTTGATTCGGGCTTATCCTACCCCCCGAAGGAGGGGTTGAAAAGATTGGTAAAATGGATCATACAGTATTTGATGTGACGCAGTATGGTTTTGTTTTGGCGTTGTGCTGTACTCCTCTCCTCTCTGTGAGTGAGAATGTATTTTTGAGTGACTGACAGAGGATGAGATTGAGTGAGAGTGTGAGTTAGTTTAGTGTATTGTAGAGTGTCAATAAGAATGGAAGAGTGGGAATCAATGAGAGAGTGAGTATGAATAAGTAAACTTTTGCATGTGGCTGCTGGTATGGCAAAAGCAAAATTATCTTCATTTTCGCTGGTGTCTATGGAAGACATCAAAGAACTTATAAAAACTGTAAAATATGACTCTCCGCTTGGTCCTGCTTCTCTTGACATTTTGTAAAAAGGTCAAAATGCAATCTTCTGAGTACTGATGAATATTCTCAACCACTCACTGGAGAGCAGCTGTGTCCCAGACAGTTAGAAAATACGTGATTGTTAAGCCTTTACTGAAGAAACCCTCTTTGGACTATACATCGGCAGAATTCATAGACCAATCTCCTTATTCCCAGGAGTTAGTAAACTATTGTAGAAATTCGTGTTAGCAAACATATTTCTTCTTTCCTGGAGTCTCATGGAATTTTAAATCCCACTCAAATAGGATTCCAGCAGCACAGAAACAGCACTACTTGTGGTCACCGAAGAACTGAAAAAATGCTTGGCAATTCAGCTGCACTTTTACTGCTAGATTTAAGTGCAGCCTTTGACACAGTCTCCCATCCAATTTTAATTCAGACATTTGAAGAGGCCAGAATTGCCAAATCAGCAATAACATTGTTTGCTTCTTTCTTGGTTAATAGAAGCTTCCAGCTGTGTGAGGTACCTTTCTTTTCTGCCTCTCATCCTTCAAAACAAGGGGTACCACAAGGTTTGTCCTTAATCCCCACTCTTATTATTCTTTACGTCTGCTCACTCGCAGAGAATATATTCTCCTATGGATCTCTATGGTGTCATACGCAGATGACTCACAGATTGTCATCTCACTTACGTCAGGTACAGCAGCTATATCTTGTCAACTCAATTCATGCTTAAGGCAAGTCTTTGACTAGATGTCTGCCAGCAGTCTAAAACTCAATGTTGATTAAAACCAAGGTACTAGTCACAACAACCCTCCCATTTGGAAGGAAACGTGCTGGCCTAACTCCTTTGGGGAACATCCATCCCCTAAATCAGAAGTAAAAAGTCTGGGTGTTCTAATAGATAATAACCCTACTATGGAATCCCAGGCCAGAAAATAAGCTGCCAGTTTCTTCAGTCTGCTGAGAACCCTTAGCTGGGCTGGTTACCATCTTCTACATGAAGAGTGGCACTACAAGATCTGATTCTGTCACGCCTAGACTACGGGAATTTACTATATCTGGAAAGCCCACAATCAGTGCTAGAAATCGTCATATGATCCAAAATGCAGCGGCACAGACTCTTCTGGGCTTACCGAAATACAACTCTGTCTCAACTTCTCTAGTGGTATTACATTGGCTACCAATACACAGATACAGTTTAAGGCACTATGTATAGCAAATAGGGCGCTGAACATGAAGGGGCCCCAACTTTTGCAACATCTTATATGTCCCTATTGCCCTAGCAGATCACTACGATCTTCTATTCAAGGATTATTCACTGTACCGAAGATTAACAAAGCCAGGTGTGGAGGCGCTCATTCTTGTATCTGATTTCTAAACTATGGAACCTCTCGCCAAAGGTGCTTAGGAAGAACAAGGATGAACTGAGTTTCCCGAAACAGCTCAAGTCATTTCTGTTCATCTAATATTTATAGTGTTGAGCCTGACAAGACCCAGAGGTCTGGGAGGCCCCATTGGGTGGCCACACGCTATAGATGTGCTCAGAGAATAGAATCAAATAGAGAGTTTAATGAAGCCGTGTGGGAGAGTTAGAATCAGTGGGTGAGGATGGGGTTTGAGAGGGAGTTAGTCAGGATTCTCTCTGTCAATAGTGAAGTAGGTGCAGTTGCACCAGGGACTAGATGTCCTGGTGTACCTGCACCTGCTGTACCATTAAATCAGAAAACCTGTTCCACAGGAGTTCAAATCAAAGTCCCTGTACACCAGTAGTTGCGAGCAGGGGCGGCCGGCACGTTTTGAAGGGAGGGGGTGGATGGGACACACACACACACACACACATACACATAAAACTCACAACCATGCATTCACACACGCGAGCACACACACACAAACACATTCATTCACAGCACTCTTTCCCAAACATTCATACATGCACACAAGCCTGCACCAAACAATTTAAAAAGAAAACAAAACACACTTATCTGCAACCAGCAACCAGCTCCCAGCTCTGCGCTGCCTCAGCGGTTCTAGAAGACTTGGGACTGCTTCCTTCCCTCATTGGCTAAAGGGAACGCAGCAGTCCCAACATCATCACAGAGTGGGATGGGATCAGCGAGACTAAGTGCCCAGGTGCAAGGCAATCAGTGACGCTACCCCTCATCACTAAGGGGAGGGCCTCAGGAACCTTTTCTGAGCTGAGAACATCACACCCACAGGAGCTGTGACTTTCCCAGCTCAGCTAAGTTCAGTTCAGGCAGCCAGGAGGCAGCGCTAAATGGGCATGTCTGGCTCCTGGCTGCTTGAACTGAAAGTGAATACTGTCTGTCAGGCTGACCTTTGTTCAGTCTGACAGACACTGTTCCTATGGGCCAAACGATGAAGGGGTGTGGCCCCTCTGCCCAAATGCACCAGCCGTACCTGGTTGTGAGTAAGAGTTAGTAAATGTAAAAGTGTGAGTGTATTTATGTGTGTTTGTGAGTCAGAAACTGTGTGTGAGTGTATGGGTACAATAGTGTGTGAGGGTACTTAAGGCATATTTTGAGAACAATGAGATGAACCTGTGGCAAGTATTACACCCCACCACTTTCAGGGTTTACCATCTGAAAGTGTTCACCAGCTGCCACTGTTCACTACTTACTTTCCTACATTCTCGTATTTCTACACAATTTAAATAGTAATTCAATGGACAGAAAAATACCAAAACCATTGCCACGTAAAGTGCAGTTTGAGCCACACAATGTATCCTCAAGTTTTTGCCACACAATATTTCCTCACTTTTTGCCGCACAATATTTTCTCAAGTTTTGCTAATGATATTTATAGTTTCAGACCATAGGGGATGAGCATGCAGGAATATAAAGTAACTCTTTATATAATGCACCCTGAGGCATCACATTGCATTGATGGTACAAAGCGCTTGAGAAAATGAACTTTTCCTATGTCTATGTCAGAAGGTATTGGAAAAACAAAATAAATATTGGATCGAATGATTGAATTAATCTCAGAAACTGGAAATTACTTCAGGGCTGCATACAACCCATTATACAGAGATCAGCGTTATGGAAATCAATCCTGGTCATGCTCCAATATGGGCAGTGAAGCTTTGTTTGAAAATCAACAGAAGACCAAATGAAAACGGTATCTATGCATAAACATCATACCAAAGCCATACCCTCCATAGCTCCGACTTAATAAGGCAAAAAAGCATTTGCACAGCTTTATATCAATAAAAATGTAACTGGGATGGATGAGTCAAATAGCAATAGGATTTGACTCAAAGCTGATCTAATAACATAGCCAGGCCAGGCTTTGCATAAAAAGAATGCCTCCTTGAAGCAGGCGCTAACAAAGGGCAATATGTCTATTTCGTCTTTTATTAAAGCTCATGCATACATTGCATGTGTGCTGCAGTGCACATAACATGTCCAATGCTTTGTATTCCATTGAGTTTATCTAGGTGTCAAGGGCTGGTCTTCTAGGTAATGCTCAGATCAGCTTCTTCGGCAGGAGACCTGGTCTGCTGGTTTCAAAGAGCCATCACAAGGGTTATTAACCTTCCACTCAATAAGATACTGAGGATTCCCTCTAAAATATCAGGAGTTACAAATTTCTTGAACTTTTTATTTAGGCTGTCCATCAACTAGAATAGGATCAGGCTTTTTCTTAACATGGCAACCAATTCGACAAAGGTAAGGTTTAATCTGGAATACACAAAAGGACAGGTGAATCCTTCTTGAAAGAGCAAGTTTTAAACCTATAGTAACTAGGTTTATAATTTTGGAACATTCAAAGGGCCTGTAATGTCTGGGAGAGAACTTTGAGCAACAGATGGAGCATGGATGACAGCCAGACTGTATCGCCCACCTTATAGGCAGGAGCTGGTTGTCTATGTTCATTGATTTGGGGTCTTTGTTTGTCTTTAGCAATTTGTAAGTTGTGAAGTAGTGTCTTTTGAACTTTCTTTATCTTTTACAATGAATCTTGTACTTCAGGTATAGGATCTGAAGTATCAAGGGGGTCAGGGCAAGTTCGCGGATGAAATCCAGTCAGGGCGAAAAAAGGATAATACCCAGTGGAAGAATGAATTGAATTGTTATATGCAAATTCTACTGCAGGTAAGAGTGATTTCCAGTTGTCTTGAATACCAGATATATAACATCTAGGAAACTCTTCAAGAGTTTTATTTAGTCTTTCAGTTTGACCATTACCCTGTGACTTAAAACTGGATTTCAAAGTCCTTTGAATGCCTAATTAATGGCACAAGGGTTTCCAAAACTTAGAAACATAGTGAGGACCATGATCAGAAATTATTTTTTGAGGCAGTACATAGAGTCGAAATAGCAATAGGATGTTCTTCTCCATCCTGAACTTGCTGAACAAACACCACTGTCAAGGCTAGATCAGAGGTGTCAGTTTCTATGATGAAAGGTTTTGAGGCATCAGGTTGTTACAGAAATGGGACTCTGATGAATTTAGACTTCAGTTTCTCAAAGGCTGAGGTTGAATCTTTGTTGCACTGAAAGGTTTTGTTCTTAACAGATCTGTAAAGAGTGAGACAACCTGAGTGAATTTCACAATGAATTTACTATCGTAATTTGCCAGACCAAGAAAGCTCTGTGTCTCTTTTAGAGAAGGAGTAATGGCCAATCAAGGATTACTTGCACCTTTGTAGAATCCATGGCGATACCTCGAGACCAAATAATTAACAGACACTTTTTTGAACAAACATTTCTCAAGCTTGGCTAACAAATTGTTCTCCCTAAAATATTGTAATACCTCTTTAACATGAATAGGTTCATTGGAAAAAATTAAAATATCATCCAAGTAAACTACCATGGACTGAAGAATCAGCTCAGTGAAGTTGGAAATCATAAATCATTGAATTCCAGCATAAGTGAAAAGGCATTACTCAATATTCAGCATTTGAAAAAGAAGACTGGGTACTGGTTAAGCAGAAATGAAGACGAAAAATGGACACTCCTTTTGCAACTGATCCATTACAAGTTGTAGCATGCAAGGAACATATGATGACAGCACATCATCCTGGACAATCCATTACTTGGGACACGTCACATTTTAAACACCTACTGCGGCACATGTTGAGTCCTGAAACCGTGCATGAGGCAATGCCTCCAGCTGGTCTGGCTCAAGTGCCTGTGCCTATGTTGCTGTTGTCCAATTAGGGTGGACCTCGATCGTCTTGGGTCACCTGAATCGGCAGACAACTGCACGCACCCCGTCAACTAAACAAATTGATGTTATGCACTCTAGGACCCTCGTAGTTCTGGGTGGAATCTGGAGAGGAATCATGTGATAGGTGGGGGCTATGGTGGTTAATGTTGAGTACAAGATAATGTGCAATGTGTGAATGTATGCTGAGGAATAAAGAAGTATTTAAGTGGAGCTCCATGGGGTGCATTTTATTTGTGAGCTCCAGGGCTGGAAAAATGCTACAATTCTGATGTCAAACCAATGAACAATAATGAACTGGGAAATTAGCTGGGCAGGCTTTGACTATCCCTGGCATCACAAAGGAAGAGGGTGATTATGGAGCAATGCAAAACTTATTTTCTGTGCATCTGCTAACTTCTAAAAAAAATAGTTTCTCCTTAGTTGGAGTGACAGCGAGGTGTTGGGATATATATATATAAATATATATCGCAGCACTCCGTCACTCCTTAGCTTGCAGCAGGGACAGAAACGGACCACCAAATAGTGCCAAAAAGTGAATTTTATTGCCTGTTCGGTCCTGGCGCGTTTCGGCTCGGGATGAGCCTTGATCACATGACACAGGTACAGAGAGATTCTTCATTTTTAAAGTGACAGTGCAACAATTGAGTGCGTTCACGTGACACCAATTAAATAGACATGGTAGGCAGACTTTGGAAGTACAATGATTGTTGAAATCGTGCCACTACGTAAAAAGATATATATATAAATAACCATACTGGTGACATAAATAATTGCATTTGCGATCTAAAACCATGCCTATTTTTCGTAAAATAAATATTGTATCATAGCAATTGTATAACCATGTAGCTCCCAAAATACAATGTACTATAAATGGCAGCATGTTGTTTCCGCGATTTCAACAAAGAATGGTTGTCGTTATTGAGACATTAATGTGTACATTTATCACTGCCTGGTGTCCGTTTGCACAAACAATTATAACATTTTAAAATTATAAAATTAGTGTAGTGTCCGTGAATAAAAAGTGCAAGTGCTTTTTGTATTGAGTCAGACTATTTCAAAAAAGTTCTTTGAACATCAATCTATAGAGTCCCAGAAAGGTGTTGGTTTAATGCAGTTTGTGCGATACATATCAGTAGATGGTTGTGCTATTGTATGCCTGGTATGGTATATCTAGATCAACACCAATTGTATTGCTTCCATGTGGTTATTGTCATTTTTATTTTTAGGTTACGGTCAAATACCGAATTAAAGACAAATTACATGGTGATCCCTCCCTTGTTGGTTGAATATTGCTGTTGTCATGTGTCTTACATATCGTAAGGTGACACGCATACCAGACTATTTGATATCTAATGTATGAAATCGCAACTGTTTGTTACCACCTACATTTTATGTTACGCATATCATTTTTCAATTTCCCAATTTAGACAATCAATAAATAAATATTGACCTAAATTAAAAATTATTGATATGTTACATATCTAAAAATCTTTAGTCATATAAAAATTCATTAGATTGTTACCTTAAAAGGGCTTTATTATGACAACCTCCATTTATATACTAATATATTAGTTAAAAGACATATTACAAAAATAGATTATATTATAAAAGTTAGTTTGTCCAAATGGGAAAAAAATGCGTACAAAATGTGTAAAAAATGTGTAAAAAATATATTTTTTAAAGTTTTCATCTGTAATTAAAACTCCAAATATCCTATTATAATTCTGATAGAAAAGATTGTAAAGTGCTTGTGCTTTTAGTTTATCTTTCATGGACTATATGCCATAAAGCTATGAAGTTAATAAGAAAATAAGTACTAACAGTATTACTATGTTAAGGTCAGTCTATCACGTTGATATGTCAGTGTGAGTTTGAGGAGGACGACGCAGGGCTTACCTTCGGGTCACCCTGGAAAGAACACTCCGGCGTCCTAGGTCAACAGAATGCATCCTGGGAGTGGAAGGAGGAATCGAGCCGACAACAACCAACGATCCTGTATTCTGTCTCTTCACAGAGAGACTACGAGAAGATACCGGAAGGGGGCGGAGATGAACCCGGAAGGGATTCTCCTGTCCCAATGAAAGGAGGACGAAACAGGAAGGAGGGGGTGGTGACCAATGGCGGTGAAGCAGTACGAGTGAAGGAGAGCAGAGACTTCAGAATACCCGGCGAGAACGACGCAGAGACCCAGGAAGACGCGGAGGCTGAGGTCGACCGGAAAGAAGACGAGGATCATAACGAAGAGTGGACTGAAGAGTGGTGGTGCCCACCGGAGGAGGCTGGAGAGCGGCCACAACTCAGTAGAGTTGCGGCGGAGCCGGTGAGTCCTAACGCCTCAGGGGACAAGGGGGAGGGGGAGCGGGAGGAGGGAGGTGCATCGGGTGAAGGGCACTGTAGCGCATCGACAGGCTTTGAGTTGCAGAGGTCTTTGTCCGGTGAAATGTTTTATTTTGGGTCTTCCTCTTTAAATGAGGCATTTCTATGCACCGATGCCGACAGAGAGCCCTATAACTTTCATTTCTCTTTCCCTTCTTCGCCATGTGTCCCACCTCAGAACCATAAGACGTTTTTCTTTCCCTCTTTTAGAAATCACCATATCGTAAGGTTATCCCTAGGCACACCCTCTCTACCGACCTTTAATCACTTCCCGGTGTGGTGACTGGAAGAGACTGAATTCCTAATTAAACAGAGTACCTGACAGCTCCCCTTTTCTCTCCTATTCTATGAGCCTCCGGGGACACACCATCAAGACCGAGGAGGAGCCCAGAACATCTACCTCGGACGCCCCGTCCAGCTCAACCCAGAGCGAATCTGGAGAAGAACAGGAAGACATATACTCTGAACAAATTCAAAAATCACTTTCTGATAATAAACAACGTGTTTTTGGGAAATATATTCGGCCTCCTCGTCTGTTTATAAACCCGCCCTCCCACAGTGAGTTAATCAAAAATCAGGTTGTCTTGGGTTAACACATATTACACTCTCCCTATTGCCACCTCGTCTGCTTGACAGTACAGTGTCTATAACAAAGTATTTAACTTCTTTGTTATTGGAATGGTGACTGTCTCTAAAATGGCGGTTTTACATGTTAGTAACTTATTGATGGCATGCTTTCTGTCACTAAATTCTGTTTTGTATTCCGTCATATTTGTTCCATGTTGACACGCTTTGCATGACAGACACTCTTGTTGGTAAGTCAGGCCCAATAATTGGGTCACTCAAAAACAATGGCCAATTTTTGTGTACAATTAATTTTATCTGGTTGTGTTGGTTGCTATACTGCAATATGAGTCTGACGTTCTTTTGTTTTGTTTCCTCATTACAAGGGCCTTGTCCAGTATTGTTTACTACTGTATTTTCCTTCTTGTCCTGTAATAGCTCAATTCTAGTTTTAACCATAGATTTGTTAATGGCTGATTCAATAATCTTTGGTGAGTAACCCCTGGCTGAGAATCTTAATTTATACACATGTTGGGCAAGTTTGAGATCATCATCATTACTGTGCAGTCGTCTCATCCGCAGCATCTCGCCATAGGGAATACTTCTGACGAGATGCTGCGGGTGTGCACTGCCCGCATGCAAAGTTGAATTCCTTGATGTTGGCTTTCTGAACAATTTGGTTTCAATTTTGTCATCAACAATAAACACCTGTGTGTCAAGAAATGTAGCAGAGTTATTACTTATGGTTGCAGTGAAGTGTAAGTTGATCTCATTACTGTTAATGTCTGTAACAAATTGGAGGGCTGAATCATTAGTGCCATCCCATATAACAAACAAGTCATCAATGTACCGTAGCTACGATACAACCTTGTTGTTGCTCTGCTGTAACGTTTTGAGGACCAGCTCCTCCCACCTCCCCATATGTAGGCAGGCATAACTAGCGGAGAAGCTGGCCCCTATTGCCACTTCTCTAGTTTGCTGATATAAAATGTTGTTGAACATAAACACATTGTTCGTAAGGCAAAATAAAGTCATGTCTAAGAGCATTCTCTTATGGTCCTCACAGTGGTCTTTTTCTTTGTTAAGGTAATGTTCAATCGCTGCAATGCCATCTTTATGTCTAATGCTTGTATATAACGATGATACATCAAGGGCCATCATCATATATGAATTTTTCCATTTGATTTCTCGCAGTTTGTTAAGAAAGTCGCTGGTATCACGTATGTAGGAAGGCAATGATTTTACATGTGGCTGGAGAAAGTAATCTACGTACTGAGACGTATGTTCAAGGAGGCTCTTGGGGGCCGATATGATTGGTCGACCTGGGGGTTTGAATGGATCTTTGTGTGTCTTAGGTATAAAGTAAATTGTTGGAATAACTGGATGTTCATTTTTCAAAAATGTGTATTCCTGTCTAGTAACAAGGTCCTTCTTTTGCCATGCATGTAGCATATGATGGTATTGTGCATAAATAGTTTTAAAATGTGTGCTACTCATTCTCACATAGCAGTCCCTATCATTTAGTTGTGCATATGCCTCCTTGTTGTATTCAATTTTACTCCAAATCACAATGTTGCCTCCCTTATCGGAATTACGTATGACAATGGCTTTGTTTTCTTTCAATTTGACCATGAGCTCGTTGTATTTGCGATCTTGCCAACTGTATTTTTTACTTTGACCTTGTGTTTTAAAATTCAGTTTTTTGATTTGTTCAGTCACCAGTTCATGGAATACATCAATCGAATCCCTTAAGGTTACCGGATTGAAGGTAGACATAGGTTTGAAATTGGTCCTGTGTTTGTCTATGTCTCCTTGTGATGATGTTGCATTGATTGTCCCAATTTCAATCTGTGTATCCGATACTTCAGATGTATTTTGTGGCTGCAGCCAAAGTTCTTGCAGTGTCTCAATGAGCGGTACATCTGATTGTGTAAGGTTGCCAGTTTCATCTTCCATGATCTTGGTTTCTGTTGGTTCTTTAGTCTTTTTGGTAAGTTTGTGAAATTTCTGTGACTTGAGTTCCCTCACCGTTTTATAGATATCCAACCTCGTATTCTATAGTTGAAATTCACCCTGGGACAAAATGATAATCCTAGACCTAAAATACGTTTTTATTCATTGCTTAGTCTTATGTTAGCCACATTCATTATGGTTTGTCATTTTCTTCCACGATGGTGTTAGTTATCTGTTCTGCCATCGTCCCCCTCTTTGCTTCTTTGCTCTTGTTCTGCCTTCTGTTCGCTTGTCTCCTTTGTCGCCTCCTGTAGTTGTTGTGTTTTCTTCATTGTTCCTCTGTTTTCTGGGGCGCAATGTCTGTCTTCGGTCGTAGTATAAAAAAGACAATTCCTGGACCAAAGTGTTTGTTTTGATCTGTGTTGTTCCAGTTGCACCGTAGGTTTCATTGTCAGAGCTGCTTTCGGCAGTGGAGCTAAGGTCAGATAACGTCGAGTTAGATCCTATATCCTCCGTTTGCTCAGGTTCACCCACCACCTCCAAATCAGAGGGCGCTTCGGCGTTGCGGACTTCCTAAGCATGGTCCGGTAATATTCGTAACACTCCCCTTCACAGCAGAAATGCCGACGCCGTGTCTTTGCTCAAAAGTTCTTTATTGTCCGCTGAAAATGTTTTTTCATCTGACAATAAAGAACTTTTGAGCAAAGACATGGCATCGGCATTCCCGGTGTGAAGGGGAGTGTTACAAATATATATATATATATATATATATATATATATATATATATATATATATATATATATATATATATATATTCACTGAAAAAACATAAGTTTCAGGGACGTTATAGTTAGGAATTAGCATTTTAAAAAACCTTAGAAATTCACTGAAAAAACCATAGCTTTCGGGGACGTTATAGTTAGTTGGACATTTGACTCAAATAAAACCAGTGAAATTCTCCTGTTATAGTTAGTTGAGCTAACTATAACTCGCGCCCCCGAAATGCACTGCTGATGACGTCACATATTACATCAGTGATGTCATCAGTGATGTCACTGACCATGTCATGAGTGATGTAATATGTGACGTCATCAGCAGTGCATTGCGGGGGCATGAGTTATAGTTAGCTCAACTAACTATAACAGGCACATTTCTCCGGTTTTATATGAGTCAAATGTCCAACTAACTATAACGTCCCTGAAACCTATGGTTTTTTCAGTGAATTTCTAAGGTTTTTTAAAATGCTAATTCCTAACTATAACGCCCCTGAAACCTATTTTTTTTCCAGTGAATTTCTAAGGTTTTTTAAATGCTAATTTCTAACTATAACGTGCCTGAAACCTATGGTTTTTTCAGTGAATTTCAAAGGTTTTTTAAATGCTACTTTCTAACTATAACGTGCCTGAAACCTATGGTTTATTTAGTGAATTTCAAAGGTTTTTTAAATGCTAATTTCTATTTATAACGTTCATTAAACCTATTTTTTTCTGTGTTTTTTAATTATCATCCCATTTTCAATTTGGTGAAAAATGCAAATCTCACCACTCTTCCATCAATACCTTACACCACGGTTACTCATAGTATGGCCCGCGGGCCGCCAGCGGCCCGGCAAGCCTTCCTTGGTGGCCTGCAGACCTTGCAGACATCCTACCTGTGTTTAAAAAAAAAAATAAAAAATAAAAATAGTGTTAGCAAACACTGCCGGTTGCAGCAGCCCCGACTCTGAGACTCTGCTCTGTGGGGGCCGGGGGATTCCAGTGATTGTCAAAGTGGAGATGCAGGGGCCTAAGAGGTGAAATACAACAAAGCTTTATTAACATGTAAATGGTCTTTTAAAGACCTGTGAAGTACTCGGGTGTGGCTGTGTGTGCGCTGGGAAGCTGTCTCAGCCCAGGTTGAGGGCTGACACACACACGGGGTGAGGTGACGGAGGGAGGGAGAGGGAGATGGAGGGAGGGAGAGGGAGACAGAGGGAGAGGGAGGGAGACAGAGGTTGACAGAGGGTGACAGAGAGAGGGAGACAGAGGCGCAGTCTGGGGGAGACAGAGGGAGAGGGGGGGAGACAGAGGTTGACAGAGGGTGACAGAGAGAGGGAGACAGGGGCGCAGTCTGGGGGAGACAGAGGGAGAGGGAGGGTGGCAGAGGGAGGGAGAGGAAGGGAGACAGAGAGAGACAGAGAGAGGGAGGCAGAGAGGGAGGCAGAGAGGGAGGGAGACGGACGGAGGGAGACAGAGGATGACAGAGGGAGGGAGAGGGAGGGAGAGGGAGACAGAGGGAGAGAGACAGAGGGAGAGAGAGGGAGGGAGACCGAGGGAGGGAAAAAGACAGGGAGAGATAGAGGGAGAGAGACAGAGAGAGAGACGGAGGGAAGGAGACAGAGGGAGGGAGACGGAGGGAGGGAGATGGAGGGAGACGGAGGGAGGGAGATGGAGGGAGAGAGACAGAGGGAGAGAGACAGAGGGAGAGGGAGGGAGACAGAGGGAGAGAGACAGAGGGAGAGGGAGGGAGTCAGAGGCAGGGAGAGAGACAGACAGGGAGGGAGACAGAGGGAGGGAGATGGAGGGAGAGTGAGGGAGATGGAGGGAGAGAGATGGAGTGAGAGGGAGGGAGACAGAGGGAGGGAGAGAGACAGGGAGGGAGACAGAGTGAGGGAGAGAGAAAGGGAGGGAGACAGAGGGAGGAAGACAGATGGAGGGAGACAGAGAGGGAGACAGAGAGGGAGACAGAGAGGGCGACAGAGGGAGGAGGGTGACAGAGGGAGGGCGACAGAGGGGGAGACAGAGGGGGAGACAGAGAGGGAGGAGGGAGACAGGGAGGAGGGGGACGGAGGGAGGAGGGCGACGGAGGGAGGAGGGCGATGGAGGGAGGAGGGCGACGGAGGGAGGGCGACGGAGGGAGAGAGAGACAGGGGGAGAGAGAGACAGGGAGAGAGAGACAGGGAGGGAGAGATAGGGAAGGAGAGACAGGGAGGGAGAGAGGGGGAGGGAGGGAGAGGAAGGGGGAGGGAGGGAGAGGGAGGGAGAGGGAGGGAGAGAGAGGGAGGGAGAGGGGAAGGGGGAGGGAGGGGGAGAAGAGAGAGAGAGAGAGGTGTGTGTATGCCGGGTCTGGTGGCTCAGTGGACGAAGGTGTCTGCTGCAGGGACCTATGTTCAACCTCATGGTCACAATTTTTTTTGCTTTAGCCCCACCCCCTCTGACCCCGCCCCCACCGGTGCGGCCCTCGGCCACAAACCACACTGTAAATTTGGCCCCCGAGAGAAAGTTTGTGAGTACCCATGCCTTACACCAACAAAATCGCCACAAACAAGAGCAACATCTAACGCTAATGAAATGCACAGTAGGCGTTTGCGTGCAAAAAAACCACAAAAACACCACTTCCCCATATTTTCAACGACCAGCCAAATCTGCAATGCGATTTAAAAAGCAGGTGATAAGCCGAGTTAGCAGTAACAAATTAACACCAATCAACCTTTAACTGGTGTAAGGAGGTCGAGTATGTACTCTGTTATTTCTACCCAACTCATAGCCACATCTAAAGACCAACACGTGATAGAGCTACTGATCATGCAGCTCCGACACCCAACAACGCCACAACACCCAGCCCCACCACCACCAGAACCTCCCCCCCGGACCACCCCCCCTACTACCACTGAGACAGCACAAAACAGAACAATGGACCTTCCCAAAACGCCATGCCCCTCAGCCACACAATAGATGAATGTTGAGAGATGAGCAACCAACTATATATGAAGGAGGCAAGTCACCCATCACTGATAAAGCACACAATGCCAAGTATAATGCTCAAGTGCTGCACAAACCTCACTATGCAAAGCACAAACCTCTCCATGTGGAGATATACTATTGATACGTGTCTTGTAGTGCACAGTGGACGCAACCATGTTACCTCAGGCAGTGGGAAAGATCTCGGTCATGTAGCTGTGTTGTCCCCCCATGGAAACGGAAGGGGAGTGGGCTGCTCCAATGCACGCCACTCCAGCGTAGGGGTATGTATAAATAGACCAGGCCCTAGTCGTGGTTCACTTGTGGGAAGACCAACGAGTCTGTCAGAACGGCAGCCCTCACCCTGGCACGTGGCAGCCGCCATAACCATGGGCCTCCTCAACACAGGGCCCCTGCGAACCCAGGGGCACAGCACCGCAGACTTATGTCTGTACCGGCTACTGCCTTCGATCTACACTACGGACAGCACAGCTCACAATTCAGATGTAGGGGCGATTGCAGATATCGCAGTCCAGTTCGCAAGACACGTTCCTCCCAGTGCGGCCCACCCAGACCACGCACCATAGCAGGGTGCGCACACGCTATGTGCTTCAGGTGCTACTAACTCACTGCACCATAAGTCATCGCCACGTGGCCTTATCAACGTAGTATTCTTTAGACAAAACACATTGCTCCCAATGCGGCCCGCTGGGACCACGTCTCATCGCAGGGTGCGCACACACTGAGTACTCCAGGTGCCACTAACTGTGCAGCTCAACGCCACGTGCCTGTGCGCACATCCTGACCGCTACCTCCGCCCTACACTGGAGTTACATGCTTCACAATTCAACATTAGTAGCGACGTAAATTGTGTAAGAGATTATAATGGGTCAAGAAGACCAAATGCTCCCAATCTGTGCAGCTCAAGTCAACGTCACCTACCTGTGGGCCTTTGCTGACTGCTGCCTCCGGCCTACACTGTGGAAGACCGGCGACACATGGTGCCAACTACCCCTGTACAACACAAGCCAATCCCACATGTGTAGCTGTGTCCTGAGTCCTGAATGACAGCGACCACAGCACCAGACTCCCTTTGATCAGTGAGGGGTATTTCCATATAGAAGTCCGGCAACACATGGTACCACTGAACCTACACTAGGCAGGCCGGTGGGGCCACCAACATATGCACGTGGCTGTGGACCCTAGCTCACCACAACCTCTGCCCTACACCTTGGGCGACCGGTGACAAATGGTACCACTAACCGTCTTCAACACAAGCCGATCCCACATGTGTAACTGTGTCCTGAGTCCTCAATAGCAGCGACCACAGCACCAGACTCCCTTCGATCACGAGGAGTATTTCCACATGGAAGACCGGCGACACGTGGTGCCACTGAACCTGTACTACACAAGGTTTGTGTGGGTCACCGGCATATGCATGTGGCTGTTGACCCTAGCTCACCGCTACCTCTGCCCTACACTGTGGGTCGACCGGTGACAAATGGCACCACTAACCGTCTTCAACACAAGCCGATCCCACATGTGTAACTGTGTCCTGAGTCCTGAATGGCAGCGACCATAGCACCAGATTCCCTTTGATCAGTGAGGGGTATTTCCATATGGAAGGCCGGCGACACGTGGTGTCACTGAACCTGAACTGCGCAGGCCGGTGGGGCCACC
Organism: Triturus cristatus; assembly: GCF_964204655.1. Classification (NCBI taxonomy): domain Eukaryota; kingdom Metazoa; phylum Chordata; class Amphibia; order Caudata; family Salamandridae; genus Triturus; species Triturus cristatus. Next base: position 523,689,307 of record NC_140584.1, read on the forward strand.
AATGTATGCACGTGGCTGTGGACCCTAGCTCACCGCTACCTCTGCCCTACACTGTGGGCAACCGGCGACAAATAGTACCACTAACCGTCTTCAACACAAGCCGATCCCACATTTGGAACTGTGTACTGAGTCCTGAATGGCAGTGACCCCAACTTGCCAGCGACCACAGCACCAGACTCCCTTCGATTAGTGTGGCGTATTTGCATATCGAAGTCATCAATGTGGAAAGTATTGCCGACGAAAACATAATGCAAAAGATACATTTTACACAAACTGTTGATTTCCCTTTCCACGTCCAGTAATTTCCAAAGGAAGAGTGAACAGTTTTATGTCAGCAATGAGACATACCATCACTCGAAAATCACCCAAAAATACTTATAATTTAAAAACAACAGAAGCATCGAAGTACAATAATGATTACAATACGGAGATTTTGAAGATGTGAAATGCAATTATGAACATACAATATGATGCACATAACTCAATTGCTGTTTCTCACTATGTCACGTCATATATTACCAACTCTGAGAAGACAGAATTAAAAGAAATGTGGGAAGAAATTTCACAGGAGAAGATACTTAGGAAAAAAATGTACAGCTTCAGTTTGAAGATACTTTCACATCGAGAAATTGGATCCTACCAATGTTCGGATCGATAGACATCTGCTAGTTTATATTCAAAGTCAACAGGAACCATCTGGATAAGTCTAGGTTTTCCTGCGGCACGAAATCGAGTTTTAATATAAATGTTATAAAACAAATTTGTGATGATATAGACTTACGTTTCTTTGCTAGTCAAGAGAATTGTACAGAAAGTTGGATATGTCTAGGTGTTGATCAACAAATGGAAGATAATACTGTTGTGAAGTTTGAAAAAGAAATAACAAAGTTTAAAGTCGTTTCTATTGAAAATCCCAAATATGTTTATATTTATTGCCGACGGACTCATTATAAAATTGAAACTAGGAATCTAGATGTACTACCACTAACCCTGTTCAACACAAGTCGATCCCACATGTGTAACTGTGTCCTAAGTCCTGAATGGCAGTCACCCCAAGTCCCTGGCAGCGACCACAGCACCACACTCCCTTCGATCACTGAGGCATATTTCGATATGCAAGGCCAGCGACACGTACTCCCACTAACCCTCTTTAACACAAGCCGATCCCACATGCGTAACTGTGTCCCAAATGGCAGTGACACCAAGTCCGTGGCAGCAACCACAGCAGCATACTCTCTTTGATCAGTTAGACATATTTCCATATGGTGTGACCCAAAACTTCATTACAGCGACCACACCACCACACTCCCTTTGATTAGTGAGGAGTATTTTCATATTGAAGGCTGGCAATAAGTGATGCCACTGAACCTGCACTACGCAGGCCGGTGACCTGAATAGCAGTCACCCCAACTCCGTACCACCACACTCCCTTTCATCAGTGAGGGGTATTTCCATATGCAACTACAGACTCCAGTAGGCAAGTATCATAGTCCTACACCCTACATATTATCCTTTTAGTAGCTTTACTACAATGACCAAATTAATCTTCAAATGAAAACTAAAATGGAATAGCAGTCTGCACTGTAGGCAGTACAGCTCGCAATTCCATTTTTAAATGCTAATTTCTAACAACAAGATTGTACTCAGATAATACAACACTTCGTCAGTGTATTCTATACTTATTTCATCTTTTCATCATACACCTACACTGCACTCACTAGGGCTCCAAATGCAAATTATTTCTTCATTCATTAACTACAGAGTCACTAGGCAAGTAACTATTACAGGCCTCAAATCTACATAATATTCTTTTAGTATACTTTCTTTTTGATTTTTTTTTATAACAGTTATACCTTTAGTACAATCACCAAATTCATTTTCAAGTACAAACGAACACTCAGCAGTTTACACTATGGGCAGCAGACCTCGCAATTTGAATTTTGGACATGTGGTGCCAACTAACACTGTCCACCACAAGCCGATCCCACATGTGTAACTGTGTCCTGAGTCCTGAATGGCAGTGACCCCAAGTCCATGGCAGCCACCTCAGCAGCAAACTCTCTTTGATCAGTTAGACATATTTCCATATGCAGTGACCCAAAACTTAATTACAGCGACCACACCACCACACTCCCTTTGATTAGTGAGGAGTATTTTCATATTGAAGGCTGGCGACAAGTGATGCCACTGAACCTGCACTACGCAGGCCGGTGACCCCACCAACATACATATGCCTGTGGCTGTGGGCCCTTGCTCACTGCTACCTCTGGCCTACACTACAATCAGCAGGCCTCACAATTCAGATAGAGTCGTGATTCCACATGACGCAGTCCTATAGCCAAGACACATTGCTCCCAGTGCGGCCTGTCCACACCAAGCATCATCACAGGCTCATACAATCTCAATACGTCTGGTGCCACTAACCCTTTTTAACAGAAGCCGATCCCACATGTGTAACTGTGTCCTTAGTCCTGAATGGCAGTGAGCCCAAAGACAGTGGCAGCAACCACACAACATACTCCCTTCGATTTGTGAGGCATATTTCGATATGCAATGCCGGCGACACCTAGTCCCACTAACCCTCTTTAAGACAAGCCGATCCGACGTGTGTAACTGTGTCCTGAGTCCTGAATGGTAGTTACCCCAAGTCCGTGGCAGCGACCACAGCACCAGACTCCCTCTGATCAGTGAGGCATATTTCCATATGCAAGGCCAACAGCACGTTGTGCTACTAACCCTCTTTAACACAAACCGATCCCACATGTGTAACTGTGTCCTGAATCCTGAATGGCAGTCACCCCAACTTTGTGCCAGTGACCACAGCACCAGACTCCCTTCAGTCTTATTTGTTGTTCTTATCTTTAAATATTTTTTTTTATATGTAAATCTATACATGTCTAAGACTCTTCTTTGTGCAACCGCACAGGGACACTTCCGGGCCGAAGAAAGTTTTTGGGGGTATGATGGTAATGTGGGAAGAGGGTGCGTTACCTGCTGATGTGAGGAGGTGCAGCGTCAAAGGGGTATCTATCACAGAAAGAGCTCCTATATGTTTTCACAAATACCTCGGACAAATGCCAGCTGACGGACTGAATCACAAAATGATTTTTCAATACTTATGTAGTGTGAGTTATGAACAGTTCGCACCCAGGCTCGCAGAAGGACAACTGCAGCCTGTCCACTCCACTCAAAGACGCAGTACTACGAGCCATCCGCGCCATTGTAGCTATCCCTGCCCTGTTCCGTCGTACGCCACGCCACTCAGATTACATTCCGACGATGGCCCCACATAGCTACCTGTCGCAGGCGTACTCGCTGTTGGTGTGCAGGTCAGTGGTCTAGCTCTCCACATCTCCCGCCCACTCCCTGTGGGCAGGTTTGCACACACACCACACCCGTCCGGCATATGCGTCACAGGCCATGTGACCACGCAAATATAATAGATCGACAAGGTCACATCCTTTATTGCTGTTGCTGACTAGATTCCGGACGCTCCACGTGTCTCAAAAATAAAGAGTCTTTCAAAACGTCTGCAGAAGGTTACTCGCACCCTAACCTGTATAGCCCTCAGGGGCCTACCACCCCCTTGGTGCGGACTTCAGATGCTCAGGTTTAAACCCACCCGAAGCGCATATGGCCATCAGGGGCCTACCACCATGTGGCACGAACTTAACTTCCACAGGCTTAGCTGCCCCAAAAGCTGTTGTGGTCTCCGCCATTGATGACTCAGGACTCAGCGACATGCGTGAGATCTGCCGGGCAGTGGAGAATATGATGTGGTCTCTGCCATTCATGACTCAAAACTCAGCGACATATCTGGAATGCGTGGAGTTTTGACGGGGACGTGGAGTGCCCACTGCTGCACACTCCGGTGGCACCAGGTAATTATTAGGTTTGGGTGGTAAATTCCGTTCCACTCGTGGAATTTGCGTTATTTGGGTAATTTCGCGTTCCGCGGAGAATGCGGAATTGCCCAAAATTCTGCGTTTCCGCGGCTTCGCTGATTTTTTTGCTTGTTCGCGTTCTCAAAATGCGTGTTCGCGAGATATTTTCCCGCGAGCATGCAAACAGCGTTCGTGAACAGGAAAAAAGCATCGCGAACAAGCAATTTTTGCGTGCTCGCTGAGGTTTTTTACCATTTGGCGGAGCTTTGCGTAGCGCGACTACGCAAATTCTGCCCACCCCTAGTAATTATTTGCTCATGGATACGCAGGGGCGGCAATGTCTCTCTCTCTCTCTCTCTCTCTCTCTCTCTCTCTCTCTCTCTCTCTGTCTCTCTCCCCCCTCTCTCTCTTCCTTCTTTTCCTTCTATCTCTCTAACTCTCTCTCCCTTCTCCCTTTCTCACTCCCTTTCTTTCCTTCCCTATCTTTTTCTCTCTGGCTTTTTTTTCCTTCTCTTTTTCTCTTTTTCTCTATGTCTCTCTTCTTTGATATGCGCATTACACACGTCCTTATTTTGTGCTTTATTTTCCAGGCTCTGTCATCCACATCCATGGTCCCCACAGCAGTGTTCCAGCATGTTAGTTTGTAATTTTTTTATACATTTTGTTTATTACTTTATCGTTGATATAGGTTAATAAAAAAATACAGTTTGAAAAAAAAAATTTATAACGTTTCTGGTTGTTTTCTTAACTGCTGTGTAACTCTTTCTTGTTCTTATTACTGTTATTTGATGAAGTCCACCATGGTCTTAAATTTTGTAGGACTTATCGTGGGAATACAGCTAATGTCTGCAGTTTCCACCAACTTCTCAATAGTGTGTTAGATTTATCTCAAGTTTACTTCCATTAAAGTGCTGATAATGAAATGCAGACTAGCCGTTCCCGTGCAAAAAGACACGAGGTGCACCTTTGTGATTTATTCTAAATACTAAAATCCTATATTGAATTGCACTGACGTAGTGGCTGCACTCACAGTGTACACACAAAATCATTTACAAAACCTCATTGTATTTATATTGATTGGGAATTGGGCCTCAGGTGCTTGTTTGGCCATTGTTTGTCAATACTTGTGCTATACTTAATTGTGCATGTCTGCCATTCTGCCCATCTCCCCCGTCCCCCCACTCCCTGCTTCTTCCTCTTCCTGGTGCTGTTCTGTCTATAATTTTGTTGCTCCACACATAAATACATGTAAAGAACAAATTAGAATAGTTCCTTGATTCTATTAGGTTTCAAAACTTCTCTCTCTTGGTTTCTTTTTAATTTTCCATATAAACAGTTTTTTTAAATATTCAACAACACATAGAAGTCAGAAGTGCAACGTATTCTATCAACACACTTTCTAGAACATTCTACAACACGTGCAGGTTAAAAGTTCATCAATCTTTTTAAACGTAACCATATTTTTTTGCAACATTTTCTCGAACATTTAACAGCGCGTGCAGGTGAAAAGTTCACGATTGTTTTAAGTTTGAACAGTGCCTTCCAAATGCAAGTAGCAGTTGTGGTTGAGTTGACAACTTTTATCGTATGATATGTACTCCACGTTGAAACTGCTTTTTCTTAACCAATCACAAAGATGCTTTTCCACAAAACGAATGTGCACCCTACTTTTAAAAAACAATGCTTTTCATCTCGTATTGTTTTGTATGGCAATAAAAAGAACTTCCCCAACTTTAAACATATCTCTTATTCTACCAAGGAACTGCATGAGCTACAGACATCTTTCCATACCTTCCAGCCATACCTTCAAAATGCTAGTGTGGATCATAGGACATAGCTATATTTTCTGGTGCAAGAGGTATGCAGAACAGAGACGTATTGACTTAGACCTAGGTTTACAAAATGTGGACATTAAATGGCTTGCACAGAGGATTGAAGTGGCACCAATTGTTGCCTTTCGTTAAAACCTGTTTGCATCTCCAACACCCTGACCTCATGATTGTGCACTGTGGTGGAAACGACCTAGGCACATTGACTGGGGTAGTTTGGAAATGCTTATGAAGGACACCTTCGGACAATTGATGTTACTTTTCCCTCAAACTGTCTTTGCGTATTCCAATATATGCCAAAGACAGAAGTGGAAATGGTCAACACTATTTTGTCCTCAGATTGAAAAATCTAGGAAGAAACTCAACAATGCTGTGTCTGCATACCTCAGAGACCACAAAATGGGGTCCATCTACAACAACAACATACGTTTTGATAAGGCTGATATCTACAGAAGTGATGGAGTACACTTCACAGATCACGGAAATCTAGTTTTCCTGAATAACTTGAAGCTGTGCTTACGCACTTATATGTAGCTCCAACTAATCAACACAATGGCTCTTTTAAGAGCCACCTTATAGGTGACAACTTAGTCCCGCTATTTTAGGGCCAGGTAACGGAAACTCCCGCACCCTCACCAAAATGTATTCTCCACACAGCTGTGACGCAGCGGCCAGACCATCTGACTTTGCAGCACAGAGCTCTCGCTTTGATCACCACCTCTACTCCTCCATAGGGGTGAGTAGTTTGCACTTTACAAATACCGAATTGATTTGATACGCGCAAATTTACCTTCACACTCCCTGTATAACACCCCCTAAGCACCATACACAAGTTACAATGTTCGAAACAAAAGTTCCTCCGAGTAGGTATAACTATATACTGACACTACTTGGACAGATGTGGCACAGCGGCTAGAGCACATGACTTCACAGCATATGACACACTGCTTGGACTCACGCTTTCATCCCCAAGTCCGCCAGCAGCTCAGCTTAGCAGAATGAGACTGTACACAATACCTCACATATTTCCCGTACCCCAGGACTTTCAGACCAGTACGGGTCAGGAGTTCATCCTAGTAGGTATAAACACATGCTGACACTACTTCCACAGGTGCAGTGCAGCGGCCACGGCACATGACTTAACAGCATATGACACGCAATTTGGGCTGACGCTTTAATCCCCGACTCCCGCACCAGCTCACCTTAGCAGCATCAGACGCTAGGCAATACCTCACTTAATTTCCATAGCCCAAAACTTTCACACTGCTAGGGGTGAATACTTCGCTTCACACCAATACCAGTTACTACATACGCACTCACTGATTCCTAGGTCTACACACACATCCACTCATTCACCCATACAATCACTCATACATGCAGTCACTCATCAGTACAACAATATCATATTCACTCATACACCTATACAGACACTCACACACCGCCACTCATCCATGGAGTCACACCTAGTCAGTCATGCAAAGAATCAATCACACTACCATTTACTCACCTATACAGTTATACACACACCACCTCACTTATTCATACATATACTAACGCATACTTACTGTCTTATATAATCACTGATACAAGTACACACTAATCCATACAGCCACTCTCAGAATCACTGACTCTCACGTATAGTCATTTTTATACTCCAACTCTCACATACCCTGCCTTTTACATATGTAGTTACTTGGACATGTACCACTGCGACATCCATTCACTCAACAACACGCCCATACACACACTCACCCATCCATACAGCTACTTCCACATGAACTCTTGAACCTATACACCCAGTGAATCAACCACTCACACATCTATGCACAGTCACACACCTCCTACCAGCCACCCACACACACACTCAGTCTCCCATACAAAAACTCAGGCAACCAATCAATAATCCATATAGACACTCATGTAACTACTGACCAACACATGCAGCAGCTTACACAACAGACTGAAACAGATATTCACAAAGTTTAGTCACTAACCCATGCATTCAGTAAGACACATTTAATCATTCACTTATATAGTCAGTCACGCACCTACTAAATCCTCCATGCAGACACTTATACATTCACTCATTCTTCAATACACCTTGGCATATATATAATACATATTTAACCTTTACAGAAACACACAGTCACTGGGATGTCCTTCAGGGATGTCATTTGAGATGTCATCAGTGATGTAATCAGTGATGTCACTGACTATGTCATGAATGATGTAATATGTGACGTCATCAGCAGTGCATTGCGGGGGCGCGAGTTCTAGTTAGCTGAACTATAACGGTGGAATTTCTTTGGTTTTGTACGAGTGAAATGTCCAACTAACTATAACGTCCCAGAAACCTATGGTTTTTTCAGTGAATATATATATACATATATACACATATATATATATATATATATATATATATCCAACACCACCTCCTTTAGTCAAAGAACCGTGCACCAACACTGGCTGTAGAATTGCTTGAAGTGCTTTAATTTCGCATGGGGTAAGTACACGAGTAAAAAGAAACCCAACGCGTATCTGCTTATACAAGCCTTAATCACGGGTAAAACAGTCTCTGCCTTTCGACAGACCGCATGTTTTAAAGACGAAGTCCCATCATCTTCCAGAGTGCACTAATTCCAACAGGTGTGTTTATTTCTTGTAGAAAGCAGCGGAATGAATGTGTTTAATTTTCATGTTAAGTGTCCAAAACTTTGCTTTCATATTTTAAATATATATTGTAATGTGCATATTTCATCTTTAAACTTGTGCAGTATTGCCTTTAACTTTCCATGTGGCACTCTTCACATCTTCAGCCCGCAAGTAGAAATATATATATATATATATTCACAGAAAAAACCATAGGTTTCAGGGGCGTTATAGTTAGCTGGCCATTTCACTCGTACAAAACCATAGAAATTCCTCCGTTATAGTTAGTTCTGCTAACTATAACTCACGCGCCCACAATGCACTGCTGATGATGTCAGATATTGCATAATTCATGACATGGTCAGTGACATCACTGATGACATCACTGATGACATCTCTGATGACATTACTGATGACATCCTCCAGTGAATGTGGGTTTAGTTTGAAATTTAAATATGTATTATATAGATACCAATCTGTATTGAAGATTGAGTGGATATATAACTGTCTGGATGGAGGATTTAGTAGCTGTCTGACTGTCTGTTTAAGTGAGTAATTGAAAGTGTCTCACTTAATACATGGATTAGTAACTAAACTATGTGAATGTGTGCAGCACTGTCTCTGTTGTTGTATAACATGCTGCATCAGTTGGTCGCTAACTACATGAGTGTGTATATTAGTTACTGATTAGTTGGGTGAGTATTTGTATGGGACACTGAGTTTGTGTCTGGTTGGATGGGGTGTGCGTAACTCTATGCATAGATGTGTGAATGGTTGATTGACTAGATGTGTAGGATTAAGAGTGCATGTGGAAACTGTTGTTTGGGTGACTGAGTGTATTTATGTGTGTGTTGGTGAGCGAATATATGTTTTATTTGTACATCTTCAACAAAGTAAAAAAATAAAAGGCATTGTATGTGAGAGTTGGTGTATATAAATAAGTATGTGTAAGAGTCAGTGATGGTGAGAGTAACTATATGAATGAGTGTATAATTGTAATGGTGGTTTTTAACATATTAACTATGAGTTACTATGTGTTTGAATAAATGAGGTGTTGTTGGATAATTGAGTAAGTGAGTAAATGTAAGTGTGATAAAACATTTTCATGAGTGAGTAGGATGACTGCATAACCGACTAAGATGACTGCTGATGTGTCAATGTCTATATATGTGTATAAGTGCATTTGATACTGTTCTATTAATTAGTGACTGCATGTATTAATTGTTCTGTTGTTGAATGGGTAGTTGTGTGTGTAGACTTAGGAATCAGTGAGTGGGTATGTAGTAACTGGTATTGGTGTGTCAATGGTTTAAAATATGGTACTCTGTATTTCACAGTGAGTGATGAAAGGTTATACTAGTGTATGATGAGGTGTATCAGATTATAACGTGGATGATGTCATCAGTGATGTCATTTGAGATGTCATCAGTGATGTCACTGACCATGTCATGAATGATGCAATATGTGACATCATCAGCAGTACATTGCGAGCGCGCAAGTTATAGTTAGCAGAACTAACTATAAAGGAGGAATATTCTATGGTTTTGTATGAGTGAAAAGGCCAGCTAACTATAACACCCCTGAAACCTATGTTTTTTTCTGTGAATTTCTAAGGTTCTTTAAATGCTAATTTCTAACTATAAAGTCTCTGAAACCTATGGTTTTTTCAGTGAATTTCAAAGTTTTTTTGAATGCTAATTTCTAACTATAACGTCTCTAAAACCTATGTTTTTTTTCAGTGAATTCCAAAGGTTTTTTTAAATGCTAATTTTTAAGTGTGATAGTAGTTATTCTTATTTTTTTGTACTGGTTTTCTACAGTTTTTTAACTGTTTATTTATAATTATTTTATTCATTAAATAACATTATATATTTTTCTGAAAATTGCACAAAAAAAATTAACAAAAAAAATTCAAACTGAAATATTGATTCATTTTCTTGTTTTCATTTTTTATTTTAATATATTTATATTAATTTATTTTTAAAAAATCCGTTTTTTTTTGAGTCGCGCACTCAAAGCGTACACATCACGGTGGGTGCGCGCATTCTAGCCGCCATTTTAGAAAAGTCGCGAAGGATCCGCACACGGTGTGCGACGGCTGCGTGTTTTTCAGTTACATTATATACATTTAATATCACGTGATGTGCGCGATTGGTATGCGACCAGTCAGCGAATCCTGCTCCCGCACATTCGCGACGCATGCGCATTACGGTACGAGATGCTTGTGCAGTTGCGGGTCCCGCGTGACGCCATATACGTGCTGGGTCGCGCTGGGTGCGCGACTCCCACAAAAAAATTTGATGTTCCAAAATGATATGATGTGTCTTTAATATACATATTAGGGCAAGAGATTATGTAAGATATTCATAAAAATAATATATTTGTACTTATAATAAACTTATATTATTTTTAAATATATTTTCTCGAAGTCGGGTGCGTGCATCAAGAGTGCAGAGAACCAGGTCAGCAGAGCTACTGTACAGCCAGATAAACCAGGTCAGCAGAGCCGTTGTAGAGCCAGAGAACCAGGTCAGCAGAGCTGCTCTAGAGCCTAAGAAACAGGTCAGCAGAGCTGCTCTAGAACCAGAGACCTCGGTCAGCAGAGCTGCTTTAGAGCTATAGAACCAGGTGAGCAGAGCTGCTCTACAGGCAGAGAACCAGGTCAGCAGAATTGCTTTAGAGCCAGAGAACCAGGTCAGCACAGCTCTTTAGAGGGAGAGAACCAGGTCAGCAGAGCTGCTTTAGAGCCAGAGAACCAGGTCAGCAGAGCTGCTATAGAGCCAGAGAACCAGGTCAGCAGAGCTGCTTTAGAGCCAGAGAACCAGGTCAGCAGAGCTGCTTTAGAGCCAGAGAACCAGGTCAGCAGAGCTGCTTTAGAGCCAGAGAACCAGGTCAGCAGAGCTGCTCTAGAGGCAGAGAACTAGGTCAGCAGAGCTGCTTTAGAGGGAGAGAACCAGGTCAGCAGAGCTGCTTTAGAGCCAGAGAACCAGGTCAGCAGAGCTGCTCTAGAGCCAGAGAAACCAGGTCAGCAGATCTGCTTTAGAGGGAGAGAACCAGGTCAGCAGAGCTGCTTTAGAGCCAGAGAACCAGGTCAGCAGAGCTGCTCTAGAGCCAGAGAACCAGGTCAGCAGAGCTGCTTTGGAGCCAGAGAATCAGGTCAGCAGAGCTGCTCTAGAGCCAGAGAAACCAGGTCAGCAGAGCTGCTCTAGAGCCTAAGAACTGGGTCAGCAGAGCTGCTGTAGAGCCAGAGAAACCAGGTCAGTAGAGCTGCTTTAGAGCGAGAGAACCAGATCAGCAGAGCTGCTTTAGAGGGAGAGAACCAGGTTAGTAGAGCTGCTTTAGAACCAAGGGACCAGGTCAGCAGAGCTGCTCTAGAGCCTAAGAACTAGGTCAGCAGAGCTGCTCTAGAGCCAGAGAACCAGGTCAGCAGAGCTGCTGTAGAGCCAGAGAAACCAGGTCAGTATAGCTGCTTTAGAGGGAGAGAACCAGGTCAGCAGAGCTGCTTTAGAGCCAGAGAACCAGGCCAGCAGAGCTGCTTTAGAGCCAGAGAACCAGGTCAGCAGAGCTGCTCTAGAGCCTAAGAACCAGGTCAGCAGAGCTGCTCTAGAGCCAGAGAACCAAGTCAGCAGATGGGCTGTAGAGCCAGAGAAACCAGGTCAGTAGAGATGCTTTAGAGGGAGAGAACCAGGTCAGCAGAGCTGCTCTAGAGGGAGAGAACCAGGTCAGCAGAGCTGCTCTAGAGCCACAGAACCATGTCAGCAGAACTGCTTTAGAGCCATAGAACCGGGTCAGCAGAGCTGCTTTAGAGCCAGAGAACCAGGTCAGCAGAGCTGTTGTAGAGCCAGAGAACCAGATCAGCAGAGCTGCTCTGTAGCCTAAGAACTAGGTCAGCAGAGCTGCTCTAGAGCCAGAGAACCAGGTCAGCAGACCTGCTGTAGAGCCAGAGAAACCAGGTCAGCCGAGCTGCTTTAGAGCCAGAGAACCAGGTCAGCAGAGTTGCTCTAGCTGACACTGACTGACTGACACTGACTGATTGACACTGACTGACACTGATTGACTGACACTGACTGACACTGACTGATACTGATTGACTGAAACTGACTGACACTGACTGACTGACACTGACTGACTGACACTGACTGATTGACACTGACTGACACTGATTGACTGACACTGACACTGATTGACTGAAACTGACTGACTATGACTGACACTGATTGACTGACACTGATTGACTGACACTGACTGACTGACACTGACTGACTGACACTGACTGACTACTCTCTACTACTCTACTACTAACTCTCTACTACTCTCTACTACTCTCTCTACTACTAACTCTCTACTACTCTCTACTACTCTCTCTACTACTCACTCTCTACTACTCACTCTACTACTCTCTACTACTCACTCTCTACTACTCTCTCTCTACTACTCTCTACTGCTCACTCTAGTACTCACTCTCTACTACTCTCTACTACTCTCTCTCTACTACTCACTCTCTACTACTCTCTACTATTCACTCTCTACTACTCACTATCTACTACTCACTCTACTACTCTCTACCACTCACTGTCTACTACTCTACTACTCACTCTCTACTATGCTCTACTACTCTACTACTCACTATTACTCACTCTCTACTACTCACTCTCTATTACTCTCTACTACTCTCTCTCTACTTCCCTCTACAATTCACTCTCTACTACTCACTCTCTACTACTCACTCTCTACTACACTCTACTACTCTCTACTACTCACTCTACTACTCTCTACTACTCTCTACCACTCACTGACACTGACTGACACTGATTGACTGACACTGACTGACTGACAATGACTGACACTGACTGACACTGACTGACTACTCTCTACTATTCTACTACACACTCTCTACTACACTCGAATACTCTCTCTCTACTACTCTCTACTACTCACTCTCTACTACTCTCTCTCTACTACTCACTCTACTACTCACTCTCTACTACTCTCTCTCTACTGCTCAATCTCTACTACTCTCTACTATTCACTCTCTACTACTCACTCTCTACTACTCTCTACTACTCACTCTACTACTCTCTACCACTCACTCTCTACTACTCTACTACTCACTCTCTACTATGCTCTTCTACCCTCTCTCTACTGCTCTTTCTCTACTACTCTACTACTCTCTACTACTCACTCTCTACTACTCTATACTACTCACTACTACTCACTCTCTACTACTCACTCACTACTACTCTCTACTACTCACTCTCTACTACTCTCTACTACTCTCTCTCTACTTCTCTCTACTATTCACTCTCTACTACTCACACTCTACTACTCTCTACTATTCCCTCTACTACTCTCTACTACTCACTCTACTACTCTCTACTACTCTCTACCACTCACTCTCTACTACTCTACTACTCACTCTCTACTACTCTCTACTACTCACTCTCTACTACTCACTCTCTACTACTCTCTACTACTCACTCTCTACTACTCACTCTCTACTACTCTCTACTACTCACTCTCTACTATTCACTCTCTACTACTCACTATCTACTACACACTCTCTACTACTCTCTACTACTCACTCTCTACTACTCACTCTCTACTACTCGCTCTCTACTACTTGCTCTCTAGTACTTTACTACTCACTCTCTACTACTCCACTGCTCTCTACTACTCATGCTCTACTACTCACTCTCTACTACTCCCCTCTAGTCACTCTCTACTACTCACTCTCTACAACTCTCTCTACTACTCACACTCTACTACTCACTCTCTACTACTCACTCTCTTCTACTCCCCTCTACTTACTCTCTACTACTCACTCTCTACTACTCTCTCTCTACTACTCTATACTACTCTATACTACTCACCCTCTACTACTCACTCTACTACACACTCTCTACTACTTGCTCTCTACTGCTCGCTCTCTACTACTCTCTCTCTACTACTCTATACTACTCTATACTACTCACCCTCTACTACTCACTCTACTACACACTCTCTACTACTTGCTCTCTACTGCTCGCTCTCTACTACTCTCCACTACTCACTCTACTACTCACTCTCTACTAATCCCTACTACTCACTCTACTACTCACTCTCTGCTACTCTCTACTACTCACTCTCTACTACTCCACTACTCTCTACTACTCACTCTCTACTACTCACTCTCTACTAATCCCTACTACTCACTCTACTACTCACTCTCTGCTACTCTCTACTACTCACTCTCTACTACTCCACTACTCTCTACTACTCACTCTCTACTACTCACTCTCTACTACTCTACTACTCCATACTACTCTCTCTCTACTACTCACTCTCTACTACTCACTCTTTACTACTCTCTACTACCCACTCTCTACTACTCTCTCTCTACTACTCATTCTCTACTACTCACTCTCTACTACTCTCTACTACTCACTCTCTACTACTCTCTACTACTCTCTACTACTCACTCCACAACTCACTCTCTACTACTCACTCTCTACTACTCTCTCTCTACTACTCTCTACTGCTCACTCTACTACTCACTCTCTACTACTCTCTACTACTCTCTCTCTGCTACTCACTCTCTACTACTCTCTCTCTACTACTCTATACTACTCTATACTACTCACCCTCTACTACTCACTCTACTACACACTCTCTACTACTTGCTCTCTACTGCTCGCTCTCTACTACTCTCCACTACTCACTCTACTACTCACTCTCTACTAATCCCTACTACTCACTCTACTACTCACTCTCTGCTACTCTCTACTACTCACTCTCTACTACTCCACTACTCTCTACTACTCACTCTCTACTACTCACTCTCTACTACTCTACTACTCCATACTACTCTCTCTCTACTACTCACTCTCTACTACTCACTCTTTACTACTCTCTACTACCCACTCTCTACTACTCTCTCTCTACTACTCATTCTCTACTACTCACTCTCTACTACTCTCTACTACTCACTCTCTACTACTCTCTACTACTCTCTACTACTCACTCCACAACTCACTCTCTACTACTCACTCTCTACTACTCTCTCTCTACTACTCTCTACTGCTCACTCTACTACTCACTCTCTACTACTCTCTACTACTCTCTCTCTGCTACTCACTCTCTACTACTCACTCTCTACTACTCTCTACTACTCACGCTCTACTCTCTACTCTCCATTACCCATCCTCTACTCTCTACCTCTCTACCTCTCTCTCTACTACTCTCTACTTCCCTACCTCTACCTCTCTACCTCTACCTCTCTACCTCTCCACCTCTACCTCTCTACCTCTCTCTACCTCTCCCTACCTCTCTCTACACGCACACATATGCACATATATATATATGCATATATATGCATATGCATTTATATATGTATGTGTATATATATATAAACATACATATATAAACAAATATATAATCTGCAAATCTATATAAATACAAATATAAATGCATGCACACATATACATATACATATATGCATGCATATGCATGTTATGTACATGAAAGTTTGAAATACACTAATAAAAGCAAAGCTAATAAGCCACCTAATTACAGACAGAATTGCTTTAACTTAAACGAAGGCGAGACCTATTGCATTTTCTTTTTTTTTTTTTTTTTTTTTTTTAAACCGTTTATTACAAAATTCAAAAAATATACAAAGATGGGCCTACAACCTTCAGGCCGGCCGCTAGCAAGCAAGAGGAGCATGTGATACGAACAATAGCGCGCATGCCGCAGCAAAGGGAGATGCACAGGAGTTAGGAGCGGTGGTAGCCACACCATCCGGACCCCACATAACGGTTTCATTTTTATATAAATAACAACAAAAAAACAAATCCACAAGGCAACCCACAATCGGAAACAGCAGCATGTGCTCCCCAGAGGGGGGACCCTACCAATCCATAGGAGTATCAAGGGGGGGAAAAGGTCAGGACGGGGACTAGGTGGACTCAGTGCCCGGAACCGGGGAGATAAACTGGCTAAGGGGACGGGGCCGGTGACGGATCGGGCAATAACGCCTATTGCATTTTCAATGCTTGTTTACTTTGGTTCCATCAAGAAGGCATTCAGATGTGTCACACATTTGCCATAAATTATGAATGGTAGCACTCTAGTTGCTCATTAGATCACTGTAGTAAAGCTACTGCTCACCAGGGATGTCTGCTGCTGGTATTTAAAGTGCAAGTTTCAGTCTGCATGTCAGAATTTTTTTATGAAATAGAAGAGGATTTGAGAAGTCACTCAAAATGTGCCCTCATTTTTCTTTCAGCAGCACTAATCATACTTTCTATGGCAAAATTAAATGTTTAAAGAGTTACCACTTTATTCCAATCAAGATGGCTTCAGGTGTGCCATACGTTTGTCATAAGTAGGACTGTTAGCATTCTAGTTGTTCTTTGGAACACTCTGGGAAGCTGCAGTAGAACACAAAGGAATCAACTGACAGTCTCTGCCCTTGTTGGATGTACATGTTTTACTGAGAATTTCAGACTTCATTCTCACATGACTGAGAAAGATAATGTGAATTTACAGAAAATATGCTCTCGGTTTAGCTTATAGATCACCTTCCAAACCTCTGTGGGAAAAGCATGAGAAAATAGTTTTCTCTCAAACATGATTCATAATATCCCAGCAGAAGGCTTTTTCACATGGTAAAATCACCTTTGAACATACCACAGTTCCTTAAATGAGTATGGTACCATCAACAAATGATTTATAATGTAAATAAAGTCTTAAAACCTTCTATTAACTGCTATGCTCTTTAATGAGGTGCTATCATGTAAATTGGTCCCAAGATGGCTGCCAACCCTTCTTGGATGAAGTGCTGACAGCCAATCAGATCTCCCGATGAGATGTGTGGTTAGGCTCCGCTCAGATATATCTATGATTTTACATTTGATTTTCTCAGGAACTACTGAACGAATTTACACCATTTAACCAAAAGGCATGAGTGTGAACCAAGGGCTACCTTTCTGCCAAATTTGGTGTAATTCCATTCAACAGTTCGGGCTGTAGCTGCGACTAAAGGTTCCTATGTAAAATTGCATGGGGAAAACACGTTTTGGGACCCCCCTTTTTTCTCGGCCCCCGCATGACGAATCACCCCGAGACTTTCAGGATAGAAGCGGACTGGAGCGGGCCACGAGTTTTGAAAGTTTCGCAAAGAAAGTTATGCTATATAGAATGTTGCGGATTTCCTATGTATAATAGGACCTAACTGTAACTACCTACTGGCGACTGCCAGTAATATATATATATATATATATATACATATATATATATATATATATATATATCAAATCAACCAGCTCCACAGCTCCACAGCTACAATACGCCTGCTGATGCCAAAGAAGTCGGTACACGAACCAAATTAAGGTGCTAATTCTCTTTTATTTACCCGGAGCGACGGCCATAACGTTTCGGCTCTCACGGAGCCTTGTTCACATGACAGCGTTACGCTCACAGAACCACAAATTTAAAGTGCAGGTGCTGAATACGTACAACATCACATGGGTTGGTCACATGGGAAGGTGTTTCTTTCATAGACATAGACGACAGATATATTTAAAGAGTAAAGGAGATATGTTGACAATATGCATAAAGCCATTTAACGTGGATTCACAGGTATTAGCAGCTTAAATGCCTAAGTTTACCAAGGAGAAATAGTTACAAAGGTAGTCACAATGTCGTCTGCAATAAAGAGAATAAAAACAATCTTATAGCTCCCATACCTGTAAAAATAAATGGATAAAATCATCATATATAAAATGAATTCTCATTAAGATCACAGCGTATGTATATAATTCCCCCTGGATTGAAGTACGTAAACATAGTGCAATAAAAAACAATAGTGAATAAGTGCTAAAAAAATATATATATAGAATACTGAAGGACAGAGGATGGTAGCTGCAGTGAGCAGGGGATCTAGTACTATCCCTGGAGCAACGTAAGTGGGGCATATTTAAGACGTACTGGCACCAAATCCGGTAATTCCGAGGCAAGACCATCTTGGGGCAACTGATTCAGTAAGTGTTGAAAAGCGGGGGGACAGACTGGCAGAGTACATATCACCAGTCGGGGCTAGGTCATTTACCTGGTCAGAGTAAGAAATGGAATGTTTTGTAAAATACAGATGTGCAAGTACGCAAATAAAATGTTTTTTCTGATACAGTACTAATTTGTCAAAATAAATAGTAAAATACTATATAAATAATTGTATGTTAAAACAATTAAATAATTTAAGACAAATGACCTAAAAACAGCTAAAATCAGCCCACTGGACATCTGATACAAATTCCATAAAAATACACATGTATATCACAGGGTAAAGTCTGAAGGGATGGATAAGACATAAATAATCTTCATCAAACAGATACCACTGCTTGTACACCCTGGAGCCAACGGCTACATTGAGAATATAAATGCTCCGTTGACCTAGGTCATATCAGCCCAAACATGTGTGTAAATCCTCAGTTATATTCAATCCTGATGGTGTCCTGGTATTGAGTTGCAGTATGTAGCGTGTTTCTAATCTGCGTAATCTGGTCTCTCGGTCACCACCCCTTCTGCTTGGCTCAATGGAATCAATGACAAAGTACCTAAGTCCCTTAATGTCACTTCCATGAGTTTCCTTGAAATGTCTAGCCACGGGGTAGGTATTATCTTGGTTTGAGATTGCTCGTAAGTGTTGTAAGACCCGCTTATGAACTGCTAATTTGGTACTCCCTATATAACTGAGGTTACATGGGCAGGTAAGAACATAGATTGCATATTCCGTTTTGCACGTAAGCAATTTGTTGATCCTGTGTTGTTTGTTGCTAAATGGATCTGTGTATGTTTTGGTGTTACATGCTTTGCAGGTCTTACACTTATAGAATCCCCCATTAAGTTGTAACCAGGAAGTTTTACTGATAGCTTCAGGATTGGTGTTGACCAGCGCTTCTCTCATGGTGGGAGCCCTACTGTAGGTGATAAGAGCCCTTAGCGGGAGCAACGGGCCAATAATTGGGTCACTTCGTACTATGGGCCAGTTTCTGTTAATGATTCTACGTAACTCAGTATGTTGCTTGCTGTATCCCATGATAAATCTAAAGGCATTAATCGAACCAACGTCATTACCCTCCTGGTTAATCAGAGACACAGTGGTACCAGTGGTACTACTGGTGATCTTGAGCAGATCATTACGATTAAGTTTATTAGATCTTGCAATGGCACTGTCAATTACACCCTTTGAGTAGCTTCTCTCCCTGAATCTCTGGCTGCTAAGTAACTGGGCTGATTCAAGCTCCTTAGTTTCGCTACATATTCGTTTCAAGCGTAACATCTCCCCATACGGTATGCTTCTAATAAGGTGGGGCGGATGAGCACTGGAAGCGTGTAGGGTCGAGTTGCCTGCAGTCAGTTTGCGGAACAATCTGGTTTCAAGCTTGCCTGCCTGTATGTATACCTCTGTGTCAAGAAATGTAACGCTGGTTTGACTGCATGTTGCCGTAAAATGGAGATTCAGGTTATTTACATTTAAAATCTTAATAAAATCCTGAGCCTCCTCCAATGAACCATCCCATATGACAAAGAGATCATCTATGAAGCGCAGCCAAATCACCACTTTTTCATTCAGATATTCAGCATGATCCCTGTGTAAAATCATCTCTTCCCAATGCCCCATGTGGAGGCAGGCATAGCTAGGGGAAAAGCTAGCCCCCATAGCTACGCCCCTTAGTTGCCGATATAGCAAGCTATTAAACATGAAGTTGTTATTAAGCAGGCAAAACTCAAGCATTTCAATCAACATTTCATTATGAGACTCGAAGTGAACTGGTTTGCGCGAAAGAAAATATTTGATGGCATATATATATATATGTATATCAAGTCAAGTCAAATGGTCTTTATTCGGATATAACATATCCATAAAAGTACAAGTCATCACCACCAATAGGGTATAAATATACAATAACATAAAACACATGTTAAAAATAAATTGGGTATCAAGACAACATTATTAATAGCATGAATAAATGTGCAAAGATGGCAATAAAGTGCAGATAAGTCAACGTGTACGACATGTGAACGTCAAACCAACTGTTACATTTGTACAAATTGGCAATCCAAAAGCATTAGATGTAAAATATCTTTAGATGAAAATCATCACCACCAAGTTAGAAAACAAGTAGGATTTATCAAATCAGCATCGTTAAATAACACAAAACAATTGTGGAAAATAGCAATAAAGTGCCAACAAGTTCGGTTCGATATGTATACTATGCAGACGACAAACCTAGCGGTATCAGTGTACAAATTAGCGGTCCGTAAATGTTAAACTAAATAAAAGGGCCTCAGTTAAAATGCGATCCATAGAGTATCCATAGTATTTCGCGAACGTACCGCAGATTGCAAGAATGAGCTTACTCTAAAAATCATATCATCACTTCCTAGCCGCAATATTTCATCAAATGCCAGTTTATAATCAATAATAGCATGTGACTTAAAATAAGAAATCAAATACTGTTTAGTGTATCTGATGTAAAAGTTACAGAAGAACAGGAAGTGTAAAATTATTTGTTTTTGACCATTTCCGCATGGGCAGAACAAGTTCTCTAGATTTTTGTTAAAACCAAGTGGGAAACAGAGTGAGTATTTTATGCTCCCATCCCTGAGGCGAAAAAGCAAGCTCTTATTCCATCTTCCAACATTTTTCTTGAGGTATTCCTGTGGCGTATCGTTTTTATTGCCTGGGCGTGTCAAAATGGAAATATATCTAATTATTGATGATTTATAGAGCTCTGTGTGACAATTTTTGTGTTCATGCCGTCTATATTTAAGGGATGGGAGAAGATATGTTCCAGTTTCACACTGACCAGGCTTTTCTTAACAGCACTAAGCCAAGGTATAGAACTACCCCTGTCACATTTAAGGCAATCATTGATTATTTCCTGAGTTAGAATTGCTGCCGGGTTTCGCCATATCTTTAGCCAGAACAATGCTGGCCGAGATTTGATAAAATCCTCGACATAGTACAAATTTAGTTCTTTATGGCATATGTAAGTGGGTGATGAGATTTGAGCCCTTAGAACCTTTCTACAGAATCTATTTTCTTCTGTTTGGATACCACTACAGTTTGTATACCCCCACACCTTGGCACCATAGGTCGCGGTTGGTAGACATTGTGATTTATAGATCTGTAGTAAAGGTAACACAACATCAGCCCACTTTGGCTGTCGTAGGCTAATGATTGAATTAACTGCCTTACTGAGTTTGTTTCTACCATAAGCCACATGTGCTGACCATGATCCAGAGTCTGAAAAAACTAAACCCAGGTACGGAAAAGTGCCGGTGCTTTTTAGGACATTATCTCCTGATACTATATAATTGATACAATGTTTTTTGGGCCCACAAGACATAGGTGCCGATTCCGATCCTGGAAAAACCGGGTACGAACCGTCGGTCGGAGCGTTTTCTCCGTCCGACTCGTACCCGGGAAAAAAACCCTACAAACTTGCAAGTACGATTCGTACGGAAACACCATTTCCGTACGAGTCGGACAAAACACCGACCGACAGTAAAATACATACGAATGTGATCCGGGACACCGCGGACGTGACGTCCGGACGGAGTTAGGCATGTTTTTACGTACCAGCAAGTACAATTCGTACCGACAGCAGTCCGGACGGCAATATATTTACGGCACACAAAAAGTGCCAGAAAAGGTAAGTACGTCGTGATGCGAGCGGTATAGGGGGCCCGGTACACGCCGCCCCCCCAGCCCCCGTATGTACACGCCGTCCCTCCCCAGCCCCGTGTATGTACGAGACGTACCCCCACGTACGTGCTGGGGGTCCGCACCGTACATACACGGGTGGGGGTACGTCTCGTACATACACGGGTGTACATACACGGGTGTACATACACGGGTGTAGTTTCACGGGTGGGGGTACGTCTCGTACATACACGGGTGTACATACACGGGTGTACATACACGGGTGCACATTCACGGGTGGGGGTACGTCTCGTACATTCACGGGTGTACATTCACGGGTGTACATACACGGGTGTACATTCACGGGGGGGTACGTCTCGTACATACACGGGTGTACATACACAGGTGTACATACACGGGTGTACATTCACTGGTGGGGGTACGTCTCGTACATACACGGGTGTACATACACGGGTGTACATACACGGGTGTACATTCACGGGTGGGGGTACGTCTCGTACATACACGGGTGTACATACACGGGTGTACATACACGGGTGTACATTCACGGGTGGGGGTACGTCTCGTACATTCACGGGTGTACATTCACGGGTGTACATACACGGGTGTACATTCACGGGTGGGGGTACGTCTCGTACATACATGGGTGTAGATACACAGGTGTACATACACGCGTGTACATTCATGGGTGGGGGTACGTCTCGTACATACACGGGTGTAGATACACGGGTGTGCATACACGGGTGTACATTCACGGGTGGGGGTACGTCTCGTACATACACGGGTGTACATACACGGGTATACATACACAGGTGTACATTCACGGGTGGGGGTACGTCTCGTACATTCACAGGTGTACATTCACGGGTGTACATACATGGGTATACATTCACGGGTGGGGGTACGTCTCGTACATACACGGGTGTAGATACACGGGTGTACATACACGGGTGTACATTCACGGGTGGGGGTACGTCTCGTACATACACGGGTGTACATACACGGGTGTACATACACAGGTGTACATTCATGGGTGGGGGTACGTCTCGTACATACATGGGTTTAGATACACGGGTGTACATACACGGGTGTACATTCACGGATGGGGGTACGCCTCGTACATACACGGGTGTACATACACGGGTGTGCATACACGGGTGTACATTCACGGGTGGGGGTACGTCTCGTACATACACGGGTGTACATACACGGGTATACATACACGGGTGTACATTCACGGGTGGGGGCACGTCTCGTACATTCACAGGTGTACATTCACGGGTGTACATACATGGGTGTACATTCACGGGTGGGGGTACGTCTTGTACATACACGGGTGTACATACACGGGTGTACATACACGGGTGGGGGGACGCCGCGTACATACGGGGACTGGGGGGGGACGGCGCGTATGTGGGCACATGTCTCCATGGTTGCTATAGAAGTTCGCTCCGTACGGTGTTTTTTCCATACGGTTGTACAATCGGATGCACGGGACGGATCGTACTTGCGCGCTCGGACTTCAGTTTTACGATTCGTACGGAATATCGTCCGGGGACGTGTCGGACACTTTTCCTGACCCGAGGACGTGTCGGGGAATTTTCCCAATGCGATTCGTATGTATTTTTTCCCATACGAATCGTACTTGCCAGTTTGTACGGTACTTGTACGATTCGTACAGAAAAAAATACGGATACGATTCGTACGGGGAAAATTTCTCCAGGATCGGAATCGGCACCATAATGTATGATTTTTTAATATTGGTACACAAATCCAAATCTGCCATAAAAGAAACAAAACCCGTGATTAAAATGCGGAGTGCTTTAGGTGTGCGGCTCATTAGGACCGCATCATCCGCATATAAAAGTACGGGGAGTAGTTTGCCGTTAATTTTCGGTACATCGCATGTAGATTTAGACAGGGATTTATTTAATTCGTTTATATAAAGAATAAAAAGTAGGGGGGCCAAGACACAACCTTGTCTGACCCCCCTGCCAATTAAAATATCCCCGGAGACCTCTCCTTCATTGTTTAGCCTTACCCGAGCTTTTAGGTCTCTATGCAAATGTGCCCAAAAATAAACAAGTGTCTTATCCAGCCTGTAATTTAAAAGAATCTCCCATAATCGTGATCGATTAACAAAATCAAAGGCTGACGATAAGTCCATAAAACCCAAATACAAAGGGACTTTTTTGGCGATGGTGTTTTTGCCTAATATAAGATTTAGATTCAGACACTGTTCTATGGTTCCCACATTGCTTCTGAATCCCAACTGACAAGAATTTAAAATTTGGTTATCCTCTGCCCAATTCCTGATTTTATTAAAAATCACTCTGCCCAAAATCTTCAGTGTATTATCTATTAAGGATATAGGACGGTAGCAACTAGGATTGGATCTATCGTCCTTCTTAAAGATGGGCACAATGATACTGGTTGATCAGGATTTCCGAATTGTAGTTTTGGACAGATTAATAAAAACATTGCAAAGTAAAGGGGACCAGAAATCAGGTTCAGATTTGATAAGGTCAATTGATAACCCATCAGGGCCTGGGGCTTTATTCCCTACACTTTGGTTTATGGCATCTTCAACTTCGGTTATAGATATAACAACCTTATTGGCTGGACAAAGAAAGTCAGTAGTTATTGCTGGGGCTGTGTCTATTCTTGCAAAATGCTCCTCCCATGACGTACTAGGTATGTTGCTGTTAATAGGGGTTACATTGGATCCCATGGACCTCATGGCTTTCACCTCACCCCAAAACCCAGTTACGTCTTTAAGTGCAGCAGTGCGTACAAGGGAGTCCCACTTCTCCTTCAATATCTCCTCAGTACGCGATTTAATTACTTTCTTATAACGTCCTCTCAAGGCTTTAACCAAAGTCGTGTCCCTGGGTTTTTCGGCTAATGCCTCGCGAAGCTCACGGTTTGCCCGTGAACAGATCCCATTAAACCATCTAGGGTTCTTACTTTGTTTCCTAACAGGTTTAGAAATTTCCTGTTTGATGCCAACACATAACCCAGTAAAAGCCTGAATGATCTCTGTGTCAGGGCATCCACTAGACAAGCACGTTTCCACAAGTAAGCGATAGGATTTTATAATTCGTGCAAATAGGGCCTTGTTATCTATGCCCTTCCAGATTACTTTAAGTTTGTCAGTGGATGCAGCCAGGTTCTTTGCCCCTTTTTCTTTCCATTTAATACATTTATTAACAAATCTGATGGTTGGCAAAATTGGGTTGTGGTCACTATAGCTAGTACATAAAACTTCAGCCTTAACTAAACAATTCTCAAGGGATGATGATATAAAAACATAATCAATGGTCGATGTACAGCCACGACCTCTAAAGGTAGGCAATGGGCCTTTGTCAGACATACAACCAGCTTTCTCCATAACATTAGTTAAATCCCTAGTCGATAGATGATTATACAATTCTTCCCCTCTTTTACACGGAATTACCGGGCCAGGTGTAACTGTAGTATTATCCATTCTTTTGTGCAAATGTGCGTTCAAATCACCCTCCAAACAAATTCCATCCAATTTGCCAAACCTTTTTCCTTTTAACATATTATCGATAAAATCAAATGAGATGATAAAATTCCTATTTGGCAGGGATCTAAAATCATTATTATAAAAATTTATAAAACATAACGTAATCCCATTCGAATAAAGTGTGGCCTGAAAGTGACTATCATTTGTTTCCAAGGGTTTGGTATTGCTTCCTGCAGTGATCTTTATCCATGTGGATAATCCCCCACTAGGTCGGCCAACTTCGGGGCTAAGGGCGATACTATTATAGCAAACAAAACCCTCAAGAAGCAAACTACTGGTACTCCAAGTCTCCTGAAACATCAAAACTGCTGACCATGTTGGTCCACTCTACTATGTTCATTTTAGACCAGCGAGAGATATATATATATATATATATATATATATATATATATATATATATATATATATATATGCAAAAAAGAAGCAGAGAACTCTGGGTAGTTCTCAAGTTTAGGTGGAAAGCAGCTCCTGTATGGAGCACTCTCAACACCAGCGACACTCTAGATCTGCTCACCTCAAATGTCTGTTTTTCTATCAAAATCTTTAAGCATAGGATTAGCACAGTGCCATCCACGCCGAGATAGAAAAGGACAAAGTCTTTTGCCATTTGTACAGCAAAGTCTTTAAGCATAGGACTAGCACAGTGCTGTCTTTGCCGAGCTGCAAAATGACAAAAGCCAATTACCACTCCAGGCACAGTATTACAGCTTTGAGTTGGTAAAATACCAATCAAGCCAACCTGAAATGAGTAAAAGCAACTCCTGACACAGTGTTTCGCTCTAATTAGAGCTCTTCAGAGAGGTATAGCTTTGTCCAGACACAAGGGAGCACCCAGTATAAGTCAAAGAAATACCCTTTCAGGCATAGAGTGACGAATAAATTATACAAAAAAGAAGCAGAGAACTCTGGGTAGTTCTCAAGTTTAGGTGGAAAGCAGCTCCTGTATGGAGCACTCTCAACACCAGCGACACTCTAGATCTGCTCACCTCAAATGTCTGTTTTTCTATCAAATATATATATGCTCCAAAACCCTTTCCACTCCGGGAAGAATACCAGCACTCACGGGGTTTTTTCAATCACAGCGGTGACTTTATTTTAGTAACAGACGCATTTCAGATATACTCCTTCGTCGGTGTTTCAAAACTCGCACTGAGAGGCACCATCTTTTTAACGTCATACTTTCAGGCATGAAAACAAACGAGGGATGCATAACACCTATAGTGGGCGCCATCTTGAAATGTTGTACATATTGATTATTACACAATTTGCAATGTGAGAGCTACCCATTATAATCATTCAATATGATGAAAGCACAGGCAATTCATTCTAAACTGACCATATTGTAAATTACATTACCGCAATGTTATACATTTATGCTGTGAATCAGTATTAGACGACTTCCTCTAGCTCATTGATGGGGTCATGCATTTTTGCATAGAACGCACATTACGGGTGCTATTAACTCATGTATTTCTCTTAAATACATGTATGTCAATGCTTTATGCTGATATCAAATAAAAACAACATAATAAAAGCGCAATGAATCATTGATAAGAGCAATCATTTGCTGTAATCTCGCCGTGGATCGGCAATAGGCAACCTATATCAGGTTGCCAGAATTCCCTCTAAATTCCATATCGCCGTATATCGACACCTGTTCCAAAAGACAAATTCAGAAGAAGAGAACTGAATACAATTATTGTTACCCTAAAAAGTCCTACCATTGAAGGGGACTACCATTCATATATAACCTGTTGACCTCATGAGCTCCCATTTCTGTACCATCTAGCTCCCTAGATGTACTGTCAGCTCCTCCCCGCTGTTTAACCCATTCGGGGTTTTTGTCTGAAGCTCAATAATATAGCGTGATTCTAATCTTCTCAGTTTTAACACTCTATCTCCCCCTATTTTCTGAACCGGGGCACAATCCATGCTAAAAAATTGTAAAAGATCTCTATCACTCTTATGTTTAATGGCAAAATGTCGTGCCACTGGATAATTAAAATCTTTCTTTGCTATGGCACGCATATGTTCCAGGATTCTGATCTTCACGCAATGTATCGTGCTCCCTATATACCTAAGCCCGCATGGGCACTTCAGGCAATATACGGCATGCGCAGTTTGACATGTCATGAATTTATTGATTCTTTTACCAGACTTAAGCCCTTTAACCTCATAGGTAAGCACCCTTTTACTGAAGGTGCAAGATTTGCATCTACCACATGGATAGAATCCTCTTACTGCATTGAGAATTCCCTGTCTGGATGGAATTGCCTCTAGATGACTATGTACTAGACTGTCCTTCAAAGATCCTGCTTTTTTTAAAGTAATCAGTGGCGCTGTTGGAATATCAGCACCAATGATGACATCTGTTTTCAGGACGTGCCAATTTTTCTCATAATCCTTCTCAGAGTATCCGCATCCTCTGAGAAAGTGGTGACTAGTCTAAATTTTCCTTCATTCACATCTTGATATTTAATCTTTTGTTTCAGCAGCTCTTCTCTGGGTAAAAGCTGTACTCTGCTCAGAGTGTTCTCTAAAAGGCCTTTGCCGTACCCTCTTACTGCAAATTGATTGAAACTCTCTTTTACTGCTTGATCAAAATCACATTTCCTTGAGCAGTTTCGTTTCAATCTAAGAAACTCCCCATAGGGTATACTGTTCTTCAGTTTTTGAGGGTGGCTACTCGACGCATTTAGCATACTGTTGCCTGCTGTGGGCTTTCTGAACAGGGCTGTTGTTAATTTCCCATCCCATATTTCCACTTTCAGGTCCAGATAGCTCACTGCCACTGAGCTAATCTCACCCGAGAATTGTAGATTGACTTCATTCACATTTAGATGAGCTATATATTCTTCTGCCTTCTTTACAGGGCCCTTCCATATTAATAAAAGGTCATCGATGTATCGATGCCATGACACCACCCCCTTTGTCCTGCTCTCATTATCCACGGACCAGGCCACCTGCTCCTCCCACCAGCCAATGAATAAATTCGCATAGCTGGGGGCGAAGCAGGTGCCCATCGCGATCCCGGATATTTGTCTATAAAGATCTCCCTGAAAGAGAACAATGTTATTAAATAGACAAAATTCAATTAGCTCCAATAACATATTGTTATGTATCGCAAATTTCAGTGGCCTCTTCTGTAAGAAGTATTTAACTGCATTCAGTCCCTGTGAGTGGTTTATACAGGTATAAAGACTTGTTATATCTAGTACGATCATACTGTATGATGGATGCCACTCTATGTCTTCAATATGGCTAATAAAATCAATTGTGTCCTTAATATAGGACTTTAACTGTAATACTATTTCAAACAGGAAGTGATCAATGAATCTAGAGAGATTTTCAGTTAGACTACCCAAAGAAGAGACTATTGGCTTCCAAGGTGGTCTCGATTTGTCCTTATGCACTTTGGGTAGGTGATAGAAAGTCGGTAAAATAGGATTTGTCATCCTTAAAATAAGTATTCATCCACATCTATCATGGATTTATCATGACATTTCTTTATTATAGTATGCATTTTGTTGAATACTGTTCTGATATTCTTCTTTAGTTGTCAATTCATAGCAGTTTAGATTAGCCAATTGTCGTAGAGCTTCCTCCACATAGTAATCTCGAGACATCAGGACAATATTGCCCCCTTTGTCCGAAGGTTTAAAAATTACCTATGTATGCTCTTCCAAGTTTTTTACTGCAGTTCTTTGAGCCTTGGTTAGATTATTTTTGCCTTTAGAAGATTTTGGATTTTCTCTAAATTTTATTAAGTCTTTAATAACCGCTTCTGAGAAAATATCTATTGAGTCAGATGGCATCTGTGGGAGGAACTGTGAAGGTGGTTTAAAATTGCTGCCTGGAGCTTCTTGTCCTACACCCTGATGCCAGAACTAGCCCACTAGTTTGAACACGTCACCTCAGGCCCCGTCCCCTCCCTTCACGACTGTGTAAACATGCCCTGTGGCCGTTTTAAGTTGGGAGATTAAGTCCCCTTGAATCCTGAGTCTCCCTAGGGTCCAACTAGCCCACTAGGTACCTCCAGTAAGCGCCACAGAGCTGCGTTGCAGAGAGCTGTAAAAAGGGGCACGGCCTGGACCACCTCTCTGCAACGCAGCGCAGTGGTGCTTACTGGAAGCACCTGGTGGGCTAGTTGGCCCCCAGGGGCCCTCAGGATTGAAGAGGAATTAATTCCCCAACTTAAAACGCGCCACAGGATGTGTTTGCACACATGTCACCTCAGGCCCCGCCCCCTCCCTTCACCACTGAGCAAAGACGCACCCCGTGGCGCATTTTGAGTTTGGGGATAAAGTCCCCTTGAATCCTGATGGTCCCTGGGATCCAACTAGCTCACCATGTACCTCCAGTAAGCGCCACAGAGGTGTAAAAAGGGGCATGGCCTCTGAACACCTCTCTGCAACGCAGCTCCCTGGAGCATACTGGAGGCTCCTGCTGGGCTAGTTGGCCCCCAGGGACCCCCAGTATTCAAGGGGAAATAGTTTTCCCATCTGCAAACGCGCCAGGGGGCGCGTTTGCAGAGTGCTGCTGGGAGGGGGCGGGGCCTCTGGTGCGATACTAGGCTATTTTTTTATTTTCTGTGTGGCCCCCCTTTTTTTCCTATTTTACTGGCCCTGGGGACCCCATCCCCCAGGGCCTGACCCCAATTTTTTTTTAAAATAAATTGGAAGGGGGCCCCTCCCGAGGCCATAATCAGCCCCGGGAAACCCATCCCCCGGGGCATGGCCATTTTTTTTCTTAATTTATCTGGAGGGGGGCTGCGTTGCCCCCCTCCTCAGGCCATTTATGGCCCGGGGACCCCTGGGCCGGCCTTAGTATTTTTTTAAAGTTTTTTTTTTGAGGAGGGGTCCGCGTGGCCCTATACATTGGGGACCGTGGGGGTCCCCAATCCCCCCACGGTCCCGCCGGCTCCTTTGGGAGCCGGCATTGCTTTTCCACATGGGGAGTTGATAAGATGCAGCTCCCTGTGTGGAAAAGCAATCAGCTTTGGTTTCCTGCTCTATCTTCCAAAAACCAAAGCAGAGTTTGCTATGGCCGCCCTGCCATAGCAAACTGCAGTGTCCCGGGGGTGGGCACCCCGGGACACTGCAGGAGCTGGCCCTGGGGGTGGTGGTCCCCAGGGCCATCGAGGGCTCCAGGAGGGGGACCTCCATGCATCCCACGATTTAAAAAAATAAAAAAAATGTTTGGGACCCCCTGAGCAGGCCTAGGGGGACAGGGTGTTTCTACCTGGCCCATTTTCGTGTTTTGCGCGTTTGTTTTTCTCTTTTGTTGTGCCTCGGTTCTACCGAGGCACAAGATGGCTGCCAAAACTTCCTGGTTTGGAGTGTTGACAGCCAATTAGCTTGAAGCTCGTGGATCCTCCACGGCCATAAATATCACTATCTTTATTTCTTAATTTCTCAAAACCTACTGAATGGATTTACACCATTTTTAAAAAGGTCGCTTTCTGATCCAAATTTGGTGTAATTCCGTTTGGCAGTTTTTGCTATAACAGTGTCTAAAGTTTCCTATGGGAAAATGATTTTTTCACCACTATTTTTTGAATTTCTCAGGAACTACTGAATGGATTTACACCATTTTAAAAAAAAGGTGCTTTCTGAAACAAGGGCTACCTTTTTGCAAAATTTGGTGTAATTCCATTCAAAAGTTCGGGCTGTAGCCGTGTCTAAAATTTCCTATGGGAAATAACATGGGGAAAACGCATTTTGGGACCCCCTTTTTTCTCGGCCCCCGCTTGACAAATCACCCCCAAACATTCAGGATAGGAGCTGACCAGAATGGGCCATTAGTTTTGAAAATTTTGCGAAGATTTGTCAACTCGCGCCAAAGTTATTGGGAATAGAATGTTACGATTTTCCTATGGGTAATAGGTCCTAACTATAACTACCTACTTGTGACCTCCAGTAAGTAATATATATGCCACGAACCTCGCTTACAGCTTTCTTTGTGAAAACAATGAGCGTAGACCCAGGTTTGGTGCCAATTTTTTATTGTTAGTTCAGCGCACCATCAAGTTTGCCATGACGCGTTTCGGCAGATACCTGCCTTGATCATATGACAGCATTGATTTACGTGAAACCTCTTTTTAAAGTGCCAGTGCAATTGCTTGATACTAGACATAGAAAAAATATATGCAGTACATTTCTTTCATAAATGCATGTCATTGACATTGTTGTGAATACAATCGTAAAATGTAGTGGATAAAGTTTTTCCAAACAACCAGGTTTGATATCTTGTTTAAATAAACTGGTATCTTTCCAATTTTGTCCTGGATAATACAAAATATAATATTGTATCATTGAGTTTTATCCTGTCATTTTATAGAAATTTCTCGCTTAACTGCAAAGTTTTCATTTCCTATCGATCATGATCTATGTGAATACCAGTTCAAGTAATTAAAAAAGTGCCTCTTGTGCCTAAAATATAATAAAATAATGCCCCACCAGTGTCTCCTGTGTAAAGTGCTAGTGCTAATAAAAAGATGTCATGTCTATTGCCATGAATGGTATTATACTTTTATCTTGTCTATTAATTTACGATTCTGGCCTAAAAAGAGCCCCTGTGCAAATGACAGCATGTGAAAATAAATTTTGGTTTCAGAAAATATACCTGGGATTTTATAATACTAAAACAAATGATTCCCACAATCATAAATATAGCTATAAATATGTAAATAAATAAATATTAAATAGTTACATATATAGTCCTATAAATACAATTCATTCATCTTAAAACCCAGTAAAAAAACTTTTCTTATTGCTTTAAAAAAGATATTTTTCTCTCTAAAACCTCATTATCAAAATTTCATAGAAAAAATGTGAAAAATGTATCAGACAAAAACCACATGTCAGTTGGTACGGGCAATCAATGGACCATAAATACTCAAAATTTGAAACCCAGTAATACTTAAAAGTTGATGATTCATATCATACTCAGTCAAAATATCCAAACAGGCCTAAAGACTCTTGATTTTTTCAATTTCAGGGCTAAGATGTCATTACAGAACTGTAATTAACACGACTTTAAACAACGCTAGTATTATACTATATTTTTTATAAATATGTGTAAAGGTCCTCACTCGTGTTAAGCCTCCCTGGCTGCTTAGTGTCTAGCTCAAGAATGTAGTGTGTCTCAAGACGTCTTAGTTTTCCTTCTCTGTCTCCCCCTCTCCTTTGTGGCGAAACAGTGTCTATGACAAAGTATCTAAGATGTTTTAGGTTGCTTTCGTGATGTTCTTTAAAATGACGGGCCATCGGATAGTTAGGATCATTGTTTGTGATGGCCCTAGTGGGTTGAAGAACCCTCTTATGTGCTGCCAACTTAGTGCTTGCAATGTATGCCAGCTTGCAGCTGCATTCTAGGACATACACTGCAAAGTCGGTTGTGCATGTAGGATGGTATTTGATCATTTGCGGCTTGTCACTGAAAGCGGTTAAGTAGGATGTTCTATTGCATCCATAAAGACAAGCTTTGCAATTAGAACATTTGAAAAACCCCTTTCTAGCGGTGAGCCAACCCTCCCCATCCTGAGGTTCCGGGCTGCTCTTCACTAAAACATTTGCCATAGACACTGACTTCCTATATGTTATTGAGGGAAGTCTAGGAAGAGAACTGCCTATAATGGGATCTTCCCTAACTATAGGCCAGTTGCGCTGGATGATTTTGCGCATTTGTTGTTCCTGTCTGGAAAAAGTCAGGATAAGTCTTACTGGTTCTGTAGAAACTGTTGGGTTATCATCAGTGGATTCCAAGGAATGATCTTTGCGATGTAGCAAGTCTTGCATGGCCATAGACCTGGATTTGCAGATGGCTGCATCTATGGTTTTGATGTTATATCCCTGCTGCAGAAAGAGTTTGTTACTATCAGATTGGTGTCTTTCTAAATCCTTATCATCACTGCAAATCCTGCGTAGCTGCAACATCTCCCCATTGGGGATACTGTGAATTAAATGGCGAGGGTGTGCACTAGATATATATCTCACACTCAGCAATGCTCCTGATAGGATCACGGGCCTGAGGCAAGTGGCGCGGAATGATGGCTGAGCAAGCCGTCGATCAATCACACACCGAAAAGACAAAATGTCCGCACATTCGGGTTGGTCGCAGTGAATTTTAATTACAAGGGGTAACGCGTTTCGACAGCCAGCGCTGTCTTGTTCACACAGTTTGCACATCTGAACTGTAAAGTTTACATAGGCTACGATTATGCATGGTAATGGAAAGCAGACCCCACAAAACAGTATATTGCGCATGTGCAGTGGCAATTGTAAAACGAAAACAAAACTGTGGTGGCCATCTTATAACGTAGTTAAACATAAGTATAATGGCACAGAAACAGTGAAAGAAAAGGAAAGGTACTCATAGTAGTTCATGATTAAAACCAGATATATCACAAAGGTAACGATTGTCGGCACAAGGTTATCAATCAACGTATTACTGATTGCGTCATCAGTATGTATGTATAGCAAAAACATGCCTGACAAGTAACATGCAATCCTGCTATGGTTTCCAACTTATAAGGAGGCTTAGTGCCTGATTGGGTGTCACTCAAGTACATGTTAAAAAATATGTGTAGTCATAACAAATGCAAGTAAAATTATCGTAAGATGTATGTAAATAATAATGCCACAGTATTATGTGGCTAGTATCGAGATCAGTAGTTAACTGGCAGGCAAAGTGCCCTACGTCCATGCTGTATAAGTGCATCATGAGTAAGTGAACAAGAAATAATGATATTAAATAGTTCTGTATAAACATAAAGTCAAATTGCAATATACGTAAGTACTATGAGTTCAGGTAGCTGATATGCAAGATGTTTGTTATTTACCCTTTTTGGGTAGCTGTTGCGCCTTACAAATTTAATTAATAATAATAATAATTTAGCGTAAAGTAACAATACAGTGCATACATTGCATACAGCTAAAATCGGTGGAGTCAAGGACTTACTCATACGTATAATCCTTGTATAGTACAACTCGTAATAGAGGGTTCAGTCTCAACACAGTGAGGACAGCTAAATAATTAACCACATGCAGAGTGGAATACTATTGCAGTCCTGAGCAATAAAGAGAATCGAGAAAACAAAGAAGAAAGAGAACAGTGATCAAAAGTAAATGACATTAAAGAAATCTTATCTGGAGATCGTGATGCCCCTAAAGGGGGGAAGAAAAGGGTAGGGAACCCGTGGAATAACGTGTCCGTCTATTGGCGGTGGGTCCCTTCCTTTCCTCCTGTGAAGTTATAAGAACTAAAGTATAGGATTAAAACCAAAGTGCAGAGTTTAAAATCATTTTGTTTGGTCTTATACACATGATAAACAATTATAAATACTCAAAACAGACAGAGGAAATCGGTTGCTGAAAGAGACGAACTTACAAGGTGTTAAGGCAGTTAATCTGCATGTAAGTCTATACTTCGGTTCTTCGTCTAAGTTGTCTAAGTTGTGGCCCCCCGGCTGTTTGGTCTCGAGCTCTAAAATCCATTTTGACTCGTGTTTGTGGAACAATTGTACTCTGTTGCCCCCACGGTTACCTGTGTGTACCTGTTCATTATGAAATAGCTCAGTTGAGAGCTGTTGGATAGCTGATGTGTTTGAAAGCGGTGTGCGACTGGGTAATGTGGATCTTTGTTATTTATGGCTCGCATGTGCTCTAGGACTCTTTTCTTAGCCATAAGGGTGGTGCTGCCGATATAACGGAGCCCAGATGGGCAGTCCAGTGCGTATACAACGAAAGTGGTGCTGCAGGTAAGAAATTGGATGATCTGTTTTTTGTTTGCGCTACCAGGTATACTGTATTCCTTTACAGAGCGGCTGTTATGGCAGGCTTTGCAGTGGCCACACGGGTAGAAACCTTTCAGGTTGTGGTCCGTTTGTGTGCGAGGTCGTGTAATGTCATTGTGAACTAAAATGTTCCTGAGGCTGCAGCTTTCTCTGTACGTGATTCTGGGACGTGTGTGAATAGTTTTACCAATGATAGAGTCGCAT
Organism: Triturus cristatus; assembly: GCF_964204655.1. Lineage (NCBI taxonomy): Eukaryota > Metazoa > Chordata > Amphibia > Caudata > Salamandridae > Triturus > Triturus cristatus. Next base: position 523,724,930 of record NC_140584.1, read on the forward strand.
TTCAGTATGGGCCCATGTTTTGCAAGGATCCCATAGATCTCTTGGGAGTTGCGACTGTATGTGGTGATTATTCTCATTTCGTTAGATTCTGTGTTGTCAGTTTCTGAGCTATTCTCTCTGTCTGTTTTGTGTTCCTTCAAGGTTTCTGTTCTACTGATTTTGTTAACTTTTTCTATGGTCTGGTTGAGTAGCCACTTTGGGTAGCCTGTCTTGATAAATCTAGTTATCATGTGGTCTTTTTCAATAATAAATGCTTCTTCCGTACTGCAGTTTCTCCTCATCCTCAACAGTTCTCCAATGGAATAGGTGTTACCTACAGTTGCTTTTGTAAAGAGACAGGTCTCAAGAGTGTTATGTTTGGCTGTCACCAATACATCTAAGAACTGGATCGATTGTTTGCTTTTATTGGATGACAGTTTTATGTTGTAGCTATTAGGGTTCAGTTTTTATATGTACACTTGAGGTAGGCTTGGGCACCTTTACCTATTTGTTAGCACTTTTCAATAGCTCTGCATTTGTTGCTAATGCAAATCGGCATTGGCAGCTTGGCTTGATGATCCTCTGTTAAGATTTCATCTTAACAAAAGGACTTACAGCGCAAACAGTCAAAATGCTGACTTCTGGCAACTTTTTCAACTTTGACGTGGATTGGGAATTAAGGGCCTCATTTACAATATATTGAAGCACTGCAGCGAGCCTGGCTGCTGTGCATCAAAATAAAGGGGCAGGATTGTGCCGTATCTACAAGACATGGCACATTCCTGTTCTTCTCCCCTGCACCAGCGCACAAAGAGCAGCTGTGCACCAACCAGACACCCTTGCGCAATGGTGCCTGCATTGCAGGGATGATTGGGGTTGTGCAGGAAGGGACACCTTCCTGCACAATAACAATCATTAATGGTGTTCTAATAACAAATAAAAAAAAATGTGCTCCTATGTGTGCTGCAGAGTAAGGCACACATAGAAGGAGCAAAGAAAAATAAAAGAATTTCTCCTCGTTGCGCCACTCTTACACCTCCCCTAGAGAGTCGTAGGATTCTGACACATTCCCAGGTTTACGATACCAATTTTGTAAATCTGGGAATCTGTTAGGTTCTATGGATGTTGCGTGGTGGCCACACACACAGTAACACCCATGGAACGCTCCATTCTTGCATAGTAATGCGTGAAAGGAGCCCATATTTACAAGGCACGTAAAGTCATGCAGGGTGTCTTTATGCGGCCTTGTAAGTATGGGCAGGCACACTCCACCGCCGGTGCGTCAAACACGCGTGGGGCAATGGGCTTGTAAATTAGGTCCTAAAGGGCATATTTACAAACCCTATCACCACCACAACATCACTTTTAGTGACGTTGTGGTGGCAATAGGGGTTTGCCTTATTTACAAGGCAGCGTTAAGCCACTTAATGTGGCTTAATGCTGCCTTGTGAATTATTATTAACAGGTAAATGTGCCTACAAGGGATTTATTTAGTCGCACTCAGTTAAACTGTTCATGTAATGATATATCAAGGTTCCAGCCGGTAACCTACAGTTAAACAATCTACAATTCAGTTTTTACTTTCTCCCTAAAAGATCTATAAAAGTTACTAATACAACCGGTGTGAATTCTTTATAATTCAAATTTATATAATATGAAAATAAAGGGTACAAAAGATTCAAGCAACACAGAAATGACCGAGGTTTACAAAGAGATTCTGTGCTATTAATACCTCAGAGTCATTATTGCAAACATCTATTCCAAACAAAACTACATATATAGAACAGTGAGTCTGAACAAAACAGAAAACACTTTCTAAAGAAAAAACAATCAATAAGGAAATAGATGAGGTTGTCGACGTTTCGGTCTAGTTGGTGTATGCATCCGTTAGACCATCTTCAGGGCGATGAAATAGACTGTTGTATGACCCTTATAAACATTCATAAGGAATGACTAAGCATGACGGAATCTGTTGATAAGTAAAATCTTCCTGGTCCTTTGCATGAAAAGAGAAGAGGCTATTGAAGAGCTCACGAATTTGGTATACTTCCAAACAAATACTCAGGCTCTGGTGAAGTCACCAAAATAGAGTTGTTGGTATTTGTGTTTGCAACCGTCGAACCAAAAGCAGAGCGCTACTCCTCTGACACGCTTCTGTCGCTTCAGTTGGGAGTCCTGCCTACAAATAATCAATCATTTCCCCCAACGCAGACACCCTTTCAGCATTGTGCTAGGGTGCCTGCGTTGGTTCCAGGCAGCTGAATTCAGTGTCAGCGCTATGGGAGATGCAGGGGTGCGCCGCATTCTTGTGACTACAGCACATCCTTGCATTTTCAGAATGGAGCGGTGTGGCGTTAGCAATGTTTACTTATTGCCACGCTTCTCCATTCTATTGTTAATATGCCCCTAAGTCTTTAGTGCATCACAACAAATACAACTTTAGAATGGAATATCTTTTGGATAATGTTTTGATAGGCATTGTACACATCACAGCACAAGACTTCAGATGGCATCACTTACATTCTCAACTTTACTAGAGGTCACTAAATGGCGTGGTATGGAAGAAACATGTTTACCTCATCACATTCGTAACTCTTCTTTCTCGTTTGCACCTTTGTGGGAGGTCAGTCTCTTGCAGAGCCTGTCAAGTAAATTATAATATTCTAATGCAGCAGAATCTCCTTAGAAGAAAAATATTCTTTTAACCTAATCTCTGTTAAAGACTATTAAATTAATTGACTGGAAGGCAGCTCTTTCAAGTAAATGAGTAAGCTACTTATCGCTGCAAACGAACAGAAAATTGCTTCCACACTCAATGCGTCAAGGTTATGAGAAGCTTCGATTGTACGTCATTGATTTAGGGCTCACATTTCACCAGTTTTTTATTATTTGAATTAGAATAAATATATAATAAACCGGGCCAAAGCTTCAGATCCATGGCTAAAAGTATTTAATATGTTCAGTGTCTTTTTTAATTCTAAGGGCCAGATTTACAATGAAAGTGACTCAGTGCATACCGTAAGCCATTCACTTTCAAAGCACAAGGATGCGACATATTTACAACAATATGTTGCATCCCTGTGCTTTCCCCTGTGCTGGCACACAGTTAGCTGCCATGCGCTGACGCAGGCACCCTTGCACCACGGTGCAAGGATGCCTGCATGATGGGGATGATTGTTTGTGTGTAGCGAGGTCTCCCTTCCTGCACATAAACAATCTGAAATTGCATTTTTCAACTTCTATGTGTGCTGCATTAGCACACATAGAACTTGTAAAACGTCATTTATTTAAATGATTGTTTATGTGCAGGAAGGGACACCTTTCTCCACATAAACAATCATTAGAGGTTATTTACTTGTTCTATGTATGCTGCAGAATGCAGCACACATTGAAAGAGGAAAAGAAACTAGGATACATTAATACATTTCTCCTCGTTGCACCTCCCTACACCTCCCCTGTTGAGGCGTAGAATTCAGATGCATTTCCAGATTTACGATTTCTCATAAATCTGGAAATGTGTCAGGTTCCATGGGTGTTGCGTGGGATCAACCACAGCAACACCCATGGAACACTCCTTTCACGCAAAGTGCTGCTTGAAAAGGGGCTGCATTTACAAGGATAGGAAAAGCCACACAGGGTGGCTTTTCCTGTCCTTTTAAATATGGGACAGAAAAAAGTGCTGCCGGTGCGTCACAAAAAGTGATGCAACAACAGCGCAGGGGCTTGTAAATCTGCCCCTAGGTTTTTAAGGTTTGACGTTTTTCTATTTTCTTAAATTTTTTAGAGTGTCAAAGCAGGACCAACATACATGCAATTATCTCCATCAGATTGTCTAATTGACCGGTAGCAAGTGTTTTTGGGGGGAAATCACTCAAGAAGCAGCCTTTATGGACAAAGTATTTTTCTCCAGTTTTCCACACAGAGAGAGCGTCCGGGTGAAAAACACTAGATATGCGATTTTCCTTCAAAACCTTCTGTCAATGATCACATTTTGTTCGATATTTGATCAAAGCTGTGCAGTTATCTTGGATACGTCCATAGAGGGACTTGGGAATCCTAGACAAATAGTCTCAATGTGCTGCATTCACTGAGGGGAGGAGACTTGGGAGTGGTCAGTTTGAGTTGCAAATACAATCTTTGTATTATAACACCACTATTAAAATGTATAAAACACAAAAAAGAAAAATCAGTGCTTACATTGCACCCACTTCACGCTAGTTATGTCGGGCACAAAATTCTAATGCTGTAAGGAAAGTTTTTCACGATTAAGGCTGTAAATCATGACTTATCTAGATTATTTTGTATAAAGACAAAGATATCGCTACATAAGTTATCACTATATAAAACTCATTAAAATAAAATAAAATAAATAAATAAATACTCCAACTAGAACTTTTTGTTAATTTCATCAAACTGTGGAGCACATTCAGAGTGTTCATTTGGAACTTTAATTATTTAGCATGTACACGAAACTTCAACATTCAGCAGGTACAGTTAGACATAATTGAGATTGTGCTAAATGTAATCTAGAGTTCGCAATAAAGCCTAGAATGGGGCCAGAGGTGCCCAGGAAGGATTCCAATATGTTCCCTATATGTAGACGGTAGTGTAATATGGGATGCTAGCACAAGACATGCCCTTAAAGCCTAGAGCATGGAAAGGGCTGTAACCATCAAACCATATCTTACCAGGTAGTCTCCTGTGTGAATGCTACTAAATAAATGTCACAAGTGAAATGGTCAAGTTTGTACTCTGCCTTTGACTGCTAAAAATGAAACACACCAGATCAAGTACAAGTAAGAGATACTAGCCATCCCTGAAACATGTCAGCAAAGTATTAACTTGGTTGACGTGTAGAAGCTTTCACTTTGTATGAATCAAATCCCATTTTGTAAATTTACCTATGCACATATAGGTCAGTTCGCACACTCACCATTTGGCTTGGTCACAATTCGGCCTACCTCACCAATATTCATGAGGTAGATAGCACGTTGCGACTCACTTCTATTGGATGCCTTCGCAGGGAAGGTGGACTCCTGGGGTAAGTAGCCCACCATGACTGGTATTGCATTTAAATGAAGTACTTTTTTTTAATGCAGTCCATTTTCCTTATAGGGACATTTGTTTACATTCACAAATGGAAAGCGGCCATAAGGAACCACTTTGACCTTTGGGAATGGGTTTGTATCACCTTCTAGGGTTTGGTAACCAATCAATTGTTTGTAACTAAAATAGTGGTTCAATGATATATAACATTCTAATTCAAAATTTGGAAGGTACTCCCTAAAACCCCCCCTTCCAAATTGTGATTTGTTATGCATTTGATCAAGCGCAGATCCAATACATTTTGGACAGGCACGAGCATTCAACAGTTCCATGTACTGTGGCCCAAACACATACACCCAATTGTCCCTGTTGTGCTGGGGGTCAAGTTAGCGTTTTCTTCACAAACAATATATAGTCATTAATTTTCACAACGTTAATATAAAATCACCCCAGATTAAATTCTTCATCTACTTGATCGATGAATCAACTAGTTGATTAATTGTAGGTCTATAGTCATTTCAAATCTTTGACAGACGCAAATAACCACAACTTTCTTTATAAGTCGTTAAATTTCATCTAACTCAATGCATTAATTCGGAAAACACCTCATGAGAGAGAAAACAGTCTAATAATCATCTAGCAAATATCAAATCTCAGCAATTACAATTTTCACATCGAGGGGATAGATAAAGAGACATCAGGCAATATTCATCAATTCAAAATTCTCATTTTTAGAAAGATAGAAGAAGAGACAAAAGCCCGAAATTAATTCTCGAGTTATCAAGATGCCAACCCAAGAGAATAGGAACAGGGAAAACCATCACCCTGGCCTAGGCAGTGGCAAGGGACACCCAATCAGAGTGTCAGGGATCAAAGTCTGAAGATCAGGATAAAGATAGGACTGGATCGACTAGGCCTATCTGCAAACTGACAATCAGCAACGCACCCTCACTCTCTCCGTCTCCGTCAAAGATCTTGCAGCAGTGACCCGTTCCTCTACAATGACAACGACAACGAACACCCCACCTCTAAATCACCTATTCTTTATACCCTTTTCGTACATGTCCACTAAAGTTGCTAATGCCACCCATTCTAGCTATGGGATTTGTTCAAATGAGGGGTGAATGGTCATGCAACATTAAATAATGCTTTCTTTAACTACCCCATTGTTCATTTTCATTTCCCACCTATTCAATATACATCCCTACTCTCTCATGAGGAAAAATGTAGCATGTTAAGGACAAAGTTTATACATTTTATAAATACGCAGACTTTCACACGGAATCACAGAAGTTGGCTGCTCTTCAAGTGTCATGTCCTTCACCGCATCACACTCTCTCAGCAGGCTAAGCAAGTTTTTTCCACAATGTCACGTAGTTCGTGCGCGCTGCAAGTTTCACTCATCACAGTTTGGTCAACTTTAAAAATATGGCGACTTGTTCTTTTACTAAAAGAACTGGAAACAGACTGTTATTAATAATGTGGTAATGAAATGTTCACTGTTAACCACCCTCCTTTACCCAGAGCCAAGTTAGCAGTTATTTCAGAAAAGCATAAGTAAAAGCAACAACAGTTAGTGTTACTTAAGCATCACATGACGTGCCTTCTAATGTACTATGCGCACAATTTGCAGTGTAAGCCATTCACAACACATTCTACTCACCATATTATTACATCTTCGGTTATTTTACGTTTGGTTAAGATTAATTTCATGCGATTTGCGAAGCAGTTTACCCTCATGTAATGTATAAGTGCACATTAGTATTCTATCTACTTAACATTAGTATATGTTACGGGGGTACTCAACAAGAGTGGGTTTCTTTTTCGAATCCCCGCTCCATCAATCCTCCTTTGATGGCTTTTGAAGCCATCACAAATACTCACCGTACAGAGTACCACCTTTTGTGTTATTTGAGGCTTAGTATCTTTCTCTCGTTCCATGGCACTCACGTCTAACTTTTTCATCATATCATAATATTCTTCATTTATTTCCTCAAGTTCTATCTCATCTCTTTTCCTCTTTACTCCTTTCTATTTATACTTTTTATCTAATGTAACTTTCCTTCTTTTTATGCACTTACAACATTTATACGCTATTATTATTACTAACAGTATTAGTGCTATTGAAACTATGGGCATTACTACCTTCCCCAAAAGACTCTCTCCAAACATTGTCAACCAATTTTTCACAGCTGTAAGACTTTTTCCCAAATACTGTCAACCTCCAGTTGGGATAAATCCTTGTGTAACCTTGTAATGTTTCTAATGTATCCTTTTATCCCTTTACTTTTATCAAGGATATATGTACAGCAATGGTGAACTTTTAATGTTCCACAGACTCCACCCTCCTTTGCCAAAATAATATCAAGGTCAAGTCTATTTTGCAAAACCAATTATCTGATTGCCACCATTTCAGTGTCAATCATCAAAAATCCACCCGCAGTATCTATTGATAATCGATCAACTACTGTAGACTGGTTTTGAATTTTATTCAAATTTAATACTACCCCAACAGATAGTATCAGTGCAGAAAATAAATCACCCACTATTTCAGTAAAACTTGCTCTCTTTCTGTGTGTTAGTCCTTGTTTTACTTCATTGACACTATTATCCTTTAGGTTTAAATGATAAACCTTTGGAAACACAATCCCAAAGTAGCAACTCCCACACCAGTGAGCAGGTAACCTATAATAGGCCTTTCTACCACATACATAGTATATCCCTGGGAAGACAGGATCTGTTCCACTCTTTAATCGCCAACCTCCTGTAATTTGAAAGGTATGTTCACATTCACTAGTGCCAATGAAATAATTATTGTAGTTGATTTTAATAAACATAATTCCCCTTTCCTCAACCAGTCTAAATACATTGCAGCATAAGTTTCACTCTTTTCATAATTTCCTTCCTTAAATGTCCAAGGTGGTTGTTGTGTTTTTTGTTCAACCGCTTTCTTCTGGAAACTCTCTCTTCTATGTTCTGCCATATCCAAAAACAATCGTTCCTCATAATGCAGTCCACAGGTTAGGTTATTTTTATAAGCATGGTCTACGTCTAATGGCTTGGTAATATGAAAAAATTCACCCATATGACGTGCATGTTTAGCACTTTCTACTTTGTTTAGTCTACTTATTATTGGTACCGTTGAAAATACCAAATCTACATCTGTATACTGATACTCTAATTTACCTTTCATGTAAAATAGACTACTGAGGACACTACATTAAACAGCATATGTTAGAGAGAGATGATGATACCTTAAACCCTCAGAGACACAAGAGGGTAATTTCATGCAAACATAACACTCACTCACATTCATGGTATTAGTAAATTCGTACAACAACTTAGTAAATACATTTAATGAAAAATTATTTTCTGATTCCTCATGATGGCGTATGCGTCCATCTAACTGTTCTCCATTAGTACTTATGGTCTGTTTAGCAACATCTAACATTCTTTTAGGAGATACTTCATTAGAATTATTTCTGGTAAACAAATTGCAGGCAAGATGGCCGCCGTGAGGTTGTGGTGAGAAGTCGCTCCAGACCTCTCTCCATACCCTGATGGCTGTGGAATAAGGACTATATACCCATCTTATGGATCTGACTACCTGGCTGCAGGCAGGACTAACCAGGGTCTGTTCAAACTACCCTGCAACTAAAGTACAAATCACCCGGTTTTGCTAAAATTAACTGAGTGGAAAGCTGCGGTTCGAGCACAACTGGCGAGGATGCCGGCACGCTTAACTAAAGCCGACAAGGATAAGGATAAGGATAAGGAGAAGACAAAAGCGCAACAGGATACGCCAACAAACCAGCAAGGAACGGGTGGTAGAGGCGTCCATGCAAATGCAAAAAGAAGCAGCAATGATGTACCCCCGGGATTACAACAGCGGGGGCCTGGCGCCATACGGAAAATAATACCCCCGGCTCAAAAGGGGAAGAAAATGGAGAAAGCGGAAAAAGCGGAGAAAGCGGAGAAAGCTGAGGTGCGCTCAAAATCAGATACAGCGACAGCAGAAAGAATCGATCGACCCCGGCCCGGGCAAGACCCGGATCACTTCACCGAAGATACTTCAACAGTTGCAAGGCAAGGCTTAAGCAAAGGAAAAGAAGCGGCACTAAGGCAGCCTACCTTGATGGAGGCGTTTACATCCAGAAGAAGCTCCCAGCCGGACACGGAGCAAATCGTAAACAGAAACGTCCTCGAGGACGCAACGGCAGACGCTCCCGGCGCGGAGGCAGCGGTCGCTAGGCAACCCCGAGACTTGGCAGCAACACTCGCCAGTAGCTGCAGCGGCAGCGGAGACGGAGGTAACGCAGGAGTCACAGCACTTAAGGTAATGCAGACTACATGCCTCAACAACAGCAGGCTGAAGGAGGCCAAGGGGCCTAGTAATAACTTAATACCAGACACAATCGGGGGGCCATATAGACCCGGGTCAGCTGGAAGCGCAGACATGATGGAGGCGCTAATCCAACTAGAAGCTGAGATGAGAAATAAAAGGGAAAAAGAAATAAACAATGAGGCCAGCAATCTTAGCTTAGCAGGAACAAGTGCTTCACTGGCTGCAGATAATAAAACTTTGGGACTGGAGAAAAGAGAGGGAGCCTCATTGGAAGGAGAATGCTTTTTCTCAGTGAATGAAGACACCGATACTACCCAGTCAAGCGACGACACCTCAGAGGAGGGGGAGTTAGACGGAGAAACAAGCTCTGGATCAAGTTCATCAATGAAAGAAACCACGCAGAAAAAGAGAAGGGTAAAGGGTAGAAGGCATGGTGGAGGATTGGAATCACCTACAGAAGGGGGGAAGAAGTTAGACTGGGACTATTCTGCAACGTCGCAAACCTACTTAGAGGAAGGTAACTCCCAGACCTCAGGTAATACCCCCATTCCAGCGCAGTATCTGGCCCCCTTTGATATGATTTGCACCACACTTAAGCAGATGCAAGGGGAAGCAAGGTCAGAAAGTCGAAGGGCTAGGCAAGCCACAAAAAAAATCCATAATACCCTCAGGAAGGTTAATAAACTTTATGAAGGTGTCATCGAGAGAGTGACTGAGGTGGAGGAGCGGACTGGGAAGCTAGAGGATGATGTTGGGGCATGGCAGGATTTCAAACTGGAGCAGGAAAAATTGACTAGCGATTTGCAATGGAAGTTGGAGGATTTTGAAAACCGCCAGAGGCGGAATAACATTCGCATTTTGGGCGTGGCGGAAGGAGCAGAGGGGGATGACATTATGCACTTTGTGGTTAACTTGCTAAGAGGAGCTTTCCCCGAATCACAGTGGGAGTGGGAAAGAGAGATTCAACAAGCCCACAGATTTCCCTTCACCATCAGAAAAGGCCGAGGGGGTGAGGGGCAGGCAGGTCAACATGCATTGCCTAGAGCCATCTTGATATATGTTGGGAATTACCTGCTCAGGGAGGAAATAATGGATAAGGCTAGACCTGACAGGAAAAGATCCTTTGAGGGAACCACCTTCTTCGCCAGGCCAGATTTCTGCCACGTAACGGTTGAGAGAAGATGGAGACTCAGGCAGCTCATTAAACCTTTCCAGGCCCTAGGTTCCGAGGCGTTTCTCTTATTTCCTGCAAGGCTAAAGGTGGTTACCAGGGGCAGAACAAATATCTTCCTCTCCGAGATTAAGGCCCAACAGTTCTTGGAGGAGATTAAATCACAGAAAGGGGGTTGAGAAACATAGAACTGTTAAAATCCAAGGATTTGGAATGAGATGAAGCGGGGTGTATGCACTGGTAGAGGAAGACTCTAGACTTTGGTATACCGCTGTTTGGACTATTATCAAGGGGACAGCACACACAAAATAGCGAAATAGTTAAGATAAAGACACAGAGGAGGGGTATACGACACACAGGGTGATGGGTGAAGGGGGGAGAGAGGAGCGATCCCCACAAGCTATTGCGGCTACACATAGGTCTTATGGACCTATTTGCCAGTAAAGGGGGGGAGGGGGGTGGGAGACAGAGGGGGGCAGGGTGGAATTAGGGGGAATAGGGGGTAAAAAGAGGGTTAAAAACGTAAAAAAAGGTGAGGTAGGGTGTAAGAAGCAGCACAGGAAAGCACAGTCCAGCGCGCAGGGAGTTCACATTTTACTGTATGCACTAGACATAAGGAGGAGGATACGCAATAACTATCGGATACATTATCAAAGCAAAGTGTTAGATCGGGTAAGGTATGCATAATTGGACAAAACTTATGATGTATTTTAATGACTTGTAGAATTGCTACTATTAATATCTGCGGTCTCAACGATTCGGGTAAAAGACTTAGGGTGGCGGCATTACTTAGGACACTTAAGTTGGATTTGGTTTGCCTCCAAGAAACACACGTTGAAGCCTCTAAGGGTTATCTTATGGACCACCTAGGGTTCGCCGTGCTGGCAAATACTAAGCAAGGGACGAAGCATAGGGGGGTGGCTGTACTAGGGAGATCCACTGATGTAGAGGTGATAAGGAAAACGGAGGACCAATGGGGAAGGTGGGTAATATTGGAAATAAAATCTAAGGGGGAAAATGTACCATAGTTTCTGTGTATGGTTCGACAGAAGACGATCCTGAACTTTTCCAATTTCTAGACACTGAGTTGGCACTCTGGCAAGAGCCAATTATATGCTGTGGGGACTTCAATATTCATGATCCCAGTAGCTCATTTGTACAGACGGGGAGGGTATATGCAGGGAGAAAAAAGAGAACCCATAGGGCACTGTCAGATATGGTGTCAAATAATTCTTTAGTGGATCCATGGGTTAAGTTGAACCCAGGTATTGATGGTAGTACATTCTATTCGGCCCCCCATAAGATACTTGTTAGACTGGATTACTTTCTGATTTCAACCCCCTTGTTGTCAGAGGCACAAATAGAAAAACAACCTCGAATTGTTTCGGATCATAGCCCTCTGATTTTAACTATTAGAATGGGCCAGGCACGGCGAAAAGATATGCAGTGGACATTCGATAGAGTCCTTTTGAAGGATGAAGGATACAGGGTCTACATGACTGAATGGATCAGGGCCTATTGGGAAATTAATAAAGGTACGGCTCCCTTGGGAGTGGTGTGGGATGCCTTTAAGGCCGGTGTAAGGGGTGAGACAATGAGCTATGTGTTTTCAGCCCAGAAAAGGACACGACTTAAAATCAAGGAAGTTTATCAAAAGTTGATAAGGGTTGAGGAGGAACTTGCGCAGGATTTAAGAGACAAGGCACCAATAGAAGAACATCTGCTAAAAATAGTGGCTCTTAGGGCGGAGGCGGCAGAAAGTATCTCAAAAAAAGCAGCAGAGAATTATCTAACTAAGAGGGAAGCTGCTTACGCGCTAAGCGAGAAGGTAGGCCACTTATTAGCAGTACGTACCAGACAGAGACTAGCAGCATCAGACATTGTGGAGATTACGGATGGGAACGGAATTATGGTCACTGAAACAACTGAAGTAAGGGAAGTATTCAGGCAGTTTTATGAAGAGCTATATACCAGGGGCAGGGTAGGAACCACAAGTGAGGTTGAAAGCTATCTTAGTGATATTATTCCTCCGGGTATATCTGTGGAAGAAAAGGATAGGTTGGATTCCCGCTTTAGTCTGGAGGAATTTCTTATGGCATTAAGTATGTTACCATCAGGTAAAGCAGCCGGCCCAGACCAGCTCCCGGTGTAGTTTTACAAAGTGTTTTATCAAGCTATGGGAATTGATATGTTTAATGTCATGTTGGAGGCGCAGAAGGGGGACAAGATACCTGAATCATGGGTGGAAGCGGATATCATTGTCATCTTAAAAAAAGGTAAAAATTCGACACTCCCAGGGTCATATAGGCCTATTACACTGATGAACGCAGATACTAAGGTGTACTCCAAGATATTAGCAAGAAGGCTTGCAGAGGTAATAGAGGGATTAGTAAGCCACACTCAGCATCGGTTTATTCCAGGCAAAGGCACTACGCAACACATTAGGCAGGTGATTACAACCTTTGACGCGGTGGGTGTCCTGGGGGACCCTATCGCGGCACTTTTTTTGGATGCCGAAAAGGCGTTCGATAGAGTCTCCTGGGAATACCTATGGCAAACATTAAAGTGGAATGGATTGGGGAATAGTTTTATAACCGCAATGCAGACTCTGTATAAGAATCCGTCAGGAAGGATTAGAGTTAATAGAGGTAAATCGGCAGCAGTTAGGATTGGGAGAGGGACTAGAGGAGGGCAATGAAAGGATTCCTCCAATAAGGTTGAATGGATGTGAGGTAAAGACCCTGGCCTATGCCGACGACGTGGCCATTTTGACACCCAATCCCAGCATGGCCATAGGGGAAATTGAGTCCGAAGCACAAAGATTTGGGCAAATATCGGGGTACAGTCTAAATAGTTCCAAAACTCAAATAGTATGTAACCACCATATTATTTTCACTGATCAAAGAGTTGTGGACTCAGCGGTATATTTGGGGGTTGCAATCACAGCTGATTTAGACTCACTGATACAGAATAACCTTGCGCCCCTGATGCTAAAGGTTAAGACGGATCTGGATCGAATGAACAATCTGCATTTGTCATTAGTGGGCTGCACCAACGTTATAAAATTGTTAATATTGCCAAAATTTTTGTATTTTTATAGGACAATACCGTTATGGTTTGAGGTGAAATGGTTTAAAGATCTAGAAAATATGTTGAATAGATTTATTTGGGCCCATGGCAAGACCCGTAGGGCGTATCATTTCATGTCTTTGCCTAGAGAGAGAGGAGGTTGGGGGGCGCCTGATTTCAGATTATATTACTGGGCATCTGCACTGCAATATATGCAGGGGCTGATAGGTGGGGGCGGTTTGGACGTTAGAACATCAAATGATTCGTCTAGGATATACTCTATAGTGTTGGGACCGGAGGTGGAGAATTCTTTTCTTAAATGTATTGACTTCGCATATTACAAATGAACCAGATTTAAGACAGTCCAAGCCGCAATTAAGATCTGGAATGCCGTGATGAAAAAAATTGGCCTGGGCCGATATAATTGGTACACCAGGTTGTATAAAAATGTCTCCCTCCCAATGCAGATTTTTGGGGATATCACAATGGCGGGCTGGATGGAGAAGGGGATAGTACAGATTGGGGATGTGAGGAGTACGGAGGGGGTGTTTCAATTTACAGATTTAATGAGCAGATTTGGATTAGACAGGAGGGATTTATTTAAATTTTTGCAGTTAAGAAGTTTTCTGGGGAATAAGCAGGGTGGGAGTGTGGGGTTTGGTAAGGTAGAAATACTGGAGAAAATAAGGCTAGGGGGGGACTGTTCTATTCGGAGTTTTTACGCGAACCTGTCAGCAGAAAAATCAGATGACATGGACAAGTATAGTGAAAAGTGGGCAGACAAGCTGGCAGGTGAGGCTAGTTGGTTTAAAGAGTCACTGGACCTAGGGCGTACTCTGCTCTGCTCAGCGCCGCTGCAATCACAGCAGTATAAAACCCTCTACTCGCTATACTTCACCCCAGCAAAGATAGCAAAATGGGGGGGTAGCGTAGGTATCACATGCCCAAGATGTAGCTCCCCTGATGCAGACCTAATACATGTATTTGCTGTATGTCCGCAAATACAAACAGTGATAAAAGAGATAGAGAAGTTTCTTGATGCCTCCCTGAATATCCAGATTACCTTAAAACCCCCAGAAATATTGTTAGGGATAGTCACAGATACCAATATTAACCAGAGGGAGTTTATTTTTGTCGCAATGGCAGTTTATAGGCTCTGCATAGCCAGGGCCTGGCTGGATAAAAACCCCCCAGTAATGCAAGTCTGGCTGTCTAACCTTTTATCAATTTATAATCTGGAAAAAGAAATATATGCCCGGAAAGGTAGAAAAGGGAGGAGATTGGGGTTAAGGATATGGGACCCCATTATAAGATGGAGAGAGGGCCTGGGATTGAGGGATTAAGTTAGGAGAGCTTTGGATGAATTTGTGGCATCTGTTGCAGAAACTCGAGATGATATCAATTTATTGAAATAAGTAGGATGCTTTGATGAATTTTGTTTATGATGGAAACGTTTTGATATGTAATATGTTATAAGAATTTAAATGTACTATTGGAGATTGTGCGATGAAATGTGCTAACTGTGCAATGGTGAAAATAAAAAATATTTATTAAAAAAAAAAAAAAAGAATTATTTCTAATGTAATTCACATAAAAAATTGGTATGCCTACCGTTAATAGGATCTATATAAATGTTAGTAAGAAAATATTACAAAAGCAAAACTTAACACATCTATGTTTTAATTTAGATTTTGGTTGTTCAGTCACTTTGACCTTCGGTATTTTAGTAAGCTCCAAAAACCTCTAACATTTCCGTTACGCTAAGTTCTAGTAAAAATCGAAATGAACTTCTACCTAAAAAAAAATATATATATATATATATATAAAAGTGTGGTGGTGTAATCCTACACCCAATGACGTTTCTTCTTTACCCCTTTTAGAGTCTGCAAAGGATTTGTTCTGACAAAACTTTAATCCACCTCAGGCTGGAACAGTTCTTTGTTAAGGTGGCCTCAAATTGCTCTTATCCTCATTCTTAGTACCGCTATTCTCATGTTCCTCATTAAAATCTAAAGTCTGCCTAGGCTGGATCCTGCGGCTCAAAAGGATCTGGAGCGTCCCATCTCCTTGAAAGAAATTGAGGAGGCGATCACCCTGGTCTCTCCGGGTAAAACCCCGGGTCCTGATGGCCTCCCGCAGGAGTATTATGCTGCATACCAAGGCAGC
Source organism: Triturus cristatus (assembly GCF_964204655.1). Classification (NCBI taxonomy): domain Eukaryota; kingdom Metazoa; phylum Chordata; class Amphibia; order Caudata; family Salamandridae; genus Triturus; species Triturus cristatus. Next base: position 523,740,706 of record NC_140584.1, read on the forward strand.
CTAGCACCCCACCTAGCCAGCCTGTTTAAAGAAACCGTGGAGAGAGGTTCCTTTCTGCCAGAAACGGACATTGCCACCATTGCGGCTCTCACGAAATCCCAGCCTCCCTCCTGACTATGTGCAGAGTACCGCCCCATATCCCTCCTCAACACCGAAATTAAACTTGACACTACCATTTTGTCCCAACGTCTGAAACCCTATTTGGCCTTACTGGTACACCCGGATCAATGCGGGTTCATGCCTCAACGTGAGATCCGTCACTTCCTCAGAAGGCTGCAGCTGGCCCTGGCAAATCGGCACCTGCTCACCCCGTATTTGGCGCTCCTGTCCATAGACTTCGAAAAATCTTTCGACTCTGTGGACTGGACGTACCTGCAGGGCGTGCTGATCGAGATGGGGTTCGGGACCCACTTTTGTTCCCTGGTCCGGGTCCTGTACGCTCATCCGAGAGCGCGAGTACTGGTCAACAGGGTGCTGTCGGAGACCTTCCCCATTGCCAGGGGCACTAGGCAGGGATGTCCCCTCTCCCCATTGCTTTTCGCCCTGGCGATGAAGCCCTTGGCATCCCTGGTGCGGGCGGAGGAGCGTCTCCATGGATGGGAGTGGCCCCATACGGCCGCAGACAAGATCGCACTAGCCGCGGACGACGTCCTTGTCTTCCTGTCCGATCCAGCCTTCTCCGGGCCACACTGCCTCCGGATCTTGCAAGCATTCAAGCAGGCCTCGGGGCTGCGGCTAAACCCCGGGAAGTCAGTGCTGGTCCCCGTACATCTCTCTACAGAGTGCTTTGATTGGCAGTCCACCATACCACTACAGAGGCAGTCTTTTAAATATCTGGTGATCTGGATCACCCTTCATCCCGAGCTGGGCTGGTCCCTTAATGTGGCCCCATTAGTTAAGAAGGCCAAGGAGGACCTCATTAAATGGAAAACGCTGCCTCTGAACCCCGTGGGGAGGGTGGCCCTGTTTAAAATGATGAGCCTCCCCAGGTTTCTTTACATCCTACAGAATACCCCCTTCTGTTTTTCCAGGGCGTGGTTCAGGGAACTGGACAGTCTAATCACCAAGTTTCTCTGGAGCGGAGGACGGACCGGCGTGGCTCTGTCGACTTGTCAGATTCCCTCTTACGATGGAGGCATGGAGATGATGCACTTGTATCTGTATTTCCTAGCGGTGCGTCTATTGGTCATCCATGACCGGTTCAATGGGGACTGGTCGGACCCAGCATACAGGCTTGAACTGAGTGAACTGGGGCTCGCGGACATCCAGGCCATGATGTATGGGGGGCCCATTCTGCCCCGACTGCCGAATGTGACGCGCTCTGTATTGCTGGCCTGGCGGGCAATGCTCCTTCACTCCGGATGGACGGGGAATTTAACCCAATGTACTCCCCTCTGGCACGGGGCTTGGCTCCGGGAGGTTAGTGGATTGCGGGAGTTCAGAACCTGGGACCTTATTGGTATCTCCCAGCTAGGGGATGTATGGGCAAGGAGCCATATGCTGTTCTTCCAGGAGCTCCGAATTCGCTACTCCCTACACTCATCTCAGTTTTATAAATATCTGCAACTGAGACATGCCCTCCACACGCATATTACGGATGACACGAGGCTCCCTGAATATAGGACCACTGAGGCCCAAACGATGTTGGGAGACTTGGGTGGGGGGGGGTTCCTGCATTTACCACACCTATGTTAACAACACTACCACATCCCTAGACAAGTTGAGGGATCAATGGGTGGTATGGGGGGGCCCCCTTGACGAGGTGGACTGGCGTGATGCTCTCATGGCCCCCAGAATAGTCACAGCCTCTGCCAAACTCAGGCTGGTTCAGCTCTAATATTTACATGCTGCGTACCTCACTCCCCTGCGCCTCTACAGAGCGGGTCTGCGCCCTGATGCGTCATGTGCAAGATGTAACCACACCCCAGCCGATTTCCTCCATATGGTTTGGTTGTGCCCCGGCTTGGGCCAGTTCTGGGGATCCATTGAAGTGGAGCTAACTGAGGTATTGGGATGGGAGGTTCCTCACGACCCGCGTCACTCCTTGCTGGGGATCACTGATGGGCTGGGTAGGTCCAGGAATGATAAGTTGTTTTTTAACATAGCTGTGATGGTGGCCAAGCGGGACGTTGCGGCGGCCTGGATAAGCCCTGACCCACCTACCTTGGAGAGATGGCGAAGAGGGGTGGACTGGTGTGCGACCCAAGAGAAAGCCCTTTATAAAGCTAAGGGGTGCGTTAAGAAATACTGCCGACTGGGGGGAAGTGGTTGGGGAACGTGGAGGGTCCTGCTTAACCTGGTTCCAAATTCCATCTATGTACTTTTATGGGGAACGTGATTGGGGGGTACAGTGATTGTGCGAATGAACTCATACTTGTGATTTCCGGATATTGGCTGAATTGTTCCTATGTTTTTAAAATCAATAAAATTTGCTTATCAAAAAAAAATCTAAAGTCTCAAACTCTTCAAGAATTACATAAGTCCATTCAGGGGCCTTCTATTTTCTACAGGGATTTTTTTTTTTATTGTATCTTCTCTTTGTGCCCTTTCCTAAATCTTCTTGTTCTGTCTGACTTTATATTCTGTTGCTTTGTTCTGGTCTGTTTCTTCATCTTCTCCTAATTATACTGTATTTCAGTCTTTTCACTCCACCTGGCCAGCAATCTCCCTTTCTAGGTTTCTTTGCCAGCACTAGCTTATCACCTTCTGTATTCTGTTTGCTGCTTCTTTTGGTCAGTCTTATATCTATCTGTCTTTCTTGGTTTTCCTGTATTTCAGTCTCTGTAGGTTCAGTATTCGAGTCTGACTCACTAGCTAATTCTACCTCTACTAATTCTTCTTTGATCCTTTTTCGCTTCTGAGACAGCATTGGAATCTCTGAAGTTTCTTTTTCTTCTTCAACAGCCTTTTCACCTTCTACTGGTTCAGTACCAGTCTCACCTTCTTCCGACTCAACAGCAGTCTCTTCTGCCCCAGTATCTGGTGCCCATTCTACTCGACTTGTGCTTTGTTCATCATCAAAATGTTCACTTGAATCTGTCACTCCAGATTCTTCACAAATGCAAAGCCTCTAATCAGACATAAATTTCTTTTAAATAGACCTATTCAGTTTGTAACCTACCACCAGCCTTATCATTAATCACTGGCACATCAAAATTATACAAATTACAAAAAATTCATTTTTATTATTTATTATCTTCTAGATTCTTCAGCCTCACACACTTCAGCAACTGGTTGTGGATATATGTTCCTCAGTCGCTGTTCTTCAGGTCTTTCGATTGGACTTGGGACTAGACGAGTATGGCTCGCATGTATCCAATTTGGCAAACCAAAACACTTCACTGCTGTGGTCGTCACCAATATGATATGGTAAGGGCCGTTCCAATGGGGTTCCAGGCACGTTTTCCTCACATACTTTTTCACTAGCACCCACTCTCCAGGATTCAGGTCATGTGCTTGGTCATGCTGTGTTGGTGTGGCATCTCCTCCAACCTGGCGGGACACAGAACGTACCAGGTCAGCCATTCCTCTGCAATAGTCCAGCACACCATCATCAGAGAGATTCATCAATTTATTTGCAGGAATGTATGCTTGTCTCATGGCTCTTCCCATTAACACCTTGTGGGGACTTAACCATGTCTTTTTTCAGGTATGCTTCTAAGACTCATGAGCACAAGGGGCACAGCATCAGGCCATTTTAGTGTTGTGGATGCACACACCTTTCCTAATCTGGACATTATGGTGCCATTAATTTGTTCAACAATATCAGACACTTCAGGTCGGTAGGCACAATGCAACTTCTGTTCAATTTGAAACGCAGCAAAGATCATTCAAGTTATTTCATTATTAAAATGCAATCCTCTATCTGATTCCAAAGTGACTGGAAAACCAAATCTTGGGATTAACTCTCTCAACAACAATTTGACAACAGTCAGACTGTCGTTTCTCCTCGTTCGGTGGGCTTACACCCAGCGAGAAAACAAACAAACAATGACGAGGACATACTTTAGTCCGTTACATGGAGGTAACTCGATAAAATCGAGCTGGAGCCTGGTAAAAGGTCCTCCCGCTTTCCCAATTACACACCAGCATCCCACTGTCTTTCTTCCTGGGTTTTGTTTCTGACAAACAACACACCTTTCGCACAAACTTTCAGCTATTAACCTAAACTTGGGATTGTACCAGGACTGCTTGAACATCCTTACCATGGGGTCGTGCCCAATATGCCCATGTCCGTGGTACATCCTAGCCATGTGGGAAAGTAATGAATCTAGCAGTACTGGACTTTCATCATAACAGACCCATATCTCATCATCATTTTTTCTACAACTTGCTGTTTTCCATTCTTCCTTTTCTCTGTCACTGACTTCTTCCTGCATTTGTCTCACTTAATCCCATGTCTCAAAATTGGTGCCGATCATAAGGTGGCATTCGGTATTTCCTCTTTCAATAGATCGATTTATAGCTAGGGTATATTGTATACAGTAACGCGCTAATTGATCCACGTATCTGTTACCCTTTGTCACATCATCATCTCCAGATTGGTGTGCAGCACATTTCACTGCTGCAATTCTTTTTGGTAACTGTAAAGCTTCCAATAATTCCTTTACAGTTTTTCCATTCCGAATTGGTTACCCAGAGGAAGTCATGAATCCTCTTTGCATCCACAGCTGAACAAAATCATGCACTAAACCAAAGCCGTATTGGCTGTCAGTGTAGATTGTTACCTTTAGACCTTTTGACCATTTACATGCTTTAGTAAGGGCAAACAGCTCTGCGAGCTGGGCAGATTTTATGCCTTTTCGACAAGACGCTTCCAGGGCTCCAACTAGAGTACAGACAGCATATCCAGCACATAATTCACCTCTTTCATTCCTTAAACAAGATCCATCTACAAACAGTAGTTCAAAATCAGACACTTCCAGTGGTTCATCTGAAATATCTGGACGGGGCTTGGTACAAAGCTCTGTTATTTCCAAACAATCATGTTCTGCTTCTTCTCTCATCTCTTCACACCTCGAGTTTGGTAACAATGTGGCCGTGTTCACAGTAGTGCATCTTACCACTGTCACATTTTCAGCAACTAAGATCACTCTCTCGTACTTAGTCAGCCGACTATTAGTCATATATTGAGTTTGAGTACCAGTTAAAAGTATCTCAACAGAGTGTGGTACATAGACTTTTACTGGGTAACCCATTACAATCGATTCACTCTGTTCCAAACTCATACAAGCGGCATCCACTGCTTTTAAGCAACCTGGGAATGCTGCAGCCACTGAGTCAAGGGTAGTAGAAAAATACTGAACGCCTTGCCATTCCATGTTTCTGAGTTAAGACCGCAAGCGCATAACCATCTCTCTCACAACTGTATAATGTAAATTCTTTAGAGTAATCTGGCATACCAATGGCCGGTGCCCGGCAAAGACTGTTTCGCAGTCTATTGAAAGACTCCATACTCTCCTCATTCAACACAATTGGATCTTTCACATCTTTTATGGTCAATTTCTGTAAAGGATTTGCAATCAACGAGAATCCACATATCCACTGCCTACAATATCTGACCATTCCCAAAACCATCCTCACTTGTTTCTGATTCTGGGGTGGATACATTTTTTTGATTATACTGATTCTCTCTGGGGTCACTTTCCTTAGTCGTTTTTCAATTTTATGACCTAAGTACTGAACTTCCTCTATACAGTACTGTAACATTGATGGGGAGACTTTTGGGCCTATTAGGATGGCGGGCGGACTTTAGTCTGCCCGCCACTCTAGCGGTGCAGGGACCGGCCACCAGTGGTGTGGCGGTCCCGCACCGGCAATTAGTATGCCACCCCCACCGCGGCGGTGGCATCCTCTATTCCCAGCATTGTGGCGGGCGGTGCTCACAGCACCGCCCGCTACAATGCTGGGAATGCACGTTGTGCATTGTCATGCACAAGGTGACAGGCACCGCGTGGTGCCTGTCACCTTGTCCGTGACAATGTAGGGGGGCTATGGTACCCCCATGTGCACCCCCACCCCTCCAATACCCTTGGGGCCCGCAAAGGGCCCCCGTGAGCAAACTCCGAATGGCTTTCCATGGAAAGCCCTGCACCGCTGCCCATGCTAATATGGATGGTGGTGTCTAGCAGACACCGCCACCATATCCAGCCCCTTTTCCACCCGGTCGACAGGTCGACCGGAGGAAAACCGGCGGACGGTCTTTCATACTAATGTGGCAGGGGGGAAATGGGTGGTGGGCGGGGTATGATGTAGGGCGGATCGCCACCGCCATGCCATGGGCTAAATCATTCAACAAAGCAATGGAGTCGGTTACACATGGTTCACGAGTTTTGGATGCCAACAGTAAATCATCAATGTATTGGATCAGAACAGAGTTCCCGGGCAATTTCAAAGGTTCCAAACATTTTTTCAAATGCTGATGAAAAATTGATGAACTTTCAGTATACCCTTGAGGAACTCGGCACCATGCCAAAACACGATTTCTAAACCGGAAGGCAAAAAAATCATTGACTACTTGGATGCAAGGGGATGGCAAAGAATGCCTGACACAAATCAATGACTGTGTACCACTCAGCATCACATGGGATCTGATACAGAATTACAGCAGGGTTTGGTACTGTTGGGCAACATGGCACAACAATTTTATTCACTTTTTTTAGTCTTGAACTATTCTGCATTTTCCATTAAGCTTTTTGGTACCAATAATGAGAGAGTTACATGGACTGCTCATTATCTCTTTTAGGATACCTTGTACAATCATTTGATCAATCACGGGCGTGACTCCAACAATTACTTCTGGACTCATCTTGTACTGGGCAGTATTGGGATATACTGCTCCATCCTTCACTATTACTTGAATTAGGTCCACATTTCTCATTAAGCCAATTTCTTTTCCAGTAAAGTTCCACACATCTGGACTCACAGTACCTTTGAATTCCTCTGGTAGATCTTCTTCACTCAGTAATGAATGTAATTCTTTTACTTCTGACTCTCATTGGGCCATCAATAATTTGCATTCAACATCCTCATCCGGTGTCATTATTGCAACACAATCTGGTGTACAACAAATAGTGCAATTCATTTTGCACAACAAATCCCTGCCCAAGAGATTCACTGGACTAGTATCACACACTACAAACCGATGAATATCTTTGAAATTTCCAATGTGAACTTCTATTGGGACTGGAACAAAAGTGTTTTTGTGTGTGTTTGCAACGCCTGCAACTTGGATAGTTTCTCCCAAGAGGGGTAGTTTTGGGGTTGCCGCTGCTCTCACAGTGGAACGGGTAGCACCGGTGTCCAATAAAAAGGTAACATCTTTTCCTTCTACCTTTCCATCAATAAATGGACCTGACTGATCTACCGCTAGAGATGCACCAAGTATGCATTCTTCCTCCCCCCTCAGGCACCGTCACTGCATCAACTCCAATTCACTCTCACCACTACTCACCAAAAACTGCGAAACTAACGGACTCTTACCAAACTGCTCTTCTCCACCTAATCCCGAACTTGTACTGTACATCTGCATATGAGCATTCACATTTGGAGGTATGGGCGGTTGTGGCGCCTGTAACTGGCTGATACCTACCTGCTGCTGCTACTTTCCAATCGCTTCATTCTGCCTCTGTGGATTTAAATTTTGATTTGGGTCATTACCCTTCTGTGCAGATCTACACTCATTCTTCCAATGTCCCAACTGCCCGCAAGCATGACAATGAAATTTCTTTTTAGCCTCCTCTCTACTCAATTTTAATTTTCCTCGAGTCTCACTGTTTGTCGATCCCTCCGGACCCTGATTCTGTGAAACAGTATTTGTCTCTTGTTGCTGTTCAGCCAATATTACTTGAGCCCACCTCATTTTCTCTTTTAGCTTTGTCAATTGAGAGTCAATATCGTCGCTACAGTACTTTGCCCATCTCAAACTTTCGTCAATAGACTTGCTCTGCCAACATAGCATATGTTGCTGTATGATCACACTAATTTCAGGTCTCAATCCATAAACAAACCTATACACAAAATGTCCCACATCCTTATCGCCAATGTTTTAGAATCTACTATACTGTTTAAACACCTGTAACAGCCTCTCATAATAGGCATGAACCGATTCTTTAGGCTCCTGGGTTGTTCTATCAATTTTCACCCAATCTGTTTCCTTTGGACAAATTTTTCCCTTTAAAAAGGTTATAACCTGATGATACTTTTTCATCATCTCTTCAGATGGGGCACCTGTTTTTGCATCTCTAGGATAGTCATCTTTTGGCCAATCAACCGTAATCTTGCTTTCAGTCCACAAATCTTCAGGAACCACGATTTCAGACAACCCATCTAAATCTTTCAGCGACACTTTGGATACCTTCACTAATCGATCCACTTGTTTATACCATTCAACCGGTTTTTCTCGTAATCTGGGAAAATAATTTGTAAAAGACAATATATCTTGTCTAGTCCAAGGTAAGTGGACATACCCACCACCTGGAACCTCTCTCATGCGACAAACTCTTTCTGCCTGCTCAGTTTCTTTTACGGGAAACCTGGATATTCATTTCCCACTGGCTTCCTCCTTCTTTTTCACCCATTTACTTCTCCATTTTTCTATCTTTCCCCATTTATTCAAGATGTTCATCAATTCTTTTATCTGCAATCTTTTTCCAGGCTTATTCAAACTTCCTAAACCTTTGTCAGATGCGGTACGGTTTCTGTAACACCTTTGATTTCTCAATATCGACCCCAAATTCATTTGCTACTTCTGACAATTTCTCATGGAAATTCCTTATTCTCCAAGTAATACTCTTGCACAGAAACAATAACTCATCCTCTGCATAAGTCCCTCATCTTTCTGGACTTATCGTTCCAATAATCATTTCTTCAAAGTCTACCTTCAATTCACACATTTAGGCTGGGTACCTGTCCTTGTTAGTTCCTTTCCCAATTACTAAGCTCTTCTGGGGTTAAACCCGTCGAACCTACTGTTATAGGAGTCATATTCTGGCATAAATTTCTTGGATCTAACTGGGTATTTCTTTTTGGGGTTTCAGACGTTAAATCTCCAATCGGTAGATCCAACAAGGTGTTAATATTTGATCCACTTTGACCCTCATTACTCACTATGTTACTACTTCTTAGAACAGTTAAAATAGGTATTTTCAGTAATTTTAAGCTTTCTCCAATTAAGGGAATCACAGGACCGATAGTTACAGGTACTGTCACAGCTTCAGCATTTAAATTTAATTCATTAAATTTCTATATTTGTTCACTTCTTGCCTTATTAATCAGTCTAACTTCATCCTCTCTTATTTGTTAAGCTGAATCAGTGACTTAGGGAGATAACGGTGTCCTATTTATCATTCGTGGGGCACTCAGAATCACTTCTCCTTTCCTCAAACGGTGGGGGTCTTTTTGTCATTATATCCTCCACTAATTCATCATCCGATTGATTCAAACCTTCTCTAGATGTTTCCAGATGCTTCAATTTTCCTTTACATTTAGCTCCTGTTTGACCCTGTACTGTCAAAACTGGGTATAAACCTGCAGTAACTACAGCCTTTCTCTATCTTTTCATTTGCTCCTCTCGCCTTTCAAATGGGTAGCCTCCGAACATCCTCCTGCCTCTCCTACCCCCTCGATCCTTTTCCCTCTCAAATGCTTCCACTTCCCATTCTTCTAGGGCTTCATACAGGGTGAGTCTTGGATTTGGCTCTAAGGAGTACATTTTTTCTCTTAAATTTTGCAGAATCGTCACATTAAACGTACCAAACTCAGGCAAAGGTAACACTCCATCATCTTTTGTATATTTCATCCAATTTTCCAGCCATGCACACGTATGATACCCTCGTTCCATCATCATATAAGATGCAGGCATTTTCGGAGGTGGAATAGGAATTCCCTCCCTTGTCACAATTCGTTTACCTTTATTAAAAAGATTATTTAGTTTCTTCCATAAATCCATCTTTAATCTGTTTCTTATTAAAAATTTCCGCTCAAACAAAACACTAACAACCTTTCCGTACCCCTCTTTATTCAATCATCAACCTTTATCCTATCCCAGCGTGCCTTACATCTATCAATCAATCTCAATAAACCACGTAATTTCAGTTTTGTCCAATGTCAGCTTGACTCACACTAATCACCCATTCACCCATCCACTCACTCCCGTGGCCTGGCCAATACCAGCGCAGCACCTTGTGACGTCAGTATCGCTCCTGCTACTGACCCTCCCTTCACAAAATCTTACGGCAATATTTTTCTGAGTTTTTTCTTAATAAAAGTTAGTAACAATACAAAATGACAATGCTACCCTGTCCGTTCCACTAAGTAAAGAGATAGTATTCACTTTCTAAAGAGATTTCCTTACACCACAAGCAATAATAATGACCAGCGTTATCTCACTTTTCTATCAAGCTCCGGATTTACCTATCGGCTCCTCTCAAGATCGCACCGAGGTATCACAGGAGGGTCTCTTGACATACAAAAAGGGTTGTCATGTTACTGATCTCGGCTTCCCTTACCAGAGTTCCAAATACGATGACCCTTCACTATCACAAACTTTCCTTTTTCACTCCAAAATTTCCCTAGACATAATACCAACAGCCCCCCCTAGCTTCTAAGTATTATCACAACAGACAAGATACTTCTGCAGTGTGATTTCTTTACCACACTCTTCTAATTCCTTCCCGGGATTCCTCAGGCACCTCCTGTACCTGCACTCTTAGACAATATATAAACAAGAACACTGACTCTTTAGGTTAAAATCATATAACAAGTATTCAGTAACTATTACCTAACTAATCAAAAATTAACCATCGCTCTGCTACCAAGTAACTGATACAGCGCAGACCCAATAAATTTTGGACAGGGACGAACATTCAACAATTCCATGTACTGTGGCCCAAACATATAAACCCAATTGTCTCTGTTGTGCTGGGGGTCAAGTTAGCGTTTTCTTCACTAACAATACATAGTCATTAATTTTCACAACGTTAATATAAAATCACCTCAGATTCAATTCTTCATCTACTTGATCGATGGATCAATTAGTTGCTTAATTGAAGGTCTATAGTCATTTCAAATCATTGACAGACACAAATAGCCACAACTTTCTTTGTAAGTCGTTAAATTTCATCTAACTCAATGCATTAATTCGGAAAACATCTCATGAGAGAGAAAACAGTCTAATAACCATCTAGCAAATATCCAATCTCAGAAATTACAATTGTCACATGGAGGGGATTGATAAAGAGACATCAGGCAATATTCATCAATTCAAAATTCTCATTTTTAGAAATATAGAAGAAGAGACAAAAGCACAAAATGAATTTCATGGCAAGACCGGAGGCTAGCATTATGCATAAATGCTTTTATTGCCACTCCTTGCAGCACGTCAAAGTATTACATCACCAAACACAGAAACAGAATATAAACCACAACACAGCAGCCATCTTCCTCTTTTATTGGCGGCTCCTTGCAGATAAGTATACTGTTATGCGTTCTTAGAATACATTTAATATTAGATTGAATGTTTGTTAGTTTAGTGTTTGAAGTTTATGATTTATGTGGGTAAGAGTGATTATTTGTTTGTGAGAAGTTTTTCGTACCTTTTTGATTAGTTTATGTGTGAAACTCAATTTATGGTTTGTTTAATTTAGTAAGTAGGTAAGTATTGATTGTCGGTTTATCTATTTTTACTTTGGTCAATATTTTGTTGAAATTGTTAGTTTTTAAAAAAAGAAAAAAGAAAAGAAAAGAAAGATAATAGTAAGGTTTACCGTTTGGTGACGCATTGGGGGCATCTTGAGTGAGGACTAGTGCGGATCTGAGGCTTGAATTGCAATGTAGAATCGAGCATGGGTAATTTCAGTTAAAACAGTCTCAGCTGATTTTTGTGAGGTGAGGTATGCGTTTGTAAGCAGCAGTTGGTGTGTTTTTGTGGAGAATACATTTGTAAGGTTGATTTAAAGAAAGCAGGTTATATTATAAAATATTTTTTTTAAAAGCCAATAATTTTAATTCTGGTAATTGAAGTGATTTTTGAAAAAGAAATATGGAGGCAGGTGACACTACTCAGGGTTCAAGCTCAGGTGAGGCTGATTGGAGAAAGATTATTCAAGAGAAGATTAAGAGTTCCATGAAAGATGTTTTTAAAAGTGTTATGAGGAGAAAGAGGAGATTTTAGGAAAATTCAGAGGAGTAATTTTATTCTTTAGATGAAGAGGGGAGTAGTGAGAACAGAGTTGGAGGAAAGAGAGTAAAGAAAGTTAAAAATGTTGAAGTGGGTGTGAAATTTTTGAAAGGAGGAAAAGGTGAGCCTTGGACCACAAGAGAAGAAGGTGTCCTTCTCGGCACAAATTTAGGTGTCCTTGACGACACAACAATGATAGTGGGGATGAAGAAGATGAGTTTGTACTGGACGATTAGTTTGATGATGGATGGGACATGGATAAGGACAAGGTGGATAAATAAAGAAAGGAGAAAGGTTTAATCAAGGATCCTCAGGGTGAGGATATGTTTAGTCCTGAGCTTATTAGACACCCAAGGAACGCAGATTGGTGGCCGTTGCCGCACGTTGCTGAGTTTATTAAACTTTGGATAAGGAAGCCATTAGAGAAGGAAGCAAGGCCTGTGATGAAAGCAGAGTGCTCACGCCCTGTTGTAGATGGTAAATGTTGTTTAACTCCTGAGCTTGATCCAGATTTGATAAGCTACCAATTTAAATTGGGACGTGACCCTCGGAAGGGTTTGGAAAAAGCTTTAAAGCAATGTGAGGATAGATTACTGGATGTTTTGGGGCCTCTAGCCAAAATTCTAGATATGGCGGAAGAGGCAAAGTTGAGGAAGGTTCATGTTGATTTAGATCTTTTGAAAGGATGGTCTCAGAGGGCTGTATGCTTGTTAGACAACACTAACTCTCGTCAGAGAGACGTAAAGCTGTTTTAATGAGAATCAGCCCTAAACTGGGTGAATTTTCAAAAAAAGAGCCAGCAGATGACCCAAAAGGATATCTCTTTGGAGAGGGTTTGGTGAAGGGTGTTGGAAAGTATGTTTCAACCTTCACCAACTTGGATAAAGCTCAAACATCCCTTTAAAGAGTGTTTGGAAGGGGTGTTTTTGACAGGGCTGGGGCAAGGGCCTGTTTCCCTGACTGTTCAGGGCGCAATATCAGTCAGGGGGAAGAGCCGCCTTTAGGAGATTTCAGTCCGCCACTGGTTTTTACCCCCCAAAGAGGGAGAGCAGCTGGAAGAGGGCGGCAAACAAGAGGTCGAGCTCAATTTACTCAAGGATCACATGGTAAGTATGAGGATAGATTTTGGTTCTTTCTTAGACAAGGTAGGGGGAAGGTTGTGATTTTTCGTAGAGAATTGGAAGTTGATAACAAGAGACAGCTGGGTTCTAAACACAGTAAAGGGTTATATGTTGGAGTTGGTTGAGTTGCCAGTTCATTTGAAGGAACCGAGTCAATTGGTTTTCAAAAGGGAATTGCAAGATGTTGTTGGAACAGAAGTTATGGAGATGTTGCAAAAGGGTGCAGAGGTAGTTTCAGAGGAAAACAAGGAATTTGTAAGGACAATATTTTTGGTGGAGAAGAAAGGGAAAGGTTGGAGACCAGAAATAAACTTGAGAGGGTTGAATCATTATGTAGTTTACAGGCATTTCAAGATGGAGGGTATCCATCTCTTGAGGGATATTTTACAGGAGAAAAATTGGTTAGTGAAGTTGAATCTGAAGGATGCTTACTTCATGATTCCGATAGCAGAGAAAAGCCGCAGGTTTTTTCAGTTCAGGTGTATGGGTCAGTTGTACCAATTTACTTCCCTTCCGTTTGGTCTGGCATCTGCACCTTTGTGTTTCACAAAGGTGTTGAGGCCAGTGGCAAAGTTTCTCAGGGAAAGAGGTGTGCGTATGATTATGTATCTGGATGATTTTCTAATAATGTCTCAGAGCAAGAAGGATGTATAGGACCAGTTAGTTTTAACCATGGGACTCTTGGAAAGTATAGGATTTATAGTGAACAAAGAGAAATCAGTTTTGGTTTCAAGTCAGTGTCTGTAGTTTTTAGGATTCATTGTGAACACTGTGGAGAAGACTTTAAGTTTTCCAGAAAAGAAAGTGAAGAAAATAACGTCAGAAGTGAAGTATATGTTAAGGAAGGAGAGAGTTATTTTGAGGTCTTTGGCAAGAGTGATTGGCTTGCTTTTCTCCTCAATTCAGGAGTTTTTCCAGGGCCTCTTCATTACAGAGCATTGCAGAGGTTGAAGGCAGACGCACTCAGGAGGGGCTTGCGGTATGGAGATCAGGCGTTTATATCGGAAGAGGCTCGGGGAGGAATTGGTTTGGTGGTTAGAGAATCTGGAGGCATGGAGTGGTCGAGCGATTTTTGGGATATGTCCAGATTTTGTGTTAGAGACGGATGCAAGTCTTTTTGGCTGGGATGCATGTCTGGAAGACCAGAAGACAATTGGAAGATAGTCTGTGGAGGAGAGTGCAGTGCACATAAATGGTTTGGAGATGATGGCAGGGCTTTATGGCTTAAAGAGTTTTGGGAACAAATTGAGGAGTTTCAATATCGTGTTAAAGATGGACAATATGTCAGTGGTGTGGTACATAAATCGTTTGGGTGGAAGCAGATTGAAGAATCTGACAAAGTTAGTGAAGGAGATCTGGAGTTTTTGTTTGGAAGAGAGAATTGGTTTGCAGGCGGAGTATTTTCCAGGTCAGTGCAATGTGGTGGCAGATTGGAATTCAAGGTATCTAAGGAATTACAGCGACTGGAAATTGAAGGTTCAGATTTTCAGGAGGATTCTTCAAGTGTGGGGACCATTGGAGGTGGATCTGTTTGCTTCAAGACTGACTTTTCAGTTGGATCGTTATTACAGTTGGAGACCGGATCCTTTGGCAGAGGAGGTGGATGCGTTCTAGCAGGATTGGAGGATGGTTCGGGGTCATGCTTTTCCCCCATTTGCATTCATTCAGAGAGATTTGTTGATGGTGAGGAGACTAAAGCGTCAGCTGGTGTTAGTGACACCGTTTTGGGCAAGTCAGGCTTGGCTTCCGGGTCTCTTAGAGCTAGCCGTATAGGAACCATTGTTGATTCCGCATTCAGAAGACGTGCTTCAGGGAGAGAGAGGAGTTTTTCATCCTATGGTTCTAGAAGGTGCTTTGAGCCTTCTTGTATGGAAACTTTCAGGAGAGGAGAGCAATTCAAGGAGTTTTTGAAGCAGGCTAAAGAGCTGCTCAGTAAATCTTGGTCCCAGGTACAAGGAAAAGGTATTTGGGAGCTTGGAGGAAGTGGTCTAGTTGGTGCATGGAAAGGGGTTTGGATCCCGTGGAGGCTTCTGCCATAGAGTTGGTAAATCTTTTATCTTCTTTGTTTGAGAAGGGATTGAGTTATAGGACAATAAATTGTTATAGGTCTGCTGTATCAGCAGGTCATAGTTTGGTAGGAGGTTGTTCTATCGGTAGGGAGCCATTAGTTTGCAGACTTCTGAAAGGTGTAAAGTTGAGGAGACCTCCAAAACCTAGGTATAGTGGTTTGTGGGACGTTAAAAAGATCTTAAATTTATTTGAAAGTAGGCCAGCTAGGTTTCTGAGTTTGAAACAGCTATCTGGTAAGTTGGCGAGTCTTCTATGTTTAGTTTCATTTAGGAGAGTTTCAGATGTAAGGGCTTTACTCATTAGTAACAGGTGTTTTTCACCGGATGAGGTTATTTTTAAGATTACAAAAGGACTAAATGTATGTCTTCTTCAGTTTTTTATCCTAAATTTGACAATCCTCCAAAGTTATGTTTGGTAATGTGCTTGAGGGTAGAATGAGTGAATTCAGAAGGCATAGTGATGATCAGTTGCTGATTTCCTTTGTTCGTCAGTTTAGGCCAGTTACATCGGCCACCATTGCTAGGTGGGTAAAGTTTTGTATGTTTGAAGCTGGTGTGGATTTAAAAGAGATTGGTGCGCATTCTGTGAGGGGTGCGATGGCAAGTAAGGTTTTTCTATCTGGTGGTCGTTTGGAGGAGATTTTGTGTGCAGCAGATCGGTCGAGTGCAGATGTTTTTACTACGTTTTATTTGAAGCCCTTGGGTCATGTTTCGTCAGTTGATTTATCACAGCTTTAAACATGCATAATGATAGCCTCCGGTCTTGCCATGAAAAGTAGATTCTTCAAGTATGTGTAGAGAGAATCTGGATTTCATTAAAGACACGGAGGCTAGCCTTATCCCTCCCACCCTCCCATTTTATTATTGGAGGAGGTGAGAGTTGTACAGAATTTTTTGGGTGTATTTCTTGTCTGGGAGATGTTTATTAAAGTTGGGAGTTCGTTTTATTTATGGAAATATTTTGGTTTCTTTTCCAGATGTTCAGTAGTTCAAAAGATGATGGAATTTTGAAGCAGAGAACAGTTTTGAATGTCTGTTCAGGAGCAGCTTAAAAGAGGAAGATGGCTGCTGTGTTGTGGTTTATATTCTGTTGGACATTCTATGTTCTAGAGTTTCTGTGTTTGGTGATGTAATACTTTGAAGTGCTGCAATGAGTGGCAATAAAAGCATTTATGCATAATACTAGCCTCCTTGTCTTTAATGAAATCTACACATACTTGGAGAATCTGCATTCTCGAGTTATCAAGATACCAACCCAAGAGAATAGGAACAGCGAAAACCACCACCCTGGCGTACGCAGCGGCAAGGGACCCCCGATCAGAGTGTCTGAAGATCAGGATAAAGATAGGACTGGATCGACTAGGCCTCTCTGCAACCCAAAAATCAGCAACGCACCCTCATTCTCTCTGTCTCCCTCAAAGATCTCACAGCAGCGACCCGTTCCTCTACAATGACAACGACAACGAACACCCCACCACTAAATCACCTATTCCTTATACCCTTTTCGTACATTTCCATCCCACTAAAGTTGCTAATGTCACCCATCTAGCTATGGGATTGGTTAAAACGAAGGGTGGATGGTCATGTGACATTAGATCATGCTTTCTTTGACTACCCCACTGTCAATTTTCGTTTCCAACCAATTCAATTTACATCCCTACTCTCTTATGAGGAAAAATGTAGCATGTTAAGGACAAAGTTTATACATTTTATAAATTCGCACACTTTCACACGGAATCACAGAAGTTGGCCGCTCTTCAAGTGTCGTGTCCTTCACTGCATCACACTCTTTCAGCAGGCTCAGCAAGTTTTTTCCACAATTTCACGTGGTTCGTGTGCGCTGCAAGTTTCACTCATCACAGTTTGGTCAACTTTAAAAATATGGCGACTTGTCCTTTTACTAAAAGTACTGGAAATAGAAATGTATTAATAATGTGGTAATGAGAAGCTCACTGTTAACCACCCTCCTTTACCCAGAGCCAAGTTAGCAGTTATTTCAGCAAAGCATAAGTAAAAGAAATGACAATTAGTGTTACTTAAGCATCACACGACGTGCCTTCTAATGTACTATGCGCAAAATTTGCAGTGAAAGCCATTCACAACACATTCTACTCACCATATTATTACATTTTCGGTTATTTTACGTTTGGTTAAGGTTAATTTCATGCAGTTTGCGAAGCAGTTTACTCTCATGTAATGTATAGGTGCACATTAGTATTCTATCTACTTAACATTAGTATATGTTACGGGGGTACTCAACAAGAGTGGGTTTATTTTTCGAATCCCTGCTCCATCACATTATTAAACCCATTTTGTGATTCCTTAAGCACTAACCGAAATGCAAAATGGGTCTAGTACATTCAAAAAAGCCATTTAACAATCACAAACACTGTGATTTAGCAAATTGCAGGTTTTTGAACTGCTAAATGGCTTTGAGCACCTGGCCTTTAACTCTTAAAAGAAGGTTGTTAAAAATGGGAGTCTCTAGTTGTCAATGGTTTGCACCATTGTCCCTTTAGGGACCCTTCTTCCTAGTCAGGGAAAGGGGGATACACTTCCAAAATAACCCCTGCTCACCCCCTTAGTTGTTTGGCACGAGCAGACAGGCTTATCTCAGAGGCAGTGTGTAAAGCATTTGTGCACACATACAGTAATACAGTGACAACACTACAAATGTACCCCACACTAGTTTAGAAAAATAAGTAATCTTTATCTAAACCAAACAAGACCAAAACGACAAATCCATAATAAAGTAATCAAAATATGTTTTTTTTAGGTAGAAACAGTTCTGTCCATAGCAAACTATAGGTGCGACACTTTCAACACAAAGTACCTTGGATGCGTCAAAATCAAATGCAAGAACAGTCGTAGGGAAGGTGATGCATCTGTTGTTTATGCGCAGGGAATGTGATGCTTCGGTTCCTTACTCCAGGGGGGGTGATGCGTAGGTTCGTTTTTGCCATGAAGAGGAGGTGATGCGTCGGTTCCTTACTGAAGGGGAGGTGATGCGACGGTTTCTTACTGCGCAGGAGTCACTGCGGCCCCGGTGTCCTTGTAAACTTGCCGCCCCGTTGCAATGCATGAGGATCGAGGATGCATAGCCTCTCGATGCAGCTGCGGCAAGGGTGCTGCGTTGGTTTCTCCAGCCACGGTCCCACAATGCGTTGGTTCTTGCAGGAATCAGTGTGGTGATCTCAGACTCCGTAGATCGGTGCATTAGATGTGGCGTGCAGCGATTTTTCCAGCCAGATGCATTGATTTCTTCGGTGATGCATCGAAAACAGGTGCCGATGTGTCGCGCTTCTCGTCGGTGCGTTACTTTTCCAGCTCCCAACAGCAGGAACAACCTCCAGAGGCCCAGAACAACAACAGGCATCTCTTGGCAGGTCAGAACCCCCAGCAAGGATGTTCATGGGAGCTGAGGGTGAAGTCTTTGTATCCATGAGACTTCAAATCAGGAGGCAAGCTTTACTTCAAGCCTTTGGAGATTTTCCTCAAGCAGGAGATACATGCAGGAGACACAGCACACAGCAAAGTCCTTGTCCTTTCCTTGGCAGAAACAGCCAAGGCAGGCCAACCCCAGAAAGCACAGTCCAAAGGGGCAGTACTTCTCCTCAGTTTCTTCAGCTCTTCTCCTTGGCAAAGGTTCCTCTTGAATTCCACAAGTAATCTAGAAGCACAAATTCCCTTGCTCCCTGGTGGCAGAGAAGCTCTTTGTCCAGCCAAAACCGGTTCTGTACTCTCTGGTGAAGCTGCCCGGCAGGAGGGGCAGACAGCATTGTCCAAGGCAGACCAGGCCCATCCAGGTGTGAAAGAAATCTCCTCCCCCTAATCTGAATGCAGCCCAGGTCTATTCAGCCCAGTCCTGCCAGACCCTGGAAAGGCAGGACTCATCTCACTCCCCCATGTGGCTGTCTGAACAGAATGCATGTCCCCAGCCCCTGTCACTCCAAAGCCAGACAGCCAATACGCAACCCTAGTAGAGGCACACAGGATGGCTAAGTAAGAAAATACCCACCTTCTAAAAGTGGTATTTTCACACACAGAATGAAAAATCATCCGTACTAAAAGATGCATCTTTACAGTCTGGGTTTAGGTATAATAAACTTTACCTTCCTATCTTGTCCCCATGGGAAGTTATACTTATAAGATGGTATAAATAAACTCCCATTCTAACCTACGAGACATATAGAATTTCAATAGTGAAAAACTAAATTGGCAGAATTTCACTATCAGGAGATACCACACACATCAGGGCATGTCCTACCTTTCACATACACGGCCCCTTGCTCACCGGTGTACCTTGGGCCTACATTAGGGGTGACTTACATGTAAGAAAAGGGGAGATTAGGGCCTGGCAAGGGGGCGCACTTGCCAGGTCGACATGGCAGCACCAAACTGTACACAGTCAGTCAGTCAAGATAATGTTTATTTAGACCATTGGTCTTTTAAACAACTCAAAAATAATCAATTTATATATGCTCTAGTATCCTAAATAATTTCATCAATCAGTACAATTAAAACAACTATCCTTAAAAATAGATCAAGTAAATTTACATAGCACTTCACTGCACGGTCCCATAATATATATATGATATAATCAATCCACCTCTTAAGACTTACTTAATAAAAGGATAAATACTTTTAAAAACCCTATAAAACAATTATCCTATTTAAAATTCTTCTGCCCGAGTCGAGCTGAGGTCCTTCCCCATCGCATTATTCCTTACTTCCCCATGGTTTCATTGTGCGTCTCATTACACCAAGTAAAACATTTTTGCCGCTGCCATATACCTTCCAATAACTATTGCAAAATCAAGGTTACACATATCAACAAGATGTTCTATGGCTTGGGTGAAACACATAATTTCGTATTTTAAAAAGATGGGACGAAGAAACACTTTTTGCAATGGTAAAACGTTTAAACAATCTACTAGTGTGTGCATGATAGCACATTTTGTGCCCACATTAAACATACGTTTCCCATCGGGTTGTATCAATTCCTTTTTTATTCTCTCATTTATTATCCAGGGATTGATACCAATTCTTAATCTTAGTACTTCACGTCTGAGCCAAAAATAGGGTAATCTATCCAAATATGGGAAACAGGTTTCCTTCTTCCAGCTACTTAACATAAATTGTACCAATTTTTCCTCTCTCAGGTGCTCCCAATCTTCTTATCGAGAGCGTTCTTTCCCTAAGGATCCTAATTCACTCTTAGTAACTTTTGGTTGTAACGTCTGCTGGCATAGCCTCACTTTCAAATTTCCACATATTGATTCCAATTTTTTTCTAACTCCTTTGGCCCATTTTAAGTCACTGTGCTCAATCTCGTTCTTACACCATTGGGAAACTTCCTGACACTTCACCCTGGCCCTATCTTTTTCAAAATCTTATTAATGCAACGTGGGCCTGTATGTTCCATGAAGTCATGCCCAGCTCCATTCTTATTGCCTGTATCATGGCTGAACCTGGTAGGGACATTAAGGTTTTTAAGCATTTCCCTTCCTCAATATCCCATGCACTTTTGCCACTTAGGCACAACAATTCTGCTCCATATTGTAATGGAGGGGGTATCATGGCACTATAAGCTTTCATCAGTGGTCTATGGGACATCTTTCCTTAAGATCGAGTGAATTTTTATGGACCACACACTGATGAATGGGCCCTAGCTTTTAAGGCCTCCATGTGGGTTTGGCATTTCAGAGACCTTCAAACCAGACCCCTAAGTACTTATATTCATTTACTATTTCTAGTTTTTTGGGGCCCAGGTACCAATTGAACTTATGTACTTTTCTACCAAAGCATAAAACTTTAGTCTTATCCATGTTGACGATTGAGGGGCTTATTTACAAAGCCCTTGCGCCACTTTTGCGTCATTTTTAACATGGGAAAAGTGACGCAAAAGGCGGAAGGGCCTTGTAAATCTGCCTCTGAGTGTTTTAACCTGCAGTAGTAGTTGAACGCATTCAACTTCCTTTGAAGACCCAGCTTTGTCTGGTCTAAAATTACTACGTAGTCTAAGTACAGCGAGCATGATATTTGGAAGTTAATATTTTAGATTCTATTGCTTCTAGCAGGTTCTCCCAACATTTCTCTTTATAATTTCTTTTTTGGTTTCTAACTCTTTATAATTTCTTTTTTGGTTTCTAACTAAGGTTGTATACACTTTCCTCAATTACACATGATTAGTGTAATTGCAGGGATCATATCTAGCTCTCAGGCTTCTCTCCCCTCTTCTTATCAGCCTTTTTAATTCCCTACATTCCACATTAAACGATTGCATTCTTCTTCCCTGGATGGTATAACCTTCCTTGGGCCTTAATTTTTTATTTTTTAAATTTACCCTTAGACATTGCACCACTTGTCCAATCATTTATTCATACTATTCAAAGTTACGTCCCCTAGCTTTTTCCAATCCTAAATTCTGTTGGAGGTTTGCTAATTTTCCCAAGCATTCCTCACTTAATCTTATTGTTAGATGTCTTGATAATCAAGTTGTAGAGAAATTAAAACATCTCGTGGGCTCTTTGTTTTTCCAATTAGTTCACGTTTCAGAGGGACGTGGTCACTATCTCCACTTTGAGATACACAAAACCCTTTAATTTTTTCAAATTTCCAGGCTTGTAGAAAAATATAATCAATTGGGCAGTGTTGAGTGCCAACCTTGAATGTTTGCTTTGCAAGCCGGTCGGTCTCTAACCTGCCATTCAAACCTAACAAGCCAATTGTTCCCAAGTACTTCACGAATGCTATATCGCATTGGTGAGGTGAACTATCATGAAAATTAGCCATCCTTATGTTATATGCGCACAATATTTCTGAGAACCATGGGGATCTATCATTTTTGGGTTTATTTTGTGATTAAAATCTCCCATCACTACAAGCAAATCATTGTCACACAGACTATCCACATCATCCTTGAAATTCCCCATCTCTATCCCATATTCCTCAATGCTCCCCCACTTCATGTAAACATTCATGATTACCATATTGTCATGCTTATTATCTGAGTCCAGCAGGCAAACTCTACTAACCAATAACCATTTTCATTTTAAAGATATAGGCATCCTCTTTTTCACAATCTTTGTAGATATTAGGGTCATAATCCCCCCGCAGGGCGCCCATATTGGTTTTTCTTTGCCGGCATGCTTATTTGAATGAACCCTTCAATTTTGGGGGTTTCGTCACACAGCCATGTTTCTTACAAACACATTATTTCTAAACATTTGGCTCGTTCTTTAAGGCTTTCTAGTTTTGCATTTCTTCCCAGGCAATTTATATTCCAAGATACAATCCCAAGGCTGTGCGACGACCCTTTATCCTAATCAATTTCACTTAGACAATCCACCTCCTCCTGAGTTGGCGAGGAAGGGCATAACAAACTGTTTTCATAGTTCCAATTACCCCAGTGTTTGCTAGGCTCTGCGTTGCCTACAGTAACTTCAATATTTACTTTTTCCTTGCTCTCTAGGTTTATCAGCCTAACCTGTCTTTCTCGTAGGCCAGCATGGTACCTCATAAAAGCTTTTCTGTGATGGCTACTCATGCCCAATTCTAATTCTGAAGTTAGCTTTACCCTTTCCTTCACTAACTCTCTCTCTGTACCAAGCTGTGCACAGACATTGCAGTGGTAGGCCTGTGACCCTTTTGAACGGCTGCTTGTCTGGGTGGCACAATCAGTGCTGCAAGCCCACTAGCAGCATTTGGTTTACAGTCCCTGGGCACACACAGTGAACTATACTGGGTACTCTATAGTAAACCAAATAAGCCAATTATGGAAACACAAATCCATAGCAAAAAATTTACAGAGGGAGCACTTGCACTTTGGCACTGAACAGCAGTGGCAAAGTGCCCAAAGCATCTAGACCAGCAAAAATGAAGTCCAACACACAGTAAAAACATAGGAGACAAGGGCAAAATACAGGGAAAAACCCACGCCAAGGATGCCAGATCTCACACCGACTACTATAAAAAAAAAATGTAACAAAATTTAAGCGAATTTTGCTATGATACAAACAGTTAAGGTGCGGGCCCTATCCTGTGCTGCCACCTAGCACCCGGGGCCTGCTTCTGCATGCCCCAACACTATTTACCACCAGACATTGACCGTACCTACCACGTGTGCAATGGGTCCCACCTGGACCCTGTGGTGTAGTAGGAAATGCCCTTTTAATCCCATTTCACATGTCCAGCTGCTCCCGCACATGGGTGTAGGAACTGTGTTATGCCATTAATCACGTATTTAGCACCGAGATTTACCCCTTTATAAAGCTGCTAACATTTTCGTGTTTTATTATTTTGGTAATAATTGTTTTCCCTTCCTACAGTATCCCCCACCCGATTCAAAGTTAATTTAAATAAATCTACTCCAGTTACACAATCTCCCTCTTGAATGTTTGTAAATGGCGCCATGTATGTTTTCATCTCCTAATTGGACCCTTGGTTCTATTTACGTTGTAGCGATTTAGACATTACCAAAAATGGAACTTGACCTTTCGAATTAGAGGTGTTTTAGCAGCTCATTAATTGAATACGTTTCGGATCATATATATTTGATATCTAATCAGTGAGTGGAATCATTATTGCCCCCTCCCCCGTCAGTGCGACTTTGTGAGCCCAGCTCTCGGACGTCAACACACCTCTTGTGCTTAAACAAACAAGTGAGCAGCTAGCGCCCGAGTGAGTTTCTTGACCTATTTCTTTCAAACAATCTCTACCCAAGTATAAACGATCCACCATTTAAATATCAACCAAACCCCAACAAGTTTATCATTTATGGGCCCAAATAAATTGCAGCACTTTTTCTTGTAACTTTGGGAAGGACTTTTAGATAACTGGATATTGTCCTGTCAACACGTTTATTTGTGGAACATTGAAAACAAACGGCAAGGCCATCATTCCTGACATGATGGCAATGTGAACTGTCTGGGTTGCATTCAGCAGGAGTCTGCTGCGGTGATGCAGTGCTGCCCTGTCCTTTGCAGTGCACAATCCTGGATGGACTGGGCTGCTTGCAGCAGGCAGGCACTGAGGGGTGTTGCCTGGCCCTTTAAGACTTCCAGCGGCCCACACAGGGGGCCCACATAGGAGGGCGGCCACCTTAGTGTCACATGAGGACACAAATCCGACAGGGCTAATGTTTGGACCCCAGGGGGTCTGGCGCTACTGCGTCATTTCTGGGGAGCCAGTGGGTGGGGGTGCAAGTATATCTACCTTCCCCGCCCACCTGGCGGTCCTTTTCATGCCAAGGCATCATGCCGTCTGGTCGGGCTCATCCGGTTTCACGTTGGAGGAGTGGCGGTGAGTTGGCCCGTGCCTCCCCTGGGTCCCACCCCTAAGAGGCTGTTTTCCATTGGGGTCACCCCATCCTCATGCAGCAAGGCCCCACCCTCCCCGGTCATATTGCGACTGCCCGCCCGAGGACCACAGGGACAGAGTTGGCTGGGCGGTGCTGCAGCACACGACGGGGGTCGGGAGGCGGGCATCAATTCTGCGTGCGCTTGAGAGAGGGGAGAAGTGGGATAGTCTCCTTCAGCTCGTTTGGCTGGGTTCCTCCCTCTGCAGGCATACCCGGCAGCCGCAACTTCAGGGGGCTTTGCGGTGTGCTCACTAAGAAAGTTGTCACCTGGGTTTAATGGGCCCCTGCTGAGCGGTTTGGTCTACTGTCGGTCCCCCGGCTACCCTCCTTCCTCAGCAGTTGCGCGGGTCAGAGCGGGAGCATCAGATCTTGCAACTCGGAATGCCCGGCCCTCCCATCCGAGATTCAATGCACCACCGGCGGGGAGCAAGTCTGCCTGCACCCTGCTGTGGTGCAACCAGTGTGCAGGAAAGCACTTGTGGTTCAAGTCAAGGGCGGCATTCCACCTATCCCTCAGTTTAGGAGGGGCTGGTAACCTCTTCACACCGGCGGCTGCTGAGCTGCGTTTGGTTTTGGACATGGTGGGGTGCCGAGCCGGGCTGTTGCTCACATCCCAGGCCCCCCAGGCGGTGCCTCGTGGGGGCCGCGCGCTTGCCCCAGCCTCACAGCGGTGCTAGGAGCTTGCCAGGCAGCCGTTCATGTTCCCGGACCTTACCGAGATGGTGGTCTGGCGTCGGCGGTGTGGTGTCCCCTGTATATTATTATTACCACTTATAGAGAGCACGGCTACCCCCAACGGGGGTTGTCCGGCGCTAGCAGCAGCAGGGATAGCGATCACTATAAAATTCAGGGGAGGCTAAACATCCAAGTTTTCAGGGTTTTTCTGAACAGTCTTTCTGTCTTGTCTTTCCTGATGTGTATTGGCATGGTGTTCCATAATGCAGCCGTTTTTACTGAAAACGAGCATCCACCGATTTTAGCTTTTTTGAATCGTGGGGTAACTAGCAGTTCCTGAAGGGTGGATCTTAGGGCCCTGGTCTGGGTGTATTTCTGTATTCTTCTTTCCAGATATTTAGGAGTCTCTCTCAGTGCCCTATATACTAGGGTTAGAGCTTTAAACTCTATTCTTTTCTTCACTGGCAGCCAGTGCTGGCTGCATAAGTGGGGGGAGATATGGTGGCGGAGTGGGACATTCCTGATCAACCTTGCAGCCGAGTTTTGGACGGTCTGTAGTTTCCTGATTAGATATGCGGGGAGGCCCAAGTACAGACTGTTGGCATAATCTGTTGGCATAATCCAGTTGTGAGGTGATCAGTGCATGCACCACCATTTTCCTACAGTCCATCGGAAGAAAATGGAGAAACCTACGTAGGGTTTTTAGTTTCCAGAAGCACTGGGAGGAGACATGGCTGACCTGAGCTTTACCGGTAACTGCAGAGTCGAATTTGAAACCTAGGTGACTTGCAGATTCTACAGGTACAGGGGGGTGGTTAAGCTCTGCCGGCCACCATAGTTGTTGTAGGAAGGTGGAATCTGACTATATGGTTGCCCCCACTTTTTGCCTGGTGTTTTGCTGGTTTATGACTTAGTTGGACTGGGATCCTGCTATTCTGGGCCCCAGTCTATCTGCTTTCTCTGTAAAATGCTTTCCATGTACATTAGGTACATATCTAATTGGATTCTGGAGTGCCTTATAAGCCCCTAGTATATGGTATACTATGTACCTAGGGCATAGGTACCTCAGAGGCCTACCAGGGGCTGAAGCATGTATTATGTCACCCCTGGCAAGCACTCCAAAATGACACCACAGGTCTGCTATTGCAGCCTGGGTAAGGGTGTGCTTGCACCCCTTACAGTGGTATAGGTTACTTATATCCACATATATATATATACAGACACATATAAACCTATAAGCCACTCCTATGGCAGGCCTTGACAATCCTGAAGGCAGAGTGCTTGGTTTTGTGTGAGAGGATGCCCAAGCATGAGCTGAGCCCCTCTGCAGCTTTCAGAAATCCTTCCTTATGGCTGTTCTGTGATACAGCCATACCATATACTCTTAAGTGCATTATAACCTCGCGGTAAATGCTACCTTTGGAATGGCTGCATCAAAACATGTTGTGTTTGGTGTCAAACGCTTTGGAATACTACCCCCCGCCAGTTCTGGCAGCAGGCGTAGCATTCCACCCTTCTAGAGGGAGAGACATGTTCACACTGGTCTACCTGGTTAAAACTTTCCGAAGCCCTGGCAAAATGGATGCCACTGCCACAGACACGGGTCTGGCCTCCTGCTGCTGAGTTAAACTCTGGCACGGGAGGCCTGGACAATAGGTTTCCTGTCACAGAGAGGTGTAACCACCTCCCCAGACAGGCAGATGTGTATTGGGGCATCGTGGGTGCATTTAGAGAATGCTTTTGAGACACTGTCTAAGGTACACAAGGTGTCCCTGTGCATAGCCCAGTTCAAACCGGTTGCAGGGACACTCAGCCCCTGCTCTGGTGCGAAACTAGACAAAGGGGAAGGGGTGTAACCACCCCCACCCCAGGTCCACCCATAGGTGGGATCTTAGAGTTAGTCCATCCCCTAAACTTCCTATAAGTATAGGAATCCAGTCCCTAGGACTTTAGATTACCCTAGACGAAACTCTGCAACATATATCCTGGACCTTTGATGTTCTAATTTAACTAGAAGACTGAAGAAATCTCCCTTGGGGTCAAGGAGTGACTCCCCTGCTTGGCAGGCACCAAAGAAGCAACTGACCGGTCTGCAATTCTGAAGCTCCCGCCGGACGCCAAAGTCTCTGCATCCCCAGAGGTGGATTTCCAGACTTCTCCAAGGCTACCCTGAGTCCACAGCAAAGCTGAGGGCCATGGCTATCGTGGGTGGCGTGGAACCGTGACCCCTGGACACCGTAAACTTTTGCAGCAACACTATCTTTCTGATCCTCCTTGAAGTTGTGCTTTGGGCCTCGAGTAGCCCCAGCCTTGAGCACCTCCTGCACCAAAGATTGTTGGCCTCTACTCCACGAGTGACCCGTGGGCCAGCTTCTAGTGCGCCCGCTTGAGGCTCCTTTGCGATCACTAGCCCGTTGGCTAGCAGGACCCCACGAAGGCGACTCCTTTTTTGATTGGGCTTACCTGGTTGCTCCAGATGTGCCCCAACTTACCCTTGCTGGGTGAGTTCCTCAGACCTTGCTGGTCTGCACCGCAGTCCTTTCTCTAAATTCCAGTGACTTGCCGTTGCCAAGGCTTGTTGGGTCCAATCTGGTCGTCGACACTGCAGCACTTGACACACTTCATGGGACAGCTCGAATCCAGCTCATGGACTTCGTCGACACCTCCTGGACCTCGTGGCTGAAGAGTCAAGACACCCATCAACTCACCTGAAGCACCCGACATCTGTGAGCATTGGTCCATCATGCCCTCGGTCACTGGCAAGTGACCCAGACTCTGTCCCCTGTGCTTTCAGGTTCCTTCCAACCCATATCCAGGCTTGGATCTCTTCGGACACTTCTCCTCTTCACGGCAGCAGCAGTTCTTTGCAGGCTTCCATTGAAATCAACGACGCGACCTGACACCTATGCACCCGGCTTTCCTGGGTGAGGTAACTCGAGTACTCTGGTGCTCTCGTGGGTGCTAGCCCTAGGACTTCTTAAGTCCAAAAGGGTTTGGTCCTGACTCGATTAGAAGTGTCCCGAATCTTTATATTTCCAACCGCGACATTGCCCATAGAAGATAACGGGAACCCGCGGTTGTGTTTACACACTGCATACAGTCCCCGTTGGTCCCCTGTGTCACTACCTTGGGTGGTTCCTTGGGGTCCCAGCGATTCTACAGGCTATAGGCCTAGTGTCTATCCTAGTTGTGGTTCTTATACCACTTTTTTGGTATATGGTTTGGTACGCCCCTATGGCCCAAACGTGTATTTGTGCTATTACTGATGATTGCTATCTTGTAACTTAAGTACTTTGAACTCCAGCCTCATAAAAAGACTAGAGGGGTGTGTGTTCACCTAAATACATATATTTTAAATATATACCTGGTGTGGTTGTCCTTTCATTTGATCATTCAAGAGATCATAGACTGGTAAAACAAGCTGCTTTACATTCCTTCAAGACTTAGCCTGAAGGCTGCTCTCCATAGCTACCACTAGGATAGCTTTCAATAAAGGTTGTCTTTAACCTATCACCATAAGGGGTTGTTTTGACTGATACAAGGTGCCCACTAGAACTAGTGGACATCACATATCAGGCCACCATCTCACAGTTCTGACCTAGGGGGATGCACCTGGTTGAAAAATAACACCTCAGTTTTGTCAGTATTCAACTTCAGACAGTTGTCTGTCATCCAAGAAGAGATTTTGAACAGACACTGCCTGAAGTTGAAAAAGGCTGCCTCCATGTGTTCCTTAAAGGAAAACAGCAGCTGGGTGTCATCAGCATAGGAGACAGCCTTAACATCCCATTGTTCAACTAGAGAGGCCAGAGGGGCGAGGTAAACATTAAAAAGGGTCGGGCTCACGGCCGATCCCTGTGGCAAGTAAGAGGTTTTGCTGGTGAAATGTGGGGATGGAGGGAAACGTGTTGATATCGGTCCTCAAGGAATGATTTAAACCAAGCAAGTACTGTTCCAGTCACTCCCATCATTTTAAGCCTTTTTAGCAGGATCCAGTGGGATACTGTGTCAAATGCCGCAAAGGGGTCCAGCAGCACCAGCATTGCATGGTTTCCCTGGTCAACTGTAGCGCACACAGTCTCTGCCCCCTCAAGCAGAGCTGTCTCTGTGCTATAGCCAGCCCTGAAGTCTGACTGAGAGTCATGTAGGAGGTTATTTGACTCCAGGTAGGCCGATAGCTGTTTCTGGACCTCTTTTTCCAAAATGTTCGAGGGTACAGCGAGTAAAGAAATCGGTCTATAGTTTTTGAGTATGGTTGGATCAACATCCTCCTTCTTAAGACTAGGTCTAACATGTGCTGTTTTCAAAGAAGCAGGAAAAGAGCCAGATCTCAAGGAGGAGTTCCAGATGGAATTCAAAATGGGGTTGAAGTAGCTTAAAAAACCTGGCAGGACAGGGGTCGATTGGCGAGCCCGATCTTATGCTCTTTAGTTCAGCCAGTGAGGCATCCAAACTGAAAGGGCAGAATTCTGACCAATTGTTGGGTGATTGAGGGGGACTAGGGGGCTTTTCTGCCGGCTTAGACTGTGGAAAGGAGATATAAATTGCCTGAATTTTCTCTTGGAAATAGTTGGCTAGGTCCTCACAGAGAGCTGCTGAGGGGGTAGTCGAGCTCCTTATTGCCAGGGGTTTGACAAATCACTGCACTAAGTTAAAAACCTCTTTGGTCGAGTTGTTGGAGGCTTTAATGTGTTCTGCAATGTAATCCCTAATGGTATTGCGTTTGCATTTCTGGAATTCTTTTTACGCTATTTTATATATGTTTTTTCCAGCAGTGTCATAGTTTTTCCTCCATGCGCGCTCGAGTTTTTTGCAAGCACTTTTACATGCCCGGAGTTCCGTGGAAAACCAGGGGGCAGAGGGTTAAACCCCATGTTGCGTGGTGTCCGTTGCGTTGCAGCAGGCGGAGGTGGAAATGTGGCTCGTAGGCTGTGTGGCTGGTCACCGATCGAGGTCCGAGCGCCTCCGCCTGCACCGATTTGTAAGGGGCTCATCTGTTGAGCAGGGGCTGAGCTTGGGGGCAATGCTTTGGTGTGTTCGGAGGTAAGGGGTTGTCTCGGTGTGATGTTATAATAATGGACCGCTGGGCGAGCACTTTCTGAATGGTAAGGGTTATGCTCAGTGTGCGAATTTGAGACCTGCGCATCGGGCCTACTGAGAAGAGGTCAGTTGTATCCTGGTGGAAACTTTCACCATGGCATGCGTTGTTTGTGAACCAAACAGGATGGGTCTCCAGTGGACTTTGGCAATGGAAATACTAGACATGCACATCCTGGTTGTCTGTGGGAAATGCGGCGTGGATATTGAATTGGTGTGCGCTACAATCACAAATGCAAGGAAGCATTTAAGTCCACGAACTTGCGGTCCAAGGTAATGTACATAGGACCCGTTTATTGGTGGGGAAACCTCCCCACCCGCATAGGACTCCTGATGTGTGTGTGTGTGGGGGTGATGGGTGTTTGGAGGGGCACAGAAGGACTCAAGAGATTTCACAGCATTTCATCACCTGGCGCGAACTTGAGGGCAGGCAGGCTGAGCAATTTGTGTGCCCGGAGGTCAAATTTTCCTGCCTTGAGAGGAGGCAATCAGCCTGGTCTGTGCACTGTTAATGAGTAATTATGTAAACCCCTGTCCAGACACTGCCCAATAGCTTGTATTTTTATAGAACGCCATTAGGTATGAATGCCTTTCCAAGCGCTGTGATTAACTTGTGTCTGTTACATTAATGGCACTCAGACCTTCCAGCTCGCACCGATTGAAACTTGTGACTTGCAATTCACTTCAAATTTGTGATTGAAATAGCTCAGCTGGGAGAGCGGTAGACTGGAGATCCAAAGGTCCCTGGTCCAGTTCCGATGTCGGCAAAAGTCTGATTTACGGGGCTGAAGGGCCCCAATTTGAGGACATCCCGTGGTTGTACTTGGGGCTAAGCGGGGGACATGAGCCGGCTTTGATGAGGACCGGGTTAGGCAGGCACATGTTTTGGGGCTTTCACAGAGCCTTAGTTTTGCAATCAGTTATTGCCATTAGCCAAGTGGGGCAAAAGAACCTTGGTAGCGTTTCGTGTAATATTTTGTAAACGTTACAGGCAATATGAAACCATGGTATGGTTAAATATGTCCAGCGTAAATGTTATTCCAGAGTACAGGCATGTTAAAGAGACAATAACTTTTGTACCTAATTACACTACTGATTGAAACTTTACATAAATGTTGTAACTCAGCTTGAGTAATGTTGTAAATAATGTACAGGATTGTTTGATAGCACAATAGGTAGAATTGCCATATGAGAAGTTATTTCACGTTTATGTTTTCCCCTATGGGCATAATGCTTTTAGGCCACAAAGTGGCTCTGGTCTATTGTGTCAATTTAATTAGGTTTTCAACTCACAGATGTGAAATTTTGTGCACCTCTTTAAGGGCGCTCCTCTAGCACATGCTAAGATGTTTAGTTGCAAGCCCACACCTTGCTTATAATATTGTCCCCTTTCACCAGTGCAGGTATCAAGCACTATTAATGTCACAGCCCGGGCTCCGCTGCTTGCTGCTCCTAAGGGCCGGGAGATTGGTTGACTTGTTTGAAATTTCGCTGCTTCGCTGGGAGCTTTCGCTTTGACTATTTACAAATCTCCTCTTGGTGTGTTCTTGTTGACGACGATTCTGCATCTTCATGAGTGGGCCGGGGATTTTGGCCAGTGGGCACGGGTGCCACGTGCTCTCCTGGCACAGGGGTGGTACTGTCAGGAGACCTGCTGGATATTGGTTTTTCCTTGTTGTGCATTCCTTGGGCTTGGGCCGCAAGGATTTTGTGCTCTCCATCGCAGTGGGCAGTACATGGAAGTAAGTGTTGTGAGCGGACGTGGTGCAGCGATTGCTGAGATATTCTCGCTGAGGTTGGATCACTCCTGGTCTCGGTCGTTTTACATTACCTTGGCACGCAGGGATATTGCCTTGAAGGATTAGGTTGGTGGCCTTGTTGACTCGTGAACTAACATCCCAGTCTTGGTTTGCTATGGAGGACAGCTGCTGGTTTAGTGTTGGTTCCCGATGTGGGCCATGGAGAGGCAGCAGAGGAGGTTTGTTGTGGGGCATCTCTTTGGGGTTGCGGGGCTATGGTTAGGTTATGATGCGGAGCAGTTGTACGTGTCCGTCTGGATGGCAATGCGTGTTTTGGTGGATGCCGAGCTTGAGAATTTGATGCCCGTTGCAGTGGACATGGGGGTCGCAACAACACCAAGGCATTACCCTGTTGTATGACCCAGACGTTATGCCAGGAAATCTGCCCAGGGACCTATCAATTCGTTGGGTTGTTGGTTATTAGGATAGAGGGACAACAAGTAAAATTAGACAAATTGCTTAGGATCACAATTGGGTAAAGTAGGAATGCAATGATTAATCCCAGGTTTTATAATTGACATTGCACAAGAGGTTCCTCTCCGAACAAGAAGTAAACTGCAGGAAGTCTCCAATAAGGCTCGAGGCTGCCCAATTGCAGTTAGATATCTCTCTAAAGGCGGGTGCAACTGCTTAAATTCTTCCCTAAGCAGCAGCACGTCTAGTGGTTGGTAAGTGTCGTCTGGATTCACAGGCAAGTGCGGCAAGTGAGCTGGATTAAATACCTAGGACACGCACAGCGAGGCAGAGGGGTTCCAGTAGGTTCCACATAAATGTGGGCTGCGCCAAAACATGAAACTGCAACTCCCAGATTCCAACAGTGTCCCTGCACCATTCATTGTTAACAATTAAACGGCCATTGAAGATCGTCATCTGAACAGCACAGTATTTTAACTGTAGGTGGGAAATTCCTTTAGGGAATTAATGGACACACTGCAATTAAACAAAGACATGCATTGCTCAAAGCCACATGTTGCTAAGTGCCAGAAGCTGGGCAGTCACATAGATTGGGGAGGACAGCTAGCAACGTATAATAGTCTTTTCTGTCTACCCTAACAAGACATTTTCACACACTTTATAC
This sequence comes from Triturus cristatus, assembly GCF_964204655.1. Lineage (NCBI taxonomy): Eukaryota > Metazoa > Chordata > Amphibia > Caudata > Salamandridae > Triturus > Triturus cristatus. The sequence continues at coordinate 523,774,084 of NC_140584.1, forward strand.
TATCATGAGCCTCCATGTGGGATGAATAGCTGGGGGCGAGATGTGTACAGCAGATTGCTTGGGTACTAATGCATCTGCAACAGTGAGTGGTGCTACTGAAAGGGCAGAGGATATGAGGGTTAAATCGCATTTCCATGTTCCACAGCGCTTTTAGCCAATTGAACGCGTGCTCAAGGAGGTTGGATGTGATTCTAAAGGGCATGGGACGCGTGAGGGCAATGGCAACGCAAGACTCTTACTCTTACTCTTACCCTCTTTGGGCTTATGGCTGGGTAGACCCATTCTCACTTAAAGCTATATCCATGTTAATATTTTGGGCTTATGATGGTTCTCAGGACCATTGCGCTTTATTATATCTTCCCAAAGTGAAGAGACATGAGTTAGGTAATTCATCGCTTACAACGCAGCACATTAAGACTGCGGTGTATAAGTTTAAGTGGCAACTGGGAGGTTCCCATCATTTAACGCCAGCAGCTGCTCATATGGTAGGAGTAAGCAGCCTGGGAAGTCTGAGGGGCAAACACCACAAATAAACGGAACAGGCAAAATGACTTTAAGAAAGGAGGGATTCACGACAAGTACACAAGGACTCCCTGCTTAAGGTCACATATTTCGAAGCTCATCGGATTGTTGAACCTTTACACATCATAGTAGGATAGTCTGCAAGGTTGAACAGGCTATTGGGTATGCCTGGCCAGGACATTGAAACACTTCACACGAACGGCAACCTCCATAAGGATAAAATGCTGAAAACACGGACCGGGGTATGTTTGGCTCAAACATCCTCTTCACCAAGCTGCAGGGCGGCATGTTGTTGCCATTTGTCTTTGAATCAGGCAAGCACAGTAAGGGAGATGTACTAAGTAACTAGGTTACGTGCAGGGAAGAAGATGGGAGCCAGCGGACCCACATAAGGTGGATTAAAAGGTGACTAGAAGGAAGCCGAAACCCAGCCTTGATTCGGTTGAGGGCAATCAATTCCGGGGAAAACTAAGTGAGCTAGGTCTTTTGCTGATTCAAGCAACAAGGGTCACAGATGTTTAGAAGATAGGGTGCATCTGTTATGGGACTGCAGTTAAGCAAGCCTGGTGGGCTGCGTAAATTGTCACTCCAAGAAAGGGTGCGGTGTCTGCAATAGTGGGCACAATGCATACATTCCCTCAACCAGATTTGATATCATTAATATGTTCACCTTGGGTTCGGCGTCAATAAGGGCTTTGCTAATGTCTAGTCAAACTCAGCAAAGTATTGCAACCTGGAACTGAGGGTAGATTACAGGCTGCTCCAGTTAGGCAAAAAATCCCCGCCCTGCTAGCCTTAGTAGCTAGACTGTATGTGGAAGGGTCAACTGACAAGGGTGCTGCTGTCCCAAAGATGGAGAAACAAGGGGTAAAAGCATAAAAAGGCTACAATGTAATAAAAATACTTGGCATGTCCATTATCCAGGAAAATTCTAATTTGGAAGGAGCAGGTAAACTTCCACTGCTGGTGCAGTACACGGTTATCGGTGTGAACCCCCAAAGTGTGGGAATAAGCAAGTACTGGGTAAAGCAAGGGCTTAGGCTTCAGGTGCCGCACATGGTCATCAGTGAACCTCCAAATGTGGATTTGCCAAGCAAAGGGGGTAACCAAGGGCTCGGTCAACCCCCCCATATGGACCTGCATATAACGATACACAGTGAACACGGGGAGCATACCATGCAGAAGACTGGTCAAGAGGAGAGCAGTAGTTTTAATTTCTATGGTAATATCTCTGGCCAGCGTTGTACTCCCATACAATGGAGACCAGCGGGTAGAGAGAAGGGTATTGTGTGGCCACAATTAACAACTGTTAACAATAATACTGCAGCCCTTGGAGGGAACTCCACTGTGTTTACCAGCAGAGCCTTAGACCAGGGACTGGGTGGTAATGGGTAAACACATGACGCAACAACTCCTAACAAGAAGGCCCTTAATGGCGCAAAGGGAACCATAGGGATTTCTTCCTGAAAAATGGTTAAAGTAGAGATCAGTTGCCGCAACCCCGGGGTGGCCAGTGAGCATGCCCATGGGGGTAAATAAAGCTGTGGTTAAGACAGAGACAGTAGTTGCCAAGTTAAGTGGAGGCCATCGAATTTGCTTACAGAAGGGTAAATAAGCCATGCGTAATCCCACCAAGCATGAGGGCATGGGTCAACTCTAATTCAAATCATATGAAATCTGAAGGGCTTCGTGAATTAGGCATGGTCTCTTTAGTGCTACATTGCAAGTTTTCCCCAATAGGGTCAGGAAACACCTGCAGAGGTAAGTGCGAATTGTCGAGCCAGAAGGACTGGTATCCAGGTCAGAGGTAAATGTGAATTGTTGGGTCTGGAGAGGCCGTTGAAATTTCTGGCAGGAGTGTAAACAACGCCATGCACAACATTCACAGAATAGAGGAGTTTCTGGATTTATTATACTCGGCTCTTGCATGCCGCATCCAAGGGATGTTTTGATGTGGATGGGTGTCCAAATGTCTATAGTGGGCATGGACCTGTTTCTGTTGGACCTGGGTGATGCCCTAGAATCAGCAGGGTGCAGGTAAGAATGCCTGCCTTGATGGGGGCCCTGGGTATGATGGATGCCACACCCAGAGCTGTGGCGAGTTACAGATCCAGAGGCTGAATGGTATATAGGGGTACCCTCTTCAGGACCAGAAGAAGGGTGCATATGCCAAATAACCCCAGGAAGTCCTTACGGCAGGACCCTGGAGGAACAACAGCACCCCGTTAGTCCTTCGGGCGGTTGTAAACCTGAGCAACCGGGGGCTTGCCTGGATACGCTCTGCCCCCTCAAGGCGCGTGAGTAAATGGGTGGACTGGGGGTCCACAGGATGTAAGGGGTAATCCCCAAAAATGTTTAGCACCTATTGGTCATGCCACGGTGCAATTTGGCTCATCAGGTGCGCAGGCAGCATAGGGGCCTGCCCTTGGATCGCTCGTAAGTTGTCCCTGCAGCAATTTTTTCTCCAACAACCAATTTGTCTTGTGTGTTCTTTATTATGGTATTGCTGTGTTTGAGGGTCGGGTGTGTTGCTGATATTGGCACTATGCAGGGCACAACCCTGGACGGTCTGTTGCTGCTTTTGCCTCATGCTCCACCTCACCTGTCGCACACACAAGTACAGCAGAACACTTACTCCCCAGGCCCTGACACCTCCTCTGCCTGACACATAAGGTCAGTAGTGACTTGTTCCTCTTATCCCTCACAGGGAGATGACATCCACCTATAACTGTATCCTGGTCCTCATGCTCAGACACCTACTTTCTCTATCTAACAAATACAACAGTATCTTACTTGACATGAAACGCAAGTGTGGTGCCCTCTTGCTCCTCCCTCCATGACACACCTGCTCAGCCTCATACACAAGTATAGTATTGCCTGTCTCCTCGTGCTGTGACATTTTTGCTTGATATAATAAGCTGGGCCACTGGACTTATGCGATTTTAAGGCTGTGGTGTTTTCCGCATACCCATGGAGTTGCCACATTTGCCACCTAATACATCATAAGTTTGCTCTTTTTTTATCGTCCCATTATCAGCCCCACCTCTGCCCTATACCCACCCCCACCCACTGGACTTTAAAAACTATTGAAGTGTGACTTAGATGTCCCATAATTCCGTGCCACTTCACAAAATATCCTACTGTGATTCCTTTCCTTCCCGCCGGATGCAGCTCATATAATGGAAACATAATTCCAGGGTGACATCACCCAACAAGCAGCCACAGGTAAACCCAGACGTATGTGGATGTTCAAGGGAGATATACCTTTTCAATAACATGGAGAAAAAAGGCAGCCTCTAGTGACAGTAGTTAATAGCAATCTGTTTTTTGTGTGTTTTCAACTAGTGTCAGCATGTGTGCGTTGGTCTTGTTTGAACACATGTACTCGCACAACTGTACGTGAATCTTAAGCAACAAAAAGCTATGTCATAACCCCCCTCCTCCGCCCATGCCGTCTCACACTATACTGGAACAGGATGTGGCCCTACAACTAGACTGTGGATGTTAGAACTAAGGAAACAGGTTTGAGTCTCTGCATCAGCTTAATATCCTGTGATGCTAGACACATCATAAATGACTTAAAACGAGAATAAATGTAAATGGTGCTCATGTAGAGCACTCTAATACCTTAAGGTCGAGTTCGAGCTCAACAAAACTAAAAAAAAAAGTAACACGACCACTCAGTTTATCACCGCACAACCTAATTATATTCCACACAATACCACTCCACACAACATGGTTTAACACCACATCATTACACTCTTTCAGTGCCACATAAATACAACCCACATAAAACTACTCTGTCACAAAGCAACAATCCACATAGACGCTTCTGACCATGCCACATAATTCCAATCGCCATAATTCCACTTAGCTACAGACAGTTCCATGCCACACAATCTAACTCCATACATTTCCATTTCACACCACATAATTCAACAACAAACCACTTAATTCAACCCAATAGCTAGCACAACTACACAACACACCACATTCATCCAAACCACACCACATCTCTTGGCTTCGTTTTCTTTAAGCCCCCGGGTGGACCAGGTCCCAGAGGCAATTACAAATGAGATGCAGGGGGCTGTGTGGGCTCCCACATGCCCCAGGGACTGCCACCTCCCTGGTGCTTATAGAATTTATGTGGGTGGGGCTATGGGGTCCCCCTCAGCCCTGGAGACTATCACCTCTCTTGGACTTGGTTTGTAATTAAACGGTGTAGGGGTTCCTGCCCCCCATGCAGCCCTGGGGACTGCCACCTCCCTGGGACCCAGTTTGTAAAATACAGGGGGCACATGACCCCCCGCAGCCCTGGGGAATGCCACCTCCCTGAGGCTATCATTTGAATGAATGCATGGAGGGGCTACTGCCCCCCCATGAAGCCCCAGGGACCACCACCTCCTGGGGCACAAATCACTTAAATGCTGGTGGTCCGTTGCAGACACCCAGCCCCGGGGACCACAACCTCCCCGGAGCTACACAGAAGAAGGGAAGGGCCCTCCTCCCTGAGCCCTTCATGGCCGTGGGAATCGCCACCCCCCAGGGCCAGCTCCAGCAATGTCCCAGGTGCCCATCCTAGGGACATTGCAGTTCGCTATGGCTTGGTGGGAGCACTGCTCCCGCCATGCCATATCAAACACTGCTTCGCTTCATGGGAGCAAGAGCATGGAAAATGCTCTCGCTTCCATGAAGCAAAGCAGAATTTCTTTTGGACAGAGGGAGCTGCATGTTAGCAGCTCCCTCTGCCCAAAAGCAATGCCGGAGGTGGGTAGCTGGCAGGGACCGCGGGGCATTGGGGTGCCTCCCGTGGTCCCCATTAAGAGGCCAAGCCACAGGGGATGGGGTCCACGGGGCCAAAAATGGCCCGGGAGGCCGGCAATTCGCTGGAGGCCCCACCCCCTTTATCCACTACTCTGAAAACACACCTCCTGGTGTGCTCTTGGTTGGGGGAAAAAGTCCCCATGATGCTGAGGGCCTTTAGGGGCCAACTAGCCCACCTGTTACCTTCAGTAAGCCCCACACAGTGTGACTGCTGAGAGGTGGTCAGAGGCCACGCCCCTTTTTACACCACTCTACAAATGCGCCTCTTGGCACGATGCTGGTTGGGCGATGAGTTCCTCTTGCATCCTACGGACCACAGGACTGAAGTCAACTTTATCCCCCAAGCAGCAGTGCACTAGGAGGCAGGTTTGGAGAGTGGTGGAGAAAGGGGGCATGGCCTCTGACCACCTCAGCAATGCAGCGGTCGGTGAAGGGCTCACTGGTGGTAACAGGAGGAATAGTTGGCTCCCAGGGACCCTCGAGAAGCAAGGGGACATCATCCCCAAACCAGGAGTGCACCAGGAGGTGCGTTTGCAGAGTGGTGGGAAAAGGGGGAGTGGCCTGCAACCACCTTGCAGCAGTCACACTTGTGAAGCTTGGTGAAGGTAACAGGTAGGCTAGTTGGCCCCTAAGGGCCCCCAGCAGTCAAGGGGACTTCATCCCCCAACCAAGAGCGCACCAGTAGGCAAGTTTAAAGACTGGTGGATGAAGGGGGCATGGCCTGCTATCAGAACTCAGCAATCCGGCTGTGTGGGACTTACTGGAGATAACAGGAGGGGTAGTTTGCCCCCAAGGACGTCCTTGGGGGTCAACTACCCCTCCTGTTATCTCCAATAGGTCCCACACAGCAGGATGGCTGAGAAGTTGTCAGAGGCCATGCCCCCTTTCTCCACCACTCTGCACATTTCCTCCCGGTATACTACTAATTGGGGGATAAAGTCCCCTTGGCTCCAGAGCGACCTTGGGGGCCAAGAAGTCCTGCTGGTACATCCTGTAAGCCCTACGCTGTAAAATTCCTGAGAGCTGGTTGGAGGCCCAGACCCCTTTCTCCACCACTCTGCAAACATGACTGCTAGTTACAAAACCTTAGAAATTCACTAAAAAAAGCAAAGGTTAGAGGATGTTATAGTTAGGAATTAGCATTTTAAAAAACCTTAGAAATTCACGGAAAGAAACACAGATTACAGGAACGTTATAATTAGGCTGACATTTCACTTGTACAAAACCTGTGAAATTCGGCCGTTATAGTTAGCTGAGCAATACACTGCTAATGACATCACATAATACATCACTGATGACATATCAAGTGACATCGCTGATGAAATCACTGATGACATCATCCACATAATCTCTTATGCACCTACTCACACCCTAATATAACTTTTCATTCACCCAGTCCAAAATTCAGACTACCATTCTTGAAACCATAGACACACCAATACCAGTTAGTACATTCCCATTCACTGATTCATAAGTCTACACACACATCCACTCACTCACCCATACAGCCACCCATACATGCACTCACCAATACAGCCACTGATATATAGACTCTTACAGACACTTACACACCCCCACTCACCCATGGAGTTTACTCACATACCTAGTCAGACACCCAAAGAGTCAATCACACTGCCATCATTTACTCACAGATACAGTTATACACACACCACCTCACTTATTCATACAGATACTAGCACATACTTACTCTGTTATACAATCACTGACACTAGCACACACTCATCCATACAGTCACTCTCACAATCACTCAAGCTTAGAATCTAATGCACTCCTGATTCACAGAGACATGCATTGGACTGCGCACCTGATGCAACTCTAGTGCCCCCATGGCTATTCTGATCTAGTTTCTGCAAGGGAAGAAGCAAAGGGTGCAGAGCATTCCTACCTGTAATTTAGAGGTCGAAATGAAATTCTAAGCATTGACAAAAATTGCCCCTTTACAATACGGGTGACATGGTTTATTGGTAGGAGGGCTGCTCATATCAGCAGGCTCCACTGCCATTACCTTGTTGGCTTATTTCTTTTAATGTATTTTAGGGCTGTCAAATTATTTTCTAAGTTTATCATCCAGACAGCACTGAAAAATCTAGAACTGTTCCATTTCACAGTGCACAAACATGCATCAAATGTGTCCTAAATATGTGAATATCTCATGTGAAGAACCAGAAAACTTTACAAATAAAAGAGATGTACACATATAGTTTCCTGAGAACTTGGAGCTGTAGAAGTTAAAACTATGAAGCCGTCTTTTGGACTCGAAGCTCATTCAGTCCTACTTTTATCTCAGCATTCTGGTACTAGCAGCTATGCTTTCCTTATTTTAATCCAAAAGCTGATGTATCAAAGTAAAACACATCAGGACAGGGCGAATTACTCATGCATGTCATGGGACAAGTTAAGAGCTTTGCAGCGCATTCACATGTTGTTTATAGTTTCATTTAAGTGTTGGCCGTCTGAATGTGCACTTACGGCAAGATGCATCACCTTCCCCTATTCTGCACAGCCCCTTCCGCAACTGACAAATAGATACTTATTCACTTCACATGCGTAATAGAAATACTCCACAGCTTTTCATGTTGACTCTGCAGCCAGATCCCAATAATCAAAGGCTTTTTTCAGGTATCAAAACAAACAAAAAAGCACAATAACCTTTCAACGTTTAAGGAAAAAGGCCTCTAAGAAAAGTTATCTATCGTGCACTAATATTCTTCCAGACTCGGGGCAGCAGCAGTCTAAATGATTGGGGTTCTTGAGTAAACAAATCAATTTAAGCCGTCTCCAAGCACACGTGCAATAACATGATTCTCCAAAACACAAATTGAACCACTATCATCCTCTTTTTGGGGGTTTTCCCTCTGAGTTCTATAAACAACGGTGTACCCTCGCATGAACGTTAATTCACCAAAAGGCCAAGGGTAGCGGAAGTGACATCACACACCATTTGACCATTACATTCTCTCACACGCACATGCTCACACATACACACAGAGCCACACATGCACACACACACTCTCTCTCATAGACACACTCTCGCATGCACACAACATATATCTAAAATCATTTTTGACTTACCTCTGCTGCCAAGGAGGGTCATATTCCAGCTACTCGTAGTCCATATTTTATTACACTAATAGTGAATAATATATTATCATATTTGTTTGTATATATTTCTATTCACTATTAGTGTAACAGTTAAATGACGAAAAACAAGGAGATTGGAGCCCCAAACCGATGTCAAGAAGGACGCGCTGCCTCTGTGTCCCTGGCACTGATGTTGCTACCTCTGAGGCCAGGGTCGAACATTAAGGGCCAGGGATTGCAAGGGGCAAGCCAGGAGTCGAAAGGTGAAGACATGAGATCTCAGCTTCAACCCCTGGCGACCCCTCAATGACATCCATGGGTACGTGCTAGACATGCACTCACCAGCCCCGCCATCAACAGGGAGAAGATGCCATAGTTCGCATTGTTAGTGATCTGGGAGTTATTGGAGATTGTTCCTAAACCAATTCCAAATAACATGTCCGCCTGCTTGAGACGACCTAGTCATTGAGAAGTGAACCTGGAGACCCTAGAGATAATTGACCATGAGGGGACTCCAATGCAACCACTGGAAATGGCTTTAAAGGCTAGGAGTGCATCTGATGCCCTCGGTGTCCATTCTGGTGATAATGAACAATACAGACCTACCTTGATGTAAAAGGGGTTCAGAGTTATCAAGGCTTTTCGCTGGTTGGAAGTTAAAAAAAAATATGCAAGCCGGTGTAAAGTATTGATAAACTATTTACTTTCCTGAGCAAAACTTGTTTTGTGTTGGAAAGTTGTTACAAAATAATGCAAATTGTGCTTTGAGGTACTTTGCATCAAGGGGGCGTTCCACAGTCGGCACAGGGGAATTCCCATGCAAACACCTATTGTTTTTGATGCACATCCCTACTTAACAATGGTAGACAGGGCTTTGCGCAAAAAAAACAATTTCTTATTCTAATGGTAGACCTCTATTAGTGATGTGAATGTTTTAATTCCATTTGTATTATTTAAGATTTATGATTGAGATTTCATGTTTTCATAATATTGCACTGTATGAATGCTCTGTCTACCACCTTAGTGTTTAATAACACAACTATTAAAATATATACTGTATGTACTAGAATTCAGGACAATGTTTCTAAAAATCAAATATGATTGAGAGAGTCTCCATCCCCACTCTCTTTCCGTAGTGCTTTTGCAGGGGTGTATGGGTCCTAATGTAAGCAGCCAGAGTGGGCACCTCTGTGTAGGACAACTACAATAAGCGTGAAGTGGGTTGCGCTTCCACAGATTGCCGCAGGTCATTCAGTTCCAGTGATATAGCTATTATTAGTGCAAAAGGTGGAGGGACAGAGGGGCCCATTTTTGTGATAGAACCAGTGACTCCAGGTTTTTCTTTCTTTATCTACCCAACAGACAGACCAGAGGCAGTGCTGGATTAAACCCTCTGGAGGCCCCTAAGCAGTTGAACTTTTGGGGCCCCCTGGCAAATTATCTCCTAATACCCAATGCACCGAATCTTTTTACAAACTGACAGCTGCCAGAAGATGAGCTTTTAACCCCTTCGACGCGCATGACGGAACGGTTCCGTCATGCACGTCGGTTGCGCTGTGCGCATGACGGAACCGTTCCGTCATGGCCCCGCCCGCGCACGGAACCTTCAGCGTGGCGCGGAAATCCGCGCCGCGCTGAAGGGGTTAAGAGACAAAGGGGCATATTTACAAGTGAAGTGGCAGAGTGAGGTGTTAGCCTTCTTGGCTCAACGCCTCACTCCGCCACTTCAGAAACGCAGAGCTACACCATACTTACAAGAATATGGTGCAGCCCTGAGTTTTCCCCTGCGCTGGTTCTACATTTAGCAGCCTAGCACCAATGCAGGCACCCTTGCACCATAGAGCAAGAGTGTAAGCTTGCAGGGGAAGATTGTTTATGTGCAGGAAGAGGGACCTTCCTGCACATGAACAATCTTTAAATGCTGTTTTGTAACTTCTATGTGTGCTGCTTAATGCAGCATACATAGAAGTTGCAAAACAGCATTTTTTTTAAATGATTATGTGCAGGAAGGGGGACCTTCCTGTGCATAAACAATCATTGGCCTTTTGCTGTTTTCATGTGTGCTGCAGAACGCAGCATACATAAACACAGCCAAAATGAGGAGAAATTAAACATTTCTCCTCGTTGCACCAGGATAAGACCAGGTTTTCCCTGATCTTAATTCTGGCGTTGCCTCCTTTTTAAGCCTCCCTTGTAAATAGGTGGTAGCACAAGAATCAATTGGTGATGCAGTGGTGCGCCCACAGCAACACCCATTGCCCTCCCCTATCACGCTAAGCATAGCGTGATAGGGGGCCTTATTTATAAGGCAGCGTTAAGCCTCATCAAGTGGCTTAACGCTGACTTGTAAACAGCTGCGGTCGGTAGTAGGAGTAACTGCAGGGCGGTGACGTGGGGAGGGGGAGGGGCAGGGTGGGGGGTAGTAAACTATGGATTATGGAGGTTTACAGGTAAGTTAACATATAAATTAATAAAACGAATTTCGTTGCGTGCACTGCATCGCATTTGGGGATGCAGTGCACGCAACGAATTTCGTTTTATTAATTTATATGTTAACTTACCTGTAAACCTCCATAATCCATAGTTTACTACCCCCCACCCTGCCCCTCCCCCTCCCCACGTCACCGCCCTGCAGTTACACCTACTACCGACCGCGGCTGCTTGTAAATAAGGTGAAGTCCCTATCGTCACAGGAACGTCGTAAAAAGTGACGATAGGAGCTTGTAAATATGCCCCAAACTCTTATGTGAATTTGATGTTTCTGGTTTATGTACTTTAAGTTAATGGATACATTACATTAATACAGCATTTTCTCTATAGAGTCTTTGATGTAAAGTTTTCGTTTCTTGAGTTGATCATTTGGAAATAATATGTAAAACAGCTTGATTGTGATTTTCTTTCAAGATCAAATACAAATTATTTTCATTCCTTGTCACGGGGACCCCTAAAATGAATGGGGCTCATAGGCCGGTGCCTGCTTTGCCTATTTGGCAGTCCTGAACTGACCGGGGCTATTACTCATGCTTGCATTAGTGCCAGTGACGCTCCTGCTGCTCCACTGCACAGTCCTGCTGCTCTTCACTTCCTGGGCGTGGCCTAGTTTCCCTCACGTCTATATAAAGATCTAGTACTCCGGAGATGTTAGAGCCCTTGCTCTGTGCCACAGTGAAATGTTCTGCTAATTAGCGACAAGGCAGCCTTTCAACATGAACACTTATAAACTCCATCTGCTCTAGATTTGTTAACTGCAGTCGCTTGGCTTAAAGCAGATCTTGCTTTTATGAAGGAGCAGGTTGCGTTCAGTAAGAGGCATATTTCTGACAAGCGAGTCTTCAGACTCAAGCGTCAGACAGGCCTCATTAGAGAAGTGACATTCAGTTCTGTTTGTCTCGACTGTCGCAAGAGTTCATTTCTCAGTGCCACATTCAGAAATAATTCAAGTGCGAATTTTTCGCTAAAATTAACACTGTTACAGAGCCAATAGACAATGGTAAATATTTGCTATTCAATTATAATAATACATTTAATTTTACCAATTAATATGTCATAATCTGCTGCACAATAACTTTATATAGTGTATGTACCTAAGCGGCTCATGCAGTTTTTCGATGCATTTACATCAATATTTAGAAAGCATAAACCTAGATGGGAAACGATAGAGTGGCAGATTTATAAAGATTTCACAAGACACAGCACAGCAACCAAAGTTGCTGAAAAGGAAACAGCAGGGAAGCGTGGTATTTACTAACATATTGCATTGTCGTACTTTTCCCTACTGCTGGAGCACAATCAGGCTGATTAGTGCCAGACCCTGCACCCAACCCCACCAGTGGCGTCACGAAACTTGAGGGGGCCCCCCTGCGAAGAACATGGAGGGGGCCCCCCGGCCGCTCGGCCCACCACCTACCACTTTACCCCACCGCACAAACATCTGGTACATTTAATGAAATGCCTCTATATTGTCTTTCTCAAAGTTCTAATGAGAAAGTGGGAAACATTCTTAACATACAAGCTACGCCATTTGTAACATTGTCAAGAACAGATTATTTAACTGAACCAGCAATCAGAACAATGCCAATGAGAGGTCCTGTTGTCTCAGTAAATGCCTATTGCTGAACAACAAAAGAAGAAGAACTATGTAGGGTGTGAATTAGAATTTATATTGATGGAAAATAACTTGAAACTGTCACAGCAGCTCTACAGAAATGATTGTCATCATTAATGCCAACTGCTGAGAAAAATACCTGGACTGTATTTCAAATTTAAGAAAGCCAGGCAGTGTTCCGTCATTACCATCCACCTGACCTCCTGATTCTAAGACACTATGCTGGGCTAACATTATTTACATTCTGCTACTCCCTGCAGGAGTGCCCAAGTTCATTGAATTGAATTGAAGAAGATTTATGTCGCGCATGGCTGCCCCAGCACCGATGCGTCCCAGCGCTACCCAAGTACAGATGACCAAAGAACAACTGAGGAGAGAAATTATGCCGGGAAGAACCAGGTCTTTATGGCTTTGCGAAACGCCAGGTGGTTCTGGATCCCTCTGATGGACACTGGGAGAGAATTCCAAAGTCTAAACTTTAAACGAACGGCCTCCAGCTCTGGATCTTAGGAATCGAGGAGTACATGCAAGCACTTGGTCAGCTGAGCGTAGAGGGCGCCTTGGGACATAAAGCGTTAGCAGATCAGCCAGAACCAGAGGTGCTTGGTGGGTCAAAATTTTATGGGCGATGCACAGCGTCTTAAACTTAATTCTTTTTTCAATTGGCAGCCAGTGTAGCTTAGGTAAGAGCTTGGACACTGAGGAGGATTTCGGGAGCGCTAGAAGAATGCGAGCTGCCGCATTTTGTATTCCTTGAAGGCGCTTAATACTGGATTTATTGGCGCCTAAGTAAAGCGAGTTTCCGTAATCCAGCCTAGACAAAATCGTTGCCTGAATGATAGTCTGGCGAGTTTTGGACTCAAAAAAGCAGAGTAGAGGTTTTAGTCCTCGCAAGAGTTCAAAGCAGGTCCCTGCAACAGATTTGGATTGAGTGTCAAAAGACAAACGACTATCAATCCAAAATTCTTCGGTTTTTAACTGCCTCTTTAGGTAAGGGTGCCGGTTTTAGCCTATCTGGCCACCACTGCTCTGACCACAGATCACAGTGTCTCCCAAACAGTAGTATCTCTGACTAACTTGCGTTCAGCTGCAAGCAGTTTGCGGCCATCCAATCAGCTAACAAATCCTCCTTAAATTTAACGAGGTTGTTTTTACATTTCTTGGAAAAAGCAATAACTAATTGGGTGTCGTTGGCATACGACACCAAGGACAGCCCTCTGCTTTTAGCTACTATGGCTAAGGGTTGTACATGAATATTAAAAAGCATAGGGCTCAATATAGAACCCTGCGGCACTCCATATTGCAAGGCATACTCTCGGGAGTGGAAGGGTGGTACAATGACCTGAAAGGTTCTGCCCGCCAAAAAGGATCTGAACTATGCCAAGGCCGACCCCATAATCCCTATGTCTTGCAAATGGCTCATTAGTATCTCGTGGGAAACAGTGTCGAAGAAGGCACTTAAATCAAGAAGGATTAAGGCAGCAGAGTTTCCCTCATCAAGACTGCTACGAATTTCCTCCGTAACTGCCAGTAAGGCAGATTCGGTGCTCTGGCGGGATCTGAAGCGGTTTTGAGAAGGGTACAGAATTTCATTATGTTCAATAAACTCTGTGAGGATAGCATTTACATGCGATTCCACCGCCTTGGCCAGGAATGGAAGTTGTGATATGGGACGGTAATTACCCGGCTCGGAAGGCTCCAGAGACGGCTTCTTCAGAAGAGGTATTACTTTGGCGTGCTTCCAAGCAGAAGGTAAGGACGATGAAGTCAGAGATAAATTGATCAATTCCCTACCCACTGGTGAAATGAGGGTATGAAACTGGCAAAATCGATCAGGTTTCAGCGGATCTGCTGGAGAGCCTGATTTAATTTTCTGACAGAGAGACTCAAACTCAATAGGAGACAGTGGAGGAAAAGAGGATAGTATTCTTTCAACTTATTTCTCGTGAGTTTTCTGGTAAATAACCTAGGAGATGGAAATTATGACCTACCATGTAAGTGATAAATACTTTTTTTTCAAAACATGCATTTGATTATAATTTAGGCCTTGTTATGCTGCTCATCTGGTTGTACCATTCTTGATTAGATGAAGCGAGAATATTTGCTATTTTGACATTCGGCAGTCTATGAAAGTTAGTGCAATCAACAGTGTGTGGTACCTCTGAATACTACAAATTTCTCTTACATATTACAGGCTTTGTGGGTTCAACCACCTCTGAATTCTGTGAATTTTGGGCAATTCAGAATTCATCAACCTTTAATTACTAAGAGATGTGTGGATGAAGTACATCTGTAGATGTAGGGTTTGTTTCTGCATCATGATGCTCTTTCTCTAAGGTAATATTTCACATTGAGGGAATGTGATGTGAGCACAGTTGTATTACAAAGAGAATTGATGTACTGTGCCTGGAGTATTTCATATAACCTCAGAAGCACTTATGCAGAATTTAAACATTCTGTAGCTTTGCTATCATTTGCTTTTTTGCTGAACTTTGTACATAAAATGTCTTTTCCATGGGCCTAGACATGCCAGCACACGTGGCAATTGGGGCCATTATATTCGCAGATAGCGGCACCAGGGACATCCTAAGGAGTTTCCGGGCCCTGGGCCAAGCATATTTTGGGGGCACCTGTAAGGAACAGTTTTGAATTTATGATTCTATTTCAGCTCTTTCATGCCTTCTTTGGCCAAGTCATTAACAGAGCACAGACCCGCTTGTCCAAATTCGAAATGTGTTTGGATGTAATATTCAGGGACAGTGATGTGTGTTTTCAATATTGTAACACAGCAGTTGCTTGCTAATATTACTGCAAATAATCTCTGTGACACACTCCCATTTCCCATATGTGAGGTCATGATTTGATCCAAAGAAACTATTTTATGGATGTTGCATGAAACTTAAACACAACGGGGCAGATTTATAATAACTGGCGCATCCCTGCATATCAGCAGGGATGCGCCAGTTATTGTGCGCCACAGCTCCGCCACCATGGATGCGCCGCATTTACAATGCGGCGCACCATGGGGCACCATGGGGCAAAAACGGCACAGATGACGCATCTGTGCCGTAAAAATGGCGCATTGCTGGAGTTGCGTCGCAAGCGCGACGCAGCTCCAGCAATGCTTTGGGGGGGACCAATCTTCACAATGCTGCGTCAATCCTTACGCCTGCTTCAAGCAGGCGCATGGTTTTGACGCAGCATGGCCTTAAAAGTGACTGAGTGAAATCTTGTAGATTTCACTCAGCCACTTTTAGGAGGCGTTCCTGCGCCGGAACGCCCACCCCTGCTCCAGAACGCCTACATGTGGCGCAGGGTTTTACAATGTGACGCATCTGCCAGATGCGTCACGTTGTAAATACCCCGCAGCATGGCGCAGGATTTGCGCCGCCGCTGCGTCACAAAAGTGAAGCAACGGCGGCGCAAAAGTGATGCACAGGGCTTATAAATCTGCCCCAACATTTCTCTACAAAATGTAATAGACACACATATCACCCACAGTGAAAATAAAGCAAAGGAAAATGGTATTTAAAACAATCATTCAAAGCCATCAAGCAAGCAAGACTCTAAAGAACAGAGCTGGCTCTATCAGGGGTCCCCCTGAACGGCTGGGGCCCTGGGCTAGAGCTCACTTTGCCCATGCCTTAAAACGTCTCTGGCATCGGCCCCTAATTGGTTGCAACAATCTCCCATCCATTAATGGCAACTTAATAAAAGGCAGCAATCATGACCTGGGGAAAACAAAGGAGGCCCTAGCAAGAGGCTGTCTAGACATACTGAGGCGGGGGCCCACTCCGATGCAGCTAGTAGAAGCAACCAACCCCCCAAAAAGCAGCAGTGCCATCACAACCCCCATAGGTACCCCACCTACCCCTCCCTCCTTTGCAGCGACCGGAGTCACAGGACCCTCCATTAAAAAAACATCAATCAATCCAATGCCCTCGCAGGGCTGCATGCAGGCTAGACTGGGCTGCATGTAAAATGTTTGCATAGAAAAGGCCTTGCCTACGAAAGCTTGCTATATCGTGAAAAATACAGAGCCAGCTGCAAAGGCCGTTGTCACGTCTTTAATAAACGTTATAGTGTAAATTAAAAACGTGATGTCTCTTCTGGCTCAAGTCGGGCTACAGCACCATGTGTGATTAAGACGCAGTTTTAGAGCAGCAAACACATTTTAAATGGGTCAGCATTTTTCATATCTCTCACATTTATTGTTTATACCCAAGAAAGTACACCAGGGGAAAGAAAATATATTCTCCAACCCAACTGCTGTCATCCAAGTTGGAGAACAGCAAACATAATCAGTCCTTTAATTGGAAAAAAATAAGTGTAGGTACTCATTAATTTGAGCTGGGGCGTAGTTAGTGGGCGGAGTTAGAGGTGGGACGAGACATGATGATGAAAAGACATTTCTATGGGGTATACATTTTGCCCTGGCATTGCCCTTGTTAGTAGTTTCCAACTTCCCATATAGGCAGATTAACAGCTTTTAAATGAATACAGTCAAGCCATCAACAGCACTATTCATGCTAATAATCAGTGTGCCTCAGAACAAAAGAGACTTTGGAATAGCAGCATTAATAATGAGTACTATGCCTGTTGCAGGACATAACTAAACATGAGAAAAGTATCAATATAAACCAAACGTGTTAACTCATTACACAAAATAAAGGCCTAACACGATATGTTAAGGTTTCCTTGTTTACCAATATTTGCAGCTTCTTACTGTTATACTGCTCTGACTTGGTTGCTTTTGGCACAATACTTAAATATACACAGAAACAAGCAGACATGCACACACAAAAACATTTCACGCATTTCTTTAAAACTACCTCCTGAGAGTGTCCCGATTCCCTTCCTCTCTGAGCTCACTTTCTCTCTCACACTCAATCATACACAGAGCAGGCAAACACACACACACACACACACACAAGCAGACAAATACACAACAAAAAGATTCATCTGGGATTATTCCTGCGTTACTGCACAGCAAGCGACAGTGTGATTGGGATTGACAGAGCAGGGCCTGAATGGGCCCTACTCTATCAAACAGAGCAGGACCTGAAATTTCCAACACACAGGTATCCCTTGCATATTGCGAATCAGCCGCTGCTGAATGGTTAAGCAGTGACTCGGCTAAGAACTAGAGAGGCGCTTGGCTGTCAGTGTGCCATACAGATCTGCTCCACTCTGACTGCCTCGGGTTAAGCTGCAATAGCACCAATGAGCTTACCTTCAATGAGTACCGGTACTCTCCTTGGCAGTGAAGAAGTACTCTGATCAGTAAAAATAGGAAGTGCCGGTACTCAGTACCTGCGAGTACCGACCCATTTAAGGCACTGATAATAATAGCTTACTGTAACACAATGAAAGTGCTGTCAATAAAGTATGGCACATAAGGCTTTGCTGCGCCGAGAGAGAGAATGGAGCCGCCATCCGCCGTTGGAACTGAAGACACGGCCACAGAATCAAAACTCTCAGAACCCTTTTGGTCCCAAACTTGCGAAACAGCGGCAGCACGCCGGACAGTGGGTCAGACGCAGGATAAAGGGAGATATGTAAAAAAAAACAAATAATCACCAGTACGTAAGAAGAAGAAGAATAAGGGACTTGGACCGCAATTTTAATTATGGTCTCACTCACCGTCTCAGTGCCCAGGGCCCACCGGTCTGCTGCCTCATGAGCAGTTTACACTGCGCATGAACATTCCAGTGCAGCCCTGCCCCAGCTTGGCCCCACCCTGGGGTCGAAGACCACAAAGCTGAGTGTGCGCTGCGCACCACGCAGCATTTCATTTGTTTGAGGAGACTGGCGCATAACAGGTCTCCAACCTTTTCTGTAGTGAGAGCTACTTCTAATCAGTGAAAATCATTGTGAGCTACTAAAGGCCAAGCAACTCGCACATTTTACAAGAGACCCCCCCAAACTCCTCTCCACGCCCAGCTTTATCCACTTTGAGCCTTATTTCTCCAGTGCCCATACTGTGGTTTGAACACGCACTGCAGTAAACTGATTTCCAGTGGAGACCAAATGAAAAGACCAGATCAGCACATATTGATCATCACTTGCTCAAGTGTAAATACAATTATTATAATTTTTTGAACAAGTGGCTGTTTTCTTTTCATTACCTCTGACACATTCTGTGTTAGAAGATAATGGCACACAAAGTACGTTAGAACCATTCAAATAAAGTTACCTAAATATGACACTGGAATGCGAAATATATCACACAATAGCTCTCTGCCTGGCTAGCAATGTGGTATCGAAAACAATAATTACAAGCAGCACCATGGACAACTGACATCCCCATGCACACAAAAGGGCAACGCTGTCACACCTATCCGTGCACGTGACACACTACTCATGTTTAAAATAATCAAGCTCATTTTACTATAGCCTTATAGCTCGCCGTAGCGGGCTATACTGGCTATTAAAGGCCCGCTGCAGCGTTAAAGGCCCGAGCCGAAGGCGAGGGACTTTAACAAAAGCTATGAAGGGCTATAAGGCTATTAGAACATTCTGCCACTAGAGGGCAGAATGTTCTACTAAATGAAACAAAGTCTTCTCGAAGCTCGAGGGGATTTAAATCCCCTCGAGCTTCGAGAGGCTTTTGTAAAACATTGGAATGTTGCTCTGCGAGCCTTTACCGGCCCGTAGAAGCATGGAGCACTCCATTGTCTACAATGGAGTGCTCCACATTTCAATGTTCTAATTTACATTGACCAACAAACACTGTTGCTAGATTGGGCACTTAACAAACGTCTAGCCAATAATACAACAACCAAAGAACATCTGGTCGAGGAAAGTCCCCGAACGACATAAAATGGGTGTCTAGCATGAGAAAGTGCTTAGGTGCCAAACTATTTGTGGAAGGCGCCATAGAAAGGCTGATTGGAAGAGCACAGGCAGCTTTGTTCTGCACCTGATGTATTTGTAAGGGCATTTCATGTTTTGAGGTATTAACATTTGGTTCAGGGAGATGTAAGAACTTGCATGTTAGTATGTCTGCATGAGAGAGAGCGCCTAATGGTTGTCACAAGCCTCAGGCAACTTCTTCAAAAACACTGTGAAAGATCCATGTGGATACTGTCTGGGTCCGGCTGCACAAAGCATCCAGTGCACGCAGTGGTGAGAAGTGGTGCCTACCCCCTTACACTTTCATGATTGTGCATAAATATTCCCTTACTTCCCAGGCTCCCCGCATCATGGTCAACCACATGAGCTGCAGGCACTAACCCGCATCTTACACATTTCCAAATGGTTGTCCATAGTAAAGCTCTGTGGGAGACCTTGGAAATGACAGAGCTGGAAGCTAATCCCAGCTCCGGCGCTTGACTGCTCAATTGTGTGATTCTGGGGAAATATCTTCTCAAACTAGGAATAGAAGTAATATAATCACATAATAGAATACATAGTGTGCTGACTAGTACATGTTCTCGTTCCTAGGGCCCATTACAGCTTGAACTATGCAACTGACCTGTTGTCAACTGGACTCCACGCACCATAATATTCTACCTAGAGCACCTCCTCCTACAATAAAAATGTTCTTCATAAAGCGCTACGCTGCTCACTGGAATTAGATCCGTGCTATTCTCGATGGCTTTTTGTCCACTGAACGGCCTAGTCAGAGGCACCTAGGACCTGTTGATGATGGCATTGCTACAATCAGATACATCTTCCTATCAGGATTTGTACCTCTCCAAATGTTTGTTTTCCAGGATGTGAGTTCGACCCTGGCACACCTCACTCCTCCCGCTCTATATAACCTTAGCATTGGAGCTGGCATCTCCCGATGACCTCTGACAGCAGGGGCATGTAGGTATTGAACCAAATACATTCCCCATGGCACCTTTAAGTGCCACATGGCTTCTGTCCTGCAGTAATGCAAGAGAGGAAAGTTCACTTCTGTTCCACCAGTTATACCCTCGGTGCAGCATACAACCTGGGGTGCTCCTGAGGAATACTGTAGCAGAGCCGTAAAACAGCTGCCTGCAGTGCCCTTAATGGAGAACTGAACTTTCACCTTAGATCACCTCTCAGGGCTGAGCTGAAGTTGCTCTTCCAATCCTTTTCCATTTCACTGTTTCTGTCCCCTGCTGAAGGAGAAATAATCCAGCCTGTTTTTAGTCAACCGAGGTATTCGGTGGCGTAAACCCAGCAGCGCACAAGCTGTCTCTAGGCACCAGACTTCACACATGAAGCTGCAAGGAATCCATGAATAATTGTCTTCTCAAATATGTGAATGTACATTTCTGTTGCTAGATAGATGTCAATACCTGGTGTGTATTTTAACAGTCCCTAAAAATGAGTGTAAGGATCACGGGGAAGGGGACATTAAGCAGGGGAAAAGACCCTTTAAGGCCATGCAGACTGCTCGTGTTGTTTTTCCCCACGCTTCCCCACCAGCAGCCACTGCTTGCAACTAACAAAGCACCCGCAACTATTTCAGGCCAGGGCTTACCGAATGATCTGCTGCTCCGCACGCAGATAAGAGACGCGGTGCCGGACTTGAAAAGGTAGGCCACTTACACGCTACCAAGCTTTCCGGACTCTTCCAGAACACATCGCACAGGTAGAAAACGCGGTGTCAGACTGCGAAAGGCAGCTGGCACAGAGATCATGCAGATGACAAACAACGTAGTACTCTTCAGCCCGCCCCAGCTAAATTCAATTAAGCCTATCAGAGCAGCTGGATTTGGTGAGGGCGGTCAAGGGCTATTAAAAAACAGCCAAAAAACGAAAAAAAGACAAAAAAGTGCTACATAATCTGTATGCTGGTGCTGGCTACTCACTGGGCCTTGGCGAGCCGGTAGCACGCAATCTACTGGTTGGCGACCTAAGTCCCAACATGGTGCGTGGACCCCGCTGTCAATTCCTGTACTGTGCGCTGAGGGGGCCCCATGGAGCTCGGGGCCTCCTGCAACGCGGGGGCTGCGGGGGCCTGTGTTACGCCCCTGAACCCCACCCGAGGCGGCCACCCCCGAACCGTGCACCTCCTTTTGCCATGTGCGACTTGAGGTTAGCTACAGGGCCAACTGCCTGTACACGTCAACCCACCACAGACACTCCCACCCCTTTTTTCAAGTGTTTTTTATCCTGCTGCACTAGCACGGGAGCCATCGCAGCCCCTCTGTATCGGTTTGACAATATTGTTTTTTTTAATGGCCCCAGGTGGGTCTCTCTGGGACCCCTTCACCACCCACCAACAGTCGTGATCCCCTGGATGCGAGATAGCCATTGGGAAATTAGGATTTCTTTATTATTTAAAGTTACATTTTTGTGGGTCTCGCGCAAGAGTGATGTGAATCCAACCGTCCGGATATAAAACAGCTTGAACCTTAATTTCTCAAAAATGTATAAATGGACTTACACCTAAATTAACACCTAATCATAAAAAAACATGCTTTCTGGGTAAAGATCTTGCTGTCTGCCAAATTTGGTGCAAACGCTGAAGTGTGCTGACATTTTACCCCTTGCTGTATGATGTGGTGGGACAGAAGCAAAATGTGAATGACACTACAGCAGACCAATGGATGAAGAGGGCTGACTGAATGCCCCTTTAAATATGTATAGTAGATGCAATTTTATTAAAAACAAAAGGTCCTGGCTAACACCAGCCCTAAAGGATTGCATTTTTCATAATCTTTCATTGCTTCGTTTTTTCCATTTAACATATTGTATTACTCACAAAATACCTGATTTTGCTTCTACTATTACTAAGGGCGAGAAAGCAAACGACACACAATTGAGGACGGAATGCAGAACAAACCAAAACATTCACCCCCAATCAAGAGATCTGGGTTAAATCCATCATTCTTTTTGCTCACCATGCCACCCCAGTTTAGACCAGGCCATATGAAAATCAGTCTTGACCCTGTGCCTCATGGGAACAGTCCAGCCCGAACTGCCAAGCCAGGTCCTCCCTGGACCGGAAACAAGCATCCCAGGACCGGTTTCGGGGTTTCACCCCTCATCAGCCCGGATATCTTGATTCGAGTGGCACAGTTAGCCCAGGACCCATGTCTGGGCATACCTGGCGCACTTAGGGCGAGAAAGCAAAAGACACACAGTTGATGGACGGAATGCAGAACAAATCAAAACATTCACCCCCAGTCAAGAGATCTGGGTTAAAGCCATCATTCTTTTGCTCACCTTGCAACCCCAGTTTAGACCTGGCCATATGCAAATCAGTCTTGACCCTGTGACTCATGGAAACAGTCCAGCCCGAACTGCCAAGCCAGGTCCTCCCTGGACCGGAAACAAGTACCCTTGGACTAGTTTCGGCGTTTCACCCCTCATCAGCCAGGATAGCTTGATTCCAGTGGCACATTGAGCCCAGGACCCATGTCTGGGCATACCTGGCGCACTTAGGGCGAGAAAGCAAAAGACACACAATTGATGGACGGAATGCAGAACAAATCAAAACATTCACCCCCAGTCAAGAGATCTGGATTAAATCCATCATTCTTTTGCTCACCATGCCACCCCAGTTTAGAACTGGCCATATGCAATGTTTGCAAAGTTTGCAGAGGTTTAGTCCTCTAATTTCACATATCCCTGCTACGTGTTATACTGCTCACCCCAATAGGAGCATATTTGGTTGCAACAACACCAGTCTCTACATGGCAAAAGGAGGTGCACGTTCAGTGGAAACCGCAGGGGCCAAAGTTTAAATTAAAACACCCCATGTATACATAAATACAGATTTGTGATGTGTTTTGGTCCATGGATCAGGTAGGTATGTGTACTACACCTCTATGAACTATCTCACAATGTGCATCATACTTGCAAGGGGGGGTCAAGGGAAATGGAGCCGGATTTAATGCCACGGAGTGGTAACCATTTGACCTAGAGCTGCCCAGTCCCCTGACACGAAGGTGCGCCTAAGGCAAGCCCGTCTGCGCCCGTCCGCGCCAGGACGCTGCCGGCGGCCGGCCACTCTGCCCTTTCCCCCAAAGTTTTAAAATCTTACTCACACTCTGATCTTCTATCCTTAAATAGTAAAGGCCCGACCGGCTGTTATGACTCCTGGTCTCCATCAGCTGGCCCCTTTAAGTGCCGACACTGTGTTTTTCAAAGTGAGGCAGGTGGAAGAGGTACACCCGGCCCTGACCTCTTTGATTTTAAGTTCCTTAGTTTGAATTGTAGGTCGCTAGTCAAGCATCATGCTGAGATCTTAGACCTATTAACCGATGAGTCACCCGACGCATTGTTCTTGTCTGAGACCTGGCTGACACAGGATTCTGATGCGGAATCATGGTTGGCTCTCCCTCAAGGTTACTCTATGAAGAATATCAATAGAAGTGGAAAAAGAGATGGGGGGATTGCACTGATTCATAAGGAACAGTATTCAAGAAGTCTAAAGAAGGAGGACATCTTGGACTGTGAAAGTGCATATTTCAAAATCATAATTGTATGGTCTCTGGTTTGTTAATCTATCGACCACCTGGCCCTTCAAAAGTCTTTCGAGAAGGTTTAGCTAACAAGATTACTTTATTGGCCAGTAAGGCAGCCTCCTTCACTATCTTAGGACACCTTAATCTCCATTTACAAGATGGGGGTAAGATAGATATTGCCAATTTTTGGCAGATTTGGAGGCCTGTCAGTTGTCTCAGCGGGTATTAAACAGCACCCATATTGCTGGACACTTGCTGGATCCTATATTTTCCAACATAGACTCTCTGTCTGCTGCAGCCCCAATTCCTATGGTATGGACTGATCATTTTCTTATTCCCTTTTCTAGTCGATGGCTAGGAAAACCGACCCAGAAGGGTTGTATGCCTATTTTAAAAAATGACCTTGCGATAAGTTAGACGCTGATGAATTTATGGAATTACTAATTAAGCACAAACCACTGATTCCAGCGAATATAGAGTCCGTTGTGGCGCTTTTCCACGATTGGCTGTCTGATATCCTGGACAGCTGCATTCCCGCTAAGCTTTGTTCGTCTAAAAAACAGAGAGAAATCAAATCCCTGGTGTAATGAATCCCTACGCAAGGCAAAAACGAACTGCAAACAGTTAGAGTGGCTCTGGAGACGTACCTTTGACTCTGAGGCCAAAAAAAAGTATCGGAAGGCCATTAATTGTTATCATAAACTAATTTGGGGAGCCAGAGCTGAGTATATTGCCAGGAAATTCTTGGAGAGCAAGAATGCGCCAAAAACCATTTTCTCCCTGCTCAAGGTTATGAAAGGCTCGAATTTGAATCTTGACTCTCCTATTACCTCTAATAATCAATGTGATGTATTAGCAAGGTATTTCATTCAGAAAGTGGAAGAAATTTATGATAATTTCTTCCCCTCTGCTAATAGTGTTGGGGATTATCAGGAAGTCAGTGGGCAGAGGATTGTCATTGGTGTCGTACGCCGATGACACCCAACTTGTCATCGCCTTCTCCAAGAATCATGAACTAAACCGTGTCAAATTCAAGGATGATCTGATGGCAATTGCTGACTGGCTGACAGCAAACGGTCTGCAATTAAACATCAGCAAGTCAGAAAGTCTTCTGCTTGGGAAAGACAGTGATATGTGGCCAGAACAGTGGTGGCCGGGGAATCTTAAACCTGCACCTATTCCTAAGGAGGCGGTTAAGAACTTGGGCTTTTGGATTGACAAAAGTCTGTCCTTTGATACTCAATCTAAGTCAGTTGCAGGCACCTGTTTTGGGCTCTTGCGGGGTTTGAAACCTATTTTGGAGTTCTTTGAGCCCTCTGTTCGTCAGACCATTCTTCAGGCCACTATTCTGGCAAGGTTGGACTATGGGAAATCTTTATATTTAGGGGCTAGTAAATCATGTACCCAGCGACTTCAGAAAATTCAGAATGCTGCAGCCCGGATTCTGCTGGCACTTCCTAAATCGGGCTCAGTATCTAGGTCGCTATCTAAACTTCATTGGTTGCCAGTAGAGAGAAGAATTCAGTTCAAGGCTCTATGTGTAGCCCATAAAATTCTGTCTGATCAAGCGCCCTCTGTTCTAGCTAATTTGTTGGTTCCATACAGTCCGAACCGTCCTCTCCAGTCATCGGGTCTAAGACTGGTCTGCATTCCCCGTGTCTGTAGAGTCAGAGCAGGCAGTCGGTCCTTCAAAGTTCTGGCGGCTAAACTTTGGAATTCTCTTCCCCCTGCAATTCAAGGACTCCAAAATCACCTGGAGTTCCGTAAAGCTATAAAGACATGGCTTTTTCCGGGATAATATATATTTTTTTGTGGCTTTTTCGCTGTCTGTTTTAATCATGTTCACTTGCTAGCGGTGGGACGCCCCGTCGCTGGGGCAGCCATGCACTGTATACATTTCAGTAAATAAATAGTTGCATCATGAACTGCTCAGTTTAGCACCTCCAGTTGGGTTTGCCAGTGGGCCCAATATTGGACTTTTTGTCCTACAGGGCTGAAACCAATAGCTCATAAACAGCACTGTAACAGTTTATGGGGTTTTGGCAGAGGACTGCCAAATGTGTCAAGTTCAGGAAATATCACAGAGAAAAAGAAACTATAAAATGATGGCAGAAAGATGGATGGATGAACTGATAGGTGAAAGGGTGCATGAAAGAATGAAGTGATACAGCAGTTAAAGGTTGGAAGGATGTTTGGATGGATAGATGGAAGGGTGAACTGTGTTCTACTTCTGCTGTCCTCTCGCTTGCTCGGTGACATTAGAGGCAACGTTCAAAGTGGGGTTTTTAATTTTACGGCCACTCTCTTGGAAATGTCTGTTGTGTCTGGTCATTGTATTGTCATGTTGTAAGCACACATGGAGCAAGATTCCCCTTGAGTATAATAGCATTTGTGCAACATAATTGTCTTATGCATTTCATGCCCACTTTCCCTGGGACTTGACATGACATACAGATTGCCATATGGGTGCTATATTGTCCATGGTGCTATTCTGCACCAGAGAATTGGGGGGCTTGGTGAGGGCTCTTGGCTTGTCTTCTTGGCCACATACTCTACGGCCATCTGCTTAATCTAGGAAAAAAAGTATTCTGCTATGTTGGTCGTAGGACGTGTGCAAACACAATAAGATAATAGACAGAGCGCTGAAACTTTTCAGACACTTACCCCCAGTCACTATTAGATCTGGGTTGAATCCATCATTATTGTTTTGCTCACTTACCCACCCCAGTTCAGAACCAGCCATGTGCAAATCAGTCTTAAACCTGTTCCTCATAAGAACAGTCCAGCTCAAACTGCTAATCCAGGTCTTCCCTGGTCCGGAAACAAGCATCCTGGGTCCAGTTTCGGGGTAGCACCCCTCACCAGCCTGGATAGCTTGAATCCAGTGGCAAAGTGAGCAAGGGACCCATGTCTGGTCATACCCTGACGACTTACGGTGAACCAAGCAAATCCTACAAGATGATGGACAGAGTGCTGAAACTTTTTAGACACTCAGCCCCCAGTCACTAGTAGATCTTGGCTGAATCCATCCATTATTTTGCTCACATCACCACCCCAGTTCAGACCCAGCCATATGCAAATCATTCTTGACCCTGTGCCTCAAGGGAACAGTCCAGCCTGAATTGCCAAGCCAGGTCTTCTCTTGACCGAAACAAGCATCCTGGGACTGGTTTCAGGGTAACACCCCTCATAAGCCAGGCTAGCTTAAATCCAGTGGCAAAAAGAGCAAGGGACCCATGTCTGTAGGACGTGTGCCACATGCCTCCAGTGTTTGAATCTCAATTTAACCAGATGTATGTGCACCCTCTGTCTCCTGATTTTATTTTTGTGCTATTAGAAGATGTTTAAGCCAGAGATGCATAATTATCACTCAAGGAGGTGCAGTTAATGTCGTACAACACAGGATGTTCTGTTCTACATCACCAGGTTACAGCCGTTCTTTAAATGTGCCACTATTTGTTCCAGGGTTGGATTGGGATTAAAAATCGGCCCGGGCATGTTAAAAATAGTGGCCACATTTGCATATTGCTTTTCTGCAAAACACTGCTTCGGCGACATTTTATAAAAAAGGAGGGGGGATGAAAAAAATGCATGGATTAGTTTACACTGGTGAAACACACCTGAAAACAAGTGAGGCCACATCTGCTCAGGCCCCCTGACCCCGCTCAATATGCATATATTAATGCATTATTGGGCTGACCCAGAGAGAGAGAAAGGGAGTGACACCTCTGCTGGTTGATAAAAGGGAGGTAATGGACGCTCATCTGCCTCCAGAAAGGCCACTCAGGCACCCACTGGACCGCTGGCGGCATCCAAACAATGCAGAAACCGTTCAAATCGGCCCCCCAGGCTGCTCAAAAAAGCAGCCCACAGCTGGAATTCGGATACCGACCCCTCGAGCATTGCCCGAGTGCCTGCGTTACCAATCCGACCCTGTGTTTTCGAAGGTACCGTTTTTTGTCTTTAGCTCTGATAGGGCCGGATTCTTGTCTACCCAATTATCTACAAGAACCCTTTCAGGTCGCCAGGATCTTTTTACTTGCCAAATAGCGTAGAGGGAATAAACACAATTATCAACAGATAACTACCACAGGTTGACATCATTAAAAGACTAAGGACTCAAAATCTAAAATTTCCGAGCTTTTATTATGAGCAAAAACATCTGAACATAAAGGCACCTTAGTACAAGGCACAAAAGATAAATGGGCACTAACACAAAAGCTAACCTACGAAGAATTCGCATTCGACTAAAAAGAAAAGAATTACAGATTCTAAAAGCATTAGATAGAAAATCGAAATTCTGATGTCAATACTGGGAATCATCAGTCAAAGTCCTTCTGTCCCTACTCTATTCTAAAGTGGCATCCCTACTTAGCATTCCCTCCCATGCAAGAGAATCTCTAGAAAAAGGTGTCAGAAGTGAAGCTCCCTAAGAAGTCTTCACTTAGTGAGAGCTCGATCTTCGATGCTCCTTATAGCATCCCATCTAAGCCTCATCTGCTCCACCCACGGGGCACTGTCCCTAATACAAAACCCCAATAATTTAGAACACGCCCTTTGACAGCCCTCTTCAGCCAGGTCTTCCTCCAGTAAATTTCCATCCACAGCTGTCCATCTTCCATTGTCTGTTAGCTCGTCCTTGGGTCCCAGGCACCTTCCATCCCAAGAGTTATAGTTGCACATTCCAATCCACTCACCTGTTGGCTCCACACCGTATCTCTACTCCTAAAACAAAGACTTATTCTCACTAACGAGCTAAATGTCCTTGCACCTGCAACAGAAACATGGGAACGAAAAAAAAAAACTCTTCGCATCTTGAAGTTTTAAACTTCACTGCAACTCAAACCTTAACCAAGAAAACCCTGCAGGCCTAAAACATAGCTAAAATAAGAAATAAACAGGCCTTCTCTTCTACATATGCGGTTTGGCCTTACAAAATTAAACACACTACGAACTCACATTCTAAGCATTAACTCAACATTACCATCATGTAAATAAGCAACCTACACTTTAACTCTAACATGACACACATTTAATTCGCATTACATTGATTGTGAAACCTAATCAGCTACGTTATAATGAATACATTCACGATAACTTGCAACGTTAAACTTCACAAAACGTTATTACATCCTAACACTTCTATGTTACATGATTATAGCAAATACATTTCTATGACGCTTCTACATATACATTGATTATATGCGGGTGCCGACTAACAGTGAATATGGTGCACCCCTACAAATCTCGGAATCACATGGCGCTCTATCAGTTCCCCCCTTTGATGACAAATTGTCATCACACCATCTCAACCTCATTCCCTTTGGAGAGAGAACCGACCTAAACAGTGGAAGTAGCCATTCTACTCTGTCAGAACTCCTCCATCCTCTTAAGGTTCTGATATTGACTGTCCTGCAGTCTCGCCATTCGTCTCTCAATCGCCCGGAGAGCTCTCTCAACATGGTTTCCCCTGTACCACTTATAGGCCCTTAC
This sequence comes from Triturus cristatus, assembly GCF_964204655.1. Taxonomy (NCBI): domain Eukaryota; kingdom Metazoa; phylum Chordata; class Amphibia; order Caudata; family Salamandridae; genus Triturus; species Triturus cristatus. The sequence goes on from NC_140584.1 coordinate 523,803,526, forward strand.
GAGTCCTCATAAGCAGATGACACAAACCACAGCAATAACTAGTGGTTTCAGTACAAACCCGAGGAATCCCTTTCCCAAGTCTGCAAACCAACTTCCAATACAACCAAATCCTTTACCAATCTTCTCCCACACATTCTCTTCAGTCAACTCCGTAATCTCTTGATGAATGGTCGTGATGTTATCTATATATCTCTCCAGATCCTTGCTATTGTCCGGAATATACGTACAACATTCCTGAACTTTCAACAATTTACAGACTCCGCCCTCTTTTGCCAATAACACGTCTAAAGCAAGACGATTTTGCGAAACCATCGTTCTTATCGATAACATCTCCCCATCAACCAACAACAATAATCTTGCAGTGTTCATTGACAACTCATCAACCACAGTCACCAACTTTCTTATTTTCACATCGTTCAAGATCACTCCCAAACCTGGTATCATTGCTCCAAAGATATCACCAATCACTGCACCTGCACTTGCAGCCCTTCGTACTATTGAATGATGTCCTGTCTCCAACAGATTTAAATCCTCTGTATGGTAAATCTTCGGGAAAATGATAGCCATGTAGCATGTACCATACCAATTCGCAGGCAATCTCACATATGCATTCTTTCCGCATACAAAATAAACAGTTGGAATCCCTTGCACCGGACCTTGCAAAAAGGTCTTAGTGGAATCTTCCATGGTAAAGGTATGATCACACGTGCTCTGTCCCACTGAAACCTTATCATAATAGGTCTGAGGACGTCCCACACACAAATTCCCCTTCTGCACTTGATCTAATGCTATAGGTCCATAACTTCACTTAGATCTATGTAATCTCTCCTCCTTCGTCCAACCTACTGGACTCTCTCCTGCATTTCGTGTCTGGGTTCTGGAACTCTACGGGTATGGGAGGCATGCACCCAGTTCGGCAATCCCCCACACTTCACTGCTGTATTCGTTACCAGGATTATCTGGTATGGCCCACGCCAACGAGCATCCAGGCAACTCTTCCTCACGTGTTAACGCACAAGTACCCAATCCCCTGGGCACAAGTCATGGCACAGGTCACTTGCGGCTGGAACAGCTGCTGCTTGCACCTGCTGAGACACAGAATGGACTACGTCAGCCAGGCCTTTATAGTAGTCGAGAATCAAATCATCAGTGATGTTAATCAAAGCAGTGGCAGGTATCGCTGGCAAGCGCATCGCTCTCCCCATGAGGATCTCATGAGGCGACAATCCAGTCCACCTATCAGGCACACTACGGAGACTCATGAGAACCAATGGTAATGCGTCTGGCCATTTCAAAGAGGTCGAGGAACACACTTTAGCCATTCGGGCTTTCAAAGTCCCATTAACTTGTTCCACAGTCCCAGAAGCCTCTGGTCGATAACTGCAATGCAACCTTTGGTCCACATTTAAGGCTGCACAAAGCAATTTCATAACCTCACTATGGAAATGCGTTCCTCTGTCTGATTCAAAAGAGGTCGGGAAACCGAACCTCGGGATGAGCTCTCTCAGTAGTAATTTGGCTACGGTGAGTGTGTCACATCTACGAGTTGGGTAAGCCTCCACCCATCTAGAAAAAACACAAACTACAACTAATGTGTACCTCAACCCATTGCATCTAGGCATCTCAATGAAATCCAACTGCATTCTGTTGAAAGGCCCACCTGACCTCCCAATATGACTCAGAGTCACCGCTGTCCTTTTCCCTACATTCATTTGTTGACACGTAACACATCTCTGACACACAGCTTCAGCTACTGCACGAAACTTTGGATTGTACCATGTTTGGCGAAACACTCGCACCATCGCATCTCTGCCAAGATGCACAGCACCATGTATCAGTCTTGCCATTGGATTCAACAGACATTCCGGCAACACAGCTCTTCCGTCATTCGAAACCCACACATCCACGTCTCCCTTCTCACATCCAGCTCGCATCCAACTATCCCGTTCTTGGTCAGAAACCTCATCTTGCAACCGTTTCAGTTCTTCCCATGTATCAGCCATGGCTAGCATCACGTTGAAATCGGTTCTTTCTTGGATCTCCTCAATATGCCTTTCAGTGAATGTGCATCCCTGCTCTGCACAAAATCGAGCAACTTCATCTGCATAGTTATTACCCAATGACACAAAATATTTCCCTTTGTGTGTGCCGAACACTTAACAACTGCGATTTCCTCTGGACATTGCAACGCTTCTAACAACTGCCTCACATAATCTCCATTTCTAATGGGCGAACCAGAAGATGTCATAAACCCTCTCTGTGACCATAGCTGTCCGAAGTCATGAACGACACCAAACCCATACTGACTATCAGTATAAATCGTTATACGGATCTTGTCAGCAGCCAAACAGGCACGAGTCAAAGCAATAAGTTCAGCCACCTGTGCGGAGTATACTCCTAAACAAGCGGCTTCAACCACTCCAGTGATGGTACATACAGCAAACGCTGCTTTCAGTCTCCCAGCACTGTCTCTTAAGCAGGAGCTGTCCACAAAGAAAGTCTCATCTGAGACTTTAAGCGGCTCATCGACAATGTCGGGTCTCGGTTTGGTGCACAAGTCAGTCACATCGATCATGGTCCTCACAATCTTCATCATCCACATTTGGAATAGGCAACAGTGTAGGAGGATTTAAAACAGAACACCTCTTCAGCATCACATTCTCTGCAGCAAGGATGACCTGTTCATAACGGGTCAACCTATTATTCGTGAGGTGCTGTGTTTTAGTCCTAGTCATCAACAGTTCGACAGAATGTGGTACATAAACAGTAAGCGGGTGAGCAATTACAATGCTCTCACATCTTTCGATACTGACACCTGTTGCTGCAGCGGATTTGAGACATCCGGGCAACGCAGAAGCTACTGGATCTAGAGTAGCTGAAAAATAGGCCACTGGTCTATGGACATTTCCATTAACCTGGGTTAAAACTGCCAATGCACAACCCTCTCTCTCACAGCAGAATAAGGCAAATGCCTTGTTGTAGTTTGGCATTCCCAAAGCTGGAGCGCCACACAAGGCTTCTCTCAACCTAAAAAATTACCTTAAGCAGTCTTCGTCCCATGGTACCGGATCACATTCGAACTGCCCTCTGGGTAGTAGGAACAGGCATTTTCAGAATAGCCTCAATGCGATCTGGTGACACCTTTCTCTTGCCTTTCTCAATTCTGTGACCCAAATACTGCACTTCGCTCAAACAGTACTGCAGCTTATTTGGAGACACCTTATGCCCATTCTCCGCCAGGTAATTCAACAGAGCTACGGTATCTATCCTGCAGGCGTCTTCAGTTTTTGACGCAACAAGCAGGTCGTCAATGTACTGCACGAGAACAGAGTTCTGTGGCAGCACAAGACCTTCGAGATTCTTCTTCAAGATCTGATTAAAGATAGATGGGCTTTCTGTATACCCCTGTGGGATACGACACCACTTTAACACACGGTTCTCCAGCCGAAAAGCAAAAAGAAATTGGCTCTCCTCATGTAGAGGAATCGAGAAAAAGGCTTGACACAAGTCGACCACTGTGAACCATTCAGCTTCACGTGGGATCTGAAACAGAATCACAGACGGATTCGGTACCACTGGACAACATGGAACAACTAACTCATTAACTTTTCGCAGATCTTGTACGATCCGGAACTTCCCACTCGGTTTCTGTAGTCCCATAATAGGCGAAGTACATGGGCTACCCATGATTTCCTTTACAATTCCCTGCTTGATCATAGACTCAATCACAGGCTTAATCCCTGCAATTGTTTCCGGTGACAAATTGTACTGAGGCGTCCTAGGGTACTCTAGATTTGGCTTAATCTGGATTTTCACTGGGTCTACTCCCTTAACTAATCCAATCTCCTCTCCACTGAGGTCCCATACATCAATTGACAAGGAATCCCTCAGATCAAGTGGAAGTTCCTCCACCGTCAATGCTGGATACATTTCCACACACACACGCTGATTTTTAACCTTAAAGGTCGCATCATCATCCCTCGTCTGTACTTCCACTCCCTTCGGGGTACAGTAGATAGTGCAGTTGAGCTTGCACAACAGGTCTCTACCCAACAGGCAAACTAGACTAGAATCACACACCACAAACTGGTGTCGCTGAAATTCCCTATCTTGACTGGTATTGGCTCTGTCAATGGATTAGTCAGTCTCTTATTTGCCACGCCAACAACTTGGATAGATTGTCCAGAAAGGGGTAGGTCTGGGACCGCTGCAGATCTTACAGTCGACCGTGTAGCGCCCGTATCAACCAAAAAGGTAGTAGGGTGACCATCAATATCTGCTTCCACAAAGGGTCCCCTCTGATCTACCTCTAGGACAGCTCCAAGCGCGCAATCCTCTTCCCCTCTCAAGCAGGGTCGTGCTAATTGGTCTAGATCGTTTTCCTCACTCCCCTCAAACATAGGCATCTGCAAATATGTCCGAGCTCCCTGTTGCATGTTCTGTATCTTGGGTGGTTGGGGAATCTGCATCTGCGGAACACCCGTCCCCCCTTTGACCATCTTAGGTCGAGTCACTGTGGGGACCACGTCCGACACCGGAACCTGGTATAACTCTCCTTCCTGCTGTATCTGGTTCAACGGGTTCAGAGGACATTCGCGTCTCCAGTGTCCAATCTGGTGACACAGGTGACATGCTGTAGTCTTTTTCAATGTCGCCACATCCATTCCTGTCTTAGGGTCTATTGACTTTGGCTTTCCCTGACCTTGGGCATTCTGCCCTCCTCCTTGATTATTCCCCTGTCTCCTTCCCAACGTTTCCCCATTAGGCTGTCCCTGGGCTGTTTGCATCTGCACAAGCATTAATTTATCCTTCAACTTCCTGTGCTTGGATTCTATTTCATCACTACAGTATCTAGCATACCGTAAAATCTCATCCACAGGCTTGTTCTGCCAACAAATCAGATGCTGCTGTATTATGAGGCTAACCTCTGGCCTCAGTCACAACACAAACTTAGAGACAAACTGTCCCATGTCTTTCGTATCCAACACATCTAGACCACGGTACTGTTTAAAAGCCTGCAAAAGTCTCTCATAAAACTCATGCACAGTCTCCTTAGGCTCTTGCACGATCCTATCTATATTCACCCAATCGATGTCCTGAGTTGAGATCTTCGACTTCAACCATGTAATCACCTGTTCAAACTTTTTCATCACTATAGGCGACGGACCATTCGAAACCGGGTCCCTGTCAGGCTTCGAAGTCGGCCACTCAACAGCAATTTTACATGCCGACCACAAATCACCCGGAACCACAATGTCAAACAAAGTGTTCAAATCAATCCACAGTACTTTCGAAATTTTGACAAAGCGATCAACTTGCTTATACCACTCCATAGGTTTCTCCCTAAGCCGGGAAAAATCATTGGTGAAGGCAGCCAAATCACCCCTACTCCAAGGTACATGGACGTATCCTCCATTCTGCGCCTCCCGTAAAGGGTAATTCCCTATCTCCGTCATCCCTCCACCCGGAGGTGGCGTCTCTCCAATTGTTCTCTTAGAGCTTTTCTTCTTGGACCATCTTTCTTCCCACTTGTCAAGCATAACCCATGCACGCATTGCTATGATGAGATCCTTGATATGGGTTCTCAATCCCATGATTCTTTTCTCTTCTAGTTCCTGATCACTGTACTGCAACCTATGGCTTCCTTGCAATGATTTCATTTTAGACAAATCTACCTCATACCGCTTGGCCAAATCTGACAATTTCTCATGAGCAGTTCGTGCTTTGCGAGTCACATCCTTCGCTACAAAAAGCAATTCATCTTGTTCATACATTAAGACTCTCTCAAGAGGTAGTTTCCCACTTATTATCTCGTCCACCTCTGCCTTCAATTACGACATCTAACATCCTCCCTGTCAGGGCTCCCTTCAGTACTTCTCGACAAACCACGCCATCCCTTTCGTCATACCTACATCCTCGTTCCGATGACCTACTCTCTTCTGACATACTCATAGGAACAGAACGATTCACTATTGTACCTCGTTCGCTCTCTGCTGTTATCACACTCTGGCTCTGGTTTCTCTCTGGTGGTGCCCACATTCGCAAATCTGATTTTGACTCGGCCAAAGACCTCGGTCTCACTGGTCTCGGATCTCCCTGTCCCCTAGAGGAGTCTGCTGTGGCTGGCAATGGTGTACTCCATTCTATAGGCTTCGGAGTCTGCTCCATCCCACTCACTGACCCACTTCCCTCGGTCACACTCCTCACGCCAACAGCTGACTGTACTGAGCTTCCAACCTTCTCTTGAACTGGGTCGTAAACAGAAAAAATGGGTCCAATAGTGACCGGTACCCTTAGAGCATCCGGTAACCTTGCACCTATCCCAACCTCTGCGCTAGCTACAGACTGATTTCTAGTATCCTCAGCTCCTGTCGAGATCTTTCCTTCTACTCTCACCTCTGACTGAGTTGGTACTCCCCCAGTCCCTTCCATCGGGGCTGACCTCCCTTCCGGGGCATCTGGGTTGTATGGAGGTGGTCTTTCAGACAATAACCTCTCTAGTAGGCTATCATCAGTATCATTGTCATCCTCATCATCCGCTGCCTTTACTTTTAAACCATCTTCTTTACCAACAAAGGATACCATCTGTGTCCTTCTATTGCCTGTACTCTCCATCTTTTCTCTTCTGCATCCCATCTGGCATCCTGGAACGCCTTAATTTACTTTTTCACCCTTTCCTGACTTCTATCTCGTTTACTATCATGCGCTGCTCTAATCCACGCATGCAATGCCTCAAATTGTGTTGGCCTCGGCAGAGGTCGTAAAGCCGCCATAACGGACTTTAACTGGTACAACACGTCCAACTTGAATGAACCATATCTCGGGAAAGCTAATTCTCCTTCTCCTTGGGTAACTTTATGCCAATTTTCAAGCCAAATTATAGTATGCAACCCCACATTTCTTGCCAAATAATGTGCCGGAGTATGCTCAGGAGGGGCTTCTTCTCCCCCACGAGTAACCACATGTTTGTCACCTCTACACAACTCTCGGAACACTTTAAAGCACTTCATTATGACCAAATTTTGAATGCACACAATATTTTCATTTACTTCCTGGTATTAATCCACCAATGACAGCGCGGCTCACACCAACCGCCATATCGCAGCGCGACACCCTCTGACGTCACTTTTCCCTCCACTCGCAGCAGCTCCCCTCCTTCACAACTCACGTCTCACTCTTACATTCGTCCCAGTCATATGCTGAAATAACCGTTTGTCCCAAACAAGTTACTTCTCTGACTGTACGTCCACAGTCTCTCGAAGTTGTCGACGTCGGTTGGCAACTGTCTGTCCCCGTCCGGCCAGACAAATCGCCTCTGATAGGTTACAAATACTCAAATCCACATACAACAACCCACGACCAGCGTCGGCTTGTCATGCACTCACACAATTGCTCCCCCCATCTCGGTCCAGGTGATCGATGGCGCCTCACGATCTCCTTAGGGTGGTCAACAAAATCTACCGCGGGTGTCTTCTACAACCAATCGCTTAAGCTACTCGTCGAGCCTAAGACTTTCCCAGGCTGCGTGCGCTCACAGCCTGATCTCACAATCACTCAACATTCACACCAACTCCGCAAGACATCACACAACAAATCAACACCGCAATCTACAACATCTCGCCCTGTTCATATTCACTCCTCGAACCGCTGCTTTCTGCCGCACTGTTACTCTCCGTCGATGTCCATCAGCCGCCGCCGTCGTCCACTGCTCACCATCTGATGATTCACCATCACTTAACGTCTATGGGCCTCAAGGATCACTTATCGTAATCTAGATCTTACCTCGCTATCGGAAATAACCATCCGTCTCTACTACCAACTGATAGGGCCGGATTCTTGTCTACCCAATTATCTACAAGAACCCTTTCAGGTCGCCAGGATCTTTTTACTTGCCAAATAGCGTAGAGGGAATAAACACAATTATCAACAGATAACTACCACAGGTTGACATCATTAAAAGACTAAGGACTCAAAATCTAAAATTTCCGAGCTTTTATTATGAGCAAAAACATCTGAACATAAAGGCACCTTAGTACAAGGCACAAAAGATAAATGGGCACTAACACAAAAGCTAACCTACGAAGAATTCGCATTCGACTAAAAATAAAAAGAATTACAGATTCTAAAAGCATTAGATAGAAAATCGAAATACTGATGTCAATACTGGGAATCATCAGTCAAAGTCCTTCTGTCCCTACTCTATTCTAAAGTGGCATCCCTACTTAGCATTCCCTCCCATGCAAGAGAATCTCTAGAAAAAGGTGTCAGAAGTGAAACTCCCTAAGAAGTCTTCACTTAGTGAGAGCTCGATCTTCAATGCTCCTTCTAGCTTCCCCTCTAAGCCTCATCTGCTCCACCCACGGGGCACTGTCCCTAATACAAAACCCCAATAATTCAGAACACGCCCTTTGACACCCCTCTTCAGCCAGGTCTTCCTCCGGTAAATTTCCCTCCACAGCTGTCCATCTTCCGTTAGCTCGTCTTTGGGTCCCAGGCACCTTCCATCCCAAGAGTTACAGTTGCACATTCCAATCCACTCCCCTGTTGGCTCCACACCGTATCTCTACTCCTAAAACAAAGACTTATTCTCACTAACGAGCTAAATGTCCTTGCACCTGCAGCAGAAACATGGGAACGAAAAAGAAAAACTCTTCGCATCTTGAAGTTTTACACTTCACTGCAACTCAAACCTTAACCAAGAAAACCCTTCAGGCCTACAACATAGCTAAAATAAGAAATAAACAGGCCTTCTCTTCTACATATGCGGTTTGGCGTTACAAAATTAAACACACTACAAACTCACATTCTAAGCATTAACTCAACATTACCATCATGTAAATAAGCAACCTACACTTTAACTCTAACATGACACACATTTAATTCGCATTACATTGATTGTGAAACCTAATCAGCTACGTTATAAGGAATACATTCACGATAACTTGCAACGTTAAACTTCACAAAACGTTATTACATCCTTACACTTCTATGTTACATGATTATAGCAAATACATTTCTGTGACGCTTCTAGATATACATTGATTATATGCGGGTGCCGACTAACAGTGAATATGGTGCACCCCTACAAATCTCGGAATCACATGGCGCTCTATCAGCTCTGCAATACGAACGACTCAATAGAACATACACATGGGGCATCATTATAGGATCTGCAATGTTCTTGGTGGTCTTACTGTACCTAGAAATGCCGATATTACAGGACACGGTGTCCGTGTCTGATGGGTGCAGACTGACGCACCATTCTGTGTTCTGCTCCTCGGAATCCTTGTTTCACCAATTAATACCTTGGTCCCCATTATGAGTTCCCTGTTAATTCATCAGTAGGATACTCGGCCCAGAATCTGCACTGGCCCGTCTATTCCCATGATTTAACAGATCCATGAGTTAAACTTTCAACAATATTGAATAACCTTCCGGGCCCAGGATTTCCGGTTTCTTTGCCCAGGTTTTCACCAATCCTAAGGAGTTTAACATAAATATTTACCACCTACTCCGAGCAGTTGCTTAATATGTATGTGTGTGTGTGTGCGGGTCCCAATGGACAGTTCGGGCCGGCGGTGAGGAGGTTTGGAACCTCTGAGGAGAACACCCGACAGCTCCCTCCGTAGAGCTGGTGGAGGTAGGCAGGGGTGCTGGGCTGTTCCTCTGCCCTGCCACCCCACCCGTGTTGTTACCGGGTGCGAATCCACACCCAGTAAAACCTAACCGGGTGCGAATCCGCACCCAGTAAAACCTAACAGACGTTTCGGGTCCAGAAAAACTAGGCAACGCAGAGTTTCCTGGAGTCAAACGCCCCTGGTGATTCACCTTGAAGCAACTACAATGCCGCTGACTGCGGCCCCCGCAGGGGGCCAATCAGCGGTCGGCGGCTTAGTGCCCCCGGGGCACCGGTCACCCCTCCCCACCCCCTCCCACAGGGAGGGGGCGGGGACGCCGACCGGAGCCCCCCTCATCGGGGTGGCCGGAAGTGACGCGCAATGCGTGTCACTTCCTGGCCCTGGCCCTGGTGTGAGGGGGAGGCTATTTAGCCTTCCCCCACCCTCCTGGCGACCTCTTTGTCACTCACCTCACCACATGCAGCATCGGTCGTGTCTCGTCGCTCGGATCCACGCTGCATCGCTCGCCGTCTTGTATCTCACGGTGAGTCTTGCTGCACCCACTCCGCCCTGGCCCTGTCCCTGGGCATGACCAGGTTGACGGGGCCCTGTGGCTCGGCTGGCCACGGGCGGAAGGGGCGCAAGATTAGGCATGGGTGGCGAGTTTAATGGGCGGTTGCCGCGGTCGTCGGCGGCGATGCCGAAGGGTGGCTAGGAGCAGTACAGCAGGTAACGTAGCCTTATTAGTAGAGAGCGCGAAAGTGTAGTGGGATCAAGGCCCGCACCCCCCACTTTATTGTAATCTCTGTAGGGGGGCTGGCCTTGAAGCTGTTCGATCCCGGGTTAATGGTTCACCCTCCCCCGCGCCTCGAGCTAGGCTTGGGGGGGTCGAGGCAGCGGTGCCCGCACTCTTGGGCAAAATGGTCCTACTGTCCTCGCTGCCGCTACGGTGCGGTGAAGTAGCCTCGAGCCGTGAGGCAGTGTCCTCGGATCCTGGCTGATTGCATTTAACCCCCCCCCATGCCTCAGTTGGTCCGGGTGGGGTTGGGGTAGTGGGCGATATCGGGCCTCTGTGCGTGTATGGGCTGGCTGCTGCACGGCCGTCTTTGGGGTGGCAGGTCGATTTCTGGGCCTCGTGGTCACGTCCACATGCTGGTTTTATGGGGATGTCATTTGCCACCCCCCCGTGCCTCGAGTCCAGGGGGCGGCACCTGAACTGCGGCGCCGAGGGGAAGATACAGGACCCCCGCCACCTCAGGCTGGTGCGGGGAGTTTCGTGTCAACTAACAGGGACTCCATAGCGCTCAGTCAGCGCATGAGTATCCAGGCACTAATTTCAAGAGCACTGAGAACCCAGCATCCGACTGTCGCCGGACACAGCCATCATGGTATCGGCACCTCCCTCGAAGGCACCACTTCCTCATCGAGGTTTCCCCGGGTCAGATCGACCATTCACTCTGGGTCCGGTCGATTCCTGAGTTTGGGACACCGTAACACCAGGGATCCACCGCCTAACCCGTGGCTTCTTTAAGAGCTCTCCAGTTTCGGGAGGGGATGTAGCACAGTGGTAGAGCGCATGCTTTGCGTGTATGAGGCCCGGGTTCAATCCCCGGCATCGGCTGATGGGCTTTGGGTTAACAGTTTGCTTGAGTAGCTCAATCGGTGATGATGTATCTTTGATTAGTGGGGGGGTAGTCTTACCCGTATATTTGTAAAAGCTAGATTACAAATATCCTATTGGCTATGGACTCGCAAGCCCTTTTGACGCCTGACCATATACCTGAATTGAAGTGACAGAGCGGTTTGTCCATGGGTGTTAACATTACACGACATCAAGCATCTGCAATGCTATCCCTTGGCAACCCAAGGCATTCTGGGGGTTGTAGTCTTGGTTGCTCCCTGCGAACTAATAAGGCTTCCACAGCTGATAGAAGTGGCCTTCATTCACCGCTGCATTGGAGGGGCAAAGCACTTATCTCCCTGTGCTGGAATGGTAATGTAAATACGGGGCTCATGTAAAGCGCGCCAATACCTGCGGGTCGAGTTCGCACGATATAGATATGTTGAGCAACAAAAGAGGGGGAGCATCAATTTCGCACTGTGCTTGGATGATGAAATAAGGTTTTGTAACACCTTAAAGATAGCCTAAAATTAGCACCTTCACAACAATGCAGATAAGCTTGTAACACGATAGGGTGCTCCAGCTCCATACACTGTGCTGAGTTACGCGCTCCAATACCTTTGGGTCGCACACGCGCTAGATAATAGGCAATCAAGAGCCCTCCCTTTATCCTGACTCAGAGAGGACGGGAGTTGAACGATGTGTCTTCACGGTTTGCAGTGAGGCGGGAACCCGGGCGGGCTCTCCCTCCTTTGCCTGCGACATGTACGTGTTAAGATTCCTGTTTTTGAACGGACTGCGTGCTCTGCTGCCACTGCCTAGTGCATGGCTCCGTGGTTTAGGATTGGTCGATATTACGGCAATTAGGCAAGCCAATTCACCCAATGATTGAGCTGTTTTGATCGGCGGGTATCGCTGTACTAGGTTGAGCGCTCCAATACCTTCGGGTCGCGCTCACGCTCGTTAACATACATTACGAGCCCTTCTTTTACACGGCGCATGAAGCTGTAATGTGCACGCTGTGCCGGGGAAGCGCTCTAATACCTTTGGGTTGTGCGCGCGCTAGATAACAGGCGATGAAGAGCCATTTTATTTACCCTGTGCCTGGATCGGTAATGTAAGCGGTGTGCTGTGTGAAGCGCTCCAATACCTTGTGCCCGCGCTAGATAATATGCAATTAAGAGCCCCAGTGCATGGCTCCCTGTGAAGCGCTCCAATACCTTGTGCCGCGCTAGATAATATGCAATTAAGAGCCCCAGTGGATGGCTCCCTGGTTTTGATTGGTCGGTATCACGGCAATCCACACACCAATACCACGTAGGTGTTGCGGTAAAGGTACCATACAGTGGATGACGGGTATAGTGGCTTCAGGGCCCGTGCTTGGTTAGCACGTCAGGCATACCAAATCACCCTGATAAATAAGGATGCAAAGTAGTGAAGGGTGTCAATCAATACAGTGCGAATAAACGCACGTGACTTGCTGCTTGGAGGTATAGATCAGGCAGCGGAGCAGCGGTCAGCAGGGAGGCTATACATTGTGGTCGAGAGCGCGCATCCAGGTGGAGGTCTAGACCCAACAGCTGAGTAGCGGTCGGCAGGGAAGTGGGGCGGAGGAGTGCACGAGCAGCGCAAATTCAACCCCCAACGCCGCAGCAGTCGTGTACGTGCCGCGGATAAACATTGTGGGGGGGAGTAGGGTAACCCCCCGTCCCCCCCCCCGGGCATGTGTGTTCCTGGGCATGTGCGTTCCTTGTCTCACTATGGCTTGTTGTTACAGCATCGTTCTCGCCGGATTACAGTTGGACACGGCTAACTGATGGACCTGCAAACGACAACGGACGTCCATTTGCAATTCCCATCGCTTTAGGGTGTAAGTACGGGCTAGTCGGGGGGATCGGAGCTGCATCCGTTGTCCTAGGAGCAAGGCTCCGAGTGCCTCAGGGGAGGAGCATAGTGCTAAATGCTGTCTTTTCCCTCCCCACAGACCGGAAGCTGGAAGGTGGGCCACAGGGGTGTGCGTGAAGTGACCCCTCTACGCTGCAGCAGTCGCGTGCATGCCGCGGCTAGATATTGCGGGGGGAGAAGGTGCCCCCCCCCATAACACTAAGCTCCCCGTGCCTGAAAAGGTAAACATCATCCGGGGCGAATCACTTACCCCCCCCTGTACCTGAATATGTATGTAAATACAGTACTCATGCACTGCGCTCCAACACCTTCTTTGACTGAATGTCTAAATATAGAAAGACAGTCACTAGTTACAGGCTTGCCCATGTTGCAATCGGTACGCCAACGGTGGCACTGTTGACTAACATTAAGCATAGATGTGCATGTCTAAATTGACAACAGTCCCACAATATCGATGCCAGCACAGTTTACGGCATGTTTTTAGCAGTGGCGGCAGGAATGTTGCTTTGCAGATGCCTCCACACATGCCAAGTGGGAGTTCGTCACCAATTAGGGAGTTAACTGTTGGAGCCATCAAGAGAATTCGGACTGTACCGGCAGATTGCATCACGGGTCCCGCGGCCCCAACATTTTGCTGTATAGGGCCATGGGTAGGCTGTTATTGACAGCCAAACCCCCATTGCTTATGGCCTCGCGCTCCCAGGTGCAGTAATCCTTGGGAAGGGCGGACCAGAGGGGGATAGTCCTAACGTAAAATGGTCATTGGGCTGGGCTAGTAATGTTAAACATGTAACGCTGCCTACAGGCTAAAGAGGTGTGCTATAGCCGCAACTCTACCCCCCTCCCCCCAACGTGCTTATGCGGGCCCTGACCTGAGCATAGTGTGGGGGTGCTCACAAGAAGGGGCCAGTCTTAGTCCTTCACCTGCCACCCCGAGTTGCACCGATATGGGAGAAATCACACATAGCTAGCACATCACTAGGGCCCAAATCACGACACAAAGTTCCAGTGTGATTTGACCAAGTGTCTTCGGGTGCGCCGCTCGCGGGCGAATTGCGAACTGGTGCTGGGGATAGTCTGCCACAAGCTGGTGCGGCCTGTAGATAGTCGAGATGACCCAACAGGCTTGGATCAATGCGTTTGGGATGGAACTCACTGTTGCCAGCTGAATAAGTATACAGGGTTCCGTAGAACTGCCTTGAGGAGGAAGAGCGTGCGTATGCCAATTTCTAGTTGCGTACCTGGTTCTCTAGGTACATTTCGCCGTGAATAGCTCTAGGTCGGTGGTTGTTTGTCACTCTGCCTGCAGCTGGCACTGCAGTGCGCCTGCCTTGGGGTAACTGACAGGGTATTTGTCCCTTCACTTTGAGGAGCGATTCATTCAAGGCTTTTTCTTCACAGAACTATTCTCAAACCCACCAATAGTTCGTTGTCAGGCCGACTACTTGCAGGCCGCCGGTCAGTGTTTCAGACCACCTCTTGGCGTCCGAGTTAAATCTTGGACCATGCAGGTTGCAATTATGCAATACAACTTCTGTCTGGGCAATCAGCCCAATCGGGTTGCATGTGATCACTCAGTTGGTTATTGTTCCCAGGCCCCCCGACCCAGCATCCGTGCAGGTCAGTGGGAATAAGAGGGGCCTCCAGAGAGTTTATCTCTTCTTCAGCGGGTGGGACTTGCGGGGTTTGCCATGCAGACGGTCCATGCGCGGGCTTTAGGGGCCGCCAGCCCCTCACTTGATAGTCAAGCAAAGCTTTACGAACACTAGATTATGTGGCCTAGAATTTTAGAAGGCACGACATTGCACAGGGCAGGCTGTAAGCACACTGCCCTGTGGGGTGCCAGGCAGAGAACATTAGCATGGGACTACCCACAGGCCACGTTGCTTGGCATAACGTTGGCCGAATGGCGACACGGTGCCCGCGGCACATGCCAGGGGTGAGCTTACTATTCACTGAAGGGAGACACCTAGGCTAGTCAACACAGAAAGGTGACAGTCCCACCATTTCAGAAAGGAAGCAATTTTGATATGCTACGAAGCGAAGCCAGAACTGTGGCTTCGGTCATCTTCTCCAACTCACAAGCCGGGGTAGTGTGATCTTGAAATATACATTTAGAGCCCATGTGAGAAGCCGCAAGACACCAGCCTGCAGCACTCTGAGCTGGGCACCAAAACCAAGGGTTAGGCATGCAGGAGGATCAGCTGAAGGCATCATATAGAAACTGATCCAGTTACACACTTGAGGGGCATCCCTCTGCAACCAAAGGCAGTTTTCGGGTTACTTCAATGATGACCTATCCACCCGCGTTTTAGCCAGGGCGGCATGTGGGTGGTACAGTTATTATATAGCAAGTGTGCGGTCGTCCAAAAGTTGGGTAAGCACCACGTAGAGCCTCATCGGCGTCAGGGTATTAATGACCATGCAGCATTCGCAACATTCAGGTAGGGCCGGTGCTGCACCAAAGTTTCCTGTTGGCTCCCACAGATTTGTCTGCCCCACTATGGGTTAGAACCTGAGGCGGAGGGGGCAATTCCTGCTCAGGCGTCCCAAATAAGTTGATAGCTTCGCGGGGGTGGAAGTACCATGCAGGTCCTGCCCACCACGGGGTTTCCCCACAGGCGATGGGATCAATCCAGGTGGGACCACGAAGTCAACGGGTCTTGGGTAGCTTCCAGTGGTAGGGCATTTAGCAACAGATAAATTATCAGCGAGTGGGTAACAGACTCCGGCTCTCCAGCAGCACCATGCCCTGGGAGCACACGTGTTGCCCATACACGGAGGCCTAACCATAAGGGGGCCAAGTAGCAACAGCAAGTAAATAGGTCTCATAGGCGGGCCTCGGGCCTTACAGCTGTGTGAAATCACCATCATTTAGAGTTAGGCCCAGGTAAGAATAGGGCATTTCTTAATGTCCGGAGGACCATTGCAGCTGGGGGTACCCCCCAGCCGAATCACTGGTCGCGTACTGCTTTTACCTCGCTTAGGGGACGCGGCCAGCCGACATATGGTGCTGCCGTCCCAATAACTGGGGTGCCAGCGGGGCAAACACAAGGGGACATTATGTCGATAGAACATTTGTCACGCCCTGGGTGTCACTAAAACTCTACTTCAACGGAGCTGGAATTTGGCACCGCTGTACTGTGGATGCTCTGGGTTTGCGGGGGGGGCACCCCCCTGCCACCCTCCACTGGGGAGCATGATGAGAGGGGCAAAGTAGGACTTAGTCAATCCTCAATGCTTGAACTTTACAGACAGCGCGCAAGGTTTACGCCAGACAGATTCCCGAAGCTGGTATACCTAGGGGGTTTCATCACTGAGGGATCTGTGGGGGCACAATTCCCATAAGGAATAAGGTATCGTGGGCAGGGGCAGGAGTCGCCCCTTGCCCATGGTCACGCGCTGCCAGCTAGGAGCACTCCTGTGCTCCAGGTTTTAGCAATCAGAGGGGACTGTCCAAAGGTTAAGTAAAACCCTTTGGGGACATAGATGGGACCATCTACAACACCAAGAGCTATAGCTCACTGGTAAGTCTTGTGCCTGTGGTTGTAAAGCATCTCACAGGACAAGGGTTTAAGTCCCGCTAGCGCTGTCATACGGTCATAAGGTGGCAGAATTTCAAACTCTCTTCCTGCAGGGATGGTTCCCTTCCAGCTAGTTACAGGAAGCCCTAGACAGGAGAGGTTGCAGGTAAGACTATAGCGGGTTGGTGGGGGGCCCTGGCTGCGATGGTGAGCCGGCTCCACGGCTGTGGCGGAGTTACAGGGCGATCTGGAAGCAGGCCGGTACAAAGCCTCATGGGAGGGTCCCGGAAGCCGTGTCGGCGCCCCACTAGTCCTGCGGGCGGTTGTGGGCCTGAACAACCGGGGGCTTGCTAAGCGACGCTCCGCCCCGAGTAGGGGGGCGTGAGTAGAATTTACCAACGGCACGTGATCGTAGAAAGAATCACATGGATGGCAGCATCAGCGGGCATCGCTCCCGCGCTGCCCGGCTCATCAGGCGGGCAGGCGACCCAGTTGGTTGCCTGCCCTTGGATCGCCCGTAAGATAACCCACCCATTACATATTCTGGAATTATGTAATAAACCTGCAGCATTGTTACCCAACACCAACTGTCTTGTGTGTGTCATTTGGGTAACCTACCATGGGGGAGGGGGGACAGCGGGGTGCACCTGGGGGTACTACGGAGGCCCCATATTTCCCCCCTTCCTCGGTGCAAATTTGAAATGAGTAGCGTCTTTCACCACACACATTCCGCCCTGGCTGTTTTACTTGGAGAAAATAATGTTAGCAAAATCCTGCAATGCAATGCTCCACGTCAGCGCTTATAATAAGGAGCAAAGTGATTTACTTTTTGATTTTTCTCCATCTTAAATTAAGGAAACGGACCAGTTTATTTTATGGGATTTTGGTATGTAGGTTCATTGTTTCAAACACCCTTCTTTCCCGAATCAGCTTCTAACAGCTTCTTCATTGTTTTGTGTTTTGCTAATCAGATTACTAATTACTGGAGGGCCATACATCACTCTGACACAGAATCTGCCTATCTGTTTCACAGCCGGTAACATATCTCTAGTTGAAGAAACGGTGGGCAACAGAGTAATGTACCATTCATCATCACTGCACACGAAAACCGAATTAGAACCATTTCGAGTGAACTTGAGCATGTTGTTCCAGGACATTTTACATTTGACAGAAGCAGAAGAAAATGGTTCATATGTGTTTTAAATAATGTATTTAGCTCGTAAAATAGTATCTTCTTGCTTTGGAAGAAGCCATTCGGGGTAAGTAGTTCCTTAATATTTTATCTGCCTGATGCCCAATACTTTCAAGATAAGTTAATAATGTATCTACTTGCTGCAGTTCAGATGCTTAATAATGCCTTTTTACAATTTTTGGATCCGACAACGAAAAAACAAATAAATGCTGGTACATTTTCTAGCACGTTGCAGTATCTATAACTGCGGTGAGCCCGGCGAAACGAGGAAAACAATGAATCAAAAACATCCATTTAGTCGCCACATGTTAACTGGATTAAATGCCACAGTGGGCACTGTGCGATGGAGCCAAAACAGACCTCATGCCAGTAAAGTATCCTTTGATGTGCCTTTAAGGAAGCTTCAAAGTCAGACTGCTGTGTGCTTGAATATTCTGGTTGAAATTCACTTAGTCAGTTCATGTAGAAAAATGGGACAGAATGTGAGTGAGAGGAAGTTAGAAATACACAGAACATAAAGAAAATATTCCCTCGTTTCCGAGCCCCTTCGAGGCCCCTCCTATGAATTAAAGGCTTTGGATCAAAGGTTTTGGATAGGTCACCGAAGAGAAATAAAAAACATACCGACATGAAATGAGGTTTGCACAGTCAAATAACAATTCACCTTCTCTGGCCCAAACATAAGAATACATGTTGCCCAACTCACAAAATCATTTATTTTTGACATTTAAACAAAATGAAACTTTCTGGGGCGTCTGATATACTACCCATGGAAAGCAAAGCCCATTATAACATGGTGGCCCGTCTATGCATTAACTTCACTGAAAATATCCCCACCATGTCGGCGAGAGCTATCGCACTGAAATACTCTGCCTTAGCAGAGAAAAACTTAGAACATGGCAGTGGGTTTGGTGGTGGTAGAAGGGGGACCGACTCTGCCCCAGCAGGTTATGAACCATTGCCATTTTCCAAACGAGGCTCTTAGTCTAGGCCATTAGAGGATAGGAATGTAGCTGGATAAGAGGTCAAGTGTTGATGATCTGACCCACTGATTGCTTAGCTTTGGAGGGGGCTGTCAGACTTCTAAGTTTATTAACAATGTTTTCTATACCGAAAAAATTTCACGTTTTTGGTAACACAGAAATCCTTGTGAGACTGTCTTGCAGATTTAGCTATTGCATTCCTGGTATGATCCATTAATGCTTATGTATCTCCTGAAGTATGGGTCCTGTGGCAGGTGGGGTGGTGTACTCATAGGTGCCGATTACGATCCGTTAAAAACCGCGTACGAACCGTCGGTCGGAGCGAATTCCCCGTCCGACTCGTACCCGGTTGTAAAACTTTACAAACATGGAATTACGATTCGCACGGAAACACCATTTCCGTACGAATCGTAAAAAACACCGACCGACGAAAATATACATACGAATGTGATCCGGGAATGCTGCGACGTGACGTCGGGACGCTTTCAGCAGCGTTTCACGAACCAGGAATTACGATTCGAACCGACAGCAGTCCGGACGGCAATATTTTCACGGCACCCAAAAAGTGCCGCAAAAGCGAAGTACGGCGTGAATCGACCAGAGTAGGTGGCCCGGTACGCGCCGACCCCCCCCCAGCCCCCGTAGGTACGCGCCGACCCCCCCCCAGCCCCCGTAGGTACGCACCGACCCCCTCCCAGCCCCCGTAGGTACGCGCCGACCCCCCCTGTGTGTACACCCGTGTACGGTGCGTACCCCCCGTGTACGTTCGAGTCGAACCCCCCCGTGTACGCTCGAGTCGGACCCCCCCGTGTACGTTCGAGTCATACCCCCACCCGTGTATGTACGGTGCGTACCCCCCCGTGTACGCTCGAGTCGTACCCCCACCCGTGTATGTACGGTGCGTACCCCCCGTGTACGCTCGAGTCGAACCCCCCCGTGTACGCTCGAGTCGGACCCCCCGTGTACGCTCGAGTCGGACCCCCCCGTGTACGTTCGAGTCATACCCCCACCCGTGTATGTACGGTGCGTACCCCCCCGTGTACGCTCGAGTCGTACCCCCACCCGTGTATGTACGGTGCGTACCCCCCCGTGTACGCTCGAGTCGTACCCCCACCCGTGTATGTACGGTGCGTACCCCCCCGTGTACGCTCGAGTCGTACCCCCACCCGTGTATGTACGGTGCGTACCCCCCCGTGTACGCTCGAGTCGTTCCCCCACCCGTGTATGTACGGTGCGTACCCCCCCGTGTACGCTCGAGTCATACCCCCACCCGTGTATGTACGGTGCGTACCCCCCCGTGTACGCTCGAGTCATACCCCCACCTGTGTATGTACGGTGCGTACCCCCCGTGTACGCTCGAGTCGTACCCCCACCCGTGTATGTACGGTGCGTACCCCCCCGTGTACGCTCGAGTCTAACCCCCCCGTGTACGTTTGAGTCGGACCCCCCCGTGTACGCTCGAGTCGGACCCCCCCGTGTACGTTCGAGTCATACCCCCACCCGTGTATGTACGGTGCGCGCTGGGGGTACGCACCGTACATACACGGGTGGGGGTATGACTCGAACGTACACGGGGGGGTCCGACTCGAGCGTACACTGGTGGGGGTATGACTCGAGCGTACACGGGGGGGTTCGACTCGAGCGTACACGGGGGGGTTAGACTCGAGCGTACACGGGGGGGTTCGACTCGAGCGTACACGGGGGGGTTCGACTCGAGCGTACACGGGGGGGTACGCACCGTACATACACGGGTGGGGGTACGACTCGAGCGTACACGGGGGGGTACGCACCGTACACGGGTGTACACACAGGGGGGGTCGGCACGTACCTACGGGGGCTGGGGGGGGGTCGGCACGTACCTATGGGGGCTGGGGGGGGTCGGCGCATACCTACGGGGGCTGGGGGGGGGTACGGCACGTACCGGGCACCTGTTTGGACGTCTCCATGGTTGTTATGGGAGTTCGGTGCGGACGGTCTTTTCACCATACGGTTGTACATTCGGACGCCCGGGATGGATCGTGATTCCCTGGTCGGAGTTCACCTTTCACGTTTGTACGGTGAATCGTACGAGGACGTGTCGGACACATTTTCCGACCCGAGGACGTGTGGGGAAATATTCCCTGTGCGGTTCGTATGGACTTTTTACCATGCGAATCGTGATTGCCAGTTCGTACGGCACTTGTACGATTCGTACGGTAAAAAGACCCGATACGAGTCGTACGGGGACATTTTTTACCGGATTGTGATCGGCACCATAGTGTATTCATATGCTAACAAGTTAACTTGTCACATGTGACGTTTTCGGTAAATTCAATCTTACATAACTCGATGAGACTGATGTGTCTGAAAGCAGTTTTCATTAGGGATGAAAAGGAGTCACCATCCCTACATGACCCTTGAGGGTATGACCCATAAAATTGCTGTTCCCCTGAATGAACGTGAAATCTTAAGAGCTAATCATATTAAAAAAAGAGGTTTGAAAATCAGTCAAATCTGCAGTTAGGTTTATTTGACTTTAGGCCTGATTAGGATGACGGTGGGACCCTGGAGGTCTACTCGGACCATGGAGGTCTGCCCGCCATATTACAATGGTGGGCAGATTGTTGGCGATCTGAAAGACTGACAGCCAGGCATCCGACGGGCACAAGGAACCCGTCGGTGCACCGGAGGGAACCGCAATCCCTACAATGGTGGAGGTTGCTACTAGGCACCGCCACAGGCATTACAATGTCCCTTCTTGCTGGCCATTTCATGGCGGTTTACTCACCATAACAAGGCAGGTGTAAAGGGACATTTGGTGCCCCCCTATATATTCTAGCACCATATGGCGCCTGCCACATATTGCAGAGATATGCAAAATGTGCATTTCGTGTGCTGTGGAGTGTGCTGCAGCCGGTAGCACATGCCACAATACAAAAAATACACTTGGAGACCGCCTGAAGTCATTCGCAATGTCATTCTTATTGCAGGACTGCCAACAGAAAGTCATGCAGTCCTGTTTCCTAAGTGATGGCGGTCAGACGTAAATCTGACCATAATCCTAATCAACCCCTAAATTCGTGGATTTCCAGGCTGTCTGCCGAGGGTTGAGGACAATATTCTACAGCTAGGAAATGGGGATGGGATTTTTCGATTGTACATACATTGGAGGGAAGCAGTGGTCATGGTTTACCATTTGCGATGCTGCATGTGAGAGCTATGGCACACAGTGACTATGCCTCTGTAATGTATAGCGTTGTCCTGCACAGTGATTTAACACGGTTGTATCATGCGGATCTATATGTTGCTCTTGATTATTCTGTATTATGGTAAACAGACATAATATCGAATTCAAAATATCGATAGGACAGAATATCGAGTTTTTAATATAGAATGGACAGAATATCGAATTGCCAAAATATAGTGGTGAAGAATATCGAAAATCAGGTAAGAAATAAAATATCGATTTAAATAATATAGAAGTAAGTAATATCGACAGTCATAATATAGTTGTTAAAAATATCGAATTTTTTTATAGTGTTTAAGTGTTAGTATATGTGTTAAAAGTATGTATACATTTTGAAATGTATGTTTGAATATTTTTAAAGTAATGAATTTTATGTTATTTAATTTTTGTGTAATTTAATTCCGTAGCGGTTGTGGGTTTATAGGGGATTAGGGTGGGAAGTAATTTCATTATAGCACATTAAATAATAATTTTTAGGAATTATTAATTATTTTTAATTTAATTTTGCGTTTTACTTCTGTAGCGGGTTGTGGGTTTATAGGGGAATAGGATGGGAAGTAATTTAATTGTTATTAGGTAATTATTAATTGGTATTGAAAATTAATTGGTTGTTGATTAATTATTAATTGGTAAATAATTAGTATTAATTGGTAATTAATTAGTATTAATTGTTTAATTGATAATTATGTTAATTGTATTAATTTATTATTTGTAGAGGGTTGTGGGTTTATAGGGGAATATGGTGGGAGTTAATTTAATTGTAAATAATTAATTATTGAAATAATTTTTGTATATTGCTAATTAATATATTCTTAATTAATTATTAATTGGTATTAATTTTATTTAATGATTTTGGGTATTGAAAATTAATTGGTTGTTAATTAATTATTAATAGGTTATTAATAAAAAACATTGGTATTTATAATAAAGTAATTATTAAATATTGTGTGATTGGTAATTAATTTTAATATTTTTATTTAGTATTAATAATGTATTCATTTTTAATAAAATATTAAATTATTATTTTCCCTACTATTGCACTCACTGGAGTGGGAATAGTAATTTTTACCCCTACGCTATCCAACGCTTTCCCTACTATTGCACTCACTGGAGTGGGAATCATAATTTTTACCCCAACGGTATCCAACGCTTACCCTAGAGTTGCACTCACTGGCGTGGGAATAGTAAATTTTACCCTCCCGCTATCCAACGCTTTCCCTACTGTTGCACTCTCTGGAGTGGGAATAGTAATTTTTACCCCTACGCTATCCAACGCATTCCCTACTGTTGCACTCTTTGGAGTGGGAATAGTAATTTTTACCCCTACGCTATCCAACGCTTTCCCTACTGTTGCACTCTTTGGAGTGGGAATAGTAATTTTTACTCTTCCGCTATCCAATGCTTTCCCTACTGTTGCACTCTCTGGAGTGGGAATAGTAATTTTTACCCCTACGCTATCCAACGCTTTCCCTAGTGTTGCACTCTTTGGAGTGGGAATAGTAATTTTTACCCCTACGCCATCTGACGTTTTCCCTACTGTTGCACTCACTGGAGTGTGAATGGTAAATTTTGCCCTCCCGCTATCCAACCCTTTCCCTACTGTTGCACTCTCTGAAGTGGGAATTGTAATTTTTACCCCTACGCTATCCAACGCTTTCCCTACTGTTGCACTCTCTGGAGTGGGAATAGTAATTTTTAGCCTTACTCTATCCAACGCTTTCCCTACTGTTGCACTCTTTGGAGTGGGAATAGTAATTTTTACCCCTACGCTATCCAATGCTTTCCCTACTGTTGAACTCACTAGAGTGGGAATAGTAAATTGTACCCTCCCGCTATCCAACGCTTTCCCTACTGTTGCACTCTCTGGAGTGTGAATATTAATTTTTACACCTACGCTATCCAATGCTTTCCCTATTATTACACTGTCTGGAGTAGGAATACTAGTTTTTACCCTCCTGCTATCCAACGCTTTCCCTACTGTTGCACTCTCTGGAGTGGGAATAGTAATTTTTACCCTCCCGCTATCCAACATTTTCTCTACTATTGCACTTACTGGAGTGGTAATAGTAAATTTTACCCGCCCACTATCCTACGCAAAAAATATTGTTTTTTAAAATAAATATTACGTTAATATATATGTATTATTATTTGTTTTTTACTTACATTAATTATTTATTAATTTTAAAGTAATTTAAGTATTTCTAAGTATGTTTTAGTGAATTATATGTTTTATTTAATTAATTTTACATTAATTTTAAGACATTTAAAAAAATTCGATATTGTGACTGACTATATTTTTAACAACGATGTTTAGGATTCTATATTTTTGTACTTACCTGTTTGGAGATAGGGCTTCGATATTTTGGCATTCTATATTTTTCCTTCGATATTTTGGCAATTCGATATTCCTCTTCTCGATATTTCGTCAGTGGTCCCTGTATTATCATGCAAAGTGTAATGAGAAGGAGAAAAATTAAAGAAAAAAACCCAATAAAGATATTTAAAAAAAATAATTGAAGGGAAGCAGTGGTGGCTGCCTGTGAATGGGGTGGTAGGGTGGGTGAGGGATGAAAAAAAGAAAAAAATGAACTCACTTTTTTTGCCGCTACCACCGACTCCGCTGCACTCCTCTCTCTCGCCTCTCTTCCGTCTTCTTCTCTGCTGGGAGAAGCACCAGAAGCACCCAGGCTTCTGGACTCTGCCGGCCAATCCAGACGCTGCAGGAACAGCGTCATGATTGGTCTGAGTGACCTGTTTGGCCTCTCAGGCAGTACCTGGGGAGACTGGGCATGTTCTCCATGGGGCTGTGTATGACAGCCCAGTGGAAAGCATGCCAACTTGGCATGACTGTTTGGCAAGTCCTAGAGGGCCTTTCAAAGCATCATGTGCATGTAAGGAGGGAGTGCAAACCACTCCTTCTCCCTCTGCAGTGAGCCAGCCCCGCCCGGCCCGACCTGGCTGAAGTCGCAAAGTAAAATTAAATGATAATAACTTTTTGTTATCATCATTTTATTTTTATTTTCCACTGCTCTACAAGCGGTTGGGCAACCCTCCTCCGCCTTTTTGTGGAGGAGCTGCCACTGGAGGGATGAGGTATAGGGCCTCATGAGTAAAGAGCCTCCTCATATCAGATTTTATAGCATTAATTTGCAATCAACGACCTCACCCTGTTAAAAGGGGTGAAATTGGCTTGTATCTTATTGACAAAAGTAGCGCATGTTGGAATGGAGGCCTGAATTGCACAACATATGTGTATCCTAGGACACACATTCACCCTCAGAGAGAGCATCCAGAAGTTTTTTTAAATTTATTTTTGCAATTTTATGTAGCAGAACATGGCCCAAAGGTATCAGAGTGCTTTACAACAGTAGCAGGATACTTGGGTTACAGCGGGTTACAGTTGCATCGGAAGATGCATGGAAAAGTTACCAAATGAGACTATTATAGCAGTTGGTCTGAGGTCATGCACAGTAAAAACATTAATTTAGATGGTGGGTTCACCTAGCAAAGGTAGTTCAGATCCTGGTGGAGAGAGCACTTAAGTATGTTCGAGTGTGAACACCCAAGGTGTCTGTAAAATGGGAGGAGCTTGTCTTGTTCGAGGTTGACGAGGGAGGTGGTGAGGTGAAGAAAGGGGGCAGAGAGTTCCAGATCTTTATGGCAGTACCAGAGAATGACTGTCTCATGTATTATTCTCAACTGAAAGTTGGGGTTCCAGGAACAGGGATTGGGCATATCTGGAACTCCAATTTGCTCCAGTGATTTTCAGTTTCTCGTTTAGATAGGAGGATAAAGAGGACTACAGAGCCCAGTGGGTAATGCAGGATGTTCTAAATTGGGCCCGCACTTCAATGGGAAGCCATTGGAGGGTTAGCAGGGCAGGGGTGGAGAAATGTGGTCACATTTTGTGAGGCCTAGAAGGAAGCGTGCTGCTGCATGTAGTGTTGCTCTCAGTGGGCCCACATGAACATTGTCAATACCTGAGAGAACAGCAATTCCATAATCTAGTCTTGAGCGAACGAGAGACTGCACCACTGTTTTGGGGTCTTGTTCTGAGATCAATTGTCTGATGCCCCAAAACTGCCTAAGTTGTTTTGGTGCACTTTTGACCATGGCTGTGATGTAGCTGTGAAGGTTGAGGTGAGTGTTAAGGGTGATACCAAGTGATCTGGCACTTTGGACAATGGCAGGGCAGCCATTCAGGGCAGGTAAGTTAGACATCCATTCCTGTACTGAAGTTTTTGCTTTCAGAGGTGAAATCAAAAGAAATTCTGTTTTAGTTGGGTTAAGTTTTAAGTGTGTGTCACAAGCAATTTGGCTATGCGGCACTGAGTCACTTTCACAGCACAGGGATGCAACATATTTAGAACAATATGTCGCATCTCTGTGCAACCCCCTGCACTGGTGCACAATCTGCTGCCATGCGCCGGCAAAGGCACCCTTGCACCATGGTGCAAGGATGCCTGCATCGTGGGGAGATTGTTTATGTGAAAGAAGGGTTTTTCAACTATCACGTGTACAGCATTAGAACACATAGAATTTGCAAAACATCATTGTTTTACTGATTGTTTACATGCAGGAAGGGGCACCTTCCTGTATGCAAACAATCACCAGAGGTGATTTACTCTTTCTATGTGTTCTTCAGAATGTAGCACGGATAGAAAGAGGAAAACAAAAAGGAGGAATGAAAAAAATTCTCCTCATTGCGCCTCCCTACGCCTCTCTGGGAGGCTTAGCATTAAGACGCATTTCCAGATTTACGATTCCTCATAAATCTGGAAATGTGTCTGGTTCCATGGGTGTTGCGTGGGAACACCCACAGCAACAACCATGGAACGCCCCTTTCATGCAAAGGGCTAGGTGCATGGGGGCATATTTACAATGATAGGAAAAGTCACTCAAGGTGGCTTTTCCTGTCCCTGTAAATTTGGCGCACTAAAATGAACCGCCGGTGCGTCACAAAAAGTGAGGCACCAGTGGCGCAAGAGGCTTGTAGATCTGCCCCCCAGTTTTCAATCTTTAGGAGTGTGATTGAAAGCAGGCTAACGTGTTCTGGGGTTAAGATTTTCATGTAGATTTGCATTTCGTCGGCTTAGAGGTGAAAGAGAAACCCAAAGCTTCTGAGAATCATATATCGTGGTTTTTGGTAGAGGTTAAAGTAGGGTTGGGGAGAGAATCAAGCCTTGAGGGACCCCTTGATGTAGGCTGACTAGTCTCGAGAACGAGTTACCCATTTTTGCAATTTGGGAATGGTTGGATGGGTATGAGGAGAACCAGTTGAGGACTGTGCCTCCACATCCCATACATTGTTCTAGAGTGCGAAGGAGGTCCAGATGTTTGAAAGTGTAAAATGCAGCAGACATATCCAGGAGAACCAGGAGGCAGAAGTTACCGGAGTCGAGGATTCTAAGGGAGTTGTCAACTATTTGGAGGATCGCAGTTTGTGTATTGATAGAACCTCGAATGGCACCCTGAAGGTGGTTTGAGGGTTTAACTCTGGAGATTGTTCGCTGTAGGTCCCATTTGGAAATTGGGAAGGAAGATGACCATGAATGTAGCTCCTTGCATGACAGAATCCTAACCATTTCGGGTATTCGCTGGTGGGTTCCGGTATATGGATGTCTCCAACTTTTTTACCAAAGAAATCCACAAGGTTGTTGCAGCAGGTCACTGATGACTTAGGAGCTGAAGTGATGGAGGGGTTTGTATTCTGCATGATAACCTCAAACAAGCGCTTCGGTCTGTTCATTGCAGAGGGCTCTCATATGGGCAGATTTGGCTCTGCCAAGTGGTCTTTATATTGGTTTTTCGCTTTGTGAAGCTCAATCATACTCAGGTCAGAGGGCGCTAATCGCCATTATTTTCAAATGTTTTGATAAGCTTTCTATCTTTGTAAAGTACTTTTGAGAAACAAGGACTGGAGGGTTTTGGTTAATAAGAGATTCTGTACAGGAGTTGAACTTGTCAGTGGCCTTGTTTATATCAAGATGTCTCTCTGCTTTCTGCCTCCTCTCCTAATCTCTTTTTTCCTCCTTTCATATTGTTTGTCATTTTTTAAACTTTCTTCCTGTTCTGATTTTTTGGCACTTTCTTTTGCTTTCTGCTTTTTTCCACTCTTTCCTCCTGTCACTTTTTTGTCTTTTCCTCACAGTGACCCCGCCGCTACTTGTCTCCTGCAGCCCCACCCCCTCCAGCGCCGCTATCCCACTTTTCCCGCCTCCCTGCTGTCCAGCCCTCCCCCTCGTGCTACTCAATGGTCACTTTAGCGTGGCCACGCAACTGGCATGCTCAGTGGTCGCCAAATAACACCCAGGGCCCTTTTTCCTGCCAAAGCTGCTGCTGCACCTTCACCTGCCCCCACACACCAGTCCCATCCACTGCACGACTGACACATACTGGACCTGAATCCTTCAGCTGCATCCTGCTCAACTAACGCTCCCACCAGAAACACCTACTCTACTCAATCCACCCCGACATCACCTTCCTCATGGAAACCTGGATGAACTCCTCCTCCACCCCGGACTTCGCCACTGCCATCCGGATGTCTACAAGATCATTCTTAAGGACAGCATCAGCAAACCGGGAAGAGGTATCGCCATCATACACAAAAGCACCCTTCGCCTCACCACCCACTCAGACGACCAGGTGACCAACATGGAGCACCTCCATTTCTAAGTTCTAACCAATTCAAACACCACCCTCCGGGGCACCCTTATCTATAGACCCCCTGGAACCCATCCACCCTTCAGCGCCTCCATCATCAACTTCATCACACCCCAAGCTCTCGCTTTGTGATCCCTATGTGCCTCTAATCTAGCAAGTAGTTACCCAAGGTAACATACATGACGTGCTACAATAAACAAACAGTAAATGTTGACTGAATTACGTTTCAACCCATGTGGGGGATACCTCCATGCATACTGGCCAGCAGACAACAGTGATGTGGCAGCAAAATGGTGCTAGGCAGAGTATGTTAATGGCTGCGATCAGTGTGGCACACAACACACCCAGGTTTAGTCACAATGATTTGACTCAATCATCCATACAAAATATGTGGCATCACATACACACACACAGTGAAACATTAGGTTAATACCTGTTTTGAGCTGTGTCCATTCACAGTCAAAGTGCCACATACCGTGTTCAATCACGTTTGAAGATTCCTTAAGGGACTCCATTTATAACTTGAAATGATCTACTCCTGAGGTGCTCCACCTAGTAACACAAGTATACAGACACCAACAGGAAATCCTACTACATGTGCAGAACCCAACTTCAGCAGATATCACAACTGCCACACAGAAAATAAGTAAGCAGTTGTGAAAGTGCAAAACAGATTATATTTAACACACACTACTAATCTTAAAATCAAAAAATCTAATACCTACACTAAATATATTTTTCTAAGCTCTGCCTAAACCAACCTATTCTAACCTACATGCACTATCCTAACTTAAAATTAACCTAACCTACCTAAGCTTAACTCATCCTACTCTACACACATACCACAGAAGACAGGTTAAACATAACCCCCCCCCCTCCTTAAACACATTTGCACATGAGACTAACATACATTACACCTCTACACCAACTACCTAAACATTAAAACATAAACAAATATATATATTTGGTGCATTTTGTAATCTTTTTCATTTTTGTTTTTTACACACATAATAAACATTAATCTCAACCCACTTAACAACCTACCCACCCATATACTCACCTAAAAATAAATATTAAAATATAAAAAAAACTACCCTACCACTATGGTAAGACCTATCCTAACCTATGCTAAAAGTCTAAGCTATGGAAACAAGCAAAAAGAACTGGAGAGGGCCAGAAAGTTGGAGGGAGAGCTTACATTTAATTATTTATATGGTCCACAGTCTGCTATAAACTCTGCACTATTTGCATGATTGCCACCTGCATTTGGAGCCCTGCCAACTTCAAATTATTGTCTTCCTGTGTTTTCAGCAACTGCCTCTCAAATCAATTAGCTGCTGAAAGATACCCGTGACCGGCTGTGGTGCCACTGCTGGTGGGGTTGTTAAGGGTCCTAGAACTGGGCCCGATCACCACCATGGGTATGCTCTACTTGTGGACTGGTGCTTGCCCTGTCCTTGAGGTAGCAACTTCCAGGTCCCTGCTGCCCTTGATCTCTCAAAATTGTGCCCTATGTGCCTGAAGACCTTGGCAACGTGCCCTAGGTGTTGGTACCTCTCCAGGCATATCCAATAGACCTTTTACTCAGCAGGGGTCATGTTGTCTGTTTTAGAGGAAGGACACATGTATCAGACCAAGCTAAATTGTCCACATTGTCAACCATTACATTCATTAATTACTATTAGAAGCGCACAAGTGGCATGTCCAGCCACAAAATTACATCTCTGTAACAAATCATGACCAACAGTCATGAGAGGCATGTACTTCTCCTAAAATTGCAATGCTAAATTACTCAAGTCTTTGCCTTGCAGGGGCAGGAAACGGCAGTGCCTGGCCTCTTAAACATTTACCCATGTACATATGAAGACATATTCAGAACAATGATGTTGTGTACACATGGTCCATCCAGGTACGCTATGGCCAATCACCAATGTGAAATGAGTGATGTGTAGCAAGTACATGTATTGTGCCTCAACAATGCTTCACTGTTATGGTATATACACAAGGCCACACACATAGCAGCATAGATTGGCTCGGTACCATGTAGAAGAAACATAAACGGAGTGTCACTAGCTACCTGCAATTTAACAGCCCTGTTGGATACTTCGCCAAGAATTACACATGGACATACCTGCAACACTTTACCATGGAGCACCAAATGAAAATAGGTCAAGAGCATGTACTCCTATACATACCCAATAGTCTGTCCCTACATTTCTGTATGTATTGTTACATAGAAGCACATCAACTCATACTTATTCCATGTAATGAGTGTGTGCATGCATGCTGTAGATCTCAGATATTTGAGTATATTGAGCTGTATCTGTCAGGTAATTTCCCAACAACTGTTAAATGGAGAGAAATCATGGGGATACAGTATGGTTAACAACAGCAGTTGGTGGGATGTGGAATGGTGTGTATGCTGACAACACAATGCATGCATGCCTGTGGTACTTGACATATTGGCCTTATTCCTCACAAAAAACTAGAAAGGAATGGGAATGTGTCTATTATAGAGCATTTGGGATATGGGGGCATGACTCAGGCATGTGTGGACATGTGACATATCTTTCTTTGTCTCATACCTATTCAGTCTGCACTGAGGTAGGATATTCAGACAAAATATCGAGTCAGTAATATCGACTGACACAATTATTGAGTTGGAAATATCGTGACACAGAAATATGGTGAGCATGAATATTGTGGACAAGAATATCGGTTTTAGGGTAAGTAATATCGAACAAAAAAAAATTGTTGTAAATATTGATTTTTGATAATTTTTTTGTATTTTAATATACATGTCAATTGTATATGTTTTAAAATGTTTCTTTAAATATTGTTAGTTTTTTTAATATGGTTTGCAAATTAATAGTAGTTTTTAAATTGAATGTAAAAGTTTTTTGTTATCTTTAGTACCGTAGCGGGTTGTGGGGTTTATTGGTTAATAGGGTGGAAAGTAAATTAATTAAAATAATAATAATAATGTTAACATTAATCATATAATTGATAATTATTTATGTTTATTGTATAATTAATATTTGTTATGTTAAGTTTTAGGTGTGGGTTGTGGGTTTTGAAGGGGTATAGGGTGGGAAGTAAATTCATTATAATTAATTAGGACATATTTTTAAATTAATATCAGTAATTTAATTGATAATTATTTATTTTAATTGTATAAATAATATTTGTTTTTCAAGTTTTAGGTGCTGTGTTGTATGTTTTGTAGGGGTATAGGACAGGAATTAAATCAATTATGTTAATTTATGATTAATTTTTAAATATTAACATGTATTTAAAGGACAATTATTTAAGTAAATAGTATTAAACAAATCAAGTTTGAGGTGTGGGTTCTGTGTTTTGTAGAGGTATAGTGTAGGAAGTTAATTAATTATGATTTAATAATACTGGATGTTTAATTATTTACAATTTTTTAATAGATAACTAGGTACATTGTCTAAATATATATTTATTTTAATTTTAATGTAATGTGCGGGTTGTGGGTTTTGTATGGATATAGGGTGGGAAGTAAATATCTATAATTATTTTAAAAATTATGTATTATTATAAAAAATATTTATTAATTGATGTAAATTGTGTTATATATATTTTTGTTTGGGGGTGTTTTGTGGTTTTTGCATGGGTAAAGAATGTGTAGGAAATTGTAATAATTAATAAATATTGTTAATTTTTTATAATTGGTTTAATGATCATTAATTATGTAAATATGTATTTGTAGAGGTAAAGGGTGAGAAGTTAATGAAATGTAATCAGTGTATTCTTAGTTAATTAGTAATAATAACTGTTTAATTTATTTTCAATTATGTAAATTCTTTAATTATTTTTTTACATTTATATATTAGGTGTGGGATGTTTGTTTTGTACAGATAAAGGCTGCAAAGGTGATTAAATGTAATTGTTTTATTAGTAGTCAATTAGCATTAATATTTTTATTGATATTTAATTATGTAACATTTGTAAATATTATTAATTTAAATATACATTTTAAATGTGTGATGTATAGCTTGTAGAGGTATAGGGTAGAAAGTTATGTAAGTTATAATAAAATTAAAACGAGTAACTTTTTTATTGTTATTTATTATTGTATGTGTTAATTGTGTTATGTTTTTTAATTGCAAATATTATTGCATTTATTTGTTGTTATTATTTTTAAAATAGATTAAGATATTTTGATAAAAATAATATTTGTGTTCATTTATAATATGACAGTAGTGGAAATAGTAAATGATATCCTGCTGCAATCCAACACTTTCCCAACTGTTGCACTGACTGGAGTGGGAATAGTAATTTTTTCCCCTCTGCAATCAAACACTTTCCCTACTGTTGCACTGACTGGAGTGGGAATAGTAAATTGTTCCCCTCAGCAATACAACACTTTACTACTGTTGCACTGACTGGTGTGAGTATAGTAAATTCTACCTCTCCGCAATCTAACACTTTCTCTACTGTTGCGCTAAATGGAGTGAGAATAGTACCTTTTACTCCTCGTCAATCTGAATCTTTCCCTACTGTTGCACTGTAGGGAAGAGGTGTGGCGCCGTGGCCAGGGCGACTGACTCCGGAATCTGGGGATCACGGTTCGATCCCCGGCGCCGGCGGCAGATTAGCCCAGCACCATGTGACTCTGGGCAATAGCTTGCTTAATCTTCCCGACGGCCCCCAGCGCCTAGAGACCCTTACGGGTGATTGTTCGCGCTTTATAAATGTGGATTATTATATTATATTATTATTACTGACAAGAGGGGGAATAGTCAATTTTTCCCAGCCGTAATAAAACAGTTTCCCTACTGTTGGACTGACTGGAGTGGGAATAGTCAATTTTTCAGCTCTGCAATCCAACATTTTCCCTACTGTTGCACTCATTGAAGTGGGAATAGTATATTTTACCCCTCCGACATCCAACACTTTACTCAGGTGCCGATTACGATCCAGTAAAAAAATTCCCCGTGCGACTCGTATCCGGTCTTTTTACCGTATGAATCGTACAAGTGCCGTACGAACTGGCAATCACGATTCGCATGGGAAAAAGACCATACGAATCGCATTGGGAATAATTCCCCACACGTCCTCGGGTCGGAAAAAGTGTCCGACACGTCCTCGTACGATTTACCGTACAAACGTGAAAAGCGAAGTCCGACCGGGGAATCACGATCCGTCCCTGGCGTCCGAATGTACAACCGTATGGTGAAAAGACCGTCCGCACCGAACTCCTATAACAACCATGGAGACGTCCAAACAGGTGCCCGGTACGTGCCGTACCCCCCCAGCCCCCGCATGTACGTGTCGAACCCCCGTGTATGTACACCCGAGTACGTGTCGAACTGTACGTGTCGAACCCCCCGTGTATGTACACCCGAGTACGTGTCGAACCCCCCGTGTATGTACACCCGTGTACGTTCGAGTCGTACCCCCACCCGTGTATGTATGGTGCGTACCCCCAGCACCGTACATACACGGGTGGGGGTACGACTCGAACGTACTCGGGTGTACATACACGGGGGGGTTCGACACGTACTCGGGTGTACATACACGGGGGGGTTCGACACGTACTCGGATGTACATACACGGGGGGGTTCGACATGTACTCGGGTGTATATACACGGGGGGGTTCGACACGTACTCGGGTGTACATACACGGGGGGTACGACTCGAACGTACTCGGGTGTACATACACGGGGGTTCGACACGTACATGCGGGGGCTGGGGGGGGGGTACGGCGCGTCCATGCGGGGGCTGGGGGGGGTACGGCGCGTCCATGCGGGGGCTGGAGGGGGGGTACGGCGCGTCCATGCGGGGGCTGGGGGGGGTACGGCGCGTCCATGCGGGGGCTGGTACGGCGCGTACATGTGGGGGCTGGGTGGGGTACGGCGCATACATGCGGGGGCTTGGGGGGGGTACGGCGCGTCCATGCGGGGGCTGGGGGGGTCCGGCGTGTACATGCGGGGGCTGGGGGGGGTACCGCGTGTCCATGCGGGGGCTGGGGGGGGTACGGCGCGTACATGCGGGGGCTGGGGGGGGTACGGCGCGTACATGCGGGGGCTGGGGGGGGTACGGCGCGTACATGCAGGGGCTGGGGGGGGTACGGCGCTTACCGGGCCACCTACTCTGGTCGTTTCGCGCCGTACTTCGCATTTGCGGCACTTTTTGGGTGCCGTGAAAATATAGCCGTCCGGACTGCTGTCAGTTCGAATCGTAATTCCTGGGTCGTGAAACGCTGCCTAGAAGCGTCCCGACGTCACGTCGCAGCATTCCCGGATCACATTCATATGCATATTTTCGTCGGTCGGTGTTTTTTACGATTCGTACGGAAATGGTGTTTCCGTGCGAATCGTAATTCCATGTTTGTAATGTTTTACAACCGGGTACGAGTCGGACGGAGAATACGCTCCGACCGACGGTTCGTACCCGGTTTTTACCGGATCGTAATCGGCACCCTACTTTTGCATTGACTATAGTGGGATTTATATTGATATATTTTTGGTTATTTCAATTATAATATTTATAATTATTCATGTATTTAATATTTTATCAATTTTTTATTTTGTTTGACTTTTTCATTTGTAATTAAAATGGTTTGTTTTTTAAATATTTCCCGTTATTGGATATATGTATTTAAATTAATTTTTTAAGGAATTACATTAAAATGTTTATTAAAAAATATAAATGAAAAATATTAATTTTTGTTATATTTTTAAATTAGACATATGTAAATAAAAATATGTATATTAATATATATATGTCCCCACAATTGCCACTTAGCTGCTGAACTCTTTTCATGACGGGTGCTTCCTTCGTGCAAGTGGCATGCACGTAAAAATATATACCAACAAAGAGTCCCTACTTCCAGGAATCACAGGGGCACTCACAGGTTCTGCAATCCTTTCTTTTTTTTCACCCAGCATGACGCGTTTCGTCGTTATGTGACTTTCTCAAATGCTGTTTAAGTGATTAAAAGGGGTTTATGGAAGTCCGATGTTTAAAAAGCCACGTAGGCTCCTCCTGCACAGCGTTTCAGCAAGGATGGACCAAGAATGCAAGCCGGTCCCTACAGGTGTATTTGTTGCCATCTTGGAGTAGGTATCCCATATCGTAGTGTTCTATAATATATATATATATATATATATATATATATATGTCTGTTTAAATTTTTTAAAATAATAATAATTGTTATCTTTTTCATAACAATTATTAAATATATTTTATTTTCATTATATTAGTATAACATTTTTTAATTAATGTTTATTATTTAAATATGTATATTTAAAAATTGATATGTTAGGCAACTATAAGGCTGATTACGATGGCGGTCGGCGGGTATGGGACCTCCCGACAAGCTGTCGGTGGTCCTGCACCCCAAATTACAATGCGACTGCCTTCAAGGCGGTCGCAAAGTGTATTGTTTGTAAAACAGCATTTGCTGCTGGCTGCAGCACACGCCGCAGTCCAAAAAACACACATTGTACATATGCCGGCACTATGTGGCAGGCACCATGCAGTACTCTAACTGAGATTACCGGCACCGGGCGTTAGTCCTATTTCCCGATACTGATTGTTATATATATATATATATATATATATATGTTCGTGTGGAATAGAACCCCAATAAAATCTGGGATATCTACGTTCCTGTGAGTGCTGGTGCTATTATTTGTACCGTGAGAAGTGGATTTTTTGAGTCTGCGTGGTGTCCGTCACTGCGCTACAGAGCACCCCACCGTGAGTGAAGGGGAGAGCAAGACGGAGTCTGAGCGCGATATATATATATGTATTCAACAAACAGCGTTGCCGAGTATGTCCACAATTAAACAAATGGGTAACCAGCTGGAAAGGCTACGAAAAAAGGAAACAAGCAGATGGTGGGAGGCCACCTCCCTGCAAAATTACCTGGAGGTTAATAGAATCCCACGAGGGCTGAGGATCTTCATTATACCCACACTGAGCTGGCCAAAGGCACAGTTACTCAAAGACTGGACAGAGAATACCTACACGTGCTCCAAGAATATGCTGCATATGTTGATAAAGAATGCATGGGATGAGCACAATGAGCTGGCTCAACAGATCCAAACACTGATGGATGACCTGGAGAAGAACCCGGACCAAAATGAGGTTAAGAGCGTCCTGAAGGCCGTGGATGACAGAATAAAATCTTTTGAAAAAGGAGTAATTGAAAGGAAAGAGAGAAAATTCCAGCGTGATGAAAGAGATTACCGAACCGGGCGAATATTAACCTTCGCAAGGAAGTTCGATAAAATAAGAGCGGATATGGCGATAGATAAAGCCCTTTGAATAGTGGAAAAAGGCACAGACGGCTCCATCACGGATCTGAGCTCCGACCAAGAATCTGTGGACAGTGGTGCATCTAATCAGGGGGAATTGTCTTCTTTTTCCGAGGAACTGCGCCTCATACAAAGAAACCAGGAACAGTCGTTCAGGAGAAAACCGGGGGGAAGAGGAAGAGGCGCCAACATGAGAGCAAAAAAAGACAGTGCAGGAGAAGAAAAGAACAGCAACACTGGCGTGGGAACAAGAAGCCAGAACAACAAGAGGAAGTAATGGAGGCCAACTCTCAACAATTGATGGTAATGAACCTTTCTAGCAGACCTATAACTGTAATAGAAGAACAAGTCTTGAAACTAGGTCTGTCCTTCTGTCCTGATGCTCCCATAGACTATGCTCAAACACGCATTGACCTATATCAATTTGTATGCAAAGATAAATTGTTTAAAATGCATAGCATACGGGGGAATGTGAACAGCAGTAACATTTCCTCACGCGACTTAAATAATGACACACCACCAACACAAGCGATAGCTGACATCCCCACACTCAGGTGCCGATCACGATCCGGCAAAAACCGGGTACGAACCGTCGGACGGAGCACAATCTCCGCCCGACGCGTACCCGGTCGTCAATTTTTACAAACAAGGAATTACGATTCGCACGGGTACACCATTACCGTACGAATCGTAAAAAAGGCCGACCGAACAAAAAAACACCTACCAATGCGATCCGGGAAAGCGCCGACCTGACGTCGGGACGCTCGCAGCCAGCCATTCACGACCCAGGAATCACGATTCACACCGACGTCACCCCGCACGGTGAATATTTTGCGGCAGCCAAAAACTGCCGGGAAATCAGGACGACGCGAACAAGGACCACCAGTACGCGACGGACAGACGACGACGCGAACAAGGAGGACCAGTACGTGACGGACACACAGGACGACGCCACCAAGGAGGACCCGTACGCGACAGGACGACGCGATCAAGGAGTACCAGTACGCGACGGACA
Source organism: Triturus cristatus (assembly GCF_964204655.1). Taxonomy (NCBI): domain Eukaryota; kingdom Metazoa; phylum Chordata; class Amphibia; order Caudata; family Salamandridae; genus Triturus; species Triturus cristatus. Next base: position 523,841,566 of record NC_140584.1, read on the forward strand.
GACATGGACCCGAACCTACGAGTCATCCCTGCCCTCATAGCAGTCCACCTCCTCTACAGGTTACGACGCAGACGCCGCAGAAGGTCAGAATAACTAAAGGAGGGGGGAAAGTGGGGTGGGGTGGGGGTGGCAGGACCAGGGCAGGCCACAAAACAACCACATAAGTCACACACCACACATGGCCTGGACATACCTGACTCCCATGCCCTGGTCACCACGAGGGGGTGGGGGCGTGTCCTGATAAGCCAGCGACCGCCACAACGGAAGTCCGTCACCACGCGAACCGGCAACACAACCAGACAGGTACGTCCCGTACCCACGCCTGAAGAGCGTGGGTACGAGTCGGACCACGCCCACACACGTCACCCCAACAATGGCGGGACGGATCGCACCCACGTGGCAAAGGCCTGGGTACGGGCCGCACAAACATCACATAGCGTGGGGACGGATATGTACGGACCCTACCCCCACCCCGTATGCAAGGAGCGCACCCCCCACCCCAACAGTGAAAGTACGACCCGTACCCTCACCCGCGTATGCATGGAGCGTACCCCCCACCCCAACAGTGTAAGTACGACCCGTACCCCCACCCGCGTATGCATGGAGCGTACCCCCCAGCCCAACAGTGTAAGTACGACCCGTACCCCCACCCGCGTATGCATGGAGCGTACCCCCATGCCAACAGTGTAAGTACGACTCGAACCCTCACCCGCGTATGCATGGAGCGTACCCTCCATGCCAACAGTGTAAGTACGACTCCAACCCTCACCCGCGGACGTACGGACCGTACCCCCACCCCCACCAGTGTAAGTACGACTCCTACCCCCACCCGCGGACTCACGGACCGTACCCCCACCCCAACAGTGTAAGTACGACCCGTACCCCCACCCGCGTATGCAAGGAGCGTACCCCCCAGCCCAACAGTGTAAGTACGACCCGTACCCTCACCCGCGTATGCATGGAGCGTACCCCCACCACACCAGTGTAAGTAGACTCGTACCCTCACCTCGAATGCATTGAGCGTACCCCCACCGTACATATCCTGAAATCGGAGGTGTGTGTGCAGAGTCCACCCAGCAGTGCCCTGAGACAGGAGGGGTGGGTGTGGAGTCCTCCCAGCAGTGCCCTGAGACAGGAGGGGTGTGTGCAGAGTCCTCCCAGCGGTGCCCTGAGACAGGAGGGGTGGGTGCCTATCACTAACAGCAGTGCCCTGAGACAGGAGGGGTGGGTGCCTATCACTCCCAGCAGTGCCCTGAGCCAAGAGGGGTGGGTGTGGAGTCCTCCCAGCAGTGCCCTGAGACAGGAGGGGTGGGTGTGGAGTCCTCCCAGCAGTGCCCTGAGACAGGAGGGGTGGGTGTGGAGTCCTCCCAGCAGTGCCCTGAGACAGGAGGGGTGTGTGCAGAGTCCTCCCAGCAGTGCCCTGAGACAGGAGGGGTGGGTGCCTATCACTCCCAGCAGTGCCCTGAGCCAAGAGGGGTGGGTGTGGAGTCCTCCCAGCAGTGCCCTGAGACAGGAGGGGTGGGTGTGGAGTCCTCCCAGCAGTGCCCTGAGACAGGAGGGGTGTGTGCAGAGTCCTCCCAGCAGTGCCCTGAGACAGGAGGGGTGGGTGCCTATCACTAACAGCAGTGCCCTGAGACAGGAGGGGTGGGTGCCTATCACTCCCAGCAGTGCCCTGAGCCAGGAGGGGTGGGTGTGGAGTCCTCCCAGCAGTGCCCTGAGACAGGAGGGGTGGGTGTGGAGTCCTCCCAGCAGTGCCCCGAGACAGGAGGGGTGTGTGCAGAGTCCTCCCAGCAGTGCCCTGAGACAGGAGGGGTGGGTGCCTATCACTCCCAGCAGTGCCCTGAGACAGGAGGGGTGGGTGTGGAGTCCTCCCAGCAGTGCCCTGAGACAGGAGGGGTGGGTGTGGAGTTCTCCCAGCAGTGCCCTGAGACAGGAGGGGTGTGTGCAGAGTCCTCCCAGCAGTGCCCTGAGACAGGAGGGGTGGGTGCCTATCACTCCCAGCAGTGCCCTGAGACAGGAGGGGTGGGTGTGGAGTCCTCCCAGCAGTGCCCTGAGACAGGAGGGGTGGGTGTGGAGTCCTCCCAGCAGTGCCCTGAGACAGGAGGGGTGTGTGCAGAGTCCTCCCAGCAGTGCCCTGAGACAGGAGGGGTGGGTGCCTATCACTCCCAGCAGTGCCCTGAGACAGGAGGGGTGTAACACATGTGTGTGAGGCCAGAATTATCCACATGCATACTGGCTACAAGGGAACATGTCCCCATGAACTCATGTCAACAGACTCCACACACAAGTACAGTGATCACCAAGGATGCCACGATTGTTGCAGGTGGAGACATGGCCCTGCATGCATGGCCAAAGTAGAAGGGCTCCGTCACACACACAGCTCATGTAGACACAGCTCTGCGCTAAACATTGGGAACACCCTGCAGGGAAGAAAGCTGGGTACACAGAGGAAGGAATACACCCTGGGACAAGTGCACCATGCAGTAACTGCTTACATGAACAAAGAAAGTTAGCCAACACCTTGTGATGGCACACAGATCCCAGGGTCCCACCAATGAGCAGTACACTACTACATATCCCACACACCCAAACCCTTACACACCACCCAAAACCATGTAGCAGCCCCACCAACACCAATACCAGCATAGCAGTAGTGTGATAATGAAAACAAAATTAAGCTTTATTCAGCATGAGCACAATGTCCGTGGATCGCAGGCAGTTCAATCTTCACAAAGCCCATAGGGCAGTCAATGATTCTCAGCTGGATGGGGGACACAGTGGGATGCGTGTCCCCTACCTTGCCTGCACAGTCAAATGGCATCGTCTTCCACACTGGTGAGGGCATCAGGGGGGGGGGGAAGCAACAGGCACCGCAGGGACATCAGGGCAAAGGGGCGGCGTTGTGGGTGCAGGGATGGAGGACTCCACCACAGGGGGTAGGTCAGTGCCAAAGGCGGAGGCCAGGATGGCACTACACACCTTTGCAAGGTCCTCCAGGGAGTCCCCTGCACCCGAAGGGACCTCAGGCCCCAAGGAGGGGGGGGGGTCAGAGGGATGGGTCGCAGCGCCACCGGGGGAGGGTGGAGACAGGGGGGGAGACTCAACCACCCTGACCGGGGACCTCCTTGACCGCTTGCGTGGTGGTGTAACTGTGGGGCTCAGGGACAGAGCGGCCATGAAGGAGTCCTTGGGGGAGATGTGGCCAGGAGAGCTGAGGGGAGGGGATTTGGAGGGAGTGGACTGGGTGGAATGCGGACTCCCACTATGGCTGCGTGTCACACGTTTGCCCCCCGACCCAGTGGGTGTGCCTACCTCACCCTGTGTGTGCGTGTCAGGAGGAGTGCGGTGGACCTTCCCTGCTGGTGTGGTGCCCGTGTCCGTTGATGTGGGTGCATGCCGACGTCTGGGTGTACGTGGGACAGGCATGGGAGTGGGAAGTGTGGATGGGGCAGGGGTAGGTGGGGGGAGGTCGCGCTGCAGGAGACCCACTGCTGCAGTCAGTGTGGAGTCTATGGACCTCAGCAAGTTGCGTTGGTCAGCCTGCGATGAATGAATGCCCTCCAAGAAAGCCTCGATGTTGGTGAGGGTTTTGCCGTGGGCATGGAGGACATTAAGGATCGCAGCCTGACCAACCTGCAGTTGCCGCTGGATGTCCACAGACTCTGCATTGGCGGCAGCAGTGGAGACAGGGGCAGGGGGTGCGGTGCCTGGCAGGAAGGAGACATGCTGTGACCGGGCACACTGGGAAGGGACACGAGCAAGTGGGAGGCGGCTGGTGGGAACTGAGGGGGCGGTGCGAGGTGTTGTTCCGCTGTCAGCTGCTGGTGCAGCCACCGCCCACTCGGAGACATCCTCCTCGGACCTGTCAGCTTCGTATTCTGACGTGCCAGTCGACAGGTCCTCGGCCGCACTATCCTCCACCTCTGTCCCACTCGATGTGCCAGCCCCGATGTCACGGCTGGCACTGGTGCTCGGTCCCTCCGCCTTGCCTGTGTCCATGTCTCCCTCTGTGTCCCCCGACGATGCTGTGGGCAGGGTGGAGAGACAGAAATTAATCAGACAGCTGTACACATCAGTCACATGAGTCCAATCGACATAGGTAACACTGCATAGCCTGAAAAGGAAGATCCCTAACATCTACTAAACAAGGTACCGATGTAGGGCATGAAACACACAGTTGGTTGAGCCACCATGCCACTGAAATACCATGGAGAGCATGAGACAATAGCTAAACACAGGAAACGGAGTCTGACATAGCACCCAGGCCCTGGGGACAATCCAGCACTGCATCTGCACCACACAGCGTTGGCGAAAATACCGATGACCAGGGACCATATCCATGAACTTGAGACACATGCTGCATAGGTAATGCTGAAAACATGCCCAACATGACTCGGTCACTGCACATTGAGTGTGTGTCCAGACACATCACACACTGCCCAGACCCAGCAAGTAGAAATCAGGATTTGACACATAGGCATTGCCCGCCCCAACAAGACCCTACACGAGGCAAATTGTTGAGACACAGGTGGCACCAACATCTCATAGTCTGGGTGATACACACAGGGGCAGGCAAAAAGCAAGATTGGACGCCAAACAGCCAAGGTGCGCCTGTACAAATAATGAGGTACCAGTGCCCATCCTCAGATGAGTATAACAAGACACACAGGCACTGGCAACTGTGAGTATGAAGAAGGACAATCAGGTCAGGCTGCACAGTGGACACCTGTACAAAATAGCACGTCTATATACATGGTGACAGGGGACAATGGCACAGAGCACAACCTACGCTGTAGACACTGAGATTGTCCACGTTTATGATGACACATACACCACTGAGGAAAAGGTGCCCCAGGGGACAGTAGTGGGCACGCAACTACATACTACTGAATGGTAATGACTGCAACACACGTCACCATCCCTGCACTATGTGTATCGCACACTCATGCACATCATGTCACAGGCCACTACATAGGACATGCGCGCTGTAAGGCATGACACATGAGAGACCAACTCCCATGTCTGGAGTCAGCATCAGTGCCAACTGACATGGAACCCACATGCAGTGAACTTGACAGTGCACAGGCAAGGTCCCACAACCTGTTACACCCCACCCCCACACATGATGCTACAGTCATTGTTCTCGTGGACAAAGCGCCAGCCTACATTACCTTGTGAAGGAGTGACTACACACAGACCAGGGAACACATTGCAAGGAGGGGAAGGGTGGCAGGGGCGCAGCGCTATACTGGGGCAAACAGGATCTGCACAGCACCTTTAAACCCTGCCAGTGAATTCATGCTACTGTGCCCTTACAAATGCCGGTGACACACAACAAACACACATGTACCTACCCCCTTCCGGCTGCTGCATCGCCTGTAAGCGCCTCTCCAGGTCTGGAAAGACCACCGGCAGCACACGCCTGTGGAGGTGGCTCAGACGGCGGCGGCCGCGGTTCTTGTGGCTCTCAGGTGAGTCCCCCAGCAGGAGCCGTGCAATCCTCCAGTCCAGCACCGGATATCCTGCCAGCGTTTCCTCACCTGGGGCAGGCTCCGCCTCCGACCATCCACACCCCTCACGGCACTGACGGCGGTCAGACAGATCTGCTCCTTGGCAGTGGCGCCTACCTGTGAGGAGGAACAAGTGACACCACATCAATACACCAGCCACATGTCACAGAGAGACATATGGGTACAAATTAGCTGGTTACAACAAGGCATGTCATGCAGCCAACGCATTGCACCTTTGTCATAGGGACATCATCCCCTGGTGAGGGAAAAAGCAGTACGTGCCACAGTGGGTACACAGGTGGAATGATGGCAATGTCACAATCAATGATCAAGGCTCACACTGTGCATCACACCCACCCCTCCTGTCTCAGGGCACTGCTGTGAGTGATAGGCCCCCACCCCTCCTGTCTCAGGGCACTGCTGTTAGTGATAGGCCCCCACCCCTCCTGTCTCAGGGCACTGCTGTTAGTGATAGGCCCCCACCCCTCCTGTCTCAGGGCACTGCTGTTAGTGATAGGCCCCCACCCCTCCTGTCTCAGGGCACTGCTGTTAGTGATAGGCCCCCACCCCTCCTGTCTCAGGGCACTGCTGTGAGTGATAGGCCCCCACCCCTCCTGTCTCAGGGCACTGCTGGGAGGACTCTGCACACACCCCTCCTGTCTCAGGGCACTGCTGTGAGTGATAGGCCCCCACCCCTCCTGTCTCAGGGCACTGCTGGGAGGACTCTGCCCACACCCCTCCTGGCTCAGGGCACTGCTGTTAGTGATAGGCTCCCACCCCTCCTGTCTCAGGGCACTGCTGGGAGGACTCTGCACACACCCCTCCTGTCTCAGGGCACTGCTGTGAGTGATAGGCCCCCACCCCTCCTGTCTCAGGGCACTGCTGGGAGGACTCTGCCCACACCCCTCCTGGCTCAGGGCACTGCTGTGAGTGATAGGCCCCCACCCCTCCTGTCTCAGGGCACTGCTGGGAGGACTCTGCACACACCCCTCCTGTCTCAGGGCACTGCTGTGAGTGATAGGCCCCCACCCCTCCTGTCTCAGGGCACTGCTGGGAGGACTCTGCACACACCCCTCCTGGCTCAGGGCACTGCTGTTAGTGATAGGCCCCCACCCCTCCTGTCTCAGGGCACTGCTGTTAGTGATAGGCCCCCACCCCTCCTGTCTCAGGGCACTGCTGTGAGTGATAGGCCCCCACCCCTCCTGTCTCAGGGCACTGCTGGGAGGACTCTGCACACACCCCTCCTGTCTCAGGGCACTGCTGTGAGTGATAGGCCCCCAAACCTCCTGTCTCAGGGCACTGCTGGGAGACATCAGGCACCCCCCCCTGGGACCCCCCCGACAGTACATGGCATGTGTGTTACACCTGGACACAATGGCAGAAGTCACAGTCACAACATAGGGACAGTCTGTGGCAGTGGCCTATGCACTCACCTGATACCCTGGTCGCCCATACAGCATGGAGTACTGTGGGAGGATCACATCCAGCAGAGCCATGTTCTCCTCCAGGGTGAATGGCTGTGTCCTCTCCACAGCCCTTGACATGGTTCCAGGGAATCAGTAGCAGCAGCTGGGTCGACGAATGCAAAGATGTGCAGGCCAGTACTCCCTCATGGGACCTGGCTGCCTTATATGTGCCCTTCTGCCCAGTCTCATGCACAGGAGTACAGAGTGATTGGTCACTCACATTTGCATCCTATGTTTCCACCAATCCCTTCAAACCTAGCAGTCTGTGGGTTCTCTATCGGTTTCATTCTCCTGCATGATGTCAGCCCCACAAACACATTGCAACAAAGTAGAATAATTCCAACTGACTTCTGCTGTGCACCTTCCAGAACAATTTCGAAATTTGAACTTGGTCTCCATGACAACCAGCATGCATGTAGGCCTTAATACTTGTCCCCTATGTAATTTGGAGCATCACACACAGGTACGGTGCGTTTCGGGGCCCTAGGGCACCCCAAATGCATGGCAACGGCCCGTACATGCATGCCTACGTTCACTATCACTATGGGTCTGCACGCGTATGCGTACTCGTAGTGGTACGGGCCGTACACTCGCATGTACGCTCACTATCACTACGAGTACGCATACGCGTGCAGACCCATAGTGATAGTGAGCGTAGATGCGTGTGTACGGTCCGTACCACTACGGGTACGCATACGCGTGCAGACCCATAGTGATAGTGAGCATAGATGCGTGTGTACGGTCCGTACCACTACGGGTACGCATACGCGTGCAGACCCATAGTGATAGTGAGCGTAGATGTGTGTGCACGGTCCGTACCACTACGGGTACGCATACGCGTGCAGACCCATAGTGATAGTGAGCGTACATGTGTGTGTACGGCCCTATCACTATGGGTCTGCACGCGTATGCGTACTCGTAGTGCTACGGACCGTACAAATGCCTGTACGCTCGCCATCACGATGGGTACACATACGGCAGCACTCCCACAGTGATTTGGGAACATACACAGGCCCTCTTAGCAGCAGTACGGCGGTTTTTACACATCACTGTGGTGATAGGCGACACACAGGTAGTAATAGGGCGGACATACTTGTCCATGGATGGACATACTTGTCCAGGAATGGACATCAAGGCATCGTCTGTGCATTACTACATGTGTGGGGCACAGGTGTCATAGGCTGTGATGTGGAACATGCCTCCTGAGTGGAGAAGGCACCAGATGTATGATGAGATGTGTACAGGTGTACTGTGTGAGGGTGCAATGTGTGCCAGGCATGCCCTTGACTCCTTTGACATGTGTGCATGTCGGACTGCGCACTTGGGGTGAGCGTCACTGGCATGGCACGGACACCAACACACGGAAGTGTCCCATGATGCCCGGTACAGGGGTCATGACACATGACTTGTCACTACCCACAGTGCACAATGTGACTATGTCATATATGTGTCCGGGATTTACATCAGGTTGATGTTGTAGCACCCTCAAAAGCTGCAGCCGTTGCAGCAACCAACATGTGGCTGTGTGTAGATTGTCATTGCACACTGTTCCGCACACCATGCCACATGTGTTATCGGATGTGAGGTGCACATGTATGCATGGGACACGGAGTAGCGTGACAGGGCCATGTCAGCATCCTCACAAGGAATGTGTGGTGAGTCATGACATGTGCACCTTCATGGCAAGGTGTGTGGGCTGGACTAGTGTAATGTCATGTGACCTGTGGCTCCAGTGTTCCGCTACCAGTCTCTGCAATCGGCATCCCACTTCTGCTGATGTGTGGGTGTATGTCACTCCTGTCTTGCGTCGGGCTGTTCACTTGCACTGGGACACAGCTATTCCCATGGCGTGGCATGGGGAGGTTCTCAATCACCGTGTGTAGCTGGGTCTTGGAAGGAGTGTCACCTTGCATCCATACGTGTCCTGGGCATGTAGCACATACCTGACTCCCTATGTAGCATGTGTGTATTGCCAGATTTACATGTGCTCAGTAGACATGAGTTGTTGTCGTAGTGCACTCACTCTTCCTTGTCACTTCCTCATTACTGCAGAGCACCGCCTCTTGCCCGGATAATTCCAGACTTGGCTGCCATGCAGGAGAATGACAGCATCCGGCTCTACCGCTTCACCCAACCGTTGATTCTGGAGTTGACGGCGAGACTGACACCATACCTGCAACCGCTGCACAGGTATCCCACGGCACTGACACCCCAGCTGAAGGTAATGGCTGCCCTACATTTCCTTGCCACGGGTACCTTTCAATATACCATAGCTCATGTTGGTGGCATGTCCCAGAGCATGTTCAGCGGTGTGCTGCATGATTTCTTAGAGGCCATGTTGATTCACCTGGATGACTTCATCAAGTTCCCAACCCCTGAACAGATGACAGAGGTCAAGCGTGGATTCTATGCCCTGGGAGGGATGCCCCATGTCATTGGGTCCATTGATGGGACACATGTAGCTTTGGTACCACCACACGCACGGGAGGTGGCGTACCGAAATCGGAAGCACTACCACTCCATCAATGCCCTTGTGGTGTGTCTGTCCAACATGGTGATTTCACATGTCTGTGCTCGTTTCCCAGGATCAGCACACGATGCCTACATCATGAGGTGTAGCGGGATGCCTGATATGATGATGCAGCTGCGCAACGAACGGGCATGTGTTGTTGGTGGGTACAGTCTGTCTGTCCTGTATTCTGTATAGCCGAGCAGCACGACCGCTTCGCCAGTTCTAACGATATCCATGTGCTTTCCTTGTAGGGGACGCTGGCTATCCCAACATGCCTTGGCTGCTGACACCTCTCCGCAACCCCATCACGCCGGCCCAGCTCCGCTACAACACCGCCCATGGCCGGACAAGGCGAGTGATAGAGAGGACGTTTGGCATGCTGAAGAGCCGATTCCGGTGCCTCCACAAGACCGGCGGCGCACTCCCATATGCCCCGGCGAAGGTTTGCAAGATCTTCATGGTCTGCTGCATGCTGCACAACATGGCAGTTGAAAGAGCTGTGCCACTCATCCTGAATCAACATGACGAGGACCATCCACCCGTGGAGGACGAAGGGCTTGGCAATGGGGCTAGTGATGTGGAGGATGTGGAGCCGCAAGAGGACATCCGGACTCGCCTCATACGCGACTTCTTTGCTTAGTGGTGAGTACCAGTGTCTGAGTGTGCACGCCTTGGTCCCCGTGTGGCATATGTTGTGATGTGTGTCTCCACCTGCATGTATGGCACGTGAGTCAGAGGTGTGTGTGGGTGTGTCACTGGAGTGATGGTGGCAGTGATGGTAGTATTTCCCCACTCATAATTGTGACCTAGCATGTTGTCATCCATACATGTGTCGAGTCAATGCACATGCAAGTGGCTGTGCTTTTTGTGGCTGACTTCTTGTGTGTCTCTCTTCCCCAGGTACCCGCGCATGCCATCTTCTGGTTGCATTGTTGTGGCACTGCTATTCCTCATGGACATGGCATCGTGGGCTGACTCAGCGTTACAGGCACGGACACGTTTGGAAGTCTCCATGGGGTAAGGGATGCATCTGGGGTGTATTGGGTGTGGCAGTTGTTCACGATGTGTGCACACTGCCCCGGTCGGGGTTTTGTTCCTCTGCAGACATGTGGCATCCCCATGGGACACGACATGCAGCTGGGTACACCTGAATAGATGGGCTGCCTGGTTGTCAGTCATCAGTGATGGGATAGTGGATTGTGATGATGGCATCAATGTGTGTGACACTGCCCTCGGACACATACGGTTAACATTGTCTTGACATGGCGTGGGACTTCCACATCAGCGGATCTATGGTGTATGTCAGGCTCTCCGTGTGCAGCTGTGGGTATTTAGCTGTTAGCCGACACTTGTGTGCCAGTTCCATGGCTATCACGCATTTGTGCTGCAGAAGGGGGGTGCCAGTGTTGGACCCACATGTTACTCCACATGATGTGTTCATGTGTACTTCAAGTTGCCTCTGCAATCCCAAAAACATGACTAATAAAGGTGTCCCTATGCCTCCAAGGTGCCTCTTCTCAGTCAATGCTGGTGTGTTGGCACGGTGCATCCTGAATGTCTGGCATGGTATTCCCTGATTGTGGCTATGTGTCAATGTGTCGAGTGGCAAGATGCAAGCTGTGTGTGTGTGCTGAGACTGTGTATTGGGCATGATGTCCATGACTGTGTGGGTATTGTGACATGTGCCATCCCCATGCATCCAACGTTGTCCATGACCCCATTCTCTGCATCCACCGGACTCAAGCTTGCAGGACATGGTTCTGCCACCTGTCTACACATACCTGGGTGCCCCCCAGGACACTGGCCAGGATCCCTGACCTCTGCGCATGACTGTTGCTGTACTCAATGTGTCTGTCAGCACGGTTGTTCGGCCACCCCCTCAGCTGGTTGTGCCCATCACGGGTGTGTATGGTGCTCCATGTCTGTCTTGCCTAATAAACTGTGACCCATGTGTCCTGTGCCAGACTCAGGCCCCAGGGTGTGGATGGTTGAAGAGAACAGATGACTCAGGCATGTTTAGACTTTACAAGACACATGTTAGGTAATAATGCTACCAGCAGGCATCTACTCTTAATAGTGTGATTTATTATTGGGGGGGGGGGACAAAGTGAGGGGCTTTCCGGGATTAGGGAATCCAAAGTTCAGTAGGGGAGTTGGTGTCCTTGCCATTGGAAATCCTCAGAGTCCATGCCACAGTCTTTGTCAACATTGGTCAGCCAGTGACCAGCAGGGCCATGTGGCAGAGAATGTCTCTTGATGCTGTGATGCTGTTGCTCCAGTGGGCCAGGTGCCAGGCCAGGTGTCCTGGGAGATGGTGATGTAGCAGCCACCCTCACGGTCCTTTCCGTGGACGACCCGGCCTCCTGCGGGGAACATCACCAGCAGGCCGTGACGACGTCTGGGATGCTCCGTCGGATGTTTCCTCCTCCTCCTCCTGATCCCTCCCTGTGGGTGGTGATGTTCTCTGCCTTCTGGCACAGGGAGGGTCGGCCATGGTGTCGGCCATCCGACGGAGTGTAGCGTGAATCCCCTGGAACGCCGTCACTTGCTCAGCCTGTCTGTCCTCCATCCTCCGTTGGTGTACCAGTAGACAGGCTATTAGCTCTGCATGTTGCTGGGCCTGCTGGGTCTTGATCCCCTCGAGGACGGACACAACCTGGGCCATGCCCGTGGTGTCCTGCCGGTATGAGTCCAGGATGTTACGGACATGGGAAAATACCGGATCCCCAGCCAACTGGTCAGGCTCGCGCCTCCGCCGTCCTCCACTCCCACCACCCCTGCCCACTTGCGCCTGGCCTGCACTTGTGGGCACATCGGGTCTCCGGGACCCCTGAGGGGTGGCATTGGCGTTGTCGCCTGCCTCCTCCTGGGTGCCCGGGACACCGTGTCCCTCCTGGCGAGCCTGGCTGCATTGTGGTGTTGGGGCAGGGATCATGGGTGTCTCCTGGGATGTGGCAGGAGTGGGGGTGGTGGTTGGCACGGTTGTACCTGACGCAGGTGCTGCAGGTGGTTGCACACCAGAGGGGCCAGGTCGGTCGGGGTCGTCCGCAGAGTGGTGAGAGTGGTCGCTGCCGGTGGGATCGGTCTCCTGCAGATCCGGGTCCTGTGAGTGTTCCCCCCCAGTGTTGGGGGGTGCAGCACGACGTTGACCTGTGTGTGAGAGAGACAATGTTAATTTTGGTCCATGCAACAACCATGTTTCATCCATTTCAAAGTTGGCACATTTCCTCTTGGAATTAGGATCTGTCTTGCATTCCACTCACAGTGCACTTGTGCATGGGTGTGTCCCTTGGGCACCAATTTGGCCCCTTTAACTATGTGTGGCACAGTCTTACTTGCTGCGTCAAGTGTGACTGCAGTCAGCAGTGGAGTGTGCAGGTGTGGCGAGCCATGCATTTGCGCCTTCCTTGTAGCACTGTCCATGTGCACATGGAGTGGATCCACACACTTATATGATGCAGGTAGCTGTCCTTGTGCTCGTGTACAGGTTGTGACATGGCCCTGCGTTTTGCCATGATGAAGAGGGGGGGTTCTGGCACTGGCCACCCTTGTCTACATGCACGCAGTCCACCTGCTGACGAGCAGACATTCCCACACACCAAAGGACTGATTTGCTCTCCCTGTGTCTCCCTCCTTCTCTGTCCCCCTCTCCCTCCCTCTCTGTCCCCCTCTCCCTCCCTCTCTGTCCCCCTCTCCCTCCCTCTGTGTGTCAGCCTCCTCCCTCTGTCCGTCTTCCTGTGTCTCCCTCCCTCTCTGTCCCCCTCTCCCTCCCTCTCTGTCCCCCTCTCCCTCCCTCTGTGTGTCAGCCTCCTCCCTCTGTCCGTCTCCCTCCCTCTCTGTCCCCCTCTCCCTCCTTCTCTGTCCCCCTTTCCCTCCCTCTGTGTGTCCCCCTCTGTCACCTCGGCCCAGCTTCCTGGGCACAGACTGTTAGCAGATCTTTGAGTGGCCCTTGGCTTGTTGATGTGAGTTTGTTTCTGATCTCCAGGCAGCCATTTGGTGTGATGTGTGTCTGTGCGCTGCTGCTGTGGTGGTGTGTGCTGCCACTCTTTCACAATGTTGGCTGTTCATTAGCTGCCGTCATGTGCAAACCAGTGCCTTCACCCCCATGTGTTGATGCAAGGCGTCCGCCATTTGCTGGCAAGTCATTCCTGTGTTGGGACACACTGTTTGTCTGGCTGTGACCTAGGCCATATGGGCAGAGGGCATTGTTGTCTGCTTTGGAGTCGCACTATGTGATTTTTGGTGCCCAGCCTCCCGCCATCCGGGTTACCGTGTCATGTGTTGTTGTCTTCTGTGGCCTGTGACTTGACATTGTCCAGCTGGGTGCATGGGGCATGGTGGCAGCAGTGGCATGTGCCTGCTCATGGAGTGTGTGTGAGTCATGCGATGGCTTGTGGTGGTTGCGTGCCTGTTAGTAATTTTGGTTGTGGTTGCAGTTCCCCCCATGTGAGGTGCGTTGTTTGTGTACTCACCCGGGTCTCGGAGTCCTTCTAATCCTTGAACTGCCTCCACCGGCAGTATGGCCATCACCCTCTCCTCCCAGGGATGGTACTGTACGGGTCTGCGGGAGGGCCCTCCTCCGGTGGCGTTGGCCTGGTCGTGTTCCTCCTGCCTCTTGGCTCTGACCCTCCTCCGCAGATCGTACCACCTGTTCTGGCAATCCTGCTTGGTCCTCCTGGTGTCCGCAACGGCATTCACAGAATCGACGATGGTCTGCCACATGGCTGTTTTTGCTGCCTGGCTGGTGTTTCTGACCAATGTTCCAAAGATCTGTGGCTCGACTCTGAGGATTTGATCAACAAGAACCTCCAACTCTCGGTGACTGAACTTTGGATTCTTGGTAGTGGGCATGGTGAGGGGTGTGGGTGGGGATGGTGTGGGTGTGGGGGGTGTGTGGATGTTGGGGGGGGTGTGGATGGTTGTGTGTGTGTGTGAATGTGATGAGAGGGTGTTTGTGAGGGTGGTCGTGTGAAGGTGTGCAAGTGTAAGGTGTGGTGTAGCTTGTAGTCTGGTTCTGTGGTGCCTGGCAGCAGTGAGTCTGTTGCAAAGGCTCATGGTTTGTGTGTGTGGGCCCTTTTTATTGGTCCATGGGTGGGTGTGGCAGTGTTTGAAGTTTGGGTGGGTGTGTTATAGGGAGTGGTGGTGTATTGGGCCTCTGTTTGTTTTTGGCAGTTGCAGGTCAGTGATTGTGTTATTTTAGTGGTTGTTGGCCATGTTTAGTGGCTTTGTGCCTTTCGAATGGTGTATTCTTGTGTTGTTTTGTTTTGTCCTGGTTGTGTACGTGCGTTTTGAGCATGTGTACGGTGTGTACATGGGCCATTTGGTTGTACGATTATGTCCTTGTGTGTGGCTTTGTACGACTCGTACATGCGGTTGTGATGTTGGGGCATGGGGTGCGCTCCGTACTTAGGAGGTTGTGTTGGGGGTGCGCCAGGAACTACTGGGGTGTACATGGACGGTGGTACGACACGTACAGGGGTGGGGGGGTGTACATTGACGGTGGTACGACACGTACTGGGGTGGGGGTAGGACTCGAACGTACTGGGGTGTAGGTTCACGGTGGTACGACACGTCCAGGGGTGGGGGTAGGACTCGAACGTACTGGGGTGTAGGTACACGGGGGGTATGACACGTACTGGGGTGGGGGTACGACTGGAACGTACTGGGGTGTAGGTACACGGGGGGTATGACACGTACTGGGGTGGGGGTACGACTGGAACGTACTGGGGTGTAGGTACACGGGGGGTATGACACGTACTGGGGTGGGGGTGGGGCTCGAACGTACTGGGGTGTAGGTTCACGGTGGTACAACACGTACTGGGGGGGGTACGACTGGAACGTACTGGGGTGTACATAGACGGTGGTACGACACGTACAGGGGTGGGGGGGTGTACATTGATGGTGGTACGACACGTACTGGGGTGGGGGTACGACTGGAACGTACTGGGGTGTAGGTACACGGGGGGTATGACACGTACTGGGGTGGGGGTACGACTGGAACGTACTGGGGTGTAGGTACACGGGGGGTATGACACGTACTGGGGTGGGGGTACGACTGGAACGTACTGGGGTGTACATAGACGGTGGTACGACACGTACAGGGGTGGGGGGGTGTACATTGACGGTGGTACGACACGTACTGGGGTGGGGGTAGGACTCGAACGTACTGGGGTGTAGGTTCACGGTGGTACGACACGTCCAGGGGTGGGGGTAGGACTCGAACGTACTGGGGTGTAGGTACACGGGGGGTATGACATGTACTGGGGTGGGGGTACGACTGGAACGTACTGGGGTGTAGGTACACGGGGGGTATGACACGTACTGGGGTGGGGGTAGGACTCGAACGTACTGGGGAGTAGGTACACGGGGGGTATGACACGTACTGGGGTGGGGGTACGACTGGAACGTACTGGGGTGTAGGTACACGGGGGGTATGAAACGTACTGGGGTGGGGGTACGACTGGAACGTACTGGGGTGTAGGTAGACGGGGCTATGACACGTACTGGGGTGGGGGTGGGGCTCGAACGTACTGGGGGTACGACTGGAACGTACTGGGGTGTAGGTACACGGGGGGTATGACACGTACTGGGGTGGGGGTACGACTGGAACGTACTGGGGTGTAGGTAGACGGGGCTATGACACGTACTGGGGTGGGGGTGGGGCTCGAACGTACTGGGGTGTAGGTACACGGGGGGTACGACACGTACTGGGGTGGGGGTACGACTGGAACGTACTGGGGTGTAGGTTCACGGTGGTACAACACGTACTGGGGGGGTACGACTGGAACGTACTGGGGTGTACATAGACGGTGGTACGACACGTACAGGGGTGGGGGGGTGTACATTGACGGTGGTACGACACGTACTGGGGTGGGGGTACGACTGGAACGTACTGGGGTGTAGGTACACGGGGGGTATGACACGTACTGGGGTGGGGGTACGACTGGAACGTACTGGGGTGTAGGTACACGGGGGGTATGACACGTACTGGGGTGGGGGTACGACTGGAACGTACTGGGGTGTACATAGACGGTGGTACGACACGTACAGGGGTGGGGGGGTGTACATTGACGGTGGTACGACACGTACTGGGGTGGGGGTAGGACTCGAACGTACTGGGGTGTAGGTTCACGGTGGTACGACACGTCCAGGGGTGGGGGTAGGACTCGAACGTACTGGGGTGTAGGTACACGGGGGGTATGACATGTACTGGGGTGGGGGTACGACTGGAACGTACTGGGGTGTAGGTACACGGGGGGTATGACACGTACTGGGGTGGGGGTAGGACTCGAACGTACTGGGGTGTAGGTACACGGGGGGTATGACACGTACTGGGGTGGGGGTACGACTGGAACGTACTGGGGTGTAGGTACACGGGGGTATGACACGTACTGGGGTGGGGGTACGACTGGAACGTACTGGGGTGTAGGTAGACGGGGCTATGACACGTACTGGGGTGGGGGTGGGGCTCGAACGTACTGGGGGTACGACTGGAACGTACTGGGGTGTAGGTACACGGGGGGTATGACACGTACTGGGGTGGGGGTATGACTGGAACGTACTGGGGTGTAGGTAGACGGGGCTATGACACGTACTGGGGTGGGGGTGGTGCTCGAACGTACTGGGGTGTAGGTACACGGGGGGTACGACACGTACTGGGGTGGGGGTACGACTGGAACGTACTGGGGTGTAGGTAGACGGGGCTATGACACGTACTGGGGTGGGGGTACGACTGGAACGTACTGGGGTGTAGGTACACGGGGGGTATGACACGTACTGGGGTGGGGGTTCGACTGGAATGTACTGGGGTGTACATAGACGGTGGTACGACACGTACAGGGGTGGGGGGGTGTACATTGACGGTGGTACGACACGTACTGGGGTGGGGGTACGACTGGAACGTACTGGGGTGTACCTAGACGGGTGGGGGTATACATATACGGGGGGTACGTGTCGGACGTACGGGGGCTGGGGGGAGTGTTGGGCGCGTATGCGGGCACATGTCTCCATGGTTGCTATAGGTGTTCGGTGCGGACGGTGTTTTTTCCATACGGTTGTACGCTCGGACGCACGGGATGGATCGTGATTCCTCGGTCGGACTTGGCTTTTCACGTTTGTAAGGTAAATCGTCCGAGGACGTGTCGGACACATTTTCCGACCCGAGGACGTGTGGGGAATGATTCCCAGTGCGGTTCGTATGGACTTTTTACCATGCGAATCGTGATTGCCAGTTCGTACGGCACTTGTACGATTCGTACGGTAAAAAGACCCGATACGAGTCGCACGGGGGAATTTTTTACCGGATCGTGATCGGCACCTCAATGTCATGCAGGATTTACAGGACCCAATTTCTGCACCTGCAAATTCTCAAAAAAACCTGAATCCTGTGCACAACGACACCACTCTACACACGTTGGGGATAGACATAGGGGCTCCTGGTCTGACTAAATTTAGAGCACCATCCAAATATTTGCCTCAGACACCGAAGGACAACATTGATCTGTTCCACGAGACAGTTAGCAATGATTTATTAAAACTCATCGACACCAGCCCCAAACTCAAAAATATAAGTAAAGAGCAATGAGAGGCAGTCTCTAACCTACAAAAAGACGATAAGATCATCATTAAGTCATCAGACAAGGGGGGGAGCATTGTGGTGATGGGCAGGGAAAGTTACGTACAGGAGGCCCTTAGACAGCTGAGCAACACCATTTGCTATGAGAGGGTAGACAGAACATATCTAAACACCTTACAGATCAGATATCATGGTAATCTTAAAGAATGGTTTGACAAAAATCTCCTAAGCCGGGATGAGAGACAGTTTTTACTCAACGAGACACCCACCACACCAACCTTCTACCTTTTACCAAAAGGTGCACAAAGACCCGGTCAATCCCCCGGGACGCCCCATTGTATCCTCTAAGAACAGCCTGTTAGAAAAGACATCTGAATACCTTGACCACTTCCTCTTTCCATTTGTCAAAGATCTCAGTTCCTATCTGAGGGATACAAAGGATTTTCTACAGAAAATCCAAAATCTACACTGGGAGAGTGAGCATTGGATGGTCTGCCTAGACGTTGAAAGTCTATATACAAGCATTACACACGCAGACGTCCTTAAAGCATGTCAACACTTTCTTAATGCCAGGAACATTGAATTTCTAGAACACACATGCATGCTCTTACAAATGATTGAAATATGCCTAACAGAAAATGTTTCCATGTTCGATGCGAAGTGGTATAAACAACTACAGGGCACTTCGATGGGTACCTGCTTCGCCCCCATTTATGCCAATCTCCTGGTGGGCTGGTGGGAGAAGCAGGTACCCCGGAATGAGGAGGTGGAACCATGGTCCAACAACATCGGACTATGGCTAAGATTTATAGATGAAATATTCTTTGTGTGGGAGGGAAATGAATGTGATCTTGAATTTGTGGAACGTCTTAATTGCAATACTATGAATTTGAAATTCACAATGCAACATAGCCAGCAAAACATTGATTTCCTTGATATCAGGTTAACTGTAACTGTAACTACTCAGCAAGCTGCCACCCGCCCAATTTCAGATGGAATGTTCCGTATAGTGAGTTCCTTAGAGCGAAAAGGAATTGCAGCACAGAAATCTCGTATGAGAAAAACAAACAAGACATGGTCATGAGATTCAAGAATGGGGGTACCCGACCAAGATGCTCCGTAGAGGTATCACAAAAGCTGACTCTGTCAGCCACAATGACACCCTATTCGCTCCCCCCAAGACTCACAATGAATTAGACAACGCAGACACACCAGTCAGGTTCATCACTACCTACAGCACACAGGCAGATGAATTAAGGAATGTTCTTAAAAAAAGATGGCATATCCTCACACAGGATCCGTTACTTGAAAAAAAGCTAGGGCAGTCACCTGCAGTCACATATAGAAAAAACTCGTCCCTTAAGGACATTCTGGTAAACAATCACTTACAGACAAACAAGAAAACTTGGCTAGAACAAAGGGGAGGCTTTTATAAATGCAGTAAATGCAAAGCCTGCAGCCATAGTGAGAATGTAAACGAAGTGACGCTGCAGAGGTCAAAAAGAAAATGGAGAATAACTAAACCAATAACATGTGGAGCAGACTTTGTAGTCTATGTCATCACCTGTCCCTGTGGCATATGGTATGTAGGCTCGACCACATTCCCAGTCAAAAAGAGAATCTTGGAACACTGGAGAGCGGTCACCAATCGCGACTTCAGTTACAGCACATCTAGACATTTTAATGAGGCACATGAGGGCGACTGGACCAAGGGCAAATACTTCGGTCTAGCGACAATGCCCAAACATCCCAGAGGAGGAAACAGAGTTCAGGCTTTACGCAGACTTGAGTCTAGATTGATTTTGCTGGCCGTCAGTATGTTCCCCACAGGTATGAACAACGACGAAGAATTATACGTACATTTATAACACCTAGACGCTTCCTGTCAACCAATCCACTAGTTCCCAGTTAGTATAACTATAAGAGCCTTACATTTTAACCTCACCTGTTTTCATATTTGTTTTATTTTTGTATTGTTTAGTTATAAATTTTAATTTTAAATTTTTCACTGTCACTTGATATTCCCTATTTTCAATGTTATACTGGTGTACAGCTCATGTACATTACAAGAAACATGGTAGATTGTCTAAATCCCTTAAGTTCTATTGCCTTGTGATAGATGATGAAGTATGTTGTTATGTGCAAAGGGAAGGTGCAAAAAAAAAATATTTTTGTTTCTAATATCCTATGTTTTTTTTATATTTCTGACAGATTGGTAACGCGGCATGAGAGAAGAATAGCCACTGAGTTATTGATAAAAGCACATGAGATCCAGCATGTTCACATGAACTGCCGTCTCTACAGTACTACTGGCCACGTTAGCGTTATGGTCTTTTAGCATTCACCATCACTAATAGGGACATCACTTCACCCACACTTGAGAACCAGACCCACTAATTTAGAGATATTAGGGGTCGGACAACAGGGTACTACACCCTAATCACTCAATTTTTAGATGTCACAAGGCACGGGCACCTGACCCACAAAATAATCTACAGACACATATGAAAGTGCCATCAACCTGGCTGTGGGGAATATGTACCACACATTAATTTAATTTATTTTCAATGTCCATTGTAAAGTGTCCAGAGGGACATGTTTAAACAATTGTGAAATTAACATTTGTATTGTTTTTATTTTAAGTCAACTGAACAATACGGACTGATTCACCATAGTATTTTTTCTATGTTATCATGCACGCTGCACCGTGCATCTGAACTGTACCTTTAAATATATGCGGAACTTACCTAAGGTCATGTGACCAAGATCTCGGTTGAGATCGAAACGCGTCTTTTTTTCTGCCGCAAATAAACCCGCAATACCTTAACTGCAAAACTGGAGTGGCTCGTCTTTCTGCTGGGATTGCAGGGATTCTCTTCGCATATATATAAATATATATATATATATATATATATATATATAAATGTACAGACCACCACACGCTGAGAGATATGTTTAAAGCAGGTTTATTCTTTCGAGTCAATCGGCATGACGCGTTTCGGCCGCGTTTCCACGGCCTTGATCACATGACACCTGAAGAGCCAAACAATAAAGATATAGTGTAAAGTTAACCCCTCCCTCACGTAAGAGCCAATGGAACTGCGGCATACAAAACAACAAACTTCAAACTAACAAAAAGGGTGAACATAAAAGAAATACTTATACTATGCATAGTTCCAAAAATAATGGATGACAAAGTCAAAACCAATTGTACCATAGTGGTTGCACAGCTAAATACACCCTAATGTAAGTTGTTATGCACGCCTTTCCTTTACAGTTGCCCATAAAAAGTACCAAAAATATATATCCAATCAAATTGGAAATAGTTATCAACATGACGGAGGGATAACCAAAGAAATTCCAAAAAACAGAATAATAAATTCAATTAAAAAAAATCTCAGCGGAACATCCTCAACAAAATAAACCTTTAAAGCCCCATAATTTAAATACAGCAAATTCGATGTTAACAGTCTGGCATCAGTCCCTTTCTTGATTTGTATTTATGCTCTTTCATAAATATGGCTAATAACTACAAAATGACATAAATATACACATGAAAATACACACATACATATATACACATTTGCACGCATAATAATAAAACAACCAATACAGATATATAAAGTGCAAGTGCATAAGTGTAAACATTGCATAGCATATTACGATAAGTATCGCAAAGCCTAGTTGATGGTATTAGCCCCATATATGTCTATATCACAGATAAAGTGCAAGTGCATCAGTGCAAATATTATTAGGCATATATGGCAGGGGTCGATTTTTTGCAAGTGCAAGTAAGATTAAAATATAAATCGGACCCATCTAAAGGAATAATCCTTAAATATTCATATGGCCATCTTGCAAATAATGTCTGCTAAAAACACCTGTATTGGAGAAAAAAATGCAAGTGCATCTGTGCAAATAGGCAAAACATGTGCAAATAACAAAGTAGTTTAGCAGCAAAAGCAGTTAGAAAACAGGAAAGGGGATATAACCAGACGGGATAATAAGCAAACTGAATAAACTCATCACTTCAACTGGGGTTGCAAGATAAAACTCTTATAGCAGCACTTTTTAGGTTGTTCATACAAAACCAACATAACCACAGGAACAAGGAGAAAAACCTAAATATACCTCAAAGGGTACAAATAGTTTAAAAAGACCCATGAATCACTAGTATACATTAAACTAATAAAATCAGATCATCGAGAAAACTGCTGTATAAAGTGCAATAGGAGATTGTCAACAAAGCACACAGAGGAAACTATACCTTATACTGATATTCAAAGGAAAGTATGCATGTCTTCCCCTGTGTTAAGGCCATTCGGCATCTTGGTGTTTAGTAAAAGAATATATTGGGTTTCCAAGTGCCTAAGGTGCTTTTCCCTGTTACCCCCTCTAGTTAATTTGGGTACTGCATCGATCACAAAGTACTTAAATCATTCAAGTTGTTCTGGTGAACTAATTTAAAATGACGGGCAACAGGGTAGCTTGAATCTGAGTTGACAATAGCTCTTAAATGTTGCAAAATTCTGACTGATACCTGTAATTTGGTGCTACCAACATACTTTAAATTACACGAGCATTCAAGAACATAAACTGCATGATCAGTTTTGCACGTGAAAAAACCTTTAAGAGCAGTGGGGATTTGATCAATTTTAGTACTACAAATGCACTTAATGCGCAGAAATTCACCATACGGTATGCTTTTGAGTAAATGATATGGATGGGAGCTCTGCGCATGGAGCACTGAATTACCAGCAGTACTTTTGCGATGTACTTTAGTCTGTATGTTATTGTCATGGATATATAATTCAACATCAAGAAATTCAACATGTTCAGCACTAATATGGGCAGTAAATTTAAGATTTAAGTTGTTTATATTGACCAGCTTCACGAATTCATTAGCTGATTCAGTTGACCCATTCCAAATTATGCAGATGTCGTCGATGAATCTCCACCATCGTACGACATGTGTCAAATACATTTCCCCATGTATGCATCTGAGGGCATGTTCCTCCCACCAGCCCACGTGTAAACACGCGTAGCTGGGGGAGAAACATGCCCCCATAGCTACACCTTGCAATTGTTGAAACACATCTTGGTTGAACAAAAAATAGTTGTTACACAAGCATAATTCAATCATACGTAATAACATACTATTGTGTTGATGGAAAATAATATCTCTCTTCTCTAAATAGAATTTGACTGCTTGCAAACCGTCAAAGTGACGTATGCTGGTGTAGAGAGAGCAAATATCCATAACAATAAACCGGTAACCATCTTGCCACACTGTTTTTGATATATTTGAGAGAAAATGCCCAGTGTCCTTAATGTAAGACGGAAGTTCCTCCACAAATTCATGTAAGAAAAAGTCAACATATTTAGATGTGTTCTCACACAGACTTCATTGAGCTGAGATGATAGGTCTACCTGGAATAGGAACTTGTTGTTTATGCACTTTGGGGATGAAATAAAGAACTGCGGTGGTAGGAAACTCAATTTTAAGAAAACTGTGTTCATTCTTGTTCAATAGTCCATCCCTCTTCCATTGCCCAAGTTCAGCATGAATGGAATCTTTCAACTTTCTAATGCCATTAAAAGTGGCCTTCCTAAAACACAGTTCATCATTCAAATGCCGATGGGCCTCCTGTAAATAGTCACTCTTAGACCAAAGGACAACGTTGCCCCCCTTGTCTGCTTTTATTATGATGACTTCATTATTATTTTTCAATTTATTGATTAAGGTGGAATATTGTCTCTCCCGATGATTTTGGCATTTATCAGTTTTTAGAATCTTCTTATTTAGAGTTTTAAGGTCTTGAGTGACACAGTCACTAAATACATCCAATGCATCCTTTGGCATGAGTGGGATAAACGTAGATTTTGGACGAAATGGGCTAACAGCTGGAGAATTGCCCGTAGTGCCTAGATTAAGGAGTTGTTCTTGGGTTGGACATACCGCATCATCTGAATTACCAACAAGAGCATGTATAGTTTTTAGATGTGTCGCATCACTGGCAGTCAGCAGGGTTCCAGCATTGTCAGAGATTGCGATTCTTGCAGCAGTGCTGGATGCTTTGTTTAATTTGAAGTGTTTTAGTAGTTTTAATTTTCTTATAAACTTGAAAACATCGATTCTAGTTTGAACATACCTAAAACGACTTCTAGGGCAAAATGACAGTCCCTTAGATAATTTTGTAAGCTCAGACTTGGTAAGAATAACATTAGTCAAATTGATAACAGTATTATCCAATGACATATCCTTACTTAATTCCTCTTCTTTGCATTTCTCCATTTTCCCCTGTTGTTTCCTCCTTTTGGCTTTCCGTCTTTGTTTTCTACTCTAATTTCTCCGTTGGGTCCTCTCTTGGATTGAGTAGTTTGCCGCAATGTGTGGCGGCGATCTTCGACTAAAAACCAAAGTTCCTCAGGTGGGGAAATATCAGTGGGAATAGGCATCAGTCCTGTAGTGGGTCCACTATCACCAGAACACACACTGCTTGCAATCGAGCTAGGATCCGAATCCGATTCAATGTCATCAGGAAGACGCACATTGGAAGTCGAAATCGCAGCTGCTTTAGATGTTAGAGCTTGCCTTTTAACATTATCGAACTTACGTGCGAAAGTGAAAATTCTTCCCGACTCATAATCAGTCTTATCTCTGGCAAATTTGAATATTTTCCGCGCCTTTATCGATTCTTCATATTTCTGAAGTCGTGCATCAATTTCGCCCCTGCTCTTAGTGATAATGTCCTGTTGTTCATGTGCCGCCAGTATCAGGTTCAGATCGTCGATCTGCTTCAAGATCTCCTCTCTGTCTATGGCAGCGTATTTTATCAATATCTTCACCATATTCATGGAAGAGTCAAGATTGTTAGTTGCCCATTCCTTGAGCATCAAGTGATTCAGGTTTTCAAAGGAGGGAGCAATGAGTACTACTATATATATATATATTATCTACTGGCGGTCGCCAGTAGATAGTTATAGTTAGGGCCTATTTTCCATAGGAAATCCGCAACATTCTATTGGGAATATCTTTGGCGCCGATTGACGAATCTTCGCAAAATTCTCCAAACTTTTGGCCAGCTCCGCTCCGCTCCTACCCTGAAAGTTTTGTGGTGATCCGTGAAGCGGGGGCCGAGAAAAAGGGGGGTCCCAAAACGTGTTTTCCCCATGCAATTTCCCATAGGATCTGTTGTCGCAGCTACAGACCGAACCGCTGAACAGAATGACACCAAATTTGGCAAAGAGGTAGTCCTCAGTTCGGACTCGTGCCTTTTGCATATTTGGTGTGAATCTGTTCAGTAGTTCCTGAGAAAATTAGGGTAAAAAGTTAGTAATATCTATGGCCGCGGAGGATCCGCGGACCGTACCCGCACCGTAAGCGCACCCTCCCCGAACGGAGCGGGCACCCTCCCGATCGCACGCTGAATGCTAATTGGCTGTCGAGCGTCTCTCTACATTCGAAACCAGGAACTGTTGGTGGCCATTTTCTGCCTCGGTAGAAGCGAGGCTGAAGATAGAAGGGGAATAAGTGTGTAAAAGATATAAAGGGGGCAGAGTGGAAATACTCTGACCCTCTAGATCTGCTTAGGGGGTCCCAGAAGGACCCCCTGTGGCCCCCCTTTTTAAAAAAAAAAAAAGCGGCGAAATGCGCGCACGGTGCGCGCATCCTATCGCGTTGGATGCACGGATTCTCTCACGGTGGGTGCGTGGATCCACTGCAACGTTTTTTGAAAAACGACAAGAAATCATTGGTTGTATGACAACTTTCTACACTGGAAGGTAGGGTGTACATTTTTGTTTTTTAAAGGTATGATTGTTATTGGTTAACAAAAACAGATTGTAAGGAACATTATATATGATAAGCTGATATGTTGAAAAGTCAAGCACACTTCCTGTCTTGTGTAGGAACATTGCGTGCTGAACTTGTGACCTGTGAGCTCAGTGCAGTGTTCCATGACCGGTTTCTATGGTAACAGGCAGAAGGCAGATTGGGGGAAGGGTTGAAATGTATTTCAGTTGGAAAGGGTTGAAATGTTTAACCAATAGAAATGTGTGTTTGCTTTTGAGTTTAAGTGCGAAGGATTGTGATTTGATGTTTACATGTATATGTGTGGAAAATGAAAGGGAAACTTTTCCATTCTTTGCTTTTGCTGAGAGGTGCACAGTGCAGAGATTCTGTAAAAGAAAATATGGTGAGTGATTGATATACTCCTTAATCTACAAAAGAACTTGAAAGATTAGTTATTTAATTGTGAGGGGATGTATGTAGACTATTTTGATTTTAATCAGACTAATGTATTTTTCCTGCTAAAGTGTAGGAAGTAATTTTTTTCTCTACAATGTGTGTGCATGTAGAAACCATTCTGTGATAGGCATTTGTGTTTTTCATGTGTTTGTAGACAGATAACTGTGCAGTTTTTATATTTTGGTAGAATTAGAAACCAGTCATTGTTTATGACTTTGTGAAATGAGTTATGTTATGTTTCTATACTAAAATGTAGTACTACTTCTAGATGTGTTTTGATATAGTGCAAGGGATAGTGTTGTTTGTCTAGAATCACACAGTGAGTCTGTGTGCATTTGGGAACCACTGTGAGAGAAGCATTTGGTAATATCGTGTATTTGCTGACAGATAACTGTTTTAAAACCAGTCAGGTTGTCAAGTTTTAGTAGCATTAGAAGACAGTTATGGCTTATGCTTTCATTAAATGAGTGAGGCATTGCCAGTAAATTGCAGTCGTGAAATATGTAGATTGTGTGCAGTTCCCTTACCACTTGCACTGTAGTGAATGAGTTTTGGTAAGCTCATAGGGATAGTGGTGCTTGTCTAGAATCACACTGTGAGTTAGTGTGTATTTGGGATCAGTGTGAGAGAATCATTTGGTAACATCATGTATTTGCTGACAGATACCTGTTTTAAAACCTGTCATGTTGTCAAGTTTTAGTAGCATTAGAAGACAGTTATGGCTTATGCTTTCATTATATGAGTCAGGCATTGACAGTAAATTGCAGTCGTGAAATATGTAGATTGTGTGCAGTTCCCTTATCACTTCCAGTGTAGTGAATGAGTTTTGGTAAACTCCTAGGGATACTGGTGCTTGTCTAGAATCACACTGTGAGTCTTTGTGCATTTGGGAACCACTGTGAAAGAAGCGTTTGGTAACATCGTGTATTTGCTGACAGAAAACTGTTTTAAAACTTGTCATGTTGTCAAGTTTTAGTAGCATTAGAAGCCAGTCTTTGCTTATGTGTTGATTAAATGAGTCAGGCATTGACACTAAAGAGCAGTCATGAAATATGCAGATTGTGTGCAGTTCCCTTATCACTTCCAGTGTAGTGAATGAGTTTTGGTAAACTCCTAGGGATACTGGTGCTTGTCTAGAATCACACTGTGAGTCTTTGTGCATTTGGGAACCACTGTGAAAGAAGCGTTTGGGAACATTGTGTATTTGCTGACAGAAAACTGTTTTAAAACTTGTCATGTTGTCAAGTTTTAGTAGCATTAGAAGCCAGTCATTGCTTATGCGTTGATTAAATGAGTCAGGCATTGACACTAAAGTGCAGTCGTGAAATATGTAGATTGTGTGCAGTTCCCTTACCACTTCCACTGTAGTGAATGAGTTTTGGTAAGCTGCTAGGGATAGTGTTGTTTGTCTAGAATCACACTGTGAGTCTGTGTGTATTTGGGAACCACTGTGAGAGAAGTGTTTGGTCACATCGTGTATTTGCTGACAGATAAGTGTTGTAAAACATGTCATGTTGTCAAGTTTTAGTAGCATTAGAAGAAAGTTATGACTTATGCTTTCATTATATGAGTCAGGCATTGACAGTAAATTGCAGTTGTGAAATATGTAGATTGTGTGCAGTTCCCTTACCACTTGCACTGCAGTGAATGAGTTTTGGTAAACTCATAGGGATAGTGGTGCTTGTCTAGAATCACACTGTGAGTTAGTGTGTATTTGGGATCACTGTGAGAGAAGCATTTGGTAACATCATATATTTGCTGACAGATAGCTGTTTTAAAACCTGTCATGTTGTGAAGTTTTAGTAGGATTAGAATCCAGTCTTTGCTTATGCGTTGATTAAATGAGTCATGCTTTGACACTGATGTGGTGTACTTAAATATATAGATTGTGTGCAGTACCACAAACTCTTCCAGAGTAGTGAATGTGTTTTGGTAAACTCCTAGGATAGTGTTGCTTGTCTAAAATCACACTGTGAGTCTGTGTGCATTTGGGTAAGGATTGTGAGAGAAGCATTTGGCAACATCGTGTATTTGCTGACATATACCTGTTTTAAAACCGGTCATGTTGTGAAGTTTTAGTAGCATCAGAAGCCAGTCTTTGCTTATGCTTTGATTAAATGAGTCAGGCTTTGACACAAAAGTGCAGTCCTGAAATAGGAAGATTGTGTGCAGTTCGCTTACCACTTACACAGTAGTGAATGATTTTTGGTAAACTCCTAGGTATAGTGGTTGTTGTCTAGAATTACACTGTGAGTCTGTTGAAGTGGTTTGTCTTCAATAAAATTGTGCAGGACTTCAAATAGACCAGGAGTCTTCATTCATTGAGTAGATTTATTGTAGTACACAGGATACACAGGTATACAGGTGTAGAGGGCTCAAGGTGGCTGCTCCAACTGCTAGAGAAGCAATTCCAGCCTCTAACCCAAACATTCTAAACATGTAATACATAGAATACTTTGGCAAGTACAAAGCAACATTCCAAAATGTATATGTAAAGTAAGTGCACTGAGAAATGATGCATAGACACCACATCTGTGTGCATTTGAGAACCACTGTGAGAGAAGCATTTGGTAACATCATGTATTTGCTGACAGATAACTAATTTAAAACCTCTCATGTTGTCAAGTTTTAGTAGCATTAGAAGCTAGTCTTTGCTTATGCATTGATAAAATGAGTCAGGGTTTGACACTAAGGTGCAGTACCAGGTACTATTCTGTTCACTGTGGCAGAACTGAAAATTTAAAAGTTTTACCTAAGCACTGTCCTAGAAGTAGTCTGATTATTTAGTCAGTTTCTAAGTACCAAATAGATTGCTTCAAATAAAAGTGTTCTGACATACTATACACTTGTCTTTTACACCTTCAATTCCCTAGTCAGTATCCATACACTTCCAGGAAACATCCTGTCACTTCCTTTGCAGTCCTCTAGAGACCCATTCAACAGCATGTACTAATCCATTGACTGTGCCAAAACTCAGACACTTATAAATTCACCTAGACACTCTCTTTCCAGTACTCTAATGATTCAGTCACTGCCTAAGTATTCATGCACTGAGCCAGGCCTTAGCACATGGACTACGTCAAACCCATATCCACTATGCATGCAGTCCTCTAACCACCTACACACTTGTCTTTCACACCTTCAATTCCCCAGTCAGTATCCGTTTACTTCCAGCAAACACCCCTGTCACTGCCATTGCACTCCTCTTGTGACCCATTCAGCATCATGTACTAATCCATTCACAGCGCCAAACCCTAATAAATTCACCCAGGCACTCTCCTTGCAGTACTCTAATCATTCAGTCAGTGCCCAAGTACTCATCCAGTGACCCAGGCCTTAGTATATGGACTGCTTAAAACCCTTATCCTCTATGTATGCAGTCCTCTAACCACCTACACAATTGTCTTTCACACCTTCAATTCCCTAGTCAGTATCCATACACTTCCAGGAAATACCCTGTCACTCTCTTTGCAGTCCTCTAGTGACCCATTCAGCACCATGTACTAATCCATTCACTGTGCTAAAACTCAAACACTTATAAATTCACCAAGATACTATCTTTGCAGTACTCTAATCATTCAGTCAGTGCCTGGCCTTAGCACATGGACTGCTTCAAACCCCTATGCACTATGCATGCAGTCTTCTAACCACCTAGACACTTGTCTTTCACACTTTCAATTTCCTAGTCAGTATCCATACAGTCCAGCACTTGTCACTGCCTTTGCACACCTCTAGTGACCCATTCAGTACCAAGTACTAATCTATTCCCTGTGCGAAAAGCCTAGCACTTATAAATTCACCTAGGCACTCTCCTTGCTGTACGATAATCATTCAGTCAGTACCCAAGTAGTCATGCAGCGAGCCAGGCCTTAGCACATGGACTGCTTTAAATGCCTATGCAGTATGGATGCAGTCCTCTAATCACCTACACAGTTGTGTTTCACACCTTCTATTCCCTAGTTAGTATTCATACTCTTCTAGCAAACACCCTGTAAGTCACCCAGTGTGTCTCCTTATAGTACTGTAATCATTTAGTCAGTTAGCATGTAGTCTTTTAGTGAGGTAGGCTTTAGGGCACGAACTGCTTCAAAGTAGTATGCACTATGCATGTAGTGTTTTAATGATCGTCACACTTGTGGTTCAGAGCTATAGTTTCATAGTCAGTTTTTATATAAAATGTGTTTGTACAGTAATGGAATAGTATAAATTTGAAAGTTATTAATATACATTTATTTGTGATTCTTTTTTACAGATACAGAACAGGAGTGTTTCTCATCTGTTTGCACTCTTCTCGTGCAAGTTTGTTTGGATGAAGGGTCCTTAGGTGTTTCATCATACTTGCTGTGCCGCACGAGTATTTTTTGTTAGGATCTCCTCGTAACAGAACTCTTTGGCAAATCTTGCGAGTGACGAAGGTGGCATTGGTCTTTGTTTGCTCCTTGGAAAAAGTAAAAAATGTTCTCACCACTGAAGAAAAACGTTGTTGGTGTGGTGCCTTCTGCAAAACATTTTCTTCAGATTCGGTAAATATTTTAAAGCGGCAACATTCACAGTTTTTGTAAGTTAAACTTATAACATTTTGTTAGCTGTATGCATTTTATATATCTGTGATTTGTTTCTTGTGGTATTTTGTTGAGAATACCATGTTGTTTTTTTTTTTTAACAATCTTTCTTATTTTCCAGGTCTGTCGTCGACATCCATTGTCCCCACAGTAGTGTTCCACCTTGTTGTTTTTTATTATTGTTGTTACATTTTGTTTATTAGTTTATTGTTCATATATATGTTAATAAAAAATTAAAGTTTGAAAATAGTTTTTCGTTTATATATTTATTATTATAAAAAATAAAGTTTGAAAAAAAAATTGATAACGTTTTTGGTTGTTCTCTTAACTGCTGTGTGACTCTTTCTTGTTCTTATTACTGTTATTTGATGGAGTCCACCATGGTGTTAAATGTTGGGGCACTTATCGCTGGAATACTGGTGATATCTGCAGTTTGCACCAACTTCTGAATAGTATGTTAGATTTATCTCAACTTTACTTCCGTTAAAGTGCTGATAATGAAATGGAGAGTAGCCGTTCCCGTGCAAAAAGACACAAGGTGCACCTTTCCGATTTATTCTAAATACTAAAATCCTGTATTGAATTGCACTGAGGTATTGGCTGCACTTACAGTGTACACACAAAATCTATTCAGAAATCTCATTGTATTTATATTGATTGGGAATAGTGCGTCAGGTGCTGGATCTTGATGAGATAAACTGCTCAGTTCGTATATTGTTCTGCACACGAAAAAAATCACATCACAACTTTCACACCAATTGCAATGCGAAACAAATTCCGGCGATAAGACACGTTAGCACCAGGGATTTTACACCTGCTTTCTGCTGGTGTTAAGCAGGACAACTACCTGCACCATGAAAGGGAACACAGCCAAGAGCCACACCAGAACACCCACAGGTACCATAGAGTCAATGAGCATGATACAGGGATACCCATGAGGGCTAGAAGACTCATCTCAACAACTCCAGGACCGCCAATGCCCCCCAAACCCACATCTTAGTAAGTGTGTCCCTGTGGTCATTGTCTTAGCATGATAGGCACGAGCCCTGCAACATCACAGTGTGCTGTCACCTCAGCGTTGGCAGTGAGCCTGGATGTGTAGCTACGCACGCATCCTCCTGCATGCACAACTGGCGTGTGCTGGTCTGGGTTTCACAGGTCAGTGCAGGGGTGTGCCTATCCGGCAAGGGGAACGGGGTGTCTCGGACATGTCCGTGTATAGGAAGTGCGGTAAGTGTGTCTCTGTGTTCTGGTGTGGCCTGCTACAAGAGCTGCAGCAGTTGATGTTGTAAACTGGCATGCACCACCTCCAAACGGCACTGTGATGTTGTAGTTGGAATGTAGCAGGACATGCGCAAATAGGCATTACAATGGTGTGCCGTACGAGTGCATGAGATACAACAGCACACCGTACAAAAGTGTGGGGACTCCTGGGAGGGAGGTGCAGCCGTTAGGCAACATAACACACAGTGAACTCGACCATGTGCCACATGCTGGGCATCTCATCCATGATGACCACGGTCGCAGACATCCCACAACACCAACGACTGGCCTTTGTACACATCCTGTATGAATGCAGCATGGTTTTCACTTCTATGCTCGTTCAGTGGTGTGATGTTGGCGGGTTGTGTGACTTGTGCTGCTTGTTGCTGTGTTTCATTTTGGCCATTGTTAGTCTATATGTGTGTTGTACTTAATTGTGCATGTGTGCCATTCTGCCCATCTCCCCCCTCCCCCCACTCCCTGCTTCTTCCTCTTCCCAGTGCTCTTGTGTCTATAATTTTGTTGCTGCACACATAAATACATGTAAAGAATAAATTAGAATAGTTCCTTGATTCTTTTAGGTTTCAAAACTTCTTTATTGGTTTCTTTTTAATTTTCCATATGAACTGTTTTTTTAATATTCAACAACACATAGAAGTCAGAAGTGCAACGTATTCTATCAACACACTTTCTAGAACATTCTACAACACGTGCAGGTTAAAAGTTCACCATTTTTTAAAAACTTAACGATATTTTTTTGTAACATTTTCTTGAATATATAACGACACGTGTAGGTTAAAAGTTGACGATTGTTTTAAGTTCGAACAGTGCCTTCCAAATGCAAGTAGCAGGTGTGGTTGATCTGAGCAAATTTTATCCTTTGATATGTACTCAGTGATTTCATTTGAGATGTCATCAGTGATGTCACTGACCATGTCATGAGTGATGTAATATGTGACGTCATCAGCAGTGCATTGCGGGGGCGCGAGTTATAGTTAGCTGAACTAACTATAACAGGGGAATTTCTAGGGTTTTGTACGAGGGAAATGTCCAGCTAACTATAACCCCCCTGAAACCTATGTTTTTTTTAGTGAATATATATATATATATATATATATTCACTGAAAAAACCAAAGGTTTCTGGGGCGTTATAGTTAGGAATTGGCATTTAAAAAACCTTAAAAATTCACTGATGATGCAAGTCGCAAGTAGAACAAAAAAAGATGCACCTTTCACCAGTCTCAGAACATTGTAGGGCATCTCTTAAGTACTGCAAAAAAAAAAATGAATATCATAAAAAAGTGAGTGTAAAAGGCAGTTTAGGTCTGTGCCATATCATGTTCCCCAATGAACATTAATCAAAACATCCATAGCAAACTTATGGATAAAAAGCACAATTAATAGTGAGCTCCTAGTATCTTTGATAATTCTGTGCTTCTAAAGTATATTTTTTTCATTGGAATTTTAATTTCCTATTTAAGTCTTAACCTTATAAGCTTTAAAATTCTTTTATTACTGCAAATCTTTATCATCATTTAGCTCTATTATCCTAACTAAGCAGTGTATTGCGAAAGGTTGCGATCTGCGAATGTAGGCCACTTTCCTTTGGCTACGCGGGCCGAATTGTGGTCCCTATCCAACCCTGGCCCGAACCATCTCAAAGATAGGCGGGGAGTCTGCGCTCGTGGGCGATGCTTGTTAAGCCTTGGCTGCCTGCATCATCTGCTCCTGGTTACGTTTGCCACAGTGGATCTCAGTGAAAAGCAACCCCAGGAATGCCCTCTCTTACGCAGCCAATGCTGCAGCCTTTGTCCAGGAAACAGTTGTCGCGAGCAGTGCTTGTGTCTTTTAATCTGGTTTGGTGCTTTTTGTTATTACCCATAAATCTGTATGCGACCTGCTCTGGTTCATGGTATGGGAGCAAGTGAAGTCGGGCTTTGATGACTCCTCGGAGGCTGAGGGGGTTTGGGGGGTTGGAGGGACAGTATAGGAAGACTCTCATGTTTGTGAAGCTCCTGATGTAATGAAGCTACTGTTTAGAGAACGTTCAGTAATATTCCATAGTCCTAAAACACAAAGCGCTGCATAGATGTATTAAAGAAAATGTCGGCTTACGGAGACATTGTCACATGACTGTATGTTTCGAGCAGAATGAGTCTGTGTGTAGGTTTCTGTATGGAAATCTTTGAGGTTATGTTAATAAACTTTCCGAGTGTATCTGTGCTTCGTACATAGCTAGAAAAGGTTTATAGTAGTGTTCTGGACTTTTCATGGAGCACAACAAAGTTTGCCTAAATTCCATTGTGAAGCACTGTGGCAACAGGCTTCACGTGCGCTGCCGCTGACTGGTGTTATTTACATGTCTCTTTGCATGGCCTGCGTCAGTGATACAAGGGTGTCCCGTGAGCTGGCTGTCGGGCGGTTTCTTGCTGGCAGTGCTGCTGCAATCACAGACGTTTTGAGAACCAAGCACACTGAAGGCATATGTACAGTTAGTCAAGAAGACAGAATTATCTTATTTGATAAGGTAAATCTTGTATAAAATCATTAACTGGTGAGTCAGCCCAGCCAATGGACGATGAGGAGTAGCTCTACCACAGCAACAGAACATGTGCAGGGCAGCACTCCTTGTCTTTGGTATCGAAAGATGCTGGACTCCACCCCCAGGACTTATCAGCCAATAAAAGCCACACAAGCACTGGAGGAGGCTTAGCCTGCTTTCCATGACACTCATGTCTACATCATTCCCCTGGGTCTGCCCCACCCTTTTCCAATGAATGAATGGAGCTCTTCTGACCCCACCCTGGGCCAGAGCAGTATATGCCCAAAATCAAGCCTATGCGTCACAGATACACCTGGTCACACCTTCCACAGTGCTATCACTGCCCTTGTTTGTGCCCTTAGTGCATGAATCACGCTCCCTTGTCAAATGCAGTCTGGTACAGTCCCACTCCAACTATCCAAAAAAAAGCTGTTTAAGTAGATGTGCTCATAGGCTTTTCTCCCCCCCTCCCACTTGATGGTAGGGCAATGCATCTTTTGCCCTTTTACACCAGTCGCCCCATTATATGTGCGAGGTGCTGCAGAATAGTATGAGTTATCTATTTTTAAAGGGTGCAACGTGTGGCATGCATTAACCAACCGAATTGCAGTCTTCCCCGATTATCAGGGGTCCGTGGTGAAATAGGAAAGAATTCAAAGACTGTCTTTTAGGAACTTCTCCTGTCCCAAGTTAGGGGTATACAAAGACACCAGGCTAACCGGACCTGCTGTCCCAGAGAACATCAACCACTACCCATCTACCAGGTTTATCAACTTTGTAATCTCTCTTAATAGAGGAGCCACTAGTGTTGTGTGGTTCCTACCAATCCATAGGATCTGCGCATTTGTTGGACAACGTAAACTTTGGGCGAGGTGCCAAGACATATTCCGGGCTCCCCCACAGGACATGTTGGCCTAGAGACCAGATAGCTCACTGTGCCACCATAAGCTCCCTTAACCTTTTTTTTTTCCACAGGTGAAAGTTTCATTTATTTACATTTATTATAGCAAACATAAGGTGCCAACGTTTAGGCGAGAGCATATTTTAAACATTTTTTTGTGAAAAAGTTTATTGAGTCTTAAGCAGATTACAGAGGCAGCGTCAATGAACTCATTGAAATGAGAAACAGCATCAACAACACGTGGCTATACTGCACATGTCAGGTCACAGAGATAAATATCTCAACATTACCACATATTGAGGCATCTTGCACACATAGACATAAAAAATCATGCTTAACGATCAGTATTATCGCGGGAATCATTCTATTCAATCCAACAGAGATAGTTCAACAGGGTCTCCCAAATGGCGTTAGGCCTAGAAGAGGCAGAAAGTTTTTCCACATAAAGCACTGGATTGTCCCAGCAGTACACCAGATCTTTAAGCCACTGTTCAGCTGAAGGCCCAACCTTACTCTCCCATGTCATTGATACCAATCTTTTGGCGAGAAGCAAAGCCACCCGCACTAGCCTGCCCGTGCCCAGGCTAGATGCCAGAAATCAGCCCCCATAGCTTCGCATCGTATACATGCATCACAGTCTCTGAGCTCGTATTTGAACAATTTTTGCGGTGTGTGATATGCCTGGTGGAGATATTTGAAGTGAAATATGCGCAGGTTGCCCTTGGAGGTCAAGGCACTGGTCAGTTGACAGCAGTGCTCCCATTCCTGCTGCACCAGTAGAGGGTATAGATATTCGTTCCACTTTCCCAAACTCTTGTCCTGTGGATAGACCTCGTCCTCCCTAGCAGCGCTGTAGAGTTTGGTGACTAGTTTCTGCCATGCGGAGCTGATAAGCAATGTATGTAAGGCCTGCAACGTCAGTGGTTCTTCAGGAAATGTGGAATAATGGGCCTGCATCGCTTTTTATAATCTGTGAAACAGAAAGATAAGCAGTGGCATCTTGTTCTGTATATAGCTGAGGTCGTTGTCTGTCAAAAACGTACCGTTGGGATATAAGTCCTGCATTCTATCCAGGCCTGCTAGTTTCAGCATGCGCACGGCTCCCGCCTCATGTGTCACTGATATGTCGGAAGGGAAAGCGAGTGGCAGCAAAGGGGAATAAAGTGGCAGCTTCCCAGCTACACGGCCCAGCGCCTGCCAGGCTACAATCGTTGAAGTAATTGTGTTAATTTCATTGCGGGGCGTGTGTCTGCGAGCATGCATTAGTATGGAGCTTAACGGGAGAGGGTGCGTGTCCCAGTGCTTCACTGCCACCTGCGGTATAAATTCATGGGAACCGAACCAAAAATGTGCGTATTGTGCATGGGCGCAAAGATAATACTAGGGGTGGGCGGAATTTGCGAAATCCACTTTCGCAAATTATCGCGACAATGTTTAAAACTATCGCAAACAAGCGGAAATATCACGAAGATGCGGAATTTTTTTTCCCGCATGTTCGCGAGATTTTCTGCATGGTTGCGGGTCGCCAACTTACCCACGTGGTGGCTCGCGGGCGCAGCCATCTTGTGTTGAATTGTCTCGCGGTGCATGATCACGAGAAGAAAGATGTGATCGCGCGACGCATGACGTCACTGCGGGCGCGAACTGTCGCGAGACAGCGCAAATGGCTAAAAACAATCCAACATCTCATGGAGAACGCGACCAGATCAAGAAAACTTGTCGGCGAACGCAGGGATTCAGGTAAGGCGATCGCGCGCGCGAGAATGTATTATTTTACAGCGCGAGCAAGAAACAAATTATCGCCAAGCTGCGGAAAGCAGAAATTTTTACATTTTCGCGCTCTCCGCGGAACGTGAAAATGTCAAATTATCGCAATTTCCGCGAACGGAACAAAATTTTTGCCCAGGCCTAGATAATACAGGTAGATGTCTGCAACACTGCAACCCCTGTGCTTATAATCTAAGGTTAAAGTCTCCCAACTCACACCGGCCTGCTTGCCCCCCAGATTAGTCGAAGAAGCTGAAAGCGCATTGTATTAAAAAAATAACGGGTGAGCGTGATTGGTATGTTGCTTAAAAGATATAAAATTTAGGTAGCACTACCATCTTAATAAGGGCAATACGATCAGCCAGGGACAACAGGAGCTTCACCCATCTATCCACCTGCTGTTCCAGAACCATAGAAGCAGTACCATAGTTTTCCCGTATAACTGTGTCAGGATCACGGTGGACCCACACCCCCATATATTTCACCGGCTCCATTTACAATATGAGCGGGAATTCAAGCTCATGCGGGAGAGTACTCTCAGTTAGTGGAACCACCACAGACTTCGACCAATTAATAGTGAGCCCCAAAATCAGACCAAACCGAATATATTCCCTAAGGATGGACGCCATATAGGTACATGGTTCTCTTATAAAAAGCATCATATTGTCCGCATAAAGGGAGATGCTGTCTGGACGATGTACAAAATTAAGGGCCGCAGCTCTATGACGCTGCCTGAAAATGCAGGCTAATGGTTCCAACGTTAGCGCAAAGAGGCGCGGCAACAAGGGGCACCCCTGTCTGGTCCCTCTGGTGATCTGTATAGGATCGGAAGTGCAGCCCTCCAGGCGGACTTGTGTCGTGGGGGCAGTGTAGAGTAAACACACCCAGTTGACATAACTGGGGGAGAGTTCCATTCTCTGCAAGATGCAGAATAGATAGCCCCACTCGATAGAGTCAAAGGCCTTGGCTGCGCCAAGCATCACAGCTGCCACCTGGAGGCTGGAATCAAGAGTGTGAAACATTGCAAAGAGCGTGCGTAGATTATGATAGGTGGACCTTGTGGGGATGAAGCCGGATTGATCTGGCAATACCAGGTTCTGCATAAGAGGTTGAAGCCGGGTTGCCAGGATTTTCGCATCCGTGTTGATAAGCGGTAATGGGCAATATGAATCACAGCGAGAGGGCGGTGTATCTTTTTTGAGTAGAGTGATGATCAGTGCCTCACGAAGGGTCGGCGGTAATGCACCCGAGTCGTAGGCTTCAGCATACATTTCTAGTAAGTGGGGAGTGAGTTCTTCCGCGTATGCTTTATAGAACTCGCAGGGGAAGCCGTCAGGCCCTGGTGCCTTATTATTAGGAAGAGCTCTAATCGCCGCTCTTATATCTTCCACCGTGATCGTCTGACTGAGGAACCCCCTCTGACCATCCGAGAGCTATGGAATGGCAACATCCGATAGATAAGCATCAATTTCAGTATTGTCGATCGTACCCTAGGAGGTATACAATTTTGCATAGATGTTTCTAGACTTGGCAGTGATATCTTGAGTACTATTATAGTCCTGGCCGGCCTCATTAGTGATCTTAGTAATAGTGTGGCGGTCAATGCGAGTTTTAATCTTACAGGCCAGCTAATGTCCCGGACGACCACCCTCCCCGTAGGCCCAGCCACACAACGCTTGGAGATGTACCTCGTCTCCCCCTTCACTAGCTCGTTATATGTAGGTATGAATTCTTTCATAGATGCCAGCGTTCATGCACAGGGTGAGATCTCATAGTCCCACTCAAGTCGCTGTAAGGTAGATTCCACCTTAGCTAATTGGCCCCGCAAGTCTGTTAAAATACCAGCAGATGTACCTATGCAGGTTCCCTGTATAGTGGCCTTGAACCCTTCCCACAGAGTCATAGCGTTATCAACTGAACCTTTGTTATGGTCAAAATATTGTACAATGGCTTCACGAACCATTTCAACATAAAGTGAGTCCAGCAGCGCCTCCGGGCGGAAATGCCACCTGAATGGCCTATGGACAGTTTGCGGGATACGTAATGTGAGTTGGACAGGGTTATGATCAGACAGTGTGCATGGGAGCCCCTCTACCGTCAATACCCAGCCCACCGCACTCTCACTCATCAACCAGTAGTCCAAACAAGACCAGCGACCATGTACAGTAGAAATGTGTAAGCCCTCCAATTTCTCCGCATGGCGCTGACGCCATACATCTTGAAATCCCAGTTCCGCAATCCCCTCCTTAATAATACGAGCCGCCCCAGGTGAGTGAGCTCCTATGCCACTCGACTTATCTTTGCTTGGATCCACATGAGTGTTGAGGTCACCGCCCATATTATCACAGCTTCTGGCCAGTCCCCCAGGGTAGAGACGAGGCGCTCGTAGAAAGGAGGGTCATCCGTGTTTGGGCCATAAGTGTTTACAATGGTGATTAATACGCCCGCTAACGTCCCATGTACTATGGCATACCGACCTGCAGCATCAACACAGCTCTTAATCATGGTGAAGGGAAGGCCTTTTTTGATAAGTATGAGCACCCCCAGGCATAGGACGAGTAGGAGGAAGCTAATCTATAACCGGCCCTCTATGCCCTGATGTGTACCTTGGACTGTTTCGTCAGATGTGCTTCCTGCAAAAGGGCAAGTTTTACCTTGTGTCGGACTAGGTGTGCTAAGACCTCTCTTATCTTTTTGGGTGAATTGAGCCCCCGTACGTTCCATGTTAAACAGGAGATTATTACAGTGTCATAATGCGCAGCTGTACCAGGTTATGCATCGAGCATGATTTAACTTGAGCGCGACAGGCTCTTTTTGCACGCCTCTCTTTACACGAAACAGTTGTAGCCACATGAACCCGCCCCCAACCCTCACCCTCCCACCTTCACCCTCCATCCACTTTAGCACCCCCAACTTGCTTAAGCCATCCCGGACTAAGCCCCCCGAACCTTAACAGGGAGCGAATAGTTTCTGGCAACCACTGAACATGACAACCCTGACCCCTCAGGGATCGTGGAAACAGATCAGAACCTTTTGCTCAGTCACTTGTGCTTACTTATGCTTACTTATGCTCAGTGAAATATACAGAGAATGTACACTGAGACGCTTTCAATATATTTATGGAACCAATGTTATTCTGGTATAGAATACATGTGCTGCGATAATCAGTAGACAGAAGCAGATGAAAGTGATTACAAGCACCAAGAGTGTGAAAAGTAGATACAGTTCTACCATGGTGCTAAAACAGTGTATATATGCAGGCATATAAACAAGGCAGTAATTAGGCGTACTCCTACTATACAAAACCCTACTCTAAGTGTACCTAGATTGTGTGCAGGTGTGAAGCCAAGAATCCCCTTAAGGGACGATCCAACCCCATTACCTGGTAGGAGAGAATGTAGGAGCCTGTCTTGGTCATAAACTGGACACCCCATCATGGAGATGTCAGACCGCTACCTGGTGAAGTCTCAGCATGCAGGGACCCTTGGTGTCAGCTGAAGTGCCTCCTTTATTAACCTTTTGGGATGCTCTTTATTTATAATAGAAAGCAGCCTTGCGATGTGTGAATAGATTAGTGATGTTATGGATATGTAGATAGCCCTGTCACCCCGGGGATGAAGATAAAAACAACATTTATACATACTGTGTAGAAGGGCTTTGTACAAGATGTTCGAGGCATCGTGATAAAGTTGTCCGAAGCTAAATGTGTAAACAAAGTAGGTTCAGAGAAACGAATCCAACATTGTCGTGGAAAAAGTCACAGCAGAAATGCTATTGTGAAAAATAGGACAATGTCAGAAATGAGCAGCTTCGCCACATGGGCCTAACCCTGGCACATGACACCCACTCCTTATACTAAGGGTCGATATGTAAAAGTTATCCAAAAGACAACAGGCCATAATAAAATTGGAAAAAAACTTCTTTTAAAATCATCTAAAAGCAAGCTTCCCTTTAAAATATTCATAAAAAGCTTTAAAAGTCATTATACTATTTAAAATCCCAAGCACTCAGAAATCCCTGGTGCCTAGAAAAATAGAGCAAAGCTGTTTTTATTCAATTTGTTTAAAAAATAGACCAAATGATTCCAACCAAATGGAAAGGCCAATTGTTTCATGTGTTCCGAGTGGTAGACACAACATTGCTGTTGCCCACAATCGCAGACGACGGTCCGAGGGGCACACCTCAAAGCAGGTTTATAGAGTAAGGGTGATTCCGTCCGGTTCCCACAGTAGCCACTGAGGGAGGGACTGCATCCTATAAGTGTATCGTTGAGCCGGTGTCCGTTTCACTAGGAGCCAAAGCATTCCAGGTTGGCTCGACCAATGCATTCATCATCAATATAAGGCGCTGGGGACAACAATACCAATCGGCCTTTAAGGGATTCATCAGTTTTCAGTGGCACAACCGATTGTGATCCTAGGCATAGATCAAATACAAATTCATGGCTGCAAAGCAAGCAGTGGGATGCAGATTGTATGCAGTGAAGCCAAACAGGCCTGAAGGACAAGAACCAGTGCTCATTTAGTTCTCAAAGCCGAGGTGTGCCAAAGCAGTGTACCATGCGCTCATGGCAGCATATCACAAGCAGTGATGTCTCCATTCCGGGTTGAACTGGGATGTCCATTGTGGAGTAGAAAAATTAAAATCAGGATTCCCTCCACAAGTAGCAGGACAAGCGGGAGCTCATCAAAAAGGCTTCCCAACACGGATTGTATGAAAGATGATATAACTCCAAAAATCGTCTGAAAGGTGCTAACCAGTCCAGAGCCGATACATTAAAAAAGTGCACTATTCCCTTCGTATCAGACATATTAAAGATACGGTGGAGCAGCTCTCCAAAATGCAGTTGGAAAATAGAATGGAGAAGTGTCTGTACCTCGGATGAGGACCTTGCAACCTGTTGATCAAACGACTCTTTGGCTGTAGTTAAGGCCACATCTGCATGGCTTTCAGTGTGTTCAGAGAATCAGATTGTATGTTGGAAACATTTAACAAAGGCCATAGCGTTTCTTCCCTAACTGAGCAGGCAGGTGAACACTGTACTTGTGTGCAGCAAGGGACTATGGAATTAATTGTCACCAGATGAGCGATGCCTGGTTCCATTCCACAGCAACCTTGATCATTCAGCATCAAATAGCTTCCATTCGAGAGCAGATTGAAGACAGGATGTGTCACAGCAGCCGGGAAACCCTTCAGATAACTGGACAAGTTCACAACTGAAGCATTGCATGCTCCATGAAGAGAAATGTCTTTGCAAATTAAGGACCCGCTTAAAGTATCCTCACAGTCGGACCCACTAAGGACAACTAATTTGTCCCCATCCCTGCATCCAAACCTGAATGGTAGCTCCCAGGACTCATGTACATAGCCTTACCCTAGCGCTTCGTATCTGCTTAGTTGCTAATATTGGAGACTGGTGAATGGTAATTGGTCTAATTTTTCAATGTTCAACATGGTATATTTCGCATCTCTTCATGCCATTGCTATTAGTCGTTCCGTTAGATCATATGCAGAAAACAGACTTGTACTATTGATGTGACACCATGGCACGCAGCCAGAACGTAGTGTTTGCAATGTCCAGTTCAATATTACAATGGACCTTAATTGTGACCTTCGATTCTGTAAAATAGATATATCTTGCTGTATTTTGGCAGTTGCAGACACTATGCAAATGTTCCCTAGTGAATTTATTCTGGATGATAATGTGGTCTTACCATTGTCAACCACAGCCAAAGCCTTTTCTAAATTAACCCTGTCAATCTCGCGCAATCTCTCAGCACCTCCTGTTGAGAATTTATCCACAGCTTGTTGTATATTCCATACAAGAAGTGCTATTGATGTGAGTTCCGGTGACCTAATAAAATATACATGAGATCCGTGTCATCAGAAAGAAGGGAGAACTGTTGCTTCACCTGAGCAAGTGTAAAGGTTTTTAGCCAATCAAGGCACAACTTCGCAACACTATATAATGTCACCACCCCAGAATGTTCTGTTTGTACATATCGCTGATCAGGCCTATTTACCCTAAACCCTTCGGTGTTACCCAGGAATCTAGATTTGCACCCATTTGTGTCCACAGGCCAAACCAACCATCCCTTCCAATTGGGATCTGATGAATTAAAGGAACAATTACGTATCATGACATCTAGTGTATCCTCACTAAAGTGTGTTAGATGCTGCCAGTTCTTAAAGCGTGGGAATGCGGGAATATGAGGTGTGTTCAAATCCTTCATTTTTGCTATTCGTAGACAGGAAGTTTGTTTTACTGATTTATACAAGAGGTTATTTGATGTGTTATGAAGCATGCTCTAAATAAGGCTTCCGTTCCCTGAACCTGCCAATCTTTTGTCCCCTAGACCAATTCTGTGTCCATTGTGGCTTTCCAAAAGTCAAAACCTTGTACAGACAGCTGGGAAATAAAGGAAGCTGCGTATATCAGCTTAGTGTCTGTAGCATATTTGTCTTTGCTGGAGTAGGTGCAAGCCTATAGTAATAAGAGTCTGGGTCGGATTTGTCAAAACCAGACAAATAAGCAAACTTTTGTTCAAATGTTTTTGAACTACCTTTTGGCGATGTTGGGCAGTGTTCTCATTGAGTATACTTCTAAACAGCACGTGAGAAACAGACTAGTACTATTGATGTAATGCCATGGCACATGGCCAGAACCTAGTATTTGCAATATCCAGCTCAGTATTACAATGGACTGTAGTTGTGACCATCCATTCTGTTAAATAGACATAACTTGCTGTATTATATCAATTGCAGACGATATTATGTTCCCCAGTGAATACATGCTGGATAATAATGTGGCAATACCGTTGTCAACCACAGCCAAAGCCTTTGTCTAAATTAACCCTGTCGATCTAGCGCAATCTCTCAGCAGCTTCCTGTTGAGACATTTTCCACAGCTCGTTGTGCTTTTGATGTGAGTTCCGGTGACCTAATAAAAAATCCCTGAGATCGGTGTCATCAGAAAGAAGGGAGAAGTGTTGCTTCTCCTGAGAAAATATAAAGGTTTTTAGCCAATCAAGGCACAACTTCCCAAAACTATTTGATGTCACCACCCCAGAATGTTCTGTTTGTATATATCGCTGATCA
This sequence comes from Triturus cristatus, assembly GCF_964204655.1. Taxonomy (NCBI): domain Eukaryota; kingdom Metazoa; phylum Chordata; class Amphibia; order Caudata; family Salamandridae; genus Triturus; species Triturus cristatus. The sequence continues at coordinate 523,886,013 of NC_140584.1, forward strand.
GGGCTATTTACTGTAAACCCTCCGGTGTTACCCAGGAATCTAGACTGACACCAATTTGTATCCACAGGCACAACCAACCATCCCTTCTAATTGGGATCTGATGAATTAAAGGGAACCATTATGTATCAAGACATCTAGTGTATCCTCACTAAAGTGTGTTAGATGCTGCCAGTTCTCAAAGCGTGGGAATGTGGGAATACAAGGTGTGTTCGAAGCCTTTATTTTTGCTATTTGTAGACAGGAAGTTTGTTGTACCATTTTATGCAGGAGAGTGTTTGGTATGGTATGAGGCATGCTCTAAATAAGGCCTCTGTTCACTAAACCTGCCAATCCTTTGTCCCCAAGACAGATTTTGTGTCTATTGTGTCTTTCCAAAAGTCAAAACCTTGTACAGACAGCTGGGAAATAAAGGAAGCAGAGTATATCAGCTTAGTGTTTGTAAGCATATTTGTCTTTGCTGGTGTAGGTGCAAGCCTATAATAATAATAGTCTGGTTGTGATTTGTCAAAACAAAACAAATAAGCAAAGTTTTGTGCAAATGTTTTTGAACTACCTTTTAGCGATGTTGGGCAGTGTTCTCATTGAGTATAATTATAAACAGCACTTGGGAAACTAGCTTTGTGTAAGAAATGATGACCATAATGTTGATAACAGAACATGTCTCAGAAATTAGATGTACCATCACACAAGCCATCATTTGAAAATGCAGTTGATTGCTCTAGATCTGCAAGCAAATTATGTACAATTTCAAAGTCCCAATCATAAAAGAAAGTACTAGAGGTGATGATTTCATTTAAAGACATTTTAAACAAATATAGAATGCGTAAAACTTCAGTAGGACCATATGAATCATATGATACCCTGTCCCACACTATTGCTTCTGGAACTGGAACTGCTGTAATGTTCATCAGGGACAAGTCTCTTAGTTTACGGTGCGATGATGCTTGTGGTTTTAGAACCAATTTCACAAGTTGTACAGCTAAGCATCCTGGGTGATAGTGTCCATTCAGAAGTAGGTAAAAGGCTGTTACCAAACCAATCCAAAGGACCAGCAAAAGTACTCCAATTATATTCCAGAGATGTATCCATGGAGCAACAAAGTATGTATTTTTCAGCCAAAGATAGAGGGCATACACTCAGAGCTTGAAAGGGAGAGGCGTTGGTGGCAGTTCGGGTTCACTTGAATCAGATGAGAAGTTGTTATAATGCAAGAAGCAGCCAGACGCTGTCCGGTATCTTTTTGGCAGCTCAGCATGTTTTGTAGAACTGGGAGCTGACTCGATCTGTGGCATATTCACACGGACGTCAATTTTTTTAGTTGACATTTCTGTACATGTTGGCTGTACAGTCTTAGTTGTTTCAACAGGAATAAGTATCACTTCATTATTGTTTACAGCTTCTCTTTGTAGAGGGGAGTCTTCTGTAGTTATTAAAGCTTCCAACTGAACTTCCTGAATGGTAACTAGAAGAGTGCGGCGGCTATCCAGGAGCCCTCACAGCTTACTGTTCAGAATCGGCCACATAGTCTGGTTTTATCAGATCAATAGAGACACACCTTTTGTCTCTGCAACCGGCAAGGGACAGAAGAAGTACAGTTCTAGTACCTTTGGCAGCCAGACAGGTACAGGTGCTCTGTAAGATGGCCCAAATTCTTTTTTTTCCCACATATTTCTCTCTGACCAGGTCCCCAATCTTCGAGACCCAGGCAGGTCTTGCCAAGACTACCTTCACTTCTCCAGTGGCTACTTGGACTTCGCTTTTTACGCCCCAGAGTTCCTGTAAAACAGCCAAACGTTCATTGATGTCAAATGGTGTTTCTGCCGCCACTGTTCTGACATTAACGAGGTCTGCTACCCACATTCTCACACCGAACAGGAGATCATAAGGAATACGACCCCCCCAGGAATTTTCCTGCCATTTTATTGAGTGCTTTCCAGACTCCATATAGGTGATTGACCCAACCGCCACCGAGCCTAATACCCTTGCTGTTAAGGACTGCTTTAAGTAACGCTTTTTCTTATCCACTACCAAATTTCCCTCAGGATGGTAGAGGAGGAGTACAGCAAGGCACCCAAACTTCCCATGACTTCTTTGTAAGCCAGAGAGCTAAACGGCGGGCCCTGGTCAGAATGTAGTGTGCCAATTGAGTACATCCAGATGAAGATTCACAAATCCTTTATAACAGTTTGAGCATCAGCCGAGCCCTGTGGCAAAACCCACAGGAATTTGGAGCATGAATCCACTGTCACCAAGATGTACTTGTAAGCCCCAACTGCAAGGGGCAGCAGTGATCCAAATAAACAACCACCAGAGGCTTGTCTGAGGTGGACGTGCTACAATTGAGCCTTTCATCTGTTGACAGATGTAGCATTTAAGGACAAAGTCCTTGTTCTGTTTCATTAGACCTGGCAGGCTACAATCGTTGAAGTAATTGTGTTAATTTCATTGCGGGGCGTGTGTCTGCGAGCATGCATTAGTATGGAGCTTAACGGGAGAGGGTGCGTGTCCCAGTGCTTCACTGCCACCTGCGGTATAAATTCATGGGAACCGAACCAAAAATGTGCGTATTGTGCATGGGCGCAAAGATAATACTAGGGGTGGGCGGAATTTGCGAAATCCACTTTCGCAAATTATCGCGACAATGTTTAAAATTATCGCAAACAAGCGGAAATATCACGAAGATGCGGAATTTTTTTTCCCGCATGTTCGCGAGATTTTCTGCATGGTTGCGGGTCGCCAACTTACCCACGTGGTGGCTCGCGGGCGCAGCCATCTTGTGTTGAATTGTCTCGCGGTGCATGATCACGAGAAGAAAGACGTGATCGCGCGACGCATGACGTCACTGCGGGCGCGAACTGTCGCGAGACAGCGCAAATGGCTAAAAACAATCCAACATCTCATGGAGAACGCGACCGGATCAAGAAAACTTGTCGGCGAACGCAGGGATTCAGGTAAGGCGATCGCGCGCGCGAGAATGTATTATTTTACAGCGCGAGCAAGAAACAAATTATCGCCAAGCTGCGGAAAGCAGAAATTTTTACATTTTCGCGCTCTCCGCGGAACGTGAAAATGTCAAATTATCGCAATTTCCGCGAACGGAACAAAATTTTTGCCCAGGCCTAGATAATACAGGTAGATGTCTGCAACACTGCAACCCCTGTGCTTATAATCTAAGGTTAAAGTCTCCCAACTCACACCGGCCTGCTTGCCCCCCAGATTAGTCGAAGAAGCTGAAAGCGCATTGTATTAAAAAAATAACGGGTGAGCGTGATTGGTATGTTGCTTAAAAGATATAAAATTTAGGTAGCACTACCATCTTAATAAGGGCAATACGATCAGCCAGGGACAACAGGAGCTTCACCCATCTATCCACCTGCTGTTCCAGAACCATAGAAGCAGTACCATAGTTTTCCCGTATAACTGTGTCAGGATCACGGTGGACCCACACCCCCATATATTTCACCGGCTCCATTTACAATATGAGCGGGAATTCAAGCTCATGCGGGAGAGTACTCTCAGTTAGTGGAACCACCACAGACTTCGACCAATTAATAGTGAGCCCCAAAATCAGACCAAACCGAATATATTCCCTAAGGATGGACGCCATATAGGTACATGGTTCTCTTATAAAAAGCATCATATTGTCCGCATAAAGGGAGATGCTGTCTGGACGATGTACAAAATTAAGGGCCGCAGCTCTATGACGCTGCCTGAAAATGCAGGCTAATGGTTCCAACGTTAGCGCAAAGAGGCGCGGCAACAAGGGGCACCCCTGTCTGGTCCCTCTGGTGATCTGTATAGGATCGGAAGTGCAGCCCTCCAGGCGGACTTGTGTCGTGGGGGCAGTGTAGAGTAAACACACCCAGTTGACATAACTGGGGGAGAGTTCCATTCTCTGCAAGATGCAGAATAGATAGCCCCACTCGATAGAGTCAAAGGCCTTGGCTGCGCCAAGCATCACAGCTGCCACCTGGAGGCTGGAATCAAGAGTGTGAAACATTGCAAAGAGCGTGCGTAGATTATGATAGGTGGACCTTGTGGGGATGAAGCCGGATTGATCTGGCAATACCAGGTTCTGCATAAGAGGTTGAAGCCGGGTTGCCAGGATTTTCGCATCCGTGTTGATAAGCGGTAATGGGCAATATGAATCACAGCGAGAGGGCGGTTTATCTTTTTTGAGTAGAGTGATGATCAGTGCCTCACGAAGGGTCGGCGGTAATGCACCCGAGTCGTAGGCTTCAGCATACATTTCTAGTAAGTGGGGAGTGAGTTCTTCCGCGTATGCTTTATAGAACTCGCAGGGGAAGCCGTCAGGCCCTGGTGCCTTATTATTAGGAAGAGCTCTAATCGCCGCTCTTATATCTTCCACCGTGATCGTCTGACTGAGGAACCCCCTCTGACCATCCGAGAGCTATGGAATGGCAACATCCGATAGATAAGCATCAATTTCAGTATTGTCGATCGTACCCTAGGAGGTATACAATTTTGCATAGATGTTTCTAGACTTGGCAGTGATATCTTGAGTACTATTATAGTCCTGGCCGGCCTCATTAGTGATCTTAGTAATAGTGTGGCGGTCAATGCGAGTTTTAATCTTACAGGCCAGCTAATGTCCCGGACGACCACCCTCCCCGTAGGCCCAGCCACACAACGCTTGGAGATGTACCTCGTCTCCCCCTTCACTAGCTCGTTATATGTAGGTATGAATTCTTTCATAGATGCCAGCGTTCATGCACAGGGTGAGATCTCATAGTCCCACTCAAGTCGCTGTAAGGTAGATTCCACCTTAGCTAATTGGCCCCGCAAGTCTGTTAAAATACCAGCAGATGTACCTATGCAGGTTCCCTGTATAGTGGCCTTGAACCCTTCCCACAGAGTCATAGCGTTATCAACTGAACCTTTGTTATGGTCAAAATATTGTACAATGGCTTCACGAACCATTTCAACATAAAGTGAGTCCAGCAGCGCCTCCGGGCGGAAATGCCACCTGAATGGCCTATGGACAGTTTGCGGGATACGTAATGTGAGTTGGACAGGGTTATGATCAGACAGTGTGCATGGGAGCCCCTCTACCGTCAATACCCAGCCCACCGCACTCTCACTCATCAACCAGTAGTCCAAACAAGACCAGCGACCATGTACAGTAGAAATGTGTAAGCCCTCCAATTTCTCCGCATGGCGCTGACGCCATACATCTTGAAATCCCAGTTCCGCAATCCCCTCCTTAATAATACGAGCCGCCCCAGGTGAGTGAGCTCCTATGCCACTCGACTTATCTTTGCTTGGATCCACATGAGTGTTGAGGTCACCGCCCATATTATCACAGCTTCTGGCCAGTCCCCCAGGGTAGAGACGAGGCGCTCGTAGAAAGGAGGGTCATCCGTGTTTGGGCCATAAGTGTTTACAATGGTGATTAATACGCCCGCTAACGTCCCATGTACTATGGCATACCGACCTGCAGCATCAACACAGCTCTTAATCATGGTGAAGGGAAGGCCTTTTTTGATAAGTATGAGCACCCCCAGGCATAGGACGAGTAGGAGGAAGCTAATCTATAACCGGCCCTCTATGCCCTGATGTGTACCTTGGACTGTTTCGTCAGATGTGCTTCCTGCAAAAGGGCAAGTTTTACCTTGTGTCGGACTAGGTGTGCTAAGACCTCTCTTATCTTTTTGGGTGAATTGAGCCCCCGTACGTTCCATGTTAAACAGGAGATTATTACAGTGTCATAATGCGCAGCTGTACCAGGTTATGCATCGAGCATGATTTAACTTGAGCGCGACAGGCTCTTTTTGCACGCCTCTCTTTACACGAAACAGTTGTAGCCACATGAACCCGCCCCCAACCCCCACCCTCCCACCTTCACCCTCCATCCACTTTAGCACCCCCAACTTGCTTAAGCCATCCCGGACTAAGCCCCCCGAACCTTAACAGGGAGCGAATAGTTTCTGGCAACCACTGAACATGACAACCCTGACCCCTCAGGGATCGTGGAAACAGATCAGAACCTTTTGCTCAGTCACTTGTGCTTACTTATGCTTACTTATGCTCAGTGAAATATACAGAGAATGTACACTGAGACGCTTTCAATATATTTATGGAACCAATGTTATTCTGGTATAGAATACATGTGCTGCGATAATCAGTAGACAGAAGCAGATGAAAGTGATTACAAGCACCATTAGTGTGAAAAGTAGATACAGTTCTACCATGGTGCTAAAACAGTGTATATATGCAGGCATATAAACAAGGCAGTAATTAGGCGTACTCCTACTATACAAAACCCTACTCTAAGTGTACCTAGATTGTGTGCAGGTGTGAAGCCAAGAATCCCCTTAAGGGACGATCCAACCCCATTACCTGGTAGGAGAGAATGTAGGAGCCTGTCTTGGTCATAAACTGGACACCCCATCATGGAGATGTCAGACCGCTACCTGGTGAAGTCTCAGCATGCAGGGACCCTTGGTGTCAGCTGAAGTGCCTCCTTTATTAACCTTTTGGGATGCTCTTTATTTATAATAGAAAGCAGCCTTGCGATGTGTGAATAGATTAGTGATGTTATGGATATGTAGATAGCCCTGTCACCCCGTGGATGAAGATAAAAACAACATTTATACATACTGTGTAGAAGGGCTTTGTACAAGATGTTCGAGGCATCGTGATAAAGTTGTCCGAAGCTAAATGTGTAAACAAAGTAGGTTCAGAGAAACGAATCCAACATTGTCGTGGAAAAAGTCACAGCAGAAATGCTATTGTGAAAAATAGGACAATGTCAGAAATGAGCAGCTTCGCCACATGGGCCTAACCCTGGCACATGACACCCACTCCTTATACTAAGGGTCGATATGTAAAAGTTATCCAAAAGACAACAGGCCATAATAAAATTGGAAAAAAACTTCTTTTAAAATCATCTAAAAGCAAGCTTCCCTTTAAAATATTCATAAAAAGCTTTAAAAGTCATTATACTATTTAAAATCCCAAGCACTCAGAAATCCCTGGTGCCTAGAAAAATAGAGCAAAGCTGTTTTTATTCAATTTGTTTAAAAAATAGACCAAATGATTCCAACCAAATGGAAAGGCCAATTGTTTCATGTGTTCCGAGTGGTAGACACAACATTGCTGTTGCCCACAATCGCAGACGACGGTCCGAGGGGCACACCTCAAAGCAGGTTTATAGAGTAAGGGTGATTCCGTCCGGTTCCCACAGTAGCCACTGAGGGAGGGACTGCATCCTATAAGTGTATCGTTGAGCCGGTGTCCGTTTCACTAGGAGCCAAAGCATTCCAGGTTGGCTCGACCAATGCATTCATCATCAATATAAGGCGCAGGGGACAACAATACCAATCGGCCTTTAAGGGATTCATCAGTTTTCAGTGGCACAACCGATTGTGATCCTAGGCATAGATCAAATACAAATTCATGGCTGCAAAGCAAGCAGTGGGATGCAGATTGTATGCAGTGAAGCCAAACAGGCCTGAAGGACAAGAACCAGTGCTCATTTAGTTCTCAAAGCCGAGGTGTGCCAAAGCAGTGTACCATGCGCTCATGGCAGCATATCACAAGCAGTGATGTCTCCATTCCGGGTTGAACTGGGATGTCCATTGTGGAGTAGAAAAATTAAAATCAGGATTCCCTCCACAAGTAGCAGGACAAGCGGGAGCTCATCAAAAAGGCTTCCCAACACGGATTGTATGAAAGATGATATAACTCCAAAAATCGTCTGAAAGGTGCTAACCAGTCCAGAGCCGATACATTAAAAAAGTGCACTATTCCCTTCGTATCAGACATATTAAAGATACGGTGGAGCAGCTCTCCAAAATGCAGTTGGAAAATAGAATGGAGAAGTGTCTGTACCTCGGATGAGGACCTTGCAACCTGTTGATCAAACGACTCTTTGGCTGTAGTTAAGGCCACATCTGCATGGCTTTCAGTGTGTTCAGAGAATCAGATTGTATGTTGGAAACATTTAACAAAGGCCATAGCGTTTCTTCCCTAACTGAGCAGGCAGGTGAACACTGTACTTGTGTGCAGCAAGGGACTATGGAATTAATTGTCACCAGATGAGCGATGCCTGGTTCCATTCCACAGCAACCTTGATCATTCAGCATCAAATAGCTTCCATTCGAGAGCAGATTGAAGACAGGATGTGTCACAGCAGCCGGGAAACCCTTCAGATAACTGGACAAGTTCACAACTGAAGCATTGCATGCTCCATGAAGAGAAATGTCTTTGCAAATTAAGGACCCGCTTAAAGTATCCTCACAGTCGGACCCACTAAGGACAACTAATTTGTCCCCATCCCTGCATCCAAACCTGAATGGTAGCTCCCAGGACTCATGTACATAGCCTTACCCTAGCGCTTCGTATCTGCTTAGTTGCTAATATTGGAGACTGGTGAATGGTAATTGGTCTAATTTTTCAATGTTCAACATGGTATATTTCGCATCTCTTCATGCCATTGCTATTAGTCGTTCCGTTAGATCATATGCAGAAAACAGACTTGTACTATTGATGTGACACCATGGCACGCAGCCAGAACGTAGTGTTTGCAATGTCCAGTTCAATATTACAATGGACCTTAATTGTGACCTTCGATTCTGTAAAATAGATATATCTTGCTGTATTTTGGCAGTTGCAGACACTATGCAAATGTTCCCTAGTGAATTTATTCTGGATGATAATGTGGTCTTACCATTGTCAACCACAGCCAAAGCCTTTTCTAAATTAACCCTGTCAATCTCGCGCAATCTCTCAGCACCTCCTGTTGAGAATTTATCCACAGCTTGTTGTATATTCCATACAAGAAGTGCTATTGATGTGAGTTCCGGTGACCTAATAAAATATACATGAGATCTGTGTCATCAGAAAGAAGGGAGAACTGTTGCTTCACCTGAGCAAGTGTAAAGGTTTTTAGCCAATCAAGGCACAACTTCGCAACACTATATAATGTCACCACCCCAGAATGTTCTGTTTGTACATATCGCTGATCAGGCCTATTTACCCTAAACCCTTCGGTGTTACCCAGGAATCTAGATTTGCACCCATTTGTGTCCACAGGCCAAACCAACCATCCCTTCCAATTGGGATCTGATGAATTAAAGGAACAATTACGTATCATGACATCTAGTGTATCCTCACTAAAGTGTGTTAGATGCTGCCAGTTCTTAAAGCGTGGGAATGCGGGAATATGAGGTGTGTTCAAATCCTTCATTTTTGCTATTCGTAGACAGGAAGTTTGTTTTACTGATTTATACAAGAGGTTATTTGATGTGTTATGAAGCATGCTCTAAATAAGGCTTCCGTTCCCTGAACCTGCCAATCTTTTGTCCCCTAGACCAATTCTGTGTCCATTGTGGCTTTCCAAAAGTCAAAACCTTGTACAGACAGCTGGGAAATAAAGGAAGCTGCGTATATCAGCTTAGTGTCTGTAGCATATTTGTCTTTGCTGGAGTAGGTGCAAGCCTATAGTAATAAGAGTCTGGGTCGGATTTGTCAAAACCAGACAAATAAGCAAACTTTTGTTCAAATGTTTTTGAACTACCTTTTGGCGATGTTGGGCAGTGTTCTCATTGAGTATACTTCTAAACAGCACGTGAGAAACAGACTAGTACTATTGATGTAATGCCATGGCACATGGCCAGAACCTAGTATTTGCAATATCCAGCTCAGTATTACAATGGACTGTAGTTGTGACCATCCATTCTGTTAAATAGACATAACTTGCTGTATTATATCAATTGCAGACGATATTATGTTCCCCAGTGAATACATGCTGGATAATAATGTGGCAATACCGTTGTCAACCACAGCCAAAGCCTTTGTCTAAATTAACCCTGTCGATCTAGCGCAATCTCTCAGCAGCTTCCTGTTGAGACATTTTCCACAGCTCGTTGTGCTTTTGATGTGAGTTCCGGTGACCTAATAAAAAATCCCTGAGATCGGTGTCATCAGAAAGAAGGGAGAAGTGTTGCTTCTCCTGAGAAAATATAAAGGTTTTTAGCCAATCAAGGCACAACTTCCCAAAACTATTTGATGTCACCACCCCAGAATGTTCTGTTTGTATATATCGCTGATCAGGGCTATTTACTGTAAACCCTCCGGTGTTACCCAGGAATCTAGACTGACACCAATTTGTATCCACAGGCACAACCAACCATCCCTTCTAATTGGGATCTGATGAATTAAAGGGAACCATTATGTATCAAGACATCTAGTGTATCCTCACTAAAGTGTGTTAGATGCTGCCAGTTCTCAAAGCGTGGGAATGTGGGAATACAAGGTGTGTTCGAAGCCTTTATTTTTGCTATTTGTAGACAGGAAGTTTGTTGTACCATTTTATGCAGGAGAGTGTTTGGTATGGTATGAGGCATGCTCTAAATAAGGCCTCTGTTCACTAAACCTGCCAATCCTTTGTCCCCAAGACAGATTTTGTGTCTATTGTGTCTTTCCAAAAGTCAAAACCTTGTACAGACAGCTGGGAAATAAAGGAAGCAGAGTATATCAGCTTAGTGTTTGTAAGCATATTTGTCTTTGCTGGTGTAGGTGCAAGCCTATAATAATAATAGTCTGGTTGTGATTTGTCAAAACAAAACAAATAAGCAAAGTTTTGTGCAAATGTTTTTGAACTACCTTTTAGCGATGTTGGGCAGTGTTCTCATTGAGTATAATTATAAACAGCACTTGGGAAACTAGCTTTGTGTAAGAAATGATGACCATAATGTTGATAACAGAACATGTCTCAGAAATTAGATGTACCATCACACAAGCCATCATTTGAAAATGCAGTTGATTGCTCTAGATCTGCAAGCAAATTATGTACAATTTCAAAGTCCCAATCATAAAAGAAAGTACTAGAGGTGATGATTTCATTTAAAGACATTTTAAACAAATATAGAATGCGTAAAACTTCAGTAGGACCATATGAATCATATGATACCCTGTCCCACACTATTGCTTCTGGAACTGGAACTGCTGTAATGTTCATCAGGGACAAGTCTCTTAGTTTACGGTGCGATGATGCTTGTGGTTTTAGAACCAATTTCACAAGTTGTACAGCTAAGCATCCTGGGTGATAGTGTCCATTCAGAAGTAGGTAAAAGGCTGTTACCAAACCAATCCAAAGGACCAGCAAAAGTACTCCAATTATATTCCAGAGATGTATCCATGGAGCAACAAAGTATGTATTTTTCAGCCAAAGATAGAGGGCATACACTCAGAGCTTGAAAGGGAGAGGCGTTGGTGGCAGTTCGGGTTCACTTGAATCAGATGAGAAGTTGTTATAATGCAAGAAGCAGCCAGACGCTGTCCGGTATCTTTTTGGCAGCTCAGCATGTTTTGTAGAACTGGGAGCTGACTCGATCTGTGGCATATTCACACGGACGTCAATTTTTTTAGTTGACATTTCTGTACATGTTGGCTGTACAGTCTTAGTTGTTTCAACAGGAATAAGTATCACTTCATTATTGTTTACAGCTTCTCTTTGTAGAGGGGAGTCTTCTGTAGTTATTAAAGCTTCCAACTGAACTTCCTGAATGGTAACTAGAAGAGTGCGGCGGCTATCCAGGAGCCCTCACAGCTTACTGTTCAGAATCGGCCACATAGTCTGGTTTTATCAGATCAATAGAGACACACCTTTTGTCTCTGCAACCGGCAAGGGACAGAAGAAGTACAGTTCTAGTACCTTTGGCAGCCAGACAGGTACAGGTGCTCTGTAAGATGGCCCAAATTCTTTTTTTTCCCACATATTTCTCTCTGACCAGGTCCCCAATCTTCGAGACCCAGGCAGGTCTTGCCAAGACTACCTTCACTTCTCCAGTGGCTACTTGGACTTCGCTTTTTACGCCCCAGAGTTCCTGTAAAACAGCCAAACGTTCATTGATGTCAAATGGTGTTTCTGCCGCCACTGTTCTGACATTAACGAGGTCTGCTACCCACATTCTCACACCGAACAGGAGATCATAAGGAATACGACCCCCCCAGGAATTTTCCTGCCATTTTATTGAGTGCTTTCCAGACTCCATATAGGTGATTGACCCAACCGCCACCGAGCCTAATACCCTTGCTGTTAAGGACTGCTTTAAGTAACGTTTTTTCTTATCCACTACCAAATTTCCCTCAGGATGGTAGAGGAGGAGTACAGCAAGGCACCCAAACTTCCCATGACTTCTTTGTAAGCCAGAGAGCTAAACGGCGGGCCCTGGTCAGAATGTAGTGTGCCAATTGAGTACGTCCAGATGAAGATTCACAAATCCTTTATAACAGTTTGAGCATCAGCCGAGCCCTGTGGCAAAACCCACAGGAATTTGGAGCATGAATCCACTGTCACCAAGATGTACTTGTAAGCCCCAACTGCAAGGGGCAGCAGTGATCCAAATAAACAACCACCAGAGGCTTGTCTGAGGTGGACGTGCTACAATTGAGCCTTTCATCTGTTGACAGATGTAGCATTTAAGGACAAAGTCCTTGTTCTGTTTCATTAGACCTGGCCACCAATCGCGCTGCTTCAGTAACGTGACTGTAGCTGTAACCCCTGGGTGTGCAGAACCCAGACCCTCTTATGCAGCTGGAATTAATCCCAATCTGCAATCAGTGTTTGGTATTACTCTATCCCACACTCCTGGAATCTGAGCATATGGAATATTTTGTGCATCTAACTTGCAGCAGTTCCCTCCATGCGTGTATGATGGGGTGCCATTATAGTTAAAACAGTAGAGCACACTGACTTTTCCTATCAGTGTACACTGCCCTCATGAGCCCTATCCCAGGTGAAAATGTTATCCTGCAGAGTCCCCATTGTGCCAGCTACCTGTGCACTGTTACGGGGTTGTGCACAACAGTAGTCTCCCACGCACAGCCCGCACATGTGTGCACACCGCGTGCACACATGTTCATGTGTAGTCAGCCAAGTGGCCCATACCCTTCCTGCGTCTCAGTGGAATTATCTCAAAAGGCAGACACTGGTGGTAAACACGTGCACTCTGTTTGTCATGTGATTATAGTGGGTGAAATAATTCACTGGGTATGGATCACGCACTCCGTTTTTTAAAATCTTTTCATTTAATGAGATTTGGTAGCAGGTATTCGAGGGTTGGTTGGCGTGCAGCAAGGTATTGTCCTCTGAACCAGGACGTGTGTAAACGTAACAATTGTTGCTCTGCCCCACTGGAAAGCGTTCCTTTTGTGCACTGCCGAATTCTAAATGGAAAAATTCAACCAATTTCATCCAAATTGAACTTATGACTTCAGTTGAATTTTTTTAATTATTCTTCAGAATAAATGTTTCTCAATGTTATGGCTGTCCACATCACTTATGTAAAAACATGTACCATATGCATCAATGGTAAACATCTAACAAAGTAACAGTTATCCCCAATGCATTTTGGGCATGTTGTTGCCCTTCATCAGGGGGTATGCTCCTTGTCAGAGTAATGCCACTTCTCTAAACCGCACAAGTGTGTGTCTTTTCATTTGAAATCGCCATCGGCAGTGCACTAAAGGGACGCTTCCCAGTGGGGCAGCGCAACAATTATACTGGGTGAGACAACTGTAGTAAGACTCACCCAAAGTAAAAAGTCCAAAGCCTGGATGATTGGGAAGGAAAACAATCTGGTGTACTGCAGGAACAGAACCCAGTGCAATTCTCACCACTCATCCCTAACCTCACTATCCCATTTCTTTCTCTACTTCACATCTCCCTCATTGCCTTATCTTGCTCTATCTCAGTGCTCTCCCTCTCTCTCTCAAATTACCTATCCTCTCAAGTTACCCCACCATTAGCTCACAACCTCATTTTTCAATCACATCTTTCTCTAATATTACCTTTGTTCCCTTACCTTTGGCTGTTTAAATGTCTCACTCCTCTATTCCTATACCACTTTTTCCTCTATCATCAACTCCCCTCTCTTTGTCAAAAACATATGTCTGTCTCACCCTCCTTCTCCATTAAAACTCACCCCTCCAACTCAACTATCTTTCACTACTTCCTTCGTTATAGATCTGTCTAGTTCACCAGCTCTTTCTATTTCTCTGTCTCATAACTCTGTCTACATCTGTATCAACCTCACCTCTTTCTCTGATTTACATGCTTCCAAACTTAATGTTTTTACTCTACATCACATTTCTCTTCCTGCCCTTCACCCCTCTCTCTACATTTCTCTCTTCCCCACTACTGTCTTTACCTGACACGTTTCTCTATTCCTTTTCTCATTTAGCTCTCTCTCTCTTGCATCTCTCTGTCTACCTCTTCCTATTGTTGCCTTTACCTTTCTCCAACTCACCTCTCTCTATACATTAGGGGGCATAGTTACAAGCCCCTATTGCCACCACAACGTCACTTTCAGTGACATTGTGATGGCGATAGAAGCTTTGCCTTATTTACAAGGCAGTGTTAAGCCACTTTACGTGACTTAACGCTGCCTTGTAAATAAGGCCCCCTTTCACGCTACATTTAGTGTGAAAGGGGTGGGCAGTGGGTGTTGTGGTGTGCGTTCCACCGCAACACCCATTGATTTGATGCTGCCCCCTATTTACAAGTGCAGCGTTACTAGGAAGCAGACCCAAAATTAAGACCAGGGAAAACGGCAAAACAAAGAGAAATGATTTATTTCTCCTCGTTTTTGCTTTTTCCATGTGGGCAGCACACAAAAAAACAGCAAAACGCAAATGACTGTTTATGTGCATGAAGGTCCCCCTCCCTACAAATAAACAATAATTTAAAAAAAAATGCTGTTTTGCAACATGTGCTGCATTAAGCATCACACATAGAAGTTACAAAACAGCATTTAAACATTTTTTATGTGCAGGAAGGGGGAACTTCTTGCACATAAACAATCTTCCCCTCAACGCAGGCACCATTGCACTATGCTGCAAGGGTGCCTGCATTGGTTCTAGGCAGCTTTAACTCGTTCCGTGCTCATGACGGAACCACGCCATCATGAGCCACGGTTGCCGTGTGCTCATGACGGAGTGGTTCCGTCATGCTGCGGCCGTTGGCGGCCGCGCCGCGCACGCGGCGCTAATTCCCCGCCTGTGCGGGCGATTAGCGCCGTGGGAGGAGTCATGACGGAACCACTCCGTCATGAGCACAGCCCAACCGTGGCTCATGACGGAGTGGCTCCGTCATGAGCACCGCACCACCGCACTGCCCCCCCGCACTCCCCAGTGCTGCGGCGGAATTTCCGCCACAGCGAAGGGGTTAATTTAGCACCAGCGCAGGGGGAAATGCAGGGCTGCACCATATTCTAGTAAATATGGTGCAGCCATGCGTTTCTAAAGCGGTGAAGTGTGTCGTCAGTCTACTTGGTTTGACAGCAAGCTTCACAACTTTATTGTAAAAAAGCCCCCTATGTCTCTCAACCATTCCCCTTTTATTATTGTATTCCTTTACCTCTCTCTAATCATTTCCTTCTCCCTATCGCTATCTAGTTCTACTTCTCTACCTCACTCTATCGCCTTACCTGTTTTTCTCCGTCTCTTTCTACCTCTCTTTCTTTCCTTCTGACATCCTCACCTTTTTCTATAGACTTTAGTTTGCATATCTTAAAATCTTTCTCTGTAATCTCTGTCGCCTTCTCCCTCTACTTCACTTCTCGTGCTATAGACCTCTCTTTATGTCTTGGTTGTTCTCAGGTATCTTGCCCTGTCCAATTTCTATTATTCAGCAGGGCCACAGGAAAGTGTCTAGCCAGAGATGTGCACACATATAAAAAGAAGAAGCATGAGGCGGGGAAGAGAAATTAGGAGAAGTTGATCAAATTTTAACCACCTAAATGACAAAAATCCTCAGAACAGCACTTTGATTTTCACTGTTTGCAGTAAGAAAGATTGTAATGAAGGGGTATATATTTGTGAATACAAATATCCAGCAACTAAAGCTACTATTTTAGTGTATATGTATAATTTTAGTAGCATTCTCTAGTCCACTAAACCCCCACCAAGTCACACATAGCATGTTGTTCCTGCAGAGGAGTAACAAACTTGTTACACACTGAACCTGGCATAAAATTAAAAAAGAGATGGCTTTATCAAGGCTTGTTTAACTTCTATTTGGTACAAATTTGATGGCAGAGATCCGGCAGCAGCAAGGGCTATTGGCTGTTTTTGCATGCCCGTTGCTAGACCTGGCATCCTTGAGGTGGTGTTTCCCTAGACTTTCTTTAATCACAAAAAGAAGAGGGAAAACATTTTTTTTGTGATCTTAAGAGACAATGAGTGAGTGAAAAGGGAAAAGCACCATGCTTTAAAAGCTGCCCTCACACACAGCAAGCTGTGTCATGCTTCATCATAGGGCTGCTAGCACACCTTCGCATTTACCCAACGCTGGAGGTGGAGCAATAGGGAGGGGAAGACAATACAACATACAATGTGAAATCAAGGGTGAGAAATGGTGCAGAAAAAGTGATGTAAAAACTGGTCTCAGGGAATCCTTATTACAATTTTAATATTGGATCCCCTGTCCAGAATTAAAATAGAAGAAAATTTGTGGATGCTGGGTAGGGGAGCTTATAATGACACTCCACCCGCTCCACTCTGCATGGGTGTCGACATGTTTCAGCTGGCAATTTGACAATGCCCCGTCTTTCCTCAGGACTCTCACCTCTGTGACCCTGGGTGCTCCCCCTCCCTTCTATGAATTCAGAAG
This sequence comes from Triturus cristatus, assembly GCF_964204655.1. Lineage (NCBI taxonomy): Eukaryota > Metazoa > Chordata > Amphibia > Caudata > Salamandridae > Triturus > Triturus cristatus. The sequence goes on from NC_140584.1 coordinate 523,902,652, forward strand.
TTAAAGGGGGATGTCACATTTCAAGGAGCCCTTCTCATTTGAAGAGGAACCTGTACGAATAATTAAAAAACAAAAGACACGTAATGTGTTATGTGTTAGTGCCCTTTGTCTAAATCATACAAAACATAAACAAATAAACAAAAGCAATTGTGTTCATGGTGCTTCACCTCCAATCACTCATATCATACTATTAAAGTCATAGGGGCACTCCTACTACCCTTCTGAACTCGGGATTCAGGTGCTCTTTATCTCTTAAATTTGATTAATGCCCCGGTAATGTTTAAATGACATGTATCCATCCAACACATCGTGATAAGAATTGTTATCATGTACACTCTCCATTTTATGGTAATGAATTCCATCTGGGAGCACTAAAAAAGTGCAAACAAACTCTGAGACAACACATTCACTCCAAGCTAATCGTCCCACAGACTTACCGAGTTTATATAAATTTTAAACTCAAAATGGCAGGGGAGTGAGGACAGCTTCCTATTAGCACTCTCTGTAAAGGAGTACAGAAACTCATTAAAGAAGCCCCATTCATTGTGATGTCATAAGAGGCCTTCCTTTCAATAGTATATGAGGGGACACAGAAACTGATTAAAAAACAAATAAAAAAACAGAATCCCTGCTCATATTAAACACTTGCCCAAAGTAATCTCGGAAATGGTCCCTGGACCCAACACCTGTTTCCGAAGGCAGGTCTGAATAATGCGGTTTTTCTTACAATTTTGTAATTAAAAAACGGTTTGTCCCGGACATCAATGTAGTTTATAGAGTAGAAAGCCACTTTCTAAGTGCAAAGAATGTTCCCTCTATCTCCATACTGCATTTTAACTCTGTGTCCATAACATCCCTGCGTTGTATGACTAGCATGAATCCAATTCATCACTCCTACACATTTTACAGCTGTCGTTGTGGTCAGGATCACCTGACGTGGTTTATCCCACCTTGGGACCAGACAATTTCTTCTTCTATGCACTTTGATTCTTACCCAGTCACCTGGGCTCAGATCATGAGCTGGCTTCTTTTCAAGAGTGGTTGCATCTGATCCAACCTGATGAAACACAGAATGAACGGAATCAGCAAACCCCTTGCAATAATCCAAAACCAAATCATCAGATATAGGCAATAGCTTGTTGACAGGAATGAACACATGTATCTTTGCTCTCCCCATCACTATTTCATGAGGACTCAAACCTGTATTCCTATCCAGAATAGATCTAGTAGTCATGAGTACCAGAGGCAAGACATCAGGCCATTTCAATCCTGTGGCCAAACACATTTTTCCCAATCTGTTTTTAATGGTTCCATTTACTTGTTCCACCACACCAGAAGCCTCTGGGCGATAGGCACAATGCAGTTTCTGTTGTACATTTAATGCTTCACAAATTAATTTCATGATTTCATTATGGAAATGTTTTCCTCTATCTGACTCGATCGTGACTGGTAAACCAAATCTGGGAATGAACTCTCTCAATAGTAGTTTTGCTACTGTAATTCCATCATTTCTTCTTGTTGGGTATGCTTCCACCCATCGAGAGAACTGACAAACTATCACTAGGACATACCTCAACCGATTGCAGGGGCGCATTTCAATGAAGTCAATCTGCATTCTCGTGAAAGGCCCTTCTTATTGTCCTATCGTTCCTAGACTTACTACTGTTTTTCTTCCGGGATTGTATTGCTGACATATAAGGCATCTCTGACAAAGGCTCTCAGCTACAAGTCTGAACTTTGCATTATACCACGTCTGTTTGAAAAGTCTGATCATAGCATCTCTCCCTACATGTGCTTGTCCATGATACATTCGTACCATGGTAGAAACCATGCTAGCAGGCATGACTGGTCTTCCATCCCGATAGACCCACACATGATCTGTCTCCCGTGGTGCACATCCTGCTTTTACCCACTGTCTCCTTTCCTCATCTCCTGCTTCTTCTTGTAACTGTCTTACTTCTTCCCATGTATTTACAGTGTTAGTAAACAGCAAGGAACATGAATTCATCTCTTTTTCCCTTCCTCGATTCACAGAGTTCTGATTTCGTGCACAGTACTGTGCCATATCGTTGGCAAACTCGTTCCCCGCTGATATATAATCAGCAGACCTCGAGTGTGCAGCACATTTTACTACCGCCAATTGCTTAGGCTTAGGCAGCTGTATCGCCTCAAGCAACTTCCCAACCACTTCAGCATTCCTTATAGGAGTTCCACTTGATGTCAAAAACCCTCTTTGGGACCAAATTTGCCCAAAGTCATGCACAACACCAAAGCCATACTGGCTATCGGTGATCACAGTCACCCTCAGATTCTTTCCCAACTTGCATGCTCGTGTCAATGCAAAAAGTTCAGCAATCTGGGCTGATCTTACTCCTTTCAGACAAGATGCTTCCAATACAGCTGCTACTGTGCATACTGCATATGCTGCACTCAAAATTCCCTCGTCTGTTCTCAGGCATGATCCATCCACAAACATCTCATAATCACTTTCTGTCAAAGGTACATCTTTTATATCAGGACGTGGCTAGGGGGAAAACATCAAGCACTTCCAAACAGTCATGATCCACATCATCTCTGACTTCCACATTCGCAGCATCAGGTAACAGTGTTGAAGGGTTCACATTCAGACATCTCACAAGGCTCAAATTTGTTGCACCTAATATGACTTTCTCATATTTAGTTAGACGACTGTGTGTCATAAACTGGGTGTGGCTCCTAGTTCAAAGGATCGCCACATCCTGAGGTACAAACACTCTCACAGGATATCCCATCACAATTCCTTCGCTCTGTTCCAGACTCTTACATGTTGCTGCTACAGCTTTCAGACAACCAGGCAATGCTACAGCTACAGGGTCTAACATAGCTGAAAAATATACAATTGGTTTTCTCAGTTTTCCATACTTCTGTATTAGTACAGAAAGTGCACAGCCATTTCTTTCGCTGCAATAGAGTTCAAACTCTTTCTCATAGTCAGGCATGCCAAGAGCTGGGGCTTCACACAAACCATTTCTCAATTGTTTAAAAGCCTTCAACTCTTCTTTATTTAATTCAATGGGGTCTTTTACAGCACTCTTTGTTAAGCGCACTAAAGGTTTTGCAATCAATGAGAAATGACTAATCCACTGGCGGCAATATCCAACCATTCCAAGGAACATCCTCACTTCTCTCTGAGTCATTGGTGCTCTCATTCCTTTTATTATTCTGATTCTTTCTGCAATCACTTTTCTTAGCCCTTTTTCAATTTTATGGCCTAAATATTGTACTTTTTTCTGACAGAATTGTAATGTTGATGGGGATACTTTAAGTCCTCCATCTGCCAAATGATTCAGCAATGCAACAATATCCACTACACAAGCTTCTCGAGTTCTCGATGCCACAAGCAGGTCATCGATATATTGGCCTAATACTGAACTTTCTGGCATTTTTAAATCTTCTAGAGACTTTTTCAGGATCTGATTAAATATCGAGGGACTCTCTGTGTATCCCTGTGGGATTCGGCACCATGCCAAAGTACGTTCGCCAAACCGGAACGCAAAAATCTGTTGGCTGTCAGGGTGCAAAGGAATGGAAAAGAAAGCATTACATAAATCAATTACTGTATACCATTCTGCATCATGAGGAATCTGATATAATATCACAGATGGATTTGGTACAATGGGACAACATGATACAACGATTTTATTTACCTTTCTCAGGTCTTGTACTATCCTGAAAGTTCCGTTAGGCGTTTTCAGTCCCATAATTGGTGAATTACATGGACTGCTCATTATTTCCCTCAAAATACCTTGTTCAATCATCCTGTCTATTATAGGAGTAACTCCTGCAATTATCTCGGGTGTCAATTTATATTGTGGAATATTTGGATAACTTACTCCTTCCTTTACAGAAATTTTTACGGGATCTACATTTTTCATTAATCCCACATCTTCTCCTGTGAAATCTCATACCTCTGTTTTCACTGTTTTCTTCAATTCTTGAGGCAATCCCTCAGGATCAAATACAGCAAATGCCTCACTAATTTCAGGTTCCATATTAGCTATAGTCATTTTGTACAGTACATCCTCATCAGGAGTCTCAAAGTCTATTCCATCAGGAGTACAGAAAATTGTGCATTTCATTTTGCACAGTAAATCTCTCCCTAACAAATTTACAGGACTTGTATCGCACACAACAAAACGGTGCATTCCGGAAAATTTCCCTATTTTAACTTTAACTGGTTCAGTAAGGTACGTTTTTATCTGTCTGTTGGACACTCCAACTACTTTGATTGTTTCATCCGAGAGAGGAAGATTTTTGACATCAGCTGACCTAACAGTTGAATGAGTAGCACCAGTATCTACTAGGAAAGTAATGTTTTCGTCATTTATCTTTCCATCCACAAAAGGGCCTGTCTCATCTACTTCTAGAGTTGCGCCAAATATGCACTCTTCTTCCTCCCCTCGGCACCGTCAATAGCTTTCTTCTGACTCACTCTCATCGCGTTGTAGCCAATACTGCGAAACAGCACTAGCGCGCGGCAGCTCAGTTACCTGTTCTTCATTGTAGAATCCTGTCTCATTACTGTATTTCTGAGGATTTACACTCTGTGGAAAAGGCGGTTTTGGCACCTGACACTGTTGGGCAACAACCTGCTGCTGTCGCTGCGGTTGACAACTCACCTCGTTCTGCACCTGTGGATTCAATGATGCATTATCGCCATTAGCACTTGGGGGAAATTTACACTCTGTTCTCCAATGCCCTATTCTTCCGCAATTATGACATGGCCACTTCTTTTTGGCTTCTTCTATACTAATCTGTCCTTTCCCTTTCCCAATATTAGGTCTTTGTTTCATATTTGTACCATTTGCTTGTTCAATCAGTTGGGCTTCCTGCCTTTCTGCCACTTTTACTTGAGTCCACATGTTTTTTTCTTTTAATTTACGCTGCTTGGCTTCGATCTCGTCACTAAAATAGTTTGCATGTCTCAGTACTTCATCTATCTTTTTATTTTGCCAATCTACTGTATGCTGCTTAATCATTTCACTTACTTCAGGACGCAACCCATACACAAATCGATATACAAAATGACTCAAATTTTCATCACCACTGTATTGTTTAAAAGCTAACAATAATCTCTCATAGTAGGCATGTACAGACTCTTTTACTTCTTGGTGAGTTCTAACTTTTTTTACCCAATCACTTTCTTTTGGAGGCACTTTAGTTTTCAGAAAAGTGACTACCTGTTCATATTTTCTCATTACTTCTGGATCAGGAGCACCTGTTTTTGGATCTCTAGGGTATTCTTGAGTAGGCCAACCTATTGTAATTTTACATTCTGCCCATATGTCTTCTGGCACAATTATGTCAAATAAACTATTCAAATCAATCCATAGTACTTTTGATAATTTTACAAACCTGTCTACCTGCCTGTACCACTCAACCGGCTTCTCGCGCAGGCGAGGAAAGTCATTGGTGAGTTTAAAATGTCTTGTCTTGTCCAGGGGACATGCACATAGCCTCCACCTGGAATCTCCCTCATGGGACATTCACTTACCACCTTTTCTTTTTCTCTTACTGGGAAAGCTGCAAATGTTTTGTCTGTTGCATCGTCTCGTTTCCGAAACCACCTACTTTTCCACTTGTCTACATCCCCCATTTTCTCAGCAAAACAATTAAATCTTTAATTTGAGTTATTCTTCCTGCTGTATTCAAATTCTCAATGTCTTTCTCTGCAAAATCTACTCTGTATGGCTTTTGCAATGATTTTATTTTTTCAAATTCGATACCCATCTCACTTGCCACTTCTTCCAATCTTTCATGTAAATGTCTTGCGCTCCAGGTTATACTTTTACATAGAAACAATAACTCTTCATCCTGATATGCTTTTAATTTTTCTGTGGGGATAGTCCCTACTATTAATTCTTCCAAGACAATTTTTAACTTTGCCACATCTAAAGGTTGGGGTTCTGCATCTTTTCACTGTAAACTCCTCAACCATTCACTTAGTTCTTCTGAAGAAGGACCTACGGGATTTGGTTCATTTCTTGTTTGTTCTTTTTGGTGTCCCTGGTACTGATTCTGTCGTCATTATTGCCTTATTCACTAGGCTCTGATTCACTGTCAGATTTTTAGGTGTACTTAACCCAGAAGTTGCTGTCACAGGTCTCCATGGATTCTCTCCTGAGTCTCTTTTTTCTGATTCGGCTTGCTTATTACTGTTATAAGGAATTGTTAGACAATGTTCACTATCTTTCTGCGTATCAAAAATAGGCATTACTGGTCCTATTGTTACAGGAACAGTTATAGCATCCATATTTTTAGTCAATTCTCTAATCTTTTCAGTTTTGGACGCCATGATTGGGTAGGCCCAAATGCCAACTTAAGCGAAACAAACACAAAAGAATAATTGTTACAAAGAAATGAAGATTCTAATGTTAAACCCTCACTAATCCCTTTATGTATTAGTGTTTCCTAGCTTTTAGCAACATTTAAAGCAATAAAACTCACCCTTCGGTCCAGAACGAGAATGCAAACATCACAAAAGCGACATAAATCATGCGATATTCTATTACCACACGTACTACTATTAATATGCGCACCACAATTAATAATTAAGGTTACTCTGCCATGCAAATAGCAATTGGTGTTTACAAATGTAATTGGTGTTTACAAAGGGTGCAAATAGTTGATTAATGTAACACAGCACACGGTTAATTCAAGTTATTATATTAGTCGGTTAAATGATTAATATTTTCATGCAAAATAGAGGAGGTTTACAAAATTTTGTTTTACCTGCTCCATCAATAGTTAGCAGGAAAAACAGCTGCAGTTGTATATTGCAGGGTCTCAAAATAACTCCTTCCAGGGCAAAGGCAAATGTCAACTCACCGCAATAACAGCCAACATAAAATAACTTTCAATAAAGTACAACCTCGGGGTTGAGGGGGACCCATCAGCAAAATTGATAGCGCCAAAACCACCTCACCGCATCGGCGTTGGTGTCTGCAGTGCCCAATTACCAGCTGGCATCAGTTTTCTGGGCAAGTAGTTTCTTGCTGGCAAAAACACAGATCCCATGCTGGCAGTTTGAAATACAGCTGCGCTACGAGATCCACATCTTCGACCGCAGTCATCCTTGTGCCTCTTCCTGCCAAACGACTTGGGGCTATATATATATATATATATATATATATTCACTGAAAAAACCATAGGTTTCACACATGTTATAGTTAGTGGAAATTTTACTGATAAAAAACCAGTGAAATTTCCCCGTTATAGTTAGTGCTGGCAACTATAACTCACGCGACCGCAATCCTCTGCTGATGCTAATAGTTTATTTAGACACTTATTTGCCCATGTCTTCTTCCATACATTTTTAGCTATACATATATTACAAATATTTTTTTTTCATAAAGACACATATGTCATCAGCAGAAGATTGCGGTCGCGTGAGTTATAGTTGCCAGCACTAACTATAACGGGGCAATTTCACTGGTTTTTTATCAGTAAAATTTCCACTAACTATAACATGTGTGAAACCTATGGTTTTTTCAGTGAATTTGCAAGGTTTTTTAAATGCTAATTCCTAACTATAACGTGTGTGAAACCTATGGTTTTTTCAGTGAATTTGCAAGGTTTTTTAAATGCTAATTCCTAACTATAATATGTTTGATACCTATGGTTTTTCCAGTGTCTTTGCAAGATTTTTAAAATGGTAATTTCTAACTATAATGTGTCTGATTCCCAAATTCATTTAATTTGTATGGTTTTTTAAATGCAAATTTTTTTTATGTCATTTTTTGTAAGCCTTTTTATATAATAATTTATGTACTATATCCTGCATTATGGAAAGGTTTTTTTTTTTTATGCATTTTTTTCCGTGCGCGTACGGTAAGCTGACGCTACGCGCTTGTAGGATACGCGTACGGTAAGCTGACGCTACGCGCTCTGGACGTCATTAGTGCAGCGCGCCTACGTGATACGTGCATGCCGTACGCGTATACCCGGAAGCAACGTCGCGGTTACGCAGGGGCGTGTAATGCGCATGCGCGAAAGTGACGTAAGCGCTGCGTAAGCGCACCGTAAGCGTCACGTGCGCGCACGGCAGGTCATGTGACTTACAAAGATCACTTTTTATTGGTTGAAATTACTTTCACTTCCAGAAACTTCCCACACCACACCCATTCCCCTCATTACTGCTTGAAAGAACACTTTTCATTGGTTGAAGCTACTTTCAGTTCCAGATTCTTCCCACACCACACCCATTCCCCTCATTTCTGCTTGTGATTCTCTAGGAGCAGGAGCTGGATTGACATTGGGATACAATGGCAGAACAGCACACCTCTTCTGAGAGTGAGACCAGCAGCACCACCATGATCCAGAGAAGGAGGAAACAAAAGACTTCTTTTGTATGGGAGTATTTCACTTTTCCAGAGGGGGAGAAAAAGGTGAATGCTCAATTGGTCACTTGCATACTTTGTGATCGTGTTTTATCAAGAGGAAATCCAAGGAAAAAATATTCCTTTGGAAATCACTCTATGAAGAGACACCTTCAGGACAGACACCCAAGGACCTTTGCTCGACATACTGGAGAAAACTCTTCAGTAAGTCACCAGAGCCCAGCCTCAGATGCTCAGCCGAGTACATCATCGGCAGCTCAGCTGAGCCCTTCCTCTGTTGTTGGAGCATCACCTTCTTCTTTTCCTTCGGACATCAACCCTCGATTTGGGAGTGTTGAAATGAGGTGTACAAAATGTGGTGGTCTTATTGTTTTTGGGGAGGTCAGTCTTCCCCTTATTAACAATAAGATAGACCAGCATGTTTGTAGACGCTCATAATATTCCCATTCTTTCTTTCCTCTATCCCTGTATGAACCCAACGGCTCTTATAAGAGCCAACCTTACCTCACAATTTTTTTTATTTTTTTTTAAGCTTTCCTTTTTGCAAATTTTTTTTTGCCGTGCGCGCACGGTACGCGTAATTCCGCGAATTTCGCGGAATTTCGCAGATTACACCGTGCGCGTACGCTACGCGCATACGGCGATTTTTCGAAAAAAAAATAAATTTTATTTTTGCCCTTGAGGGTCCTTCTGGGACCCCCTGACCAAGGCTAGGGGGTCAGGAACTCTCGAGCCTGCCCCCTTTTCACATTATCCACCTTTTTTATTCACCCCCCTGACAGTGCGAGTGAGAAAATGGCGGCCGCCGCTTCCTGGTTTCGACCGATTCGAATGTTTACTATGATCTAACAGCCAATCAGAATCGCGCTCGAGCACGGCACCGTACGCGTACGGTAAGCTTACCGTAAGCTTACCGTAAGCGCACGGTAAGCTGCCACAGATATATATATTGATTTAAATGCTATTTTCTCAGAATCTACTGAACAGATTTACACCAAACCTACAAAAGGCAATTCCTTGACCTGAGGACTACCTCTCTGCCAAATTTCAAGTAATTCTGTTCAGCCGTTCGGGCTGTAGCTGTGTCTAAAGGTCCTATGGAAAAATGCATGGGAAAAACGCGTTTTGGGACCCCCCTTTTATCTCAGCCCCCGCTTGACGAATCCCCCCGAGACTTTCAAGGTAGGAGCGGAGCGTAGCGCCCCACCTATTTTGAAAAATTCGCGAGGATTCGTCGACCGGCGCCAAAGTTATTCAAAATAGAATGTTGAGGTTTTCCTATGGAAAAGGGGTCCTAACTATAACTACCTACTGGCGACCGCCAGTAGGTAATACATATACATATATATATATATTCACTGAAAAAACCATTGGCTTCAGGGACGTTATAGTTAGAAATGAGCATTTAAAAAACCTTAGAAATTCACTGAAAAAGCCATAGGTTTCAGAGACGTTATAGTTAGTTGGACATTTGACTCATATAAAACCAGAGAAATTCGTCTGTTATAGTTAGTTGAGTTAACTATAACTCGCGCACTAGCAATGCACTGCTGATGACATCACATATTACATCACTCATGACATGGTCAGTGACATGACTCATGACATCACTGATGGCATCTCAAATGACATCACTGATGACATCATCCACGTGATAGTCTGACTCACCTCTTCACACTCTAATATAACCTTTAACCCTTTCAGTGCTCATGACGGAATGGTTCCGTCATGAGCATAAGTGCTGCTGTGCTCATGACGGAACCATTCTGTCATGAGCACATGCTCAGAGAATACCTCTGCTGCACGCAGCAGAGAGATTTCCCACTTTTTTTGTGCCTGGGGAGGTGGGGAAGAGCTCCCCCAACCTCCCGAGGCCTATTTTTAGATTTTGTTGAAATGATGATCGCGCGCGATCGTCATTGAAACAAAAACGAAACTGAAACTTAGTTTCAGTTTCAGAGTTTCAGTGCTCGTGGGGCTATCTCAGCCCCCCGAGCACCGAAACACTTGAGAGAGGTATCGTTGGAAAGGGGAGAAGCAAGCAGGGATCCACCCACTAGCACCAGGGAGGGGGGAGCAGTCCCTTGGGCAAGGGCCTTTGCTCCCCCCACGTGTTTGTAGCCACATTCAGTCTTTCTGCCCCCCCTGGGGGGTAGAGGGGTAGATGGGGCAGTAGCTCCCAATCTGCCCCCCGGGGGGGCAGGAATCTCACTAGAAGCCAGGGATTATTTTTTATTACTGCAAAATAGTGGTGGGGGCTGCCCAATATGGGCACGCCATATCCCCACCACCCCCATGGGCAGATGGGGGTGGCAGCCCCCAATCTGCCCCCTCGGGGGGGCAGAAAGCCCACTAGAAACCAGGGATTTTTCTTTTTTATTGACGTTGGGGTGGGGGCTGCCCAAAAAAGGGCATGGCAATGCCCCCCAGGGAAATCTCAGTCTATCTGTCCCCCCAGGGGACAGACGGGGGCAGTAGCCCCCAATCTGAACCCGGGAGGCAGAAAGCCCACTAGAAACCAGGTATTATCTTTTTTTATTGACGTTGGGGTGGGAGCTGCCCAAAAAGGGCATGGCAATGCCACCGAGAAATGTCAGTCTTTCTGCTCCCCCCCAGGAGGGCAAGAAGCCCACTAGACGCCAGGGATTATTTTTTTGCACCATTATTTTTAGGTTGGGGGCTGCCCGAAACGGGCATGCCAATGCCCTCACCCCACCACAATTACAGCCTTCTTGCCCCCCCAGGGGGCAGATGGGGCAGTAGCCCCCCCAGGAGTGCTAAAGTCCACTAGACGCAAGGGATTTTTTTGGGGAAATTTTTATTAGGGTGGGGCATTGGCATGCCCATTTTTGGCAACCCCCACCCTAATTAAAATTTGCTCAAATATTCCCTGGTGTCTAGTATGCTTCTGCCCCCCCTGGGGGGCAGATGGGGGCATTAGCCCCAATCTGCACCCCCGGGGGGGCAAAAAGGCCACTAGTTGCCAGGGATTTTTTTTGGGCAAATCTGAATTAGTGTGGGGGCTGCCCAAAACAGGCATGTTCATTCCTCCACACCCTCCCCGCAAAAATTGCAGCCTTCCTGCCCCCCCTGGGGAGCAGATGGGGCAGTAGCCCCCAATCTGCCCCTCCTGGGGAGGAAAAAGCCCACTAGACGCCAGGGATTGTTTGTTGAAAATTTATATTGGGGTGGGGGCATTGGCATGCCTGTTTTGGGCAGCCCCCACCCTAATTAAAATTTGCTCAAAAAAATCCCTGGCATCTAGTAGGCTTTCTGCCCTCCCGGGGGGCAGATGGGGATTAGCCCCAATTTGCACCCCCGAGGGGGCAAAAAGCCCACTAGTCACCATGGATTTTTTAGAGGCAAATTGAATTAGTGTAGGGCAGCCCAAAACGGGCATGCCCATGCCCCTACCCCCTCCCCTGCAAAAATTACAGTCTTCTTGCCCCTCGGGGGGGGGGGGCAAAAAGACCAGTAGACGCCAGGGATCTTTTTGGCAAATTTTAATTAGGGTGGGGGCATTGGCATGCCCATTTTGGGCAGCCCCCACCCTAATTAAAATGTGCCCAAAAAACTCCCTGGCGTCTAGTGGACTTTCAGCCCACCCTGGGGGCAGATGGGGGCATTAGCCCTCATCTGCCCCGCCAGGGGGGCAAAAAGCCCTCTAGACACCAGGGTATTTTTGGGGGCAAATTTGAATTAGTTTGGGGCAGCCCAAAACGGGCATGCCCATGCCCCTACCACCTCTCCTGCAGAAATTGCAGCCTTTCTGCCCCCCCTGGGGAGCAGATGGGGCAGTAGCCCCCAATCTACCCCCCTAGGGTGCAAAAAGCCCACTAGATGCCAGGGATGTTTTTGGGAACATTTTTATTAGGGTGGGGGCATTGGCATGCACGTTTTTGGAAAAAGTAAAATTTCCTCAAGAAAATCGTACATTTAGTAGGCTTTCTGCCCCCCCCCGGGGACAGATGGGGGCATTAGCCCCCAATATGCACCCCCGGGGGGGCAAAAAGCCCACTAGTCGCCACAGATCTTTTTGGGGCAAATTTGAATTAGGGTGGGGGCTGCCCAAAACAGGCATGCCCATGCCCCCACCCCCTCCCCTGCAAAAATGACAGCCTTCCTATTCCCTCTGCCCCTGAGTAAGGAAACGTTGGGGTATCCACGCAAGCCATACCTCCCTGAAAGCCCCTGGGTGTCTAGCTTTCAGAAATGTGTGGGTTTGGTAGGTTTCCCTAGATGGCCGTCGAGCACGGGACCAAAAACCCAGGTGATCCCCCTTGCAAAACCAGGTTGTTTGGTGATAGGCAATTTTGATGTCGCCTCAATATGTTTTGGGCATATCCGTTTTGGTGATTAAGTCTTGCCCGTGCACTGATTTCTCTTGCTGCTGGGGGCTAATTTAAAAGAAATTCCTTCATTTACCGACTTTTCATTAGTCGTCTTCGTGTCATGAACCGGCACAGCTGATACTCTTCTGCCAAACTGAGCCTTGAACTTATGGCCATAACGCTGCATTGGTTAACTTGCGGAGAGCGTTCCTGTACATCTCCCGCGTTGATGCCTATTCTCAATTCATTTGCCTACAACATCCATTGATTGCGATCGCCTTTCAGTGACCCTTGCGATTTTCTTGGGATTTGTTAACTACGTGCCTTCAGCACTTCTTAAAAATTATAGCCATTGTCCTGATGATGACCTTTATTGAACAAGGTCGAAACGCCGTAGACAGTCCAGTGTAATTTACGGCCACCGCAGGATTAAATCCTCAAAACAAAATATTTATTGCATTCATATTATTTGATTGTGATTATTGTTTGTCTCTATTTTGCGCCACTTCACGCTGTATATATATCCCTTGTGTCACTGCACTTATCACTTGCACTGCGCACAGTCAGTACACAATTGGTGTGTTTTTTGGCTACTTTAATTCAGTTGTAATATAGTGCTGTCATAACCATTTGCATAATAATAATGCTTTTTTTCTTATCTTGGTCTCCTGTTTCCCTTCCTTAATGATTTATGCATTCACTTTAATTGTCTTTGTAATTACTGGTTGAGACATTGTTGTTTTGCTATCATAATTTACCCGGTCTCAGCTGGGCAAACGGGTTTACTCCTGTTTTACGTTCCTTCCCACACGAGTGAGACACCGTTTTTATTGGGAAACCTGGGTGAACGCTGGGTGGTAGGAAATTTGTGTCAGCCCGGTGATGCCACAACTTTTCCACACAAAAATGTGTGAAAAAGTGATTTTTTTCAGCTAAAATTGAGGTTTGCAGGGGATTCCGGGTAAGGAAACGTTGGGGGATCCACGCAAGCCATACCTCCCTGAAAGCCCCCGGGAGTCTAGTTTTCAGAAATGTGTGGGTTTGGTAGGTTTTCCTAGATGGCCGGTGAGCACAGGACCAAAAACCCAGGTGACCCCACTTGCAAAACCAGGTTTTTTAGTGATAGGCAATTTTGATGTCGCCTCACTACATTTTGTACCCTTGCCTGTCGCGGGTACTTGGGCCTCCCACACGAGTGAGGCACCGTTTTTATTGGGAGACCCAGGGGAACGCTGGGTGGTAGGAAATTTGTGTCAGCCCAGTGATGCCACAACTTTCCACACAAAAATGTGTGAAAATAGTGGATTTTTCAGCTAAAATTGAGGTTTGGAGGAGATTCTGTGTAAGGAAACGTTGGGGGATCCACGCAAGACATACCTCCCTGGAATCCCCCGGGTGTCTAGTTTTCAGAACTGTGTGGGTTTAGTAGGTTTCTCTAGGTACCGGCAGAGGTAGGGCTCAAAAACTACAGCTAGGCACTTTGCCAAAAAAGGGTCATTTTTCACTGCGAAATTGAGGTGTGTCCACATTGCGTTTTGTGCCATTTCCTGTCACGGGCACTAGGCTGACCTACACAAGTGAGGTAATATTTTTCTCGGAAGACTTTGGGGAACGCGGGGTGGGTGGAAATTTGTGAATCCACGCAGATTCTAGAACTTTCCACCACAGAAATGTGGGGAAAATGTGTTTTTCTGACAATTTTTTAGGTTTGCAAGGGATTCTGTGTAACAGAACCTGGTGGGAGGCAGTCAAGTCACCCCATCCTAGATTCCCCTGGGTGTCTAGTTTTCAAAAATGTATAGGTTTGCTAGGCTTCTCTAGGTGCCGGCAGAGCTATGGTTCAAAAACTATAGCTAGGCACTTTGCCCAAAAAGGGTCATTTTTCACTGCAAAACTGAGGTGTGTCCAGGTTGCGTTTTGCGCCGTTTCCTGTCGCGGGCACTAGGCCAACCCACACAAGTGAGGTACCATTTTTCTCAGAAGACTTGGGGGAACGCGGGGTGGGTGGAAATTTGTGGATCCACGCAGATTCCAGAACTTTCCACCACAGAAATGTGGGGAAAATGTGTTTTTTTTATAAGGTTTTAGGTTTGCAAGGGATTCTGGGTAACAGAACCTGGTGGGAGGCAGTCCCATCCTGGATTCCCCTGGGTGTCTAGTTTTAAAAAATGTATAGGTTTTCTAGGTTTCCCTAGGTGCCGGCAGAGCTATAGTTCAAAAACTACAGCTAGACACTTTGCCACAAAAGGGTCATTTTTCACTGCGAAATTGAGGTGTGTCCACGTTGCGTTTTGAGCAGTTTCCTGTCGCGGTCACTAGGCCGACCCTCCACAAGTGAGGTACCATTTTTCTCTAAAGACTTTGGGGAACGTGGGGTGGGTGGAAATTTGTGGATCCATGCAGATTCTAGAACTTTCCACCTCAGAAATGTGGGGAAAATGTAGTTTTTTTGTCAATTTTTTAGGTTTGCAAGGGATTCTGGGTAACATAACCTTGTGGGAGGCAGTCAAGTCACCCCATCCTGGATTCCCCTGGGTGTCTAGTTTTAAAAAATGTATAGGTTTGCTAGGTTTCCCTAGGTGCCAGCAGAGGTGCCATTTTTATCGGAAGACTTAGGGTAATTCAGATTTGTAAAGTATCTGTTATTACCTTTTGACTTTCAATGCATTTCTACCTTCCAAATGAAAGACATTGTGTAAAAAAGAAGTCATTTTGAAAAATGACAGATAATTCTCAAGCTAGTATGAGTATTCCCAATTTCGAAAATGTGCAAATATCTACTGTTTCTAAACTCTATAATTTGTTCCCATTTTAGAAATACATAGGTGTCTTTCATACTGATTTTTCCATTTATACATTTTCCCACAATAATTGGTATATACCCGTTACATAATAAAAAGCCAATGCAAATTGCTGCTCAGTTTTTGACTCTGGGTTCGTCGGGTTCTTGGCGAACCTACAAGTCCTATATATCCCCACAACCAGAAAGGTCCAGTGAATGTAACGGTATATTGCTTTCAAAGAGCTGTCATAATTAGAAGAAGTTACAGGTAAAAACGATGACACAAAAGGCTCTTTTTTCAACTAATTTTCAATTTTTCCTATATTTAACTGTTAGTTTCTATAAAGAAACCTTGAAGGATCTACAGAAATGACCCCTTGCTGAATTCAGAATTGTTTTCTGCTCTTCTAAAATGTATAGCTGTTCAGGATCCATTATTGCTTTCATACCCATTTCTACCATTAACTGTAAGGAGGTGGAAAGCACAAAAAATAGCAGAAATAGGCTATGTCCCAGAAAAATGCCAAAACTGTGTAAAAAATGTTGGTTTTCTGACAAAAGTCTGTCATTCCCTAAAAGCTGGGGAAATGGTGATTTCAGCCCCACAAACCCTTTTTTGATACCATTTACAGGGAAAAACCCAGACGCTTTCATTTGCAGCCCTTGTTTCTCATTTTTCCCAAATAATCCAAAGTTTAGCAGTATTCTGGCTAATTTCTGGGGCCCCTCCAGGGGAATCCATAAACCCTGGATACCTTTAGAATCCCCATGATGTTGGAAGAAAAGGACGCAAATTTGGCGTGGATACCTTATGTTGTCAAAAAGTTACAAGGGCCTAAGCGCGCACTACCCCAAATAGCCAAAAAAAGGCTTTGCAAAGAGGGGGAAAAAGGCCTAGCAGAGAAGGGGTTAATACACCCACTCTAAAATACAGACTACCGTTTTCGAAACCATAGACACACCAATACCAGATACTAAATACCCATGCACTGATTCCTATCCATATATTGTGAGCTGGACATACACTGATACAGTCACTCATACATGCTGTCACTCATCATTACATCAGTATAATATCCACTCATACACCTATACATACATTCACACAGTGCTACTGATCCATAGAGTTACTCACACATCTACTCAGTCATGCCATAAATCAATCATACACCCATGTACTCACCTATGCAGATATATACATACCACCTGACTTATTTATACACACACCACTTACCTTATTTATATAGATACTATCACATACTTACTCTCTTATACAATCACTAATACAAGTACACATTCGTGTATGTAGACACTCTTGCAATCACTCTCTCTCACATATAGTCAATTATACACCCCTACTCTCACATATACTGTCTAAAAACATATATAGTTACTCACATATATACAACTGAGACATCAATTCACTAATCAACACACCTGTACACACAGTTAGCTACCCATACAGCCCTTTCGAGATGCAGTTTTGAATGTATAGAACCAGTGAAACAGCTATTCAGACATGTATGCACAGAGTCAGACACCCCACCCACTCATATAGACACTCAGACACCCATACAGATACTCCTACAATCAATAACCCATAAAGACACTGATGTAGCTACTCACCAACCCATGCACCTGCTTACACACCAACTGAGAGACTAATAGAGACATTCACACAGTTTAGTCACTAATCCATGCATTCAGTAACATACGTTCAATCAGTGACTTATAGAGGCAGTCATGCATCTACTAAATAATCCATTCAGGCACTTATACATCGACTCTTTCTTCAATAGACCTTGGCATAGATATATAAGAAAAATATTTACAGTTTACAGAAAAACACATTCACTGGATGATGTCGTCAGTGATGTCATCAGTGATGTCATCAGTGATGTCACTGACCATGTCATGAGTGATGTAATATGTGACATCATCAGCAGTGCATTGCGAGCGCGCGAGTTATGGTTAGCTCAACTAACTGTAACAGGCAAATTTCTCTGGTTTTATAAGAGTCAAATGTCCAACTAACTATAACGTCTCAGTGAATTGCTAAGGTTTTTTAAATGCAAATTTCTAACTATAACGTCCCTGAAACCTATGGTCTTTTCAGTGAATTTATATATATATATATATATATATATATATATATTCACTGAAAAAACCATAGGTTTCACACACGTTATAGTTAGGAATTAGCATTTAAAAAACCTTGCAAATTCACTTAAAATGACATATGTGTCTTTCTGAAAAAAAAATATTTGTAATATATGTATAGCTAAAAATTAATGGAAGAAGACATGGGTAAATAAGTGTCTAAATACAGTGATGTAATATCTGACGGCATCAGCAGAGGATTGCGGTCGCGTGAGTTATAGTTGCCTGCACTAACTATAACGGGGGAATTTCAATGGTTTTTCACGAGTGAAATGTCCAGCTAACTATAACATGTGTGAAACCTATGGTTTTTTAAGTGAATATATATATATATATATATATATATATATATATATATATATATATATATATATATATATATATATAATATATATATATATATATATATCTCAAGGCTCGTGGGGTGTTCTGAAAGAACGAGCAGCACTCGAAACACGGACCTCTTGTTCCCCAGCAAGGCACTTTATTGGTATGGGCAGATTCGCAAACCAGTTCATTCAACAGGCAGCTGACCGCCACCTGACGCGTTTCAAGTCAGTAAGGGGAGACTGCCTGATCTTACACCTGATATGTATGGGATTAATTCATTCATTTTTAAAGCCCCAGAGAGTCTGGGCTCGAACTCCGAGATGAAAGACATGCAATTACAAATTGGGGAGATTTTTAGACTTTACCTTAGAACATAAGGACGCCAAGGTATTTTCGTGTACCTGTTTGTTTTTTGGTGTCGGCATACTGACGAAGCCTCATAACGCTTTGCATGATACAGACCGGAGCATTATGGGAGCAGTAGTCCCGGGTGGAAGATTTGGACACTGTTTGTAAAGTATAAAGGAGGCATGTAGTACACATTTGGGATGCTATATTTTCACATGTATGTTGGCTTCTGTATCTTGTGTGAAATCATGCGGACATCTATTTAGTAATGTTAGTTTAAGAGCGTGAGTCTAACCCCGAGAATGCACATTGATATATCTGTCTTTCATTTTAAAATAAGAACCAAAGGGGCCTGTCTACCCAAAGAATTAATGCTGTAAAGTGGCGTGTCCCGCCTACAACCTAAGATTAATGCAGAGCAATTTATTTTCACATGCAAATATTATCTGTGTAACCAGTGCGATGGTTTTAATTAGGGCCTATGTGATTACTTGGTTCAAATGTTCATGAAGGCTGTTCATTTTATTTTACTATTTTGGTGCCTCTAGTACATTTTATTCTATGTGTCACTGTGGCTACTTCTGTGCATTATGCACGTAGAGATAAACGATTGGATGCATTACCTCCTCGTTAGTCTTCCTCGCCACATGACTTACAAAGTGAGCGTCAGCTCCACAACAGAACCCTCCAAAGCAAAGCAAAAAAACAAAGTCAGCATCCCATGCCTCCCATCCCTTCCCAATATGGCCGACCCAGTCACCCATGACCCCTATAAGAGGCGGGCCGGCCCGGCCCAACCCAACAGCCTGTTTTTTTAATTCTGCACTCTCTCCGGTAAGTGGTGCCTGCTGTAGCAGGTGCGTGGGTCCATGGTTGGAGGTCCTGCTGTAGCGGACCCTAGGGGCTTGGACTTCGTTTATTCCCCCTGCCTGTTGCCCCCGGTGTATTTGGAGGTTATTTTCTTGTGCCGGTCAGGCTCTGCTTTAGCGAGCCGTGGGTGTTCGGGGGGGGGAATGCGTGGGATTCGTGCTTCGATTCCCTTGTGTTTGGCTTGTTGACACGATCCTTCGTTTTCCATTGTCATCCCCTTCGCCGCCCGCCTTTGTTTATTTTCAGCGGGCGGCAGCTCTGCACCTTGGCATATTGGGAAGGGTGACTGTGTCCCGAGGGTTGCGGACGGAGACCGCCCTCTTCCTTCCCGAGCCGCGTTTTCGCCTACCCGCCTGCCTTCCTGGCGTTGGGGGTGGCGGCGGCTCTACGGGGCTCGGTCCGTCTAGGGCCGCTGTGCATGGGGGGCTCGTCCATTTCGGGGGTTGTGTGTCGCTTACCTGCCTGCGTCCATGCTCCCGCCGTCTTGCTTCGCTCCCGGGTCGCCGGCGTTGCTGTGTGCGCGCTGTGTTTCCTCGCGGCTGTGGGCAGGGTCCCGGGGGCGGGGCTTAGTTGTAAAATTGCGCGCACCCGGTGCGGTGGCGCCGGTCGCGCCGCCCTTAACCTGTCCCTGGTCTTGCGCTCTTTATGTACATCGGGTTGGCTAATGGGAAACTTTGTGTGCATAAGTTTTTATATTGGCGTCCTTTTGAAGTTGGTGTTGGTGTCACGAGATGTTTTTATGTGCCATGGGGCAAACTGACTGCTGAAACACGCTGATAGTTCCCGTTTCGGTGAGGCGCTTCTGGGGGCACGCTGAGCGTGTTTCCGAAGGGGTCACGTCATTAGTGCGTGCCAGCGTGTGGAGTGCGCGGCCATCTGGTTCCACGGCCTTTTTGTTAGTCCCCGTGCTTGGGCAGCCCTGCTGGGCGGTTTTTGGAAGTTATCCTGGCGGAAGAGGGGTGAAACCCTGAAACCGGTCCTAGGATGCTTGTTTCCAGTCCAGGGAGGACCTGGCTTGGCAGTTCGGGCTGGACTGCACCCATGAGGCACAGGGTGTAGTGAACAAAGTGGAAGCAATACGTTGAGTTGTAAGTACTTTATTCTTCGCCAACACAGCTCCAAACGTGGAGCGCAAGATTGCAGCCGCTGCTCAGGATCACCAGCTGTCAACTGTCACCAACTGACAGCTGGTGAGGTCACAGCTGGTGAGGGGCAACGATACGGTGTCCTCGCAGGGACACGCAAGTGCATGGGACACTACGGTGTCCTCAAGGTGACAATATACATACACAACACAGGGTCAAGGCTGATTTGCATATGGCTGGGTTCAAACTGTAACCAGCCCTGCAACTGCAGGCTTTTCTTACAGGGCCTCCTTGATATATCGACAGTTCGTCCTGTGTTTTTGTTTTTGTGGCACGGCTCCTGCTTGTGTGATGCCCTTGGTTGGGTCCTCTGTTGCGTTTCTATTTGCATTGTCAGAGGCTCTGAGACACTTGTGGGTGTTCACTGACCTGCCTTATTGTACGTGGCGCATGTACCCCTGCCGTGGTGCTCCCGTTCCGTTGGGATGCCGGCTCCCTTGGCTGATGCGCATCCGGGACGCGATTCATTTTGGGCTTTGTGGCCCGTTTTTTTGGCCAACTCCTGTGGTGTCGTTTGTTGCACTATGCTGCCGTGTGTTCTACGCCGAGGGTGTCCTGTTGCGCCAGCTTGCTGTGCTCGCTGACTGAATTTTTGGCGGTGTTTTTGTTTTCCTGTCTTGTTGCACCTCACGTTGTACAGTGTGCGCTTCGTGTCTCCTCTTCGCCTAGGCGCTTGCAGCGCTGGCCCGCAATGTTGGTTTTGCCACGGTGCTCGCGTCTGATCCCTGTGGTTCCCGCCACCCCCGCTCCTCGGGGCGTTTCTGGCTCTGGCTGGGGGGGCGGGGGGGAGGGGGTGGGCTTGCCTTCCTCGCCCGCTGCTGCCATTGCCTTGGTGGTTCCCGGTCCTGGGGGTTGCCTCGTGTTCTCCCGCCCAGACCGGCTCGTTGCCCCGGGGGCGGGGTTTGTTTTGTCCCTCACTGGCTCTCCATTTGTTTCGCTGCCTCTTCTCTGCCCAAGCGGGGGGGGGGGTTTGCTGCCATAGTCTTGTGCCTCTGGTTTTCGGGGGTCTCCCGGGTCACGCTCTTCTGGGTGCGGTTTCTCGTTGTTGCATCCGGTGCCTTGGGTTGTTTCGACTCTCCGGTGACGGGTTTGAGTCCCGCAGTCGCTGTCAGCGGCTCTTTGGGTGCAATGCTTTCATTGTCATCTTTGTATTCGCGTTTTTGCTGCTAGGTGTCGTCTTTGTACTTACCTCGCTGCTTGCCTTTTCGCGCTGCGGCTATCCCTGGACTTACATTGTTTCGTCCCTCTGTAACCTTCTTCTGGGGCTTCTCGGTTTCCGTGGCTTGCTTCTCTTTGCTGGTGAGCGTGTTCTGTCCTGGTGGTTGGGGGTGCTGGCTGGGTGCTTGCTCTTCCTCCTCCGGTTCTGTGTTGCTCCGCTGTCTTCCTTCCTGCGCACAGGCAGTTTGTTGCCTTCTACTCTGCCCCGTTTGGTTGTGGGTGTCCCGGGTGGTGGCCCCACCTTGTCGGGCTCGCTTTCTCGTTCCCCCTCCTCCTGGCCCTCGCGGCCCTGCCCTATGCTCCCCCCTCCCCCGCCGCCTTGTGCTTGATGCCCTGCTCTAGCGGGCTCTGGGGTTTGGGTTCTGGCATTTGGCTCCCCCTCTCTGTGGGGGCGGCTGTGGGCTTCTCTGTGCCGGGGTGCGTGTGGGTCTCTCGGCCCCCTCTGTTGTGACTCCTTGCCCCCTCGCGGGCTTTGGTTGCCTTTCGGCTTGCCGTCAGTGTCCGCTCTGTTGGAGTCACTCTGGCCTTCGGGTTCGGGTCTTCGACTCTTCCCCTGTGGTTCTGGTGTTCCATCCCTGGTCTTTCAATGTCAGTGGGTGCTCAGTCTCTGGAGTGGGCACTGGTCTTTCTTTCAGTAAGGTTGGAATGTGTTTCAATGTTCCCGCGGGGGTCTGTCCCTGTCTGTTGCTGACCGTCCTCCGGGGTTTTCATGGGGCTGTGGGGCTTTCGGCATTGCCTCCCTGTCTGCCCCTGGCCTGGTCTGCTTTCTGCGGTTGTGCAGGGTCGGGTCTGGTTGGTACCCGGGTGGGGTTCCACCTGGGTCTTCCGGGTGCTGTGGCCTGTGGGGTCCTCCTTGGACTCGCCCTGTCTTTGTCGGGGTTGCGGCTTGGCCGCTCCTTTCTCGTTTTTGTGTTGCTCACTCCGGCTTCACGTTTTCTCCGCCTGGTGCGATTCTGTGGCGTTTGGCGTGGTCCCGGCGCCGGGGTTGCTCACGCTTTCGTGTGGCGTTCCATGCAGTCTTGTTGTCTGGCTGTTTTTCTTCTGCCGGTTGGATCTGGTCCTTCCTTGGGATTGGCCCGGGCCCTTCCCGCTCCTGTCCTGGTTCGGCTGGGGGGTTCGGGCTCTGTGGGCTCTCTGGCCTTCTGCGTCTCCTGCTTTGGTGTCTGGGGGTGCTGGTGCCTCCGGTTCTCTGCTCCCTGGTGGGCCCGTACGCTTCTGGTGTGCTTGTTTCCTCGTCTTTGTCCCTGGATTTGGGGTTCCGGGGTCTGTTGGATCTGGTGGCTCTCTGGGGGTTTTGAGTTGGCTCGGGTTCGGTTTTCACCCTGCCCTCCTGTCCCTCTCACCTTTGGTGGGTGCTCGCTTCGGCTGCTCGCTTGGTCCCTGTGAGGGGCGGGCTCGGTCCGTGGCGCTGCCTTTTTCCCTGCCTTCTGTGCGTGGGTGATCTTTCGGGTTCTCCGCTTTCTGCGGTGGCCTGGTTGAGTTCCCTGGGTGGCCGGGTCTCTTCGGTGTCGTTTCCGTCACCTTCCTGGGTCTTTTTGTTTCCTTGTTCCTGCCTGGGTTCTCTCCTTGGCACGGTCCCTTCCGGGGGGTCCTTTGTGTGTCTGGGTTTTTTTTTCCCTTTCTGTTTCTCTTCAGCGCCCCTTTTCCTTGCTGCCAGGGGCTTTGGCTCTTTGGTTTGTCTTGTGCCTGTGGTTGTCCTGGTTCTCACGGGTCGAGGGTTCGAGTCTCGCACACGCTGTCACAGTGTCGTTAGTTGGCAGTCTGTCGCACTCTTCTTTAAGTGCGGCTCTTGCCGGTTTGCTTGCGACTGGTTCCACTGCCTCTGGTGCTTTCGGCTCTCTCGCGGGTGGTGTTCTCCCTCGCGGGGTTGCTGTGTTTGTCGCACGGCGTCTCCCTTTCGGCTGTGCCTTTTCTGTTGGGTCGCTGTGGCGGGGTTGCCCTCTGTTCCTTCGGTTTTCCTTCTTTTTCTTGAGGGGGTTTGTTGCCCTCTTTTCGGGATCTCCGTTGGCCGGTCCTGGTGTGTTGGTCCGGCGTGCTTTCTGGGCCCTGTTTTCTGTGGCTTCTGGCTCCGTGCGGTCTGGTCCGGAGCTTTTCTCTGTCCCCCTTTGGCCTTTGCTGCGGCTGCTTCCTGCCAGCGCCTTGTGTCTCTGGGGTCCGGGTTTTTGTTTTTCCCGGTGTCATTGGGTCCCGGGCTGTTTTTTTCCTGCTCGTGGTTGCCTTTCCCCTGGGTGGTCCTTCCACTCGTTCTGGCCTGTTGGGTTTTGCCCTCTGGTCTGTTGGTGTCTTGTGAGTTCCATGAAGCCGTTTGGCTTTGGTATGTGCTCACTTTGTAAGTCATGTGGCGAGGAAGACTAACGAGGAGGTAATGCCCCGATTACTTACCGGTAATCTTCATTACTCCGAGTATAGTCTTCCTCGCCACATGACTTCCCATCCCTCCCTCCCTGTCTGGCTATCGGCTTCATGTTTTGCTTGGTAGTTTCAGGCTGTTGGGTTGGGCCGGCCCGCCTCTTATAGGGGTCATGGGTGACTGGGTCGGCCATATTGGGAAGGGATGGGAGGCATGGGATGCTGACTTTGTTTTTTTGCTTTGCTTTGGAGGGTTCTGTTGTGGAGCTGACGCTCACTTTGTAAGTCATGTGGCGAGGAAGACTATACTCGGAGTAATGAAGATTACCGGTAAGTAATCGGGGCATTAATTGTTGTTCACAACAATAATTTCCACTATAGACACTATTTACACTCTATATATGTATTATACGAGCATTTGTTTCACCAATTTTAAAATATGAACAAATTTTAGTTAACATGACCTCTTTTATGATAATACCAGAGTATATAGGCCGATACCAAAATGGCGCCAATCAGATTGAAGAAGGCTGCTGCGACAGCCGAAACGCGTCTCTCTGTGCTGGGTCGGAGGAGGCTTAAATTGAATAAAAGAGCCTTTACCTGAATAGCCCTCGTTTGCGTGCTCTTTTCCTTAAGTGGAGCAGATGTTTCCTGTTGAGATATATATATATATATATATATACAAATTCACTGAAAAAACCATAGGTTTCACACACGTTATAGTTAGGAATTAGCATTTAAAAAACCTTGCAAATTCACTTAAAAAACCATAGGTTTCACACACGTTATAGTTAGCTGGACATTTCTCTCGTAAAAAACCATTGAAATTCCCCCGTTATAGTTAGTACAGCTAACTATAACTTGCGCGACCGCAATCCACTGCTGATGACGTCACATATTACATCACTCATGACATGGTCAGTGACATCACTCATGACATCACTGATGACATCTCAAATGACATCACTGATGACGTCACTGATGATGTCATCCAGTGAATATTGAATTTGCAATTTTTTTTATAAATATAGGGAAAGGCCTGTTAAAGAATGAGTGGGTGTACAAGTGTGTAAAGGGATGATTTTCTGTGTTGCGTAACTGACTCGACAAGTGAGTCCTTTAACTGCATCTTACTTCAGACTAGTGCATAGACTGTATAAATGTTTTGCATGTGTCTGTGTGTTGGTGTATAAGTGGTGGCATGGTTTTGTGAATAGCTTTATAAGTGTCTATATGGATTATTGATTGCTTGTCTCAGTATCTGTATGAGTTCCTGCGTGTTTGTGTGGGTAAAGTGTGTGTGAGTGTGCATAGATGAGTGAGTGTGTGATTCTATGACTGGATGTTATTTAAAGTGCATCTCTGTTAGTTTAAAGAAAGGTTTATTGGATATAAAAAAGAAGTATAACAATTCAAAATACATCATATAACGTAATATAAATCCAAAATTGGTTATAGAACAAGAGAGATGAAAGAAAGAAAAGGAAAGAAAGAAAAGAAAGAAAGAAAGGGAGAAGTGGGAAAGAGGGGGGAAATCATAAGATAAACAGCGGTATCATAACTAGAATACAGCATGTAAACATTTCGGCGAATGATAAAAATAGTATGAATAACAAACGTGCATTGTATACTAAAATATTAACAATAGATAGATTAAATTTTTTCTATTAAATTCACGGAGGCTTGGATACTTCTTCATTACAAGGAATATGTAAAGGTATAGCACGAGCAGAAGCATTTAGGAAATTAGTGACTGGTAACCACAACAGATCTCGTTTAATGGCCAAGGCAATTGGGTAAACATAAGCTCGGTCTAATCTGTGGTTATAGCAGACGCCATACCACCAGGCTTGAAATGAAATGTTAGAGGCACTTTTCCACGATTTTGTAATTTGTTGAAATGCAACGGCTAAAAGTAAGTCCACAATAGAGGTGGAAGATTTGAGAGAAGACCATACCTCTGAGATACTACCTAGGAAAATATGAGCATAAGAAAAAGGGATATGTATGTGAAAAATTTTGTTAATTTGCTGCCAAACTTTGATCCAAAAAGTGTGAACAGGAGGGCAAGTAAAGAGCATGTGATAAAGATCTGCATTAGGGGCAGGGCATGACCAGCAAGTAGAGGGAACAGTAGGGTCTATGCGATGCAATTTGGCCGGAGTAATTAGGAGTCTATTGTAAAGAAAAAATAAAGTTTGTGTGATATTAGCTGCTCTTGACGACTTCCTTATTTTATTCCAAATCTTTTCCCATGTTAAAACGGAAAAAGATATACCGAAATCCACCTCCCAACTGCATTCCGTTGTAGACTTAGTACGGGAAAGAGATGTAGATCTTAATTTTTTATAAATAGTGGATGCCGAGGATGGGGTACGTAGAGAAGAAAGTGTGAGAGGAGAAGTTGTTGTATGAATATGGACTGAGGATAAGATATTGAAAGAATTTAAAGCAGTAGAAGTCAATATTCGATACTTCGATAGATAGGAAGGGGGAAGAGAAAAGCGGGTGCGAAGTACAGAGAAGGGAACACAAGCATCTTCTTGAAACAATTGATGGGTCCACTTAAGGTCAAGTGCTAGCCAATCCTTCCAAAAAAGGGTCCTATTTTTGATTTTAATATGTTTATTATACCAAATTGGGGAGTTTAGAAAGCGGGTACGATCATCAAGACCTCCAAACCAAAGAGGCTGAAAAATTTTGCGGGCATTCTTAAGAATGGGAAGTGACATTTTCAATGGGATGTGAGTTAAGGACAAAAATTCCTCAAAGGAGAATGGATGGAAAAAGGAAGATTCTAACTCTACCCACAAGGGACGAGGATTAAAAGTGTCGAGATCTGTAGATAATAGAAACGAAGAGTGTTTGAGAAAAAATGATGTGTGATAAGAAGAAAAGTCAGGGAAATTGACTCCACCCACATGCTTAGGTTGTTTAAGTTTGGAGAGAGACATCCGAGGATGTTTATTTTGCCATAAAAATTTTGATAAGATGCCATAGATTTTTTTGAAGCAAGATTTAGGAATATTAACAGGGAGATTGGCTAAGTAAAATAAGATTATCGGAACTAACATCATTTTAATCGAATCTAATCTGCCCCACCAAGATAAGAATAAAGGATGCCAAAGTGAGCTGTAAGTTTTTTAAGTTTAGAGCCACAGTATCTTTAAGGGAGGGAGTGAACCATAGACCCAGATATTTAATTTTAGAAGTGTTCCAATGAAAGGAAGAATCTACAAAATCAGCGTGAAAACAATATTTGTTTAGAGGGAGAATTTCACATTTGTCAATGTTGAGTTTGTATCCCGAAACTAGAGCAAAAGCAGAGACTTCTGATAAAAAGGCTGGAATGGATGATTGAGGACTTGAAATGAATAAAAGAATGTCATCAGCATACGCCGAAAGTTTTAAATTGTTGTCTGCATAAGGGA
The DNA here is from genome assembly GCF_964204655.1 of Triturus cristatus. Lineage (NCBI taxonomy): Eukaryota > Metazoa > Chordata > Amphibia > Caudata > Salamandridae > Triturus > Triturus cristatus. The sequence goes on from NC_140584.1 coordinate 523,929,997, forward strand.
AGCCTGTAATGTTAGAATTCAAACGGATTTTTGTTAAAAAGGGTTCTAACGCTAAAATAAATAAAAGTGGAGAAAGGGGACAACCCTGTCGAACCCCTCTATGGAGGGGAAAAGAAGAGGATATAAGGCCATTAGCTAAAATAAACGATCTAGGAAAAGAATATAATAATGAGATATATGAAATAAATTTGGGACCAAAACCAAACCAACGGAGTGTGGAAAAAATAAATTGCCAGTTGACTCTGTCGAAAGCTTTTTCAGCGTCTAATGCAATGGCCGCTAAAGAACCTGGATGAGAATGGGATTTACTAAGAACATTAAAAAAGAGACGAGTATTATCTGATAAATAACGACCTTTAATAAAACCAGATTGTTCTCTGCCAATTAACCGTGGTAAGATATTGTCTAGGCGAAGAGCTAGAATCTTTGCAAAAATTTTATAATCCAAATTAATCAAAGAAATGGGTCTTTAGTTTTTACACAGAGTAGGGTCTTTGTTGTCCTTAGGAAGAAGACATATTAGAGCCTCTTGAAAAGAGCCTTCAGATTTTCCAGAAGAAATGAAAGATAAAAACAATTGGTGTAATTTAGGAACAAGGAAAGAAGCAAACTGTGCGTAGAATTCCATGGTAAAGCCATCTGGCCCTGGAGCTTTGCCCTTTTTGAGTGAGTGAATAGCTTTAAGAATGTCACTGGGGAGTATATCTGAGTCCAAAGAGGAGAAATCAACATCCGGGGGAGACGGGGAGGGAATAGTAGATAAATAATGGGAGATGTCAGCCAAAGAGGGCGAAAACTCAGGAGTATAGAGCGTTTGATAGAAATTAACAAATTCTGAGAGAATATCTTTATCTATATGAACAGTTGTGTTATTAGAGGTGACAATAGAATCGATCTTTGTGCATTCTTTTTTAACCTTAAGATAATTGGCAAGGAGATTGCCAGATTTATTCTGAGCGTTATAATATTTAGCACTGGACTTTAAAAGAATTAAGTTTGCAAATTCTGCAGAGAGTTTATTAAAAGAGAGTTTGGCTTTAATAAGATCATTCAGCGTAGATTGATTTTCTGTTATATAATAAGAATGTTCCAATTTCTTAATTTGTGAATTAAGTGTTTGAATAGACTGCATAGATGTTCGACGTTAACGAGCCACGAATGAAATAATGAAGTCTCTTGAGGCAGCTTTAAAAGTATCCCAAATGAGTTGGGGGGATATATGGGGAGTGTCATTTTCAGCAAAAAATAAGGTTGCAAATTCCAGAAATGATGATGAAAATTTGGGATCTAATAGTAGAGAGTTATTAAATCTCCAACGTTTAGTGCCTTTGTTGGGGGGAAGTAAATCTAAACTTAAAGTAACTGGAGCATGGTCCGAAATTAGAATGGATCCTATATCAGAGTGGGAAATATGTTGTGTGAGAGGTTTGGAAATAAAAATATAATCAATTCGGGATTGGGAAGAATGTGCTGGGGAAAAGTATGTGTATTCCTGAATTGTAGGATGACAAAGTCTCCAGGAGTCTACCAGAGATCTTTGTTGAATAGTAGAAGTGAACTGGTTGTGCATGGAAGAAGGAGAAAATCGGGATTTGGATCGCCTGTCTAAAAAGGGGTCTAAAATCATATTACAGTCTCCGCCCAATATTAGGTAATCATCAGTATATTGCATTAAAGAAGAAAGAAGGTGAGGCCAAAACGTTTTGTCTAAGGTTGTGGGAGCATAAATATTGAAAATGGTTAAGGGGATTTTGTTAATCAATAATGATACAACAACCCACCTACCCTCAGAATCATTCTCTTGCTTCACAAGTTGAATGTCTAAACGTTTGTGACATAGTATAGTTACACCATTTCGTTTCCCTGAACCAGGCGAAGCATAAACATGGCCTACCCATTGACGACGTAATTTAGTTAATTCACCTTCAGTTACATGAGTTTCTTGCAATAACGCAATATCTCCTTTTAAATTAGCAATATGAGATAAAACCCTTTGGCGTTTAATGGGGGAACCCAAGCCTTTGACATTCCACGATACAATATTTAAAGTCATCTAAATATAAATACTAACTCTTCAATTACCGTAGAAACAGTCATATGTAATGTTTACTAACTGTACAGTGCACGTTAAATTAATACAAGAAGGAAATATCATAAAAAATTGTTGAGAGAAGATAGACATACTTAAACAAGTAAAAGAGAAATTATAACACCAAAGAGAGAGGTAAAGGTATAAAATAGAAACTGAGAAGCTAGGAAATAGAGTATAATGGGGAAAGGAAGAACAAGAGAAGAAGTTATAGATTATTACAGGAATGTAAGTAGAAAAAAGAAAGAAGAAAAAGAGGCAGGACTGAGGTAAAAAATACAAGATATGAGAGAAATAACAGAGAGCCCAGCATAGGAAATAGGATAGGGAAGCGAGGGCAAAAACAAAAGAGAAAGGGGGAAAGACAAGGAAGATAGAAGTAGAGGAGAACAAGATGAAATAATAAATAAAGCACATACCACAAAAAGACATGGACAGATGGGGATGGTGGAAGCACATGAGGAAAACAGCACACCAAACGCGGGATACCCCAGTACAGAACGGAAAACGAAGACACCATCCAGGCAGTGGAGATAGGATCACGGAAGGACGACGATATAATTGCTGCTTCTAAAATAAAGAAAGGGGAAAGGAAGACCAATTACAAAGGGTATACGAAACTTATGATCACATACAATGACAAAAAACAGAAGAACAAAATTAGTATAAGCCAACAACATTTAGAATAGTTAAAGCAATACGTTAAGCTATAAGTTATAGGTTATAAGTCTTAAGTAGCCTCAGGTCTTTGAAGTACGAGGAATTTCCATGCTGTCTTCAATACAAGAGTCAAGAAAGACTTGTAGACGTGCTGGGTCTTCATAGGTCGTAGTTTTGTTGTTAAAGGTGACTTTCATAAGACATGGGTGGAACAAGCCATAACGAGCATTGAGATTCCGTAACGCAGGCCTCATATCCAAAAATTGTTTCCGCCGGTCAGCAGTTGCTTTCGCATAATCCTGAGCAAAAAATAAACTATTACCTTGCCAAGACACTCTCCCTTTACTTTTGGCTGCGTGAAGAACTTTAAGTAAGTCTGTGTATTCTAAAAAATAAAGAATAACACCACGAGGCTTGGAAGTAGAGGAAGCAAACTTAGAATTTTGACCTAGTCGGTGAGCTCTTTGAATGTTCAATTTTGGAGATTCAGGAATGTCCAGCAGGGTTGGTAGAAATGATTGAAAGAAAGAAGGCGCATCCGAGCCCTCAATTCCTTCCACAAGGCCATAAATGCGTAGATTGTTGCGCCTATTTCGATTCTCCAAATTCTCAATCTGAGTCTTGAGATGAGCGACCTCTAACTGTAATGGAGGTATTTGAGACGTGACAGACTGAATGGAATCAACGCGTTGAGAAAGCAGTGAGGACTGTTGCTCCATTTGAAACCATTTATCTTCAAGATTCTGGAGACGAATGTTGGTCTCTTCCATATGAGGTTTAAGTGCGCGAATTTCTTGAAGAAGAAGTTCCATGGATAATGTCGTTGTAGAGCCTGTTGGAGACGGTGGGTCTTTTTTGACACGCTTTGTAGAAGTGGTAGATGAATTTTTAGGTAATTGTTTAGGATTACCACGAGGTAAGTTGGACTGAGTAGTAGTGGCATTGAACTGCGTAGTTTCAGGGTCTTCCGTATTGTCTTGTAGTACACTGAAGGGGTTAGGGTCACTCATCGTAGTGTTGTCACCCAGTGTAGAGCCAGTACGGAGTGCACGGGCTTTTGCCATAGTAAACCACACAATAAGATGTAAAACGCGTGGAGAAATGTGGATACGCAAATGATTAAACGCAGAAGTCCAGCCAAGAATGACGAAAGTCAGTGAAAAAAGGAAAGAGATGAGGCAAAAAGCATTTAGAAAAATACGCTGCACAGGTTGTTTGTAAAAAGCAAGTCTTCAGAAAAACAAAGAGAGCGACCCTGCATAGGTAGAAAGCAAAAAAGCCATGTCCTTGAGCCAAATCTGAGGAGATAGCATTCTGCGCCGAGGTAAAAAACAAAATGGCGGCCACAGAAACGAGCGCGAACGAAAGTGCGCTGAAAGAGTGTGAAGGTCGAAAATGGGTTCAAATGAAAGCGCTATGTTTCATATCATCTTGCCAGCATCAGCACCGTCCCAAAGATAGAGAAAAGATGCCTGGTGGAAGCTCCGGTCTTCACGTCAGTAAGGAGCTCCGCGATCCGGCGGCCATCTTCTTTGGCTCCCAAGCCACGCCCCCTAAAGTGCATCTCTGAAGGACTGTATGGTTGAGTGAGTGTATGTATGGGTGTGTTATGGTTTGAATTTATATCTCAGTGGTACATTTGTGACTAACTAAATATGTAAAAGGCATTATATATGTGTGTAAGAGTATATAAGTGGCTAGATGTGAGAGTGTGTGATTGTGACAGTGACTGTATGGATGAATATGTGCTTGTGTCAATGATTCTAATAGAGCATAAGAATATGATACTATTTTTGTGAGTGAGTGAACTTGAGTGTGTATAACTGCATAGGTGAGTAAATGGCAGTGTGATTATTAGTATAAATGACTAGGTGTGAGAGTCCCTCTATGGACGATTGTTAGTGTGTGAGTGTCTATATAGTTGTATGTATAAATTCATATGATCACTTTTTTATGGTCTGAATGTAACTATGAGTGACTGTACAGGTGAGTGTGTGGAGGTGAATGAAGACCTAAAAGTTATTTTTGGGTATGCAGTTATTAGTATTGCATTATTTATGGATTTGACAATGGAACTGTGTAATTTTCAGTTGGTATATCAAAGGTTTTATAAGGGTGTGAGAAGATGTGGTAATTTATCACATTGATGTCTTCAACAGTGACATCATCAGTGATGTCATTTGAGATGTCATCAGTGATGTCATGAGTGATGTCACTGACCATGTCATGAGTGATGTAATATGTGACGTCATCAGCAGTGGATTGCGGTCGCGCAAGTTATAGTTAGCTGTACTAACTATAACGGGGGAATTTCAATGGTTTTTTACGAGAGAAATGTCCAGCTAACTATAACGTGTGTGAAACCTATGGTTTTTTAAGTGAATTTGCAAGGTTTTTTAAATGCTAATTCCTAACTATAACGTGTGTGAAACCTATGGTTTTTTCAGTGAATTTGTATGGTTTTTTAAATGCTAATTTTTGAATTATTAAATTATATATATATATATATTTTTTTTTTTTTTTAAATCCTATGTATTCATTTATATATTATCTGTATTCTTTTTTTTTTTAACTTTCAATTAGGATAAAGTTGAACAGTATATTTAATTTTTTCTATTACTTTTTCTCCACTTTTTTTTTTTATATAAATTCTTGGGGTGCGCGCTCAGAGCGCGCACCTAGTACGTTTTCGTAAGTTTTTTATGAATACCGTCGTACGTTATTTACGTACGCATACATACGTTTTAGTGCGTGCTGGGAGCGCGCATCCAGTACACATGCGTGCGTACGTACGCATGCATGCGTGCGTCGTACGCGCTCCATGTGGTTCACTTCCGCATATGCTTAAATTACGCGTGTTTACGTTTGCGTATACGCGTGTGCTCCGTATGCGCGTTACGTACGCGCATATGACGTATGCGCATGCGCTCCTACGCGTTCGCGCATGCGTAATCACAAGGTGCGCCTTCGGAGCTTGTACAGTGCGCGCACCTCGGGTTATGTGCTTAATAAAACAACACTTCTAATTGGTTTTCATTACTTTCAGTTTCTGATTGTTTCAACACCACACCCAATCCCCTCATGGCAAGTCATGTGATCATGAATCATCACTTTTGATTGGTTTGAAGTACTTTCAGTTCCAGATTCTTCCCAAACCACACCTACTCCTCTCATTATTAGTTCTGATTCCATTGGAGAAGGAGCTATTCTGTTGTTGAGAGACAATGGCTGAACAGCAACCATCTTCAGACAGTGACCAGGACACTCTTGAGAGGCAGAGGAACAGGAAGCAGAAAGACAGCTTTATATGGCAGTTTTTTACTTTCCCAGAGGGACAAAAAAAGGTGAATGCACCGAAAGTTACTTGTACATTGTGTCAAAAAGTCTTATCACGTGGGAATGCTAACAAGAAGTATTCTTTTAGTATTCATACTATGATGAGGCATGCTGAGGCAATGCATCCATTGACTTTTCGTCGAGCTTCTGGAGCAAACACTCCACCTGCTCATCCGACGACATCTGCAGCAGCTCAGCCGAGCACATCTTCGGCAGCTCAGGCGAGCACTTCTTCTGCAATGGTGCCTTCGCCTTCTTCCACACCTCTTGTTGGACCACCTTGTTTGGCGATGTTGTCCACACGCTGCACTATTTGCGGTCGACTTATTTCTGTAGGTGAGACCAGTCTTGATCTCATTCAGAGAAAATTTGATGCGCATGAGTGCAGTAGGCCATAGACGTTTTTTCTTTTTTTTCGTTTTTCTCTTCCTGTTTCCCTACATTAACTCAAGGGCTCTTTTAAGAGCCACTTAAAAACTAAACCCCCCAAAATTTTTTGGGGATTTATTTTTTTCTTTTTCTTTTTGGGGATTTAATGTACAAAGAGAGGTGAAGAAATGGAAGCATGAAAAGGGAGGATTGAGAAATACAAATATTTTTCACTTATTTTTTAAAAAAAATAACTTATTTTGAAAAAAAATATTTTTAGTCATTTGCAAGGGAACAGATTTTCTTTTTTTTATTTTTCTTTCTAGTTCTGCAAAAAAAGAAAAAAAAGTATTAATATTCAATAATACATTTAAAAAAGCATTACATGTTTTTACATATTTAACAAAGCTATTTTTTGCCCTTTTTTTGCTGTTTTCAGAATTTTTTAATTTTCACTTAAAATAGTGAAAACAATTGTATTCATCATTTAACAGCGGGCAAAACAAAACAATCTGAAAGATTGTTTAAAAAAAGCCCCAAAACTATCCTCACTAAAATATACCTTGTTAGAAATATTACATATATATTACAAATACTTTTCTAGATGAATACAAATTTTCTAGCTAAACCGTCTTTAAACCTTGTTGCAAAAGCACACATGCGAAAATAATTTCTGTCAAATGAGTCCACAATTGTTTTTATTACTTTTCCTTTAGGCCAAATAGTAATTTCAAAATCCTTTTTAAGTGATATCTTCAATTATAATCCTTTAAAATTACAAAAAATGCTTTCTTCAGATGCAGTTTTTAGTTTTCAAAATTTAGGTTTCAGAAAAATTAAGTAAGAATTGGGTAAATCATAAGGCAAACGTTGCTTGAAAATCAATTGGGAATCATTACACAGTGTCCAGCCTTTTTCACATTTAAGATAAACTGTGTAATGTCCAGAAGTTACAGTAGGTCCTTCATGAAAAATTATTGCAACTGTAACAAAAGTTTTTCCAGAAATTGATAATTGTTGTCCTATAAACTTCTTTATTAAAGTATCCAATTTTGAACCATCAGCTCTACAACGTTGCATCATTAAAATTACATACTGACCATATTTCTGTAAAAATAACGTGGAAAACATGTCAGATTTACATTCAGAACATTCCATGTTGTGATTGGCATCTTTAACTAATTTACTAAAAGTCACTGATTTACTTTGTGGTAATGGTAAAAATATGAACCTTTCTGAATTAACATTACTACTGCATGTGTTCATACAGTTTTCACAGCAATGTTCCCATTTGTAAGAGACACCAAATACGTTTTCTACTTCTACTCCTTCATCTTCAAGTACGCTCTGTAAATATATTAGGAATTCCTGTGCATCTTGCTGGACATTTTCTTTAAACTGTGTAGATCCAGAACATACATCTAAAAGATTTCTTACATCAGAAGCACTTTCTATTTTATTTTTATCATTACTTAGCTTCTCATAAAGGAGACTCAGCAGAGAACACAATCTTTTTCCATGATTTACTATTATCTGTTCTTGCAACTTTTCAAGATAAAATACAACATTCAGCACTACATTTGCATAGCAGTTGACACCAGAGCTATTTTCAAAATGGCAACCAACAACCTCTTCAACACTGTCCTTTTTCTTTTTCCTTGCTATCACATCACTGTCCTTTTTTTTTTATTCTGTTCATCCACATTACAGATATTTTCAATTCTCCTTTTCCGAGAAACAACATGTTTTTCAATCACAGGATACTGACCTAAATGAGGAGCATAGGTTCTTCTTAATCTATTATACTCCTTTACACAGTTTGTATCAGCACTAACTTTTGAGTCATCAAAGTCTATCATAAATAAACCAGATAATATTTTTACTCGTGACAGAGCAACATATGCCATACCTTCTTTGAACACAGTAGAACCAATGTTTACAAAAGCACAATCTACAGTCAATCCTTGAGACTTGTGAATAGTTACAGCAAATGCTAGAGAAAATGGAAACTGCTTTCTACGCACATATAAGTCTTTCACAAGCATGAAACGAACTGAACAACGACAAATGCCTTTAACTTCTTCTATCTGATCAAATTTTATTTTTAAACATTCAATTCCATCTTTTTTCTGGTAATTAATAAAACCCACAACTCTTCCCATAGCTCCATTCACTAAACCTTTTTCTACATCCAAATTTCTCCTTAAAATCACTCGACAATTCATGCAAACATATAGATTTTTTTCTAATCCAGCTGTTTTGGAAATGTTCTTCTCTAGTGAATCCAATTTATTTTTCAGTTTGCCTGTTAATGTAATAGTAATTCTTTCATGCTGAATTTTGTCCTCTGCTTCCATTTTCTTAATCTCTTCCTTTTCCAATTTCAAAAGTTCCTCATTGAATATTGAGCACTCATGTAGTGTTGGCATTAAGCAGATTACAGTATTTTTTTCAGCAATGTTCTTGTATATTTTCTCTGCAACTATTTCTTCATTTGGAAATAAATTATGTAGCATCCTACTCTGTAATGCTTTTTTGCTAACTTCTGTGAGTAGTCCAATTCTGATATCTTTCAGAATACTTGCATAATCTTCATCGTTTGCTTGCCTCATATTGGTAGTGAGTTCTTTGTACTCAAAGAACGACCAAATATTCGCATTACCAATGCTTCCTAATGACTTCTTCGTGTCTTCATGTGTGACAGTATTAAACACGGGTTGTCCTTTAACTGAAGTGAGCTGTAAAAGATCCCCAAAAACTATGACGTGTTTTCCTCCAAATAACACGTCATAGTCTCTCTTAAGAATTTGTTGCATTCTTAAATGCACAAAGGCAAGCATTAAGTTTGATACCATGCGCACCTCATCAATAATGAGAACTTGCATCTTCTTCAACACTCTTGAAACTTCGAAGCATGCTTCTCCAGTTAGCTTGTGGTATTCTATTTTGTTCTCATGCTCCACTGGTAACATTAGCAAGCGATGTAAGGTAATTCCTTTTATGTTATAGGCTGCTAACCCAGTTGGAGCAGTTACCACACAAGACAAATTTGAAGCTGTTTTTTGCTGTAGGTCGCTTCTAATTACTTTTATTAAGAAACTTTTACCAGTTCCAGCTTGTCCACATCCTGATTGGTTCAAATGATGTGCATGAGCACTGTTTTTTTTTTCATGTAGTAATCCATGATCAATTTTTTTGGTGACTTCTTCATAAATTTGTTTTTGTTCTTCATTCAGTTGTTGTTCCAGATTTAGTAAGTCTAATGAATCTTCCTGTGCTTGATTCATAGCCGTTTCTACTTCAGTCATGGCTACTGCAGCTTCATTTTCTACGATTGGTTGTCCTAGGGGATCTTGACTGAGTGTTCCAGAACTTTGGCTATCTTGAGAACTGTCTCTAGCTACTTCGGCTGCAATTTTTGCTTCCTGTTTATTTTCTTCATTTAACATTTGGACATAAGTTGTGAAAGTACTGCATTCTATGCTGTCTTTGGTAGCATTAAAAGAATCTTCATAGCTTTGAAATTCTCCCAGTAGTTCGTCCTCTGAACGCCATGGTTTAAACAGCTGTAAAAGTGCCAAGTAGTAAAATTCCTTTTTGTCAGTAGTGTCGCAACTCAGCTTCCTGTGATTTATCAAACTTCCTTTTGTTTGCTTTACCAAACATCCTTCCTCACCAATGACTTTATATTTTCCATTGTTGATGTCTTCTGTGGCTTTCCGTGAAAAAATGTAGTTCTGCAGCACTTCATAGAGACACATGTTCTCAAGATGGTGACTTCTTTTTGGGTAATATGTGTCCAACATGTTTGTTTTCAAAATATCTGTACTTTCTGGGTCAATCTCTGCCAAATATTCAATTTCTCCAACAGATTTCAGTACCCGATTTCGCATTCCTGCAAGGCCTAAACTGACCCAAATTATTCTTCTTGATTTCGAGTACAGACTTGCAGATGATAACCTATCTGAACATTCGTAGGATCCAATTTCACGATGCGATAACATCTTTAAACTGAAACTGTACAGCTTCTTACTGACAGTCTTCTTGTGAGAAATCTCTTCCCACATTTCCTTCAATTCTGTTTTCTCAGATTTAGTGATGTAAGATGTGACATACCGAGCAACAGCAATAGAATTGTCTGCCACATACTGAATATCCATGTTAGCATTCCACATGGTTAAAATGACTGGGTTGTAGTCATTTATAAATTTTGACTCTTCTTTTCTTCTTAGGTTGTATGTATTTTTGGGAGATTTTCTTGTTATAGTATGTCGCACAGCTGACATAAAACTGTTGACTCTTCCTTTTGAAAGAACAGGTCCAGGAAATCCAAATCGACACTTTGTGTAGAATTTATCTTTTGTCTTGTACTTCCGTCGACAGTATTTTCCACACCGATGACTTTGGAAACGTAAAACTTGCTCTTTTAACTTTTTCTCTTCTGTGCTTTTAGGTATAGCACATGTTGCATATTCTTCAATGAAAGATAACACTGCTTCATCAGCATCTGTTCCAAATTTTGGAGCATCCTTGATCCACAACAGCATATGAATATGAGGAGCACCTCTTGCCTGGTACTCTTTTCTCCAAAAGAAATCCACAACTTCTCCAAGAGGTGTTTTTTTTTAATTGCAGATGAAGGACATCATAGCCCCAAATCTATGTTTGAAATATCTGCAAACATTAACCGGATCCAATGAGCACAGTTCTCCTGCTGTCATCCCAAGCGTACTCGGCACAGCTTAGGGTTACGAACCATGTAGGAGTTCCTAAATTCCGTAACATACATTTCAATTCTCCATGGCGTCAGTACCAATATTCATTCGTCCCACGCTGACAAGCCATGAGATTGATCAATTGAGATTCCAAATGATCATCTCGCTGTTGCACTTTGTCCATAAAATCCTTAGCAGACACATTATGTAGATGTACTCCACTTTTTAAAATGTGATTTACTGCATAAGATAGTGCAGACAAGTCGCTTTCAAATAAAAGATGGAACAAATAAGGAATACTTTGACGAAATCTCGGATCTTCTGCATATAGTCTTGTAGTCCGATACTCAGAAGCTGGAATCTGTTCTGGACGATCATCGTATCGTCCTCCTTTTCCTGTAGGAAACAGCTGGGGAAAACATCGTGCTTCCAAGCTCTCCTCCCATACACTAACGGGAGTTCCTTTTGCTTTCTTCATCTGAAACAGATCAATAGCGTTTCCCATAACTTCTTTTGAGTGAAGAGGATGTATGCTAAAATGTTCATAAATTTCTTCTTCTTTTGACTTGTCCACTTTTTCAATTTGCCCAGTTGGTGTTTCTGTGTCTTCTTGTAAATCTTCTTCTTCTTCATCTATATAAATTGATTCATACCATTTATTATTCCTTTTCAAATATAAATTTGCTCTTTGTACTTTCCGTGCATCTACCAGCTCCTGCCAAATCTTCTTATTCTTTGTAGGTACACCATTAACCAGAATAACTAATGGTTCAGTTTTCAAAGTATCTGCATCAATAGTTTCCATATTTTTTTTCAAATCCAATGGCAAATACACCACTCTTCCTTTTAAACCTTTCAGTAAATCTGAAGGAGGTAATTTACCAGTTTTGGGCTCCATACGTACTATGGTCTGGAACGGATGAACACATTGAATGAGTATAGACTCATATGTATTTAAATCAGAAAGTTCGGCAGGAATAGCATCCAATTCTAAATTATTATGTGCAGCTCTGGTCGGCATTCTATTTTCTTCTAACTTATTATAACAGTATTTACAAATACGCTGATCTTCACCCAATTCATAACAATTTTCCAGAAATATATATGTTGCAAAATCCTTCCACTTATAATTATCTTCATTTTCACTATTTTTATACAGATCAACATTCCTTGTTTGAATTTTGTAATGGCTTCTCCGGCAACAAATACAAGTAATATTTGGTCTTTCATTGGAGATGATTGTAAATTTTGTCATTTCATCCTCAAAATTCTCTTCCACATTTTCCTCATTAACTGTGTCCTTTTCTGCACTTTCTTGTTCTGGACCGAAGTAACAAAACTGAATCTCATCAGTAACCTTCACTATATCTGATACAGATCCACGGAACAGAGCATTATTTAACTCATTTAACTTTACTGCTGGACTTTTAGCAAATTACAAAGTTCTCACAAACTTTCTCATTTCAGTATGATGAACAGCCAGCATCCTAAAATGGTGAAAAACACTTTGACACACTTTCCTAGATAGACAAGCCAGAGAATGTCCTTGCAAACCAGTATTCTCTCTCACTCTGCATGGATCTAGTCTTTGAAGCACCTTAATCTTCTGTTTTACACTCTTTTTACTAAATTCTCTTAGAAACTCACGTAATTTATCAATAGATTCCTGATGCACAGTACAAATACTACTACAATTCCAAGTGTACACTGGGGCTTTTGGACGTCTCCCCATAGCCTCAGCAGCCATCACTTCTTCCTCATTTCTTGGAACCATTTTCTCCTTTTCCATCACACAACCATCTCTAACTTCATATGCTCTACCATTGGTGTCAACTGCATGCAACAAGCTATTACTTTGAAGATAACTCTCTTCATTAAAAAATGGTTCAGTACTTGATCTGTGCTTCCATTCTCCCAAGAAAACTTTACAAAAGTTACTTTTTTTCACTTCTCTTTTCCTTTTTCTTTGTGACTTCATTGCATTGACTAATTTATCTAATCTACGCATCCTATTCAAAATTAAAATAAAAAGTTTTCTTTTTATTTCCAAAGCCTTACTTACAATATTTTCTATAAAAAAAACAATTCTTAATAAATTTTGTTTTTTTCTTATATTTTTTCACATCCTTTAGCAAATTTAACATCACTCTTCTCTGAAACCTTTTTTAACGAATGTTTTTAAAATCTAATTTTCGTGTTAAATCACTTTTACTTACTTCTGATTGTACATTAGCTTTTGTTTTTTGCTGTTGACTCTGTTGTTGCTTTGTCCCTAAAACACTGTTTGTTTTACATTTATTTTTTCCATTTTTTTGTTTTTTGAAGATCTTTTTTATAAAATCTCTACTCTGCTTACCAGTAGACTTTTTCTTTTTGCCATCACCAGCTTTTCCTCCTATTTTTTTTTCCAGTTTTGTCCAGATATAGTTGTTGTTGCTTTTCTTTCCTCTTTCTTGTCCTTAAAGGCATTTTTTTATTTTTTCACTGTTGCTCAGCAATACCTGCAAGAAACTGTAAAAAAAATACCTTTTTGTAATTATAATTCATTTTAATTTTTTTTTTAGCTTTTCAATAATTTAAAATGTTTTAGCTTTTGCCTCTCATTTGCGATTTAGTGATTTCTGCTGAGTGCTAACCACCACATTTGAAGAAAACAAGCTGTCCCTTTCCTGCAAGTGCATGTTTTACAGAACAACTGCAACACAAATTACATCTCTGGCCACAATTCCTGTGCGCACACAGCCTCATGGTGTGATTCTAAGCAGAAAACAGAATTTGATTGGCAATTTCAAAGCACATTTACTACTGTGGTAGAGCAAGTGATAATTACTGTTACAGCCTGACACATTTTCCTTGTAGATTACAGAGGCAGAAAAGAGCACATGTCCTTACTGCTTTTTCATACCATGAGCATGTGCAACCTGGGTGAGTGACTACACTAGAGCAAAGGAAATGAGCCTTGGTGACGTTGAATGTGTTTGCGTTACACAGTGCTATCTGAAACAGCACACAGAGCTGAGTACTACGCATGGGAGTGTTGGAGAAGCTGCTGCGTGTGTGCCAAGAGTGTGTTTGTGGAGACTGTGTATTGTCTGGTGCAAGACAGATGAGCAAAGAGACTTCCAAAACTGCATGAAGACTGCTGGGATGTATGTAACAGTGCATGTGTGCTAAGGGTTATTTTCACTTTTGAACATATGGCAACTACCTCTGCCTTTGCTATTTTGAGAGGGAAATCTACCCTGTTGGTTTCAAATGTTTTAGCTTTTGCCTCTCATTTGCGTTTTAGTGTTTTCTGCTGACTGCTAACCACCACATTTGAAGAAAACAAGATGTCCCTTTCCTGCAAGTGCATGTTTTATAGAGCAACTGCAACACAAACTACATCTCTGGCCACAATTCCTGTGCGCACACAGCCTCATGGTGTGAATCTAAGCAGAAAACAGAATTTGATTGGCAATTTCAAAGCACATTTACTACTGTGGTAGAGCAAGTGATAATTACTGTTACAGCCTGACACATTTTCCTTGTAGATTACAGAGGCAGAAAAGAGCACATGTCCTTACTGCTTTTTCATACCATGAGCATGTGCAACCTGGGTGAGTGACTACACTAGAGCAAAGGAAATGAGCCTTGGTGACGTTGAATGTGTTTGCGTTACACAGTGCTATCTGAAACAGCACACAGAGCTGAGTACTACGCATGGGAGTGTTGGAGAAGCTGCTGCGTGTGTGCCAAGAGTGTGTTTGTGTTGACTGTATATTGTCTGGTGCAAGACAGATGAGCAAAGAGACTTCCAAAACTGCATGAAGACTGCTGGGATGTATGTAACAGTGCATGTGTGCTAAGGGTTATTTTCACTTTTGAACATATGGCAACTACCTGTGCCTTTGCTATTTTGAGAGGGAAATCTACCCTGTTGGTTTCAAATGTTTTAGCTTTTGCCTCTCATTTGCGTTTTAGTGTTTTCTGCTGAGTGCTAACCACCACATTTGAAGAAAACAAGCTGTCCCTTTCCTGCAAGTGCATGTTTTACAGAACAACTGCAACACAAACTACATCTCTGGCCACAATTCCTGTGCGCACACAGCCTTATGGTGTGATTCTAAGCAGAAAACAGAATTTGATTGGCAATTTCAAAGCACATTTACTACTGTGGTAGAGCAAGTGATAATTACTGTTACAGCCTGACACATTTTCCTTGTAGATTACAGAGGCAGAAATGAGCACATGTCCTTACTGCTTTTTCATACCATGAGCATGTGCAACCTGGGTTAGTGACTACACTAGAGCAAAGGAAATGAGCCTTGGTGACGTTGAATGTGTTTGCGTTACACAGTGCTATCTGAAACAGCACACAGATCTGAGTACTACGCATGGGAGTGTTGGAGAAGCTGCTGCGTGTGTGCCAAGAGTGTGTTTGTGGAGACTGTGTATTGTCTGGTGCAAGACAGATGAGCAAAGAGACTTCCAAAACTGCATGAAGACTGCTGGGATGTATGTAACAGTGCATGTGTGCTAAGGATTATTTTCACTTTTGAACATATGGCAACTACCTGTGCCTTTGCTATTTTGAGAGGGAAATCTACCCTGTTGGTATCAAATGTTTTAGCTTTTGCCTCTCATTTGCGTTTTAGTGTTTTCTGATGAGTGCTAACCACCACATTTGAAGAAAACAAGCTGTCCCTTTCCTTCAAGTGCATGTTTTACAGAACATATGCAACACAAACTACATCTCTGGCCACAATTCCTGTGCGCACACAGCCTTATGGTGTGATTCTAAGCAGAAAACAGAATTTGATTGGCAATTTCAAAGCACATTTACTACTGTGGTAGAGCAAGTGATCATTACTGTTACAGCCTGACACATTTTCCTTGTAGATTACAGAGGCAGAAAAGAGCACATGTCCTTACTGCTTTTTCATACCATGAGCATGTGCAACCTGGGTGAGTGACTACACTAGAGCAAAGGAAATGTGCCTTGGTGACGTTGAATGTGTTTGCGTTACACAGTGCTATCTGAAACAGCACACAGAGCTGAGTGCTACGCATGGGAGTGTTGGAGAAGCTGCTGCGTGTGCCAAGAGTGTCTTTGTGGAGACTGTGTATTGTCTGGTGCAAGACAGATGAGCAAAGAGACTTCCAAAACTGCATGAAGACTGCTGGGATGTATGTAACAGTGCATGTGTGCTAAGGGTTATTTTCACTTTTGAACATATGGCAACTACCTGTGCCTTTGCTATTTTGAAAGGGAAATCTACCCTGTTGGTTTCAAATGTTTTAGCTTTTACCTCTCATTTGCGTTTTAGTGTTTTCTGCTGAGTGCTAACCACCACATTTAAAGAAAACAAGCTGTCCCTTTCCTGCAAGTGCATGTTTTACAAAACAACTGCAACACAAATTACATCTCAGACAACAATTCCTATATGCACACAGACTCATGCTGTGTTGGTAGGCACAAAACACAGGCTGCCCCTTTCCTGGGACTGCAATTCTTACAGAACTAATGCTAATTTCAAATGTGTTGCCATTTTCCTCTCTTTTCTTTCAAAGTGATTTCTGCTAAATCCTAACCATCACAATTAAAAAGAAGCTGTCCTTTTCTTTCAACTGCAAGTCTTACTTTTCAACAGCAACACAAATTAAATCTCTGTCAACAATTCTTCTCTGCACACAGACTCATGGTTTGATGGTAGGCACAAAACAGTATTCCTCATTGTAACCAGAATATATGGCAACTACCTGTGCCTTTGCTATTTTGAAAGGGAAATCTACCCTGTTGGTTTCAAATGTTTTAGCTTTTACCTCTCATTTGCGTTTTAGTGTTTTCTGCTGAGTGCTAACCACCACATTTAAAGAAAACAAGCTGTCCCTTTCCTGCAAGTGCATGTTTTACAGAACAACTGCAACACAAACTACATCTCTGGCTACAATTCCTGTGCGCACACAGCCTTATGGTGTGATTCTAACCAGAAAACAGAATTTGATTGGCAATTTCAAAGCACATTTACTACTGTGGTGGAGCAAGTGATAATTACTGTTACAGCCTGACACATTTTCCTTGTAGATTACAGAGGCAGAAAAGAGCACATGTCCTTACTGCCTTTTCATACCATGAGCATGTGCAACCTGGGTGAGTGACTACACTAGAGCAAAGGAAATGAGCCTTGGTGACGTTGAATGTGTTTGCGTTACACAGTGCTATCTGAAACAGCACACAGAGCTGAGTACTACGCATGGCAGTGTTGGAGAAGCTGCTGCGTGTGTGCCAAGAGTGTGTTTGTGTTCACTGTGTATTGGCTGGTGCAAGACAGATGAACAAAGAGACTTCCAAAACTGCATGAAGACTGCTGGGATGTATATAACAGTGCATGTGTGCTAAGGGTTATTTTCACTTTTGAATATATGGCAACTACCTGTGCCTTTGCTATTTTGAAAGGGAAATCTACCCTGTTGGTTTCAAATGTTTTAGCTTTTGCCTCTCATTTGCGTTTTAGTGTTTTCTGCTGAGTGCTAACCACCACATTTAAAGAAAACAAGCTGTCCCTTTCCTGCAAGTGCATGTTTTATAGAACAACTGCAACACAAATTACATCTCAGACAACAATTCCTATATGCACACAGACTCATGCTGTGTTGGTAGGCACAAAACACAGGCTGCCCCTTTCCTGGGTCTGCAATCCTTACAGAACAACAACTTCACAAATTAAATCTCAGACAACAATTCCTATATGCA
The DNA here is from genome assembly GCF_964204655.1 of Triturus cristatus. NCBI lineage: Eukaryota > Metazoa > Chordata > Amphibia > Caudata > Salamandridae > Triturus > Triturus cristatus. Next base: position 523,947,902 of record NC_140584.1, read on the forward strand.
CACAGACTCATGCTGTGTTGGTAGGCACAAAACACAGGCTGCCCCTTTCCTGGGACTGCAATTCTTACAGAACTAATGCTAATTTCAAATGTGTTGCCATTTTCCTCTCTTTTCTTTCAAAGTGATTTCTGCTAAATCCTAACCATCACAATTAAAAAGAAGCTGTCCTTTTCTTTCAACTGCAAGTCTTACTTTTCAACAGCAACACAAATTAAATCTCTGTCAACAATTCTTCTCTGCACACAGACTCATGGTTTGATGGTAGGCACAAAACAGTATTCCTCATTGTTACCAGTACACATTAACTTATGGTGAAAACATACTCCATAATATCTTACAAGTTCAAAAAAGTTAAATATCTCCCAAACCTCAAAATGTAAAACATAACTTTTGAAGAAGATTCACAATTCTAATATTTATCTCAAAAATCACCACATACTTTCCCTCTCAAACTCATAACTCACCTTTAAAATTAGTTAGTTGTTTAAGAAATGTGGCACTCAAACAGCAGACTATCAGAGTCAGAATATCAGAGCTCTACACCTCTCTCCTCTCTCCAGAACCAGTAAATGGCAATGTTTCCCTCTCTTTTTTCACACATATACATGTTAATTTCAAATCTCAGTGCTTTCCACTTTTTTCAAATTAAATCACACATTTCTATTGGTTGAAAACTTCAACCCCTTTCCAAATGTACCCTTCCCCCAACTTGACTTCTGCCTGCTTCCATAGCAACAGCTCATGGAACACTGCTGTGAAGAGAGAGGTCAGAAGTTCAGCAGACAATGTTTCATATCCAAAGAGCAAGAGTGCTTGACTTTTCAAACCTAACAGCAAATCCATACTAATGTTCTGTGGTAACACATTTTTCTGAACCAATACAAAACATGCTTTTAAAAATGTAAACATACAGCCTAGTTTTAACTGTAAAATGGTTTGAATCTGCCAATGAGTTCTTTTTATAAAAAAAAGTATGTGTGCCTCCATATTTCAACTGTCTTTCATTTCATATTGCCTTTCTACTGAAAGACACCTCCTGAGTGCATCCAGATCTCCTTGGAAGATGTTCACAGTGTGGATTGTAGGTCACAGCTATGTCTTCTGGAGTGAAAAGTTTGCAGAAAAAAGAGGTATGGTGAGAGACCTTGCTTTGCCAAATGTAGACATTAAATGGATTGGTCAGAGAGGGTTAAAGTGGCACCAATTAATGCCTTTGGTGAAAACCTTTCTACATCTCCCACAGCCTAACCTTTTTATTGTGCACTGTGGTGGTAATGACCTAGGCACTTTAACTGGGGTAGGTCTGGAAATGCTTATTAAGGACACCTTTGTGCAATTGATGTCGCTTTTTCCACTAACTGCCTTTGTATATTCTAATATATGCCAAAGGCAAAAGTGGAACTGGTCCAACCAATTTTGTCCACAGATTGACAAAGCAAGGAAGCACGTCAACAAATCTATTTCTGCTTTCCTCAGAGACTATGGTATGGGTTCTATATACCACAACAACTTGCGTTACAACATGCAAGACATTTATAGAGGAGATGGTGTACACTTCACTGATGAAGGCAACAGAGTCTTCCTCTTGAACTTTAGACTCTGCATCGGTACTTACTTGTAGGTACCAAAAAACACACAATAAACACAAGGGCTCTTTTTAGAGCCACCTTACATCTAAACACTTAAATGCGATTTTTTATTCTTTTTAAAAAAAATGTTTTTTTCGGGTGCACTCGGCGATATTTTTTTTCAAAATATAAATCTTTTTTTTGCCCTACAAGGTCCTACTGTGACCCCCTACAATGCCTAGTGGGTCAATATCTCCCCACTCTGCCCCCTTTTCACGTTCTCCCCCTTTGTTTCTCACCCCCTCTTTATGCGAGAGACAAAATGGCGGCCGCCGCTTCCTGATTTCCACCGATTCGAATGTTTACTGACATCTAACAACCAATCAGAAGTGCGCTCGCGCACGGCAGGGTGCGCGCACAGGACTTGCTCAGTGCGCGCACGCTGCGCGCATATAGATATATATATTGATTTAAATGCTATTTTCTCTGGAAATACTGAACAGATTTACACCAAACCTGCAAAAGGCACTTCATGGACCTTATGGCTACCTCTCTGCCAAATTTCACATAATTCTGTTCAGCCGTTCGGGCTGTAGCTGCGACTAAAGTCCCTATGGAAAAATCCATGGGAAAAACGTGTTTTGGGACCCCCCTTTTTCTCAGCCCCCGCTTTACGAATCACCCCGAGACTTTCAGGGTAGGAGCGGAGCGCCCCATTAGTTTTGAAAATTTTGCGAGGATTCGTCAACCGGCGCCAAAGTTATTTAAAATAGAATTTTAAGATTTCCTACGGAAACACGGTCCTAACTATAACTACCTACTGGCGACCGCCAGTAGGTAATATATATATATATATATATATATATATATATATATATATATATTCACTGAAAAAACCATAGGTTTCACACACGTTATAGTTGGGAATTAGCATTTAAAAAACCTTGCAAATACACTGAAAAAACCATAGGTTTCACACATGTTATAGTTAGCTGGACATTTCACTCGTAAAAAACCAATGAAATTCCCCCGTTATAGTTAGTTCAGCTAACTATAACTCGCGTGCCCGCAATCCACTGCTGATGACGTCACATATTACATCACTCATGACATGGTCAGTGACATCACTGATGACATCACTGATGACATCTCAAATGACATCACTGGTCACCACTGCCCGGGGAATGCTGGGGTGATCCTCGTCCAACCCGAGCGCGGCTTCCCTACTATTCCTTGTGCGCAGGACCCCTCTAGCTGTATGGGCGGGTTCAGGCGGGGTGAGGCACTTCACTGCTAGAATGTTGCCACCAACACTGGGCTTTCAATACAACTATGCCCCCGCTGTACCCTCAGCCAAGAATGCGACCGACGTCTAGAGTCAATATGCCCCGTCACTAGGACCGCTCTAGCTGTATGGGCGGGTTCAGGCGGGGTGAGACACTTCACTGCTAGAATGTTGCCACCAACACTGGGCTTTCAATACAACTATGCCCCCGCTGTACCCTCAGCCAAGAATGCGGCCGACGTCTAGAGTCAATATGCCCCGTCAGGTTTATAGTGCGACTGCTGCCCTCATCGTGCCCCCAGCCTGGCCTGTAGACCGGGTCAGGTCTTGGCACCCCAGCCCTCCGCTTTGTTACTTTGGCTCACAATCCGTGTCAAAAAGGGAGAAAAGGAGACAGTCCGGCCCGCAGCCTTAAACTGCGGATGCGAGTCTTACCTAACCGTGGGGGTTTCGCAGTCCCTGTCGACACCGGCACTCTGGGCAGACAAACGCTCTCCTGGTCACCACTGCCCGGGGAATGCTGGGGTAATCCTCGTCCAACCCGAGCGCGGCTTCCCTAGTAATGTGGCGGTGACATCCTGCGGCGATTTTCCTCCTCCAGGGACGCCTGGTTGCTAGGCCACGTTCCTCGTGTTTGGCTTGCTTTCTCGTACCATGACTCTGCCAGTAAGTTTCACGCCGCACTCTGGTGATTCCGCGGTTTCGGTGCGTGTTGGCTCCACGCAGCGCACAGATGCAGGCAGGGCGTTTTCGGTGGCCCCGAGCCGGTGGGGGTGCAATTAGGCCAGGCAGCACTTTTCCTGTAGCGCTCTCACGTCCCCGTCCGGCGGCGGTGCAATTGTCATACGCAGCTCTCCTCAGGACATGGGCCGGCGGCAGTGGTTTTACGGGCATACACAGCGCTCTGTCCACCCTGCCCCGTTTTCACGTTCGCCACCTTCCTTTTCTCTCGCACTGAAAACAGAAAAAATGGCGGCCGACACTTCCTGATTTTGACTGACTGGAATGTTTACTGTCATGTAACCACCAATCAGAATTAGGCTCGCGCTCGGCAGGGTGCTCGCACCGTACGCTCACGGTGCGCGCCTATAGATATATATATGCTTTTAATTGCTATTTTCTCAGGAAATACTGAACATATTTACACGAGACCTTCAAAAGGCACATCCCTGACCTGAGAACTACCTCTCTGCCAAATTTCTATTAATTCTGTTCAGCTGTTTGGGCTGTAGCTTGGACTAAAGGTCCCTTTGGAAAAATGCATGGGAAAAATGTGTTTTGGGACCCCCCCTTTTTCTCAGCCCCCGCTTGACGAATCCCCCCGAGACTTTCAGAGTAGGAGCGGAGCGGAGCGCCCCACCTATTTTGAAAATTTCGCGAGGATTCGTCAATCGGCGCCAAAGTTATTCAAAATAGAATGTTGCGGATTTCCTATGGAAACACGATCCTAACTATAACTATCTACTGGCGACCGCCAGTAGATAATATATATATTGCGGACGCGACGCAAACTACGGAAAGTAACGGATATTATTGGCCGGGTGGCGACGTACGGCCATCTCACGGGACCCTCTCCACAATGGACAACGCCTGAAACGAAGCCAATCCCCGGAGTCCGGGTTATTCAAATCCTTGGAAGAGGAACGGCGTTTGACCCCCCCAGTGTGACGGAACTGACTGCCTGAACGTGATCCATAGAGAAGGATTCCTTGGGGAGTGCCGCGTCGGAGGACACGCCACACCGAAGGTAACCGCTCGTACAAGATTTGTTTTTGGCTGGGACAGTCCGATTTACGGGGGAGGAGAGTTTGAGTGCTGTCGGGGAAATTTGGAAAGTGAACCTGCATTAGTATCAGAGTTGACCCCCAGACGATAAACTTTTAATACTCGCACCAAGTGCAAACAAGTAATATGTCGACCGACAACGTGGATGAACGGGAGGCTGCGGCATTGAAAATGTTCTCTGACAGTCTCCCCACAACAATGGTAACACGGGATACAAGCGACAATGAACCCACAATGAGTCATAGTACTTTGAAAGACAAATTTAAGATTTTAGAGAAAAAACTTCGCAATGAACAAAGTAAATGGTGGGAAGCCAAGTCATTACAGAGCTACCTGGATGTAAACAGGATACCGAGAGGCCTCCGTATCTTGATGGCGCCAAGCTACGAAAACCCAAACCCAGAATTAATGAAAGAGTGGGCCGAGAGCAATCTAGAAGCTTCACGTAGATTGGTACAAATCTTAGTCAAATACGCAGACATTGACAGAGCGCAACTATTAAAGGAAATAGCCACGATCCAGGATGAATTAGAAGGAATTGAGGACAATGAGGAAAAGAGAAAATTAACAACAGAAATGAAGGACAGACTTAAGAAAGAACAAACAAAAATAATGGACAGGAAAGCATATAAATTTCAGAGAGATCGTAATGATTATGAGCTGGGACAGATCTTCACCTTCTCTAAAAAATATGATGCTTTTCGTGGCAATAAAAATAAAACCCTAGGCCAATCCAAATCTGGAGTAAGGAACAAAGAACAAGGGGAGTCTACGAGGTCCGACATAAGTTCGGCGACCAGCAGTGAGTCGGATTCAGACCAGAGGCAATCAGCATCTAATGATATGGCCAAACCACGACCGGGGGATGAAATTCATTTTTTATGCCAGGAACGGATGCAAACCCTACGGCCCCGTGTCCAAAAGAACTACGGAGGAAATACGCAAACTACAGGCGCAGGCAGAGGCACAGGGCAAGGAGGGGGCACATCATACAAGAGAAGAGGCAGAGGACAATGGAGAGGCAACAAGTAATCATCGATGAAACCTCAATAATCAACTTGACCGCTACAATACTTACCGAGGAAGAAGAGAGTATTTTAAAATTGGGCCTCTCCTATGCCCCACCTACCAACATGAACTACATCAATACAAGGTTTGACATGTACAAAGCTGTACGCAAATTGAAACTCCGCAAATTTCACTTGTTGAAAAATAAAACCATGGCTGAAACAGCAGAACCCGAGCTCTCTGGGGACATCACAGCATCAGGGTCGACAATACCCAGTGGTATACTAGAGCTGTGGATGGGTAAAGAAGTGGATGCTATGGAGACCCAATCTGGGGGAACGGATGTTCCAATCAGTGGGAGTTCTTTGAAACAAACAGCACCAGTTACACCTTTCAAACCTACCTCAACCTTCACCCCAATTTTGGCACGGGACTCTATCGACATATTCAATGAGAATGTGATTTCGCAAATCAAAGAAATGCACAAGAAAAATAGTCACAGGAAACCCAAATTTGATATTAGAAAGAAGCACTACGACACTTTAATTCACAAACTGAGCAAGGATATGAAAATGGTGATACGGTCAAGTGACAAAGGAGGAAACATCGTATTGATGACCAAGACAATGTATGATCGTGAGGCGTATTCCCAGCTTAATAACAGGGAACACTACGAACGGAGCAATGTATCCAAGATGAAGCAGTTGCAAGCCGAATACCACAAGAAACTGTCTAGATGGAAAAACAGGGCTATGCTGTCAGATGATGAACACAAATTTTTAAGAAATGAGCATCCAATAACTCCCTTTATCTATTTTATCCCCAAAGTTCACAAAGACATAAAAAACCCGCCAGGCAGGCCTATTATCTCTGCCAGAGGTGGGTTACTGGAAAAGACATCAGTCTATATAGACTACTTTTTACAAGGAGCAGTGAAGTCATTGGACTCCTATGTGCAGGACACAGGGGATTTTTTGTACAAACTACAAGCGGTACAATGGAAAGACGATTACTGGATGCTAGCATTGGATGTCTCATCACTTTACACCAGTATAGTGCACAAAGATGGTATAGCAGCTGTTATGTACTACCTGTCCAGACGAGAGGAACAGTTCAGTGATCATACCGCTATGCTATTGGAAATGCTCAATATTTGTTTGAACAACAATGTATTCATGTACAATAACTTGCTATACCGCCAACTACAGGGCGTAGCTATGGGGGCCAGTTTTTCCCCAAGCTACGCTTGTCTACACATGGGGGCTTGGGAGGAACTGGTCCTCAGGGTGCAATATGAAGAGATTATGAGATCCAACATTGTTGTTTGGTATCGATATATTGATGATTTATTTGTAATCTGGCAGGGTGACAGGGAATCGGCTGAAACCTTTGTCAATGCCATTAATATCAATACATTGAACCTTAATTTCACTGTAACTATGAGCCAAACTAATGTTATGTTTCTAGACACAGAGGTCTATATAAATAAGGGAATAATTGAAACCAGACTTTTTAGGAAAGCCACGGCCGGCAACACCATTTTGCATGCGGCCAGTGCTCATCCTCAACACCTAATTGCAAGTATACCTTTTGGTGAGATGCTGCGCCTACGTAGAATCTGTAGCAATGAGGAAGAATGGAATAAAGCTCAGGCATCCAGTAAGGTCAGGTTTCTACAACGTGGCTACTCTGAATCAGTGATTGACAAGGCCATAACCAAAGCTCAGGCAAGGGAGAGACAGGGGCTATTGGTGAAATATGGTCCACCTGCTATCAGTGATCTGGTACCTGTCAATACCGACAATCTATCTAATGAATTTAGATTCATTATGGGGTACAATAATCAACATCGGGAATTGTACCGTATAATTAACAGAAATTGGCCAACATTAAAAAGTGATTCGGTACTAGGTCCTAATCTGCCTCGAAGGGCTACCCTCACCTTCAGTCGGGCCCCCTCAATGAGGGATAGCCTTGTCAATACCAACCCTGAGACCATAGAAAAATCCACGTGGCTGCAAACCAATGGGGGTTTTTATAAATGTAAGATATGTAAGGCTTGTACACACGGGGTAAACACAAAAACTTACAAAGATGGATTCAGTGAAAGAAAAAACAAAATTGAGAAGGTACTAACCTGTAAAACAGAGTATGCTATATATGTCCTTCAGTGCCCCTGTGCACTTAGATATGTGGGCAGCACTAAGCTAGAAGTACACAAACGTATTCTGCAACATCTTAGGGCCATCACGAACCAAGATAATACGTATCCGGTGGCCCGCCATTTCAGGGAGGCACACCACAGTAACAACAAAGAATTATCATTCTTTGTTATTGATGCAATACCAGCTAGCAGACGAGGAGGCAATAGGGAAGCATTGCTTCGCAAGTTAGAAACAAAATATATACTCCGTCTTGACAGTAAATGGCCTACTGGTTTAAATGTTACTGAGGATTTGTATACTGGCCTCCACTAGAATTAGTAGTCTAGCTATAATATACATAACTAGGAAAGGCTGCTGTTTTACTGTAACTTCTTGATATATTGGTCCAAATGTGCACACTGATTTTATGGAATGTCTTATTGAATATTTTATGAATTATATTATGGAATATTTTATGGAACATTTTAGTAATATTTTAAGGGTTTTTTAAAAACGCAGAGGTTGATATTTTATCTTCTCATGTATTATGTACTATTTATTATTTTAGGTATAATAATGTTTACCAATTCTTTATTTTAGGCAATGAATTTTTATGATCTATAGGCGGTTTTACATATTGAGTTACAACTAATGAATGCGTGATACCTTATAAACCCTTGCACATTTGCACACTCTGCACTTTAGCACTGCAGACACTTTATTCTAATTTATTCGAATTTAACCTCGTGATTGACAAAGTATCTGTCTACATACACAGTGACTTATGACCACTAGCAATAGCAAAGATTGAAGCTATAAGACCCACTATTCTCATCTGTTCATCGAGAAGTTATCTACTGATAGCACATTTATACATGTATATACTGGAGGTAAGTCTGGGCTCAGACTACCCACTATATTTATTACCTGAAACAGGTAATTGCTGCTATCCTGGTTTTTAAAAAATTTTTTTTAAATTGTTCAAAAAAAAATTCTTAAATTGTTAAAATTCGAATCAATACAATAAGTAAAAATACACTAATGGCACATTAGGTTGGTTCTCTTTTTTCGCTATTTGCACATATCACTAGGCACTTTATCACACCCTTTCAGGCAGACATAACTGCAGGAATCAGTAGATTGATGCAAATGCTAATTTAAACAGTGGCAATATAGAGGGATTGATCCCGTCAGAAACTGTCATTCATAGATGAGATCAAACATATAGTTTGAAAGTACCAACACGAAAGGCATATTGAACTTACAATACAATATATGTTATTGACAGCAGTGAATTGACGAAGATAATTATGTATTCACATATCTGTAACCTGGATTTAACTATGTTACGGTCTTTTCATGAACTGCCACAAATGTATGTTTGCGTGTTGTAATCTCTTTACTCTTTACACTTACCTGTGGTAAGAGTATTCCTCATATGAATGATGCACTACTCGCAATCTTTCTTCCATGTCTATGCGTCTGTGCCAGCATCACGTGCAGAGTGAGTTACGCCTACATAAGGGTGGTTCTTTATTCAACACGTTGTCATGTGAACAAGGCTCAGGTGGAGCCGAAACGTTATGGCGACTAGCACGCGAGATTTATAAATAAAAAAATTGCACTGAAGACCGAGGTCCGTGTCTGTATTGTTGTGGACTGGCACCAGAAGCGGGCGGACGCGACGCAAACTACGGAAAGTAACGGATATATATATATATATATATATATATATATATATATATATATATATATTCTTTTCCAAACGGGTTATTTGGAAACCGAGCCCGTTGTCAGTTGGTGCACGATGCCGGTAAACCGGAAAACCGGCAAAATCTTTGTAAATCCAATATTGCACGTAAAAGAGCACACTCAGAGTCACGGGTATTCCAAAACGGCAGTAGTTTGTTCTTCGCTACGCGTTTCGACACGAAAAGTGTCTTGATCAATTTGTAAGGTTTTTTAAATGCTAATTGCTAACAATACACTGCCTGAAACCTATGGTTTTTTCTGTGAATTTCAAAGGTTTTTTAAATGCTAATTTCTAACTATGTGACGTCATCAGCAGTGGATTGTGGTCGCGCGAGTTATAGTTAGCTGAACTAACTATAACGGGGGAATTTCAATGGTTTTTTACGAGTGAAATGTCCAGCTAACTATAACATGTGTGAAACCTATGGCTTTTTCAGTGAATTTGCAAGGTTTTTTAAATGCTAATTCCTAACTATAACGTGTGTGAAACCTATGGTTTTTTCAGTGAATTTGCAAGGTTTTTAAAATGCTAATTCCTAAGTGTGAAACCTATATCTTCCAAGTTTTTCATGGTGCGCGCACCGTGCGCACATGCGTGCGTGCTCCGTGCATGCTCCGTACGCGCATGCGCGCGTGCTCCATGCGTGCATGCTCCGTGCGCACATGCGTGCGTGCTCCGTGCGTGCTCCGTACGCGCATGCGCGCGTGCTCCGTGCGCGTACGGCAAGTCTTGTGATTACGAAACAACACTTTTCATTGGTTCAAAGTAGTTTCAGTTCCAGAATCTTCCCACACCACACCCACTCCCCTCATTAATACTTCTTATTTCCTGGGAGAAGGAGCTGAACAGCTTTTCCTGCACCTGAAAATGGCAGAACAGGAGACTTCTTCAGGGAGTGAGGAGGAGACCTTTGTGCCCCCAAGGCAGAGGAAACAAAAGGACTCATTTATTTGGCAATTTTTTACTTTTCCAGAGGGTCAGAAGAAGGTGAATGCTCCTAAAGTCACCTGCACTGTTTGTGGAGTGGTCTTATCTAGAGGAGACCCTAAAAAAAATACTCCTTTAGTATTTACTCCATGATAAGGCACTTTAAATGCATCCTGTGGCTTATGCTCGGGCTGAAAGAGACAACCCTCCAGCAGCTCAGCCGAGCACATCATCTGCAGCCTCAGCTCAGCCGAGCACATCATCTGCAGCCGCAGCTTCACCTGCTTCTAGACCTCTGGATATGCACCATCTGTTCCAGAAAGTGCATATACGGTGCAATGTGTGCAATGCTGTTCTCTGTTATGGTGAGAGCAGCATTAACCTAATAGAGAACAAGATACAGCAGCACACATGCTCCACCCCCTAATTTTTTTCCTTTTTTTTTGTTCCTGGTGAACAGTTTTTCATTTTTTTTTTGCTGCATTTTTTTTTTGCTGCTCGACAAAAAACAACAGTTCTTTTCAGAACTCACTTCACTTCTCCAAGAAGAGCTACATTCCTAATATACTGTGTTGTAATTTTTTTAATGAATATTTTGCCACCGTGCGCGCACTGACAAAGGCAAGGGGGTCAGGAACTCTCTACCCTGCCCCCTTTTCAAGTTCTCCACCTTTCTGTTTCACTGTCACACACAAAATGGCGGCCGACACTTCCTGATTTCGACCGATTCGAATGTTGACTGACATGAATCCACCAATCAGAATTACGCTCGCGCACGGTGCGCGCTTATAGATATTTATGTGCTTTTAACTGCAATTTTCTCAGGAACTACTGAACAGATTGACACCATATATGCAAAAGGCACATGCCTGACCTGAGCACTACCTCTTTGCCAAATTTCAAATAATTCTGTTCAGCCGTTCGGGTTGTACCTTCGACTAAAGGTCCTATGGGAAAATGCATGGGGAAAACGCGTTTTGGGACCCCCCTTTTTTCTTGGCCCCCGCTTGATGAATCACCCCGAGACTTTCAGGATAGGAGATGAGCGGAGCGCCCCATTAGTTTTGAAAATTTCGCGAGGATTCGTCAACTGGCGCCAAAGTTATTCAAAATAGAATTTTCAGATTTCCTATGGAAACTCGGTCCTAACTATAACTATCTACTGGCGACCACCAGTAGATAATATATACAGTTCGGCATGAAATATACAACGTTTTTGAAGCTGATTTTTCAAAAACAATTGAACACATTTACACCAAAATACAAAAACCATGCTTTCTGGACCAATTCTGCCAAATGTGGTGTAATTCCGTTTAACCATTTTTGCGGTATCGCCGTAATATTTTTCTATGGAAAATTGCAAGGGAAAAATGCATTTTAAGTGAGACTTTTTTTGAAAGATTTATGAAGATTTGTCAAACAGTGCCAAACAGGAAATGCTTTTTATAGTGAAACATGGTTCTAACTATAACTACCCAGTGGCGATATATATATCTTTAGGACATTGTCTACACAAAGATGGTAATACCAGCATGCCTGGCTACATATATTTTTACACTTTCTGCAACACCCATGCTTATGCATTCTAAAACCCTATGCACCACTTCTACCGTACCTTCAATGCACACACATTAGTCCAATCTTTTCCCCATTAGGCCAAACTACAACCAATTCCCTTTCAACTATACACCAGAAGAGCAGCCATAAATCTGTTGGAATTGGAGCTCTCTATGACGTTGTCATGGCTACAAAGAGCTACATAAATGACTTACAATTTTAAGTGACATGTCCAACAATATAAAATGCACTTTAAGCCTGGGATGATGCATAAAAAATTATGTTTAAATGCCAACACAATTGAATACAATTAAAGATTAACATTAAGAACAGGATAATTTCCACTGGCAGCTATGGAGTAGTGGAGAAAAAGGACTGCAGATGAGGCAAAGGGAATATATACTACAAGGAATTAAACAGTGTCAACGTAAATTACAAAGTTCTAATACTGTTCTAAGTGTCCAACACATCGGACTGCATGCCTTGATATGGTCTTAGATCTCCTCTGTGACCGGCAGTAGCCTTAAAGGGAAGGTTGGGTGTATTTTAGCCCACGTAAATTCTCAAATGAACTATTATGATTAGCAAATATGATTTGATACAACTGTGATTAGATTAATACATGGAACCTTTTTCCTATGATCCCTCATTATCAACACTTAATAACTGCTATAGGCATGACTTGTAACGTGTTGAATTTTCTGCTCCAGGACACACCTACTGTGGAAATGTACCTTTTTAGGGGTACACTGGTGCAGGGTCATCCTTTTGTCCACGGGTTCAAAAACCAACAAAGTAGAGATCAGCACTGGAGTTGGGAATAAATAACAAGTTTATTAATCACTCATGAGTGGGACCACGTCCACACAGCACTCTCAAGTGCTGCCTGAGGTAGTACATTGAAGTCACAGAACACAGGTTTTTCTGCACTGGTAAGCATGTGGATACAAATAAAAGGTACAGGCCTACACAGGAATAGTTACCGACAAACATGGGCAGATGGGAGATCACTTAGTCAGCAAAGTGGGAGGGGGAGCAGCAGTAAATGATTGACAGTTGAGTCTGAGACCAGGTGTTCTGGCAGCTACAAACTTTTAGCATGCACATTGCTTTTAGCTGAGTCAGGAAGTCAACTAAAATAGACAGCACAGGCAGGGAAAAAGACGAGCAGCAGAGGATGGGAGAATTACAAAGCCAATAAAATGGATGCCACAACCAAGATGGCTTCAGCTTATGCTAACAGAAATTATTTCAGATTTCCGCAGATGACCCATTTAGCATAAGCTAAGACATTTTTCTTATGCTTCTAAAGGGGTACAATAAATTTTATATATATCGATTAACATCATATCGCTTACTTCTTGGTCTATTGCTAAACGGGGATTTACATTTTGGACATTTGTTTTAGATGGTAGACAAGTAGTACAAGTGGAAATGCATTGGCCTGCATTGAAGACATAAACAACAAGAGAAGAGAATAGCTATAAATATGAACAAGGCCGACAATATTTTCAATCCCCATACAGAAAATACGCTCCAGAACCATCCAGCCCAAGTCCATGTTCCTGAATGTTGATGTATCCCAGTGACTAATTTATGCATTTTAGAAATAACCGCATGTCCAAAAGGTGAATTGTCCGGTGTGAAGACACAGCTGGATCCGATGATACAGCACGCTCCAGTCTATATTATTCCCATGTGGTCTCTGTCTGGTCGACTGCAGAGACATCGATTGCACTTTTTCCCTACTACCAGCATGGTGATTGAACAATTGCAAATCTTGATGGTAGGTTGGGAGAGCTAAAAACACATGTGGTAGAAGGAAGGCTATGTAACAGGTACCAGACCAGCCTGGATGTAAGAAGTAGTATGCCTTAGTTCCACAAACAAAATAAACGTAACGTGATGCAAGGAAGCTGCTTCGGCCTCTCATAGACATCTGCAACACTGTAGTACAGTTACTGTGGTCCACTGGCACATCACCTGCACTTTGTACACAAAGGGGCCAGTGGTCATGGCAACAGAGATAACAAGGGGTCCATTTCCTTTAGCCGACCAAGAATTTAGATGCACATAGTTTGTTGCTGCACTTCCTTTACTATATTCTTCCATTTATAAAGCAGTCCCTTTTTCTTATGGGTCCCCATCTTCGTTGGGGTAACAGACTTTGTTCATTAGAGGCATATTGAAGTTTGAACCAAGCTGAGCATGAGCCATTGTGAGAGAATGGCAGCGGTGACAACGGGATTCCTTTTATGTTCTGATGAGGAGGAATCTGGCCACAAACACAACAGTTAGTAGCATTACTTAGCTGGTGTGTCTGATTCAACATTTGAAGAAATGAATTGTTTCTCAGATTTTGCCGGTATCCCTGTTTATGTTGCGGCAAATCAATATGATAATGCTCTTTTGCAGCAAGTGATGTAACAGTAATGTTAGGTAAGGAGGCTCAAGGCATTACTTCCTCCACTACCCACATTACAGTAGCGATGATGGCAGCAGTCAAAGTCAGACCAAGGATACAGATTGTACAGCTGTTGCACGTTTTCACAGCGATCTCCTTCTTCTTAGGTGAGCTCCTTTTCATCGGCAAACAACAAAATAAATGAGGTCCTAAGGTCCTGGGCAGGCGTTGGTTTCTTCACTAATGTTGAGATGAGTAGTCACTAATAGGCTACCCCCCTTTGTAGTCAGTCTTTAACCACCCAGGACAGTGGGTCAAACAATCTCTTTCTGTGCTGAAATGTCTTTCTTCCTGGATCGAAGCAGTTATCTAGATGTACCTGGGATCGTGTGGTCCGGGAAGACTTTCTCAGGTCTTTCAGGTGACACAGCTTGTCCTTTATCGGTAACCAGGATGTCGCAGGGATCTGTCAACACAGCTGGGCTCACGAGGGCATGCAGCATGGAATCCCCAAGCCGCAGATCATGGCCTTCACCCTGCGACCTGTTTGGAAGGGCTTCCCGTACCTGCTGATAGATAGAAGATAAGCTGTCAGTTAACTGGGACAAATATTCACTCATCAACACATGAGGTACATCATGTATAGGGCGAGGCTTAGGGATTCCCCAAATATTCATGGGCCTACCAAACACAACCTCGTATGTTGTAAAGCCAGATCGTGACCCTTGACCCGGTCGCTCCACTACCGCACAGCCCCCGTGTGCCCGGATTCTGCTGCCGCTGACTGCTTGGCCCTCTTGCTGCCGCCTCTCCTTAGGGCCCCTGCTCTCCAGGCTTGCCCTCGCTCTCCAGGCTTGCCCTCGCTCTCCCCCGCTCCGCTTTCCCGCTCTTTCCAAACCCCCCTCTGCTCCCCGCCGCTGCTCTCCTGCGGCCCCGCCCCTTCTCCTGTCTCCCGCTCCCCATTCGCCGGCCCGCTCCCGCTTCCCAGCTGCTCCTCTCTCCCACTTTGCCATAAATGGCGGGGACCGCGCGTACGCACAGCGTTCACGCGCAGCGGGCGCGCCGATGGTGTGCCGAAGGCGCGCCAAAGGCAAGCCCATCTACGCCCGTCCGCGCCTGGACCGCGCCCAGCACCAGGACCCCTGGCCACCGACGATGCCAGCCCACACGACGGACTTACGACGCAGCCACCCTCAACGCACTCAAACCCGGCCGGAACCCTGCCTGCTACCGTGCCACCCCAAAACGCACCCACGGACCCTTCACCTGCCAAGCCTACAATTTCACCTGCCTCCGAACCTGTACCGACCCCAAGACCACCCTCAGAGGCACTCTCATCTACAGACACCCGGGACCACGCACACAATTCAGCTAAGCCATCGCAGACTTCATCAGCCCGCACGCCCTCACCTCCTCTGACTACATCCTCCTAGGGGACCTCAACTTCCACCTGGAGAACAACAAGGACAGAAACACCACCACCCTGCTAGACAACCTCGCCAACCTCGGACTCAAGCAACTGGTGAACACCCCCACCCACTACGCCGGCCACACGCTTGACCCCGTCTTCTCCTCCAGCAAGCACATCTCCTTCAGCCACTCCACCGGACTTCATTGGACTGATCACAGCTGCGTCCACTTCCACTTCAGGAGAACCACGACCCACCACCACCCGCAACAGGTTCCCCGCAGGAGCTGGAACAAGATCACTGCCGTCCAGCTCACCACCTCCCTCAGCCAGAACCCTCCCGCCAGCGCAACGGACCCCAACTAAGCAGCCCGCAACTTCACACAGTGGCTCACCAACTGCGCCGACGACCTCGCACCTCTGAAGAACCCACCCAGTAGACCCGGCAGCAAGAAAGCCTCGTGGTTCACCAACGAACTCAAAACATCCAAGAAAAACTGCAGCACCCTCGAAAAAACCTGGCGCCACGACCAGACTACAGAAAACATGACAGACCTCAAGAACGCCACCCGCATACACCGCCAGCTGATCCGCACCACCAAAAGAACAACATTACAACATTCAGAGAACGACTGGACAACACCCACAACAGCAAGGAACTCTTCAACATCGTCAAAGAGCTCTCCAACCCCAGCGCCGAAAACAACGACATCACACCCTCGCAAGACCTCTGCGACTCACTCGCCTCATTCTTCCATCGCAAGATCACCGACATACACAACAGCTTCGGCGCACAGACCACGCCCCCCACCACCACCCTCTGCAACTGGACCCCGGTGAGCACCAAAGACACCACCCGCACGATGAACACCATCCACTCCGGATCCCCAACCGACCCCTGCCCCCACCACGTCTTAAATAAGGCCGACTCCATCATCGCACCCCAACTCCGGGACATAATCAACATCTCCTTCACCACCGCCACCTTCCCGAAGAGCTGGAAGCATGCCGAGCTCAGCGCCCTCCTGAAGAAACCGACAGCGGACCCCACCGACCTCAAGAACTTCCGCCCCATCTCGCTCCTCCCTTTTCCTGCCAAAGTCATCGCGGAGACCGTCAGCAAACAGCTCGCTGTCTTCCTCGAGTCTAACAGATCCCTTGACCCCTCACAGTCCGGTTTCCGAGCCAACCACAGCACCGAGACTGCCCTCATCGCAGCCACCGACGACATCAGATCCCTGCTCGACAACGGGGAAACTGTCGCCCTCATCCTCCTGGACCTCTCTGCAGCATTTGACACAGTTTGCCACCGCACACTAATACAGCGCCTCAGCAACACCGGAATCCAAGAGAAGGCACTGGAGTGGATCATCTCGTTCCTCGCCGGAAGAACCCAGAGAGTCCGCCTCCCCCCGTTCCGTTCCGCGGCCCCCGAAGTCAGCTGCGGCGTACCTCAAGGATCCTCGCTCAGCCCCACCCTCTTCAACGTCTACATGAGCCCCCTCGCAGCCGTTGCACGCCAACACAACCTTAACATAATTTCCTACGTCGACGACACCCAGCTGATCCTCTCCCTCACCAACGACCCCGTCACCGCCAGAGCCAGCCTACACGAAGGAATGAAAGACGTTGCCGAGTGGATGAAGAACAGCCGCCTGAAACTGAACTCAAACAAGACGGAAGTCCTCATCCTGGGATCATCCCCCTCCGCCAGGGACGACTCCTGGTGGCCCCCTGCCCTGGGCACCACCCTCAAGCCAACGGACCACGCACGAAACCTGGGCTTCATCCTGGACTCCTCCCTCTCAATGACCAAACAAGTCAACGCCGTCTCGTCATCCTGTTTCAACACCCTGCGCATGCTCCGAAAGATCTTTCGATGGATCCCCACCGAAACCAGGAAGACGGTCACCCAGGCACTCGTCACCAGCCGACTGGACTACGGGAACACCCTCTACGCGGGAACCACAGCCAAACTACAGAAAAGACTCCAGCGCATACAGAACGCCTTTGCACGACTCGTCCTGGACATCCCCCGCCACAACCACATCTCCGCCCACCTGAGAGACCTGCACTGGCTCCCCGTCAGCAAGAGGATCACGTTCAGACTCCTCACCCACGCACACAAGGCTCTCCACGACCTGGGCCCCAAGTACCTCAACAACCGCCTCACTCTCTACACACCCACCCGCCAGCTGCGATCAACCAGCCTCGCCCTCGCCACCGTACCACGCATTCGTAGAGCCACCGCCGGAGGAAGATCCTTCTCTGGCGGCCAAGACATGGAACTCCCTCCCCATCCACCTACGGCTGACCCAGGACCATCTCTCCTTCAGGAAGCAACTCAAGACCTGGCTTTTCGAGCAGTAACGGACCCCTCCCCCCAGCGCCTTGAGACCCTAGCGGGTGAGTAGCGCGCTATATAAATTGTTTGATTGATTGATTGATTGATTGTATGTGGTATTGATCTGATAGAAAGTAGTGCTAGGGGCAGAGCATCAGGCCATTTCAAAGACGTGGAAGCCTGTATTTGAACCAATTTCAATTTCAGGGTGGAATTGTAACGCTCCACCAAGCTTGCTGATTGTGGGTGAAAAGCGGCATGAAATTTCTGCTTAATCCCTAACCCCTTCATGACATATTCGACAACTTGCCCAATGGAATTAGGTACGTTGTGTATTTGCAGGACCTTGAAAGGTGCAGTTGGTGTCGCAAACCCTCCTGTTGAAGTTGGCGTTCACTTTCCAGAATTATACTGGAGACAGACCAGACAAGACTGGACTATCTTTTTAGCATTGCCGGCAATATCAGGATGATCCCAAACTTGCATAAGGTGATTTGCTATTGAGGATGCATCAACATGTGCCAGCCCATGTGCCATGTGAATCAAGGGATATAAGTAGGCTGCGGGTAACTTCCATTTGGTCATATCTTTATTCCTCCCACATCCCTCATCATCCAGTGTTCCCTCCTTAGACCATTGATCTAGTTCATCAGTAGAGGCAGATTGTTGCATGTCCGGCATTTCCTGCCTGGCATCATGCCAACGTTCAGCTTGTGACTTCACCACATACATGGCGGTGGTACGTCGCTGCATTGTGGTCTCACGGGCTGTGTGATCCGCAAATGCATTTACCTGCTCCTATTTTATCAGTCACTTTCTTGTGTGCACTACATTTAACAATTGCTACTTTCTTAGGATAGGTTAGGGCAATAAGAAGATTATGCACTAATTCTCCATGCACTATCTGTGTCCCATGTGAGGTGAGGAAACCCCTTTCTTTCCATAAGCGACCAAAATTATATGCCACTCCGAATGCGCACTGGCTGTCAGTAAAAATATTGACAAGTAAGTCTGTACTAAGCTCACATACTCTTGTTAGTGAGTGTAGTCTGAAGTTCCTAATACTGGTGCAGAACAAAGAGCTTGGCATGACTGTTAGAAGACATTCTGACATTCAGTAGTCCATGGGAAAGGCATTGGAGTGTCTTTAGTCAAAAAGGGCCAACAAAGGTTTAATAATGGGTAAAAAACTGCCTACAAAAAAAAAGGGTGAGGCCAATCAGTGCACGAACATCCTTCTGAGTGCTGGGTACAGGAGTGTCTAGAATGGTCTGAATGTGGTTTGATGTGAGTGCATGTCCCCCCTTAGACAGGAGGTGACCTAAATAGGTAACCTGCTGTCTACAAAATTGTATTTTCTTTCTAGAAACTTTGTGATGATGGGAGGCAAAAAATAGTAACAATGACAGTGTTCCTTCTTCACACTAGGTAAGGACGCCAGAGCGGCATCCTCATTGATAAGACAGGATCTCTCAACCATTGGATAATTGTTAGTCAAAATAACACGCACACCTTCCGGAAAACAGCGTATTGTGGCCGAAAATATCAATACCCACGATATTGTCAGGTGTGGTAGGGGAAAGCAAACAATGGACATGCTGCAGTGAATTTGTCAAGTCCGAATTCAAGTGAATGTGAAAGTTGGCTAGGTGTAGGTGTCTCATTGAATCCTATCCATGTTATCATTGTGCCGGACAGGGGATCCCTAGGGACCAATTTTTTAGACAGAGCACTACAGGTAGCCCCTGTATCAACCAGAAACTGATCAGTAGATCCCAAGACATTTGCGTCAACATAAGGACCCATTTGATCTACTGGCACCTCAACCAGTTCCTAACCCCATCCTGGGCATCCCAATGCATAATCGGAATCTGCAAGGGCATCTGAAGAATAATCAGACATTTGATATTGATTTTGTTTATCAAAAGTATTAGAGTAATTTGGTCTTTGTTCAACTGCTTCAAATCTAGGGCGAGCTCCTGTACCTCCCCTGTTTCCTGAATTCCCTGGGCACCCTCTCATACTTCCCCTTCCCCACTTATACTGCTGACCTCGCAAAAGAGGGCACTAAGAACGCCAATGCCCAGTCTCTTTACAATAATCACACTGATCAGGGGACAAAGTTGCTCAAGGGAGAGGTGGTACTCCAGGTGTATACATTGCACGTCCGCCTTTCCACCTCCCCTAAATGGTGGACCATATATTTGAGCCAACATAACTTTTGTTTTTAAAGCTTTATCCTTCTTATCCTCTCTGCCTTTCACTTCCTGTTCCTGTTGCTCATAATATTGGCCCATATTCAAAAAGGAAACTGGGGAAGACGTAGTCCAAGAACTCTCAGTGCCCTTTAAACGACTAGCTATTTCTGGTAACATATTAGCGACAAATTTATCGACAAACAAATGCTGACCCGTATCATCGGCCAATAAATGACCACTAAAATTTTGGAATATTTCCTCAAACCTTGAAAAGAAGGCAGAAACTAACTCATCCTTTTTCTGTTTACAGGACGCTAACTTAGTCCATCTCTATTTTCTTAGGGGGTATGAGAGTTTTTAACTTAGCCACTATAGCTTTAGGAAGATCTAATATCTCCTTCTGAGGTTTCTGCGCAGGCTCCCTTTCCGCATATATTTGTTCTAAATGTTCCCAGGTATCACCATATGCTACATTGTCATCTATTTTACGTATTGTTCTCCACATATCAGGGGGCAAAATAAGTCCAAAGAACATATCAATATCTGGCAAGATCATAGTGCAGGAGCTAATGGCTCCTTCGCCTCCTCATAGAAAGCGGCAGGATTTTTCTGGGAGTCGGGCAAAGCAGCTTGAAGAGCCATCACATCAGCTCTACTCTAAGGAGTATAAACCCAATATATAAAATATCCCTTTGGCTCTAATTCCTGAGAAATTTGTCTATATTCAAATATTACCTCCCAAACAAATTTTTCTACAAAATAAAATTGCTCTGCACTGTTCCACTGTTGAACTATAGTTACAATGAGCGATGCCGCATGAGGCCAGTGAACCTCCTCCCTTTAATTTATCTTTTTCTGCTCTAGTCAAAGTAGAGTGAGTCTGTCGCCCATCTTGCTTATCTTTATCTTTTTCTTCTGAAGACAAATGCTCCATATCAAAAACCTCATCCTCAGGGGGACTTGGAGTGGGGAATTTATACAGGGGTGCGGGTTGATCTAAGAGGATGCAGTCATCCTGAGGTTTATTAAGTATGGGATAAATAGGGCGCCTAATAGGGTACTGGCCATTTACCTCTAATCGACGTTCCATATCTCCTTTTTCAATTTTTTCCTTTTTCTTTTTTTTTATTCTAGCACTCTTTGATATATTGTTTTTCGTTGTTCTTTTTCTGCTATAGCTTCTGCTCTTTTCACTCTCTATCATACTTCTTTCTCCCACATACACACACAATAAAACATATCCTGTCTATTTTTTCTTTCAAATAAACACTACTCTACATATTGAACCTTTTTAAAGTCAAATGACCCATTCACAGGCCATTGTAGATCAGAATCTTTCTTTGTGTATTTGTTCCACAGTGTACTGTACATTATGGAAGGAATACTATATCTGACATATAAGTCTTTATTAGGTGTCCCCTATGGGGGTGCCGGCTGACTTTTTTTTTTCAAGTTTACTTTGGTACCACCAGAGCAGCAACACCACCTACGGAGTGTGCTGAGAACAGGCATGCTCTGCAAATATTAGTAAAATATGACTATGACAAACAAATATTTAAAAAGGTGAAAAATCTCCACATTACCTGCCTTCAATTTTTGCAAAAACTGAATAACAAATTCAAGCACAAAGCCCAGGCTTAACAAATCAAGAGTGTCGCTTTAGCGACCTTACCACACAGAGGACTCCAACTCCCACCTTCTGATCTCTTGTCGACCTAATGGTCACTACAAAAGTGCGCCAAAGAAAACCCCAGTTGAGACCGGCACCACCTGGAGGGTCAATTCGGGATAAATGGAAAAGTCGTGTCTGCCTGCAAAGACAAAGGTCTCCTCGTGCAGTGCGCTTCCTCAGTGAAATTCCAATTCTCCGTGAAGACCACTCCTTCGGACGGCCGCATCTCCAATGGGGTCCCACGATGGGCGCTAACTGTGGAAATATACCTTTTTAGAGGGACACTGGTGTAGGGTCACCCTTTTGTCCACGGGTTCAAAAACCAACAAAGTAGAGATCAGCACTGGAGTTGGGAATAAATAACAAGTTTATTAATCACTCATGAGTGGGACCACGTCCAAACAGCACTCTCAAGTGCTGCCTGAGGAAGTACATTGAAGTCACAGAACACAGGCCTTATATACAGCTTTTTCTGCACTGGTAAGCATGTGGATACAAATAGAAGGCACAGGCCTACACAGGAATAGTTAGCGACAAACATGGGCAGATGGGAGATCACTTAGTCAGCAAAGTGGGAGAGGGAGCAGGAGTGCTTATGGCAGCAGTAAATGATTGACAGTTGAGTCTGAGACCAGGTGTTCTGGCAGCTACAAACTTTTAGCATGCACATTGCTTTTAGCTGAGTCAGGAAGTCAACTAAAATAGACAGCACAGGCAGGGAAAAAGACGAGCAGCAGAAAATGGGAGAATTACAAAGCCAACAAAATGGATGCCACAACCAAGAAGGCTTCAGCTTATACTAACAGAAAATATTTTAGATTTCCACACTACTGTCAGATGTTTGTTTATTAATTTGGGAGGGAGTAGCACCCATCAACTCAATAAACATAATCTGGTTAGGCTAAAAAACTGTTCTCCGAGAGTCTCTCATCATCCCCTGTTTGCTATTGCACATGCAGCTGGTAAACCCCACAGAAGGACATGTTATGTTCAAGCAATTTTAAAATAAAGAAAACAACACAGTAAAATTCCCAAACCTATTCAGCAAATGAACAAAATCAATGAATGAGCACAATGACACCAAGCTCATTCAAACAGATTGAGTGGAACTGAAGATATTACTTTTTAACCCCTTCCCCGCTCATGACGGAACCACTCCGTCATGAGCCACGGTTGCGCTGTGCTCATGACGGAGCGGTTCCGTCATGCTGCGGCCGTTGGCCGCCGCTCCGCCCATGCGGCGCTAATTCCCCGCCTGTGCGGGCGATTAGCGCAGTGGGCGGAGACGTGACGGAACCACTCCGTCATGAGCACAGCTCAACCGTGGCTCGTGACGGAGCGGTTCCGTCACGAGCACAGCGCCACCGCGCTGCCCCCAAACCCCCCCCAGCGCCGCGGCGGAATTCCTGCCGCGGCGAAGGGGTTAAGGCAGAAATTGTAAACATCATTGAAAACATACAATTCTGAGATGACTCAGGCCTAGGAGTGATTTCAAGGCTTACACATTAGAGGAGAGGTCAGATACACTAAGCAGGTCATCCCCTTCAAAGTTTTTACGTTTTGACTTCATCTCTGAAACATAAGCCAAACATTTACAGTGGAGCAAGGTCCAAGGCTTTGGCTGTTGAGGGTCCCTCAGAGTCAGATTTGCCATCGTTGTACATTGCTTATAAATCCATCTTGCTCCAAGCCAACTGTGAGATGGCTGCCCGCACTTCGATATGCAAGGGTTCTTCCAGTTCCTGGAAGTTGTCATAGGGGTGGGAACAACACTGACATATTCTCTTAACAGGTTGAGATCAATGTCCCCTGCTGCAGTTCAAAGTGTTTGAAGGTAATAAATGAATGTTTTAAAGATAGCCTCCTGTGTGTTTAGTACCACAGCATCAGGGTTTCTAATGGTGCCAATTGATGGTCTGACAGCATCAGACTTCAAAAGCCAGGCAAGCATCCTCTCTGCCTTGTTCCTTTGAGAATGCTGGCATGTGACAAACTCCCTGTAATCTAGGCTTGCCAATCAGTGAAGCAGGTTGGAGTGCATTTTTGTTCATCTGAGCAAAGTTGCCCTTCAATCTGGACAGCCTCACTTATTGTTTGGCTAGCTTAATCTCCTTTCTACATCTTGCCGCTCACCATGCAATACCCATTTCATGCCCCAGAAGGTCTTAATACAATGCAGCCTTACAACAGCCTTGAAGGCATCCCAATTGATCATGCCATCTGTGTCAGTCTCCTCATTGTCTGCAACGTAATGGAACCCTCACTCTACTCTTTCCCCAGATCACTGTCAGTTTCAGAGGACTATGATTAGAGAGGGTGCGCCCCAAATACTCTGTGCTTAGTGAATTGAGCCACATTGCTGGATTGTAAAGCTAGTAATCCAGTCTAATGTGGAGCTGATGCATTGGGGAGTAGAATGAATAATCTGTAGTCTCAGGGTGCATGCACCTCCAAATGTCCAGCAGCTGAATTGCTGCATGCCAGTCTCTAAAATGCTGTGTGGTCTGAAACCTGGGAGCACCCAGATAGAAGGCCAACCAATTGACCCTTGGAGAGCAGATCCAGCCCCTGGGTGCCAGCAGAAGTCAGGAGTCCCTAAATTATTGAGTGAGTAAGGAGTCTTCTTTCTTCCAGCAAAGCCCCTTTCCTTTTGGTGGAGGTCCAGGAATGTATTGAGGAAGTGACAGATTTATCCTGTGCACTAGTCATAATTGGATACATTCTGCCACTGAATCATAATTTCACGCAGTACCCTACCTCCTTTTACACCTGTTTTTCTTAACTGTGCAATTATACAGGAGCCGCTGTTCTAGTTTAGAGACTTGTCTTTAGCCCCATAGCCACTCCCTTATTTAGAGGAGCTCTCCTCCCAATTGACAGGGTTCAAACAAATTATCACCCTACTGTAACTGGAGCCTGGCTGTTTAGGAAGGTCCTGGGAATTAATTTAAGAAGTCCTCCATGGCATCTTCAAATCAAGGGCTGTGTTTAATTCTGTCAGCTGTGGCTGTCCTTCCTCAAAAAGCTAATCCCTCCTAATTAATTACCAGTTGACACCACCCTGTCCTTTCTGGACTCAGAGGCAGGCCATTGTCTTCTGAGCCAGGTTTGTTAACTCTCTCAGCCAAGGATGTATATTCCTACTCTGGGGCTGTGATGAGTGGCAGAACTGTTTTAAGCCAATTTTTCGTCAGGCAGCCTAAAGTACATTTTTATAAAGTTATTATAAATCTGATTTTATAATAAAAACACAATCCTAAATAAGTACGGAGTAGCTTTGATATTTTTTTTCCGAGCATTATCCCCGGTGGAGATATAAAATTAAATATTTAGTTCCCACCTGGGTCTGTCTTATAAAAAATGGTGCTGAACATATGCAGCAAAATACATTTTAGATCTTCAGTCACTGTTAGAGCACATTATTTAAATGGAAAGTGTGCCACTTTTGTTTAGATATTAGTCACTATGCCTGGTGGTTTTACAGGGTACACTGTGTAATGATGCACCCCACATGAGGGGCACTAGAACCTGCCCGAGGGAGGACGAGGGCAGGCGGAAAGGGAGGAGCCGGGGACCAGGAACGGCAGTTAGCCGATACACGATGTACAGCAAGGTCGCAAATAAAGAAGCTCCATAATACCCAGCGTGTCCGTGTCCCTTTGTCCACGCAGGACACTACATCTGGCGATGAAGGTGGGAGACACAACACACTCGGTGTGGCCCCTGAGAAAGGGAAGCACCTAGCTGCGTGGTGGAGCCGGAAACCGCGTGGCAAGTAAAGAACGGCACGATCGTCCTCGCGCGCTGGGAGCCCACCCCAGCCATCTGGGAGTGTGTCGAAATGCCCGGAGCTCGCCCCGCCACACCGCGTGTGCATGTGGCACGTACTGTGGGCTAGAGACTGCATACAAAGCCTTAGTATAATATGCACAGGATCCTTCGAACAACAGCAGTAGCCAACATGTTCCATCTATGTTGACATCTAGCGCCAAGATGCTCCCTGGAGTGATAGCTGCGCTATATAAATGTACCTTCCATTCCATTCCACTCGCCAGGAGCCCACCCCGGCGGTGACTTCATTAAAAAAAAAGGGGAGCCGAAGAACGAGCTGACTCACCTGGTGCCAGGCCGGAGAAAGTGCCGATCGAAACTGACAAGTGGTGAGTGAGAGAGAGCGTGAATAAATAATACAATCCCCGGTGAAGAAAAGGCCAAATCTCGTTGCACACGAGACTCTCGCGGTGGCCATTTTGAAGTCAGGCAGAGAACCTGAAAGAGCAAACAAGCACTGGCGAGTGCAACGAACATAGCAAACAAGCACTGGAGAGTGCAACGAACACAGCAAACAAGCACTGGCGAGTGCAACGAACATTATAAACAAACACCGACAATCGCAACAAACAACGAGATAATGGACCTCGCTGCGGCTCCCATGGGGGTGCTGGGAGTTTCGTTCCTACAGCCTCCAGAGCCCCTCACTCTTGAATCGGGCGGGGGCATGGGCCTGCGGTGGCAAGAATGGCTAGAAGACTTCACGGACTTCATGAAAGGGTCTCATGTAACGGACCTGGAACAGAAAATGATTGCCCTCAAGAATCTGGTCGGCAAAGAAGTTGGACAGATCATAAAAGAACTGCCTCTTGAGTCCGCTAGCTCATATGATAAAGTCTGTGAAGCACTCAACCGCAAGTTCCTGCACAAAATAAATGTTGACTATGAGCGATACACCTTCAACCTAGCTTCACAGGAAAGAGGTGAACAAATGGGTGTGTTTGTCACACGTCTGAGACGTCTGGCAAGATACTGTGAGTTCGATAATTTCTCCACCGAAGATGCCCACTGACTAAGAATAATAGAAGGCTGCCTATAAGAACCCCTGAGGCGCAAACTGCTAAAGAAAAGCTACCCGCTAGAAGAGATTGAAGAAATGACAAGAGTCGAGGATCAAGCCGATGAACACACAAGGAAGATGGAGGCCGGGAGAAGTGAAAAACGTGAACAGGCATTCAGAATGCAGTCTCGACAAGTGCATGGACGGTCCTCACCTCAAGTGCGCTGCTCCAGATCCAAGAAGCAATACCACTTGTCAAGCAACTCACGCCAAAGCGCGAGCCACACTAAGAAACGATCGGAAAGACAATTGAAATGTTACAGATGTGGCTACGACTTCCCGCATGCAGACGCATGTCCGGCACTAGGACAACAATGTCGGAAATGTGGCAGGAGCAACCACTTCGAAAGCATGTGCGGCACATCACACAAGGATGACCAACGAAGACAGCCCCGGCAACACCATCCCTCGGGCAGTCGTCACCACGTCAGAGCAGTTCAGGATAGACAAGACTCATCCACAGGGTTGTCACAATCCAGCTGTCACTCCTGCCGGACCTGCCAATCTCGACGGTCGTCATCGAGAGAATCCAGCTCCCTCTCACCCATCCCACAAGATCGAAACAAATATGTCCACTTCGTGGCTGATCCTGACCGGCTAAAAGAATACCCACGGCTAGACCTCAGAGTTGGCTCTCATATCGCACCAAGTTCGTACTGGACTGTGGGGCGTCACTAAACTACCTACCAGTAGCGGAATATCAAAGAATGCGGCCGCCTCCCAAACTGGTCGACGCCCATGTGCAAGTGTACACGTGGATGTCAAAGAAAGCACTGCCGTGTCTTGGGAAGTTCGCAACGGATCTATCGTATCGCGATCGCACGATACAAGCCTACATTCACGTTATTGAAGGGCCGGAGGCAGACAGTTTGTTAAGCCTGCCCATTGCATAAAGATTGAAACTGATAGACATACTATACAAAGTGGATGACAAACTAGATGTCATTCAAAAGTTCCCCAAACTTTTCCAAGGTCTCGGAAAAATGAAAAAGTGCCAAGTCAGACTGCACATCAATGAACAAATCACACCAGTGGCCCAACACACCGAAAGATCCCATTTCACCTGCAAGAAGCAGTAGAGAAGGAGTTACAGGATCTACTAGAGGCTGACATTATAGAGAGAGCAGATGGGCCCACACCATGTGTCTCCCCGGTCGTAGTAGTCCCAAAGAAAGGAGAGACAAACCAAGTCCGCCTGTGTGTGGACATGAGAGCACCTAACACAGCGATAGAGAGAGACACACAGACCCCCACATCAGCGACATGATCACGTCACTCAACGGAGCAAAAATATTTTCAAAACTAGACCTCAACAAAGGATATCACCAATTAGAGCTGCATGAGCGGTCCAGATACATCACGACGTTCTCAACGCACCTAGGGTTATTCCGATACAAAAGACTCCGTTTTGGGGTGTCCTCAGCAGCAGAAATATTTCAAGAAGCAATTAGAAGAACAATTCATCATGTGCCCCATGTACTAAATTATAGCGATTACATCCTGGTATACGGAGCAACAACTCAAGAACATGACAGAGCGCTACATCGGGTTTGTCATGCACTGACAGAGGCAAATCTCACACTCAACATGGACAAGTGTGAATTCCACAAACCAACGCTGAAATTTTTTGGACACATATTCTCCGGAAATGGCATGAAGCCAGATCCTGAAAAAGTAGCAGCGCTAAATGACACACCGAGCCCAGAGGACGTTGGCGACGTACGTTCGTTCCTAGATATAGTAACAATGGGGTGACCCAGTATCCCTCAGAACCTGGGCAATAATGTATAATATAAACAATTGGTTCTGTCGGGTGTAAATTATCTCTTTAAATCACTAGACCAGTCATTGGGTTACTCACATGGAAACATCAAAAACAACACACATGGAAAGACCGTCAAGGGTATTCAAAAGTTTTATAAATTACCTCATTTATAAATACCCACATTGATTTGCGTGGCTGTCAGAGACATAACATACAATGCATTGCAATTTGTGACAAGGTGAATATGGTGCTCAGTGACGTAGTGAAGGTGCAATATATACAGAGTGAATTTTGCAAAACTGTTGTTTTAAGAGGCCAGAAAAAGAACA
This sequence comes from Triturus cristatus, assembly GCF_964204655.1. NCBI lineage: Eukaryota > Metazoa > Chordata > Amphibia > Caudata > Salamandridae > Triturus > Triturus cristatus. The sequence continues at coordinate 523,976,940 of NC_140584.1, forward strand.
ACAATGTTTGAATAGATCTGTAAGTTGAATGAGTAAGTCTTGACACAGAGTCTTTCAACTGGTCCAGGGGATATGTCGACGTTTCAACCCAAGGGGCATTACTAAGTTAGTCAATGCGGGTCTTCATCAGGACAAAAGGAAGGACAACCTAAAAAGCCCAATTGCAATCAAAAGGCGTGTGTATCTTCAAGGATTCGGACAGTTACAACATTGTACTGTACATCGAGGATTAATCCAAACAGGGGGACCCCCAGGAAGGGATCAATCATCCACGGTTACCACAGGTAATAAATACCCAGGAAAGGAGAAGCAGACTGTCCTCGCGTCTCCTATGCGGTCGATTGCGTGTTTCTTTTAATCTTAATTTCTTTAATAGAACCGGGGGGCCAAATGGAGCGATACAGGCAAGCGTCCTGTTGCGTCCGTAGAAGTCCATTCAACTTACAGAGCTATTCAAACATTGTTGTTCTTTTTCTGGCCTCTTAAAACAACAGTTTTGCAAAATTCACTCTGTATATATTGCACCTTCACTACGTCACTGAGCACCATATTCACCTTGTCACAAATTGCAACGCATTGTATGTTATGTCTCTGACAGCCACGCAAATCAATGTGGGTATTTATAAATGAGGTAATTTATAAAACTTTTGAATACCCTTGACGGTCTTTCCATGTGTGTTGTTTTTGATGTTTCCATGTGAGTAACCCAATGACTGGTCTAGTGATTTAAAGAGATAATTTACACCCGACAGAACCAATTGTTTATATTGTACGTTCGTTCCTAGGCATGGCCTGCTACTGCTCCAGATATATACCAGACTACGCCACAATAAGTCACCCCCTGAGAACGCTCAAAAAACAAGGGCAGCCATTCCTGTGGTCCACTCACTGTGAAGGGGCGTTCAGAGAGATCAAGAAAGTGGTAGAGCCGGCTAACAAGTTGGCCTACTTCAATCCAAAAAAAAAGATCACAGTGGACGCCAGCCCAGTGGGGCTAGGAGCCATCTTAGCGCAATATGACAGAGAGGAGACCGACGGCACATTGTAGCATATGCCACAGAGAGAGCATATTCCCAGCCAGAAAAGGAAAGTTTGGCTGTTGTATGGGCGTGTGAACATTTCCACATATTCATCTTCGGAAAACACTTCACCCTGGTCACTGACCATCAAGCTCTGATCACAATATTTGGAAACCCTCGAGCATAAATGCCGTCACGGATAGAGAGATGGGGCCTAAGGCTACAAGAATACACGTACACCATCATACACAAGCCCGGAAAAGCTGAAAACCCTGCCGACTATATGTCCAGACACCCGACCAAGACGAGCCGATGCGAGCAATCGATTGCGGACGAATACATTCATTTCGTGGTAGATCAGGCTAGGCCCCCTGCAGTTCCGCTGGAAGCCATCTGCGAAGCGACACAATCTGACATAACCCTACAAGAAGTAAAGAGCAGGATACAAACGAACAGCTGGTGACAGGCACACACAAAGGAACAGAATGACCAAGAGATGGCAGCATTCAAGCACGTCCATGAAGAACTGTCCATAGCGACCAACGGTCTCATCTTAAGGGACACGCGAATTGTGATCCCACGACAACTAAGACAAGGGGTTATAAACTTAGCACATGAAGGACACCGGGGCATAGTAGCAATGAAAAGAGCACTCCGCGAAAGAGTCTGGTTTCCAACACTGGACCAAATGGTGGAAACAACACTGAAGGACTGCCCACAATGTCAACTGGTGAGCCGTCCAGATTACCCTGCACCGCTACAAATGTCTCCACTACCGGAGGGCGTCTGGCAACACGTTGCCATTGATTTCTTTGGGCCATTCAAGTCAGGCCAATATGTGTTGGTCATCATGGACGAATATTCCAGATTCCCCATTGCACAACTATGCACATCCACAAAAGCATCCAGCGCCATATCAATACTAGAGGAAGTTTTTGCTGCGTGGGGCATTTCTCAAGTGGTGAAATCGAACAACGGGCCCCCATTCAACAGTCACGACTTTGCCGACTTTGCCCAACACCTCAAATTTAAACACCGGAAGATCACACCACTATGGCCGCAGGCGAACAGACTGATTGAACGTTTCATCTCCACGATCAAGAAAGCAATACAACAGGCGGAACTCACTCGAAAGAGCATCCAGACAGCACTGAACGAGGTACTAAGAGCCTATCGAAACACACCCCACTCCACTACGGGCAAGTGTCCAGCCACCCTCATGCTAGGACGGCCCGTGCGCACTAGACCACCAATGATAGGTGCCCCCGCGAGTGAACAATACCGCGACTCTGATCATGAAGACATTGCAGCCACAGACAGGCTGAAGAAAGAGAAAATGAAGGACTACGCGGATGAACGGCGACATGCCTCTCCCGCTGAGATCAGAGAAGGAGATTGGGTGTTAACTACTGACTGAACTGCGAGTTGAGAAAAGAGAACCAGAGACACCGCCCCGCTGCAGTCAGGCCCTGATGGAAATGACTGGCGAACATGAGCGAGGCAGTACTGATCATCAATCACGCCCCCAGCGGACCATTAAGAAACCGTCTCGCCTGATTGAAGAACTGTAAAGTTGAAAATGTTTTCTTTGTTGTTTCTATTTTGTTTGTTTACAGGGGGGGAGATGTAATGATACACCCCACATGAGGGGCACTAGGACCTACCCGAGGGAGGACGAGGGCGGGCGGAAAGGGAGGAGACGGGGACCAGGAACGGCAGTTAGCCGATACACGATGTACAGCAAGGTCGCAAATAAAGAAGCTCCATAATACCCAGCGTGTCCGTGTCCCTTTGTCCACGCAGGACACTACACACTGTACAGGTGACGTATTTCTATTAAAAAAATAGGGTTTCCAACAGTGGCAGTCAGCATGGCGCGTGGGTGGCGGGGCGGTCGCAGGAGGGGTCGCACTGAGGATTAAAAGGGAAATAAACTGACCTTAAGGTCAGTCCTGCATCGCTGCTCCTGCTCTCCTGCATCCGACTACAGGAACAGGACTCAGGCAGCCAGGCTCTCTCCCCAAACTAATCACTACGCTGCAATGCATGGAGAACAGGGAAGTGCGCATGACTGTTTTGGGTGGCCGGAGAGGGCCGACCAAACAGTCATTGCACACATAGGAGTGGGCAATCCACCGTTCCCCTGCTCCCAGAACAGAGCAGCAACGCCCACCAGCCCACCTGCAACGCAGACAGACACAAACCATAAAATTATAATAACAGTTATTATCGTTTTATGTTTCTAAAGTTGGCATTGCTGTAAAGGAGTGGGGTGACGCTCCCCCACCATAGCGGAGGAGCCGCCACTGGTTTCCACCATGGTGAATGAACTTTTCCTTGCCAAGCATTACTGTAGTGTCTTTACACAGTAGCCCAGACAGAGCACAGTGGAGCACCTGACATACATATATTTTTGTCATTTATGTGTGAGGTGTAAATACACACCGTAGCCCCCATATGACATTTAACATTCCATGCCATAGATGCATTATATATGGAAAAACAATGGTTCCAGTGGATAATAAAAAGTGATTTAGGCAATATATACGCACAATGGCAATAAATTTAAAGGACTCTGTAATGTCAGAGGACAAAATGAAATCTCTACACAGTTGAATCAATACTGTATTTTATACAAAGCAGTAAATGGTATATACATTTCTCTTAAATCATAAACGTAAAGAATTTATTTTTGTGCATAGTGTCCCCAAGTGAAAATTGGAACCCAAAAGTGACTGTACAAAACAATAATGCTTTTCAGAAAAGTAGGTTTCCATAGATAAGAAAAGACAGAACGACCATGTCAATACAAATTTTTAAACAGTTTATGTATGCAATGATACAGGCTGAATTGTGGTCTGTTCTATATGCTTGTCGACGGCGTTTCGACCCTCCTGTGAATGCGGGGTCTCTTCAGGACTAAGGATACTGGGACATCTACAATACATTAATGAAAGTAAGCATGAGGCCCGTGTGCCGGAACAAATGCGAGAAACTATAGTGAAAAGGCTAAGCTAAAGGAAGGTTACCTTGTTGTGAAAGGCGCAGCCTAAGTGAAGTGCCTTTGTGAAAAGTGAAATAAAACACTCACGTGAGGACCCAGTCGTGTTTTTTGCATTTAAGGCATCATCTATAATGGATTTATAGGGAAGTTAATTAGGCTAAAAAGGAGTTTCAATGTACAGCATGTTTTACGGAGGAAGCACACATACATTAATACTGTGTAGCAGTGCTAAAACACACAAGGTTCTAACACCAGCAAAATCATACAGACAAAATGGGGAGACCTCACAAAAATTATGCCATTCCTTACACCAACTCATATTGCAAACAATTGTGAGTCTGGCGCCTATGTTATAAGTGCTTTGCCCATGAATGTTAGTGATAACACCACAATGCTTATTTTAAGATTGTTTGAGACGTTTTTTACACATGCAACAGTATTGTTATTTCACGTGGCATTCTTTGAACAGCTTGATTGCTGTACACTCCTTGATTGACCAATAAGCAGTACTTTTTAAATAAGACTTAAGACTTAATAATGTTAAAGATTCTCGCCGCTGTACAGCCACGAGACACGGCCCGTGCAAAAAATTATCTAGTTACTGCATGGCAGTTAACATTTGTTTTGCTATTTTTAATAGTGCTTCAAGTATCACGAATCGAATAAATTATATTGCCTAGGCTGTTCATTAAAATACACAGAGAATTCCGACTCATCTGTTCAGAATGTTAATAGGATTAGTGCAAAAGAAAATCATACCTTTTGGGAACGTTGAGGACACGCTTAAAGACATTTAACTAACACCAGAACTCGGTGATGTGTGCTTACTCTTAAGAACAACATCTGCTTTCTGTAAAATGTAAAACTCATGAAGGATTTTTGTAAGATATAATTTTGCCTACCACTTTAATTTAATATACCATAGTTTTAATAGGAAAAACACAAGAGTACACTATTTTATTATGTAGATAGAAAGGTTTATGCTCTAGATGGCCATCGCAGGAAAACAAAGGGGCATATTAAGAAGGGCCAGCGATAATTATCGCTGGCCGTACATAGCGGTAGAAATATTATCGCCGGCTATCGCTGAAAATTATCACCATGATAACGCTATATTAACAATACATAGCGCTATGGCGATAATATTTCAGCGATAGCGGTGTTTACCATGGAACATCGCTGGTTTTTCAGCGATGTTCCATGGAAAACAGCGACAACATTGCTGATACGACCCTGTGGTCGTATCAGCATAATCCACCTACCATTATTACTATGCCTTAGTCTGGAATTTAACAGACGCTAAATTCAAGCGTTAAGGCCGAGGTAGCGCGATTTTTTTTATCGCTGCACCTCCTTGTTAATATCGCAATATTTTCATGTGTTGTTTTCACAGCCATGCCTTCTTTGCATCTCATTAGCGAGGCGAGGCTGTGAAAAAACGGGCTCTACATCAAAGAAACACGCGCTAGCGTGTCCTTGATGATATTGCGATATAATTATCGCCACTTACCGCCCGAAAACAGACGCTAAAGTGGCGATAATTATATCGCCAGCCCTTGCTAATATGCCCCGAAGTACTTATGATGTACACAAAACTGCTTGTTATGTTTTACCAACACAAGGGCAGTGTTATCCAACAGAATCATAGCTTCAGCTTGGTGGTAGGGTGAGCCACTGCTCCGCGAAGCTATTGTTTCATTGCAGAATTCCAGTCAATAACTGGCAGGGGCTATAAGTAATGGAAATCTGGCACAGGCAGGACACACTGCTGGCAACCAGTCAGGTGTTGCTAAATTTGCAAAGTAACGTCCACCTGAAAGCTATGGTCCTAGTAACGTTTGCGCATGGACCATATTTGGGTATTACGTGCCTGGCTGTGTCAAGAGATTTCGGGTCCATGTGCTTTATGTACAAAAATCTAGAACTATGATTTCCTAATTGCTATTCTTACCGAATTGCAATAGGAAAATAGCAATTGCTAATGTACGAAAACATACAAGTCTTAAATAGGGGTTCCAAGTGGCGCACAATTCGACCAATCTGATGCATATTAATGAGGTAGGTCGCAGATTGCTACCCATTAGGAATCACTGCCATCACAAAAAAGCAATTTCGTTTTTTGTCAATGCAAGGCATTTTCCTTAACGGAAAATGGGATGTGTTTTTTCAAAAAGAAAAATGAAAAGTTTTCTTTTAATTTTTTAAGAGCAGGCAGTGGTCCCAGGGACCACTGCCTGCTCTTAAAAAATGTTGCGATTGGGTTACGACCTACTTGAGGTAGTTGATAGAATGTGAATGTTTTGAGACTGGATTTCAGTCGCAAAACATTAACACATACCACTGGATTCGGTATTAGGAAGGGACGCCCTAAACACGCCCCTCCCTAATACCGAATTTCAAACCCAATTTAAGATTCGATACTAGGTTACCAAAACGCAAATTGGGCCTTTGTACATTGAAAACGTTTTTGGGGGTCACTAATGGTCCAATTTGGCTGTTTGCGAGCAAAAAAAGCTTTTGACATCTGACCCAAATGTCTGTAATTGTTTTAAATTTTTTTTTTTTTTAATGTAGCCTTAAAGGAAACTGGATGCATTTAAAAAAAGAAAATGAAACTTCAGTTTAATTTTTTAAGGGTAGGCAATAGTCCGTTGGACCACTGTCTGGTCTTGAAAATATTTTGTAGACCATTCTCAATGAGGAAGGGGTCCCACTTGCGAATGGTTACCACTTCCTTCCAGGTGTCGCTAAAAAATCAAGGTTTGCCTCTGTAATTAGGTATTTGGAAGAGATGCCCTAAACACGCTACTTCCACATACCGGATCGCTAAACCAAATTGCAATTCGGTAAGAAGTTTCCTAATAGCAATTTGGTATATGTACACCATAAATTACTTTTTGTGGTCGCAAACGGGTCAGTTCTGCGAATCGGCACGTTTCTGACAGCAAAAAGGTTTTGTACATATGGCACAATATGTACAAAATATTTTTGCAGTCGCAAATGTAACCAACTGGCAGAAGGAGCCCTCTTGTGATAGCAAAAAAGCATTTTGGTATGTACAAATGCCAAATTACGAATTGGTAACTTGTTACTGAAATGCAGTTTGGTTTAGAGATTTGGTATTTAGAAGGGGCTTGTTTAGGGCGTTCTTTCCAAATACTGAATTGCAGTGCAATGTATGAATGTTTTGCGTCCGAACTACTGTTGCAAAACATTAATTTTTTACAGACTACTGAAAGGTAGTGGTAACCATTCGCAAATAGGAGGACCTGTTCCCTTTTGAGAATGCAGAAAAACTATTTCTTAAGAGCAGGCAGTGAACCAGCAGACTACAGCCTATTCTTAAAAACTGAGGGCCATATTAGCAACAACTTACGATAATTATTGCAAACCGCGCGTAGCGCGATTTTTTTAATCGCCTCCTATCGCTGGATTTTATCGCGGAGATAATGCTGTATTACCAACGTTTATCTCCATGGCAATAAAAATCCAACGATAGCGGCGAATCCCATCTTCAACGTGAGATTTCCAGCGATAAAACTCCTATCGCTAAGGAAAATCTCGCTACTTGGCAGGTGGGGACTTAGCAGTAGAATCCACCTCCCATTGACTATTATGGCTAAGTCTGGATTTTACCAGGTGTAAATTCCTGGCGCTAATCGCGGTTAGCTTGCGTTTTTTTATCGCGTCGCGGGTATTGCTAATAGGCGATAGCTGTGTTAGCGACTGCTTTCAGTCGCTACCAGTTTGGGAACACCCACTTTGCATGTCATTAGCGATAAATATCGCTGACATGCAAAGCGGGCCCCAAACCGGTCGCTATCGCCTGGAAGCTGACGCTAACTGCTGTTAGCAACAGTTTGGTAATTGGGCGATAAAAAAATTGCCGCTTTAACGGTAAAAAGTGCCGATAAAGCGGCGATCTGGCCCTTGCTAATATGCCCCTGAATGTTCAAAGGTTAATTTTTTCTTTTTAAACACATCTCGTTTCCCTTTAAGGAAAACTGGCTTCCTTTAAAACCAACATAAGCTTGCTTTATTAAAAAGCAATCACAGACATGGCTGTCTGCGGACCTCAGCAGGCCACCATCTCTGTGATGATTGCAATTCCTACTGGGTTGCAACTTGCGACCTACCTCACTAATATTTATGAGGTAGGGTGAATTGCGACCCACTAACAATTACTATTTAAAAGAGGGAAGTTTGCTTACATCAGGATTTGTGATTTCCTAATTGTGACTCGGTATGAACCGCAATTAGGAAATCATGATTCTAGATTTTAGTACATTTGGCCCTTACTGCCCACCAAGGGACAACAGACAAGTTATTTGCTGGTCTTTGGATATTTTTCGCTCTAGCCAATGTCGTGTTGAGGGTCCTGAGTAGGGGTGGGCGGAATTTGCGAAATTAACTTTCGCAAACTATCGCGACAATGCTGAAAATCTCCGCAAACACGCTGGAAATATCGCGAAGACGCAGAAGTTTTTTTCCCGCCTGTTCGTGGTATTTTTTGCGTGATCGCGGCTCGCCAACTTACCCATGCGGTTGCTCACGGGCGCGGCCATCTTGTTTTCACTTGTCCCGCCCTCTCACGATGCTTACTTCCTGTTCCGGGTCGCGCAATGCATGTTCGCGCCCATTCGTGGTAGATATTTCCTGTTCGCGACCGCTTTTTGCTTGCTCGGGGAGAAAATATCGCGCGAACTTGCGCACGTGGTCGCAATGGGCGCGGCCATCTTGTTTTTCACTCTATTGCATGGTTCTGGGGCCTGATTTTGAATCCTCCCTACATCTTTTCAATCCTTTGTTTAAAGCCACTTTTTTTTAATCTTTCTTATTTATTATTTCTCTAACTATTTTCCTGCTTCTATATTTTTGGTTTTTGTCTACTTTTTTTTTAGTTATTTAGCTACTTTTTCTCTCTTTCTATTGCCTGCTATTTATTTCCTTTACTTCTTTAATTTTATTACCTTTTCTTTCCCGCCCCGTCCCAGAACCATGTCAAAGGGTAGGGCTGGTCGTCGCAGCAAGAGCCGCGACCGCCTTCCTTGCGGAAGGCGGCACCCACAAGGGGTGCAGGCACGGGCCTTAATTGGGGAGGTGGAGTTGGCTGCACTCATTTTCTTTGTGCAGCGCCACCTCCCCTCAACCCTGGCAGCAGGTGGCAGGCCTGGGTCTGGGTACGGCCTCCGGGAGCGTCGGCAGCGGTGGGGGAAGGTGCGCCGGGCAGAGTTGCGCTTCTCTGGGGTCCGGCGCACCCAGGCGCAGCTGGCGCACCGGTGGTCCGACATCCTGGACCGTGAGCAGGACTTGCTGGACCTGCTAGGAGTGGAGGTCCCGGGGCTTGGTGAGTAACTATTTAATTATTACTACTTTGTGTCTGTTCTTCTGCTCTGTGTTATATATTGCGAATATCTTTTTATTCTTCCAACCAGCTAGAATGTTGCGAATATCTTTTTTTTCTTCCAACCAGCTAGAATGTTGCTGCTTACATTCCAGGTTAATTACGTTTAAAAGTCTTCTGTGATTATGACACAGGTGCTCTTCTGCGCTACTACTAATCTTACTTGTTTGCAACTTTGCGTTTGCGCTCGCTTAGCGTGATTCTGTAAGAGATTATTTTAGAGAAATTAAGTTGCGTAATGCTACAGTGACTCTAGTCCACTCCTTACTTTGTCCTGTCACTGAGAGATAGGGGCGGATTGATACTTAGTTTTAGGTACTTTGTATGAGTTTCTAATTTGTTAGTGGTATGCGTGATGCCCCCTCAGTTACGTGACGTGCTGCTAGTACGGCAGTCTTTATTAGAACCTTTTCTAGTTTGTTCAATGAGTGGTGGTAATTGGCTTAGCACTAGCAGAACATCAGCATCAATCAATCAACCCAAAATTTGGTGTATACAAAAAGTGTAGTCATGTGTCATCCATTTGACCATATGCATTGTTGAGCAATAAAAGAAGTGGAAATGCATACTTAATGTACAATTGGCATGCCTGGAATAGGTGGGCTAGGTCGGGTGGTACGTCGTACTTAGGCTTAGTTGTAATTTAGTATTCTGGAATCAGAATGGAAGACTGGATTACTGTTGATAAATAGTAACTTAAGTAGTCGATCCCCGAATCCCCCAATACTACTTGTTGACCAGATGAGATCGGTCAATTTAGTTATTGCAATTGTTGTTTACATAAGTGTTTTTTGACCGTTCTTTAAAAATATTGTATTTGTTTGACACCATCCATCAATGTTTGTCTCTTTCTTATATCTTTCCTGTTCATCAGCACCCAGGGGCAGACAGACAGGGAGTGGGCAGGCAGTCGGGACAACAGTCCGAACACCACCACCAGGAGGACACCAATGAGGGCTCCTCTGCTGGCCCCAGTAAGTCTTCTTGTTTTTAATAATATTTCTTATTCCATAACTTTTACTGCACCATATTTTTCACAAACTATTGTTTCAGTTTCCCAATGCTATTTTTTACCAACAATTATCCTTCGATCTGTACGGTTTCAAAAATCTTGTCATCCCTGCCTCTGCTATGATGACTCATGTGGGCTCAAAGGTGTCTTATACAAAAAGCTGCAAGGTAACGTCACATGTGCAAAAATAAAAGACACAAAGGTAAAATGGTTGCATGGCTCGGGCCAACTAAGCAAAGGCTAGAATGACCATATATAACTATAAGTGTCTACTCTACTACTACCTGATTTGTACTAGTGATGTATACTATTAACTCATTTTTCAACCGTGCTACTGATCAATAGGGGAGGTGTATATGACGCCTAATAAATGTGTAATGTTTTCTAGGCGCACTACCGACCACCATTGCCGGGGCCAGCAAAGGCGACGTGGAGGGAGAGGATGTGGCAGTTGATGTAGATACCGACGATGGAGCGGTAGGGGGAGTGGAAGTACCAGTGGCAGGCGGTGGTAAGTTACATTCATAATCCTTAACTATTGTTGAACTTGACAGTACACTCACTGCAAGGGTGTACTGTATGTATACTGTACTGTTGAGACTTAGGGCCCCATTAGGATGGCGGGCGTATTCACCCCGCCGGGCCGGCGGTATTCACCGCCAACACCGCAGGGGCAAACCTCCCGCCATCCCTGTAGAAAAGAGTCAGACCCCCCACATGTCGACCAGGCGGAAAAGGGTTCAATATGGTGGTGGTGTCTATCTGAACACACCGCCAGCCATATAATTTGCATTTTGGAATGCCTTTGCGTGGCGGCATTGCCGTCCGCCACAAAAAGGCATGCAGACATTGCAGAGTATGTTTGGGGGCCCCCATGAAGGGTACCCATGCTATGGTACCCCACCCTGACTTTCAAAGCAAAACGTGACAGGCTCCGCACTGGGCCTGTCATGTTGTGCTTGGAAAAGCAGCACAACATGTATTTTTAGCATTGCTTTTGGCACCGCCAACCAGAATGTGAAAAAAACAGGATGCGCCCGCCACTGTGCCGGGCGCATCCTCCTAATTAATTGTCCCCGGCGGGACCCCCACTGTTTTTAGCATTAGGTGGCAGGCCTGGGTCTGGGTACGGCCTCCGGGAGCGTCGGCAGCGGTGGGGGAAGGTGCGCCGGGCAGAGTTGCGCTTCTCTGGGGTCCGGCGCACCCAGGCGCAGCTGGCGCACCGGTGGTCCGACATCCTGGACCGTGAGCAGGACTTGCTGGACCTGCTAGGAGTGGAGGTCCCGGGGCTTGGTGAGTAACTATTTAATTATTACTACTTTGTGTCTGTTCTTCTGCTCTGTGTTATATATTGCGAATATCTTTTTATTCTTCCAGCCAGCTAGAATGTTGCGAATATCTTTTTTTTCTTCCAACCAGCTAGAATGTTGCTGCTTACATTCCAGGTTAATTACGTTTAAAAGTCTTCTGTGATTATGACACAGGTGCTCTTCTGCGCTACTACTAATCTTACTTGTTTGCAACTTTGCGTTTGCGCTCGCTTAGCGTGATTCTGTAAGAGATTATTTTAGAGAAATTAAGTTGCGTAATGCTACAGTGACTCTAGTCCACTCCTTACTTTGTCCTGTCACTGAGAGATAGGGGCGGATTGATACTTAGTTTTAGGTACTTTGTATGAGTTTCTAATTTGTTAGTGGTATGCGTGATGCCCCCTCAGTTACGTGACGTGCTGCTAGTACGGCAGTCTTTATTAGAACCTTTTCTAGTTTGTTCAATGAGTGGTGGTAATTGGCTTAGCACTAGCAGAACATCAGCATCAATCAATCAACCCAAAATTTGGTGTATACAAAAAGTGTAGTCATGTGTCATCCATTTGACCATATGCATTGTTGAGCAATAAAAGAAGTGGAAATGCATACTTAATGTACAATTGGCATGCCTGGAATAGGTGGGCTAGGTCGGGTGGTACGTCGTACTTAGGCTTAGTTGTAATTTAGTATTCTGGAATCAGAATGGAAGACTGGATTACTGTTGATAAATAGTAACTTAAGTAGTCGATCCCCGAATCCCCCAATACTACTTGTTGACCAGATGAGATCGGTCAATTTAGTTATTGCAATTGTTGTTTACATAAGTGTTTTTTGACCGTTCTTTAAAAATATTGTATTTGTTTGACACCATCCATCAATGTTTGTCTCTTTCTTATATCTTTCCTGTTCATCAGCACCCAGGGGCAGACAGACAGGGAGTGGGCAGGCAGTCGGGACAACAGTCCGAACACCACCACCAGGAGGACACCAATGAGGGCTCCTCTGCTGGCCCCAGTAAGTCTTCTTGTTTTTAATAATATTTCTTATTCCATAACTTTTACTGCACCATATTTTTCACAAACTATTGTTTCAGTTTCCCAATGCTATTTTTTACCAACAATTATCCTTCGATCTGTACGGTTTCAAAAATCTTGTCATCCCTGCCTCTGCTATGATGACTCATGTGGGCTCAAAGGTGTCTTATACAAAAAGCTGCAAGGTAACGTCACATGTGCAAAAATAAAAGACACAAAGGTAAAATGGTTGCATGGCTCGGGCCAACTAAGCAAAGGCTAGAATGACCATATATAACTATAAGTGTCTACTCTACTACTACCTGATTTGTACTAGTGATGTATACTATTAACTCATTTTTCAACCGTGCTACTGATCAATAGGGGAGGTGTATATGACGCCTAATAAATGTGTAATGTTTTCTAGGCGCACTACCGACCACCATTGCAGGGGCCAGCAAAGGCGACGTGGAGGGAGAGGATGTGGCAGTTGATGTAGATACCGACGATGGAGCGGTAGGGGGAGTGGAAGTACCAGTGGCAGGCGGTGGTAAGTTACATTCATAATCCTTAACTATTGTTGAACTTGACAGTACACTCACTGCAAGGGTGTACTGTATGTATACTGTACTGTTGAGACTTAGGGCCCCATTAGGATGGCGGGCGTATTCACCCCGCCGGGCCGGCGGTATTCACCGCCAACACCGCAGGGGCAAACCTCCCGCCATCCCTGTAGAAAAGAGTCAGACCCCCCACATGTCGACCAGGCGGAAAAGGGTTCAATATGGTGGTGGTGTCTATCTGAACACACCGCCAGCCATATAATTTGCATTTTGGAATGCCTTTGCGTGGCGGCATTGCCGTCCGCCACAAAAAGGCATGCAGACATTGCAGAGTATGTTTGGGGGCCCCCATGAAGGGTACCCATGCTATGGTACCCCACCCTGCCTTTCAAAGCAAAACGTGACAGGCTCCGCACGGGGCCTGTCATGTTGTGCTTGGAAAAGCAGCACAACATGTATTTTTAGCATTGCTTTTGGCACCGCCAACCAGAATGTGAAAAAAAAAGGATGCGCCCGCCACTGTGCCGGGCGCATCCTCCTAATTAATTGTCCCCGGCGGAACCCCCACTGTTTTTAGCATTAGGATGGCGGGCGGACAAAGTCCGCCCACCATCTGATGTCCTAAGTAAGTATGAGTTGTTGTGAACGTTTGAAGAGTGAACTAGAAGACTAGAATCCCTTTAATTGGCATAGGAGCGGGAGTATTGAGTAACCAATGGCCTCATCTATCTGATTTCAACTCCGCTTTGAAAGTTTTATGGAGAAGAGCACCTGGTGCACTGTTCAACTAAAAAGTGAAAGACGGGTGGAAGGAAGAAGGACGGGCGAGATTTAAAATGTTATGTACTACTGTGCTTTATAGTGCTACTCTACCATGCCACTATGTGTATAAATAATTAACTTGTCTTACTGTTTTTCTAAGAGTATATTTTACAATTGTCTTGTTTTTTTCTTTTTGATACACAGCTACTCCATAAACTCAATCGAAAGGAGTTGACCGCCAAGGCACGGCGCCGGAAGCTGGAGGCAATCCAGTGTGAATACCGGAGGCTGGTGGTCTTGGCAGAGGAGGAGGAGGAGACTGCAGCAGCACTTGAAGCCTCCTACAGTGCCCCGGGCCCCAGCCACGCGCCTCCAGTGGTATGGCACCACCGTCTGGCAGCTGCCCACCGCCACCGCAGTGCCATCTCTGGTGGCCCCCCCCCCACTGTGGCTGCAACTGCCACGCCCTCAGATGCCACGTCGCCCGTTTAGAGGAGCAGATGCGTGTCCTCCTTCAGTCCCGCCCCACACCTTAGTCCCTGTCTTCAAGTTCTGCCCCTTTTTTAATTCTTGTTTGGGTGGGTGGGAACTGGTTTGGGTTTTTGCTTTTCGGACTACTATTTTCTCCTGGACTTTCCTACGGACATTGGTTAGGGTTAGGGAGGGGGATGGGTCAGCTTTTGTGGGTTTTTAGTTTATTTTTGTTAGGGTAAATTAAATATATTTTTCTACCTTACATGCAATGTTGTTAATGTTTTGTAGGTTGGGTTACTGTTTTACATCACACTGTTTCCTTGCTGGTGCAGGGCCGCCCATAGCCAGTGTTTGATCTAAATAATTAGCTGACTGTGTAAGACACAAACAGATAGATGTGACACCCCTCACTGATTAACTTGTCCTACTATTACTTTCAGTCTCTCCTCTAGTCTATGCATTCTTTATCTGGACTCAAAGGGGTGTGTGAAATTGAATTCATTGAAAACTTGTCCATTATTAATTCTGCCTCCCCCAAACTTCTCTCTTACCTGTGCTTGATGTTTAACTTAGGCACAGCAATGGCTGCATGGTAAAGATGGTTTCCTTTTTCTAACATGCCATGATTGGGGTGGTGGTGGTAGCATAGTAGTAGTAGTAGACACTGGCAGGGCCGCAGCATTTGCAAAAAAAGAAAAGGAGACAGTCAATCGCCTTTGAGAGACTGGTAGAGGAGTAGTAGAATGAAGTACAGTACAGAACTTACCGAGCAACAATAATATGCTAAAATATTTTACAGCAAAACATAATGGTGGTTGGGATAGCCTACTAGACAGAGTTACAAACTATAGTTGTGTCGAGTCACTTGACTAGGCCTACAGCCTAACAGTTAGTGCTGTGTACGAGGAGTGACAACAAACAAATCCAATCAATGCCGGCAATTAATGCTGAGGTATATGTTCCTTTGTTAAATAAAATAACCTCTAAAATATCCTACTCATGGGTGGGCAAGCAGAAGAAGATCAATGCTCTGCCTTGAAATTGAAGTACTGTTGCTTTCGCCACATCCGCCCCAGCAAGCATGTGATTAAGTATTGGTGTACATTTAATTTAGCCACACCTCAACAATAAGTCACACAGCCCGGGGGAAGAGGGTTAGGGTTTGTTGAATGGATGGGAAGGGGGTTTTGGGAAAGATTTGACATTGAAAAACAGTATGCATGGACAAACAAACGACAATCTTTGAAGACTACCATATCCATTTGTTAAGGGAGAAAGAGGAAATGCATGCATGATGATGAGAGACCCGGATTACATAAACTTCTTGTTCTGTTGTTCCGGCCTTAATACTTTTACAGATAGCAAATAGAAATTTTAAATATTGGTAGGGAAGAATCGTAAACAGAGAGCAAACCTAATGATGATAATAACAACAAGAACACACTGTTGTAAAGATTGTATACAAAAAAATTATTCAAATTATTTAAAAGAAGATAAAAGTTGATACTGTTACTGTGTTATCCTGGTAAAAAATGTGGACTGGATTTGCATCTCGGCATTCCTCTTGGTCCATCAATCTTGGGTGTGTCGCCACTCGCCCCTGCCCGGCTGGAATTTTTTTTTCGATTTATTGGTAAGGTAAGTGTGCATTGTAATGTTTTCCAAAGTATAGGACAAGGCCCGGCCTGTAATTGTAGATGGAAAACTAAAGGGGATATTGAGAAACAAAGTTGAAACAAATGCACAAGTTATCGTGTAGTGCAACAAGAACACTTTCCGAGGTGGCATGAATGCATCATCTCTACTCTAGTCTGTTTCCAGCATTGACCTTCAACAATAACAGGAGAGAGCAGGCCCACAGTGACAGGCCTGATGGCACGTTGCTTAGCAGTAGCACATCCTATGTTTAGACTTTAGAGAATTTTTTTTTTTTTTAAAGAGTTGGACAAATGCGAAGCACATTATCCATTCCAAACATAGCGTTTTACAGTTTAAGTTAGTAAATCAATGCACCGCAGTCATCCCACCGCTACACTCTATTCCACTTCTACGCAGACATTTGGGTCTGCTGTGGTTGTTGTTGACGTGTTTACCTTTAGGCTTTTAAGTTTTATGCTTCTCATGAAACGTCCTCCTGACTTCATCATCATCTCCAATACTTTTACTGACTGACTGTGAAGATCGTCCTGAAGTAGAAGTAAAATTGTTATGACACAACAAAAGTAGAAATATTATTGACTTGAGTCAGTCTTTAGTGTGTACAGAAAGATAGATTACTAGTACACTTTGACTTCACTTTGTGCACAACAAACAAACAACGAAAACAAAAACACCAATCGCTCAGAGTCAGGTGTCTAATGCATGCCATTAATTGTCATTACCTTTTCCTTCTCATCTTAAGTTAACGGGCCGTCTATTTCGCCATCATCATCATGGACGGTGCTGTTGTGTCAATCATACTTATTGCGCAGATTGAGTGAGTCCCCTTCCTGTATTGAATTAAAAGCAATGTATCACCAAGCTGCAGGAGAAGTACAAATTTCTTATTTGCAAGAAGGGGAAAATTGAATTCACCTTGAGTTAAGTTTAGTGTGTTCTGTAGAAAGATGATTAGTGCACAATTACATAACTTCATGAACAAAAAACACAACAAAATCATTCAGTCTGCGACTCTGCGTCCAATGCATGGCATCAATCATTACCTGTTCCATCTTATTTTCAGTTAATGGGCAGTCTCTCTGAAAGGAGGATAGCTATAGTAGTCATCAGATTCATGCTCCACTTCTTTTGACAGGACTAGGAAAGTTTGAATTTGTTCTTCTAGTATTTACTATCATCCAATCATCATTCATGAGGGCAATGGATTTGGGCGGGAGATTCAGTATGATGGAGCGGAGGAGCTGGATTCGGAGGATTGTACTGTCAAATTGCAGACACCTGAAACTCGTATATTAAATAAGAAGAGTAGAAGACGGTGGTAATGGATTTGTTGTGATTCACAAGTTTGTAACCAGAACGACAGACACACAAATAAAGGGGGAAAAAAGGGAGGAAGACAGTAAGTGCAAGCCTAATTGTCAGGGAAGTATAGCTCGTCTTCAAACTCTGGGGGATCAGCCAGTAGTAGGTAATCATCATGTGACACACTACTTCCGTCACCTGAGCCGCTGTCCTCATGTTCCTCCATTGCTTCATGTATTGTGTAATTCGGTGGTATGAAGTGCTGATTCATTTTGATCATTGTTAACCTCTCCACGTTTTTGGGCGAGAGACTGGTCCTTCTCAATGTTACAATGGAACCAGCAGCACTGAAAACATGTTCGGAAGAGACACTTGCAACAGGGCAAGCCAGATAGCTTATTGCCAGCCTGCTGAGCAGTGGCCATTCAGACCTTTTCCTATACCAATACTGCAATGGGTTTTGATCAATGTACACCTCTGTTGGGTCGTCCAGATAGGCCTGGACCATCCGCTCAATGTTCAGGGGTGCTGCTGGTAAGCTTTCGTGCTCTTTTCTCTGTGCACCAGCACTGTGATTATTAATGCCTAACTGTACATACTAATCGTCTAATGATTGTACTGGGCCTCATGATCCAGTTATTGTTGCTGTTGTCGATAGTGATGGTGAGTGTTGTGATCCACTTCCCTCAGCCGACGAAGTTGCACTTGATCCTGCATGCCCTGCTGCAGTACTTCTTGTGGGTTGATCTTGCGGGCTTTTTATTAGCAGCTGTTCGTTTTCCAACTTACTGGCTCCTTCAGCTATACAAGTTTTGTAGCGGGCAACATCAATCTTGGAAAAAGCAAAGAATGTCTTCAGTCCAAATTTTGCACATGGATCCAGACTTGTGGCACAAATGTAATGTTCTTGTGACAAAATTTTATTTTGTATCCTTACATTTTCAGCTAAGCGACGGGCTAAGCTCCCCACCAAGTCATAGGCTTCCCTTTTGTCTTCAACACCTTTGTATGATTCAGACACATTCTTCAGCTGATGCTCTAGTATTTGCAATAATGGGATAGCTTGGCCCATTGTACAGTCCTCCTTGCTGACTTCACGTGTGAAGACCTCAAAAGGACAAAGCATCTCAGTCAGGCATTTAATTAGGCTCCATTGCTCCATCTCAAAGTTCATGCCTTTAACAGTAGCATCCCCTCTTCTTTTCCAGACATATTCATGGAGTGACCTGTACTGCTCATACAGACGATCAAGCATGTAATACGTTGAGTTCCAACGTGTTGCCACCTCCTGGATGAGTGCCTTGACTGGCATCCTATGTTCACGTTGGATGATCCTCAGCTGCTTCCGAGTTTTAAAAGAATGGCTGAAATGAGTGCATATTCTTTGGCAGATGGCCAGTAAATTGCTGACTATGGGTTCTTTTTTCAGAAAGTCTTGAACTATAATGTTTATGCAGTGCACCAAACACAGAACCCTGAAATAGGAACCAAGTTCCATGGCCTTAAGTACATTGTCTGTGGCAACAAAACCAATACTAAGCCCTCTTGGCTGCAGTCATTCCAAAACTTTGCTGCGAAACTCGTCTAAAATGTTTTCAGCCATATGAGATTTCTCCATGGTGAACAAGGCTACAGTTACATGTTTCCGAGTACCTTTAAAAATTGCAGCTGTGTCGACAGCACCTCGTGCAGATAGCTTATCTCTAACCCCACAAAAGAGACCCAGTGTGCAGTGATGCACATGTAATCTGTGGCTTGGCAACTGGTCCACATGTCTGTTGTCAGGTGGATATTGTGAACAGCACTCTGCTGCAAAGCTTGTCCAACTAATTCCAGCACATCATGATGTAGTGCCGGAACAGCAATTCTTGCGAAATAGGACCGGCTGGGAAGCTTCCATTTAGGGCAGATGGCTGACACAAATTCAAGGAAACCCACCCCTTCCACAAATGAAAAAGGAAGAAGGTCCAGCGCTAACATTTTAGCCAGCTTTGCATTGTACAACCGTGCCGTTGGGTGGTTGCGTTGGAACTGCCCCTCCAACCTAAACTTGCTCTCAATGGTAGGCTGGATTACTTTCCTTTGTGGTGCTGTTTTCATTAACCCACTTAGGCTCAACGACACGGTTTGTCTCATTGCGGTACTCGGTCGCCTTGGTGTCTCAGCCTGACTCTGAGTATGGCTCTTACTGCGGTGCCACTCAGATGTTATTGAGGAGGATGTGGGCGGTACCACTGCACTACTGGGGACAGGACTAGAAATGCCTCCCTCTTCTTCACCTTCCACCGCAATTATATCGCTCCCTGATTATTCCTGACCAACTTCAATGGGTTGAGTTTTTCTACTTTCTTTTAACTGAAGTAGGTGATTCTCCTACACGATAGTGTGGTGTATTCTGAGATAACTTGCTTGGCCTCCGGTACCATAGTTTGTACCAAGCTTACCCCGCCGAACACCTTGCCGACAAATTGAGCATATAGCAACGTTCTCCTCCTTGGTGCTAACAGAAAAGAAGTCCCAAACTGGGGAGGAGAACTTTCTGGCACTGCTGGATGTGCCACTTTCAATACCAGATGAACTGGAGGGTTTGCTTGAAATGTGACCCTGTGCACCTAGACTGTGACTTTTACTACCACTACCTACTGAGATGGTTGAGCTGGATGTAGGTCCCTGCTGGGCCTTGGAAAATATGGCAGCTAAAGGTAGTGGTGGTGTAACCTGTGTTGGTGATATCCATGCTACATCCCGCTCAGTAGCAGCCTTTCTGAATAGGGTGAGAATGTTGGTCTCCAATCCCTTTGGGGCGGGAGTAATGTGCGTGATGACTGGCTCGTCTTCTTCAACATCAGCATCACCCCCCTCTTCTACATCTACCTCCATAACTCTAAGTTTTTCTGGGACCTTCCTTTTCAGAAGCATTGTCTTGTGGCGTATATCAGTCTCAGACTGAGCTGGTGGGTGCCAAGTGGCATCACGATCATCAGAAGCGGGGCTTGAAGAAGAAGATGATTGACTAAGCCTCCTTTTCCTTGCTGGTGGTCTGGAAGACAATAGATCTTCTGAAACAGTGGTTTGACTTTGCTTCACTTTGTCTGCAGGAAGCTCGATTTCCTGAAATGCCCCTATGTCAGGAGCAACAACTACTATGGTGGGCTGTTGCGGCTGCTGCTGTTCTTGTTGCGGCTGCTGCTGTTCTTAGTGCGGCTGCTGCTGTTCTTGTTGCAGCCGCTGCTGTTCTTGTTGCGGCTGCTGCTGTTCTTGTTGCGGCTGCTGCTGTTCTTGTTGCGGTTGCACACTTATCTGCTGAGTTTGCGCCTGTGTTGATTGTGTACTACTTTGTGATAATGAAATTTCTTCAACATCGCTGCTCGTTAGTAGACTGGCTACCTCTGCGACACTAAAACCCTTGGGCCTAGGATGGTGGGGTTGGACCGCTTGTGCTGAGGTGCTGCTCCCAGCTTGGTTCCCGGACAACGCTGCTGCAGGCGTAACTTTTTTGGTGCCAAAAAAACATTGGCCGGCACACCACCAGTCGTGGTTAATGGCACTTCCTTTTTCTGTTCCTTCTTCTCACCGGCACCTTTCTTGGTACTGGACCTGGTACCTTTCTTTGGTGCCATCTTCTTCAGATGTCAGTCAGGATGCAGATGCACAACAAGTTCTGGTCACACGTGGACGTGATGCGCAGCAGGACTTCTGTCAGGCTGGCAGTACAACGGGTAGTCGGGTGATGCTGATGACACCTCCTCCTCTGGCTTTTTGTGCACCTAAAAGCAAATAAGCCAGAAGAACATCAGTGAAATGTTGCATTTGTTGTTGTGGTTCAGTTACTTACTACTGTACTAGTGCAAACAAAAGATAGTCTAGCCATTTATGACTTTTTTTAACAAGGGCTATGTTATACTACTGTGTACAGTCAGTCACACACTACACTCTCAGGAAGGATAGGAAAGTTAATAAGAACCGCCAAAATAAAAATGTAATGGAAGTGGGGTGGACCCTATTTGCCATTAAATTATTTGAGCATCTCAGCATCCATGGAGCTGCTGCTGGCAAAGGGGGTAGATGGATGGAAGCAGTAAGCCAATAGGAAAACCATGCAGGCCTATTTGGCAAAAGCAGGACACTAATAACTCCCAACACAAAAAAAGGCCACCAGCCACATGGACACTCACAACTCACAAACAAGCAGGGGACCTGGGAAACACCAGGAGCTGACAAAAGGCCTATAAACACCAGGAGCTGACAAAAGGTCTATAAAAGCCAGGTAAAGGATGAATGCTAAAGCACACTGCTCTGCCTTTTTAATGCAACAAAATGCAAACCGAACATTCACAGGCCCCAAAAAGGTCTGCAGGGTGCATGCATTGCACACCAACACACACCAAAAGCATGTCTTTAAGACAACCAACATCAGAAAGCCCACCCCAAAAAAAAACACTTCCTCACCTCAATCCAATGCCATCCATGCCCGAAATGATGTCTAAATTCAACAGACCACACAGCTAACATTTGATTAATAAAGCTGTGGCTACCTACTCTGATCCTACTGGATGAAAGCAGGCCTGTTGGCAGACAAGGCCAGGCAACCTTGCAGGCGTAGGCTTCAAAATGGCCACCAGCCACATGGCCAGGCCCAACAACATTAGAAAGCCCACCCCAAAAAAACACACTTCCCCAACTCAATCCAATGCCATCCGTGCCCTAAATGATGTCTAAATTCAACAGACCACACATAAAACACTTGATTAATAAAGCTGTGGCTACCTGCTCTGATCCTACTGGATGAAAGCAGGCCTGTTGGCAGACAAGGCCAGGCAAGCTTGCAGGCCTAGGCTTCAAAATGGCCACCAGCCACATGGCCAGGCCCAACAACATCAGAAAGCCAACCCCAAAAAAACACACTTCCCCAACTCAATCCAATGCCATCCATGCCCTAAATGATGTCTAAATTCAACAGACCACACAGAAAAAACTTGATTAATAAAGTTGTGGCTACCTGCTCTGATCCTACTGGATGAAAGCAGGCCTTTTGGCAGACATGGCCAGGCAAGCTTGCAGGCCTAGGCTTCGAAATGGCCACCAGCCACATGGCCAGGCCCAACAACATCAGAAAGCCCACCCCAAAAATATACACTTCCCCAACTCAATCCAATGCCATCCATGCCCTAAATGATGTCTAAATTCAACAGACCACACAGAAAACACTTGATTAATAAATCTGTGGCTACCTGCTCTGATCCTAGTGGATGAAAGCAGGCCTGTTGGCAGACAAGGCCAGGCAAGCTTGCAGGCCTAGGATTCAAATGGCCACCAGTCACATGGCCAGGCCCAACAATATCAGAAAGCCCACCCCAAAAAAACACATTTCCCAACTAATTCCAATGCCATCCAGGCCCTAAATGATGCTTGAAAATGAAATACATTAAAAAAACACCAAAGGAACAGTTGCTTCATCATGCACACACCCATGAGGCCATGACTAACTCGGGCCTACTACTGACTACTACTACCCACAACATTTTTTAAAAAAGGAATGATGATAGTTACCAAAAATACATTTTAGTTACAACAACTGCATGCCCACAATCAAACAGACACAACAACCACTTACTTGTAAAATATCCAAATAAAAAATCCTCAAATCCAGTTGCACTGATGCAGCAGACAAAAAGAGTGATCTTTCCAGCTCAAGATCCAAACGCAGAATGAGCAGGAGATGGACAAAGCACTGGGAGGAGCCTGCTGGACAGGAACAGGAAGTTGCAGATTCTGTGGCACTTCCTCCCTCTCCCCACCTTTTTAAAAAAGGACTCCTTGCACAAAAAAGGACAGCCAAATGTCAATCTGAGGAGTTGTTTTCATCCAAAATCATCATTTGCAGAAGGTTTCATGCTGCTAGAGCTGATATTCTTCTCCAAATTGAAAATGTTACATGTTCGAGTTCTCGAGCTTCACATTACTTCCGCCGGATGTCGATGGCGTGTCCAAAATGACTTGATCGCGTTCTCTCGCTCCCTGTCGCGTTAGATATGACGTGTTCGGGGTCTCTTTCTCCTTTTCGCGTTTGATTAGACGTGCCCGCGTCCTCACGCTCTCGCTCGCGGTGTAGAATGACGTGTTCGAGATCGCAATCTTCTCATACTCTTGCGGTGCATGATCGTGAGAAGAAAGACGTGATCGCGCGGCAAATGACGTGATCGCACGACAAATGACGTTAATGCGGGCGCGAACTGTCGCGAGACAGCGCAAAATAGCTACCAACAATCCAACATCTCGTGGAGAACGCGACCAGGTCGGGAAAACTTGTCGGCGAACGCGGGGATTCAGGTAAGGCGATCGCGCGCACGCGAGAATTTAGTTTTTTTACAGCGCGAGCAAGAAACAAATTACCGCTAAGATGCGGATTGCGGAAATTTTGACATTTTTGCGCTTTCCGCGGAATGCGAAAATGCCAAATTATCGCAATTTCCACTAGCGGAACGGAATTTTGGCCAGTGCATAGTCCTGAGGCATCCACCGACAAGGAGCCACCCACAGAGCCCCCCCCACACCCGCCAGGAAACAAACACGTCTCTGAAAGACTCTTCTAAAAAAATAAGAAATGCATTGGTGAGCACTCAACCTTTTCTCCCGCCTGCCATGATGGAGACGAATTGCCCTGTGTAATGTCTCTCCTCTAAGGCTTTAGAGCCGAGTGTATGTAATTGCTGCCTGCATGGCCGGATTGTAACTGTATCACAATGCGAACCAGGGATCCTGATATGCTCAGGCTTGGGTCTTTATTTAACACAAAAGACTCTGATCCTTTGCTTCTGTGTTGCAAATTGCGTAATTTTCTTCTGTGGAATTTAAAAATGCCACCGCCTCTCTTATGCTTTGAGGAAGTGATGGATGCCACAGGTAACAGTGACTGCCTTTATTTCTCTTCCTGAACAGCAGGACATGAACATATTGTGACATCTGCCTTCTTCTTTAGTAGGTTGCTGGTCCAAGGGGACACAGTGCCTGCCAGAGCTGATGTGAGATTTTCAACTGGTGAGGAATCGCACTAAGGGCCATAATGTGCAAAATTTAAGAATTTGCCATTTCCTAAATGTGATTCTTACTGAATTGCAATCAGGAAATCATAATTCGTAATGTAAAACAACTTAAAAATGTTCCATAGCGATTCCTAATGGGTCACAAATCGACCTACCTCATGAATATTAATGAGGTAGGTCGTAACTTGTAACCAATTAGGAATGATAGCCATTTGCGTTGCAGCACGCGCAATGTAATTCGTTTTCTTTATTTATGTACTTAACTCCGGTCGGCCGTATGCCGGAGTTTATTACCCCTCCACCCTGCCCCTCCCCCACCCCACCACCCCGCAGCACTCCATGCAGGAGCCGGGTCTGGTCACAGATGACATTGTTCTTTTACCAATTATGTACTAAGATGGATCCATGGAAAATGAGAACATAGCAAACTTTTATTCTTTTACGTTTACTATTTTGGTTTTCTCAGGTTATGTGGTGCCCCAAATTCTTTATAAAAAAGCTATTGCTTGAGCAACATTTTCGATTATTTTCTGTACTTATATTATATCGGTTGCTGTTCAGGCAGATTGCCCCAGGCAATAAATCTCTATAAACATACATGTGAGAGATAAGAGAAGCCCGCAAAACAAACCTTCTAGCTGTTGGGCCCTGCCTGACCCAAATGATTTTTGTGAAAATCTGTTTTTTTTTCACCCATAAAAACAATAAAAGCAGCACATGTTTTTACAATTGCACAGTGATTAAGCATCCTTTCATGAAGCATTGTAGTGACTAGTCAACAGACCACAAAGCAAATAAACCCTATACCATAAGCCATATTGTGATTGGCAGGGATGAATGCCGCTTTGTGTCATTATTAAGGTCAGATCCAAAAATGAACTCATTAAGAGTATGTGAGGTAACCTAATACATAATCCTGCTTTGGAAAATGTAGGAAATCAATTTGCTTAAGACATTTTGTTACCATGACGACCACCAAAGGCCAAGTAAAATAGTTTTCATCTAATGAGACTAGTGTATGGAATTTACCAAGGAAGTGCCTGTTAACGTTTTAGTTCAAGTATTTTTATAATCATATTATAGGTCAAATGTTACAAGTCACTAAGGTTTCGACGTTTGCTAATCATGACGCACAAATGATGACAGATGTTTGTGCAGAGCAGGCCTAGCTGGAAACAAGGAAGCGCTGAACAATGACCAAAATCCAGGAGTGCGATTCAAATACTTAAAGAGAGACCTACCAGAAAGGTTTCGTTATTGTGTCAGGATCCATATTTTGTAGGAAAATACTGAAAAGTCTTGCAAACCTTTTCTTCATTCTTGGATAATTTTGTCTCTATTCTGGTGATGTTGTGGGCCTGGCATGGCACTTTCTTGCATAGGTAGTTAGTGTTTTGCCCACAAATCTTGGGGATGCTAGTTCTGATGATTTTATAGGTGATAAAGCTGGGCTTGGGGCCCTGATGAGATGTACCCTAGCATGAAGGAGGCCTTAAAGGGGTACCAAGTGGAACTGGAGGTTTCATGACAAAGAGCTGGTATCAATCTGTTTTAGTTTTCCTGGCAATGTGTACTTTAAAAGGTGGGACTGTGCAGAGGAAAAATCCAAGTGATTTTGCAGTCTGCTCGATTGAGCAGTCTCTGACATTCAGTTCTGAATTAGTTTTAGGCATTTTTTGAGTTGTTGAATATTGTTGCTAGTGGACATTTTAAGATAGAGTTGAGTGTCATTGGTCTATTGTTGGCAAGCGAGAAGCCAGAAAACGCAAATACCCCCAACGTTACCCAAAGCTATAAGTGATGCAAAGTAAGTCTTCCTAAAATAGTTCTCATCACCCTTACATCCACTCAACTATCCAGCCATCCTGCTACGCTTCTATCACCCTTTTATCTTTACATTCTTCATCCATCCTTTGATTATTCTAACCATACATTGAGATTCCATCCATTCATTCTCACATTATCAATCCTTTAACCTTTCCACGTTTTCATTCATCTGTCCGTCCATCAATCCAAAAAACATTTTCTATCCATACTTTCAATCTTTCAACCATCTGTCCTTGCATTCATCCTTCTGTTTTTTTTACACTTCATTTCATCCACGTTATTTTTCACCTTTCCTCCTTCATTTCAAATTGCCGTCCTTCCTTATTTTCACTCTCTTCTCCTTTTCCACTTTCCCATTTATTGATTTTACCACAATTTTTTAATTTTTGGCATTATTTGTCTCACTTACCTTTGTCTCTGCCACTATTTTCTGCTCTTATTGTTTGTTCTTTCCATGTTTACATCGTTTCTGTTTTTTATTGAACTTGGGTTACACAATAACACTTGATACCGACCTCTCTGTCACACCCTGCTATTGCCCAATATCGTTTTTGCCTGCAGCCATGCAGATAGTGAGACCTTTAGTGGTGACGACCACTTAAGTTGCTAAAGTGGGGGGTTCAGGAAGACACTGATTGCTGAATCTTGGTTGTGTTGTTGGTGACTATAAGTAAGGATCTAAGAAGTTCCATGTAGAGTTTGAAGATGATGATGGATGCCTGTAGTACTCCTCATGAGCTGGAGTTTTTTTGCAAGTAATGTATCCATGCAGTAGCTTCGACGGAAGTTGACGTGGCAGTCTTGTAGGAGATTGTTGAAATGTCCCTTTTTTGATGATACTTCCTATGAAGGATAGGTGGGTGATGAGATTTCAGTTGGCAAGGTTATACTGGTCCAGGGTTTGTTTCTTCATTGTGAAACTGTCTAAATGGAATCCTAGGAAATTCCTAGGATGAGAGAGATATTGATGAAGTTAGGAAGGGGATTGAAGGCACCTCTCTGAATATGAAGATGGAAAAAAGTGGTAGGGTATTATCTTCCTCTGAGGCAACCTTTAGTGAATTCATGATGTTTCTGAATTGAGTGTGTGAGAGGGGGCTGAAGACTTACCATTGGGGAGTAGAACTAGTGGCAATTTCACATTGGTGATGTAGGATCTGATTTTGATGCTCATGTCAGTGAAGCAGTGATTTATTGCATTTCGCCTGTCAACTGAATGAGAGGTGGGAGGGTCTGGCAGTGGATTCATATATTTATTGCTGGCCTTGAAGAGTGTTCACTTCTGATGGATGTATTTATGTAAATGAGGTGATAGGGCTCTAGGTGTAGAGAGGAGCACTGAATGAATTAATGAATTAATATAAACTTTTATTTGATTTTCTTAAAAATTATAAAAGGGTGGAACGAACCACCATGATACATGCAATATCAAACAATTAATCTGGATTAAAATTACAATAAAATCATTTGTGTAAATGGTGAACCGTAAATGATTGAATTAATTATGAGGACCAACATTTTTGTGATAAAACAAACTTCGGACAGTGCTCTTTAAGATTGTTCATAGGCATGTCTGTTCCTCCAGCGTGGAATAAAGTGCTTGTGCTAATAAGATAAAAAGAGAGGAGCACTGTTATTAGCATGGGCAAAAGAGTTGAATGTATAGCTTGCTACTTGCCAACTGGTATTAAAGAAGCTGAATGCTTTGAATGAATAAGATACTTTAAAACAATTTTGAAAAGGTTTCATAGTATAATAAAGACAATGGAAACTGTCACTGGGAAATTAATTTGACAATAATTGAATTGAACAATAATATGCCCTTATGGTTGGAAATAGCTGAAAGCAGTGAACTTAAAACATGGCTAAATGGAAGGAGCAAGGTGTTGTCATGACTTTGGTGTTTTCCAAGCATTTTGTAAAGACTGGATCACATGGGACTGGATCACTGGGGAGCAAAAAACCCTTGTTATGAATAATAGTATTTAATTGCCTTTGACGCCTCCAGTTACCAAGACTGAGGTTAAGTATTTACACCATGGTCAATCCCCAATCGAAAAAAAACTGGACCACTCAAGGACACTAAGAACATTTTCTAAAATTTGATATAATCAAATAGACTAACATTGGCTTCCTTGGAATTCAATTATATCGGTGAGCAGCCCATTAAATCCAATACTCTATTATTATTTATTTTGCTTCATTTTAACTTCTGACCCATTAGTGGCACTTACTTAGAGCTGGGAAGCCTTGATAAGGTAGACAATGCACTCTAGAAAAAACACGTAAAATAGAATTACTGAATATGTTATTAGGACTACATCTGTTGTACTTCTTCCTAGTCCTTCTGGATTTGTACATGCTTCAGAACAAAACCATTCTTATTTTCCACGCTTAGTTGTACAAGTATTTAAGTGAATGCACCAACCCACGCAGAACCAGAGAGAAATATGACCTCCCCTCAAAGAAGAAAATCCACCCTTCTGCTACTTCTTTTCGGCATGCCATTAGCTATCTCCAACTCCATGCCCTTGGAAATAATAAAGGATAGCACTCAGAACAGAATGGATTGCATTGAAGAGCACAAGAAAGGGATCTAAGTATTTTTGTGGCTTCTTCAGCTAACTTAAATCTTTACCTATTTCTTGTCTCCTTTCAGCTCCCCCAGATGAAGTGTGCAATCTATGAGCTTGTTGATCCCCAGCTGGATGTGAATGACTTCACAGATAATATGAGGTTGCTTTCACATTGTTGTCTCTGCAGCTGTCTCCAATACCCCAGCCAGATGACACCAGTTTGCCATAAGTCTTTACTATTATAATATCTATCTAGTATGAATTTTCACTTCTTATCATTCTGAATCTATTGAATTTTTGTTATTGTTGCTTGCATCATCCAAAACAATGGTAATAAAGTCAATAATAGGCTTGGCTGCACTACCTAAATGCAAGCCAAGGGTGCCTAAAGGAATCTGATGGCGTGATTCCCTTTGCAATATGTTTGAACACTGTTGAATTTGTATTGTAACATGGTGTTATATGTTTGTTTAGTGTGTTGTTGGAGGTTATCTTTAGCGCGCTATGTGTAGCAAAGTGGGTTTCACCCATTTAATCCATCAGGATTTTTTGATTTTGCACAAGCCAGTTTGGGACTTTTAAACTGAGGAAGTTTCACTAACTCAGTTCCATTCACAGTAAATTCTGTAGAGATGGACTGAGGGTGCTGACTACCAGTGTCTGCCTTTTAACATAAGACCATGGCTGCACAGCTATGGTAATTGGCTCTGGGCTGGATTCACATGAGAATGTGTGCACAAGTGCAAACACATATGTGCGGACTGCACGTGGCGAGACTACCGTCTTGCACAGCCCAGTATCTGCACACAAGTAGCCTGTTTCAGAAGAGACCATTCAAGAATTGTTCCTGACGTGGGGTAGGCCTTAAAATGCGACTGGGATTAATGGCATAAGCCTATAATGCTTATTGAAAGTCTGTGGGGCTTAAGTGAATTCCAAATTTTTGGCGAAATCTGCAACAAAGTGCAGTTTTGCCCCTCTTCAGCCTACAGGGTCTAGTGAGGTATCAATCTTAGGGCAAACATGCATCATCATAATTACTACATTCATTATGACACTTTAAAAATTGTCATATTTTCTTAGCCTAGTGATAATCAGATTCCAGGCCTTTGTCTCCCCTACTGGGCCAGGTTTAGTACTCTGCTGGCCAGTGGGACGGTCAAAGATCTCCCTACACAATAGAGGTATTAACAGTGATAGGCCCTTGTTTGTGGGGGAAAAAAGGGTCGGGGAGGGAATCTATATGTTTTAGTTAACTCTCCTCACTGTCCCTCTCCTGGGTAACCCAAGTTGTTAGTTGTAAGAACAAGGAGAAGAGGTGCTGGGATGTCCCTACGTGAATCAACCCCTTAAGGAGAGGTGTAGGAAAAGACCTTGCTTTTATTTATTTTCCTCACACACCCTAGTGGTGTCATGCTTCATCATCGGGAGACCGCGACCCCTATAAGTCGCGGTGGGCTCGACCAATATTTCAGGGAGCACTTGGATAATATAACAGACCAGGGGGATAAAGATTAAAAATTCACTGTTAGACCCCAGTATCCCTTTATTCTTGGGTCTGACAGGAATATTAAAATAATCAAAGTAGGGTCGTATGGAAAATTATGGTCCTAAGACCCTAGGGCCAACATGTTTCAGTCCTTATGTGCCCAAAATAATTTGGTGCTAGGGCTTTCTTCAGGGCTATGTCATCCCCTGGTATAGACAGAACTGGGAATTACCCTATCCTATTTAAATAAAGGGCAGATAGCTGCTCCTTTGTATGTCATTATTAGTTTAAAAGTTGTATCACTCCATCCCGTTTGGAGAGTAATAATGATCCACGTGAAATCATGCTTTAACGGGGATGTCCCTGATTCCAGGATTTTGTTTAAAAAACAAAAAATATGGCACTTCCTTTGTGACCCTGGGCCTCAGAGGAGGCAACAGTTTTCCCCCTCTGAGGCTAGGGTTGGGACAGCAAGTGCCAAGAGCAGCAAGGAGCAAGCTAGAGGTCACAGCTGCGACCTCTTGACTATTCCCAAACAACGTCCATGACACCTTTCATTACATTTCGTCAGGCCAAACCTGTCAAAATTTAATAGGAAAACATACAGTATTTACCATCTCATGTGAATTTTGGTTCATTGAACACCAAAGTCTGCATGTTATTCCCCATGAACTTGTAATAGGTGTTATTTATCGCAACTGGTAAATATTGTACCTCATTAAATTGATATTTATCAGGGGCAATTAATTATGCCTTCGCTCGTAATCAGGCCACAACTAATGTAAATTCTTGTAAATTAACTGCGTACATTTAGCGGTTAAGAAAGCGAAAAGGAAGCATATTTTTGGGGTAATTCCGATGTGTGCTGGAAGCGGATATTTTCGTAGGATGAAAACAAATCATGACACTTTACTTGATGAAGCACAAATCATAAATATTCATAGACGCCTGATTTTCACACATTATTCTTTGTGTGCTTGGTGATGCAAAAATCATAAATATTCACAGCCACTGATTTCAACAAATTATCATTTGTGCGTTATATTGTTCAGTCGGTAAAACTGTATACCAGTGCAAAATTAATGGCCATTTCAATGGAAAATGTGCTATCTGTAAATGACAATGCCCTACCAGACAATGCTTTAGTTACAGTAACAAATGGCCCCATTGCATTTCCGTTAAAAGTAGAGGGTCACAGAAGGCTGTTTTGAAATCTGGGCTGTGGTTTTAAAAAGTTTGGGAAACACTGGATAAAGTTGTAATAAAAGAACTGTACAAAACCCTCATTACGGAACTACTTAACTCCCCTACATTATAAGCCTAAACCTTACGCCTCAGGTGGAAAACAGACTTCTCATTAATTTAGACTTTTTTTACGAAGGAGGAGAGGGAAGCCTTATTTGACACACAGTATAAAGGTTTGAGAGAATTATCATTGATGTGTTCAGTATGAATTAATACACAACTAGCAACTGGCACTGGACACCAAAAGGCTTAGCTAGAAAAGAACCAAGGGCTAATTCTCATTTTCTGAGATGTAACTGTGACGAAGGCACACAGTGCCACATTATTTACATGTTACTTTTGATCACTGCCTACTGGCCTGGAATATGGGAAGGGTTGTCCCTCCATAGTCTCCTGCCTTTTCCCCATTCTCAGAAACTGGCATTTCTACATGATCTATCTGATCTTTCACACGTACCCTCTTGCTGGAGAACGTGGATGGACACTTCATTCACAGTGGCAAAAATCTTGGTCAGTGGAAATCTGTATCCATCCCTACTCATAATGAATTTTGAACTGAACTTTGTCCTTAAGCCTCTTATGAGAAAATAATGCATGAAGTACAACACATAATGTCCTATTACTTACCGGTAATCTTCATTACTCCGGGTCCCGTAGTCCTCGACACCTTCATCACAAGTGAGATTTACTGTCGGTGAGATAGTAAATCTCACTTGTGATGAAGGTGTCGAGGACGTAGGGACCTGGGGGTAATGGAGCTCTTCAATAGGGTGTGGGCAGGTATACTAAACTGATTGCTCTCTCTTGTTACTATTCCTTAGGTAAACCCGGAGCATAATCATCCTCTAACAAACTCAACTGTTATATGTAGGTAGAATATTCACCATGGATCCTTGAGACTGTTCATACCGCACCCAAAGTGTTTGCATGTGATATGCAGCAGGCAATCTGAGAATGATATTTGCTTCTAATTACTTAGCTGAAGACGATTGGCGGGGCCCTCACATGTACACACTGCTAACCTTCCCCACATTGCTGTTTAATGCTCATCATAATTGTTTGAAGATGATACTATGTGTTATACCTAGCTTATCCTAAATGTGAGCTATGCTAATTTATGACACAACTAAAGCCTGTACAAAGACTACTGTGGTATTGTTCGATATGATTGTTGAGAAACCTAACAAAGAATTGTTTTTAAAAACTGTGAGTGGATGAGGAGTCATTCAAAACGTATCTGACATTTCAGTCAACCCAGTTTCTTCTTCAAGTATTTGAGGATGAGTAATCCCTCTGCTTAGCAGCCAAGTCTCCACATTTTTATATTTCATGTCAAACGTTACTGATTTAAGAATACAACATTTAAAATCTAATTCTGAGTACCACCTGCTCTAAAAATGGTTTACTAGTTGTGCTCTTTTTTTACCTTGTACCCGATCATTGACTTATGCTGAGGTATTCTATTTTTTACTTCTTTTGTTGTTTTCCCGTTTTTCCACAGGCAAATTATGTTATACATGACTGTTAGAAATTGAGGTTCCCGGTTGGCAGAGGTTACACACTGTCCAAGCAGGAGCCACAATACTAGTCAAGGTAAGTCAGATACACAGCCTAAATTAACCTGTGCTGGCCCTCTTGGCACGGTACAGTAAGGCTTAACTGAAGAGGCAATGTGTAACGTTTTTGTGCAACAGTTAAATTACAGTAACACAATGAAAATATCACAAAACGACTCCACACCAGTTTGGATACTATGAGAATATTTATCTGAGTAAAAAAGATGAAAATGACAAAAATCCAATCAGTAGAAGTCGAGATATGAATTTTTAAAGATGAAATACAAAAACAGTGCTTAAAAGTCAAAAGCACTAAAAAGTTACTTGAGGTCGCACTAGACCGAGGTAAACCCAAAGCCTGGAGAGCAGGCCAGCCACAGGGCCCACGCAGGATCCGCTGAAAAAGTACCTTGGATGAAACAAGTGTCAGTGTTGAAGACTCGATGCGTCGGTTCTGATTCACGCATTTAGGTCGATGCATCGAAGTCGAGCCTCCCAGTGGAATGTTTGGATGAGGGCTGCTTCGTTGTTGTACCTCACAGTCGGGTCCATGCGTCGTTGTCGGGCCACACAGGGATGTCCTCCGATTAGCACTGCATTGGAGGGCACTGTGCTGGTTCCGATCGGCGCAGTGGTGATGATTTGTTGATTTTTGCAGAAACAGCTGCAGAACCCACTTTTGAGGCCCAGGAATATATGGGGCACCTCAGGCAAGGGTAGGACTCACAGATGTCAGAGTCAGCAGCACCAGCAGAGTTGCAAATGTCTTTTGTGACCCTTAGACTTCAGAGAACAGGAGGCAAGCCAGCAACCCCTTGGAGAAACTTGGGTTCAAGAATGTAGAGAGCAGGTCCAGTGCCTCTCACTCCCAGGCAAGAAGTAGTAGTTTAAGTTAAAGTGCCCAGAATCTTAATGCCAGTAAAGATGAATTCAGCAAAACGAGAGGGCAGAAGGGAAAAAGTCAGGGGAAAGCATGCCAAGGATGCCTGGTCTAACAATGACGTTTTCAAGCTTCAATTTGTGAATGTTTGATGAATTATATTTGTGATATTATAGATGCTTTCTGAGCTCCGCCCTGTTTGGCAGCATACCATGCTACTCCCACATTTTCTGTGACCTTTAAACAGCAGTAGATTGAGCGTTTCTCTGATGGAGGTGGGTTTCAACTTGGATGTGATGTCTGATCTGACAAAGTATTCCTGCAGTGCTTAAGTGAGTGCCAAAATAGGTGCTCTTAAGCTAGACGATAAACTTGATATGATGTGCCAATTTTTCTTAATGATATTTTTGATTCCGTTGGTTTCCATGTTAAACCCAGTGACACACAACCAGTTGTCTTCTATTCACTTGGGGACAAGGGTGACTCCTGTGGAGTATACTAAGCTCTCTTAAGGCATCTTTTAAACAAGTGTTACAGACACTTACTTTCCTTAAGATTTTTCAAGAAGTTTACTTTTTGTGACCAATTACTAAGAATTCTCAGAAAGTTACCAAAAATGAATTAGGGGTCCCCCAAAGCACACTCTTCGAAATTGTGCATGAAGAGCTGGGTTTGAGTTATATTTTTGAACAGCTTCAACTCTGTCCCCTGAAGCTCTGGCTCTCAGTTTGGACAAAGGAGGAGTTAGATCTTAACAGACTGATCACACAAGATTGCATGAATATGGATAACTCTTCCTTGATCCCATGGCTGGCCTATAGCTAAACCTGATCATAGATGGGTCAATGATGAGTTCAGAGACAAGATGGCATCAGACCGCAAGGTTAAAGCACTACACAAACACTCAGTGCGTCATGTGATACTGGTGAAAACCAGCCGCGGCCCGTGGAGGGAGTTCTGTGGGGCGGTAAGGCGGGGCGGGGGAGGGGCAGGGTGGGGGGTTCTAAAAACCCGGAATATGGATAATTGCAGGTAAGTAAACAATTAAATAAATAAAACGAATATCGTAGCGCGCTCTGCATCGCAAAATGCGATGCAGAGCGCGCTACGAAATGTTTTGTTTTATACTGTGTCTGTCTTTTATGATTTTATTTTTTTTAATCGAATAAAGAATATTGATTGATTGACTAAAAATGAAGTTATCTTTAAGGTTGCACTGGTGGACGCTATTATGAATCAAGAATGTATTCCTAGCTGTATTTTGTTATGACTGATGTGAAGATAATTGTTCCATCATGATTGACATCAAGTTGCAAGAAGTGGACCATATCATTGATTAAGCCGAACAGAGAATTTACTATCAGTGGAAAATTAATTTAGTCAAAGGTGAAATTCAAGGAGCTCCTCGTTTTCCATTACAAATGAACAATACATCTATGATGTCTCCTTACCACAGATCAATGTTATGCATAAATGGATTGTTACCCTACACTCACCATACTTCTTATTTGCCCATAGCTAGCTATGTGGCATATTTTCGAGAGGTGCATATGAAACAAATTAGAGAGTGAGGGAGAACCCCTTGCAGTCCCCTTGATCTGATAGTAAACCTGATTGAAAAATCTGAAATAATTTCTTGTGAGACAAATCTTTGCCAAATCCAAAGTGAATGTTGTTGGTACAGCAGGGTTTTTTTGTCTTCCTTCATTACAATTTCCCGTGGAAAATTTGCAAATAAACCTTTCATCTTCATAGTAGCCAAAATCAATTTTCACTCCGTCAATTATATTAATGATGTCCATTGTATCCCTAACAAAGTAAGAAGCATTCTTCTTAAATGGTTTCAGAAAGAGGAATATGTATTTCATGTGTTCCAAAATAGAATTGGTCCCAGGCGCGATGGGTCACCCTCATGTTTTTAAATCATTTTTATGAATTTTGGGTAGGATGTATGGCGCCGCCCTTCTCAGATATTTATGTTGTATATATTTGAACTCTTTTTTCAACAGCCGTCTCTCCTTTATGCCTTCCTCCAGAAGAGGTAGGAGAGCATCCTGTATGTCTTTGGTGGGATCCTTTGGTATCTTGTTCTAATGTTCATGGTTGTTTAATCATCGACAGCATCAGCGGCCCCTGCTCTAATAACAAAGTACTCAGGGAGGTGGGGTAGGGGGGTTGCAGAAAGCAGGAGCACATGCATGTTGCCCACAGCCCCTGGCCAGCCAAGATCAGGTGTGCACAACGGGGGGGGGGTGACTTCTGAGATTAGCAGTTCCTGAGGTGCTTCATGCACCTTTTCCTTGCTATACATATCTGCACTACATTATTTCCTGTTCTCACTGATTATCGCTGCTTGTACATCTTTATATTCATGCTTATTATCAATGCTCTACCATCGAACACTACATGCAAAAAATGTCTTGTTTGTCACATGCTAATCAGTGCTTAATTTGAGCCGGTGGTTTCCGGTGCTCAGCACCGGAACTTAATTGCCAACTCTAGCACTCATGACAGTCTGTCACATGGTGGCACTGTCGGTTCAATTCAGATATTCACACAACAACCATTGTTTATTAACTCAACATGTAATAAAAATGTCTACTACCTACCACTCCCACATCATTCTTATAGGTTGAGAGATCTGGTATAGTCTGAACTGTCACACTTGTAGGAAAGGGGTGGTCAGTAGTTGTGTTGGTACTGTCATTGGCAGCCCTGGCAGGCGCAGTGGGAGGTGTACGCAGCAGTGGCCTCCTAACGAGGGACCTGGTGCTTTCTTTATTTAAAAAAAATAATAAACACTTGTGAAGGCATTCACTTTCCCACCTGAATTTAATAGTCTTTCATTTGGTATTAAGTGTGACAGTGGTGTGAGTTTTAGTGCTCAGTGGAAGGTTCCTGTTTTGCCAGTAAGTCGTTATGATAAATCCACCTCACGGATTTTCAGAAATTAATGTGTGCGTTTTCATTGATAGTTGAATGTATTGAATGTGTCGTTGTATGGGACTTACAGTGAGTTCTCTAACGCTGTCACACATGTATTTTGAAGTACAATTATGACCATTATGAAACGTATTTTTCCAGTAGAAATGGGGTCATGTTTACTCCTAAAGCTTCGAGTAAGCGTGTTACTGGCAGGAGCTCAGCCTGTCAATCAAGGATCAGCGTTTCCAAGCTGATGACGTACTCCTGTGGCACGCGGCCGGCGATTCCCGCAAAACATCTCTACTCCGGCCTCATTGGCGGCAGCAACGCACTGGGCAGCTGATGTCCAACAATGAATATCTGATCAAAACAGAGTCTGCTCATTTACAGCGCTATCTCATCAAACCTGCGACTAATTGTGACCCGGATCTTTCATCTGCATTAGGCAATAGCTTGACTCTGCCTCGGCTTAATCTGCCGGCCTGTCCGGAGAGAAATCTCATTAAAAGGGAATTCCAGGGAAAGCCATTTGTGTGCACTGCTCCCCACTAATGGAACTAAGCGCGTCCCTACAAAACAGCAGCCGTGACTTCTTATAAAGCGATGGGAAAGAATCTTGCAAAGCAGATTAACCCCATCTCCGATGTGAGCCTCACAAACTTTCACCAGAATTTACGTTTCTGAATTTTTTGGGGTGATTTTCCATTTCAAATGATAATTTCAAAACAGATAACGATGAATACTTGCTTTGCATTGCGGGCTTTTTCAGGGTTTGCTCAAAGTAACACCAAAAT
This sequence comes from Triturus cristatus, assembly GCF_964204655.1. Lineage (NCBI taxonomy): Eukaryota > Metazoa > Chordata > Amphibia > Caudata > Salamandridae > Triturus > Triturus cristatus. The sequence goes on from NC_140584.1 coordinate 524,014,797, forward strand.
GTACACTATTATTCCAGGGTTCAAGCATTGCAGGGTGTGCTGTATTGAAATAATCATGTATTTGTTCATGTAAAGCAAAATTCCACTGCAAGTTTGTTGTGTGTTCCAATTGATCAATGCGGTCAAAGGACTTGGAAGGTTGCAATCCCTGGTTCTTGTATATTGTTTTCAACACAACAGAGGTGCAAAGAACACGGGGAGGAGGAATTCACTTGTATGCAATGTATCAAACAAAACACACACAGCAAACGCAGATCTTAGTTTAAGATCTTCCCAGGCAATGACCTTCTTAGTTGTACTCCCTGCATTGAAAAGGATGATGAATTTCATACAACAATCAACGTTATATTGTACCTAGGCTAGCGGGCACTACTCGAATTGTGCATTTCATTAACGCCTTTTCAGGTTTCATCCACTGCAGGGCTCAGCAGTCACATTCACTTCGACGTGAGTAACATTGAATTGTGCACATGTAGAGGGCAAATGCACCAGGGAAAGGGCCGTCCTGTGAACTGGAGCAAAAAGTGCGGCGGGATATAGGAAATTTTACACCCCGTGGTTTCCTAAAATTAGTTTTAAGGTGTCCAACCATCCTCTTGCACTATGACAATTCCAGGATTCATTGTATCCTAAAGGCATATTTTCATTTTGAGGCTAAATAGAGTACATTTACACTAAACAATGTTTGTCCTTAAGGTTTTTATGTGCGTTACTTTCGGCATCCTTAATTTATACAGGTTTCTGTTTTCTTTAATCATTTGTTATTGCTCTGATAGAATGTGATCATACCACAAAACTCTTTCTACCCCAAAATTGCATAATATTGCTACTGTTAAAAATACTTGAGGATAACATCTACTATGAAGACTGTTTAAATTAATAATATAATTTAGATATGGAGATGTTTGGTGTTTGTAAATGTCGAAAAAGTAGAGCTGAATACTGATTCAATGGATTGCTAAAAAAAAAACACCTGGAAAAATGTCACAGAAGACCTATTTCTTTTCTTGTGTGTGAAATAATATTTTTAGAAATTTGAATTCGCTACTTTACCGAATAAGCTAATTTCCATTTTATTTCCTCCTATGGGCATATTTGCAATGAAATGTCTCAGCGCGGCGCCACAATCAATTTTGCTGCACCAAGCTGCTTCATTTAAAAAACACAGTGATGCACTGTATTTACACAAATATGGTGCACCCGTGTGCTCTCCCTTGCGCCGGTGCTAAAACAGCAGCCGTGCGCCAACGCAGGCACCCTTGCAACATGGTTCAAGGATTTCTGCGTTGCAGGGATTGATTGTTGTTGTGCAGGAAGGGACACCTGTCATTAATGCCATTTTGCTCCTTCTTCTACGGGTGCTACAGAATGCAGCACATACAGAAAGAGCAAAAAACAAGGAGAAATAAAAGTATTTCTCCTAGTTGTGCCACTTTAACACCTGCCCTGGAAGTTTTGGCTCTACCTCAGGTTTACAAATCCTCGTAAACCACAGCAACACCCATGACAAGCCCCTTTGACACAGAGTGCTGCGTGAAAGAGGGCCATATTTACAAGACTATGTAAAGCACTGTAAAGTGGCTTTGCGTGGCTGTGTAAATATGGGCCAGCACACAGCGCCACCCAAGCGTGAAAAAAAGTGACGCTCCGATAGCGCTAGGGCAGTGGTTCCCAAACTTTTTCGACCCGCGGCTCCCATGAAATAACTGGCCATTCGCCGTGGCTTCCCATCATGTCAATTGTTTTCCAAGTGGGGTGATGTAAGCCAGACAGGCACTGGAATGTACAGTGATTGAGAAGGAGATGTAATAAATGAGAAAATGTTATGTCACATGACTACTTATGGTATAGAGGCTTACTGGTGTTGTGGGCAAACGCATACCGTTGACGTGAATTGTAAGGTAAACTAATGTGTAATCAGGGGAAGAAAATATAAGTGAAATGATAAGAATCGGACCGGTGGCTTCTGCAGTGCTGACCTCAGGATAAATTTTCTGGGCGAACTGCGTGACATCAGCGAAGACTAGCACCTTTCTACAGTAAACCTTTCAGGGTGCGAGTCAAGGTTAGAACTCACTCTTTCCTTTACTGCCGAGGTCTCTGCGCAGCTCAAGGCTTTGTCACTACAAGTACTCTTTAGGTTTATTTTTATTTTTTTATAGCATGATGGCAATCTATTTTTGTTTAGACAGCAAAGTTCTGTCCAATCAAGGGAATGTGGTGTCCAGATTTGCAAAATTATTTATTTTAACCTGTGGCTTCTATTTCATTAACAGCAGCAGCGAATCTATACCAATGCTAGTGGGTAAAACCTGACATTTCTTTTTGAGACATTACACTATATTCCTGGATATGTTGTCAATACAGGTTTTAAATGCATAATAGTGCCACCTGATGCCAAGGAGTACCTCCTTTCCCTCTCACGCTGCATATTTTTCGCTCATTTTGTTTAAAAACTGAAAACCCTGAAATGGTAAACCCACTGTGACTACTACCACAATCAATAGCCCATGATCAAGAAAACAGCCTTTTCTATTCAACCATATGCAAAGCGTGCACTTTGTTATTCTCATGGAAAGGCTCATTCTTGGAAGGTAGATATGTTGCTGTGAATCTGTACCTGTGCAATGTAAGAAATCAGTTCTGTTTAACGATTGAAGTAATTTTGGCAGAACATGTCTTGTTTAGATCAAAGATTCCCAAAGTGTGAACAGTGAAATCACCAGCTTTGTGCGTTCACCTCCAAATAGACTCGTGCAGATTTGTGTGTCAGACAGTGGCGGTGCATCCATAGGGGCGCTGGGGCGTTGCCCCACTCATACCACATGGCTCCATTCACACGCGCCTACATTTGTGCAACTTCTTCCAGTGGCAGTTAATAATAACTCTGAGTCTCGCGCAGCGGTCACGCGACACGCAGAAATGCATGCACTGGACACAACTGAGGCCCCGAGGCAATCGGACGGTGATGAAGGCTGAAGGGCGCGGGTGAGTGGGGCTGCAGCAGCACTTGAGTGACTGACAGATACAGACTCACTGCGCAAGTTCGGTTTTGGGCAAGTCATTTTTACGACCAGCCCCGAACATACGCACTGCCCACTACTACTACTCTTCCCATTAGGAAAGCGAGGGACCCGAGGGTTGCTTCATGCAGCAGCCCCCGGTCTCCTAATGGGCGGGGAGTATCCTTGCTCTAGCCAATCCTGGCGCTGCTAATGCAGTTTCTGGATTGGCTGAGAGGGGTTGCCATCCACTCCGAAGACATTGACGGCAGGCGCCAACGCAGGAGTCGGGACCCCGGCCCAGGAGCAGCAGAGGCGGCGGGGACCCGGTAAGTTTTCTTTTATTAATATACTTGTACTTTATTTTTAAACCGTCCCCCCGCGAGTATTGCGACTCCGAGCGACGACTGGTAGCTCACTGATTTCTACCATGCCTCCAAATGCAACATGCACACACTGGGGGCCCGATTCACAGAACTAACTTCAGACAAAATCCTAAACTTAGTACCATTTTGGTATTCACAGAATGCACTTACTACTTCTGGTATTCACAGAATGAACTTACTACTTTTGCGATTCACAAAATAAACTTACTACTTTTGCAATTCACAGAATGGATTTACGACTCCTAACTTTACGTCCGCACTCGGGCCGGAAATTCCGACCCGGAGGCGGAAATTCCGGCCCGGAGGCGGGGCTTCCGGCCCGGAGGCGGAGCTTCCGGCCCGGAGGCGGAGCTTCCGGGCCAGAGGCGGAGCTTCCGGCCCGGAGGTGGGGATTCCGGCCAGTGGCGGATCTCCGCCACTGGCCGGAATCCCCACCTCCGGCCCGGAAGCCCCGCCTCCGGGCCGGAAGCTCCGCGTCCGGGCCGGAAGCTCCGCCTCCGGGCCGGAAGCTCCGGCCCGAGTGCGGACGTAAAGTTAGGAGTCGTAAATCCATTCTGTGAATAGCAAAAGTAGTAAGTTTATTCTGTGAATCGCAAAAGTAGAAAGTTAATTCTGTGAATACCAGAAGTAGTAAGTGCATTCTGTGAATACCAAAATCGTACTAAGTTTAGGATTTTGTCTTAAGTTTGTTCTGTGAATCGGGCCCAGCGTGTGTGTGTGTGTGTTGTAAATGGATGCATGGTAGAAAAGAAACGCAGTGCATTTCATGATTTCACTTACTAAGTAAATGAAATCATGAAATGCGAGGTATTTTGTTTCTAAGATGCCTCCATAGAAATAACTCAGATTTCGTGCATCACTGTCAGCTGTGCACCTGTTGACTAGAGTTTACTATGCACGTTAGATAGCGCGTCCTGTGTCACACAGCCAGTAACGACAACAGTGAGGCATAAGGTCACTTCTGCAAGCCACTCAATGTTCCCAGGGGAAGATAAGCCCTGTTTTTTTTTCCAGCCAGAAAATGAGTTTACAAATAAAAAGTAAAACAAAAGCGTAGCTATGGGAATGTATTTGTTGTAGTTTTGTTCGGGACGAACCTGCGTCAATGGTGCGTCAGAGTGCTGTACAGACATTAAGAGAGCAGAATAAAAAGAACATAGAAGTTTGTGTGCCTATTAACACAGCTATTCAACAACGCCCTCTTAAAATCTGCTGCTCGTTTCCTTGTTTGGTAGTCAGTTATCAAGTATGTAAAATGTGTGGCCATGAGTATGGGAGGTGCCAGTGCCAGGGTATGGTCCAGTGTAAAAGGGGTGCCTGTGTGCGAAAGGCATGCAGCACATCCGCCGTGAGGAGTGCCGGAATGCGGCTGTGAAGGGCGGGCTAAATACTGATTTACACTCCTCAGACTACGAGATGAAAGTGTTTTTATTTTCCACCCTCCTGCTCTGCGAAAATGTAATCGCAATGTAGCATCTTTTGAAGCAGATTGGCTCTCGGTTCCTTTAGCGTGTAATAACACTGCCCTCAGTCGAATTTTATAGAATGAACATTGTGAAAATACTGCTTTTTGTTGAGATACCTAGAACATGGTGTGGTAGATGTGCGACCAGTCCATGAAAACATCCAGGACAAATAGCTCCATTGTATATAATCTTGAAGGTGGATAAACGATAATTGTATGTCTCTTTACCAGATATATTAAATGTTTCCAAGTAATCGAACACAATCCCTGTAGACCAGTCAAAGATGGATTCTCATAGATCCACTTCGTAGTATTTGTTATTTAATGGAATTTAATGAATTTCTATATATACATTTCCATCTGAATACCGTTGCATCATGACAGCGTGCAATGGTATCTAATGGGCTGCTTCACTTGGTATTTTTAGCCAGTAGATATGGTATTCTTTAGAAGTGGAGCTGCGGCATTTGCTCCCTTGTGAAATGGATCCAAATATCCGAGTCCAGCCCAAAGCGAGAGATATGTGCTTACTGTGTAACATGTGCACTGCTTACAGTGGCCAGTCCTCTGATGTGTGGCATTAAAAACTGGCCCTGTGTACATGCCCCTAAGTTAACACTGAAGACAAAAACATGGATTGACTTGCAAACAATGAATGTTAAAAACGTCGAGGGAATGCATTTTAGCGATTTAGTTCCTCTCTTATTTTACATTATCTTAATCTTGCATTCCCCACGAGTTAGCTATTTTATAATGCTGTTGTTTATCTGTATTTTTTTATGTGCATACTTTGATGCTTGAGCCATACCAGGTGTTTATGAGGGGCTTTGATTGAGCACGCAGATGCTAAGGCTAAAGCTAAACAAAGTGCCTGTCAGTGGGTTGGCCTCTCTGCAGAGCACACAGAACAATGTTTGCAAGGCAAAAGTAAGAGAAATTAAGGTGCTTATATTTGAGGGAGTACAGTGCATGTTGGGGACGGGGAAGTGACAGAGATGTGAGGAAGGGCATTCGAGGAAGAGTGAAAAGAGGATGCTGAAGAGGAAAGAGAGGGGGTTGAAGATGTGCAGATGGACAAGATATGCAGAGAAAAAGAGGATACATATCTAACATAAAGCACACATAATCGAAGGCCAAAACTCCTTCCACAGGCCTCAATGCTATACTATTTCAGAAGATCAGAATTTAAACATTTTCAATGTTAATTATTTATAAGAAATCATTGTTGTTACTCATTTATCTTAAACAGCTAACACCCAGTGACAAAGCCAATCATACTGACAGGCTTTAGGTGTATGTCAGTTGCTGTGCCATTTATCTGGATAAAATTACATTGTAGAGAGAAATCAAAATACCAGTCTGATGGAACACTATGGGAATCACAGAAATGTATTTGGCATTTTCCTTTATAGGAAGCACCCACTTTTTTCATCTCACTTAAAGACCTGTCTGCACATATTTCTATATGACTGGTTACAGCCAGCAGCTGTGGGCGCTTCCCGAAGTCTGGTTAGAGCATATTTTTCCAAAGTTAATGCTGCATGCAGTGCAAGACACTGGGCAAGCATACATTTTAAAGGGCTAAAGTTGCCATGCAGAACAATTTACATATTACAGTAACTGTTGAACAAATTATTGCAATAAGATACGGGGCTGTTTTTAATGTGTTTCATATTTCAAGACTATACGTTCCCACTGCTTAATAAGCCCTGCTTTATCGCTGCATTCATTTGCTTTAAAATGCACCATTTGCCAATCTTTTTTAAATTTCTTTATTTGGAGAGGGACTCTCCCTAGACCCCAAGTTTGTCCATTGAACTCGTTCACATCACTAACTAGTGTTTTCTATTCGAAAGGGTAGAGCCAAAGCAGTCTTGCTTAGTACCCTAGCCCTCTTCAGAAGTCCGACTTGCTTGGCAACCCAGAAATTCTCTGAAATAATGTATGAGTTTTCTTTTATGAATGCCTAGAAGAACTGAATTTTTAGTCCATTTATCACAGAAGTGGTGCTGAAAATTGCACCAAAAAGATGCCAATTTTTTAAAACTTCTTAACAGGGGGGGAAACCCCCCCGAACCCTGCTTTTTGCCGTTGGCCTTGCTTGCTGCGCTCACGTTGATTTGTTCTGTTTATGCCACCCCAGTTTCAAATTCCACCAGCCGCCACTGGTGTCAGACATAGGAATACACTGGTATAGCAGCATGAACAAAATATAACCATAATATCAATATTCATTGTACCTCATTCTGCTCCTTGATAAGCAAGCCATCTAATTATTGTGTATCCTTTACTAAGTAATTCAGATCCTATGTAGTGAACTGCATAGGGCGGAAGTTGTTTTACTAAATATCAGCACCAATAATTGAAACATTGCTAATGTCATCAATTTTGATTATTATTCACTGGTGGCTCTTCCTGTGAATGCCACAAAACATCTTGCCTGCTCCATCACAGCCTGGGAAATTCATACATTCTCCTACCTATCCTGTCCTCGTTCACGATGCCTTGCTGACTTATAATAAACTTCATTACCATGAGCTGCAGTAGTTTGGTGCTGCGTATTATAACTGTGTGTGGTTAAATAAGAGGCATCATATTTCAAAATAATAATTGCTACTTTGAACTTTCCAGTTTATTTCCTCTGCAGGTAGCTCAGTAGGTAATTTGGACTGCAGCGGGAGATGTCTGCGTTCTCACTTAATTGACATGCAGCCAGTTGCATGTGACGCTCAAGACATCACTGAATTAACCTAGCATTCGATTCAAATAAAGCACTGCATGTGTATTACAGTGGCACCGGGCTGTAATAAACAAGATTCAAGTATAATAGCCGCAGCCCATCATTCAATAGTTTTTCAACTACTACGAAATTACATTGAAAAATCCATGTGCTTAGATAAGCCCATTTCAATAGTTGTGTGGGTGTTTTCAAATATGCGTGTGCCACTGCATTGCAATGCTTTGTTTTACAGTACACACAGAATGGTGAACATTTTGAAAGAATAGAGCGTAAGCAGTTTGGATTCCTTTATTTATGAAAATAAGGTAAGCCAACTGAGAACATGGTATTTTCAGTGGCAGGAGAGCATACAACATACATAGCACAGTTAGCCTGAACTCTCAAACACACGCCCAAAACTCCAGAAACACTTGCAGCTGATTGTAATTTTACCCCTTTGCTTCACATGATTATGTTTACCCGATTATAACAGTGTCTAACAGCAGCAATAACATTCGCTCTGCATCACTGTCCTGATTGTGCCTGGCCCCGCTTAAGCGCACACGCTTTTTAGGTCTCGGCTAGCGAAGGCTGCGCTTGCGCAGTCTCGCTCGCGAGATGTAATGACTTTGAGTGACTTTTAGAAGAGGGGCTTGCTCCCGCCCCTCTTCTCTCCTGTTCTCCATTGGCTGGCCTCTTAAATGCAGGCCAGCCACTGGAGAAGAGGTCCAGTCACTCCGTTGTAGCCCCGTCCTTTTCGGATCGGGGGGCGTGTTTTTTAAAGAAAGTCTCATTCTCTCCTCCAGCCAATGGCTGGAGGAGAGAAAAGACAAACACGCCCCCGAATCCGAAAAGGACACTGCGTTTCTCCGAGGCATTTCTACTCTGCCTTGGAGAAAGGCGGTGGTGTCTTCCGGTGCCCTCGGCTTGTTCAGGCTTCTAATCGGATAACTTTCTTATCCTTCAGTGGTTAGGTCTTCCCCCCCCCTCCCCCAACACAACTCCCGGTCACGGCACAGCTAAAAGGTCCCACCTAGAGGATTTGTCAAAGCTCGCCTGATTGTGCACGCGGCCCGCCTTGGGGAAGCACATTTCAATAGTGCATCCTGCCTCTCCTCCTTCCCCCCTCGCCAGACACGCATGAAGCTGTCGAGTATGCTAATGAGCCCCTCTCCTGCCTTTGAAGTTTCTCCCGTTATCTGCGCTGTGCCCGTTGCCTTTTGCTCTTCATTTGTTTTAACAAGTTTCAGTATGCGCATTGTAAAGCCGCACATGAGCTCACGCGCTCCCAGGCAGCATGCTTTCAGACACATGAAAGTCGTGATGAAAGCGTACACATATTGCTTCCATAAATCTCTCCTTTTTGGCTCACATTTCTTCCTTCCGCTATTCCACCCACCCCCCTCCCCCCTTTTCTTAGCTCCGCTTGCTCCCTCCCTCCTTCCTCTGCACTTCGTGCTCGCCCTCGTTTCCTCTGTCTCATTCCTTGCTTGGTGTACCTCTCTGCCCGTCCCCCTATTTTCGCTCTTTAGCAGTCTCTTCTTCCCTTCTCTTCCCTTACCTGGTTGTCGTCTTTTCTCCCTTTCTAACTTTATCTCTCTGTCACGCTCACTTATTTTCCTATCCCTCTCACTCCCCTCCCCTTCTCTTTTCTACTCTTGCCCCCCCTCACTCGCTGTCTCACCCCCCACCTCTGTGTCTTAATACTCTGCGGTAAGAGGGGCCAGTCACGAGCTTCCAGGCTCCGCTTTCATCCTCGTCTCTGTTAATTATTCGGTGGTCAATGATGAAAAGCCAAGACTTTTTTGCGCTACATTAGCACATTAAAAACAGTTACCCAGCACAAAAATTAATCAAATGCCCTCCTCAGTTGCTTGGTCTGATATTTCTACCCCCTCCATCATTCCCAGAAACGTCGGGAAATAAATTTCAGCGCTCCCTCCCACTCCCTCGCCCCACAGCCCCCAGCTCAGCTGGATGTCAGTTCACAAGGGTTCACTATTGGAAGCCGAGGCGGGGACAGAAAGCTGCTGTTCCCTGGCCGGCTCTGTGTGCCTGGTCAGCCGCCAGCTGTGCCCTGCAGCTGGCAGGAATCTCTAGCCCCCATCTAATGTTAACCGATGGCTCCATTTGATATGGGGCAGCATGTTGAGATAAACCAGAACTACCATTCCCACAATGCTTTGGCTGCTGAATAGAAGACCATGGCTGGTAAATAATACTCGACATTTGTGGTGTAGCTAGGGTACCCTGGGCCCTAGTGCAAGCAAGGACAAAGGGCCTTCTGACTGCTGGATGGGTAGTAAAATAAAGCAATCAGTGTCCCCCTCGTATATCTGGGCCGCTATAAGGAGCTTGTGTTTGGGCAAGAGAAAGTGTCCTCTTGAGCGCCTGGTGAAATCAAACCGACAGATTGTGTGTGAGGGGGGTGGCAATAGGTAGGGGTGATGACGAGCACAGGCATTCCGAGTGCGCCTGTTCCCGGAGCAGCATATGCCACAGCGGCTCTTTGTCTGCTCGTCTCCGAGACGCCATCTCAGATGCGCGTTACGGCTCTTGCAGGTCTGTACGAAGGCTGCACACAGCTGCCCCCTTCCCTCCAATGTTGCACCCAAAAAAAACTCTTTAATGGAGTTCTTCTGCAAGCATACTTTACATGGTTAAGCTCTCTTTGTACGCCATATTAGATAGACCTCGAGGGCTTTTTTCTCACTGACCATTCAGAGACAGTGCGGGCCGTGGGTGAGAGCGACGGGCAGCGCCATTTCACAGGAGCCCGCGGTCTCCTGCTGCGCGCCTGTCTCTGCCGGAATCCGGACCCTAGACTTGCAGTAAGTTTCTCAGCTCTTAAAGGATAACAGGCGTTGTTTGCCCCCGAGCATTTGCAAACTGCTCTGACATGTGATCTCCCTACCCAGCATGGCGCTCATTAGGCTGATTTTCAATACAAAGTTTGTATTATCAGCCGTCTCTAAGGGCAATTAGGAATGGGCGGCTCTGCGCACCAGACACCGGGTGACTCCGAGTGACTCATCTTTATTGGTTCCTTTGTCGGGGAGACAGTGATTGAGATGGCAGGGATGCGGCCTACCTGCCCATTTCATCGGGTAAATAGTGAAGAGAAATGGTGTGTAATTAATTGACAGTTAATATCGGCCCTGTTTAGTGTTCATCAGACACAAAGCGGGAGACGCTACCCAAAGGAACAAAGTAATGAGACAACCTTTGACGGGTTAAATTATCAAGGAACTGTGTGTAATTACCTGACAGTTAAAAAGGGGACCGTGCAAGGTATTTATGGGGTCTAGGATTTCAGTTTTGTGGGGGGCAAAAAAGAGGATTGGAAAAAAAAAAGACAAAGAAAGCAAACTACAGTGACAATGCAAATTATATTTTATGACTGCGCCTTCGGGCCTGATAACTGGTGGGAGCAGAAGGGCGCCGACATGAAAGAGACTCTGAGCCATTGTTATCACGATTTACCTAAGAATGCCACCTCTTTACTTAATACAGTTTACACGAACTGAGCGAACAAAGGAGCGCGCGAAAGAGTTTATTTCAAGAGCAAAGACAAATTAACTGTTTGCAGTGATACGTGGATCTGCTGTTTCACTGTTTAGAAGTTTGTGGTTATGTAATAACGACTACAGAATCAACGGTTGCAACGCATTGCTTTCTAATGATACAGGGGTGAGTATTTACAACACGCACTGCCCAACATCTCAAGAACCCGTCACCTTTAACTATGTACCTAGCATGATTAACCATTTGCACTTAAATATTTTTACGTTAAGGTAAAGCACAATTATTTTAATGTTTAATCTAATGAAGCATTTTATAGCGCAAAACCAACCTATTTAAATGGCCTCTTGGCCCACTTTAGAGTTGTAAGCCATTGGATAGATTGCCCCATATAATATTTGAAGTAAATTTGGTCAAACAATTCTAAGCCTTCTTACTTGTTTGTGTGCTCATATCTCAATTTTTTCTAAAAACTTTTACTGACTGATGAAGACAGCGACTACCTCTGTCAGTTTAGCATGTAGATTGTTCCGCTCCTTCATGGTGTGGGGTAGCATTTCTGCCTTACTCCTTCATTTATTTCAAAAAGAGTTTACGTGTCTGTATTTTAAAGGAGCCCCTCAGAAAAGGGGGGTTGCCTTGCCAGGGTTCAGTCTCTGCCGCTCTGCCCTTCAGATGTGTGAGGTGAGTGTTATGTCGCTGAGACATCGCCCCCCCCCCCCCCCACATTAGCAGAATCCTAAGAACTAGTGGATTTTATAACCTCGAGGCATTTGTAATGGAGGGACTCGGGGAACTCTTCTACCCTCGGAAGGGAAAGCTGACGATCTTTTTCATTCCCTGGCACGTTTGGTACTCCTTGTAGTTTTGTACTGTTATCTCTTTGACTTAGGCCAAGACTACAATTCCCAGAATGCATGCGGCTAAATCACCTCGGGACTCGAGAGGAGTTGTGTTTATTGACTAAACTGCTGATTTTGGCACCTGGGTTCTAATCAGGCTTTTAGTCAATCTGGGTAAATTAGATCCAACCGCCCACCGCACCCCCTCGCCTGAAACCTATATATGCAATCTATTTCATATCATTAGGTATTTTTATATATGTCATGCGGGCTCACATTTTTCGGCCTGGTTGTCTTTGGGAGGAGTTGTATAGCACCCAGGAAAGAAACAGGAGAGCTCCTGTCAACAAAAAAACAAACTAAACTAGATTAACGGAGATGATTTGCATATTCATGACTGTCAAAGAATTGGAATTGCATGGTAGGCAAAAAAAGAATGTATTTAGGCCCAGATCTCTGTATTCGAGGTGAATGTTTGGCATTCAGCATTCGGTCCATCAATTGTTCTTTTTGCAGCAGTCAACATGACTGAGCCTGAAGGGTGAGAAGGGGCGATTTGGGCGTGGTGTATGGCAGGGGAATGGAAACCAAGGTCTCTCATTCCAGCACCCCAGGGTGGCACCGCAGAAGTGCTGCACGAAGGGCTGCATCAGACTGCTGCGCAGCTGTAAGGTAGGACACAGCAGAGTGTGGAAAATGAAAGGCCTGTTTGATGTACAGCTCTGATGCTCTGTGAAAGAGGGCTCCGCCAGGCCGAATCACACCAAGGCAGCTCTTCCGTACATTCAGTGGCATGCCGCAAAATGGCGGTGCCCCCTTAAACATGAGATGAGAGGCCCCTGAGCCTCCACTATCTCAGAGATATCCAATGCCCTTGTCCTAACAAGCATTTCCAATGCAACGGTCTCGGTGTTGTTAAAGTTAGAGCTATTGGCATTGCTCATTTGTTTATGTTTTTGTTTTTAAAACATGTAAAGAAACGGCATTGTTATTTACCATGTCAATAGCTTAATCAGTGTGTGTGTAGGTGGCTCTGTGTGTGGGTGCAAATGCAATAGGTCTCGCATTTGAGAGTGATTAAGCTATTGACATTGTAAATAACAATGCCATTTCTTTAAATGTTTTAAAAACAAAAACATAAACAAAAATAATGTCATGAGCAATGCCAATAGCTCTAACTTTACCAATGCCGAGACCATTGCATTGTAAATGCTTGTTGTTACACGTCACACGTTGGTTCAAACCAATTCAGACGCTGACCTGTGCAGCTTCCGTAACTCCCCCACCTAGCATTCACCATGGGTTACTCGGACCTGCAAATGCACATTACAAAAAAGGCAAGTGCATTTCTTTATAACGGAGCCATAGTTTGAAAAATAAAGAATCGCAGGGTAGTCAAATGCAAGGCAGTCAGCATCACCAATGAAAGGAAAGCATTGGGTCAGTTAAAGTTACAGTACTAGAGCAGAACCTTTCCCACGTTCCCAAGAAGTGTCCGGCGCCCCTGGTGAGTTCTGACGGTGCACCGGAGTGCCACGGCGCACAGTTTGGGAACTTCTGCGCTAGGGGCTTGTGAATATGCCTACTAGTTCGGATATTCTGTCTCTGCTGAGTGAGCTTGGTGCTGAACGAGGCCCTCCCTGATGTTTCTTCACAGAAAGCACACAAGTTGTATTTTGTATTTTTGCATTTGTTAGGCACACAATGGAACGAGGGTGCTGGATGACACAGATTAGGGAGTGAGTTACAGAATGAATAACAATGTTTTGAGCTGTTTCCCAAACCTCAGCAGGTTAGTTTCCTTTCTTAAATCTAATGGGATGTAGTTCCACTTGACACCCAGTTGATAAGCAAAGAATCTACCTCCATGCCAGATTTTCTTTATCTTTGGGACGTGCACTAGTTATATTGAAGAAGTTCACAATGCTGCTCATGGGAATACTAGGAGAGGAGTCATTATATGGATTCTGGGCCCCTCCCATTCAGCGCATTGAAACCAATGAACAGAACTTTGAACCTAATTTGTTTTTCTGTTCTGAGCTAGGGATATTTTAAGAAATTAGGGGCCTGGGCCAAACGTATTTTGGGGACGCCTGTTCGGAACAGCTTTGAATTTATTATCTAATTGTATTTCAGACTCTCTTTGGCCAGGTGCCTGACACACTGAGAGGCACCCTAGTCCAAATTCTAAATGTTTACATCTAATATGCAGGGGTAGTGATGTGTGTTTTCAATATTGTAATAAAACAGCAGCTCGCTAATATTATTGCATATAATCTCTGTGGCCCTCCCCCATTTAAAAAAATCACCCCAACATTTAAAGTGACTCCTAACGTAGTATAAATAACACCAATAACTTCTGGCCACCAGTTAGCAGTCCAACAGGAAGAAGAACCATCCTGAAACACTACCTCGGTTTGATCAGAGTTGAATTTTAGACAATTGTCGGCCTCTGCCGTAATACCTTGAAGAAAGTTGAGCCTTGAAGCATCACCGCCTTCATCTGCATTAATCCGCATTAATTGGTTATCATCTGCATAGCAGCTAAAGGACAGTTGGTATTCTTTTTTTTTTTTTTTTTTGAAGTTTTAGTTTATTGAAGAAATAAAGAAGGGAAGGAGAGGGGAGGGGAAAGGGGTATAATCATCATGATAAGCATATACAAAGAATAAGCATTCCAACAGAAACTCTCATTAAAAGCAAAAATAACAAGCATGAAGTTTACATGAACAAAACCTACGTATAGGAATGAAAAATACCATATAAAATAGTAGAACGTAATATCATAGCATAAACGCATTAAAGAAACAAGAAAATCATGGTGGCTTACGCACCTCAACTGTGTCAGGGTCTGGAGAGGCGTGTGCTGGAGCAAAGGAGGAGAGATAGGATACCAAAGGGAGCCAAATCAGATCACGTTTAATTGCCAAGGAAATGGGAGATACGTAATTAGTATCTAGGCGGTGATGGAAGCAAACTGCGTTCCACCAAGAGTGGTAGGAGACATTTGCAGCCTGTTTCCAATTAGAAGTAATGGTATGGAAAGCCACAGCAACTAGAAGGTCAAGTAATAGATAATGGGAAGGAGATTGCGGGAGTCTCGGTGATAAGGAACCTAGAAAGACTAGCGAAGGGGAAAAGGGAATTGGAAGTTGGAATATCTTTTGTATTTGCGTCCATACTAGGTGCCAGAACTTGGAGATAGGAGGGCATTCAAACAACATGTGTTTGAGATCTGCAACGGGACAGGAACAGGACCAACAAATAGGGGATGTGTCAGGTGAAAAACGGGATAAAGCATGTGGAGTACATAAAGTTCTGTTATAAATGAAATATAAGGTTTGGGTAGTATTAGCAGCTCTAGAGGCTTTATGAAGCTTAGCCCATATTTTGTCCCAAAAAGGTATTGGCCAAATCTGAGAAAAATCCAATTCCCATGCATTCTCGATTTTAGATTTTGGTCTGTCAGTGGAGTACCGGAAAGAGTTATAAATAGCAGAGGCTGAGGGAGACGTCTCCAATAATAAAGAATTAGATTTGCGGTCCAAAGGAATATCGGTAGATGGCGCCAAGGAGCGAAGATATAAGATCAGAACTGGGAGAAGGGCGTTGTATTGCGATCGAGCAGAAGAGGGCAATGAGAAAGAGGATTGAAGTTCCTGGAATGAGAGAGGAGTATCTTGAGAAATTAATTGAGAGATCCAACACAATCCTCGAGAATGCCATGTCTTCCAAAAGATGGTGCGGTTACGAATTTTGAAAAGAGAGTTGTGCCATATCGGTTGTTCGTGAGTGGAAAGGAGGGAGGGATAAGATGATATTAGGTAAGGGAGAAGGAGAGTACGGGAATGAGAAATAACAGGCGTACGAAAGCGAACTAAAGGAGACGTGAAGGATAAGAACTCGTGAAAGGTAAAGGGGGACAGAAAGGAAGATTCCATACTTAACCAGACGGGCGGATAGTGCGGAAGATCAGAAGAGAACCAACGAGTCGATTGTTTCAAAGAGAAAGCTCGATGATATTCTCTGAAATCCGGAAAGCGCACACCAGACTGGGCCTTATCCTTGCGCAACGAAGTCAAAGCTATCCGAGACTGCTTACCATTCCATAAGAATCTCAGCAGCAAGGAATCAATCCGTTTAAAGAAGGAAACTGGAATGTGTACTGGAAGCATGGAAATGGTATAAAGAAGAAGAGGGGATAACATCATTTTTATAGAATTGAGCCGACCCCACCAGGACAAAAAGAGCGGGTTCCAACGTTGAATAGCTGTGTCCATTTTCTTGAAGACATAGTCAAAATTAAATTTGAGCGTATCCGACAAGAGAGGAGCGAACCAAACACCTAGATATTTGATCTTAGATGGTTGCCATGAGAAACCAGTTTGGGAAAAAAGGTGCTTTTGACAAATAGGGTTTAAAGGTAGAATCTCGCACTTATCAGCATTTAGGCGATAACCAGAGACCACGGAAAAAGAAGACACCTGCTGGAGAAAAGAGGGAATAGAGGAAACAGGATCAGAGCTGTAAAAAAGAATATCGTCAGCATAGACCAAGAGTTTAACCTGACGCGAACCAAATTTAAAACCAGAAATACTGTTGTACAGACAAATTTTGGTAAGAAAGGGTTCCAATGCCAAAACAAAAAGTAGGAGGGATAGAGGACAGCCTTGTCGCACTCCCCTATGTAATGAGAAATAATCCGAGGTCATCCCGTTGACAAAAAAGGAAGCCTGGGGATTAGAATAGAGTAAAGAAATAATAGAGATAAATTTGGAAGAAAAGCCGATCCAGCGTAAGGCCTGAAACATAAAATCCCACCCAATCCTGTCAAAGGCTTTCTCCACGTCTAAAGAAATAGCCGCAAAGGGAAGCGACAGAGAGGAAGCCTTGCTAAGTATATTAAGAAAAACACGGGAATTGTCAGATGAGAGACGGCCCTTGACAAAGCCTGATTGTTCAGGACTAATGAGATCGGGTAAAAGGGGATCCATACGCAATGCCAGAATTTTAGCCAGAATTTTATAATCCGTATTGACCAAGGAAATAGGTCTGTAATTTTTGCATAACGAGTGGTCCTTGTCTTCTTTGGGAATTAAACAGATTAAAGCCTGTTGGAAGGAGCCGCTTGAAGAACCTGCTGCAAGGAAGGATTGGAATAATAGTAACAGTTTAGGGAGAAGTAGAGAGGCA
This sequence comes from Triturus cristatus, assembly GCF_964204655.1. Taxonomy (NCBI): domain Eukaryota; kingdom Metazoa; phylum Chordata; class Amphibia; order Caudata; family Salamandridae; genus Triturus; species Triturus cristatus. The sequence continues at coordinate 524,031,926 of NC_140584.1, forward strand.
AAGTGGCTGTAAAATTCAATAGTGAAACCATCAGGGCCTGGAGACTTACCGTGGCGCAATTTAGAAACAGCATGGGAGATTTCAGAAAGCGAAATATTCCGCTCTAGGGCAGTGAAATCAACGTGAGAAGCCAAGGGGGAGGGAAGCGAATGAAAGTATGAAAGAAGATCCGTGGTCTCTGGGATGTGTTCGGGGGGTATAAAGATTCTCATAGAATTTAACAAACTCAGAAAGAATGTCTTTATCTTTAAAGCAAGAGTTCCCAGTGGAAGTCTTAATGGACTCAATCTTTGTACGCTCCTTTCTTATTTTTAAGTAATTGGCCAAAAGTTTCCCCATTTTGTTCTTACCCCCATAATACCTGGAATTACATTTTAGCAAAAGGTTAGAGGCAGCATCAGTTGTAAACTTATTGAAGGAAATTTTCGCATCGATAAGCTTTTTAAGAGAAATCGCAGATTTAGAAGCATGATAGTCAAGCTCTAAACTCTTAATATTAGCTAAAATGCGTTCAGACTTGGCTACTCGAAGTTTCTTTCGTCGGGCAACAAAATTAATAATAAAACCTCTAGAGGCTGCTTTAAAAGAATCCCAAACAGTAACAAAAGAGGAATTAGGGGTCTGATTGAGAAGGAAAAAATCAGTGGCTAAGGCAGTAAATTCAGAACAAAAAGTAGGTTCCAAAAGCAAAGCATTGTTGAAACGCCATCTGCCAGAGTGAGGGGAAAAAGGAAGTAGGTCAAGGTCCACATGAACCGGAGCATGGTCCGAGATTAGGATGGAGCCAATGTCAGAGCGTATAGCGTGCTGGGATAGGGATTTACTAAGGAAGATATGATCAATGCGGGATTGTGATTGATGTGGGGGGGGAGTAAAAACTGTATTCATTAAGATCAGGATTATACAAACCCCAGATATCCACCAAGGCATTATTTTGAAAGGTGTTAACAAATTGAGAGTGCATCCTAGAGGGGACAAATTTAACATTGGAATGACGATCGAGGAAGGGATCAACAACTTGGTTACAATCTCCCCCAAGAAGTATGTAATCTCCAGAAAGGGAGGACAGTTTAGTTGAAATAGAGGGCCAAAATAATCTGTCAATCCCTGTTGGAGCATACACATTAAAAAGAGTAATAGGAATATTATCTATAAGCAGTGTAACAATAACTCATCGACCATCAACATCACATTCTGAAGAAATTGAGGAAACATTTAACTTTTTATGTAATAAAATCACAACACCATTTTTCTTGGAAACTGTGGGGGAGCAAAAAACATGACCCACCCAACAACGCTTGAGTTTCAAAGCCTCAGTTTCAGAGAGATGAGTCTCCTGAAGGAGGGCAACATCAGACTTAAGTCTCGCTAAATGTGATAAAACCCTTTGCCTTTTAATGGGATTGTTTAAACCCTTAACATTCCACGATGTAACATGGAATGGAACAGCAACGAAAAACAGCTAACAGCAACATGCTTATTATTGCAGAAAAAATAACTTGAGAAAACTGAGAGAGTTGTGACGAATTGATGAAGGAGAGAGGGAAGAAGGAGAGAAAGCAAAGAGGAAGAAAAGGAAAAGAAAAGAAGGAAGAAACCACTATGAATATAATACTGAATCCAAGGAGAGGAAGGAACAAGAAGGGGAAATGAGAGATGAAAGAAATTGAAAAAAGAGAGGAAAGAGCAAATGGTAAGAAATCAGGTATAGAGAAAAGGACAGAAACAAAAACCAACAAGAAGACAGTACACGAACGAACGACTGAAAAACATACTTACGGAACGAAAAACTCAAGAACGAGGATGGGAAGGTGGTGCCGGGAGACATCGACGACAACATCTAGAGCAGACATCGAACCTCAAATACCATGGATCCAAAAACGCAGCATACAGAAAGTAGGAGGGCACATCAGGGTAGGAGGGAGGAAGGAGATGTCTGTAGAAACAAGAGAGATATACAATTGAAGGGAAAAACTTGTCACAAGGAAACTGGAAAAAACAAACCACAATTGAACCACAATTGAACCACAGAGGGGATACATGAGAGTGAAACTACTGTCGGAAGAAGAGACAATAGGGGATTCACAACATCAGCAATAATGGAGAAACAACAAAATCATAACACAACGAGTTCCAAAAAGAAATAGCAGGTCTTGTCAACCAGGTCTGGATACATCCATAACATCTGAGCCATAACATCTGAGCCTTGTTGGAGAAACGCCTGCAGGGCTGCAGGGTCTTCATATGTGGTTGTTCTGTCTTTATATGTGACCTTGAAGAGACAAGGATGCAGTAGTCCATATCTAGCCTTCAGGGCCCGTAGTTGAGGTCGCATATCCAAGAACTTCTTCCTTCGATCTGCAGTGGCCTTGGAGACATCTTGCGAGAGATAGAGGCGATGACCTTCCCACATAATTTGCTTCTTTAACTTGGCAGCTGAAAGGACCTGTAGGAGGTCAGTGAATTGCAGGAACAACATAATGACACCTCTAGGCTTACTAGTGACCTTCGGGCCAAGGCGATGAGCTCTTTGGATGTTAATGGAAGATAAGGCCGGAGCATCTAAGATCTTGGCAAGAAAGGATTGGAAGAAGACGGTGGGGTTTGACCCCTCCGTAAGTTCTGGAAGACCAAATAGGCGTAGATTGTTCCTACGATTCCTATTTTCCAAATCCTCCGTCTGACGTTTAAGTAGAAGTATCTCCGCCTCCATTGACGGAATCTGGGAACAAGAGGATTGCAAAGAGTCTGTAGAAGTTTCCAAAGTTTGAACACTTGACTCCAGAGACGACCATTTTTCCTGCATAGCCTGCATGTTCTTTGTGGTAGCTTCCATAAAGGGTTTGAACGCACAAAGTTCTTCCAAGATGAGATCTATGGAAGCGGACGAGGAGTTACTCCCTGGGAATGGTGGATCCTTCTTCAGGCGCTTAGAGGAAGCCAGAGAGGACGGCAGCTTTCCTTTGTTGTGCACTTTTGGGATGGCTCCTCGTAGTAGATCTGATTTTGGTGCCGTGGTGTCCACCATGTCCTGAGGAGGAGAATCCGAATCTGAGTCCACAGGTAATTGAGAAGAAGTAGCCAGCTTTAAATTCCGGAGTTTTCCCATGAAGGGTCTAAGAGTCAGTTGAACGAAAGCAATAAGTCAATGATGAGTCCAAGGAAGACAGGCAAACGCCAAAGACAGGCTGATGTCACCACAAGGCGAAACAAAGCCTAGTCAGAGCAAAAACAAGCATGGTTATGCAGAAGTAAAATGGAATAACAAATGTGTGAGAGGAAACATTGTGGCCCTGTAAGAAATTTCCCCTCACAAGGCGCCTGAATGTGGAAACTCTCCTCAAAATGGTGTTTACACCTTGCAGGGGACCATGAAAATGCAATTTTCAGATGAAACAGTCAATGGTAGACCATCCGCAGCAGTATGAGAAGGAGCACGTTGGCGCACAAGAATCAAAAATTATAATTACAATAAAGTAAAAAGACAAAAACAGTCCTGTAATTCGTAAATAGGTAGGCAAAAAGAAAGATTCCCAGTCATATCCAGTCAGACGATGGCCAGGTAGACCCTCCAGGAAATATTTGAAAAATTACCCAATAACGAGGTATATTGCAGTTCTGGGCATGTGAGGTAATTATCTCTTGAAAAGAGTAAGCTGAGAGGGCATCCCGAAAGAAAATATATGATGAAAAAGCCAGGTTCCATGGTTCCCTTATATTTAAGAAATGAGTGTATGTTGCTTTAAGAAAAATCAGGAAGTTGTCAAGAGAACAAATGAGGCTTCAGTAGTGCAGCTAGGATAAATTCCATTGTGAGGTAACTTTGAGGAAGCGCGCGCATATTCAAAATGGCGGGCGCTCTAATGCAGGCAGCAACGACAGGAGGAAACTGTAAAAGCGCACCGTGTACGAAGCGCTCGATGCCGAGAATGAGCTCATCAGGATCCTGACCTGTTCCGACAAACGAAGAGGTAAGCGTCTTTGAGAGGCTGGCGCTGGAGACGCGCCAGCATGTCTGAAAGCGTCCCGATGCGGCGGAGCTTTCGCCTCAGGCGACCATTCCGTCCGCCGCCGTAGCCACGCCCCGACAGTTGGTATTCTTGAATGAAATCTGAAAGATGGGTTACACAGAGATTAAAAAGGGTGGGAGTCTTGGAGGAATCACAGTGGACTGTAAAATGTTGGCTGATGACATGCAGGGAGGCATGGTGAACGATTGGCTCCTATCCAATAGAAGTGAGCGGAGCCATATAAAGAAACACTCCCACTCAGTTCACCAAAATTGGATGGCAAGCGATAGCGAATGCAGCAGACAGGCTGAGTAAACGAAGGGCTGCCACTCCTCTCTGGTCCAGCGCCATCTTAATTCATCTGGAGTGGCAAGTAATGGTACTTCTGTTGCATTAAAGGCATTAAATCTGTCATGAGCAGAATTCAGCAGAGTAATTACTGATGTATTCGGTAGCCGCTGATTGACTGTCCTTATCAACCACATTTTGGCAGAATGGTAAAATCGAAAAGGGATAGAAATTTCCTGGAATAGCTGCATCTAGCGAGGCTTTACTTAGCAACACAGCTGACTGGGTAACCACAAGCAGCCCTGCCACAAAAGCACAAACCTGCCCCACTTCCTTCCGCTCCATGCTCTTTCGCTCTATTTATATCCATCTACACTCCCTCTCTTTCTCTCTCTCCTCTCTCTGTCTGGTCACTTTCACTCTACCTCCCTCTCTGCCTTCTCTCACTCGAGGAGCCAAGGAAAGTGACAGAGTGTTGAACTTGGCCCTTTTGGCAGGTTCACCCCTAAACTTTTTGCCTTTTAATGTGACCTGATGTTAGTTGTTTTTGGCTTCTGCACACTTTAGCACTGTGGCCCAGTGTAAAGTGCGTGCACGCTCTGAGTGCGTGTGGGGAGATTGGCCTGCCCTCCCATAGGAATGCATGGGAGATATGTGTGTCCCTGGTAATTCCTGGTGTGAGAGGAGTGCAGGGTTGAGTTTAGTATGTGCAGACTCGTGAAGATAAATGCTGCGCAATGGTGTGCGCCGATTTAGTGTGACTGGTGGAGAAGTGCCACTTCTAGAAGTTGACATTTCTGCGTGCTGTGTGTCTGCCTGCCTGATGTGGAGTGCATGTCTGGCTTGTGATTGACAGGTGCTGGATGGTGTGGGGAATTCCAGGAGCCAGGGTGAGTCAGCCCAGTGGTGAATAGAGAGATCTGCATGCAGATGGGAGGAAGGAGTTGCACCTGGGACCTGAATAGGGCTGTGCCTTCCCTCCGCAATGCTGGCTCCGCCCCCTGTGGTGCGTCTGAGCACCTAGCCCCCACCTGACAAAGGAGAGAGGAGCTGAGCAAAACAAAGTGCACCAAAGCTCCCCCAAAACCAGTTGCATCTAGTTTTTCCCCCCAGCCCTGTGCTGTGTCACAAAGGAAAGGGGTGTATAAATGTAGGGGCTGTGACCCCAATGTTCAGTGGTGCTTGTGTTCTTGAGGGGACACTCTGCCAGGAGGAACCGCCGCGGGACCCAGCTGCTGTTTCCTGAGGGTCCCTGCGTGCTGGCCTGTCTGGCTGTGCTTTACTGGGGTCTCCCCAGCACCAAAGATCCTTTGGTTCTGCCTGTCTGGGGACTTTGTGGACACCTAGCGCCTGGGAGCGCTTTTGTGCAGACTTTACATTTGAGGAAGAGCGCTTCTCTTGTTGGAGGAGCACGTGGGCTCTGCAGCACCAAGCCGTTCATTAGGAGGGAGTCCCTGGCATGGGGACCCCCCCATGCTGCTGGGGAGAAGCGGGTGCCCACCCCGTGTTGTCGCCGCTGATTTGCGCTGAAAACCGAGCGGGAGCCCACCCCGCATCGGTACCTGGAGAGCGGGTGCCCACCCCGCAGTTTTGGCTGTTTTGTCGCTGGAGCCCACCCCACTTTATTATTTATTTTTCCGGTGCCCACCCCGCTTATGCTGCCAGGACCGAAGAAGAATCACCGCCGCAGCCCAGGAGTTGCGAAAACGTTGCCGGGCCGCTGCCGTAGCGACCCAGAAGCCAGGTGGCCCTGCCTGTTTGTGGGCAGGGCCGTGTGACGAAGAGGAAGTTGCCGGTGAGGAAAGGGAGGACGGGAGCCTACCCCCCTCCCAGGACATCCGCGGTGCCAGAGAAGAAGAAGCCCGGGTGAAGGAGGATATCTCTGCTGCAGCGGGGCTCCCTTGCTGGTGAAGAGAGTCCCGTGCAGCCTCCGCCGACCGGAGCCTCGCGGGCTACGTGTGAAGTCCCGGTCCCAGGAGAGGGACCGGGCGAAGAAGCAACGTCGGCTGAAGTAGCTTGCGACGTCCCCAATCAGCCGGGTGAGTGGGGCTAAATCTAGCAAGGATTGGGGGGTGCGTGGAGGCACATGGTCGGTGCCCACCTGCAGGATTGTGCTGATGGTCACAGCAGCGCCGGAGAGTCGGCCCGCTGCAACGCTTGGGCAATTTTTGGTTTCTTTCTCAGTCCCAGAGTGGGACTCCAACTAACTTGCACCGTTGTGGCAGTACTCTCTTGGGCCATTTCAGTTTGATAGTCCCAGTGTGGACTCCTAAGGCCCCCGCAGTGCCAGTGCTTATTTTGGTGGTTTTTCTAGCTGCCCTGCGAGAGCGCAGGCAGCTACAACGTGGGGCATTTCTGGGTGATAGAGTGCTCAGGGAGGCACGCTGGTACCCGGGCGCATTTTTACAGCTGCCCAGCAATTAGTGGGCAGCTGCCACGTTTAGGCCTAATCTTTTGTGCCTTCTGCTTTTGCTGCGTGCGCAGCCAGCCCTGACACTGTTGGACATAGGGCGTTGGAGCCCTGTGAGAGGCCAGTTGGCCTGGGGACAGTTTTTCATGTGTTATGCCCCCGCTTGGGGCACACTGTGTTTATGCTGGTAATTACATAATGTAATGGAGGTGATGTTTTATACCTAATGTGATGCCTACAATGATTTATGCATAATGCATTATGCTAATGGTTTTTAGATCTCATGTGTTTATGCCTACAGTGAGTGCATACTGGGTTTTAGGCTTAATGTGAGGATTATTGCATAGTGTGATTTAAGTTGCATGATCTAGGCCTTAGTTCAGTATTTCACCAGTAGTTACTGGTTGTTCTACATTTACATTTGGTGATTTGTGATTGTTCTGGCAGTGGCCCAATTGGCCCTGTCAGGTGTATATAATCTCCTGTAGATACTGCCTAGTGCCAGTTGGCACAGTGTGTATTATGTGATTATGTTTCTAATATATTTATGACAATACAAAGGCTATTTTCATATATAACCTTGTGTGGAGTTCCTTTTGTGGTGTGCCTGGGGTGTTGTTGCTGTGTGCATGCGCAAACACTTTACACATTGCCTCCAGGATAAGCCTGACTGCTCGTACCAAGCTACCAAGGGGGTGAGCAGGGGTTATCTTTGGTGTGTAACTTCCTTGCCCTGACTAGAGTGGTGGTTTCTACCTGGCTTTGGCGCAAGCCTTAGCAAACCAGAAATCCCATTTCTAACACACAGGAACCAGCAGAGGCCCCGGGCTTTCAAAACCGGCCTCAAAAGGCTCCAGCACACCGGGGAATGCCAGGCAGATTAAAGGCCAGTCCCACCTGGTTTAGCAACAGTCTGGCACTCGCTTATGTCCATTTACCGGAAGTAGACCTAGTAGAGCAGTGTACTTGAGGAGATTGCAGTTTGATAAACAATCATAAGAAGGGTAGCAGCTGAGTAAGGGTCATCTGGTGATTCTGACTGAATTGATTCGGCTACATTCAAAACCTTCTCTGGGGTGGGTCAAGCAAAATCAACTTGAGACTGAGTGCAATGGGGAAACACCAAACGCACCAGAGCCCTGAGATACAATTTTGCCAGGAGATTGGTAAATGGTCCAGATTTTCAAAATAAAGAAAGGTGAGGACGAGTCGTGCAGTTTACAGTGGCGGTGCGGCCATTGGGGCGCTGGGGCATTGCGCCACTAGCCACATCATGCACATCACGCCCTAAATTTGTGCAAGTAACAGTCCATGAAACTCGCAGTGTCACTCTCGCGACTCGCGCTGAAAAGATCAGCTGTGGGTGGGGCTGCGGCAGCACTGACTGAACGTGGTTTGAGTGACAGTCAGACTGTCACTAACAGCGGCGCGTAGTGCGCATGTTCGGGTTTGGGCTGGTCATTTTTATGACCAGCCCGAACATGCGCACTACAGGCAAGAGCCACTACTACATTCCCAGGCCATTAGGAGAACGAGGGGGGACCCGAGAGGCCGAGGGTTGCTTCATGCAGCAGCCCCCGGTCTCCTAATGGGTGGGCCGTATCGGTGCCCTAGCCAATCGTGGCGCTGCTAATGCAGCGTCTGGATTGGCTGAGACAGCATTAGGTGCTGCGCGTGGGTGGTGGCACTTCCGCACTTGGCTAAATATGTATGGCCAATCACTGAGGCTTATGTGAAGCCATGCATAGAGTGATTGGCCATTTCGTTAGTAGTGACGTGACCTCGCGCACTGCAGTCTGTCACCGCGCCACACACAACACACAGACCTCGTGTCCTACTGCTCCTGTTGACTGACGTACTTCGGATCACAGAGTAGCTAGCAGGCATCCATCTTAATTGATCATTTGATTCTGACGACGTTGAGAGTCCATCTGATTCTGATCTGTGTGTTGAAACAAACTACAAAACAAAGTAAGATTCTTTACCTTCTTGTAGACGTAGCCTCAATCAATCCCCTGCGCAGTGCGCACCAATGCCGATAAAGCGCCGCCAGAACTTCTTCAACACCTTCTGCTGCCAGGCCTGTAAGTTAAAGGCCTCTGTGCCTGGCAGCAGGACTGGAGGTGACTGTTGAACTTCTGGCGGCTCATGATTGGTGCTAACACCGGCATTCACGTCGCTCAGTAAATAACAGGAGTACAGTGAATTACATTTTTACGTAGTCAATCAAATCAATCAAAAATACCTTTATTCGAATTACTTGAATTCATAAAAGTACAGACATAAAAACAGTTCATTATTACAATATACAAAATACAGTAACTTTAAAAATTAAAAAGGGAACTAAAACAGCAATCTTTCAGGGGTTTTCCATCATATTACGTACACGAATTATTAGTCTTAAAAAGGTACAAGTACGAAAGGTCAGTTCCTCTGTATCCAGGGAGAGTAACATCAAACGGGACTCCTCCAGGGAGAGGGGTCTTTGTTTTCTAAAATAAGGTGTTAAAAACCAGTTAATGTATTTTAAATAAAATTTGCAGAAAAATAAAAAAATGCAGATCATTCTGTTTGCTGGTACCATCACAGGGGCAAGGGTTACATTCTGTGGTGTGATTATAACCCAAGGGGAAACCCAGCAGAAATTTTATGGAGCCTGCCCTTAATCGAAATAACAGAGACCTCTCCCAGCTGGACATAGGAAGAGTAAGATAAAGTGGGAGGGGTTGCCTGGGCAGGTCATTCTCCATGTATCTGACAACGGTGGATTTGGATATTTCCCTTTCCATCCTTTCTGTTTCAAAGAGTGCATATAGTGCTTGTTTAACCTCTACCTTATCTTGACATCCGATTCTGGAGGGATCTGAGAAGAGATCTCCTTTGTTCACGGCACTTAATAATTTTAAAACTCCAGCAAGCTATGGGATTGAGAGACCGTGATCACATTTAAGACAATCTTTAATTATATCTTGTGTTAAGGAGGCTGCGTTGTTCCTCCAGATTCTCAACCAGAATAAGGCTGGTCTACTTCTAATAAAATCACAGATGTAAGGGAGGTTTAGCTCTTTGTGACAGATAAATTCAGAGGACGAAATTGGGGCACCCAATACTTTCCTACAGAAACGTGTCTCTTCTCGTTGGATACCCGGATTTTTAGCAGGGGCCCAAACTTCAGCCCCGTAAGTGGCAACAGGAATACACTGCAATCTAAAAAAATTTAAAATAGCACTGGTTGCACCTAATTTCTTAGGGCGTGGGAGACTCAATATTGAGTTGATGGCCTTCGAGAACTTACTCGTGGCGTGGGTGAAATGCCCACTCCATGAGTTGTTCGCAGCGAAAGCCACCCCAAGATATATAAAAGAATTTACAGAATCAAGTTTATCAGACCCGATATGGATGGTATTAAGTTTCCGTTTACCAGGTCCGCATAACATAACAAAAGATTTTTTGAAATTCACACGCAGGTCTAGGCCCTCCATATGATGTACAAAATTTTCCACAAGCAAACGGAGGGCGTTAGGGGTGCGGCCCATAAGGACCGCATCATCTGCGTATAGTAAAACTGGCAAAGGATGCCCCTGGACAATTGGGACATCTCTAGTTACTTGTTTTAAAACCTTTGCTATGCCATTAATGTAAATGATAAACAACAGGGGTGCTAAGACGCACCCCTGTCTAACCCCCCTACCAATTTTTATAGCTCCAGAGACTTCACCTCCCAACCCAATCCTAACTTGCGCCCTGAGGTCAGTATGGAGATACGCCAGGAAGTGCACTAAGGGCTCGTCCAGTCCATAATTGAGAAGCATGGACCACAGTTTTGATCTGTTTACCAGATCAAACGCAGATGAAAGATCCATGAAAGCGAGATATATAGGGGACGATCGAGCAACAGTATACTTATCAATTATTAATTTTAAATTCAAACATTGCTCGACCGTGCCCACCCCACTCCTGAATCCCATCTGACATGGATCCAGTAGGTCAGAGTCTTCCGCCCACTCTACCACCCTGTTAAAAATAACTCGCCCGAGTATTTTTAAAGTGTTGTCCAAAAGCGAGATTGGGCGGTAGTTAGCTGGATCTGACCTATCGCCCTTTTTATAAATTGGGACAATGATGCTAAAAGACCACGTCTCAGGGATGGGCACTCTTGACAAACTGTTAAAAACATTGTGTAAGATTGGTGCCCATAGATCTGAACTATACTTTATGATATCTATGGGAAGACCATCTGGTCCAGGGGCCTTGTTGCCAAGGCTCTCTCTGACAGCTGTCACCACCTCGGAAAGATCAATCCGCAGGTCTCGCAGCTGTCCCAGATCTGGGGTAATTATTTCCTCAAAGGGAGCAGCATATATATTGGAAAAGTGGGCTTCCCAAGTGCTACTGGTTATATTGCAGCCAATTGGGGATAAATGTTTACCCATGTCGCGCATTTTCCTAGCAGCAGACCAAAATGGCCCACTGCTCTTCAGATTGGCGCTAACGACCAGGGACTCCCACTGTTCCATCAGGAGTGCCGCCTTTCTTTCAGCTATTTTTGTTTATAAAATTTCCTAGCTGTTTGTACCTCCACTGTATTCCTTGGCTTAATGGTTAATACCCTGCGTAGTTCCCTATTTGCCATAGAACAGGCAGAGTCGAACCATCTTGGGTCTTTCGCCTTTGTGGGTAGTGGGACTAACAAATAATTTTTGATTGCCACGCATAGTTTACCAAAATCGGTAACTATTCTGTGGCAATCCCCGTCGGGTGATAAACAAGAATTTATTAATACTAGGTGATCATTTTTTACACGATCAAGTAGGGCTTCACAATCAATTCCCCTCCCTTTTAGACGGAGACCATCACCTGATGGCATAATATCTCTTGCGCCATTACATTTGGCATATACTGGGCTAGGGCCCAAATACAAAGTGACTGTAAGGGGGTTATGGTCTCCATATAATGTCTCTACCACATTTGAGTCTGTGACACGATCTATTAGGTAGGGGGATGTGAAAATAAAATCAATCGTCGAATGTGAATCTCTCCCTCTATGCGTGGGGGCACAGATCATCCTTGGAGATTGGCTTGCTTCCATTACATTACTAAGGATGTGTTCATTTAATATCTTAACAAGCTCAGTACCTCTACGGTCTGCTGAATCTGGACAGCTTTTGTCCTCTAATCGATGCTTTCCTGGAATTTTCGCATTAAAATCACCCCCAATAAGAATCCCTGACTTCTCGTCTAGACCTATATTCATGTTCATTTCAAGGTGTACTAATAAATTAGAAAGTGCTATATAGTTCCTATTTGGTATCGAATTAAAATCATTATTATAAAAGTTAATTAAATAAATCTTGGTCTTTCGCTTGTATTCAAGAACCTGAATGTTTGGGTTCCCGAATGATAAATCCTTAAAAGTACCACCTGCCAATATCCTGATCCCGATAAAAAGTCCTCCCATTGCACGACCAAAGGCAGGTTTAGAGGCAAACACACTAAAACAATGATAACCCTCTAGGTGCACGTTCCCTACGGCCCAGGTCTCTTGGAACATGATGATGTCTTTGCCATCCAATAGCTGGACCCACTGAGGGTCAGACAATCTTGATTCTATACCTGCAACGTTCCAGCTAAGGATTGACAAATCACAGCCGCTTGGGCTACTTAAATGCTTATCCCTGGTAATCTGCCTGGGGTTAATTTGCAGGGTTGTTGTTACGTCCTCACATGCAACTGGGGATTCAACCGTGGCAGGCTGTGCGGCCATGGGTTGAAATGTGATAATTTTTGTGGGATCTAAAAGTTCCTCAGTTACATCGGCTGCCTCTACACGTTCAATATTCCTAACACTATCCCCCAGTCAGTCCAGTTCCTCTAAGTTTGAAAAGGCATGTTCGAATCGATTATATGTTGGAACATTATACAGGTACCTCCTCTCATGCTCATCCGGGTAAATATTTTGATTGGTCACTGCATAGGGCCTTTCCCTGGGAATGTGCTGGGGTGCGACTAAGAAAGGGGGATATGACATTTGGTGTGCAGGTAGTGCAGTCACATTACCCAATGAAAGGCCGTTTCTAGTGTCAGGATGTTGTCCCTGGTGGTAACGTCGATTGTTAATTCTAAAATCAGTGTTAATGTCCTGGCAGTGTCCCAAGAAATGAATCCCAAGACTAGGATTAGGATCTATTAAGTGTCTATAAAAATACCCAAGAGGGAGAAGGGTGGTGTTATATTCCCAATGGGAGGGCTGTGGGGCTTTTGCTAGCGTGCATTGAGCCCATAGAGGGGACTTAAAGTTTATAATTATGCAGTCCCCTTCAAACTTTTTCCTTAAGGGGCCCACCCACCCCACTCTTTGGGTATGAATAATCTCTCCAGCGCCATCCATCGGAAATTGACAATGTCTGGATAGCCAATGGAGAGTTCTGTTTTTTAGGCTAACAACATTTTCCTCTTGATCTTTCCTTAGCTTGGGGACATTAGCTAAGACCAGGACGTAGGGTCCGCACTCTGGGGGTAGGCTGATACGGGCCGGAATTTGCTTAGCAGTGGTTAATATGGACTGGTCCGGCTTAGGTAAGGGAGGGGATGAGTCAAGTCGGACATCAGTATTGGTTTGACCAAAATATGCCGTATTACTTTTAGAGACAGTTTGAGCCGTCTCTATGGGGGTGGCAGCCTTGGGGGATGTTGGTTTGGGTGCCCGTTTGGCACGATGCTCCACAGGTGGTAGGCTTTTACTTGTGCTTGGTATTGGGGGCAACAAGGGGACGCTATTATTAGTTTTATTAAACATTTTGGGCTGATTTATTTGGGCATCATCAGTGATGGTAGTTGCCCCTAAAGAGGGCAAAATTTCTTGATGGCGCCCTGAACTTAGTTTAGATACATGATCAGTCAATACTCTCATCCTTTTTTCTATATTTGATACATGTAAATTCAGAGGACCCAAAAGAGTAGATATCAGTGTCTCCACTCTCCCCCAAAATCCCTGAGCCCCTGACACTGTGTTAATTTCTATAATAGAGGAATCCATCCTGCTAGGTAGGCCGTCCCCTGTAGCCTTATCTAGTACTACGGGGGCAACAGACCTCCGTGGTTGGCTATTCCCACCCTTCTGTTTATTTTGTACAGGCTCAATATTTTTCCGTTTGCTCTTAGCTTTTTGCCTCTTTGCTTTCTGGCCCCTTGTTTGCATTAGTCCGCTAGTGCCTTTATCCCCACCTGAGTCCAAAGCATCAGAGTCATGACATAAGTCAATCCCTTCTGTGTGAATCAAATTGTCGGCTGGGGATGGCAGAAAATCCAAGTCCCTGTTTGGGCTTGGCTCTAACATAGTGGGAGTTGACGATAGCCTAGTGTCCGTGGGCAGGTGGTCATAGGATGCTATATTTCCATTTGTGTGGTTCTCTTTGGTGACTGTGCCCGGAAGCCCCGCATAGGATGTAGCAGGTAAAGAATCGAGGGATTTTTCAAAGGAGTTATCATGGTGCATAAATAGGGGCAAACTTGGTGGGAGCGAGAGGCGTCTTTCAGTGTTCTGAATAGCCGTGGCAACGACCCCTATTGTTTTTTGCAACATTTTATCTATGGCCGTTAGGCTTGGCAATGGGGTAGTAGGTGCTGCATGTTGTTTGGGCTTACCCTGTCTTCTAGATGCTGCTGAAGTCTTTTTCCCCATAATAAATGTCGATGCGGGTAGCCGGTAGTTGTTTCACAGCCAGATGCCTCCGGGCCAGCGATGTTAAGGGGGGGGCCCTGCCCTGCCTCTTCCTGGCGATGACGGGCAAGGACGGGCCCGCCCTTGGCCCGGGCTTCGCCCGCGCGCGTCCCGCGCTGCGGGGCACCAGCGGCACTGAAGTAGGGCCGGCGCTGCCTGATGACAACAGCGGCGAGCGCCTGGCGCAGAGACTTCTGGGGGATGTGGTCCCGCAACGCTGGCCGTTCCCCTCACGGCGGTGCCGGTTAGATTTTAGGCTGATTGATGTAGCCCTGCTCCCTCGACCGAGCCGTTCCCCTCACGGCGTCCTCCAAAATTCCTTGGTACTGGCAATCACAAAACAGGCTCCCACTGCAAGCGCGTCCCACGCTGCAGGGCACCAGCGGCACTGAAGTAGGGACAGGCGCTGCCTGATGACAACAGCGGCGAGCGCCTGGTGCAGAGACTTCTGGGGGATGTGGTCCCGCAACGCTGGCCGTTTCCCTCACGGCGGTGCCGGTAAGATTTTAGGCTGATTGATGTAGCCCTGCTCCCTCGACCGAGCCGTTCCCCTCACGGCGTCCTCCAAAATTCCTTGGTGCTGGCAATCACAAAACAGGCTCCCACTGCAAGCGCGTCCCGCGCTGCGGGGCACCAGCGGCACTGAAGTAGGGCCAGGCGCTGCCTGATGACAACAGCGGCGAGCGCCTGGCGCAGAGACTTCTGGGGGATGTGGTCCCGCAACGCTGGCCGTTCCCCTCACGGCGGTGCCGGTAAGATTTTAGGCTGATGGATGTAGCCCTGCTCCCTCGACCGAGCCGTTCCCTTCACGGCGTCCTCCAAAATTCCTTGGTGCTGGCAATCACAAAACAGGCTCCCACTCCAAGCGCGTCTTGTGAGTGTTTGTAGCCAAAAACGCTTAGCGCGATAGCTGTGGTGATGTGGCGTGACTGGCGTCACCGTCACGTCCTGGTTGCCGTGTGTGTAGCGAAAGGGGGATGATGTGGTGACGTGATGTGCACAAAAGTAACTCCAAAGTGTCCATATTATCGGAATATTTTATTTTATACATTGATTTTGATAAGTGCACCGATGATGATGCTCACAGTTGGATTAACCGGGGATTTTTGCAAACAGTGCAGTAACTAATCATCACACTTTCAGTCGATCCGGTATTTGTAGACAGAAGCCACCTTGCCTGGCGAATTATTAAAACAAAACCCAAATTTACTTGGCATAGAAACAACAAGTAAAAAAGTGCAATGTGTGCTTTTTGTCTAAAAATCTGGGATGGGTGCTGCGCGTGATACGGTTCCTCGGCGGCCACGTGACATATGACTATCATCGTCCCACTAATTCAGCCTGAGTCCGGGCCTGTTGCAACTGTGAGAGCGCAGTGCTCATTAGGCTCAGTACGGGTGAACCGACTCTTCGCCAAGAAAGTCCGAGTGTGTGAGGATTCCGGTTCCGTTCCGACCCCACCTTATTCCTCGAGCCGAGGCCGCAATGAGCGCGGTAAGTTCGACATTCCTCGGCACCTAGCGCTGCAGGACGGGGGCTTTACAGCGCTTTGTGGGGGCGGGGCTACCCCCTGTATCTCCAAAAGCATGTGGTTACCCCCTTCAGAAAGCATTGCACAAACAAGCAGGCAGGGGGTCCTGTGAAAGTCCTTGGAATGCATTGCACACGAGGGGGCATGTGCGCCTTCTCTTTGGGAACTTAACCTTTTTCCACTATATTGCTCTTTGTGCATTTTCCAACCTTGTTATCAGCCCCGGATAAAGTAACATCAATCATATTTTTATATATTTTATAGGCGTTGAAATAGCTTTGTCGTTTTAGACTTCAATTTATTCGCAATACCAAGCGGAAGTGTCTCAAACTGTGCCTGATGCCTGGTATTAACAAATAAAGCCTACTTCCCATGACGAAGTGCAGATGGGTAGCAGGCTCGGAAATACATAGGTGGGCCTAGCATTGTGTTGAAGTTCCGTAGTTGCACTTTATGAAGCTCTGTGGTTATACTGAATAAGCAGCTACCTATGTTATATGACACCTCTTTATTAATGTAATAACTGCTCTTACACAATTGCTTTATTAACCTTCCTGCTTTCTCAAATTTGCTTGAAAATGCACCATTTTTCCTCTCTTTTTTCAAACATTTCTCAGGTGATAACCCCCCCCCCCTTAGGTTGTACGGGCATGCTCGCTCGCTATGGTGCAGTATGCCAATCATTTTACGCCACACCACTTTCGAATGTCACCAGCCGCCCCTGAGTTTGTAGGTGAACAGGATGCCGGTTTGAGAGCTACTGGGATTAGAAAATGCAATAAAATATACTAAATCAGAATTATTATTTTCCTATATTCGACCTGCAAAGTACTTTGTGTAGGCTAGTCTAAGATTGGATCCTAAAGTCGCTCTTTGTATTTGAAGTTCTCTTTTTCCTGCTAGCCTCCATGCCAACTACATTATAGCCTGCTTGCATTAGTGCTTTGTGCTGGCAAGCTCCGATGTGTACCTTGGGGCAGAGGAACCTTGATGAAATCATTAACTGCATGTGTTAAAGTTGATATTGTTCTCAACCACATTATCATTAATCGCACAGATAGAATTGTCTAGCATTTGGTACGGATCTCAAAAAATTCATTTAATTAAATGTATGCTAAAGTGCTGAATGGGGTCATCTAAGGCCCTTAAATTCGTATATAAGGAAAAATGTTAGTGCATGATAATCCTACCAAGAGATTGGAAGGTCCTTAGCCTCTGAGATAAAGTCTGCATAGGATGTTATGCGATTAACTATGTATCCAGCGATGTGTGGGGTTGATGATTAGTTGAATTAAACCCAGTAGATTACACAAGGCAAGACAATTACCTGATGATGCTACTGCAGGAATATCAACCAATATTTTGAAATCACCCAATGCTAAAGGCAGAAGTTAATGGGAAGGAGGATATGAAAGCTGCTGATGCCGCCCCGAAGTGTCCCGCCTTTCCGAAAGTAGTAGCTTCAGCAGATGGGGAAAGAGTGATAGCTAAAGTGTCTGTTACAGTGAAGACAACTAAGTCTACAATGTAGTTTTCAGATGTTCTCTAAAGTAATTGTCACTCCCCTTGCTTGTTTGGCCACCTGATCAATATGAATATTGTGTATGAAGGAGGAACTGCAAGAAATATGACTGGTGTCAAAGACTTTTTAATGCATGTTTCTGCAAGATTTCAGATGTAGATTATGGTCCTCAGGGCTACATATTCAATACAGTGGCTCATAGATTACTACATTTAGAAAAAAGACCCAACCCAGTTTTGCTAGGTATCATTTCCACTATGAGTGCTTCCTCATTATTCTACTGTAAGGCTAACAGTGGGCTTAGACATTCTGGTGGAAATGCCATCAGTACAACCCATCCAATTGTTACACCCACTTAGTCTATGGGCTACTCTAACAACATTCTTGTCAATAGCTTCCCTGTTAAACCTGACAGTCTTGGTGTGGTTCTCTTCCACACCTTTTGTCTTCTTTTCTTCTCTTTTGCTGCATTTGTTTTTGATGGCCTTGTGACTCTGCTAACCAGTACTAAAGTGCTTGTACTTACTCCCCTAAAGGTGGTAAAATTAGTTTACACCATATAGACACATTTAATTTACATGTACGTCCCTAGAAAAGTGGTACTACATGTTCCCAGGGCATGTAAATGAAATGCTATGAGTGGGCCTGCATCACTTATTGTGCCACCCACTTAAGTGGTAGTGAAACACTCCTAAATGTATTTTTCACAACTGCAAGGCCTACGTTTCCCATTGAGTAACACTGGGTTACCTTATTAAATTTAATAAGAGAGAGCCTTTGCTGGGGAACAGGTAAAAATGTCATGTTTTGTCACCAATGAATTGTAATTTAAAGTCAAATTTTAAGTCACAGTTCTAAAAATGTCACTTCTAGAAATTTGGCATTTTCTTGTCCGATCCATTTTTTGCCTGCAATCTGTATCCTGGGTCACATAACTAGTTAGAAAATGGCCTTTTTGTATTCCTCCCAGACAGTAGTACAAATGGGGACTAGCTGTTGTCAGGATGGGCCATCTTGTCAGGATGGGAGGGGCAGAGCTGTCATCAACCACATTTGCACTTCAAAGCGGCTGCCTCAGCACAGACACAATGGACTTTACACTAGTCTAGTGTCATCCCACACTTCTTGGAGGCAGAACAGGAGAAGGAAGGAAATTCCAGAACCATATGCTAGCACCAGGTATCAGATCAACTCTTCAGTACACTTGTGGACCTGTGGATACTACAGAAGAAGAACTGCCTTGATGCCACATGTGTGCCCTGGGGTCTGAGGCCTACCCTGCTGTCTGAGAAGTACAGCTGGATCTGCTCTCCTGGACATAACATGCTCCAGAGAATTCCCTGAAATTGCCCAGCTGACCTGATGCAAAACTGCAGTTAGGGCACAGTGCAGTGTATTTAAAAAGTTGGACATGCAATTTTAAATTTTACATGTCCTGGAAGTGAAACACTCTTAAATATGTTTTTTCACAACTGCAAGGACTTTGTTTCCCATAGGGTAACACTTGGTTACCTTATTACATTTAATAAGAGATAATAACGTTTGCTGGTGAACAGGTAGAAATGTCACGTTTGGTCTCTAATGAATTGTACTTTAAAGTCAGATTTTAAGTCACAATTCTGAAAATTCCACTATTACAAAGTTGGCATCTTCCTATCCTTTTGGTGCTTGCAACCTGTATCCTGGGTCACATAACTAGATGCAGTTGGAAATTGGCCCTTTTGTGTTCCTACCAGACAGTAGTACATATGGGGACTAGCTGTTGTCAGTATGGACCATCTTGTCAGGATGGGAGGGGCGGAGCTGTCATCAACCACATTTGTACTTCAAAGCAGCTGCCTCAGCACACACACAATGGACTTTACACTAGTCTAATGTCATCCCAGACCTCTCGGAGGCAGGACAGGAGAAGGAAGGAAATTGCAAAACCAGGTGCTGTTACCAGGGATAAATATTGCACCCTCAGGCTAACTCTTCAGTACACTCATGGACCTGTGCACACTACAGAAGAAGGACTGCTCTTCTGCCACAGGACTGCCCTGAGGCCTGAGGCCTACCCTGCTGTCTGACTGAGAAGGAAGGCTGGATCTGCTCTCCTCATCCCAAGCAATCTGAAGTGACGCCAAGGGTCAGCTGACTGACCTCCTGTTCAGAACTAAATATACATAACAAGCTCCAGAGAACTCCCTGCAATTGTCCAGCTGACGTGCTGCAACTGTACCTGCATTTGGACCTGCCTAAGCCCTACTGACCTCAGCAAGAGCGAGTCCCTGATGTCAAAGAGGCGCCTCCCCAGGTTTTGGTCCCGTGGTTGGCAACAGAGTGCACTCTTCTGAACACAAAAAGGAAATCCTGAAGTTTTCGGCTCTTCACAAATGCGAACTGGCCTGGTAATGCTGTGATCTTGCTGCCTGTGCCACTTACCAACACGAAGCTCCGGTGAACCTGACTCTACACACTACAGTGATGACCACCAGCAACGTGAGATCTGCACTTTGTGCTACAGCAACGACAGTCTATTGTGACCGCCAGCGCAAAGCTCCAGTAATAACCGCTCGTGATGCTCGACAGGATCTTCAGGCTATAATGACGACCGTTTGCGATACCTGGCCTACTTTTCGTGCTGCTGCTGCTATGACCATCCATGACACTCTCTTTGCTCATTGCAGCCTCCTCCATCCTGAACTGAATTCTTTGCGCTGCACTTTGAGAAGTTGATTTTTTCAGAGGGACTAACCTGGTCCATGTATCCAGCCTGCGCTCATTAAGGTCAACCTGAATTTGTGACTTTCCCCAATCAAGCACAACCAGATAAACATGAGTGCTCTTTGTGCTTTTAAGTGCTATGCTTACTGAAAATCTTTGAAATTGCATATCTTTGGTTCTACTGATTGGATTTTTGTTGTTTTGGTGTCATAAATGTATAAATGTTTACTCAAATTTTTTTATTTGTTGGTTATTTTTCTTGTGTGGTGTTTTGATTTTACATTAAGTGCTGAATAAAATCCTTACACATTGCCTGTAAGTTAAGAGTAATTGCTTTTGTGCCAAGCTACTGGAGGGTTAAACAAGGGTTAATTTAGTGAATTTTGTGGTTCACCCTGACAAGGATTGTGGTTGTTGATTGAGAAGGGCACACGGCTCCCTCAATCAACAACCCAGGGGCATATTATCAAGCACAGCGTTAAAATTATCACCGCTTTAGCGGCAGAAAACTTCCGCTAAAGCGGCGATAATGGGCTTGATAAAATGCCGGTGAGAATTCCCATAGAAGCCCATGTTGACACCAGAACATCGGCTTCTATTGGAATTCTCACGGGCATATTACCAAGCCCATTATCGCCGCTTTAGCGGAAGTTTTCTGCTGCTAAAGCGGTGATAATGTTAACGCCGTTTCTTGATAATATGCCCCCCAGTTTCTCCCATTCCTAACAACATATTTGTCAATACTCATACTTCACCCTAATGAGGTAACATATGGAGATTGGAAGCCAATTAGAGAAGTGCTTTTGTAGAAGGCAGAGCTTACGGCAGGGCAGCACACAAGATGTAACTATGCCCGATTTCATTCAATACATGTTTTTAAACATAATGGAAGGTGTGGCCATATACAAAATGTATTGGAAACAAATATTAAGTGAAGTAACAGATCTTAATCTTTGAATCTGAGGGAGTCTAAATCTGAAATTTCTAGGTGATCATGATGGTGCACCAACTGGAAGGAATGGAGCAATGATCATGGGAGGCATGAGGTGGCTTTAGGATATAGTGTCTGCTGCACTGATCTGTGTGTAGCCGCAATTTACAAGTTCCTATGACTTTAAAGTTGATAAACCCGCTGCACAATGTTGGTGTAACTACAAGGTGATTCTTTTATGTTCGGTATTTGATATAGTTTGAAAAAAAGTGCAACAAAGCTCTTTACCCAGAACATTTTAATGTGATCCGGAGCATTTCTATATGCCTTAATTACGTTGCTGCAGCGTGGAATGTCAAATCCTCCCTTCGTCACAGACCAAATAGCACACTAACACATTCACTCAATACATTCATTGGTGGGGCCCATAACACCAACACTCACAATTTTCGATCTGTTCTCGCGGGAGGGATAAGCCTTATTCCATGCGCTGTAAATGAAAGGAATACCTTTTCTCCTAAAGAACCTTATTTACATAGACACATATTAAATACCTTTATAGAACTCTGAATCTCCAGATATTCCCTCCATTAGATCAATGGATCGATTTAGTTGAATTCGGTAGTTGGTGACTTAATTCTTCTGTTTTATACTCAATCTTAATCTAATTACTTCAATAAACAACTCGACACATTTGGTTATTAATCAAATCTTCATTTATCTAATTAATTGTAAATTCAATAAATCATTAGTCAATCTGCGGAACATCATATTTACCTAATCTGGCTAATTGTCATCCTCTAAGTCAGTCAAGTCGTGGAAAATCTCTAATCCATCAAAGTCAGGTTGCCATTCAGTCTGTCAAAGATTCAGGGAAACAGCTGTCCAGCAGTGTCACCGTCCACTCCGTCAGCATAAAGTCAGGAAATTCGCAGCAAGACAAATCGAACCACCGAGCTCATTAACTCCCTATTCTACCCTCTTTTATAATAAATTTAACGTCAAAATGTATCAAGAATAAGTTTTAGACTGTCCTCATTGGCTGGTTTGGGGTCTTTCGGTAAAGTTCTCACATAGTCCTTTAGGTTAGGTCATCACACTTGCTGGTTCCGGTTTTAAAGACAGTTCATTGTTCGGGGCTCATATTCACCCAGTGATGTCATCTGGTGCGACTTACAATTACGTCACAAAAGCAACATATATCATGCAATATTCTAGTTTTCTAACATTAATATGCGTACATATATTAGTATACAAATTAGTTGTAGCCGTGCAAATGCAAATCCCACATATATTTCTCTTGTTAAAACTGTTGATTAATTAACACTGCAACCATATTAATAATGTTATAATTAATAAATTTTTCAATTTAATGTATGCATACAGAAATGGGGGGATATACACAATGTTGTATTGCCCGCTCCATCAATCCCCCCTTTGGTTATTTTATCACCACACCATCAAAATTTTGTATTTCTTTTGCGGAATTTCAAAATGATTTCTTGCTTGTATGCATAATTCAGTTTCCCCTGTTTCTTCTCTCTTAGCTGCTTTATACATGTCCCCCTTAACCTCTTCCAATTCTATTTCTTCAAATTCTCTCTCTTGTTTCTTATCTCTTCTCCTTAACTTTTCTCTTTTTAACCTTTTCTGATTTTTATTCCTTTTATGACAAACACACCCTAATCTAATTATTAATACTATGAAAATTACACATGTTAATGGAAATAATATTTTACCTAAAAACGTACCACCTATTTCTACTAAGAAATCTTTAATAGCTGATATTTTCTTTCCAATCCTTTCCCAAACACCTTCAACCTCCAGTGGTGCAATTTCGTCATGCAATTCTGTAATATTTTTAATATAAATTTTCAAATCTTCACTTTCGTCACGAATGTAAGTACAACAGTGTTGAACTTTCAGCATTCCACAGACTCCACCCTCTTTTGCCAATAATATATCAAGGGCAAGTCGATTTTGCATTACCATAGCACGCATGGCAACCATTTCAGTGTTTACTAATAAAACTCCTCCAGCGGTGCTTGTGCACAAGCGATCCACTACTGTTGAAAGTTCTTTAATTTTGTTTGCATTCAGAGATATTCCCACTGCGGGTATCAATGCTCCAAAAATGTCACCCACAATTTCTGACCAAGATTCCCTCTTACTACGTGATAAATAACTACCTAAACTATGTACACCATCTTCTCCTCTATCCATATGAAAAATCTTTGGAAAAACCAGGCCTACATAACATGTGCCATACCAATGGTCTGGCAAACGATAATATGCCCTGTTCCCACAAATGAAATATAATCCAGGAAAAACTGGATCTTTTCCACCTTTAAATCCCCATCCACCCATGATTCGGTATGTATCATGGCACTCACTATTACCTACAAAATAGTTATCATATGCCGTTTGATTCCTTCTAATACACAATTTCCCTGTCTGAGGCCAATCTAAAGCCATAGTTGGACTAGCTTCACCCTTCAGATGTTTTTTCCATTTCTACATCCCAGACTGTTTTCTCCACCTTTTCATCAGATGCCTTTCTTTGCATTTTCGGTCTCCTTTCTTCAACCATATCTAAAAATGTATTTTCCTCCTTCTTTAAACTGCATGTCAAATTGTTCTTAAAATATATTCTACTGTTAGTTCTTTAGTCTCTCAGAAAAATTCACCTAATACCTTTGCAGGTTTCACCTTGTTTATCTTGTTAATTATTGGTACTTGTGAAAGTATAGTATCTACATTTGAAAAATAATACTCTAATTTCCCTGTTTGATAAAATAAACTAGCTATTACACTACATGTTATTCCATATGTTACTGGAAGGTGGTGATAAGTCACTCCCTCCGATACAGAGGCAGGTAACTGCATACAGACGTAGCAGTCCCTTACATCCATTGTCTTTACATATTCATACAACAATTTTGAAAACACATTATTAGAAAAATCAGTTATAGACCTATCTTTATAAAAATAAATGTTTATCTATTCTAGTTGGAACTAACTTTTGAAGCTTTCCTATATTAGTTTTGTTTTCACTATGTCATTCTATTGTATCTATTGTAACTTTAAATGAGATCAGGAGAGCAAGTATGTTCCATAGAAGCATTAGTAATCCTGTACAACAACAACACATTTTACACCATCTCTTCATAAATGTACATCTACCTTTTCTACTATCTATGTTTGCCATTGTTGCTAAAATAGACCGTGTCTTTTGACTTAGCCTCTTCTACTTCACAACTACTTTTCTAACCCAAGGCTCTAAACACCTACTTGGTTCTACCAGTTTTTGTCTTTTTCTGTTTTTCTATATTTTATTGTCTTTCCATCAGTAGTTTCTTTAACTCATTCAGTTTGGCATTTCATCATCTTTCACTTTCCTTTTGTGATCCGTATACAGAATGTCCTGAACATCCGTTTCTTCTCCACTATCGGACAAGATAACTCTCAGGATTTCCGATTCTTCGTCTTCCTCAACCACTTCTGGTACAACCACCTCTGGATTTCCTTGGCTATCCGCCTCTTGTTTCACTTCAGGCAGGGCCACATACATCCATTCTGGTGATGTATACTTCTGGTTAGGTTTTCTAGTTCTTTAGCTCTCTTTAGTTACAACAGTTTCTTCGTCTTTTGATTTATCCTGACTTGTCACTTCATTCACCTGTTCAGCCCTTCGTGAATTTACTCGTGTCAGTCGATATCTCAATTTCTTTATTTTATTCGGCCAAACGTCGTCTTTTGCAGCTCTTTTCAATTTACTTCCTTTATCATTCTTTTCAGTTCTCCAAGCTCTCTTTCTTAGAACTCGACCTTCAGGTATTTCATCTTCGCTTTCCTCTGACTCTGTTTCAACTTGCTTTTTACTCTCAACAATTTCTTTTTCCACCACTTGTTTTGTTTTCCCTACTTCTGTCCCTCCTCGGGTCTCCAACACGCAATCTTCCTGCTGACTACTTGTCCCTGTTTTTAACTGGATGTTGGAGTTCCCTACACCTCCTCGGGGGTCTTCCGCAATAATCTTTCCCTCTCTCTCTGTATCTGGCACCTGTCCTTCTACATGTGTTGTTTCAGGTGGAATTTCTCTCAATCTTTCATCTGGCACTTCCTTTTCATTAATTTCTCTTATCGGCTCGTCACTGTCCTTTTCTTTATTCTTTCCTTGTTCTTTCCTGGAACATTGTGCTCCTTGTTCGGTTTCTGAGGCTGAACTGGTATCAGAAATCTGTAACCTTCTTCTCAGGGAACTACTTCTGGGGACACATGTTGGACTTGGTTCTGCTTCCCCCCTTTCAGGGGTTTCTTTTGCATTTGGCTCTCCGTCATCTGACTCAGTACTAGATTCTGATTCATCAAAATACTCTTTTTCTGGGCTGTCCCATGGATTTGGAATTCTCAATGTATGACTTGCATGGATCCAGTTTTTCAATCCAGCATACTTAACAGCTGTTGCTGTGGTCAAGATGAATTGTCTTGGTTTTCCCCACCTTGGAACCAAACAGTTTCTTCTTCTGTGGAATTTTATCCTTACCCAGTCCCCTGGGCTCAAATCATGGGCTGGCTTCTTTTCAAGGGTGGTGGCATCCGCTCCAACCTGATGAAACACAGAATGAACTGCGTCAGCCAGGCTTTTACAGTATTCCAACACCGTGTCATCAGTTATAGTCATCAGCTTGTTGACTGGTATAAACATGTGTTGCATGGCTCATCCCATGATGATTTCATGGGGACTTAACCCTGTAGTTCTGTCTGGAATTGATCTAATAGTCAAGATTACTAGAGGCAAGACATCAGGCCATTTCATACCTGTGGCTAAACACGTTTTCCCTATCCTATTTTTGATGGTACCATTCATCTGTTCCACCACACCAGAAGCCTCTGGTCGGTAGGCACAATGTAGTTTTTGTCCTACATTCAATGCTTCACAAATCATTTTTATGATCTCATTATGGAAATGTCCTCCTCAGTCTGATTCAATGGTCACTGAGAACCCAAATCTAGGGATAAATTCCCTCAAAAGTAATTTTGCCACTGTCATCCCATCATTTCTTCTTGTTGGAAATGCCTCTACCCATCTGGAAAACAGACAGACCATAACCAAAACATACCTCAACCTGTTACAGGGAGGCATCTCAATGAAATCCACCTGCATTCTGGTGAAAGTCCCTCCCTCTCGGCCTGTTGTTCCTAGACTCACTACTGTCTTTCTTCCAGGATTGTATTGCTGATATATTAGGCATCTTTGACAAAGACTTTCTGCTACAAGTCTGAATTTTGCATTATACCAGGTCTGCTTAAATGACCTGACCATGG
This sequence comes from Triturus cristatus, assembly GCF_964204655.1. Classification (NCBI taxonomy): domain Eukaryota; kingdom Metazoa; phylum Chordata; class Amphibia; order Caudata; family Salamandridae; genus Triturus; species Triturus cristatus. The sequence goes on from NC_140584.1 coordinate 524,058,372, forward strand.
CATTTCTTCCTATGTGTCCCTGACCATGATACATCCGTGCCACGGCAGACATCATGCTATCAGGCATAACTGGTCTTCCATCCCGATAGACCCATACACGATCCTTCTCTCTTGGTGCACATCCTGATTTTACCCACTGCTTCATTTCCTCATCTCCTGCTTCTTCCTGCAATTGTCTTACTTCTTGCCATGTTCCCACAATGTTAGAAAACATCAAGGAGCAAGAAACCACTTCTCTTTCCTTAGCCCGATTAATGGAATTCTTATTTCATGCACAATATTGTGCCATGTCATTTGCATATTTATTTCCAGTGGCGATATAATCACCACTGTGACTGTGGGCAGCACATTTTACAACAGCTAATTGCCTAGGCAGCTGTATCGCCTCAAGCAACTTTCCAACCACTTCAGCATTCTTAATGGGAGTTCCACTTGAAGTTAAAAATCCTCCCTGCAGCCATATTTGGCCGAAATCATGCACAACACCAAATCCGTACTGACTGTCAGTTATTACAGTCACTCTCACACTTTTCTCAATCTTGCATGCTCTCGTCAAAGCGACAAGTTCTGCTCCTTGGGCCGATTTTACTCCTTTCAAATAGGATGCTTCCGTTACTGATGCAATCGTGCATACCGCATATGCTGCACTCAACACACCATCATCTGTCCTCAAACAAGACCCATCAGCAAACATAACAAAATCACTTTCCGGTAAGGGTACATCTTTTATGTCAGGTCGTGGTTTTGTACAAAAATAAAGTACATCCAGGCAGTCATGATCTGCTTCATCTCTGACCTCTACATTCTCAGCATCAGGCAGCAATGTTGAAGGATTCACATTCAAACATCTCACAAGACTTACATTTGTTGCACCTAATATGACCTTTTCATACTTAGTCAGCCGACTATGTGTCATATACTGAGTACGACTCCTTGTTAAAAGGATCGCCACATCATGAGGTACAAACACTTTCACAGGATATCCCATCACAATTCCCTCACTCTGCTCCAAACTTTGGCATGTAGCGGCTACTGCTTTCAAACACCCAGGTAAGGTGACAGCTACGGGGTCAAGCATTGATGAAAAATATGCAATTGGTCTCCTCAGTTTTCCATGCTTCTGTATTAGCACAGGTAGTGCACATCCATTTCTCTCACTGCAATATAACTCAAGCTCCTTCTCATAACCAGGCATACCTAATGCAGGTGCTTCACACAGCCCATCTCTCAATCGTTTAAATGCTGCCAATTCTTCCTTGTTCAAATCAATGGGATCTTTCACATCACTTCTTGTCAGTCGTACCAAAGGTTTTGCGATCAATGAAAAGTTACTAATCTATTGACGACAATATCCAACCATTCCCAGAAACATTCTTACTTCTCTTTGGGTCATGGGTGCTCTCATTTCTTTTATGATCTTGATTCTGTCTATTGTTATTTTTCTCAGTCCTTTTTCAATGTTATGTCCTAAATATTGTACTTCTTTCTTACAAAATTGCAATTTTGATGGTGACACCTTCAGTCCTCCATCTGCCAAATGATTTAGCAATGCTATGGTATCTACCTCACAAGCTTCATGGCTTTTCGACACCACAAGAAGGTCGTCAATGTATTGAACTAACACTGAATTTTCGGGCATTTCTAGACTTTCCAAAGACTTCTTCAATAGCTGATTAAAAATTGAGGGGCTTTCTGTATACCCCTGTGGAATTCGGCACCAAGCCAAAACACGCTCGCCAAAACAAAATGCAAAAATTTGCTGACTGTCATGGTGCAATGGGATGGAAACGAAAGCATGGCATAGATCAATCACTGTATACCATTCTGCATCATGGGGAATCTGATATAAAATCACAGATGGATTTGGTACAACGGGACAGCATGACACAACAATTTTGTTTATCTTTCTCAGATCTTGTACTATCCTGAACTTCCCATTAGGCTTTTTCAGTCCCTTTATGGGTGAATTACATGGACTACTCATTATTTCTCTCAGAATTCCTTGTTTTATCATTTTCTCAATCACTGGAGTTTCTCCTTCAATTATTTCAGGTGTCAATTTATATTGAGGGACATTGGGATAATTTATCCCTTCCTTTACTCTTATTTTTACTGGATCTATATTTCTCATTAATCCCACATCTTCTCCTGTGAAATCCCAAACTTCTGCTTTTACCGACTGTTTCAATTCTTTAGGTAATTCATCGGGATTAAATACAGCATAGGTTTCAGTAACCTCATTCTTCCTGTTTGCCATCGTCATTTTATACAATACATCGTCATCTGGGGTTTCAAATGCTATTCCATCTGGAGTACAAAATATAGTGCAATTCATTTTGCACAAAAAATCCCTACCCAATAAATTCACAGGACTGGTATCGCACACGACAAAGCGGTGCATTTCTGAAAATTTCCCTATGCTCCCTTTTACCGGTTCTGTCAGGTAAGTCTTAATCTGCCTGTTGGATACACCAACTACTTGGATTGTTTCATCCGAGAGAGGAAGATTCTTAACATCAGCTGATCTAACAGTTGATCGAGTAGCACCAGTATCAACTAGGAAAGTAATATTTTCATTATTAACCTTCCCATCTACAAATGGGCCTGTCTGGTCTACTTCTAGAGTTGCGCCAAGTACGCACTCTTCTTCCTCCCTTCGGCACCATCAATAACCCTCTTCTGAATCACTCTCATCGCGTTGTAGCCAATACTGCGAAAGAGCGCTAGCGCGTGGTAGCTTATTTACCTGTTCTTCATGGTAGAATCCTGTTTCGCTACTATACTTCTGAGAGTTTTTGCTCTGTGGAAAAGGCGGTTTTGACACCTGATTCTGTTGTGTAACAACCTGTTGCTGTCGCTGCGGTTGACCACTTACCTCATTCTACACCTGTGGATTCAATGATGGATTTTCATTGTTAGTACTTGGGGGAAATTTACACTCGGATTTCCAATGCCCTATTCTACCGCAATTATGACATGGACATTTCTTCTTAGCTTCTTCTATATTTCCTTTACCTTTCCCAGGACTGAATTTTGGTCTTGATCCTATATTATTCACTTGTTCCGTTAGTTGAGCTTCCTGCCTCTCCGCTACCTTTACCTGTGCCCACATAGCCTCTTCGTTCAATTTTCGCTGCTTTGCTTCAATCTCATCACTGAAATTTTTAGCATGTCTCAACACTTCATCTATTTTCTTATTTTGCCAATCTACGGTATGTTGTTTTATCATCTCACTAATTTCCGGACGTGGACCATATACAAATCTGTATACAAAATGACTTAAATCCTTTTTACTCAGATTTTCATCTCCACTAAACTGTTTAAAGGCCAAGATCAGTCTTTCATAATATGCGTGTACTGATTCTTTGCTTTCCTGATGTGTTCTGTCAATTTTCACCCAATCTGTCTCTTTAGGAGGTACTTTGTTTTTCAGAAAAGCCATAACCTGTTCGTATCTCTTCATTACCTCGGGGTTTGGTGCCCCTGTTTTTGGATCCCTAGGGTATCCTGAGTTGGCTAATTAATCATGAGCTTGTACTCCGTCCATAAATCTGCTGGTACTATTGTGTCGAATAGACTCTTCAGGTCAATCGATAATACTTTAGACAACTTCACAAATCTGTCCACTTGTCTATACCACTCGACAGGCTTTTCACGGAGTCGAGGGAAATATTTTGTAAAGGATAAAATATCCTGTCTTGTCCATGGGACATGCACATATCCTCCTCCTGGAATCTCTCTCATAGGGCACTCTATTACTACCTTTTCTTTTTCTCTTACAGGAAATGCTGCAAATGTCTTATCTGAGGCATCGTCTTGTTTTCGATACCACCTGCTTCTCCATTTATCCACATCTCCCTATTTCCTCAATAAGACAATTATTTCCTTAATCTGACTTATTCGCCCTGTGGTGTTCAAATTTTCAATATCTTTGTCAGTGAAATCTATTCGATATGGTTTTTGCAGAGCTTTTACCTTTTAAATATCTATACCCATTTCATTTGCTACTTCTTCTAGTCGTTCATGTAGATTTTTCGCTCTCCATGTCACGCTTTTGCACAAAAATAGTAGTCCCTCATCTTGGTAAGTTTTTAATATATCTGTGGGGATAGTTCCTACTATTAATTCTTCCAGAACCATTCGTAATTGTGCCACATCTATTGATTGGGATTCTTTGTCTTTTTTCTGCAAGTTTCTCAACCATTCACTTAATTCTTCTGTAGATGGTCCTACTGGCTTCTCTACACTACCTTGTTCCGAATTCTTTTGTGTTCCCAATATTGACTCCACGGTCGTTATAGTCTTCTCAGTGAAATTCTGGCTTATAAACGGATTGCTCGAAACACTTGGTTTGATCATACTTATTGTCTGTCTCCATGGATTCTCATTTTGGCTCAGTCTTAGCTGTTCAACCTGTTTATTGACTTTTATAGGGAACTGTTAAACAATGTTCGCTATCTTTTTGTTTATCAAAAATGGGCATTACTGGACCTATCGACACTGGAACTGTTACAGCCTCCAGATTTTTTGTCAATTCTCTTATTTTCTCTGTTAATTCTAAGGTTGTCTTTGCTAATTCTGCTGAATTTTCACCATTTATTCTGCTCTCTGACTTCCTCTCTGTCTCTCTAATGGAATTATTTTTCTCTAAATCTTGAAACATTGGTTCTGTCTTTATAATTTGTAAAGTTTCTTTCATTGGGGCACTTGGCGTTAATATTTCTGGTTCTGGTCGATACGTTGGTGGATTTTTATAAAACATGTCATCAAGAACATCATCCTCTGATTTATTCGCTCCTCTCGACTCTACATTATGTCTTTTTTCCATACATGTTCTTCCTCCATTCTCTTCTGCAGTTCTTGCGGGAAACAATCCTTCAGTCATACTCGCATTCCGCCATCTTCTCATTCGATCATCATGATTCTCATGTCCATATGGTCTACCAAACATGTACCTATACCTTCCGCCACTCCTCTGTCTCTCTCGGTCATGCATCTCATCTTCCCATTCTGTCAATGCTTCAAATTGTGTCGGTCTAGGTCTTGGTTCTAAATTCATAATTTTCTCTGTTAAATTTCTCAAAACTGCCAAATTAAATGAACCATGTTCTGGGAAAGCTAAGACTCCGTCATTTCTCGTATACTTTACCCAATTATCTAACCAAATACAAGCATGATATTCATATTTCGCAACCAAAAAGGATGCGGGGGTTTTCGGTGGAGGAAGTAATTGTCCTTCCCTGGTTACAATCGGTTTGTCCTTTTTAAGCCACTTCATAATTTTTCCAAACCAGGACTTTTTCTCCTTATCGGGTGGATCGTAATACATTTTCCTGTCTTCCGTGTGTCGCTAGTCTCTCCTTACAACTGTACCGTTATTCTGTCCAATCATAGCGCGACTCACACTAACGCACCAATCCGGGGCGTCTACGTCACTTTTACAATTCTCCAATTCCAGCGCAACTTACACTAACACACCAATCAGGAGCACCTACGTCACCTCGTGATTCTCCACTCCTAGCGCGACTCACACTAACGCACCAATCAGGACCATTTTACGTTTCTAACCAACTGGCCAATCCCAGCACGGTCGTTCTGACGTCTGCTGCCGCTGCCGCAGCTCCTGCTCCTGTCTACCCCTCCTTTACAAAATTCACTCGGTAAGTTTTGTTTCAAATTTACAAATCAGTTAGTAACAACACAAAAACACCACCATTGTCCGCTTCGCTAACCAAGGAATAGCAAAAGACCTTTCTCACAAGAATTCTGTCTTTCCCGAGAGCAGCGCTTACCTCTGCCCTACTACAGAATCGTTACTTCCGTTGATAAAGTAGAACATCCCTCTACTTCACCCTTCTAACAAACATTAGCTAACCGCTTCTCTAGACTTTAAAACACCTAGTTGGAGACCCAATGCTCCTGAGAAATAAAAAACAGAGTTTCGCAATTAACCGGAAGGCCTTTTCCATTCACGCACTTTCTCACAAGAAATTGTAGTACATTTACACAGAATTCTGTCTTTCCCGAGAACAGCAAACAGTCTGTCCTACTACAGAATTATGACACTCGTTAACAAAGTAGCACTTCCCTCTACTCTGTCCTTCTAGCAGGCTCAGAGACCACCTGTTACCTTTCCAGTGATAAGCGTTATCAGATTACCTTCTGGCCTCCTGGTACCTAAGACCAAAATTTCACAGGTAACCGTTGCTATCATGCACACTTCTGTCATACAGAAAAATGTCTCTAATGGCAACACGCGACGATGCTACCGAATCAAACCCAGACAATGCGTTGTGCAACTCCAATCGTTACACGTTTCCCCTGTGTACCTACAGGGCAACGACAATTCAGTCTTTCGCGAGAGCAGCGCTTACCTCTGCTCTACTACGGAACTGTTACAAACTTCCGACTTCCTACATCCCAGAAGCCGTGCAAACAACATAGAACTCAACGCGACTCAACATAGAGTGTTAATACATAAACCAATACCAATCAATAATCAATAATCGATAAGCAATGTACAAGCAATAATCACCAAACCAAAACAATAAAAACCATCATACTGCTACCAGAAAAACTGCTGCAGAGTGGAATGTCAAATCCTCCCTTTGTCACAGACCAAATATCACACTAACACATTCACTCAATACATTCATTGGTGGGGCCCATAACACCAACACTTACACTTTTCGATCTGTTCTCGCGGAAGGGATAAGCCTTATTCCATGCGCTGTAAATGAAAGGAATACCTTTTCTCCTAAAGAACCTTATTTACATAGACACATATTAAATACCTTTATAGAACTCTGAATCTCCAGATTTCCCTCCATTAGATCAATGGATCAATTTGGTTGAATTCGGTAGTTGGTGACTTCATGCTTCTGTTTTATACTCAATCTTAATCTAATTTCTTCAATAAACAACTCGACACATTTGGTTATTAATCAAATCTTCATTTATCTAATTAATTGTAAATTCAATAAATCATTAGTCAATCTGCGGAACATCATATTTACCTAATCTGGCTAATTGTCGTCCTCTAAGTCAGTCAAGTCGTGGAAAATCTCTAATCCATCAAAGTCAGGTCGCCATTCAGTCTGTCAAAGATTCAGGGAAACAGCTGTCCAGCAGTGTCACCGTCCTCTCCGTCAGCATAACGTCAGGAAATTCGCAGCAAGACAAATCGAACCACCGAGCTCAGTAACTCCCTATTCTACCCTCTTTTATAATAAATTTAATGTCAAAATGTATCAAGAATAAGTTTTAGACTGTCCTCATTGGCTGGTTTGGGGGTCATTCGGTAAAGTTCTCACATAGTCCTTTAGGTTAGGTCATCACACTTGCTGGTTCCGGTTTTAAAGACAGTTCATTGTTCGGGGCTCCTGGCAATTCTCCCAGTGCGTCCTTGACGGGTACATCTTGCCTGGGGTCAGGATGAGGCCACTTGTTGTTGGCGGTGGCCCAGGCGCTCTTCACCCGAAACTTCGTGAAACGGTAGCAGTCACGTCGTGTCTCTCAATCAGCCATCTTTGCTTAGGCCCAAATGGTCAACTTAAGCAAAACAAACACAAAACGTAATTAAAACATGGAAATGGCTAATAAAATGTTAAACCCTCGCTAATTCCCCTATGTGTATGTAATTATCTAGCATAATAGCAACATTCAAAGCGTTTATATTCACCCAGGGATGTTATCTGGTGCGACTTACAATTACGTCACAAAAGCAACATATATCATGCAATATTCTAGTTTTCTAACATTAATATGCGTACATATATTAGTATACAAATTAGTTGTAGCCATGCAAATGCAAATCTCACGTATATTTCTCTTGTTAAAACTGTTGATTAATTAACACTGCAACCATATTAATAATATTATAATTAATACATTATTTGGTTTAATGTAAGCATACAGAAATGGGGGGTATACACAATTTTGTATTGCCCGCTCCATCAACGTCACATGTATTTAATTTTCAAGTCTCGCTACAGACACCAGTCGATGGATGTCATTTACAGTGTCGATAGATGTCTGTCGACAGAACACCTGTTATCAATATTTAACATACATTTTGAGTGGGCTTTGATCCTTCCCCTTGCTTGTGATTCAGTACCTTAGCTGTCTATTTCATCACCCTTGTTCTGCTTTAGTGACTTTCCGATTCTTGGCTTTGTTCTGCCTAGAAGAGAAATTTTGTCTTACAATGGTTGAGTTATTTTTCCATTGCTGATCTCAGAGACCTATTTTTCCTTTTCACGTGCTTCTAGAGCATTTGACTTCTAGCGCTCAATGGGAGCACATGTGCCTTCCAACTTCCCCTTGTGTGTCTGCATGAAGTTGCTTCTTCGCATACCTCCTTATTTCCTCTGTGTGTTGGATGCTTGTTGATCCTGCCTGTTCTCCATTCTGCAGCTGCCTCCAACCCTCTATTGTTGAGCCATTGCAATGTGCGAGGGCCCATTTTACATCTGAAAAGTACACTCAGTCATCACACATTGAATTCTTCAACTCCCACAAGCATACGCATTATATGGGGAAAAATGTCCTTCTAGTTCTCACCACACTCTCCAAAGAGTGCTGTCTCCCATCTTTGAAGGTTTTCCTCCTAGGTAGACACCGGAAGGGGGAGGGGGACGGTTGGATCAGTAATTATGCAGAGTCCTACCTGCAAAAGGGGGTGTTTAAAAGTGCTAATTTGATGATATGAGTGGATTGAGCACCTTACTTACTCTAGATGTGTTAAGAACAATGATTTGAGCATATTACATATTTCAGATGTGCTGCCAGCAAGAGATCCTCGCACACAAGCCCTTCCTCTCTGGCCATGCCGAGTTTCCATACCAGATCATCCAGATAATCCCTGTGATGCATTATGCAAAAGGAAAATTTATTGCAGGTTGTGCATTTTAGAACTTGTTTAGCAGCAAGATGATGTGCACATGGCTGATGGGGTTTATTAAGGTGGTGATCTTGACTGATGGGGACATAATATCACAGTCACTGCCAGCTCTTGCTGCCAATGCATAACATGAACTCTATATTGCTACCTCTGACTGTGTATGTGCTGGAGTGGACAATCTTTTGTATGGTATTCCTCCAAATCTTTACCTTCCTCTGCTGAACCCGTTGTTTCTGGCCCTAGGACTGTACACTTAACCCCTGCTAACCGGAGATAAAGTGCTCTAAACAGGTAAATTGGCACACACCTAATTAGCACACTTTATCTACTTATAGGTCCCTAGTGTATGATACTACATGTACCCATGACCTGTAAATGACATGCTACATGTGGGCTGCAGCCCTAATTGTGCTACCCACTTAGCTAGCACTGTAACACATGTCTCTAGGCTTGCTCCTGTAGCCTGTGTGTACAGTGTTCAACTGCCATTTCAACCTGGCAAAATAATCTTTTACCAGGACTAAACTTTCCTTTTTAATTCCAAAAACTGTCCATTGGCAGGGTTCATTGGATTTATAAAGCAGGATGTATATAGTTAACGTTTTACATGTCCTGGCAGAGAAAAATCTCCACTGTTGTTTTTCAGTGTGGCAAGGCTAGCTTTCCCATAGGAAAGGGTCACATTATAGCAATTTATAATGATTAACTTCAGTTTGGTATGGAAGCAGCAAGAACCAGGATTCAAGGGCTTTTCACAGTAATGTAAAATCCAACTTAATTAACATGTTGGAGTTTATATTACTAGATAGTTGTAATTTCTCTGCCTAAGCCAAATATGCCTTTCTGCCAGTGTCCAGAGTTACCTGACTGTTGATGGTTGCCCTGTGGTGTTATTTGTATTGCTCCCAGACAGTGGACAAAAGACTTGAGTGTAGAAAGATATTTTTCTTCCTTGAGCAGGATGGCCTGGAGAGGGGGAGTGCCAGCCTCTTCCTGTTTTCCTGACCTTCAAAGTGTGCCTACCTAGTCATTGGCAGATGTAGCCCACATATAGGCCTGCCTTCTTTTGCATTCCTAGCCAGTTTGGTTTCAAAAACAGTAGGAGTGGGAGGAGTGCCCTAGAACTGGTTTAGAGTGATCACAAGAGAGTGCTTGCCCGTTATCATATTCAAACCTCTCGATAGGTACAGGGAGCTCTGGCCAGGGGATGAAATGTTCTACCATGTTAGGTCAAACATGGCACTGTGGGATAGTTTACAGTCAAACACGCAGCAAGTGCTGCAAAAGTGGCTTGGAACTTGTTAGAAATGGGGGTCTCTAGTTGTCAGAAGTTTGCACCCTGCTCAATTAGGGCCCCTTCCTTCTAGTCAGGGTAAGGGGATTACACAGCTAAGATAACCCCTGCACACCCCCTTGGTAGCTTGGCACGAGAAGTCAGGCTTATCTCCGAGGAAATGTGCAAAGCATTTGTACATAAAGACACAGTAACACAGTGAAAACGTTACAAATGGACACCACATCAGTTAAGAAACATAATCAAGCTTTATCTAAACCAAACAAGACCAAAATGACAAAAAACCAACATATATTTATCAAGATAGTACTTTGAATGGTTTAAAACAGTTCAGTTCATATAAAACTCTGGATGCGTTACTTTTTGTACAAAGCACTTGGGAAACTCACTAGACGAAAACAGGCACAGGTCAGGTGAGACGCCGGTAAGCACAGTGATGCATCAGTTCCTTACATGGAGGGAAGGTGATGCGTCTGTTCCTTACTCATAGCGAAGGTGATGTGTTGGTTCCTTGCTTCAGTAGAGGGGATGTGTTGGTTTCTTACTGATACACAGAGGATGTGATGTGTCGATTTCCTTCTGCGAATGGAGGTGATGTCCCCAGGCACGCAGCCCTGGTTCCGGACATGCTCAAATCGATGCAGCAGAGGCAAAACCGGTGCTGTATCAATTCTTCCAGCCACAAGCAGGGCGCAAGGCCTGCGTTGGAGTCAGAGAAGGGTTATTGGACGCCAGGGACACAGTGCTGTGGACTCAGTTCTTTGAGCCACGGACAGGCGTTGCGTCCATCTTTTCTGCTGCACCAGGCCGGGGCATTGGTTTTTCAACCACATGGCAAACTGGCGGTGGGAAAAACAGCATGGATTTTCAGCTCTTCTCGCAGCAACAGCCACCTCCAATGGCCCAGAAACTGGAATTGGCATAACTTGGCAGGTCCGTCCTCCCAGCAGAGGAGTTCAGGGGCAGCAGGTGAAGTCTTTGATGGCCCTGGACTTTTTTTTTAAGTTGTAAAAGAGATTTTATTGGATATGAAAGTAAGGTATAACAGCAATAAAACACAGCATATTATTGTACTATAATGTAAATAATTCATGGGGAAAAAGGAAAGAGAAAAAAGAGGGGAGGGGGGAAGGGGAGGGGAAAGTGGGGGAGAGAGAAGATTATATCAAATGATATAACTGATCTTATAATTAAAATACAATATATTACATTAATTCCTATAATAGTAGCTTATAAGATGATCAAAATATACAACAAAATTAGAAAACAGAGGAGTACTTTTAACTTCAAGGAGGTTTGGGTACTTTTTCATTGCAAGGAGTATGTAGAGGTAAAGATTGAGCTGATACATTTAAGAAATCAGTAATAGGTAACCACAACAAATCTCTCTGAGAATATCTTGCCCTGAGACTTTTTAATAGGAGGCAAACACACACAAGCCCTTGGAGAATCTTCTCAAGTGGGATACCAAAGTAAAAGTACAGTCCTTAATCTCTCCAAGACAGAAGCAGCAACTGCAGGCCAACCCAACAAATCAATCACAGCAAAGGAGCAGTACTCCTCCTGACAGCTCTCCAGGTCTTCCTCTTGGCAGAGTTTCTTCTTGATCCAAAAGTGTTATAGAAGTCTTGGAGTTATAGGTCCAATTCTTAGTGTAGTGCACAGATCCTGCCTTGCCCTGTCTTGACTCCAGACACACTACAGGGGGGGTGGATACAGCATTGTGAGAGGCCAGGCACTGCCCTATTCAGGTGTCTGTGACTCCTCATTCCTCCTCTAGCTCAGGAAGACCCATTGACTTGGTGATGGGCAATCAGGATGCACAGGGCACACTTCAGTTCCCTTTTGTGTGACACTCTAGAGTGAATGCACAAACAACTTAATTGTCAGTCTAAATCAGATGTAGATTCCACAGGCAGACAGAGGCACAGGGTGGTCAATCAAGAAAATGCCCACTTTCTAAAAGTGGCATTTCCAAACACAAAATTTAAAAATCACATTTCCAAAAAAATATCGGGCAGATTTACAAGCCCCTTGCACAGCCGGTGCGTCACATTGCATGACGCACTGGCAGCGTGACCTGCTGAGTGATATTTACAAGTACACGTAAAGCCACCCTGAGTGACTTTACCTGTGCGTCTAAATATTGCTCCTTTTCACGCAGCACTTTGCGCGTTAGGGGCATGACATGGGTCATGCCCCTAACACCCATGTCCACTGATGCATTTCCAGATTTACGAGCAATCGTAAATCTGGAAATGTGTCAGAATGCTACACCATCCTAGGGGTGGCGTAGTGAGGTGCAACGAGAAGAAATGTTTTATTTCTCCTCTGTTTTTTGCTGTTTCAATGCGAGCTGCATTCTACAGCACACATTGGAAGAGGAAATCACCACAATTTGTTGGTTTTGTGCTGGAAGGTGCCCTTTGCTGACATAAAAGCATTTAAAAAAAGAAAAAATTGGCAACATTCACGTTGGATCCACAAATCTAGCCGAATTGTTTTTTTAAATGTGGCACTGGCTCCTACGCTTCGTTTCATTTAAGCCCTGGGTGGGGCAGGACTCGGGGCAAAAATAGATGCAGGTGTCCATGTAGGCCCACGCATGTCCCGGGGATTGCCACCTACCCGGGGCTTACAGATTGAATGCGGAGGGGCTACGCACTCCCCTGCAGCCCTAGGGACTGACACCTCCCCAAGGCGTTATTGATTTAAAAAAATGCATGGGGGGCTCCTGCCCACCCCACGCAGCCCCAGGGCCTGCAACCTCCCTGTGGGTAATTAATTTAAATGCGGGGGCAACGCACCCCCCACAGGCCCAGGAACCGGCACCTCCCCAGGGCTAAATTTAGAAACATGCATGGGGGTCTCAAGCCCCCACATGGAGCTCCAGGGAACGCCACCTCCTCAATGCTATGTTAAAAAATAGTTATGTAATATGTGACAGCATCATGAGTTATGTAATATGTGACAGCATCAGTAGTGCATTGTGGGGGCACTGAGCTAAAGTTAGCTCAGCTAACTATAACGGCTGAATTTCACAGGATTTTTACAAGTGAAATGTTAGCCGAACTCTAACATCTCTGTAACCTTTATTTATTCTGTGAATTTCTAAGGTTTTTTTTAAATGCTAATTCCTAATTATAACCTCCTTGAAACCTTTGGTTTTTCCATTGAATTTCTAAGGTTTTTTAAATACTAATTCCTAACTATAACGTCCCTGTAACCTTAGGTTTGGATATAGGTTTCAGGGACGTTATAGTTAGTTGGACATTTGACTCATATAAAACCAGAGAAATTCGCCTGTTATAGTTAGTTGAGCTAACTATATCTCGCGTGCCCACAATGCACTGCTGATGATGTCACATATTACATCACTCATGACATGGTCAGTGACATCACTAATGACATCACTGATGACATCACTGATGACATCATCCAGTGAATGTGTGTTTCTGTAAGGTTTAAATATTTTTCATATATATCTATGCCAAGGTGTATTGAAGAATGAATGCATTTACAAGTGCCTGAAGGGAATATTTAGTAGGTGCGTGACTGACTGTATAAGTGAGTGATTGAACGTGTCTTACTGAATGCATGGGTTAGTGACTACACTGTGTGAAAGTCTGTATTAGTCTCTCAGTTGGTGTGTAAGACGCTGCATGGGTTGTTGAATAGCTACATGAGTATCTATATGGGTTATTGATTTGTTGTCTGAGTATCTGTAAGCGTCACTGAGTGCCTGTATGGGTGGGTGGGGGGTGTATGACTCTGCATAGATGTCTGAGTGGGTGATTAACTGGTTGTATGGATTCAAAAGCGCATCTGGGAAGGGCTGTATGGATAAGTTACTGTGTGTATGGGTGTGTTGGTAAGTGAATGAATGTCTCAGTGGTATATATGTGACTCACTACATATGTTTTAAGGCACTATATGTGAGTGTTGGAGTATCTAAATGACTATACGTGAGAGTAAGTTATTTGAAGAGTTGATGTATAAATGAGTGTCTGCTATATTAGTAATTGTATAAGACAGTAAATATGTGTTAGTATCTCTATAAATAAGTGATATGGTGTGTCTATAAATAACGGACTTGGTGTGTATAACTGTATACATGAGTAAATGGATATGTGATGGATTCTTGGCATTACTGACTAGGTGTCTGAGTAAATCTATGGATGAGCGGCAGAGTGAGACTGCATGTGTAGATGTATGAGTGCATATTATACTACTGAATTGCTAAGTAACTACATGTATAAGTGACTGGATATGTGTGTAGACCTAGGAAACAGTGAGTGGTATGTAGTATATGGCATTGTTGTGTGTATAGTTTCAAAAATTGTAGTCTGCATTTTAGAATGGGTGTATCAAAGTTTATATTAGGGCATCAGTATGTGCATCAGATTACCAAGTGGATGATGTCATCAGTGATGTCATTTGAGATGTCATCAGTGGTGTCGTCAGTGATGTCACTGACCATGTCATGAGTGATGTAATATGTGACATCATCAGCAGTGCATTTCGGGCGCGCGAGTTATAGTTAGCTCAACTAACTATAACAAGCGAGTCAAATGTCCAACTAACTATAACGTCCCTGAAACCTATGTTTTTTGTTAGTGAATTTCAAAGGTTTTTTAAATGCTAATTCCTAACTATAACGTCTGTAAAACCTATGGTTTTTCAGTGAATTTCAACGGTTTTTTAAAACCTATATATTTTGGAAATCTATTATAAAAGTTTTATATCTTCCCCCAAAAATATGTATATTTTTTTTTGTTGAGAAAACTGCACTCAAATCCTATCCGCCATATTGCTAAACTCGTAAAGGATGAGCATTTCATATCCGACGGATTCGTGGCACCGCATCCCGCGTAACATCATATATGTATGAGTTTGCGCCAGCTGCTACATAGGTATCCGACGTATGTGACGAGTGCACGCTGCCAGGCCCTGTGTTACATCATAGACGTATGGTGTCGCGCCGGGTATGCCATTCCCTCGTTTTCTTTTTATGTCTCAAAACTATATCTAAATAACTTTAAACTGTATATGAGAGCAGGCGATAATCTAAAATATTTTAAACATTTATATATTTCTAACTGTAATAAACTTATATTATGATAAATATATTTTCTCAAAATCTTGTCGGGTGCGGCCTCCTTGCGCCCTCGATGCGCGATTGCCAAGTGACCTTAAACAAAAGCATTTGATTAGTTCATAACATTTCCCATTGTAACAGTTGGAGGACCCCACCCATTTTAGTCATTCTCTCTACAACTTTTGATGAGGCACACCCCTTCTGCTTAGAGAGCTTTTTTGATAAGTTTTTTTACTGTGTACACATATCTTCTACTACACACAACATGCAACGATCATCTTGATCAATATTCATGGTCTTTACATTAGACTACCACGTGTGATGGCCATGCATCTCAAACGTTACATCAAAAATCAAATGTGTGTTACACGATGCCCCTGGTGTGTGTGCACATTATTGTGCTGCCTTTCGGCCTGGGTGTTGCTGGCCCGAAGGGGTATCATCAGCCATGGGCAGAGTGCACATCCTAGATCACATGTGACAAACAGTAAACAGTAATGTGTACATTTGTATTGCTGTATTCTCTGTTGTCAGGCTTTACCAGTATAGTAATGTGTCATATGTGAGACTTTCAGATTCACGTTTGGCATGCATTGCTTGACTGTAATGAACGTTATCATTATTTATGACGTAGCCTCACTGCTGATCCTCCCTCCATCCGAGCACATTCACACGTGTGCGCTTCGCGATAGCAACAGTTTCAATAATACCGCACACCATTGACATGAGTGTCTGCGCATATCCACAACCTTGACAACGACATGTGATGTTGGCCATTCAATGTTTTCGAATAGCATCTCATTAGCGATAGTTGCCGTCCTCCTGGTACATGCTACATTAATGTAAATTGCGCATTCTGCGACGTCAAAACTGCAACAGAAACACACATAAGTACACTTCCTGACCAGGCAGGAACTGAACAACGCCCAGATCCCCAGAACTATTATTCACACCCCTACGCTCGCCTGGCGTACGCAAGCCCAGCCCAGCCCACTTTGCGTACGTATAAATAGGATAACGACGACGCCACATGTCCCAGTTCTTCTACACTGGTGATATGGCCGCATCCACTTTGCATATCACAATGCGCAATAAAAAAAGGGATCCATAAGGCGTACACCATCGTCGCAATCAACACTGAACCTGAATTGTGAACACTGCTGCCCGTCATGTTTGGACACACAACAATGACAGCAGGTGAGCAGTGGGGCTTGGGTGCACAGGGGCTGCAATTGAGCGCGATGCGGCGGGAGGGGTGGGGTGCATCAGCCTGGGTGCGCAGGTACAAACAAGCGATATTGCCCTGCTTAATAATGTGTTCTCTGACCTCATTCAGTCACATGTTTGTCTCATTTTAAGGACCTGCTGAACCGTACTGTAGGCCTGATCCAGCGGGCAGCACTGCCCTCAGACACGTGTTGAGCGCAATGCTGCGGTAGGGGTGGGGTGCATCAGCCTGTGTGTAAAGGTGTGAACAACCGATGTAACCCTGCGTACCGATGTGATCTCTGATCTCATTCAGTCACATCTCTGCTTCATTTTAAGGAACTGCTGGACTGTACTGTAGGCCTGAGCCAGCGGGCAGCGCTGCCCTACAGACACATGGCATTGGCTTTGGGGGCACTGTAGTGAGCTGATTACTAAGTGTACATGCACACAGGCTTGCACCACTGCATTACACAAGCGCATTATGCTTCTACCATGCGCTCTGTTCCTTTGTATGTGAACGTTGGCATAACATATTATTATTTAACCTTGTGTATTCTCGTGCACTCCAACTCCTCTTTGAACCACGATTACCACTAACAGTTCAAAGATCGTACTTCAAGAAGGAAGGATGCACTCAACTGTTGTTCTCTATTAACATTGAAAGAAACCTTCATTTACCTCAAGACGTTTCCAACACTATATTTTTTCTCCCTTTTCAGACACTGGGTTAGTGGAGCCAAAATGGGTGGAGCGGGTGCTCACCCTGTGATGATGCCCAAGGCATTCTGACGCCTTCCACCATGGTATCAAGACACCGTCCCCGACCGGAGACCAGCTGGGCCACACTGATAGCGGCACCCCGGAGTTGGAGCTCGCACTGGCACGTCCTTGGACACACTGGTTGTGGCAGGTGAGCAGTCAAGCCACGGCGCGCAGGAGAAAGAGCGGAGAAAGGGGCTGGGGTGCAGCAGCCTGGGTGCACAGGTGCAGGCAAGCGATGTTGCCATAGATAATAATGTAATCTCTGGCCTCATTCATATCTCTGTTTCATTTCAAGGACTTGCTGGACCGCACTCTTTCTCGCGGACCCCAGCGTCCCAGACTTACGGGTGACGGGAGGTGAACAGTGAGGGCTGGGTGCAGTAGGCCGGCGCTCTGTCTCTTCCTCCCTCTGTTCTTTTCACTCTCCCTCCCCTTCTCCCTTCCACCCACTCGCTCTCTGTCCCATTCTCACTTTCCACCGTTTATTCTCACTACCTTTCTTTTTCTCTTAGACATGGCACACATACTTATGTTTCTTTGTGGTCTTGCAGGTTTTGTACGCTGCTTCTGGAGGAGTCCCACCCACTTCTTCCATGTTTTACTGTTGTTCGAATAAAGTTACATTTCCATTTATTTGTGTTGTGTTAATAAAAGTTATTATTTTTTGCCAATAAATAACTGAGTGTATGGGTCTTCTATTTCTGACAACACTAGTAGGTTATAAGGGAAATTTTGTTTAATTTTCCGTTGCACCTACCAAATAGAAACCAACTGGCTATTACATAAATGACGACTGTGTAATTGTACAACGGCAAGAGTTCTATGAGTGTATCACTTTATAACACCATGAGTACTGCCCGTGTGATTTCAGAACCAATAATGCACTGCCTATGGCCACCGAGGCTTCAAGAACTGGCGAGGCCCACCCTGCATATTTAAATAAAGCCCCGGAGGTTGCCGATCCCCGGTCTTGAGTTGGCCTCGAAGCCCCCCGAACAATTCGTAACCAATACCCGGGGAGGTGTCGATCCCCTAGTCTGCAAAACGTCTCAGTGCCCTCTCGCGCCTAATTTACATGTGAGATTAAGATCCCCAGTGCTGCAGAGACCCCACAATATAATAATATGATTGGCTCCAGAACATTACCCACCAGTGGGCTCATTTAAATGAACGGGTGAGACCCCGCTTCTTTTTTTTTGCTCCATTTTTACCATCCGGTTCCGCTTTATTGAAGCGATACGAGGTTTTTCTCCTCTCGCTTCAACGAGGCAAACAATAATTTACTATCACAGGGTGCAAGTAATGCTCCCACCCTGTAATAGGAAACATAAATGTCCCGTGCTTGCACACCCCGGGACATTGTATGACCTGCGCCTGGGAGGTGGCACTCCATGGGAACATGATGCTTTGTTTAATACATAACTACAGAATTAGTATAAATGCATACTAACACTACTTGCACACGTGTGGTACAGCAACCAGAGTGTAGTGAAGAGGCAGAGGAAACCCAAAATCAAAAAATATAAATCCTTCCAGAGGTAAGATCACATAGTTTGATCAGTCGACGACCCTGGGATGAGTAGAAACAGATTCACCAAGAAAATGGGTCTTCAGCACACGACCCTGGGATGAGTAGAAACAGATTCACCAAGAAAACGGGTCTTCAAAACAATGCAAGCAAGCACAAAATCTTGGTGAGTGCTGCCTTCTTTTCACCTTCTCCCGCTCGTCGCCAAATTTATGTAGTGAACAGGAAGACAGCAGTGGATCCGATAAGTAGATGTTATGCAGGAAAAGAAGACAGCTTAAACAGCCACCACCAGGACCAGACACCAAAGCATCCGTCTTCTCCAGCACCGTGTACAAACTACCCAAGATTCCCCTCATGACAGCCCTACATTCTAACATTACATACTTACATTATAGTATCATTACATACTAACATTGTACTATGACTTACATTGAAATAGTACACAGAGCACATCACTTTACAGCAATGAGCTCACGGTTTAATCCCCGAATATTCAGACCAGTAGGGGTGAGTAGTTTGCTTCCCTCTCCCTGTATAGTATAAACGCATACTAACACTACTTACAGTTATACTACAGCGGCCAGTATGCTACAGCGCCCACAGCCCATCACTTTACAACAATCAGCTTGGTTTGATCCCAGAGTCTTCACACCGGTAGGCGTAGTACTTCGCTTCCCACTTCCGGTATAGTATAAATGTACAGTAGAGCTCAGTAGTTCGCTTCCCACTCCCTGTATGGTATAAACGCCTACTAACACTACTTCCACAGGTATCCTACAAAAACCAGAGCACATCACTTTACAGCAATGACCTTCTGGTTTAGGCTCTAGGTTTCATACCTGACTGTAGCAGCATCTCATCTCAGCACCATGTCACTCTGAGCAACACCGCACTTTCAGACCGGTAGGTGTGACTACTTCGCTTCGCACTCCCCCACAGAGGTTACAGTGCTCTTATCCTACCGGTTTCCTTCTCTTTTTGTCCTTTTTCCCCCTGACTCGCTTCAATGGAATCACAAAATGGCGGCCAACACTTCCTAGTTGCAAGCGCTCACAGCGCTCACAACCAATAAGCAGCAAGCTCACCATTATGTAAAATAATGTACGTTTGATGCCCTGAATAAAAACAATCAAAGAGTCCAGTTTGTCCCGTCTCAAGCCCACAATCACCAATGGCTCGGACAGGCCCCAAACGCGGAAATCCGCGGTGACTCGGACCACCCATTAGAGAATTCCGTAGGCAGCCCGAAGTCCGGCAGAGGACTTCGGGCTGCCTACGGAATTCTCTAATGGGTGAATGGCAAATCTAGGTCACTTAAAGACAAGTTGGTCCGAAGTAACCTGTCTTCTAATACACTGACAAGTGGCACACTCAAAGATATGAAAGGCTTTTTTCCATGTGGAAAATGTAGGGCCTGCATAAACAGCAAAAGAACTTTGAGTTATAACATTGAAGGAGTAAAAAGACCCAAAAAGATAGAGGAATTCATTACATGCTCTACCACCCACATGGTTTACTGCTTGCTATGTCCATGTGGGCTGAGATATATTGGAAGTACCATCAATAATGTCAAAATGCGCATCCTTGAACACCAACGCGCCATAATGAACAAAGATAGCAATTACCCTGTTGCTCGACATTTTGCCCTTAAGCATCAAAGCAACAGGGAACTGCTACAATACTTTGGGTTAGACCATGTACCCGTAAATCCTAGGGGCGGAGATAGAGTGCAAAAATTACGACGACTAGAGTCTCGTTATATTATAGATTTGCACACTAAGACACCACATGGTCTTAACAGTGGAGAAGAATTGATCGTGCACCTTGGAAGATGAACCAGGATGCATCCATTTCGTCCTCCTGCATCACTGAGCCTTTTGTCATTTAAAAAATTCTGTGTAATACTTGAAAATTTAAAAACTTTTTTGAGTTTTGTGGGTAATTTTGACCTTTTGAAATTTTGCCTTTTTTCTGACAGCCATAAATTGCCCCATGAGATGCATCCACAAATAGCACTGAAGTATTAACTTAATACATGTCTTATTGAGGACAATTTAATGCCGATACATGGCGTAATATGAGAAATTATCCTTTATCAATGTGTAGATAAACAGTAACCAATTTCCTTATATTTATATTTATCAGAATATATCTAGGGAAAATAGCGCCATTTGTAGGCGAGATTCTGCATCAAGGCCGAAACACGGCGGAATTTGTGGGCACTGCTGTAATTTGACCAGTACGGCTGTCTTACTGTTTAAGGAACACATGATAATGGACATGTATATACATGTATGTTACTATTGGTTTCATATCTGCTATTGTGGTAATATCTATAGCATTGAGGCAAAACACGCTGTCCGAATTTTTATGAATGTATTACTATGTCAAAATGTCAGCAACTAATACGTTGTTTACACCGTTACAAGATGGCCGCCGTAGAAACAGTACCTTACTGGGGCATTTATGCCCGTCATTTGTTTTTGCTCTGTTTTGATACGGCGGAAGTGACTTTAATGAATTAGTCTTTTAAAAATATCCACGCGCAGCGCTTTCAATTAGACACTGAAGAAGGAATTTCTGAAACGCGTCAGTTTGCTGTTTGGTCTATCTGCTGATTAAAGACTAACTGATACGAAGCTCCCCGTGAGTGCTGAACTTTGTTGCAAGGACTTTGTTGGAAGCGTTTGTATTGACAACGCGGGACACCGCCGCGTGGTAGCACCCGCCTACGAGTGCCTTGGCTCATCTGGTGTGACTTGGTAGCTGTATGTATATATATATATATATATATATATATATATATATATATATTCACTGAAAAAACCATAGGTTTCACACATGTTATAGTTAGCGGAAATTTTACTGATAAAAAACCAATGAAATTCCCCCGTTATAGTTAGTGCAGGCAACTATAACTCACACGACCGCAATCCTCTGCTGATGCTAATACTGTATTTAGACACTTATTTGCCCATGTCTTCTTCCATACATTTTTAGCTATACATATATTACAAATATTTTTTTTTCATAAAGACACATATGTCATCAGCAGAAGATTGCGGTCGCGTGAGTTATAGTTGCCTGCACTAACTATAACGGGGGAATTTCATTGGTTTTTTATCAGTAAAATTTCCGCTAACTATAACATGTGTGAAACCTATGGTTTTTTCAGTGAATTTGCAAGGTTTTTTAAATGCTAATTCCTAACTATAACGTGTGTGAAACCTATGGTTTTTTCAGTGAATTTGTACGTTTTTTTAAATGCTAAGTTACTTTACGCCATTCGTTGCGTGCGCGCCCACTTAACGCAGTTCGTTCCGTGCGCGCACAGTGAGCACGCGGTGCGCTTCGCGCACCACGCGCCCACTTTACGCAGTTAGTGCCGTGCACGCACGGTGGGCACGCGGTGCGCTACGCGCACCGCGTGCCCACGTTACGCTAGATGGGCCATGTACGCACGATGCACTTCGCGCACCGTGCGCACATGGAGGACATATGATGCACTTCGTTTTGAAAGGTAATATTTTAATTTTTCGTAGTTTTTATAAGGCATGCACAAATGGTGCCCTTCGGGCACCATTTGCACACGGGGTGGAGAGAGTGTGGATAATTTTTTTTTTTAATTTTTTTTTAAAATATTTTAGTTTATCTCATCTGTTATAAGCCATGCACCATAGGTTTCACACATGTTATAGTTAGCGGAAATTTTACTGATAAAAAACCAATGAAATTCCCCCGTTATAGTTAGTGCAGGCAACTATAACTCACGCGACCGCAATCCTCTGCTGATGCTAATACTGTATTTAGACAATTATTTGCCCATGTCTTCTTCCATTAAATTTTAGCTATACATATATTACAAATATTTTTTTTTCATAAAGACACATATGTCATCAGCAGAGGATTGCGGTCGCGTGAGTTATAGTTGCCTGCACTAACTATAAAGGGGGAATTTCATTGGTTTTTTATCAGTAAAATGTCCAGCTAACTATAACATGTGTGAAACCTATGGTTTTTTCACTGAATTTGCAAGGTTTTTTAAATGCTAATTCCTAACTATAACGTGTGTGAAACCTATGTTTTTTTCAGTGAATTAGTACGGTTTTTTAAATGCTAAGTTACTTTACGCCATTCGTGGCGTGCGCGCCCACTTAACGCAGTTCGTTCCGTGCGCGTATGGTAAGCGTAATCGGCGATTTTTCGTAAAAAAATAAAAATGATTTTTTTGTCCTTGGGGGATGTTTGGGGACACATTAATCAAGGCTAGGTAGTTAGGAGCTGTCTAAACAGTCCCTTTACATGTTTTTTGCCTTTGTTTTTCCTCCCCCCCCTCAGAGTGCGTTATATTTCTGTAGTTAGGAGCTGATGGATGATATTCAACTATCAAATTTACCAGCAGCAATACTAAACAGAAGCCTCATCTCCCTTTTCTGGATGTGCTACTCACCATTCATGAACACAAAATTACAACTGATCTGTACCACAAGCCTACAGATGCTCATTTGTATCTAAACTGGACTTCATGTCACCCACACCACACTAAACTGAGCATCATCTACAGCCAAGCACTCAAAATAAGACGCATCTGCAGCAATGAGGAAACCTGTAAAGACCATCTACAGGAGCTTGCTACATTATTTAAAAGGCGAGGCTATCCTCTGCATGTCATACAGCAACAAATTGACAAGTCTTTGCAGTTACCCAGAGAAACACTTATTTGGAATACCAACGGCAGAAACAAAAGTGACAGAACTCCATTTGTAGTTGACTATCATCCATCAGCTCCTAACTACAGAAATATAATGCAAAAAACATTTCCCTTACTGTCCACTTGTGAAAAATTGCAAAAGGTTTTTCCAAAACCACCAGTCATTGCTTACCGCAGAGCTCCAAATTTACGATCTCTTATTGTGAGAGCTGAACTCAAGCAAGCTGTAACAAATGCAGGGGTTTATTGCTGTGACTCTAAAAGGTGCATCACGTGTGAATATCTTTTACAAACATCATCTGTAACTAGTTCTGTTACGAGAAGGACCTATGCAATAAGGCAGCATCTTACATGTCGCTCAACATGCATTATTTATGTGATTCAGTGCCAACGGCAAAGCTGTAAAAAACAATATGTAGGCCAAACAGTGAATGACCTCCGTACACGATTCAGGAACCACAAATCTGCAATAATTGATAAGAAAATTGACCAGCCTGTAGCCAATCATTTCAACCTTGTGGATCATTCACTATCAGATTTGAAGATTTTCCCCGTGGAACATGTTTCAAAGGAAGAACTACTGGACTCCAGGGAAAACTTCTGGATGTACCGTTTAAAATCACTGCATCCAGATGGACTGAACATTACTGACAACACAACCTGATTACTGCATATCTCAAGAGCTCTCAGGACTGCATTGATTCCACATTCCAAATGGAATCTTCACTCATGATGCTTTTTGAAAATTCAGCTGTGTCATCTGTGCAGCCACAGAGCAAACCATCTTGTACTACCTGAGGAAGGCGGAAGCTGAAACGTTGTAGTGGCAATATAGTTTTGTTCTTTGAGTCACTTCTTTCTTGGATATATATATATATATATATACATATATATATATATAAATATATATATATATATATATATATATATTGCGTTTCGGCCTCCAGAAGGCCTTATTCACATAACATGCATGCGGAGTGCCTCCAAATAATTAAAGTGCCCGTGCATTAACTCGTGACCAAACATATGATAGATTCATAGACATGGAAGAGTCAAGTTAAAATATTTCATTGAATGCTCACCAAACAGCACTCTCTTAAAAACAGGTAAACGAATGCTGGCTTATTGGATATAAATACCCTAAAAATTGATTAAAATATTTAAATGTAAAAGCCAAGTGCATTTTAAGAAGAAAAGGTTTCCTTCATACGAAACATTTATCTACACCTGTTTTGTAAACACATTGAAATGTAATGAGATACATGAAGAAAATAGGAAGTTGTTAAAATCCAGGAATTAATATCCTGCAAATGCAAATTATCAATCTTAATCCTGCCTAAACACGATCCATTAAACACTATGATCTCAGTCTAAGATGGCAATAGTACCTCTACTTCTCAGTGTTCTTTTGTTGTTGTTTTTATAAAGTGCTGGTGCATAGCAATTTAGCCCTAAGTGGGCCTTAGACCTCTCCCTCATTTGTTATGATAACGTGCAAGTGCTCTAAAGTGTCACCCTGTTGTACCAGCCATGGTTCATAACGTGGCCTCCAGGCCCATAGGAATGAATGGGAAGCCAGTTGCCATTACCGAATCGGTAAATACCGATTCTAAAATACCGGCACTTACCGAATCGGTATTTTTTTACCTACATTACATTTACAGATTCATAAATACCGAATCGGTAAAATTCGGTATTTAAGAATCGGTAAATGTAATTTACCTACATGTGGCCCATAATCTTTAAATCCTTTGCATCCAATATGCAAAACGTCACAACTCCTCCATTTTTCTTGACGTCACCAGAAGATCCTCCAATTCCATGGCAGAAGTGGAAGAAGGTTTTCAGTCACTATGCTAGAGTTTGTGGCACCTCCTTAAGTGCAGAAAGGAAAACTTCCTTACTCATGCATTGTCTAGGTTCGAAAGGACAAGAGGTTTTCAAACATCTTCCAGAACTGTCAGATCAAGAAAGTAATTCTTTAAATGAATATGATATATGTATAAAGAAATTAGATCTTCACTATCTTCGTAAAATAAGCACTGTACTGGAGAGATACCATTTTGGTAGGCGCATGCAAAGACAAGAAGAGTCGGTACAACAATACATTACTGTTCTTCGGAAACTAGCATCTACATGAAATTTCGGTAACACACTGGATGAACGTCTAAGGGACCAATTCATGTTAGGTTGTGTACAAGAAAAAACAAGAGATGCGTTGTGGCAAAAAGACAATCCTTCCTTGGATGAAGTCATTGTCATTGCAAAGAGCAATGAACACAGTAAAGCTTGTGTTGACGTTCTTAAAAAAAATGACTCAGGTGAAAAATCAAACTGTACTGAGGTAAAGATCGTAAAACATGATGAGAAAGTAGTCAAATCCAAAACTTCTCAAATATCTGTACCCCAAAAATCGGTCAATGAGAAAAAATTTGAAGGAAAATGTTATAGATGCGGCGACAACGGACATTTGGCTAATTATAAGGATTGTCCGGGTTGGAAAACAATTTGTAAAGTTTGTGGGAAAAGAGGACATCTTTCTAAATGCTGTAAAACCAGCAAACCTAAAAAGAAAATAAGAGAAGTAGAGGTAGATCTATTTGAAGATGATCTAGATGAAATTGTTGTTTCACAAGTACATGAAAATCACTCCGAGGGGCCGTGTGAAGAAGTTTTAGTAAATGATGCCCCAGTAAAGATGCTATTTGATTCAGGAGCGAAAATTACACTGATTCCAAAGTCCTTTTATGAAAACATACTCAAAGATAAAGTCACTCTGTATAAACCGGATGTGAGACCCAAAGGGTATGGAGGGACTACCATTGATCTTATAGGATATTTCGTAGGGACCATAGACTTGAAAGGAAGAATTATTCCTGGAAAGATTTATGTTTCTATGAAAGGAGATTCTCTTATCAGCTGGATACATCAAAAGGAATTAAATATTTTTCTTGATCCAAATGAAAATCCCTCTGTGTGTTTGAAAGAAATTCCTCAGGTATCCTTAGTTAAAAACAAATCAAGTGAATGGATCAAAAAATTCCCTATTCTTTATGGAAATGATTTAGGTTGTTTAAAAAAATATGTTCATCAAATTGTTCTGAAAAAGGATGCTATTCCGAAAGTAGCAAAAGTCAGAAATGTTCCTTTGCTCGTTAGAGAACAAATGAAAAATGAACTAGACAAACTGATTGTGAAGGGAATCATACAGGAGGTAGAAGCAACTGAATGGGTTTCTCCGGTGGTGATGGCCTGCAAGGCCAATGGAGAGGCCCGTCTCTGCATTGATCTAAGAGAACTAAACAAAGCTGTTGTTGTTGATCACTATCCCTTACCCAATATTAGTGAAATGCTGTGTTCTCTCAATGAAGCTAAGCATTTTACTTCGCTGGACCTAACGTCTGCATATCACCAAGTCAAACTCCATAAACTTTCTCAAGATCTTACAGCGTTTGTTAATGTAAAAGAAGTAGAATATCTAGGACATTTGGTCTCACAGGATGGTATCAAACCAAAACCTTCTCTAGTGAACTCCATCTTAAATCTAAGATCCCCTTCTAACAAAGACGAGCTGGTAAAATTCTTTGGCATGGCTGAATGTACCATAAATTTGTACCAAATTTTGCTGAAAAAACTGTCTCACTCCGTACACTTATGAAGAAAAGTAATGAATTCTTATGGTGTAAAAAATGTGAAGAAGAATTCAATTGTATAAAAATTATTTACATAATGCTCATAGTTTAGACAGTTTTGATCCTTCTAAAATGTCGTTTCTCTTAACTGATGCCAGTGCAACTGGCATTGGAGCTGTATTGAAACAAAAGGTAAATGGAAAAGATAACACTATACTTTACATTTCCAGACCATTAAGAGGGGCAGAATTACAGTACTCTGTAATTGAGAAAGAGGCTTTAGCAGTTTTTTGGGCTATACGGAAATTAAGGAAATTTTTGTGGGGGAAGGAGTTTAAGGTTTTCACAGATCATAAACCCCTTAAGGAAGTTTACTCCAATAAGGGTATAGATTTTGTTTCACACAGAGTTAGAAAATGGGTTGTGGCTCTACAAGAGTTTGAGTTTGAAATTTTCCATGTTCCAGGCTCAAACAATATTCTTGCAGACTGCCTTTCGAGACTGGGAGATAAGAACGATGAAGAGGTCAATGATACTGACCTGTTTGGTGGAGAGAGTTTTGATGAAGAAATCAATGTATGTTTAGTTAGTGAGGGAATGATCACAGAAGATGAATGGAGAGAAAATCTTACTAAAGATTCCATTTTACAAAAAGTAATTCATATGGTCAACAATGGTTGGTGTCACAAAAATGTGTGTGATGAAACCGTGAGAGGTTTCTTTCATGTAAAAGATGAAATGGCTGTTTTGGATAACCTTCTCTTACGTGGCAGTAAACTAGTACCTCCTAACCCTTTAAGAGATAAACTGTTGAGTAATGCGCACTCTTCAAACATGGGAATTGCAAAAACAAAGGAAAGGCTAAGAGAAGCATACTGGTGGCCTGCTATGGACAAGCATGTAGAAAGGGCGGTACGTGATTGTGTTGATTGTTGCAACTCTGACAAATCATTAAAATGCAGGACTCAACCTATGGGTATTAGGCAGCAGGCTGCTAGACCTTGGTCTGACATCTCCATTGATATCTTAGGACCAATAAAATTAAAATCAGAAGATCAATACATTATAGTATGCATTGACTTGTATTCTAGATGGCCAGAATTCAAAATTGTTAATTCTATTGAATCTGGTATTGTAATTGAATTTTTAAGTGAACTATTTGAACATGAAGGGTATCCAAAGACAATCCTGTCAGATAATGGAGTACAATTCATATCTAATAGCATGCAATCGTTCCTAAAAGAGAGGGGAATTACACACAAGAGAGCTGCGCTCTATCATCCACAAAGTAATGGTGTGGTGGAGAGGTTCATAAAAGTAATTAAAGAAACAATTCAGCAAGCTCGGTCTTGTGGTGACTCTTGGGAACTTGCAATAAAAAAAAAAGTAAGGGAATATAGGTTTTCACCTCACTCTTCCACAGGTGTCAGTCCCTTTCGTTTGTTTAAAGGGAGAATAGAAAATGTTTCTTTGCTTCCGTGTTGGGTTAGTGACAAAAGATTTTTGGCAGGTAACAACACTGATCCCATACCTGACTGGAAAGAAAAGGAAAAGAAGAAAATGCTTGAACGTAACTCTCACTATGATGTGAGAAAAGCTGGTAAGAAAACGATTGTCCATGTAGGTGATTGGGTAAAGATAAAATCTCCAAGGAAATCTAGTTGTAATTCTAAATTTAGTAAACCTTTTCAAATTAATAAATTATTTGATAACGCCGTTAAAACCAGTGATCACAAAATCTGGAATCTTAGCAGGATTGCTGTTTTGCCTTCCAACATCTCTAAAGAAGGACATATCACAAGTAAATTTGAAGAAGAAATTGTGTCTAATTCTGTTTTACCGAAAGATGTTGTTTGTGATAGACCTAAACGTGTAAAAAAGATTCCTCTTCGTCTACATGATTGTGTACCTTAGTTTTTCTGTATCTTTTATTACTTTGTATTCTTTAATGTGTTTATTCGGGGGGAGATGATGTGGTATTCTTAGTATTAGTGTGTTCTTAGTAAGCCTAGAATATAGAACTTAGAATATGGTAAGGTTGCCTAGAGATGTTTAGAACACTGAATGATGTGCAGAGGATATTCAAATAGGAGAGAAGCTGTTACTCTTGATGTTGTTGGATGAGGTTTCTTCATTTGCTTGTACCTAATAAAACCTCAATGAACTACTTCTGATCTTCGTGTACTTGATGAAGAGGCTACACCTCCACATTTGTCTCCCAGAACTGGGTCATTGCATACCAACGTCCAGTTTCTGTTGAGTATCTTATGCAGAGACTGGTGTTGTTGATTGTAAGTAAGGATAACTCTAGTGGGTTGGTCAGGTTGGTATGCATTTGTGAGGGGCGGGCTGGGTTTCCTAGATAAATTCTCAGCTCTCACAATGGTAGATGTTTTGATGATTGCAATATCAACAATCTTGGTAGGGTAGCCCCTGGCCAGGAACCTATCTCTACTTTCTTGCTGGGCAGTATCACAGTATCAAGCAGTACTGCAATTGCGCCTAATGCGCAGCATTTCTCCATATCGAATGCTGTGGATAAGGTGTCTGGGGTGGTGACTTGTTGCGTGGAGAACTGTATTCCCAGCAGTGGGCTTTCTGTGCATCCTGGTCTCGAGTTTTCCACCACATATGTATACCTCAACATCAAGAAAACATACTGTCTCTCTACTCATGTGGGCTGTGAATTGAAGGTTAAGGTTGTTGCAGTTGATCTGTTCTATGAATTGGAGAGCCCGCTCTTCAGGGCCTCTCAAAATCAAGAACAGGTTGTCAATATATCTAAACCAA
This sequence comes from Triturus cristatus, assembly GCF_964204655.1. NCBI lineage: Eukaryota > Metazoa > Chordata > Amphibia > Caudata > Salamandridae > Triturus > Triturus cristatus. The sequence continues at coordinate 524,088,301 of NC_140584.1, forward strand.
TGTAGCACATAATGTCACAGAGTGTCTGCATGTTGTACCCTGAGAACTTGCTCCTCCCACAGGCCCACATGCAGGCAGGCATATCTGGGGGAGAAGCAAGCCCCTATCGCCACACCTCTGGTTTGCTGGTAGACCTGGTTTTGAAAAAGGAAAAATGTATTTTCCAAACTTGTCGTAATCATGCTGACTAACATCTTGTTGTGTGAGTATAAGAACATTGGTCTTTCATCTAAATGGGGTTCAACAGCCTTAATTCCATCTTGGTGACGAATACTGGAGCAGAGTGACGTAACGTCCAAGGTGATCAGTATGCACTCTGAGTCCCATGTGACCTCACTGATCTTTCCCAGAAAGTCGCTCGTATCCTGCAAATAAGATAGTAGATTTCACATGTTCTTGAAGAAAATAAACCACATACCATGAGGTGTTTTCCATGAGGCTATTGGCTGCTGGTTTGGCTGCATTTTTATGGATTTTAGGGATAAAGTAGAGAATAACAGGATGTTCGTTTTTGAGAAATCTGTTTTTTTCCGTACTCAAGAAACCTGCGCTGTTCCATGCTAGGAGTTTGGCGTAGTAATCATTCCAAGCTAGCTTAACACTCTGCTTGTTGCACCTCCTGTAGCAGTCCTTATCATTCAATTGAGCAAGTGCTTCCTCCATGTAAAGATCTCGTGGCCAAAGCACCACATTGCCTCCTTTATCCGATTGACGTATAATAATGTTGGCTTAACTGTGTAATCTTTCCATCAGCTGGACATAGCAATTGTTCTGCTGGCCGAGAGTATGTTGGGCACATGTGGTAGATTTATAAAGCCTTTTCAGTTCCACAGTCACTTGTTCATGGTAGACGTCCAGGATATCATGTAACATCACAGGATGAAAAGTGGACTTGGATTTGAATGGTGTGCGGATGGTACCACTGATGTAATGCCTGTTTCAGCGTTGTTATGTTCGCTTTGCAAATAGTTTAGGTCCTGTAGCAGATCAACATCCCCCACTGTCAACAGGGATGGACTTTGGATATTTTCCGTTTGTATTGCCAGCTGCTCTTTATTTTGTTTAGCCTGCAGTAGGTGATAGTTGCGTAATTTCAACTTGCGTATGAATCCATATACGCCCATGCATGTTTCCGCATAGTTAAAATTACTCTCGGGACTATAGGACGGTCCTAATGCCAAAATTTGTTTCTCAGCCACACTAAAATTAATGTCAGTTAGATTGATTACTGTCTGTGAATCGATAGGGTGGCCTTGGCGTTTCACTTTCGTTTCCATTTGTCCTTGGCTGCTTTTCGCTGGTGGCTGTGATGCCGTCTTTCATGGTGTTTCTAGTTGTTTCTCCGGTGTTTTGCTAAATTTGAACATGGGGTCGCAGGGTCTGCCGCCTGTCTTGGCGGAGGCAGTCCACTTTCTGGGCGAGGGAAAATTTGGTAAACCCCAATTCCGAGCTGGTTCTTACTTGCTCATTGTTGGATTCACTCTCGACTGCTGAACTCAGTTCTGAATCTGACGTGGAAGCTGGGGTAATGTTGCCTGTGCTGGCTTGACTCATCAGCGGATTACCTCGTGTGTTCCTTGCTTTAACTGCATCATATTTGCGTGCAAAGGTGAAAACCTGGCCGTTTTGGTAATCTAACTTGTCCCGTTGGAATTTATATGCCTTGCGCTTTTTCATCACCTCTTCATCCTTTCGCAAGCGTGTCAGCATGTCCTCTCGATATTTTTTAATGATGTCCGTAGTTTCCAATTTACTTATATTGTTATTTACTTCATCAATCTTTATTTGCAATTCAGCACGATCTGCATATTTAACAAGTATCTGGACCAATTTACATGAGGATTCTCAATTGCAATTCGCCCCATTCTGCGAGCATATTGGGATCCGGGTTCTCGTAGCTTGGCGCTAGCATTATACGTAGCCCCCTGGGAATTCTGCCCACCTCCAAATATCTTGTTAGGGATTTGTGTTCCCACCATTTCGATTGCTCTGCTCTCATCAATTTTTCCAATTTTTTAAAGAGGTCCCTTGAATTAGGGTTGCCTGCTTGTTTCACATTTGTTTGCACACTCATTGTAGACTCCCCAGCCGGGGAATCATTAAACATTTCGCTCGCCGCCTCCTCACGGCTCCGCATTGCGTCGGCGGACATGGCGCGTTCTTATGGGCAAAGTAATTCTGAAAATACGAACACCCAGATAAATGCTGGTGTCCGCATTGTTCACACTCCTCAACCCGGCTCTCAGAGAGTCCCTACCCTCACAAGTTGCCTGGTGTTGCTCAGGTCCTCCGACTCGGGCTCCGTCGTCCGTTGTTGCATTATCAACAATCTTGGTACTTTCTTGCTGAACAGTATCACAGTCTCCAGCAGTACTACAAATGCGCCTAATGTGCAGCATTTCTCCATATGGAATGCTGTGGAGAAGATGTCTGGGGTGATGACTTGTTGCGTGGAGTTGCTCATAGACCGAGCTTTTCTGAATGTTATATCAGGGGTTTTGGGTAGTCGGTCTCCCAGAACCGGATCATTGCGTATCAACCCCGCAGTTTCTGTTGAGTATCTTACGCAGAGACTGGTGTTGTCGATTGTAAGTAAGGATCACTCTAGTGGGTTTGGTATGCATTTGTGTGGTGCAGGCTGGGTTTACTAGATAAAGCCTCAGCTCTCACAATGGTAGATGTTTTGATGATTGCATTATCAACAATCTTGGTAGGGTAGCCCATAGCCAGGAACCTATCTCTACTTTATTGCTGGGCAGTATCACAGTCTCCAGCAGTACTACAAATGCACCTAATGTGCAGCATTTCTCTATATGGAATGCTGTGGATAAGGTGTCTGGGGTGGTGACTTGTTGCGCGGAGAACTGTAGTCCCAGCTGTGGGCTTTCTGTGCATCCTGGTCTCGAGTTTTACACCACATATGTATACCTCAACATCAAGAAAACATACTGTCTCTCTACTTATGTGGGCTGTGAATTGAAGATTAAGGTTGTGGCAGTTAATCTGTTCTATGAATTGGAGAGCCCGCTCTTCAGGGCCTCTCCAAATCAAGAACAGGTTGTCGATATATCTAAACCAATGTAGCACATGATGTCCCAGAGTGTCTGCATGTTGTACCCTGAGGACTTGCTCCTCCCACAGGTCCATATGCAGGCAGGCATAGCTGAGGATAGCCCTTAAATCCAAGGCGGTCAGGAGCCATATCCAAATTCAAAGCCAGGTTAATTTCCCTCTGACCAAAAGAAAGACCAGCTGCTGAAATTTGCAAGCTAGCTAGACGTTTCGTCCTAGGTTTAGTCATGAGGTGTAAGAAGCAAGACTCAGGTCTCATTAAATCATTTTCAATAAATATCACCACTAGCCTGTTCACCACTTTTACTGACTATGGACCTGATGTACATAGCTTTGTGTTAGCAATTATCTAATAGCAAATTTTTGCGATTTAGTATTAGGTAATCCAAAACAGGGATGTACTAAAAACTGTTTAACACTGTTTGACATTCCCAATGGGTCGCAAATAAACTTACCTCATTAATATTATTGAGGTAGATTGGCAATTTGAGACCCATTGGGAACTGCTAAAATCACAGGGCTGGTGGCCTGCTGGGGTCAACAGACCACCATGTCTGTGATTGGTCCTGAAAGGTAAACGGTATGGGTTTCAAAAACAAAAAATAAAAGTTTTCTTTTCATTTTTTAAGAGTAGGCAGTTGTGTGTGAGACCACTGCCTGCTCTTAAAAAAACATTTTTTAATCCAATCAACCATCCAACTGGGAGTTGGTGGTAAAATGCAATATATTTGTGACCGCATTTACACCTTTAACGCACCCCTTCCTAATACCGAATCGCAAACCCATTTTGCGATTTGGCAATAGGTTACCAAATAGGTTACCAAATTGAAATATAGGGTTCTGTACATTAAAAACGGCTTTTTAGGGATGCAAATGGCCTGAACCTGTGAATCGGGACGTTTACAGCATCAAAAAAGCTACATACATCTGGCCCTATATCTGTACAGTGGGCATCAGCACACTATGATGTAAGTCAGCACACTCCACTTCGCAAATTGAGAGAGATGCAAAGTGTTTCTGTAAAACTTCCTAGGTTTCAGATAAGTGCAGGGCAAGAAACTAAATTGGAGTAAATTGAACGACTTATTATGAGACACCAGTATAGACAGTCTAAAAGCCAGTCTAAGTTGTATACCCTTGTCAGATGTTCATCATCATGTGTGCAATCCCATATGCAGTCATCCAAAGCAATCTCTTACGTACCCACGTTCAAACAGTGCAGTCGAGCCTCGGCCTCCCCATTAACACCAAGGATCAGAATACTTTGAGTTTTTGATTTTTGATTCCACTAACCGATGTTCCCATGTCAGCTATGCCTCTCAGACTAGGCTGCCATATGACGGGAATTAACTAAACCGGACATTGAATACTTGCAATTAATGTAAAATCTTGGAGCCAAAATAATGACCTACTCATGTAACCCCTGCACTCTCTTACGTTCATTGGTTGCTAAAGGACGTGCAATTATTGTTTTTATAGTGGTCTTTTAGTAGCCCTATGGTAGTCTTCCCCATATGTTATTGAGGTATTGAACTTAGTTGACCTTGCTGACATCCCAATCCCCAGAATTGTATCATGCAGTGCTTGAGTTTGGATGGGCATGGTTTATGACTTTGTCTCGGCTCTATGAAGCCCTGCAGTTTCAGAGAAAGTAAGAAAGAAAGAAAGAAAGAAAGAAAGAAAGAAAGAGAGAAAGAAAGAAAGACAGAAAGAAAGAAAGAAAGAAAGAAAGAAAGAAAGAAAGAAAGAAAGAAAGAAAGAAAGAAAGAAAGAAAGAAAGAAACAAAGAAACAAAGAAAGAAAGAAAGAAAGAAAAGGATAAAGGTAAAAAAGATGATGTGCCTGTCTGGGGGACACTACCCGTCTCAGAATCCCGGGGGTTTGCAGGATGAGGAGGAGGAGGCGTCCGCTCCTGTCTCTGTAGCTAACTATAAAGCACCGCCACTGGACCCAATGTGTGGGCATAGCTCAGGCCAAGGATGGGCCATGCTCTATCATCAAATTTAGGATAAAGCAGGGCAAGGCCTCCCCTCCTGGTTTTGACTACAAACTGATCAAATGGCCAGCTTTTGGACATTCTTTCAACCTTTTAAAAGCTTCGTTTTTTTTCTTCTGTAAAGATGCGCATTCTGTTTGGTCATTGTTGATTCTCTTGAAGTGGAAAAGCTGACTTACAAAGTGTCTAATTGATAACTGCTTGACAGTTATTTAGCTCAGTCCACACACTTTATCAGGTTGTTGCCAGTTTTATTTGTTTTCTTGTATTGCTAAGTGTACTTCCCTTTTTAGATCTTACGTTTTTGCAGTTCCAGACCCTTCATTAATTTGGTCTACTTTTTTATTAATTATTACCTGCTGCTGATATGGGTAAAAAAAAAAAAAAAGGCCACGGGATGAATCATTACTGAAGGGTATGGCTCCTGCAAAGGGCATCCTGTGCAGAGGGAGAAAAGTAGCATAAATCAGATAGCCCTGCACAGTGCACTTTTAAGAGTCTAACAAATGCTTGTTTAGTATTAAAATGTGGTCTGCAATTTGAGAATTTCTTGGACAATATCACCCCCCTAGCACAATGGCACTTTACATTAAACTCAGATTGGCAGTTTTGACTGATAAATGGCTGAAACCTAGGGTGAGTTCACCAATCTGTCCTGTATGTAATTTGGTGAATGAAAGTGAGGCGCACATGTTTTTTTTGCAGAGGATATTTGAAATCAAGGCGCAAGTGGATCCTATGCTGGCTCCTGTGGATTAGACAATGCAAGACAGCATATAGAATATGAAAATTTGACATAAATCCACTGGTAGTATTTGCAGTTTCTAGCAGGCACATGCATCAAGCTAGGATTTTGCGAATCCTTAATTGAGATTATTAAGGAATTTCAATTAAGGACTCGCAAAAGCGTATGCATGTATGAATCGCTATGAAAATAGCGATTCCTAAGCAATCCTTAAATGCGACTTGCAAATTGCGAATTGCAATTAAGGAATGAATGGGAGATTGCATGCGCAATGTGCGAGTACCAATAGGTACTCGCAAATTGTGCATGCAATTTCAAGGGTGCAAGGGTGTCCAAAGGATACCCTGTTGCACCCCTGAAATTGCTCTGTGCACACATGTTGCGCACACACATGCCCCAAGAGTATGTGTGTGTAACCTACAACTTTGAAAAATGCACTTTAGTGCATTTTTCAAAGTTTTTGCATAGTACCATCAAGTTCAACTTCATGGTAAATTGCGCCCCCTAGTAGCGAAATCGCTATTTTAAAGTGCTTCTTGCATTGCATTTAAGGAATCACAAAATGCGATTCCTTAAATGCAATTGCAATTTAAGAAATCACAATTAATTGCAAATTCTCAAAATGCGAGTGCCTTGAACCTTGATGCATCGAAAACTCCCTTTTTGCAGGTGCAAATGGCCAAATTTTGCAAATCACACCGCTTGCACTTGCAAAAACGGTTGATGCATGTACCTGTACATTCTTAGGATCAGCTTAGTACATTAGAGACAATATTAATTAAGTGTCTAATATACATTATGTACTAATGTACTGTTGTTTTCACGTTGTTTAATGATTATGTGTCTTGAAAATGTTTTTGGAAATACTACATTTTATGTTCTTTTTGTTAATGGATCTGTGATCCAATTGAAAAGAAGGAAAGAAAGAACAAAAGAAAAAAAGAAACAAAGAAAGAAAGCAGTTATCCGCCAGTATAATCCTGTTTCTCCACCTTTATACCCGGGACTTGGTGAATTAAAGATAAATAGCAAACAAATTAGTAAAGATACCAAAACACACAATTTATGGCAGGACAGGCGGCTAGCAATATTCATTAATTTGTATTTACCACTTCAAAGTAGCAAACAGTTTAAATTTCCAAAGTAGAATAAAGTATGACTCATAAAGAATGCCCAGAATATTCAGCCAGTCCATAATACTCCCCAACATTCTAACTTCTTCTTCTTTTGTTTGCTGCTTCTGAGCAGATATGTATATCTTCATCTATTTAAGGGTTATTGAGATGATGAAAAGTTTTGCAGTGAGATTAATGTTTTATCAGGCTTTAATCTAATTTAGGGATTGATAAATTTAATGTAGATTACTAGAGATGTTTTTGAAGCAGAATTATATGTTTAATATGTAGGTAAAAAATATAATTTGAATTATGAATAGAATATTTCAAGAAATGTATGTAAATATACTGTAGAAGGAATATTTTTTATTAGGATTTCTTATAAGCAAATACGAGCATTCGTGTGAATCATAACTCAAAAACCTATTGGTAATGTTTTTTTTCCATTGCCGCAATAGTTTCAGTTCAAAAGAAATTAAAAGCACGTCTTGCGCACTGTCACCACAAGTTTAAGTGCATTTTTGCCTGTGTGTGCTTCGCTGCTTGAAATAGAGCGGGGTCCATCTTTTAAGAAGGCATGCACTGCAAGGGCCCATGGTAAGAGTAATTTTGCCTCTAAGGCTTCAAAGCAACTAATAATACAGGTGGCCAACTTTAAGAACAGCATGTACAGTGATTGAACCATTTTTTAAAGGAATTTGGGTGAACGCTGAGTACCTGTGCAGAGTTTAAAGGAAAGAGCCATTGCTTTCCTTGTTACTGTCAAAGAGGTCAAAAACACACTGAGTGAGTGTGTATACGAGTCACAGTTGCAATTTTTCGACCGAGAAGGAGGAGATTTATTCAAGCTGGGCAGAAATAGAGAATATTTAAGTGAGAAAGCCGGGAAAGGGCGCGGACGCGCGCAGCGGCGCCTGCGGCTAACCGGTGCCTCCGCTCTTTTATTCACTTTGTGCTAGGTAATATATTGTGTGTGAATTGTTTTACTTTGCAAAACGAGTCGCTGCTTTTAAATCAATACACTCTCTGTACGTTTTATCTATTTCTGCTGCTATATTCATCTCCGAGCTTACCTGCCTTTTAGTTTACTGCCTAGACCCCGTTTCACCACGGCTCGTGCCGATTGAGCGGAGGGTCGGCTGGCAGTATACACTTCCTGTCCCTGGAAGTGGGAGGTTAGCGTTCTAGCCTTTCGCATGTCATCTTTACTTAAACTGGGAAAGGACGCGGACGCGCGCCTGATCGCTGCCAGACGCCAGGACCCCTGGTCTTTTAGGAAATTTGCATCCCTTTGTATAGTCTGACACCATCCTAGAACCACCTTGCCGGTGACTGTCAATATGACGATCCTAAAATATTCGAGGAAAGAACTTATAGAACTAAACATCACTGCCCCTCTTAACTTAGACGATCACGCAGTAAGTCTCAGCACAGTCTCAAAAACTCTTTACATAGTCAGACCTGAAAAGGCCGCCCCCTCTCGTATTAAAGATGGAATAACTCCCCGGCAACTTAGTGCTACCTATTTGAATGCCCGCTCTATTCCTAAACATTCCACTGAGCTATGGAACCTTTTAGATCAAGAGGCCCCAGATATCTGTTTAATTACAGAAACCTGGCTTCACGAACATGCTCTGCCAGACATACATGTTGCTTTCCCCCCCCAATATAAAATAATCAGAGCAGACAGGACTCAGACAAAAGAAGGGGGCCTGTGGAGAGGTGTGGCTCACTGGTTAGAGGCGGCAGACCCATAAGCAGAGAATCGGCCAGGGACCAGGGTTCAATTCCCGACGCGGCAGGGTCGTGGACCAGGGTCAAAACAGACTTGATAATTCTCGCCTCGGTACCTACTCAAACCAGGAACACACTCGGCAACTCTGGGCATTAAGCTTGCCTCATCTCTACAACAGCCCCCCACAGATGCCGGGGATGCCTGGTTTCACCTAGGAGATACCCAGAAAGGGACCATCTCACAGGGAAAACCAGGACGGGTTCCCCAGTGGTCTTCAGTGCCAGGATACTCCATGGAGTCACAGTGCGCTTTACAAGTACACCCACATTTAATAGCGACTGCTAACGATCTTGACTTAACTTTCTTAGAAGCTCATGCTGACAATCACCTAGAAATCTGTATTTTTAAGATTAAGGGTTGCCACAATGGATCCTGGAGGGGGGCTTTAATGTATCGTCCCCCCAGACCAAAAGGTGACTTTTCAGATAAATTATTGGAACTTTTAGCTCCTCACGTTCTGGCATCAGATAACTTTCTTTTGATTGGGGATTTTAACTGTCATGTTGATATACTGTCTAATTCCGATGCAGAGAATATGAGTATCCTAGGTCTTACCCAACTGGTACATGAACCCACGCACACTGCTGGTCATACTCTTGACCTTCTTTTTACTAATCAGCCTGAGATAACTGTACTATCTCCTGTTCCTGATCATTATCTTCTAAAAATTTTAATTCCAAATATGTTAATAAAAAAGCCCCTGAAAATCGATTCCTCCTTACGAAGACCTTGGCGCAAAGTCACCCTGCCTCTCTTTTTAGAACACTTCCCCTGTGACCTAATTAGCCCTGATATGGGTGTAAACCAGACACTACATATCTTAGAGGAGGCAGTTTCAACTGTACTGGACATAATTGTTCCTTCGGTACAGGTAAAGACCAAGATAAGAACTGCTCCATGGTATACTGACCAAGTCAGAGCTACAAAGACTATTTGTCGTGCAGCAGAATGCAAAAGGCGTAAGAGTAAACGCTTTGACGACTGTACTATCTATAAAGAAGCTCATCACAGCTATATGACGGAAATCAAAGCGGCAAAAAAATTGTTCTTAACCGACAGGATAAATAAGGCAGGCAATTCTACGAAGGAGCTTTACCACGTCCTGAAGAAATTTACAATCCCTAGAAACCAGTTGTTTGCACCCGTTTCGCAACACTGGGTGGACTCCCTTTCCAACTTCTTTGAAGAAAAGATTTTAACCATTCACCGGTCTTTGACTCTTTATGATAATAGTTCGGATCCAGCCAATGCGCCTGAGGCCTTCGCTGCCCCTTCTTATCTTCTCGATGAATTTACTAATGTTGACTCTAAATTAGTCTTCTGGGCCTTGCAAAAGATAAAATCCGGTTCTCCCAGTGATTTGATCTCCCTGAAGCTATTTTTAACAATCGCCCCGCACTGGTAGACAACATTACAGATCTCTTTAATAAATCACTTTCAGAAGCTGTTTTTCCTTCAAGCTGGAAGATTGCCTGTGTGAAGCTCATTCTGAAAAAGCCTACAGCTGATCCTAAACTCTTTTCCAACTACCGTCCAATTTCTTTACTCCCCTATTTTGAGAAAGTACTGGAATCCCTTGTTAATCAGCAACTTGTTGTCCATCTGGAGAGTCACAATCTACTGGACCCTTCATAGTCTGGTTTCAGAGCTGCACACAGCACTGAGACGGCACTGGTCGAGGTCACAGACATCAGACGGGCTTTGGATAGGCACCAATCAATTATTCTCGTCCTCCTCGACCTGTCGGCTGCACTTGACACCATCTCTCACAGCATTTTAGAACATCGGCTGTGGGGGATCGGTGTCAGTGGTAAGGCCCTGAAATGGTTCAGAAGCTATCTTTCGGACCGTAAAACCATTGTCCAGACGGGACTCAGTATCTCCTCCACAAGACCTGTCACGATGGGAGTACCACAAGGTTCCATCTTGAGTCCTACCCTTTTTAATCTGTACATGACTCCATTGGCCCCAGTAATTAGGGCTTACGGATTTGATGTCATATCGTATGCCGATGACACTCAGATCATAGTCACACTGGGTCCTGACCCGAATGAAACCATGGTACGTTTTAAAAACTGCAAGAACCACGTCAACAGGTGGATGAAGAGTAACCATCTTTAGTTGAACGGTATTAAATCTGAGATTATGCTTTTTGGGAAAGCGCCTGAATACTGGTCGCCTGACTGGTGGCCTTCCGATCTTGGCACTGGTCCGTTCCCCAAAGAGGTAGTTCGTAATCTGGGTTTTCAAATGGACAATCAATTGTCCATGAGGGCCCAGGTTAATCATATTATTAGTTCATGCTTCGGAATAATGCGCACATTGCGGAAAGTTTTTAAATGGATCCCCTTGGAAGCAAGAAAACCTTTCATTCAGTGTCTTATTACCAATCGAATGGACTACGGTAACGCACTGTTGAAGTCCATTAATGAAACCTCATTAAATAATTTGCAGACTCTACAAAATATTGCGGCTAAATTGATCTTGAACTTGCTCCATCGAACATCTTCTGCCCCATGTCTCAGAGCTCTACACTGGCTCCCAGTGAGAAAGCGTATTCTCTTTAAGGTCCGATGTCTTACGCATAAGTATCTCTACGGGAAAACTCCACAATGCTGGTCCAAAAAACTTTGCTGGTACAAGCCTCAGAGGGCACTCAGGTCCAGTACCAAGTCTCTGCTTACTCCCTTCAGAATATATACAACTAGACAAGGTGGTAGATCTTTTTCGTATCTAGTCCCGGCTTCCTGGAATAAACTGCCTGTAGACCTACAATCCATCCCCATTCACAGCTGTTTTCGGAATAAGCTGAAAACATGGCTGTTTGATCAGTAATTCTCTTCTGTCACTCCGCACCAGAGCCACTGCAAGCGCCATGAGACTCTTCGGAGTGATATGTTTTGCGCTATAAACATGCCTCTGACTTGACTTGACTTGACTTGAGAGTGAATTGATTTTAGTAAGAGTAGAAGTTTTTTACTAGGTAGATTTCAGCTGTGGTTAATTGTTTCACTGTGACAGAGGAGCTAGGAGTACAGTCAGAAGTTAGACATAGAGATATTGTGAGGGAAGAGATAAAGGAGACTGTTCAAGAGACAGCTTTGTCTTTGTTAAAGGATGATAGAAAGAGAAAATTAATAAATAATAAGGAGGAGGAGTTTTGGTCTATGTCGGAGGACAGCAGCAGTTTCTTTATTAGGCTGGGACAGTATACTGTTTTGGTAAAGAAAAAGGACAAGAGATGGACAGGCCTTTAAACTGATTTGTAACTTAATGCCATTTCAAAATGGAAGGTAGACACATGTTGAGAGACATTTTACAGGAGTCAGATTGGATGACAAAATGAAATCTGAAAGATGCCTATTTTACAGTTCACATGAATAAGGAGAGTCAGAGGAATCTTCAATTCAGCAGGCAAAGAGTATTTTACCAATCCAAGTGTCTTCCGTTTAGACTTTCGTCAGAACCCGAGTGTTTCACAAAAGTCTTAATGCCAGTTGTAGGTTTTTCACAGAAAAAAAGGCGTGAGATGGATTGTGTACTTAGTCGAGATTGTTCTAATGAGTCATGAGCAGGAGATTTTAAAAAGTCATCTGGTGTTAGTAAAGAATCTCTTATATAAGGATTGGGGTTCATTATCAATATGGAGAAGTCAAGTCTTCAGCCTTCAGTCTCTAGAGTTTTTGGGTTTTGTAATAGATACAATGAAGCCTCAACTATAGTTGCCAGACAGAAAGATAAAAATGTTAAGGAAAGAGGTATCCCATTTAAGCATAAAGAAGATGCTGCGGGATTTAGCTCATCTAATAGATCTCCTTTCTTTGTCAATTCATGCAATTTTTCCAGGTCCATTATATAACAGAGTTTTGCAGTGCCAAAAAGCGTTAGGCTTGTCAAAGGGTCTTTGGTATGGTGACAAAGTGAAGATGACAGAGGAAGTGAAGGAGGAGTTAACCTGGTGGTTGGAAAATGTAGAGGCTTGGAATAGACGAGCATTTTTTGACGTAGTGCCGGATTTTGTGTTACAGTCGGGTTTGAGCAAATTTGCCTGGGGAGTTGTGTGTTTGGGTCAAGAAACAGGAGGACAAGTGAGGGGGAAGGAAAGGGAGGAACATATAAAAACATTGAAAATAGCTCCTGGATTGTTTGCTCTTCATAGTTTCAAAGATCAAGTGATGGGAGGTTCAGTGTTGTTGAGAATGGACAACATAACTGCAGTCACTTATATAAACAAGTTAGGAGAAAGCAGGTCCTAAAAATCTGTGTCAGATTGCGAAGGAGTTATAGGGGTATTGTCAGATGCACATGATGCAGGTAACAGCTCAATATCTGCCAGGAAAAGAGAATATTGTAACAGATTGGAATTATCGCAATTTGAGAGATGGCAGCTAGTGGAAGTTGAGAGAAGATTTGCTCAACAAGACTGAAGCAGCTTTGTGTCCAAAACAGGTAGATTTGCTCGCTTCCCATCTAACGTGTCAGAAGAAGAAAAATTTAAGTTAGAGGCCAGATCCAGAAACTGCAGCAGTGGATGCATTCACTCAAAGTTGTCTAGATCAGAAAGGGTATGCTTTTCCTCCTTTCACGATGATTCAGAGGATGTTGGTACTAGTGAGGAGACAGAAGTGCCAAACAGTCTTAGTAACACCTTTTTAGGTGACACAAATCTCCATCAGTGCTGGAGTTGACTATAGAAATACCTTTTTTTAGTTAGTGCTCAGTAGGGATGCTGACAGGAGTAGTAGGGAAAGAGCATCCTTTAGTGGAATGAGACATGCTCAACCCTCTAGTTTGGAATATATCAAGAAATCAGGAAAATGTGTTGGTCTTTCGCAGGAGGCTTCAAAGCTTCTCAATTAATCATAGGCACCAGATACAACGGAAAGATAAAAAGGAGCATGGAAGGTCTGGGTTCGTTGGTGCCTGGAAAGGCGTTTGGATCCAGTGGAAGCTGATGAGGTAGTTGTAGCAAATTTTTGGGCGAATTTGTTATCAAAAGGTTTTCCATATGGGACCATTAATAGTTATAGGTCAGTTGTATATGTTTATATGTAGCTACCTGATGGTGAAAGACCTAAAAAACTAACAAAATATGTTGGGGCTGATTTATGAGAGGTTTGCGCTGCAGGAGCATCACATTTTTGAAGCTTCAGTGGCACAAGTGTCTCAATCCTATCCATGAGGTGAGGTAAAGTCCACCTGCGTGGATTTGCATGGCCTCATAGATTTGGAGTAAGACAAAGCAGCGCAAGTTGCTGCGTTGCCTTACTCTATGTCAAATTGGCGTTCCATAGGCATTGCATTGCATTCTGCAGCACACATAGAAAGAGGAAACCCTCTCCCAGGATTGTGTTTGTCCAGGAAGGTGCCACAAAAACAATCCTGCCTATGTTGGCGCTAGGCAGCAATTTGTGCGCCAACGCCGAGGAAAAGGACAGGAATGCGCCATATTTCACAAATATGGTGTATTCCTGCCCTTTCACATTGGCCTGGGCAGCGCAGTAAGAAGACTTGCGGCACTGCCCTACGCGAATGCCTCATAAATGAGGCATGTTGTTTTTAACCACACCTTTGACCACGCCCCCACGCTCACTGACCTTTGGTTTGCTAAACATTATTTAATTTAGTTCCCGAATGTAAAATTATTTGCTGTGGGAATTGGGGGCATTTATGGTTGTCAGTAGTTGCAAGAGCAGCTGGCTCAGGTAAGCGCGGTGGGACGGGCGGGGTGGTCGGTCAACAGATGACAGAATAGGTATAATTAAATAAATAAATAATACCTATTCTGTCGGCTTCCCTTCCCCTGCCGCGCCCTGCCTCACCTCACCATGCTTACCTGAGCCAGCCGCAGCTGGCTAGTTGGCAATGATGAGAAGGACCAAGTTCTAGAAATTTTTGTCAACATGGGGTCCTTACGCCTAAATCTTTTTGACAGGGGGGTCTCGGCATCAAAACATTTAAAGTCCTCTGGCCTAGAGTATGTTGAAGTCCATTTTTTAACCAAAATGTAAGAATTATCGATATTTTTGTGTGTTTGGTTATGTGAAGGAGTATGAATCTAGAATGCAAAAATTCAGAAGTGATGGTGTAACTAAGCTATTAATTTCATCCGTAAAACTATATAAAGCGGTTTCAGTGGCTACACTTGCTAGATGGGTGAAAGAATTTATGAAGGAAGCTGGTTTTGACATTGATAGATTTGAGTCATGTTCAGTTTGAGGAGTGATTGCTTTTAGGGTTTTTATAGCAGGGGCTCGATTGGAGGAGATATTGAGAGCAGCGGACTTGTCAGATGCTAAAGTTTCTAGAAAATTATATTTTAAACCTGTGGAGCATGCTTCAAATTTCACTTTTCGAGGCTTTGAACATGCATAATGCTAGCCTCCTGTCTTGCAATAAAATTCTGATTCTCATAGCTTTAGTGATTGGAGAATCGTAGGTCTATTAAAGACGAGGAGGCTAGTATTATCCCACCCTCCCTTCCTGAATGCTTAAGAGGAGGGAATAAGGTTGATGGAACAAGCTGATGGATTTATGAGTATAAATAAAAAAAGTGTTAGAGATTTAGGATTCAAAGAAAGAAAACTGTAATGTTTATCTCCGAGTACAAGATTGATGTAGGTACATATGTTACAGGTTATGTGTTTTGATTGTAGATTCATAGAAATGTCTTTGGGCCCTTTGGAAGCAGACAAGGACTGGATAATAAGAGAAACAGTGCCAAAAGAGGGAGAAGCTAGAATGTTGGGGAGTTTCATGGAGTGAATGTCCTGGATATTCTTTCTGAGTCATACTTTGTTCTAGTTTGGAACTTTTAAATGTTTGCTGCTTGACAGTGGTAAATAAAAGTTAATGCATAATGCTATCTTAATTTTCTTTAATAAAACCACGATTCTCGAATCCCTAAAGCTATGATAATAAGCATTCTCTGCTGACCTCATGAGTTTGGTGGATATCAGCCTTCTCAACAGACATCTAAAGTAATTTCAGTTTTGTATATTTTTCATTCATATTACTTTTGTTAATTCCCACCTTTAGGCCTATTCTTGAAATGTTAATTTGCAGCCAGCCACATCTCTGTAGCATACAGGATGATTCAACAAATTACCCCCTAGACAACTCACAAACTATGCTAGTAGGTCTCTAACCTGTTATATAATAGATTCAGCTTTCCAATTGTGATTTCAGATTACTATCTATGAACTCTCCCTCACCATTTCCCTTCTCAAACACACACTTGTAGATGAACCATATATCTTGTGATAACATTTTCAGGCTGCAACACATGATGACGGTGTGAGCTGGGTAGCATGGCACATATATGTCCTTGAAAATATGTTATTTAAGCATAATAGCCCACTGCAGAGAGCAATAATGGCTTGGAAAGCATCTGATCCTCAGTTACAGGCCCAAGCTACATGCTTGAAGAGGGAGAGGTCCTTGAACAACCAATATAGCCCAGGCAGAAGGTTTATAATCCTAATAGACCATTCCACCGACCAATGGCAGAATGCTTTGAAAAATACAGATAAAAAGACAAGCAATGTAATTCTGGAGCTGAAGGTCCAAACCAGGCATTACTGACCCTGCCCTGTGCCCCTCATTTATTGACTTCAATTGAGCACCAGGCATTCCAGTATTTAAATGATATTTCAAATGCCCCTGAAAGTGTAGCTACTGAGAATGTATAAGGTTGACATATCTTAAGTGGATGGTTGCTGGACCTGTGAGAATACAAATGTGATAAAGCAGACTGCTTCTCGATTCTGTGATGTTTCCAATTCCCCATTAGTCCCTAATGTGCTCATGTAGTTTGTGTAATGCATTCTCTTCAGCCAGAAATGTGAAAAGATAATGCATTGATTTTGACACATCATTCTAATAAAAAAAAATCGATATATTATATATATCAGCATCCCTTTATTGTTCAATGACTCCATTTATGGTGTTTTGTCAATTTACATTAAAACTGGTTTCTGCTGCAGTCAATCTAAATCCATTACCTAATAAACATTTCAGTACTGTACCTCATACAGCATTTGGAGAACACTGAACATCAGAAGTGTTCAAAAGACTGATTAATAAAACATAATCATGAATAATTCATTCTACATTTTTAAAGTAGGGCTTCCAGTGTAATTAGTCAGAGTGCGATGCCCTGTCGCTTCTGGTATAGGTTAGGTCTGTAACTATCATGATCTGATATATTCATGTTGTTGCCTGTTTTTACTGTATTTCTTTTAGTATGAAAGTTCATACCCAGAATTTGGAATTATTTTACGGACCAAAACATTAGAAGAATGAACCACTATGACATCTTTGAGTTTATAGAAAATACATGAACTGCGTGAATTAATTAAATGTGGAACTATCACTGAGTGCATTTGTGCATATATTTTAGTTTCTCTGCGTGAGTCGGAACAGGGGCAAATCAAATGAAGCCACGTGTAATTCAGTTTTGTTTTAGGGGGCAGTAAGCAAAACGAAACAGAAAGAGTATATACAGTGAAGAAAGTGGCGCTGACCCATTTGAAATCAAACTGCTCCTTACAATGGGCTCATTAAAATGGTAGCTTCTCTGGAGAAGTTTGTGAGAAAGGGTTTAATAGTTCAAACTGGGCTCCCTTCTGAGGGTGGGGCTACTTTGAGCACACTGTCTGTAATGGTACAGACAAGCTAAACATGCAATACAATGAGTCTCGAGTTTTCAGCAGTGGCTTTAATTGCTTCAAGTATTTCCACCCATCCCTGTTTTGCTGTGTAAATGTGGTAGTGGACGTTCAGTTAGGGACATACCATGAACTCATAAGTAACATAAGTCTACATTTTGTATATATATTGATGATTGGGTTTGAAATAAAGAACGCCGCTAGTACAAAACTGAAACCCTGCTCACTGTGACCATTAAGCAAATCACTTGAAATCTCAATGTCAGTGTTTGGTTGTTGCGTCCCACTCTTGCCAGGTGTCTAATATCCTTCCTCAAACCAAACTACTAGGTAAAATGCATGTATCATAACATACTTTATATAATGCATTCAAACTATTAAAAACAGAGCCACTGCATATATAATATTATCAAGTAGACTCACTGAATTTGTTTGTTGAAGTGAGATGTATAGTACTAGCCTGAACCTGGCAAAGAGGACTTAGGGGATGGTTTATATTTAGTCGGAAGGCCCACCGTTCCGCCACCGGGATGGAGCAAAATATTCTCTCTCCATGATGGAGGAGTCGCCTGCCTAATTTATGAATGACCGCCAAGCCGGCAGTCATTTATAAAAGTTTTGACAGGAACAACCGTCACAGTGGTGCCTGTCAGTGCATTGTACTCTGTGCTACGGGGCTGGGTCAACATGACGCCAGCCTGTAGAACAGAGTATTTGTAGTTTGTTTAGAAATAGAAAATCCCGAAATTGATTTTTTTTTTTGTATAAAAAACTTAATTCTCCCTCCGCCATGGACGTCTTCTCCAGTGGCCGAGGGAGCATTATTATAAATTTACTGTTCCTACCAGAAACAGTAAAATATTTCTGTAAGTCCACCCATCTAAATTGGGTGGGCAGACATATAGCCATTTCTCCACAGTCCGTATACCCCAGGGCCGTCGGAGAAGGTTTGCCCATGGTGGAGACAGAGTACTCTGTACCATTGCCAAACTGAAGGTCTGCCCACAATTAAATCGGTTGGGCGGACCTTCATGTTGGATGTATGCATACTCCATTCTTGTTGCACTGGAGAATACATACCACCAAAATATAAACAACCCCCCCCCCCACCCCCCTTAGCCTTCTATTGTCAGTAAATTGAACGCTGTCATTTACATTGCTTCAGAACAGCAGACATGGGGACTATAGCCCTACCTAAAACAATTTATTATATGCAATAAGTTAGTACGAGTCAAGGTAAAATGTAACCCCGAGTACCATCTAAAGGTGGTACCAAATTCCTGGTAAAAGACCTAAAAGATTTCAGTGTTTTGCCAATAGGTAAAATATAATTTGGCCTAGAGTGCACTAAATTCTCACACCTTTCTTGATCACAACAGACTGCTGTTAACCCTACTCAAGAAATGCACTGATAAACAAGCATTGGAAAGGCCAGTAGTTATTTTGTTAGTGCTGTGTGCAGTTTTGGCATACACTTACCATAACATCACACTTATTGTACTAAATTGCAAACACAAATATCTGAAATTGGATGCCACCTAAAAAAGAAATATTTTATTTTTGCAGCATCTTTTTTTCAGGTGCTTTTGTCAGTACTTGCTCCATAGTGTGATTTGTGGATATTTCATGGGCTAGGCAGACACCAGCACACTAGGTGTGATTTTTTGTTGCACTGCAGTGATTGCACTCATTAGCTTTTATTTACTGGGGATGTGTGAGAAACCAGGACCTGTTTACAGTGTCCCTCATGGTGTGCCCCAATTTTGACTACTAGATGCTGGTGTTCTGCCTCTGATTGTGCACTGGGCTCTGCTAACCAGACCCAGCGTCTGTGCTGTGATTAGAAGTTCAAGGTAATCAGGTATAATTACAATTGGTACTGACAACCTACCTGTACATCCCTAGTATATGGTAGGGTAAGTATGCTTAGAGGCACATTAGATTTAATGTGGTGCCTTCTGTTATTTTAAAGGCATACTGCTTTCCAGGCAGCCTAATCAATACAATTATATGCAAATTCGACTTTGGATACAAAGGCAATTCCAAAGTCTCAAACAACCTTATTATTACATATACAACACCCATTAGGGTTCCCCTAGGTGTAACTATAAGCAGAGAACAACTGACAATTTCATGTTTCCCCATTGTAGCACAATGGCTCCATAGGCTAACATGGGAATACTTTATTAAAGTATAACTATTGAAAGAAAGGAGCTAAAAAGTTACTTCAAGGTATCAAAACTATAGAATAAATATAACAACTTGCCACTGTTAGATTTATTATAACAATCACAGAAAATAAATTATAGAACTTTATATTCTGTTTATGAAAATCCAACCTTCCAGTAGCCATGCTCTGATTGGCCAGCCTCTGCCAGGCTGAGCCAAGCTGTCTTAAGCTGTCTTAATGAGGTGTGACGTGGCCTGAAAAGGCAGGATGGGTTTGTGATAGTCAAACGGGTCTTCAAAGAGGGAATGACAGCTTAGGGAAGCACAGGCTCACCCTCACATCCTGCCCCCCAGCCAGACAGGAGCCCCAGTAATTAGATTAGTGAAGTGGCTGGAGGGGGAGAGCTAGGAAAACGTTGCCACACCACTGGGTTGGCTTAACCGGGCCTACCCCTCCAGGAGAAAGTTTCTCCGTTTTGGGCTTTAGAAGAATAGTGCTTTCTTTGACAAGAATATGCCACACTTTGGAGGAAGCGGTCATACCTGAGGGTGATATCCTGTATCACATTGGTCAAGAGCGCCCCTCCACCCGCTTGACACCCAGGAACAATGAATAAATATGGGAGAGTAGCCAAGCAACTGAGATCCCTGACTGGAAAATTCAAGAGAG
This sequence comes from Triturus cristatus, assembly GCF_964204655.1. Lineage (NCBI taxonomy): Eukaryota > Metazoa > Chordata > Amphibia > Caudata > Salamandridae > Triturus > Triturus cristatus. The sequence continues at coordinate 524,108,532 of NC_140584.1, forward strand.
GAAGGACTGCCCTGCTGAAAACCCTGGTCTGCACCCCAAGTGGACTGCACTCTGAAGGACTGCACCAGCTGCACAATCTGGGACTACAGCCCTAAGGACTTTGCCTGGCTGCTCAAGGATTAAGGAGTGGACTACATGACAACAACGGGTTAACAGAGCTCACTTGCACCATCTTTCCCAAGAAGTCCCCAGCTTGGAGTGCGTCCAGTGGACTTTTAAGGATTTCATCAGCTGCACTGTGGGAATAGTAATCTCAACATCCCAAAGACCAGCTCAGAGCTTGTAAACCATTGGACTGGTGTTTTGGGCACTGTGAACCCACAACACGAACTAAAGCAAAAAGGTCTACAAGCTGACCAGGTGCATTGTGGGCGTTGTAGTCTCAGACCCCAAGAGGCAAATCAGAGCATCTGAACCCTTGGCTGGTGCTGTGGACCACTTTCCTGCATCAATAAACACTTCTGGAAGTACGTTTAAAGAACTTTTGACTTTGACCAGTCCAGCACAAACCAGCTTAACCCTTTGCGCACTATTGTCTTCTATGTGGTAGTTTTACTTTTAATCTGTAAAACTTCATATCCCTCACTGCCTACTTTGGATTTTTGTTGTTTCAGTGTCATTTTATTCATAACAATAGTTCCTATTTTTATAAATTGGTGTTGTATTTTCATTGTGTGTTGTGTCTTATTTATTTACTGTATAAGTGTTTTTAAATGATTTACATGCCTACCTACTAAGTTAAGCCTGCCTGCTCATTGCCAGCTATCAAAGGATGGGCAAGGATATAATTTATTGAGACCTTGATTGGACCTTTTATCGTGATTGTAGCCTTATTACTAGTGGTAGGTACCTACCTAACTCTACTAATAAATGAATTTACAACATTCAGTGTTTAGCAGTGAGTATACATACTTGTGTTTGAATGACATCATACAGTAAATTAATTTAATATCTTTACAAATCCTCTAAATTGACTTGGGGCAAAACATTTGATTTTTGAATTTTTGAAATTTGAGCTAAACTGATTTGAAATCCATCTTTTAGATGTTTCTATAATTGTTTTATAATTGCTATTTCTGATTTGTAAAGTGTTTGTGACACAAAACTATGACTAACATGGAGCTAGATCTGGCTAACCTGAACAAAGTCACTGTGGCTGAACCTAGGGTTCAGTTTAGGTCCAGGGGGCTCACTAATGGCAGCAACATCATGAAGGCAGATTTGGTTAGGTCCCTTAACCCCTTCAGCGCGGCGCGGATTTCCGCGCCACGCTGAAGGTTCTGTGCGCTGGCGGGGCCATGACGGAGCGGTTCCGTCATGCGCACAGCGCAACCGACGTGCATGACGGAACCGTTCCGTCATGCGCGTCGAAGGGGTTAAGGCCTGGGCACAGGCAGCTCCAGAGAGTGAAGGGGAGGCTGAGCCCTCCAACAACCTCCTGGAGGAGGTAGATGAGGAAAACATGTCAATTACTTCCAGTACTAGGTTCATACTTCCAATCTAGGGAGGGAGGCTCTCCTCCACCAGAGCCAGGGCTTGGGGATAAACAAAAGCTGCATGCTTAGTTAGCTTCCATTGGAAGTTGGCCGTTACTGGTAATAAGTGGGTATGGTGGAAGAGAGAAGAAATGGTAGCAGTGACAATGAAGAAGATGCTAAGATTCCCAGGGGTGGTGGGTTTGATCCCAGGCTTCCCAAGGAAATATTTACCATGTATGTAGAGGGGGATGACATTGACAAACGTTTGACTACATTTGAAAGGGCCCTTAAGATGAGAAGGGTCCACTCTAAGTATTAGGGTTCATTCCTGTGGCAATTGATTCCAGTAGCTGGGAACGATAGGCTCCTGACCCTACAGGGGGGTGAGGACAAATCTTACTCCCACCTGAGGCAATGTTTAGTCAAGAAATTTGGTCTGACCCCAGAGCAGTACAGGGTGAAGTTCAGGGACAACCAGAAAGTTAACACACAGCCCTTGGTGGATTTTGTGGACATCTCAGTGAAGGCACTAGAGGGCTGGATTAGGGGTAACCAAATTAGTACGTATTAGGGGCTGTACAATTTGTTGTTAAAAGAACACTAATCGTATTGTTTTCTTTCTTTTCCTTTGCAGGATGAGGCCAATGCTGTGCCATGGAACCTTTGGAACCAGATGGCTAGGCAAGAGGAAGACCTAAGGCAGATTCCATTAGACTTTGAGGGGTAGAGACCTCTCTATGTGAATCCTTATGCAAAACATTTCTACTGGAGTCTTTACTATGCTGACACCTTCTCTCACTTCTGAATTTCCTTGATACCCTGGGGCATATCTACAAAAAAATGATGCAGGGTGATGCTGGATGTAATTTACCAGTGCTGCACTAAATGATTAAAACAATTCACAAGGACACCCATGTGTTTTCTCTTGCACTGGTGCTAAAAAAGCTTGCCTGGTGCCAATGCAGACACCCTTGTACCATGGTGCAAGGGTGACTTTGTGGCAGGGATGGTTGTTTATGTGCAGGAAGAGACACATTTGCACATAAATAACCAACGAGGAGAAATAAAAGTATTTCTTCTCGTTACACCACTCTAGCGCCTGCTTTTCAATGGTGTTCATTTTTGGGGCTGCCTCAGATTTACACATCCTTGTAAATCTGAGGTGCTATCAAAAAGCAATGGGTGTTGCGCTGGAACGTCCACAGCAACACCCATTGCACACCCCTTTGATGTAAAAACTGCACAAAACGGGACAATATTTACAGTGCGGCATTAAGCGATGCAAAGTGGCTTAACGCCACATTGTAAATATGGAGCAGGGCATTACGCCAGCGGAGCGTTGCAAAAAGTGATGCTCTGGTGGCACAATGCTCTTGGAAATATGCCCCCCTATTCTACGAACCATCCTTATTCTAAACTTAGAGCCTCAATTAGATGACTTTAGAACTTATTCATGTTTAGGAGAGAAAATGGGAGTTTCATTAGGGAACACCTATTCCTATTTCTCAGTTTTTGTATTGTTGTGGCAGTGATTATTTAACACTTGATTCTACTGCCTGAGACTGAATCTATTGCGATATTTCAGCCTGTCAGCTGTAATTCTGTATCTTTTTAATGTTCTGTTGATATGCATATAAACTGGCCTGATTATTAACTGGCAATAAAACTACTTAACTTCAATTACTGATTCCTGGTCCCCATTGTGGGCCAAATGGGCTTCACGAAAGTTGAATTTTTTATCATTGCTAACTCCCTTTGTGTCTCATTCAACTTAAAAAGATCCATATTATGGAGATTGTACCTTCAGGCTCTTACACCCAAGCTAGGTTACTCACCATCAGTTTCACATCACTCCGCTTCACCAATGCCATCTGAGTAGCTTGATTTACCATACGATTAGTCCTTTCCACAATGCCATTCGCCTGTGGTTTGTATAAAGAAGTGTGCTTGTCGCCACTTATATAAAGTATAGCAGCTCAAGTGTAAATCCATGGATAACCTTTTTGAGAAACATCCCAAGTGCAGTGCTTCCTCACCAGCCAGAGAGTAACTGTCTGGCTTCAGAATCTCCATACTTGAAACAAAACGTGGAAGCAGAAGTTTGGCGGACTACGATCTTAAGGTTGGAAAAAAGCAGCTAAGCTTAAAGATGCAACAATGGGTAACGTAGGATACTTGAAAAAAAAACCAGCAGAATAATTCTCTCTAAGAGTGCCCTATAACAAGCTGGGTGCAAATGCCTGTTTAAATGGTCAACATTTTTTGTTAAATGCAATAATTAGTGGACTTGTAACAGACTACTTTAGAGCTTGGAATGATGGATAATGTAAATTGCACAGGAACAGGTGCGTAAATCATCATTTCACACTATTTGTTCTCACAATATACACCAGGTTTTCCCTGCCAAAAATCAGGAGAGAACATATTTGCATCTGCTTCTCACGTTGGGAGGCTTCATTGCCTGGTATCATTGTAGCACTTAATTCCCTTTGTCGTTAGGTTAATAGGCTCTCTGCACAAAAGCTTAATTTTTTTACATGTTCATGTTTAAAGTTGACATCTTTTTAGATGATGAGTTTTCGCACATATTTACTTGTGCACTCGTATGAGATAGTGTACTCAGAAAATATTTGATTACAAATGCATTTCTTTGTCGGCACAGTATAATACCTTAGAACATTCAGTCCAAGGACCGGGTACACTGCGAAAACTGTTCTTGTTTGTTGTTGTTTGTTCGGCGACAGCTCCGGAGTGGGTAGAATCAACAATGACAATTGGACCAGAGCTAAGGCACGGTACGAATGGGTCCAGTTTTATTATATAAACTGTACCAAGCCTTTGTTAGACAGAGTAGCATTTCGATGGAATGTCGCAGTCACCCCATGCCTGAATTCTAGCCCAGTTGAATCTCATCAATATCCTGGGATGGACGACGGCATGTTCCACACCAGACTGGCTACCAGATGACACATGCACGCAGATAAATGGGGAGTACTCTAAGGTATCTGGCAGAATCACATCAACTCTATGCTCTCTAGAATAGGTAGTGCTAGGTAGGAGTACAAATATATGTATTTATGTAATTAATGTATCAATTATATTGGTTGAATTATTCCTCATCTTCATCAAAATGTTAAGGCAGCTACAATTCTGGATGACGCCACATCACCTTAAATTGAACCCCTAGAAAACTGAGTTCCCACTGATATCCCATCAACACAGCAGCCCACTAATCCAAACCTGGGTGGATGCAGCAAGTGTACTTGACAGTAAACCAGGCAGTTTTGAAAGAGCAAAATTATTAGGTTTTACCCAGGATAAGAACCTGAATCTTCACTCACACATTAATGCCTAACCAAGAAGCGCCAAACAGTAATTTCGGAAAATCAAGCACCTTATTCCAACTGAAGATTTCAAATCTTTAATGCAATCAGTAGTCCTTTCTTGACTTGACTGGAAAAAGAGGCAGTTAACTGACATACCTAAATCTAACTCACACCATTCAGAGCATCCCTTAATGCTGCAGTTTAGCTGGTATCCATTTGCAAATGATATGACCAATTCACTCCCATACTGATCACTTTTAGCTGGCTGTCCTTGGGGACCATAAGTCAATGGAAGCTGGCTTGCATTTTGGATAAGGTTCTGCATGGGGTGACAATAACTAAATTTTAAAAATAAACTGATTATCCAAGTTGGTCTTGTGAACTTCAAAGTGCAAACTCACTTCGACTGGAAACTCCACTCTTCAAAAAAATCGTAAACTCTGAACTAATTCTTCTCTGATTGTGCCCCTAAAATCTAGAACTCCTTCCTATCAGCTTTAAGAACCAATCCTCCATACTCATTTTTCAAGAGAGAATTTAAAATCCTAATTTTTACATACCACTTTTGTTGTTTTCCATCACAATTCTGCCATTACTTGGAAGGGCTTTTGCAGGTGTTCTAGAAATTGTAATTGTAAATTGTATTTATATAGCGCTTACTACCCCGGATGAGGCATTGAAGTGCTTTGCAGCGAGAAGCGCTCTACCCTGGAACCAAAAATTAGAGTTAAAGTTAAATAGTTAGTATATTAGTAATATGTGCTCTCTTTTTTTTCCCTCTGAATTAGCTGTAGTAAATTTGTTAGGTTTGTGCTTGTGAGTTCTTGTGTGTTTACTAGTGTTTGAGTAGGGATAGACAGATGGGAGTTGATTAGAAAAGGGAAGTTATAAGTTGGTATTGGCAGTAGAGGACATTTGCCCAATGTTAGTTGTCTAAAAAGGAGGACAGCATTTGAAAAAGATATTTGGGAGTTTATAGTAGTCAGAAAAGTGTGGGACGAGTCTGGGAGAGGAGGGATGAGACACAGGCTGGAGGGAAAGTTTTTTTAAATGTAACAAAAAACTGAAAGTAACATATACATATATAGAGAAATGCCCACACATCTAAATATGTAGTGATGTAATGTGCATGCCTACATATACACAAACAGACGTCAGTTGGTAAAGTTTAAGTAGTAGGCATTAACTCCTCCATATATATATATATATACCTATAAGTACATGGAAACTGCAATATTTACATGGTCCGATATACACATGTATCTTGTGGATAAGTATACAAAGCTTGTTTTTTGTTGAATTTTCTTTATTGAGATCATTAGTATACAAACACAATAGTTAAAGCATGGCAATGCTCAACATCTCAAAGCAAATGATACAGTTCGATACTTAATAAATAACGAAATCCCAGTAATAAACAGGGTACAAGAGCAATAAACAGAAGGATAACGAGAACTTGCATAAATGGATCACATTAAATACAATCAATTGCACACAATGCATAATGTATCAAGAACTATCCGTACTATACATTTCTCAGTGTCCAATAGCAAATTGCCGCATATCATTGTCTCCATACCCCACATTTTGGCTACTCATTCCCATTAATGCACCTTAGTCTCCGTCCAGTGGGTGTGTCAGTAAGTAATTTGTCAAGGGATGCCAAATGTCTCATGGGCGAGAGGACAGTGGGAGCAGGGAAGCATATATTTCATTCATAGGGTCGCAATGTATCATGCCTCGTAGCCAGACCCTAATGGTCGGTGTGTGCGTTCTGCCCCAATGTAAAGAAATTTGTCATTTTGCAATGAGCTATTGCTATTAAAATTTGTTTCTTTAAGATGTTTGTGTCTCAATATGATACATGAGATTCTGTAAAGCCCTGTAAATTTGGCTGTCTCTTCTTTATAATTGGCAACTTGTGACGCACACAGTCGCCTATTTTAAAGAAAAGTTGTCAGAACTCAACTAATAGAAGCCATTACAGTCGAGTTCTGATGTCACAATGCTTGCTTTCAGAGCCAGCAGCCAAGGTGAAAGGTTGGTCAGGGCACATAGCATAATTAAAGCAGCTGTTTACCAACAAAAACAAAATGTTGCTTTTCTTTCTTTTGCTCAATTTTTCTAGCTTATAATGACAAGCAGAGAGAACCTGTTCTTTTTGGCATGTCTTAAACAGTTAGAGAAAAAAGCTAGAATCTTTCTGCATGTTTCTACACATCCCTCACTACTGCAGAAGAAATAGATGACTTGTATGGAACTGTTTCTAGCATCTGTTTGCAACAAATATCTAACAGGGTTCTGATGTGCTTAATTTTGCACTCAATGTTTTATTTTTATTCTTCATGTTTGTAAACATGCTCAGTCTTTCATATAAAAGAGCTACACATCAATGTTTTAAGTGGTGTGTTGGGCAGTTGATGGTGTGACCATGTATTATATGGAATAAAGTACCCTCTTGTGAATATGATAAGGATATTGCAAGACGTCTCTATACGGTTATGTAACTCCTCTGTGACATGCAATGTCCTTATAATGTATGGCAGGGGTTATGTTATCCCTTATATATTGTAATACTCGTATAGGTACCTTCCCTATAATCAGATTTTCAAACTGTGACCTAATCAATCAATCAATCAATCAAAGACATTTATAGAGCGCACTACTCACCCGTAGGGTCTCAAGGCGCTAAGGGGGGGGGGTGCCGTTACTGCTCGAACAGCCAGGTCTTGAGCTTCTTCCTGAAGGAGAGGTGGTCTTGGGTCAGGCGCAGGTCGGCCGGGAGGGAGTTCCAGGTCTTGGCGGCCAGGTAGGAGAAGGACCTTCCTCCTGTTGTCGCTCTACGGATGCGTGGGACGGCGGCGAGGGCGTGGCTGGCTGATCGGAGGTGGCGTTTGGGAGCGTAGAAGTTGATTCGGTTATTGAGGTAGCTCGGGCCTTGATCGTGTAGGGCTTTGTGTGCGTGGGTGAGGAGACGGAAGGTGATTCTTTTGTTGACGGGGAGCCAATGCAGGTCTCTCAGGTGTCCGGAGATGTGGCTGTTTCGTGGGATGTCGAGGATGAGTCTGGCTGAGGTGTTCTGGATCCGCTGGAGTCTCTTCTGGAGCTTGGCGGTGGTTCCGGCGTAGAGGGCGTTGCCGTAGTCCAGTCGGCTGGTGACGAGGGCCCGGGTGACGGTCTTCCTGGTCTCCGTGGGGATCCACCAGAAGATCTTCCGTAGCATGCGCAGGATGTTGAAGCACGACGAGGAGACGGCGTTGACTTGTCTGGTCATGGAGAGGGAGGAGTCCAGGATGAATCCCAGGTTGCGTGCGTGGTTCGTCGGTTTGGGTGCAGTGCCCAGGGCGGGGGGCCACCAGGAGTCGTCCCAGGCAGTGGGCGAGGAGCCCAGGATGAGGACCTCCGTCTTGTCTGAGTTCAGTTTCAGGCGGCTGGTCGTCATCCACTCGGCTACATCCTTCATCCCTTCGTGCAGGTTGGCTCTGGCGGTGGCGGGGTCGTTGGTCAGGGAGAGGATCAGCTGGGTGTCGTCGGCGTAGGAGATTATGTTGAGGTTGTGTTGGCGTGCGATGGCCGCGAGGGGGCTCATGTAGACGTTGAAGAGGGTAGGGCTCAGCGAGGATCCTTGAGGGACGCCGCAGATGACTTCGGTGGCCTCTGACTTGTACGGTGGTAGGCGGACTCTCTGTGTTCTTCCGTCGAGGAAGGAGACGATCCATTCCAGTGCCTTCTCCTGGATTCCGACATTGCTGAGGCGCTGCACTAGGGTGCGGTGGCAGACAGTGTCGAAGGCCGCGGAGAGGTCTAAGAGGATGAGGGCCGCTGTTTCTCCGTTGTCCATCAGGGCTCGGATGTCGTCGGTGGCGGCGATGAGGGCGGTCTCGGTGCTGTGGTTGGCTCAGAAGCCGGACTGTGAGGGGTCGAGGGATCCGTTCGTCTCGAGGAAGGCGGCCAGCTGTTTGTTGACGGTCTTCTCGATGACTTTGGCTGGAAACGGGAGTAGCGAGATGGGGCGGTAATTCTTGAGTTCGGTGGGGTCTGCTGTAGGTTTCTTGAGTAGAGCGCTGAGTTCGGCGTGCTTCCAGCTCTCGGGGAAGGTGGCGGTGTTGAAGGAGGTGTTGATAATGTCCCGCAGGTGGGGTGCGATGACAGCGTCGGCCTTGTTGAAGACGTGGTGAGGGCAGGGGTCGGTCGGAGATCCGGAGTGGACGGAGTTCATCATGCGGACGGTGTCTTCGGTGCTGATCGGAGTCCAGGTTCGGAGGGTGGTGGTGGGCGGCGTTGTTGTGGTCGTGGCGTGCGTCGGTTGACTGCTGAAGCTGTTGTGTATGTCCGCGATCTTGTTGTGGAAGTAGGAGGCGAGGGAGTTGCAGAGGTCTTGCGAAGGGGTGATGTCGTTGTTTCCGGCGTTGGGGTTGGAGAGCTCTTTCACAATGTTGAAGAGTTCCTTGCAGTTGTGTGCGTTGTTGTCCAGCCGGTCGTTGAATGCAGTTTTCTTGGCGGCGCGGATCAGTTGGTGGTGCTTCCGGGTGGCGAGCTTGAGGGTGGTCATGTTGTCCGGTGTAGGTTCCTTTCTCCAGACTTTCTCGAGGGCTCGGCAGTTCTTCTTGGAGCTCTTGAGTTCGTCGGTGAACCATGGGGCTTTCTTGCTGCCTCGTCTGCTGGGCGGGGTCCTCAGAGTGGCGAGTTCGTCCGCGCAGTTGCTGATCCACTTCGTGAGGTTTTCGGCGGCCTGGCTGGGGTTCGCTGAGCTGGCAGGAGGGTGCTGGCTCAGGGAGGCGGCGAGCTGGTTAGATTAATTTATTATGCAGTAGGTCAAACATATGTATATAATGCAAAATACATACATTTGCTGATATATATATATATGGGTAGTTATAGTTAGAACCTAGTTTCCACAGGAAAAGCATTTTTTTATTTGCTAATAACTTTGGCGTCGTTTGACGAATGTTCGTGAAATCCTCCCTAAAAAAAGGTCTATCCAAGTCAGCTCCTATCCTGAAAGTTTGGGGGTGATTCGTCAAGCGGGGGCTGAGAAAAAAGGGGGGTCCCAAAAAGTGTTTTCTCCATGTTAATTTCCATAGGAAATTTTATTACAGGCTACAGCCCGAACTGCTGAACGGAATTACACCAAATTTGGCAAAAAGATAGAGCTTAATTCAGAAAGCAAACTTGTTTTTAAATGGTGTCAATCCGTTCAGTAGTTGTTGAGAAATTCAAAAAATAAAAGTCAAAAAATCAATTTCTCATAGGAAACTTTAGCCAAGGCTACAGCCTGAACTGATTGATGGCATTGCACCAAATTTGGCAAAAGATAGTGCTTGATTCAGAAAGAGTCTTTTTTTTTAAATGGTGTAAATCCGTTCAGTAGTTGCTGAGAAATTACAAAAATAAAAGTTTAGCAATGGTGGGTTTGCGCGCCCTCCTGACCACGCACTTCACTGTTATTGGCTGCCACAACCATGAGCTTCACTATGATTGGCTGCCAACACTCCAAACCAGGAAGTGTTGGCAGCCATCTTGTGACTCGGTAGAACCGAGTCACAAGAAAACAGTTAAAAAATGATTAAAAGAGAAGAAAGGGGGGCAGGGTAGAAACACCCTGGCCCCCTAGTCCTGCTCAGGGGGGTCCCACAAGTACCCCCAGGCCCCAATTATTAGTTTTTTGAAATGTCATAATGCACGCTGGTTGCGCGAATCCGGATGAAAAAAAAAATGAAGTGGGGCCTCCCCCACTTCATTTAAATGAGTCCCCGGGTGGGCCAGGTTCCGGGGGCAATCCTATAATTATATTGCAGGGGCCTGCAGGGCCTTCGGGACTGCCACCTCCCCGGGGCTTGTTTTGTAATTGTTGAGGGGCCTCCAAGGTCCCCCAAGTCCCGGGGGCCACTACCTCTCCAGAGCTTTGAAAATAGAGGGGGGGGGGCCACGCGGCCTCCCTTCTGGAGCCCTTGATGGCCCTGGGGGCCGGCACCTGCAATGTCCAGGGGAGCCCACTCCCGGTACATTGTTGTTTGCTATGACAGGGTGGAAGCTCGTCTCGCACAATCATAGCAAACCCTGGTTTGCTTCGTTGAAGCGAGAGGAGGATAACCTGCTCTCGCTTCAATGAAGCAAAGCAGGATTGCTTTTGGGCAAGGGGAGCTGTATGTTAGCAGCTCCCCTTGCCCAAAAGCAATGCCAGTTCCCACAGGAGGCGGGGAGCCGGGGGAAGTGTGGGGGCACTGGGGCTCCCCCCTTGCTCCCCAATGAAGAGGCCAGGCCCCGGGGGATGGGGTCCCCGGGGCCAGTAGTGGACAAGGGAAGAGGGACCGTGCGGCCCCGCTTCCTAATGATTAATAAAAACATTCAAGAATTGGGCATGCCCCGGGGGGTGGGGTCCTCGGGGCGAATATAAATTAATGGAAGTGGACCGTTTTTTTTAGAAACGTTTGGAGTGGCGATCCTAACGCGGCGCTCAGCACGGCCCCCTAGTGTGTACGCGCTGGGGGCGCAGCTCTCAGCGCAATCCCCTAGTGTGACTGCGCTGGGTGTGTGGTTCTCAGCGCGGCCCCTTAGTGTGAACGAGCTGGGTGTACAGCTCTCAGCGCGGCACCCGAGTAATTCACAGGTCTTTAAAAGACCATTTACCTGTAGATGAGGCTTTGTTGTGATTTCACCTATTCTTAGACCCCCTGCATCTCCACTCTGCCTATGACTGGAAGAATTAGCCCCCCCCACCGAAATTTTTATCAGCTTCCCCCGAAGTTTGGCTCTAGTTGCACCCCTGACTGGCGTGCGCCGGTTCTGCCCACTCCGCTTACGCTTACATAATTCCGTAGATTCTATCCGCCGTATGTCATTGATCCAGCTGTGGGGCTGGGAATATCTGGCAGACAGGATTCTGGGACTTTCCCGAGGCTTGGTTTGCAATCCTGATGCTCCGCGGGGGTTGCCACTGGTTGGCAGCCAATTAGAGCCAAGCTCGTGCTTGGGGGTTAGGCTCTGCCAACATATGTACTTATCCAAACACTCTGCCAATCCCCAAGCACTTATACATTCACTATACACTCTCCTTGCAGTACTCTAATCACCCAGTCTCCACCCATGTACTCATAGAATGACCCAGACAAAGTTACATTACCAAGGTCTTCCCCACTGCCAGAGGTAACATGGTTGCGTGCGCAGTCAACAGCACAATGGAATGTGGTAGGGACCAGGGCCATCATGCATACATAATGAACACACAGACACAGTTAGATAGATAGTAGAACTGGCTACGGGCACGTGTGCTCGGCACCTTTTTATTACCAGGGTCACATGTCCAGTGACGTCTGTGCTGGATGCATGTGGGGTGAGTGTAAGCCAGCCCTCAGGGAATAGTTGGTACTGGCAACAACTACAACAGCGATCATCGGATCGCTCACAGAGATTCAATCATAAAGGGTCCATGACTTGTGGTGCACTAAGGTAGGGGCACCAGATCTTAAATCACACACAAAAGATTGTATCGTAAAGGGTCCAAGACTTGTCGTGCACTGAGGTAGGGGCACCATAGATGAGTGTGCTGATGTGAAGAAATTGTTAATGTCCCTTCAGGATATTCCTGCTGCCTGAGGTGACATTGTTGCGTCCGGTGTCTACAGCACAAAAGTCAATCATAAAGGGTCCATGAGTTGTGATGCACAGAGTAAGTGGCACCTGAAGAGCTCAGCGTGTGCTCAGCCTGCGATGACGGCATGTCCTTTCAGGACAGGATTGGATTGTATATGTGTGACCGCAGTGTAGGCTGGAGACAGCGGTCAGCAAGGGCCTACAACCACGTGGTGTTGACTTGCAGTGCACTGAGTTAGTGGCAACAGTAGTGCTCTGTGTGTGCGCAGCCAGCGATGATACGTGCTTTGGGCGGGCCGCACTGGGACCAATGTCTTTTGCCTAATGAATTCTGCATCAATAAGGCCACGTGGTGATGGCGTGTGGTGCACTGAGTTAGTGGCATCAGAAGCATTCAGCGTGTGTGCAGTCAGGGATGATGCGTGGTGCGGGCGGGCCGCACTGGGAGCAATGTCTGTTGCCTACTGGACTGCGTCATCTGCAATCGCGACTCGATCTGAATTGTGAGCCCTGCTGTCCGCAGTGTAGATGGAAGATAGTAGTCAGCGCAGACATCGAGGAATGCTTTTTGTCACTTCCTCTTGAAAAAATCAGAGGACATAGAGTACAATTCTCTCTGCAGTTAATAAATCAAGACTCAATTCAAATTGTGAGCCCTGCTGACCGCAGTGTAAGTGTATGGAACAAAAGATGAAATATGTATGATATGTATGAAATGTGTAGGTTTCAGGGAGGTTATAGATAGTTGCCTACTGGACTCTGAAATTAATGAATCAAGTCTGAATTTGAATTGTGAGCCCTTCTGACCTCAGTGTAGGCCGGAGGCAGAGGCCAGCAAGGGCCCACAGGCACATGGCATAGAGTTGAGCTGCACAGTTAGTGGCACCTGAAGCACTTAGCGTGTGCACAGCCAGTGATGATGCGTGGTCTGGCTGGGCCACACTGGGAGCAATGTCTGTTGCCTACTGGACACTGCAATTAATGAATCAAGACTCAATTTTGATTGTGAGCCCTGTGGACCGCAGTGTAGGCCGGAGGCAGCGGTCAGCAAGGGCCCACAGCTACTTGACGTTGACTTGAGCTGCACAGAGTTAGTGGCACCTGAAGCACTCAGCGTGTGCGCAGCCAGTGATGATGTGTGGTCCAGGCGGGCCGCACTGGTAGCAATGTCTGTTGCATACTAGACTGCGTCATCTGCAATCACAACTCTATCTGAATTGTCAGCCCTGCTGACCGCAGTGTAGGCCGGAGGTAGCGGTCAGCAAGGGCCCACAGGCATGTGGCATTGAGTTGAGCTGCACACTTAGTGGCACCTGAAGCACTCAGCATGTGCACAGCTAGCGATCATGCGTGATCCGGCCGGGCCACACCTGGAGTAATGTCTGTTGCCTACTGGACCCTGCAATTAATGAATCAAGACTCAATTTGAATTGTGAACCCTGCTGACCGCAGTGTAGGCCGGAGGCAGTGGTCAGCAAGGGACCACAGCCATGTGGCGTTGACTTGAGCTACACAGACTTAGTGGTACCTGAAGCACTCAGCATGTGCGTAGCCAGCGATGATGCGTGATACGGGCGGGCCGCACTGGTAGCAATGTCTGGTGCCTACTGGACTGCGTCATCTGCAATTGTGACTATCTGAATTGTCAGTCCTGCGAACCGCAGTGTAGGCCGGAGGCAGCGGTCAGCAAGGGCCAACAGCCATGTGGTGTTCACTTGAGCTACACAGAGTTAGTGGCACCTGAAACACTCAGCGTGTGCGCAGCCAGCGATGATGCGTGGTCCGGACGGGCCGCACTGGGAGCAATGTCTTTTGCCTAATGAATTCTGCGTCAATAATGCCAGATGGCTGTGACTTGTGATGCACTGAGTGAGTGGCACCTGAAGCACTCAGCGTGTGCACAGCCAGCGATGATGCATGGTCCGGGCGGGCCGCACTGGTATCAATGTCTTTTGCCTAATGAATTCTGACTTAATAAGGCTACGTGGCGATGACTTGTGGTGCACTGAGTTAGTGGCACCTGAAGCACTCAGCATGTGCACAGCCAGCAATGATGCTTGGTCCGGGCGGGCCGCACTGGGAACAATGTCTGTTGCCTACTGGACTGCGTCATCTGTAATCGCGACTCGATGTGAATTGTGAACCCTGCTGTCCGCAGTGTAGGCCGGAGGCAGTGGTCAGCAAAGGCCCACAGCCATGTGCCATTGAGTTTAGCTGCACAGTTAGTGGCACCAGAAGCATTCAGCGTGTGTGCAGCCTACGATGATGCGTGATCCGGGCAGGCCGCACTGATAGCAATGTCTTTTGTCTAATTAATTCTGCCTTAATAAGGCTATGTGGCGATGACTTGTGGTGCACTGAGTTAGCGGCACCTGAAGCACTCTGCGATGATGCGTGGTCCGGGCGGGTCGCACTGGGAGCAATGTCTCTTGCCTACTGGACTGCGTCATCTGCAATCGCAACTTGATCTGAATTGTGAGCCCTGCTGTCCGCAGTGTACATCGAAGGCAGTAGTCTGTACAGACACAACTCTGCGGTGCTAGGCCGCTGGGTTCACAAGGAGCCTGTGTTGAGGAGTCCAGCTCTGGCAGACGCGCCCAGAGCCCCGGTCTATTTATTCACACTCCTGCGCTGGAGTGGCGTACATTGGACCAGCCCACTCCGCTTCCGGTTCCGCTTACAGGGGACGATCACACAGCTACATGACCGGGATCTTTCCCACTGCCTGAGGTAATATGGTTGCATACACTGTCCACAACCGTACGAGCACCGGCATTTTATGTACACATGGAGTGGTCTGTGCTCTGCATAGTGAGGTCTGTCGAGCACATTACCGCTGCACTTGGCATTGTGTGCATTGCTATTGATGGGTGACTTGCCTCCTTCACGCATACTTGGTTCCCACGTCTCCTAAAATTCAGCTATTGTGTGGCTGAGGGGCTATGCCATTTTGGGAAGATCCACTGTTCTGTTCTGCGCTGCCTCAGTGGTAGTAGGGGGATGGTCCGAGGGGGAGGTCCTGGGGTGGTGGTGGTGGGTGTTGTGGCCTTCTTGGGTGTCAGAGCTGCATGATCAGTAGCTCTATGACATGTGTTGGTCTTAAGATGTGGTTCTGGGCTGGACTCTCTTTCAAACTGTAGGTAGTCATCCTGCTTTACAATAGTAAAAGGCAGATGTTAAATTCCTACTGCTAATGTGGCTTATCGCCTGTTTTTGGATCGCATCGCAGATTTCGCTGGTCGTTGAAAATATCGGGAAGCGGTTTTTTTGTGGGGGGTTTTTTGCACGGGAACGCCTATTCTGCATATCATTAGCGTTAGTTGTCGCTCTCATTGGTGGCGATGTTTTTTTGTGGAAGCTATCGCTGGAAAACTAGCGATATTGGCAGTTTTCACCAGGTTGAGAATGGGATGATAATTATTTTGCTGCGGTAAAGTGCAGATAACTCAGTGATACGTTCTTGAGAATACACCCCATTGGTTTTTTTTTTCATTCGGATTCATGAACCCAAACGCTTTTAAAAAAAATAGCAATCATTTTTTGGCCCTGGTGCTTTTTGTGGGATCCCCTGAGCAGGCCTAGGGGGTCAGGGTCTTTGTACCCTGCTCACTTTCCTTGTTTTTTCATCTTTTTTCTTGTGATTCACAAGTAGCAACAAAGTCAAAGTCCTAATAAACACAAGGGATCGTTTTAGAGTCAACCTATAACCCAACAGTTGGGACTTATCGCAGAGTTATCGGCAGTTTAGCGCAGCAAAAGTGGCAAAAGAATTATCGACCCATTCTCAAATTGGTGCACACTGCCACATTGCCCACAGGCTGACGGTACCAACACAGCGGACAACCAACAGCTGCTGCATGTGCTGCACCTGTTGGCCTAAGGTATCTTCCAACTAGCAACTGCGAGAGTCGAAGGAGTCTCAGAGCCAGCCCTATTAAACTTCCTCATATGTCTCGGATGCTTGTCTACAAAAGCAACGTAGGGCCCCTGCATCCGCACCATCAGCTCACCCCAATTCGTAGTATTCCTGCACTACCAAACCCAACCCCGCCGTTGTTTGACGCCTCTGTGTTCTCGATCCAAGATTGTAGTCACTGAAATGGGGTTGCGCCTGGTCATGAAGTCAGGTAGTCAACAGTAGTGGAAAACAGTACTTTATTAGATAAACATAAAATAACAACACAAAAACATCAAACAACGCGTGACATTGCCAACGGGAAACATCAATTTGTGGATAGAAATAACTCTAAATCGTGCTGGAAATCCCAAAACTCCGTATTCAGAAACCTGTTGGATAAATGAAGACAATGGTCAAACATAAGTATGGTCACAAACGTAATATGGTACAATGTATTGTACTTGGACAAACCGGAATGCTTACAGGTATGATCAATCCTGCACAAAATGATCGTAACAGAAGCTTGTGTGGTCGTAACCTTCGTAGGGAAGAAAAGGAACGTTACAACTACACAAACTTCTGTTACGGTCTCATTCTGCAGGATTTATCACACCTGTAAGCATTGGGGTTCATTTCAGCTTGATACACCTGCATGTTCACTTCACCTACACTGGGTAGAAACAGCTGGACACTAAGCAAGGGAACCACGCCATAGCAGTCTTCCTGCATGTGTGGGGGCAACTGACTGCACACATGTACTACTTGTGCCCCCTGCCGACACTGCACACAGT
Source organism: Triturus cristatus (assembly GCF_964204655.1). Taxonomy (NCBI): domain Eukaryota; kingdom Metazoa; phylum Chordata; class Amphibia; order Caudata; family Salamandridae; genus Triturus; species Triturus cristatus. The sequence goes on from NC_140584.1 coordinate 524,125,618, forward strand.
CACCACAACAGAAACCACACGCATTCCAACAATGTGCAGGCAAAACTGGACCACCAGGGCCTGTACACTAATGTCGTTGGAAACTTCTCACACAGTGTGCATGATTCCTACATCTTTTGCAAGCATCCCAGCCCTGGTCACCAGACCAGTCTGCCGCCCAGCGATGACTGCCCGACCCTGCGCACCCAGACCTCAATGCTCACCTGCCACCACCGGCTTGTCTCCAAGAGGGCCCACCACATGCTGGAGCTACCTCCTCAGCCGTCGCTGGATTCCACAGCACAGGCCACCATCGCATCCTGCTGCACCACGCCGAGGAGTCATGTTTGTACAGACAGCTGCCTTTGGCGTACATGTGGTCCAGCCAAATTCACAATTCAAATCGGGTCTTGATTGCCAGGGTAGCGTATCGAGGCCACGCATCATCGCAGGCTGCACACCCGCTCAGCTCTGGTGGCACTAACTCAGTGCAGCTCAAGTCACCGCCACGTGGCGGGAGGCCCGTATCGGCCAAAATGCCTTGGCTGCCACCAACTCTGTGCACCTCAAGTAATCGTCACGTGGCAGGAGGTCAGTGTCTGGCAAAGTGCTTTAGCTGCCACCAACTCTGTGCATCTCAAGTCATTGCGACGTTGCGGGAGGCCCGTGACAGTCAAAGTGCCTCGGCTGCCACCAACATAATAAGCACACGGATATACCCAGATAGATAGTGGAAATGGCGTCGAGCACATGCGCCCGGCCCTTTTTATTGGCAGGGTCACATGTCCTGTGATGCCTGTGCTGCATGGGGGTGGTGTGGGTGTAAAGCAGCCATGAGGTAGTGGCTGTGGCATGCTGCAACTAGACCTGTGATCAGGAGATCACTACAGGGAAGACCTGGGACATGTAGCATTGTAGTTCCCTCCCAGTAAGCGTAAGCAGAGTGGGCTGGCTGAAACGCGCATCGTTCATGACTTTACCAATATGGTGGTTTGAATCCGCACACCCACCGAGATAGGTACACGATGGGTGCACGACTCCACTTTTTTCTCCAAAAAATAAAAGATATATATTAAAATTTAAGAAAAGAGAAGGCATTATAATATTTTAATAACAAACAAAAAAAATTACAAAAACTATTTTTGAGATATTAAAGTTACAAAATATCAATAAAAAAATCAAAATTACTGAAAAAACCATAGGTTTAATGAACATTATAATTCGAAATTAGCATTTAAAAAACCTTTGAAATTCACAGAAAAAAACACAGGTTTCAGGCACATTATAGTTAGAAATTAGCATTTTAAAAACCCTTAGAAATTCACTGAACAAACCATAGGTTTCAGGCACGTTATAGTTGGACATTTCTCTTGTACAAAACCAAAGAAATTCCCCCGTTATAGTTAGTTCAGCTAACTATAACTCGCGCACCCGCAATGCACTGCTGATGACGTGACATATTACATCATTCATGACATGGTCAGTGACATCACTGACGATATCACTGATGACATCTCAAATGACATCATTGATGACATCATCCATGTGAAAATCTGATGCACCTCCTCAAACTCTAATATAACCTTTGATACACCCACTGTAAAATACAGATTACCATTTTCGAAACCATCAACACACCAATAACAGTTACTACAGACACACTCACTGATTCCTAGGTCTACACACACATCCACTCATTCACCCATACAATCACTCATACATGCAGTCACTCATCAATACAACACTATCATACAACTATACAGACACTCACACACCACCACTCATCCAGAGTTACTCACACACCTAGTTAGTCATACAAAGAATCAATCACACTTCCATTTACTGACCTGTACAGATATACCCACACCACATCACTTATTCAAACAGAAAAAAATGCATAATTATTCTCTTATACAATCATTAATGCAAGTACACACTCATCCATACAGCTACTCTCACAATCACTGACTCTCACGTATAGTTATTTATATACTTCAACTTTCACATACACTGCCTTTTACATATGTAGTTACTTGGACATGTACCATTGAGACATCCATTCACTCACCAACACACCCATACACATACTCACCCACCCATACAGCTGTCTCCACACGCTCTCTTGAACCCATACACACAGTGAATCAACCACTCAAACACCTATGCACAGAGTCACACACCTCCCACCCACCCACACACACACTCAGGCACCCATACAAATACTCAGGCAACCGATCAATAACCCATATAGACACTCATGTAGCTACTGACCAACCCATGCAGCAGCTTATACAACAACAGACAGACTAATACAGACATTCACACAATTTAGTTACTAACCAATGCATTCAGTAAGACACATGTAATCACTCACTTAAACAGTCAGTCATGCACCTACTAAATCCTCCATTCAGACACTTTTACACCCACTCATTCTTCAATACACCTTGGCATATAAATAATACATATTTAAACTTTAAAGAAAAACACAGTCACTGGATGATGTCATCAGTGATGTCATTTGAAATGTCATCAGTGATGTCACTGACCATGTCATGAATGATGTAATATGTCACGTCATCAGCAGTGAATTGCGGGTGTGCAAGTTATAGTTAGCTGAACTAACTATAACGGGGGAATTTCTATGGTTTTGTATGAGAGAAATGTCCAACTAACTATAACGTGCCTGAAACCTATGTTTTTTTCAGTGAATTTCTAAGGGTTTTTAAAATGCTTTTTTCTAACTATAACATGCCTGAAACCTATGTTTTTTTCTGTGAATATATATGTATATATATATATATATATATATCCACCACACAGTTTTGCTCAAGCCCAAGCCACTTAATAAGGTGGGCAACACGGCAGGGTAGCAAGCCCTCAATATCCACACTCATCCGGTAATCCCGTCAGTCGTTTGTTGTAATCCAATGAGAAAACACTGGTGCACTGGCCACTATAAACAGCCATGTTTATTCACAATTTGTAACACAAATCCCTACGCGTTTCGGACTTACAGCACTCCATTCTCACGGGCAAGGTTTGTACATTTTCAGTTTCTGTTAAAGGAACATGTGTTCAATTACCGTGCAAAATTTCATAGATATAGATGACATTGTTCCGACTGTTAGTCTATAACATATATCAATAACGTTTTTTGAAAAATGCTGGAAAATAAGGTGAATAAGTTAGCATGATTTATAAATGTACATGTTCACTCTGCAAACATTTCTAGCCATTTATAAGGTGAATTTTGTGCATATGTGACAGTAATGACCATAAAACTGATCTGCGGCAGTTGGCACTTTAACAAGACGCTCAACATCTTCCTCGTTTTTATGCTGTTTCATTACTTGCTCACAATTTCAATTCAGCCCTTGTGGGCATGCAGATGCTCGAGTATTACATACCGATTCAACCAAATTAATATAGTGAATCAGTCAACATGATTAATGTTTCTACATATTCAATCTACGAACCTTTCTGGAAATTAATCAGGTGCATTTAGAGCATGTACGGCAGTAATGACCATCGATATACAATTCAGCCCCAGTAGGCACATAAAAAAAGACGATTGACGTACTCCTCATTATACTCCTGTTTCACTGCCCTTCAACTTGTTCTTTAAAAACCAATTCAGCCACAGTGGGCATATCAATACTCGAGCTTAACATGGCATGTCGGAAACAGTTTGCTTTGAAAATATCACTAATTCAAATGAATGCAAATTAACTTGTATCAAGACCTGCTCCAGTGAGCAAATTAAAGTGGAAATGCTAACTTCACCAACCACATTCATATCGGAAGTCATATTCTACTGTAGATCAGTAGACAGATATTGAGCTCTTCAGCATTTCTCTTTTTATGTCTGAAACAACAAACAGACAGAAACAGCACAATTAAAAACCTGACAATAGTGCACAAAATCAATTATTAAACATATATCAAAACCTCTTTAAAAACATGGTGTATGTAGGGGAGGACAGCTGAAAACAAATTATTTATCTTAGATGGACAGACAATTCTTCGTCCAAATTTAAACCCATCGGGTACAGTGTATTGTATTTGATAATCATTTTGGAATCAAGTTTTCTTAGTCCTAAAGTCTTATAACCTCCTCTCTCTCTTCTTGGTATATTGTCTAGGACATAGAACTTGAGCAGATTGGCATTTTGATTGTGACATGCTTTAAAATGACGAACAATCGGATACGGTTTACCGTTTTTCTTTATGGCACATAGATGTTCTAAAACCCTCTTTTTGGCCTTGTGGATGGTTCTCCCTATATATAATTTATCACAGGGACATTTTAATGCATAAACTACAAATTCCGCATTTCAAGTCAAGTGTTTCGTGATTCTATGTGGAGGTTTGTCGGTGCAGATTTTAAGTGATTTGCAGCTTTCACTAAATTGACAGGCTTTACACTTATTGCAAGTGTAAAAGCCCTGAACCTCTTTGGTCTTTTTAACCTGATTGACTAGACTGGTACTTAAAGAGTCTCGCAATGATTTAGCTTTTCTGAACGCTATAGATGGGTTTTCTCCTATGTGCTCACTCAAATCATTGTCAGTCTTCAAAACCTCCCAAAACTTCTTTAAACCGCTCTTTATTTCCCATGCTTGACTATGATAGGTAGTGATGAATCTGTTTAGTTCTTTTTCATTGCTCATCCTGATATTAGGAATTAACAGATCATTGCATTTAAGTTTGTCAACTTTCGCTATTGCCTGTTTGATGGTAGCCTTGCTGTAGCCTCTTTCTAGGAATCTCTGGGTCATGATGTTCTTTTCTTTAAGGAAACCCTCTTCTGTGCTGCAATTTCTTTTGGCCCTAAATAACTCGCCATAAGGAAGACTGCGGATCAAATTGCTGGGGTGACTGCTGTTTGCGTGTTGCAGGCTATTTCCTGCTGAGATTTTACGAAATAGCTGACTCGTTATTTTGTTCTCTTTGATCTCTAATTTCAGATCCAAGAACTCAATGGTGTTGGTACTCGTCTGACTTGTGAACTGTAATTCATAGAGTTGTCATTAAGTAAAATCACGAATTCTTGTGCCTGGAACTCTGTTCCCTTCCAGATACAGAAGATGTCATCAATGTACCTGACCCAGAGGACGACATGGTCATTGAACTGACTGATGGTATTCACCACTTGCTTCTCCCACCAGCCGAGGTAAAGTTCTGCAAAGCTGGGGGCGAAGCACGTTCCCATCGCCATCCCCTGGGTTTGCCTGTACTGCTTGTTTGTTGAACAGGAAGAAGTTATTTTTAAGACAAATCTGAATCATTTTTAGGAGCATTTCTGTATGGAGGAGGAAAGAAAGAGATCTTCCCTTAAGGAAGTATCTACATGCGTCAGTGCCTAGATCTTGGGGAATTCATGTGTAAAGACTTCTTAAGTCCAAGCTCATAAGTAAGTAATCTTTATCCCAGGTGATTTCATTGATGATTCTTAAAAAATCACCTCTGTCTTTAGCATATGATGGCAATGCTTGTACCAATTGTTGTAGAAAATAATCCACGTCTTTGGATGTATTCTCTAACAAACTGCCCCTGGAAGAAACTATTGGTCTTCCTGGGGGATTAGGCAAATATTTATGCAGTTTCGGCAAAAGATAAAGCGCTGGAATTTTAGGATCTTTGCATGATAGAAAAAGGAATTCGTCCCAGTCTAGAATGCCCTTGTCTCGCCAATCGATTCATTTGTCTGTAAATTCTTTGTTAGCCTCCTCATACTCAAGTTTGGATGCAGTGGAATATCTGTCATTATCAGACAACTGTTTGTAACCTTCTTCCAAATACATCTCAAGTGGCCAAATGACAACATTTCCACCCTTGTCTGATTTTTTAATCACAATGTCAGTACAGTCTTCTAACTCTTTGAGGGCCTCTCTATGGGCTTTCTTGAGATTGTACATGGTGTGTGGTCTTTTAGGTCTATGACATTTTGCATGGTAATTGAACACATGTACCTTTAAAAGAAACTGAAAATGTACAAACCTTGCCCATGAGAAAGGAGTGATGCAACTCCGAAACGCGTTGGGATTTGTGTTGCAAATTGTGAATAAACACGTTTGTTTATAGTGACCACGGCACCGGTGTTTTCTTGTTGGATTACCGGATGAGTGTGTGTATATATATTTTCCCTTTTTGCAAACCTAAAATAAAAAATAGGTATACAGACCTACCTACACATCAAGATCTAACTATCTATGGTCATATATATAGCAAATACACATGTCAGTATTATACTTATTAGTATTTAAGCACAAGGAATTAATTCCTATATATCTGGTTCCAAACCACATGGAGCTGCATGTGAAATGGTGGTGAAAATGTGACTCTAATTATGGTTCTTCTTTCTGAGATCAGGCAGTAGCATACATATTTATGATGAAGCTTCATTCCATTTGAAATATTCAACTCCTGGCCAGATTTACTATGTTATTTTGCGAATAAGCTGAGTCCGTTTTTGGAGAATCCCCAACCCAAAATCATTTTTGCCATTTACTAAGCGAAGGTGTGGTTTCGTAAATACAAAGTAACGCACTACTGTGCATAGTGGCTGTGTTGTATTACTTTGCATTGGGTAGGCATTACATGAGTGGAGCATGTGCATTCTCATGCACCCAACCATGGAGAGCTGAAATTATTAATATCTTTTGTAAATATGGAGCATTTCTGCTCTCTCCCTTTCACGCACAGTGGTGCAACAAGTTCTCTTGCTGCCATGTTGAATGAAATAATACTAAATGTGCATTTATATTCTTATACCATACCCACTATTGGGTCATACCTATTGACAGTGAATGGACATTTTCCCCCTCCTGACCCAGCTGTAGTCAAAGCCAGTAACAGAGAATTTAGTAAACATATGGATTGATGTTGGATCTGAGGCTACTGAAGGACAATCAAAAATAAGTATGTGCCCATGTGGTGCTTTTATCACCAACCACACGCTGTCTTGCAGCAGAAAATAATTTTGAAAAAATAGTCAAACACTAAAACCTGGGACTGAGACAAGGTGAGCAACATGTGCCAGAGTGAAGCAACCGTGCCAAATCCAGATTTTCTATTTTTTTGATTTTCCTACCAACATCAGAGCCTTCAGATGGAGCCCAGTGGCAGGTTCCTCATGTGCAGAACCACTAACAGCCCTCACCATCCCTGAACTACTGTGTAAATGACTAATGGAAACTACTTGCTTATGGTAGAGTTTCGATGATGGGTGGGAGAGAGAGAAACACAGGGCTGGAGTACACTCTTGAACTGGACTCTGCATAGGTAAGAAAACAGTATGTGTTGGACTTGGCCCTTTTTGCAGGGTCATCCCTAAACTTTTTACCTTTCTCCTAGCCTTTTTTCTGACATAGTGTTGGTGGTTTTAGGACTCTGGGCGCTTTACCACTGCTGTCCAGTGGAAAGTGCGTGTGCTTTCTGTGTTACTTATGGTAAGGTTGGTCTACACCTGTTTGGCCTATTTAATTTACCGGTCAGTCCCGTGTAAAGTGGAATCTCAAATGCCCAGGGCTGGTAAATTAAAGGTTACTGGTGGGCTTGCAGGGCTGATTATGCCACCCACCAAAGAAGCCTTTCAAACCTGTCTCAGGCCTTTGCCATTGCAGGGCCTGTGCGCGCAGCGTTACGGCCTTTTTAACATGGCACCTAAAGTACGTGCCATGTCTGTGACCCCCCCTTTTACTGCATGTCAGTCACCCCTAAGGTAGGCTCTATCTAGCCCTATGGGCAGGGTGCATTGTAGGTAAAAGGTAGGACATGTACCTTAAGTGTATGACATGTCCTGGCAGTGACAAACAGCCATTTTGGTTTCTCACCACTGTGAGGCTGCCCTCCCATAGGAATGCATTGGGGATTCCCTGATACGTGTTTCAGTGGTAATTCCTGATATGAGAAGAGCAGCGTGGTCAAGATTAGTATATTTGGAATGGTAATAATAAATGCTGCGCAATGGTGTGCACAGATTTATCATAACTATTTTAGAAATGCCACTTTTAGAAGTTGGCATTTCTGTGTGCTATGTGTTTTCCTGCCTGATGCGAAGTGCATGTCTGGCTTTTGAGTGACAGGGGCTGGTGAGGGGTGTGTGGCTCCAGGAAGGGCAGGGTGAGTCAGCACTAGACTGAATGGGACATCTACATTTGGAGTAGTGGGAGGAGAAATCCCTGAATAGGTCTGTGCCTAGCCTGTACAATGCTGGCTCCGCCGCCCTTTGGTGTGTCTGATGACGAGCCCCCACCTAACAAAGGGGAAGAGGAGCCTGGTAAAAAAAGTGCTCCAAGTCCCCCCTGAACCAGTTTTTGCTGGTTTCCCCAAGCCCTGTGCCAGGGCACACAAAGCAAAGATGGAATATAAATATAGGGGCTGTGACCCCATGAATGTTGTACTTTTGGGTGCTGTTCCTGTACTTGCTGGGGCTTGCTGCTGCTGGGGGCCCAAGAGGAACCGCCATGACGGCTTGTCTCCCTGCTGGAGGGCCCTGTGTGCTGGCCTCCCTGGGCCCAGCTGTGCCTCTAGAACCTTGCCTTGGACCTTTTTTATGGAATACAGTGCCTCGTGGGCGCTCTGATTTATTTGCCAGAAGAGGAAGAGCTGGCATATGCAGCGCGAGGTGCTACTAATCGAGCGGGTGCCCACCCCGCGTTCGGTGTTGGCTGGTGGGTGCACACCCCGCTTATGTGCTGGTTTGGAGAGCGGGTGCCCACCCCGCTGGCATGCCTATTTTAACCGCGAGTGCCCACACTGCTTTTGTGCAGCTCTAATGAGCGGGTGCCCACCACATGTATTTGTGCTCTTCAGTGGGAGCCCACCCCGCTCTTATGCTATTTTAAATGCGGGTGCCCACCCCGCGTCTATCTTGAGTCTAAGCGGGTGCCCACCCCGCACTTTTGCCAAGGAAATCACCGCCGCGGCCTGACCCGGAAGCCAGGCGGCCGTGCCTGGTTGGGGGCGTGGCCGGCTGGGAAAGAGAAGCCCTGCCCACCGCAGAAGGCCATCCGGAGCCTCGCAGGCTCCCCTCGGAAGTCCCTTGTCCCAGGAGAGGGACCGGGTGAAGTCAAGTGAAGAGGGAGTCTCGCGGGCTCCTCTTGCTGCACGACCCGCCTGACAAAAGAGGAGGCAGGCTGCCGCGACCACGACCGGGAGAAGAGCAGAGTCCCCAAGCAGAGCCCAGGTGAGAGGGGCTCAGTGTTGAACCTTGTTGGTGCCGGTCGAGGTACGTTGTTGGTGCCTAAGCGGTCCCACAGGAGAGTGGGCCGCTCCAACGTGGGGCACATTTGCTTTGTAGAGCCCCATGTGGGGTCCAGAGGGCAAAGAAGTGCTAGTGCCTCTTTTTGGTTGTGCTCACAGCTGTACCGCCGTAGCGGCAGCTGCAGCGTTTGGCCATAGTTGTTTGGCAGAGCCCCAGTGGGGGGTTCAGAGGGTACAGAAGTGCCAGTGCCTCTTTTGTTTTCAGTTGCGCCTCCGTAGCGGGCAACTGCAACATGGGAGCCACTTGTGAAGGGCCCCTGTGGGAGGTAGGTACCCTCTTGCCCTTCCCCAGCGCAATTGCGCACTTTATTGTTGCTGCATTGGCAGCCCAGCCCTGACATTTTGGACATAGGGCATTTAAGCCCCAGAGAGAAGGCCAGTTGGCCAGGGGTCAGTGTTAGGTTGGTAGGGTGCCAGGCCCTAATGTGATTTATGTGGTGACCATGATAAATGTGGTTTATGCACCATGATTTATGCCTAATGGGGTTTTTGCTTATGAGGTTATTGCATACTGTGTTTATGCTGGTGATGCTTATTGCCTAATGTGATTTATACTTATGAGGTTGGCGCATAATGTGTTTTACGCCTAAGGTGATGCTGATTGCATAATATGATTTATGTTGCAGGATATAATGCTGAGTACAGTATTTTGCCGGTAGTTGCTGGTTGTGTTCTACATTTACTATTTGTGCTTTGTGATGGTCCTGACAGTGGCCCAATTAGCCCTGTCATTTGTATACAATCCCCTGTAAATATTGCCTAGCGCCAGTTTCACAGCGTATATTGTGTAATTACTATTCTAATGTGTTTTGGATAATACAAAGGCAATTTTTATATATAACCTTGTGTGGAGTTTCTTTTGTGGTGTGCCTAGTGTGTTGCTGCTGTGTGTGTGTTGCGCAAATGCTCTACACATTGCCTCTGGGATAAGCCTGACTGCTCGTGTCAAGCTACCAAGGGGGTGAGCAGGGGTTATCTTCAGAGTGTAACTTCCATGCCCTGACTAGAGTGGTGGTTTCTGCCTGGCTTAGACGCAAGCCATAGCCAACCAGAAATTGCATTTCTAACAGTATGGAAGGCCTTACCGGCAGGAGTATGACAGTTTTCTGCACTTCCTTCAAGGATGTGGGAAGCCCAGATGAGTATCAGATTTAGATTGGTGGAATATTGCAATAGTACAACCAAGACTCATTTTCAGCGATGTTTGTTTCTGTGCTGAACCATTTACAGACCAAGATGCCAGAGGAGGTCCTCTTATGCCATTACAAACCAGACTGCACAGGAGCTGAGTAGGAAAGTGGAAAAAAGAGGACACCCAGAGGTATCACAGACAACCATAGAGACAAAGGAAGGTATGGGTCAGGGAACCTAAAGATATGAGGGAACTGAAAGGGAGCAAAACAAGTATCACAAGGAACACAATAATGGTGCAAACTCTTATGATATGGAGAGCCACAACACTTCTTGCTATTTGCTGGACCAATGTTTCCCAAACTGTGGGTCGTGACCCACTGATGGGTCCTGAGATGATTTTGGTGAGTCGCGAAAGTCCAAGCACTAAATAAGGATTCCTTTAAAATCTGCATTTATCTTGTCACATTTGCTATGCTTCAAAGACAGAGGTCAAATGTAAGGCTGTCTCTCCATAATCTCCACAGTATTAAAATCACTAGTAGTGAAATTACTCTTGTAGATTGTGAATACCAAAACAGTAGTAAATATACTACAAAGTGTAAGTTTACCATTGTATATCAGGCCCTATATATATTTTTTAACCATTTAGTTTATTGGAGTGAAGCCTAGTTCTTCTATTATTACACAGTTGACAATGCTTCTTGTTCAAAACTCAATGCTGTGTTGCTTTCTTCTTCCCGAATGTGCTTGAAGTAGGGTTGGGGGAGGTGCTTTAGCACTTCCAAAATAACCTCACAGGTAGTCAGGAGGAGAATAAACAAAAACAAGCCCTTTAAATGTAGTTTCTATCTTGTTGCGTAGGCTATGTCTGACAAATTTCTGCTTAATCTTTCACATTGAGATTGGTGTTTACTTTTCAACTCTCTAACAGCATGATGGTAAAATTGTGCAATGTGAACAAAATGACAATCTTGGAGTGCAGGGAGTGTGAAAAGAAAGGATGCAGGATATAAAATGTTTTATACATAATGGGGGTTATTCTCAAGAACGTGTGATAATTATCGCAAAAGTAGCTTAACACAACTTTGCACATCGCCGTCTATCGCGGGAAAATAACGCTGTGTTAACGTTGTATTCTCAACCCGGTGGCACCATGCCATAGTCTCACGATAATGCGCCAAATGACTACGTTAAAATCAACGCAACGCTGAAAAAATGCTAAACACGAACGTGAAAAATGTTGCGATGCCCCAAATCGCGATACAAAAATCAGCGATAACCAGCGACAGGCCTGCAATTCCCACGCATCATGCGGGAAAATGCACTATAAAAGCAGACCAAAAAAAAATACATTACGAAAATTGACTTGCACCATGGTTGCACCCGGACTGAGTGCAGAGGACAACGCAAACCCCACAAGCCCCACAGATGACCAGCAAGGAACCTCGGGGTCGAGGAAGGCCAAGGAGAAGAGGGAGAGGAAGACGCGGTTCAGTTTGCAGGAAAACAGGATCACCGTTACAGAGGTGATAGAACACTACCAACAACTGTTCGTCACCAGCAACGTGTCATTGGCAACAAATATGCAAATATGGCAGACCATCTTGGACCATGTGAATGCAGTTGCAACATTGAGGAGGACAATGAAAGAGGTCAAGAAGCGCTGGAATGATGTGAAGGGCAAAACCAAGAAGAAACTCGATGCTAACATGAAAGCAGCAACGCAGATTGGAGGTGGGGGTCCAGCGGCACACAAGGAGCTGGATGACATGGAGAAAATGGTGGCCACAGTCATCAGTCGGGATACGGTGCCAGAAGTTGGGGATCCGGACACTGCTCAACATGACCTGACACAACATCAACAGGAGGAGTACCGACCAGGGAATGGGGGGACTGGGGGAGATGGGCACAATGGCACACATGCACAAGTGAGTAGAGCACACTAAACACCTATAATGACACTGAATCATGTCCTTCATCACAGTGGCACACTGCAGCACACATACAAACAGCAACTAGGAGCACATCCACCAGGGGCGCAAAGAGTTCCATCCCCACACATACCAATCTCACAACCAACCCATGGACATGTGTCAAAACCAACAAAACTGCGTGTCTGTGAGCCACAACGACAATGCAAGTGAACCTGCATGACAAATAGCATGGCTGCAGTCCAATTATCATGACATGGTGCATGCCAAGACACTGAGGTGGCTGAGTGTGGAACACATCCGTAAATGAATAGGTCACACTCTGACACATCCACGTGATGTGGTTCAAATGTCCAATATCCCGGATCAAATAGTCAGCTCCTCCCAAACAGTCACAATGTACATCGGCATGCAGTCTGTATGTAAACTTGAACAATGCGTCAACATACATGTAACACAACGTAAATATGCATCTCCCCTTCACATTGCAGAGTGACAATCAACACCTCCTGCAGAGCAGACCAGACAACTCATCAGTGATGATGAAGAGGACCTCCAAAAACTTCGACACCGACGCCCTACGACAGCTCATGGACATCTTAGGCAACCCACCTCCAGGAGCAGGGCAGCCCATCTGCATCGAGGAGACCTCACACCCTGCACACACCACACAGCAGGAAGCACACACCACCATGGCTGGCTCACAGCACTTCACCAAAGAACACATCGCATACCAAGTCCAGGTGTTAGATTGCCAGAAGGAGGTGGTTTAACAGGTGCGGGTGGGGTTCGACCTCATGGCAGCCAAACTAGATGACATACGTGGGTGTCTAATTCCCATCAGGGACCACTTACACTCCACAACGGACACCCACATTGCGACAGAGACACACGCATTTGCACATTTCCAGTACTGAACCACGCCCAGAGCCCCGGGATAATCATTCACACCCCTATGCTGGACTTGCGTACGCCGGCCCAGTCCACACACGTATAACGGGGGGACGACAAATCTCCATGTCCAAGATCTTACCCACTGCCTGAGGTGACATGGTTGCGTCTGCTGTACACAGCACAATGTAATGTGGTAGGGCCTGGGGACATCATGCACACGTAATGAGCACACGGACACACTTTGATAGTTAGTTGAACTGGCTGCGGGCACATGCGCCCGGCCACTTTTTATTACCAGGGTCACGTGACTAGTGACGTCTTTGCTGGATGGGTGTGGGGTGAGTGTGAGCCAGCCTTCAGGGAGTGGTTGGTGCTGGCAACAACTTAAACATTGATCACTATTATAGCGGAAACAGAAAACATCAACATAACACAAACAACTGCGAAGCATCATGGTGGTAGCCGGAGCAAGTACAGAGGTCACCCAATATTCAATCATAAGTGTCAGTGAGTTGCATTGCACTAAGGTAGGGGCAACAGAGCTGATCATGCTCATGTGAAGAAATTGTCTAGGATTGTGTCCCTTAGGGATATTCCTGCTGCAGCTGCAGTGGGGTGTGTTACACCTGCCTCCTCTTCCTCATCATCGTCCCAGGTCTTCCCCACTGCCTGAGGTGACATTGTTGCGTGAGCTGTCCACAACACAAAACTCAATCAGAAAGGGTCCATGAGTTGTGGTGCACCGAGTTGGTGACACCTGAAGAGCTGATCAGGGTATCAAGCTGATGATGGCATCCAAGACAGGTGTGAGCAACTCTGATAGTCTGGCTGTAAGACTCCTCCGATTCTGTCAGTTGTTGGTTGGAAGGTACCAGAGGCCAACAAGTGCAGCACAGCCAGCAGCTTTGTCTGCGGAGGGATGTTGGTTGTCCGCTGTGTTGGTACCATCAGCGTTTGGGCAATGATGGTCAGGATGCGGAGGATGGTTGTCCTTTTGAGCCTGTAGTGGGCATTGACATCCTCTGGTGTTAAGTCTGTGAGGCTGGTGTGTTTTCTGAAGGTCCGCTGTCTTTGTCTGCGCTGCCTCTGTGGTAGTCCAGGGGTGGTGGGGGGTGTCCGGGGAGGGGGGTGGTGGGCCTGAGTGTGGTGGCGGTGGGTGTTGTGGCCCTCTTGGGTGCCCGAGCTGCATGATCAGTGGCTCCAAGGCAACTGTTGTTCTTCTGGTGTGGCTGTGGGCTGGGCTCCCATTCCTGGTGCAGGTTATCTTCCGACTTAATACCAGGTAAGAGCAGGTGTTAATTCCCTGCTGTTAACGTGCCTTATCGCATGTTTTGTGGTCTTTTCGCTGTTCTGGCTGGTCGTTCAGAATGTTGCAAAGTGGTGTTGTCGCGGGTTTTTGCACGGGAACGCCTACTCTGCATCTCATTAGCGTTAGTTGCCGGTGCCATCCGTGGCAATGTTTTTTGCAGCTGCTATCGCAGGAAACTGGCAATATTGGCTGTTAGCACCAGCTTGTAAATTGAGCGATAAATCTATTGCCACTTTGGCTGTGATAAAGTGCCACTAACTCGGCGATAAGTCCTAGAGAATATCCCCCAATGTTTAAAATTTGTAATTGAACTATGCCAATATTTCAAACTATATTAGCCACAAGGAATAAACGTGGTATGAGACATTTATTTTTATTTGCTAGGTGGAATGGAAACAAAGATTTCAAAAAGATCACAACAAAAAAAGACACTTTATGCACATAATAAATAATTGCCGAAACCCGATTCCCACAAGCTATTGCGTGTGTGCATTATATGATTAGCAATAAAACTGCATGTCTTCAACACATTTAGTGCCCATTTCAAGAGGGTATCTTCAAGTGGGAAAATAGGCTTTTTAAAAACGGCAGTCAAATTCACTCCATGCTTCAGTCATATATTCAGGACAACGTGCTTCAAAATACACACTCGGATAATACTATTCCCCTACCACTTTCTTGCTAAATTTGCATTGCTCATTTGCTGCACATGTAATTTGTGTAACATTTTGATTTTTTCACTATCCCTTAAGTGGTGTAACGTTGATGGCAGCTCCCCCCCGTCTGAAAATTCTTCCAGTGCTGTTGCTTCTTCCTATAGGGCACAACACACAAGCGTATCCGCACTTGTAGCAATCATTCAGCTGCCACATGTACAGAAAATATGCAACAGAGAATGGAAACTTTCTTTCTTGGTGCCTGTAAGAAATTGGGTTATTAGTAAAGAGGGGCAGAACCTCCGCTCAAATAATAAACAGAATTTCTGTTAGGGTGAAACACAAAAGTCAATAAATAAACCTGTATTTAACCCTCTGGAAGCTTGGAACAAAAACAGTCAGATTAATTTAGAGGCAATTTATAAGGTATTTATGCAGCACTCTAAAAGTAATAAAACGAAAACACAATTACCAAATATCAATTTAGAAATATAGGAAAAGTTTTCATAAATAAGATGACACCAAAATAACAAAAATCTAATCAACAGAACTAAATACCATGCACTCTGCCTTATCATTGGTTCAAAGCGATACCAAAGGGGATGATGGACAGAGCGTTTTAGCAAATCAAACACTCACACCCAGGCAACTGATCTGGGTTTAATCCATCATCATTCTTTAGCTCACTCCAACACCCCAGTTCAGACATGGCCATATGCAAATCAGTCTGACTCTGTGCCTCATGGGAACAGTCCAGCCCAAACTGCCAAGCCATGTCTTCCCTGGACCGGAAACAAGCATCCTGGGACCAGTTTTGGGTTCATAACCCTCATCAGCCAGGCTATCTTGAATCCAGTGGCAAAGTGAGCAAGGGACCCGCGTCTGGGCATACCCTGCCAACTTAGGGCGAACAAAGTGATACCAAAGGGGCTGATGGGCGGAGCGTTTGAGCAAATCAAACACTTACCCCCAGTCAACTGATCTGAGTTTAATCCATCATCATTCTTTAGCTCACTCCACCACCCCAGTTCAGACATGGCCATATGGAAATCAGTCTGACCCTGTGCCTCATGGGAACAGTCCAGCCCGAACTGCCAAGCCATGTCTTCCCTGGACCGGAAACAAGCATCCTGGGACCGGTTGCGGGTTCATAACCCTCATCAGCCAGGCTATCTTGAATCCAGTGGCAAAGTGAGCAAGGGACGCATGTCTGGGCATACCCTGCCAACTTAGGGCAAACAAAGCGATACCAAAGGGGATGATGGACGGATCATTTGAGCAAATCAAACACTCACCCCCAGTCAACTGATCTGGGTTTAATCCATCATCATTCTTTAGCTCACTCCACCACCCCAGTTCAGACATGGCCATATGCAAATCAGTCTGACCCTGTGCCTCATGGGAACAGTCCAGCCCGAACTGGCAAGACATGTCTTCCCTGGACCGGAAACAAGCATCCTGGGACCGGTTTCGGGTTCATAACCCTCATCAGCCAGGCTATCTTGAATCCAGTGGCAAAGTGAGCAAGCGACCCACGTCTGGGCATACCCTGCCAACTTAGGGCGTACAAAGCGATACCTAATGGGATGATGGACGGAGCT
This sequence comes from Triturus cristatus, assembly GCF_964204655.1. NCBI lineage: Eukaryota > Metazoa > Chordata > Amphibia > Caudata > Salamandridae > Triturus > Triturus cristatus. The sequence goes on from NC_140584.1 coordinate 524,142,392, forward strand.
TTTGAGCAAATCAAACACTCGCCACCAGTCAACTGATCTGGGTTTAATCCATCATCATTCTTTAGCTCACTCCACAACCCCAGTTCAGACATGGCCATATGCAAATCAGTCTGACCCTGTGGCTCATGGGAACAGTCCAGCCCGAACTGCCAAGCCATGTCTTCCCTAGACCGGAAACAAGCATCTTGGGACCGGTTTCGGGATCATAACTCTCATCAGCCAGGCTATCTTGAATCCTGTGGCAAAGTGAGCAAGGGACCCACGTCTGGGCATACCCTGCAAACTTAGGGCAAACAAAGCGATACCAAAGGGGATGATGAACGGAGTGTTTGAGCAAATCAAACACTCACCCCCAGTCAACTGATCTGTGTTTAATCCATCATCATTCTTTAGCTCACTCCACCACCCCAGTTCAGACATGGCCATATGCAAATCAGTATGACCCTGTGCCTCATGGGAACAGTCCAGCCCGAACTGTCAAGCCATGTCTTCCCTGGACCGGAAACAAGCATCCTGGACAGGTTTTGGGTTCATAACCCTCATCAGCCAGGCTATCTTGAATCCAGTGGCAAAGTGTGCAAGGGACCCACGTCTGGGCATACCCTGCCAACTAAGGGCGAACAAAGCGTTACCAAAGGGGAGGATGGACGGAGCGTTTGAGCAAATCAAACACTCACTCCCAGTCAACTGATCTGGGTTTAATCCATCATCATTCTTTAGCTCACTCCACCACCCCAGTTCAGACATGGCCATATGCAAATCAGTCTGACCCTGTGCCTCATGGGAACAGTCCAGCCCGAATTGCCAAGCCATGTCTTCCCTGGACCGGAAACAAGCATCCTGGGACTGGCTTCGGGTTCATAACCCTCATCAGCCAGGCTATCTTGAATCCAGTGGCAAAGTGAGCCAGGATTCCAGGATGCTTGTTTCCGGACTGCCATTATGGTGCTGGGAGCTTGTCAACCACGAACTCCACAGCACCATAATGGCAGCACTGAAGTCTGAGAAGTTTGGTATCAAACTGCTCAGCACATTAAATCCATACTGGTGCCAGTGTGGGATTTAATGTACCAAGCACCACAGAGGGCATCTTAGAGAGGCCCCCTGAAACCTAAACCTACAATCCATGTCTGTTCTGAGGCTGCCTAGGCTGCCACACAGCAGACATGTTGCTGGACCGCTGGGTAGGAGAGCCCCTGCTCTTCTGGGTCTGCAACAATGCACATCCTGGGCGAGGTGCTAAATCTCCTCCCCCAGGATGGGCAGGGGGAAGCTTCAAAGGCATGCCGCCTCTGTGAGCTTCCCCAGGCCACTGCAACCCCCCACTCTGGCGGGAAGCTTGGCCGGAAACCCCAAATAAGGATAGGGGATGTGCCAGCCTGCCAACCGAATCCCTCAGGTGGGGGAGGCGAGGGTGAAGCACATCTCCGGGCTCTCGCCATCTTGAAGATGGGAAGCCCTGCCCAATCAGGACTAGGCTCCTGCCCCTCTCCCACAGGAGAGAGGCAGGATAGGGGGTGTACCCACCCCAGGACAGGGGCCCATTGGCCCCTGCTCTTCACCTACCTGTAACGCCCCTAAATCTAGTATTTAGGGGCACCCTGAACCTTCCTTCCGCAGATTCCAGATTCAAAACTACAAAGAAGAGCAAGCAGAAAGAAGACCTGCCCTGCAGCTGCTAAGAAGAGGAAGACACCAACTGCTTTGGCCCCAGCCCTACCGGCCAGTCGACCCTCGAACCTGCTCCTGCTCCAACCCGGCATCTCTTGTGGCCAGCAACCTCACAAACCCCGGAGGACCTGGCTGCCTCTTGGCTCAAAGCCCCTGGGACTCCCATGAGTAGAGGCTCTCCTCAAAACCTACCTCTAATCCCTGGCAGCAGCCCGGGACCGCAAACCCAGCACACTCTGCACCAGCCAAGCCTGGCCAGTGCCGGAGTGAACAAAGACCATGAGGACGACCCCACGGCGACTGTGACCCCGAGTCCGGCACCCAAGGACCCCCCTCGACACTCCTGAAGAAGCCTGCAGCCTCAGAACAAGGTGCCCCCCCTACCGCGATCAACAGAGGGTAAGATTTCCCGACACCAAAAGGCACCCCTGCACGCGGCGCCCCGCAGCCCCCTTTGCCCAATCACAGGGTACCTACCTATCCTCCAACTACCCAACTTACCTCTCGAAGTGGTGGTGGCACCTGAAGAATCCTCGTCCCCGAGCTTGCAGTCTTTTTCTAAACCAGAGATTTCCCATTGAAACCAATTGAGCGCCCGAAGGCTCAAAAGCACCCTGCACCCAGCCGCCCGATTGGCCCTGGCAGTGCAACCTCTACACCTACCTACTTCCCCACTTGCCCTGAGTAAGTTACCAGGAGCCCAGCTCCCACAGCCACGTGGCTTGCTAGTCAGCAGCCACCAACCAAGGCCCCCCTATCCCTCATAGGATATCATTGGACCTAACTCTCTCTGCACCCGGCCGCCCTAGAGTCGCTGAGGGTGAACCAACTGTACCTACCTGACCCTGGGGGACCCCTGAGTCTATGCCCAGAACCTCAACTCTGACAGTCGAGTACTTACCTTTAAACCGATAACTCTATTTTCTTCATAGGGTAACATTGACTGGCTTTTCCCTGAAATTTCTTCTAAGTGTGGACTTTTCAAATCTTAAAATATTCACCAAAAATCAGCCGAGTAACGAAAACGAAAATACTCACCTGCTCTTAGGTGAGCTCCCAGTGCTGGATCTTGGTGCCCAGCACTGACTCTGAAAAATACTTACAACTGTACCTACCAGTAACCCAATTTTCTCCCGTAGGAAATCATTGACTGTTTTTCTGTGAAATTTCTTCTAAGTGTCAATTTCTGCAATCTTTAAATATTCTTTATAAATCGTTTAATATCTGAAAACGTAATTACTTACCTGTTTTGGATAAAGGTCCCAGTACTGACTCTAGGTACCCAGTACTGGATTACAAAAGTAACGAGAACATACTATACCTGTAACTTGAATTTTCTGCCATAGGGAATCATTGACTGGTTTCTATGAAATATTTTCTAAGTGTCAACTTTTAAAATAGCAAAATATTGTCTAAAAATCATCACAGTAATTAAGTCGACTTTTATCACTTGATTCCAAGTACTGACCCAGGACTGAATCTAGGATCCAGTTCTGGAATTCCAAAAGTAATCCTAAAAGATTCAAAGTCCCTTGGAAGGACTGAGAGGAGACTCGGGGACCCTCTAGGCATCTTCCTGCAGCTGGGCAGCAATTTAATGCACCTGCTTGAGGGGGCATCCTTCCAAACCGAGGCCCATTCCTACAGTGAAAGTCAGATGCTGGCTTCAAAAGGATGGTCCAACTTTCACTAAAGAGCTGTCCAAAGTGCGAGCATAAGTATGCATCTGCACTCTGAACTGTGCATTGTTGAGGGTGCAGATATAAACGTATGCAGCTGTAATTGGGTGCACTGTCCCTGTTTCCACTTTGCGCACCCAGTTAAGGGTGCACTTAAAAAAAGAGGGGGACTGTGTTCCCTATGTCTAAGATGGTCCCTGATATGAGTTTGGGGTTGCATAGGAAAGTGGACTATTAAATCAGTCCATGTAACTAGGACCCAACATTTACCGTCTGGAGTTTTTGTTTAAGGTAACATTGTATTCTTATAGTTCCAGTATTCGTTCACCTCATTTGCACAAATGACCATAAGCACCTGATAGCTATTAAAGGCAAACCTGGACATGGAGTCATATGAAAACCCTCCTTAATAATGTGCTTAACGCTATGACTAAACTGGCATGCAGCAATACGTTCTGGGGGAGGGGGGGCAAACAAATAGTTAAAGTATCAAAAGATTTTACAACCGATGTACTGAAAATGCAGCGGTAGCCAAGAAAACATTACTTGAAGTAAAATGCACGTTGGTATGCCGTGCAGAAATTAATTACGATCGAATCTCATTATTGGTTTATTAAACTGTTTAGTGTATCATGCTGATACATTTTTACACAACAAAGAAATACGAGACCAAGGGGGGCTGCTTCAGTCCTTGGTGTTAGCAGAAAATCATCAGATGTATGAAATGATGAAATGTATAATCCAGAGGAGAATCCACTGGGGGAATTTCCTCCACTAAAAGGACAGTGTGGTAAGAAACGTTGCAGTGGATTTTCCACGAGATTTAGGACTTCCTCTAGAATTCAGGATCTTTTCTATTACCATTGCGCCTCAGTCAGGTAACTGAAGAAAATCAGCATTCCTGTGTGGATGTGTAATAAAAAATAAGGCGGAAGCACTGTAGTGCTTGATTACATATTCAGGCAGCATATACGCCTCATCTGCTGCCAATTAGACACCGCAAAAACACAGCATACATTTCTTGCTGGCAGTAAATTAAGATGATAGTCCTTCTGCGGGCTTCTGATGGTCACCCAGTGAACCAGCCCCGAGAGGAAGCTGGAACAGAGGAAACTCAGCATTGACACTGAACCTATTATAGGCACAGTTAGTCGAGACACTTGTTTCAAAACAACACTAATGAAGACAGAAACACACTGACTAATGCGGCTTCCAGTAAGTCTTAGGTCCGCCATGACGTGTTTACGGAAGTTTCTGTGACAAAATATGCTTATCTGAAGAACAGCTGCAAACTAATACTAGCATCCGAAATCCCATTTACATTATTTCTTTTAATGTTATTGTTAACCCTTTCTGGCTTTTGGCTTCGTAACAAACACATTGAAGTCTGGCACCTATGCTTTTGTTTTTACTATTATAAGCATGAACACAATAATTGAAGCAAGCTGGCATTTTCTGAAACACAGGACTGACTGAAGTGTACACGTGACATGCATGAAGCTGCTTGGCATCCGAGCCCATTATTTGTGCCTTTTTCGAGCCCTCTCCGCCTTGCATAGTTTGGATATTTTCACCCACTCTCCTGCCATGGTGTTGTCCTCTCTCCTATACATAGGTATGGTCCATGCTTCACCTGATGCCATGTTTTGCGTTGTTCAAGAAGCCACTCGCCTGTGGCGACTATTCTCTGCTCAACTCCAGAAACAACTTAAGCTTTGATTTTAAATTGGTATCAGTATCAAGCCGTGTGCCAACAGGCATGGATTCCAGTAAAATTCTTTAAACTTCATAAGATAGGAAGACACATTTACAATGTAGTTTTGGTAGAGATCCGTCAAGAATTCTTTTAGGAAATTTGTTGGAAGAGAGCGATAGAAATCGCATTGCAGAGAGCCGTCAATATTGCCCATTTAGCAAAATTTCAAAATGCATCAAAAACATTACAAACATCTCAGGGGCATATTATCAAGCCAGGTGATAAAATTATCGCCGCTTTAGCGGCAGGAAACTGCCGCTAAAACAGCGATAATGGGCTTGATAATATGCTCTATGGAATTCCAATTGAAGCCCATGTTGGACGTCCTTCACATCTAACATGGGCTTCAATTGGAATTCCATGGATCATATTATCAAGCCCATTAGCGCCGTTTTAGCGGCAGTTTTCTGCCGCTAAAGCGGCGATAATTGTATCGCTTGGCTTGATAATATGGCCCTCAGTTTGTAAAATTCCAGCGCCCTCTTAGCCGTCACATATTCCTGGCTCTCAAGTAACCTTCTTTTGAGGAGAATAATCTTAATTCACAAACATGCCCAGACCCAGTTTGGTTTTGAGCTCTTTCAAATTGTATTCAGACAGGACAAATAGGCTGAATTCGGACACAAAACACAGTACAATAACACCACAACTAATAATTCATATTACTAAAATACATACTATATGTGCACACTAAAATTACTTTTGTAATGATCGGTTGTCAAACGAGTTCGTAAAATTAAAGTGCAGGCTTCTATAAGTGACAGTGGATCCTCCAAACAGGGACAAACCTTGCAACATGGCAAAGATCACCCAGGTAGATTTATCAGCTTTCCGTGTTATTACTGCTGCTGTTTTTAACCTGTGGTCTTCAGACTCCTGGGCACCCACGCCACCTACTTATGTAGGCCGAGACTGTTTAGAAAAATAAATAACATTAGCGAGTATATTGAACATTTTAAAACCCTTTGTAACATGAAGGAATTTGAAACTGGGGACAAAGAATTAGGTTGGTATCATTAGCTTGATTCATGGAGCAGCACAAGTCAGGACAAGGGGAGACCTTAATCGATGCCTCAACTGATGCTCTGATGTGCGCTGACAAAAAGACACCGCAATTGAGGAGCAAATTGATTTGCTACAGTATAGCCTTTCACAGTTTTTTGTTTGTTTTTAATTCACAATGTGATGTACACTTGTTTTTTGTGTATTGTTCTGAAGTTCGTAGAAACTGTTTAGGACAGGGTCCCTGGCTTCCAATAGTGATTGACTGGAGACCCAATGATGGGTAAAGGTTTAGAACCATTCTTCTTAGTCCTTCATTATGAATATGACACGTTATTTCGCATGCCATTACTTTGCATGCCATTACTACGTTGTTATTACTTAGCAATAACCGTTACTACGCAAGTTTTTAGTTCGCATACCATTACATTGAAAGTGTTAATGTATACGAAGTAAAAACTTGCCTAGTAATAAAAATGGTATGCGGAATAGCGTGTCATATTAAAAAAAGACATTTAACCCCTTTTTAAAATGTTTAAAACACAACACTACTTTAAATAATAAATAGAAATACACTATCCTACACATCTAAAAATGGAAAACACTACCAAAACACTCAAACACTACACTACCCTACACTACTGAAACACCACTACACTACTCTTAACCCTAAATCACTACCCCCTGCACAAACATACGCATTTCCCCACTCCGGACCCTACACTCATTCACTACCCATCACAACCCCCCGACACTACACTAAACACTAAAACAGTAACCTACACAACACTAACACCACAACACTACCCTAAACCCTAAAACACTACCCCCAGCATGACCCTTCCCCTAGCCCCAGTCCTGTCCCTACTTCCAAACACTACCCTGCAGGACCCCCAACATTACCCTAAACCCTACAACAATACCCTACCGTACACTAACACCACAACACTACCCTAAAGCCTAAAACACTACCCCCTGTATGACCCTGCCCCTAGCTCCAGTCCTGTCCCTACTCCCAAACACTACCCTGCACAACCCCCGACACTATGCTTAACCCGTAAACACTAAACTACAGTACCACCACAACACCAACCTAAACCCTAAAACACTACCCCAGCACGAAAACAAAACCATAAACCTCGGCACTCTATGTTCAGCCCTCTATTGATTCATAAAGCATTCAGAATGTTAGCTCCAAATATCAACACAACATAGGTATACTTTTTGCTGAGACCATTTAATATAAGTAGAAAACAAAGTCTAAAGTCACAAAGTTAAAAGACAATAGCAACATAGTCAGGATGAGACAACTTGATGTGAACAATCCATACGTTGAACTGGCAGCCGACACGTGTTTCGTTTCTTTAAACTTTTTCAAGGCTGCAAATAATATCATAATAGAAAGAATTTTCAAAATTCACATCTCAAAAAATCTCTTAAAGGAAACAGGAACACATTTAAATATAAAGCAGTAACATGGAGAATCAAGGAACAACCATGTTTACTAAGGCATGTGAGTTTGTTTAAACGCAAAAAATATCAAAAGCAAAAAGAAAAGAAGTGCAGATAGACCCAAGAACGGAACCAGTAGTGAAATTTATATCAAACATGCGGTGCTCATTACCCATAATAGAGCTAAGCTATACAATCAAAAAGTTATTAGATAACATAAATCAAAGATTATATGGGTCTTATCTCAGTAGCTACCTTTAATCGGTATTCGCATAAGCAACCGAGTAACTTTGTATAGAAGTTGTCCCAGTCTTGGAAAGAGAAATCGTCTGTCCCTACTGATTTTTATAAAGACAGGGAAAAGAAAAAGAGACTGAGGTCGTTGTAACTACAGAGACAAACAAATAATAAATTGTCCCATATATGGAAAATAAAAAAGAAAAATACTTTTGGATGTTAAAATACCTCAGTATATTTTAATACTAGGTTGTATCACTCGACTGCATCTCGTATTGTTCGTATCAGAAAACTAGTTGTTTGCTCTACCAAATTAAAAGAATGAAAAGTCAAAATATATTTCATGGTTGAGTACCCCCATTTATTGTTCTATACATATCCTAATCCTTGTAGGTATACTGATACCCAATATAATATTATATCTCACTCAGTCTCTGTGAGCCAGTGCTTCATCTAAAGTCTGTAAGTTCGCTTCTTTGTTCCGTTTACATTTTCGATTTGTAACATTGGTTGGTTTAGGAACAGAGTCTTATATTTTAAAATTGCTCATAACTAATAGGAATTAGGTTTTAAATAAAAATAACCTAGCAAAATAAATGCTAAATGTTTCAAAAACAATTAGCACTGGGGGGTTCCCCATGTCCCATATGACTTTAGATGAAGCACTGGCTCACAGAGACTGAGTGAGATATAATATTATATTGGGTATCAGTATACCTACAAGGATTAGGATATGTATAGAACAATAAATGGGGGTACTCAACCATGAAATATATTTTGACTTTTCATTCTTTTAATTGTCATGTGTCTTTGACTACCAAAGACACTTGGGCTATGATATGCCCCTAAACGCCGTAGGGGAAAGAGAGAAACAAAGAGAAAAGTAAGAATATATAGAAATTAAGCAATATTGTCCAAAATTCCCAAATGACATTAGTCCATTCTGACCTTATGATATTGAAGAGTGCCTCACAGTGCAGTCCTCCCTGATAAAATGTGTGACACTGGCTCCCGTTGCCGGTACGTGTTTTAAAGCAGCTACGTAAATAACACGTATTGCGTAGTGTCACATGACACGTTCGGCAGTGACATTTAGTTACAATCGATGTAGGACTACACAGTTTATGCTCCTTATTTGTTCTAATGTGTCGTGTAGCGGCCATTATTGAATGTAACAGGTTTCTATTTTTTCAGTGCATTGGGCAATATATAGTACATGCTACCATATATCATAGACCTCCATATGGAGATTTTTGGATAACATGGTCTCAAAACCTAATATTCTAAAATCCCAATTGGGTTTAGTTAAAAGTGAAATTCCCAAATGACGTTAGTCCGTACTGACCTTTTAATATTAAAGAGTACCTCACAGTGCAGTCGTTCCTAATATAGTGTGTAACACCGGCTCCCATTGCCGGTAATGTTTTAAAGCAACTACGTAAGTAACACGTGTTGCGTAATGTCACATGACACGTTTGTCAATAATATTTAGTTGCATTAGATGTAGGACTACACAGATTAAGATCCTTATTTGTTTTGATGTATCGCGTAGCGGCCATTGCTGGATGTAATAGGTTTCTATTTTTACCCAGTGCATTAGTAAATGTATAGTTTATGCTGTCATATCTCATAGACCTCCATATGGAAATTTTGGATAGCATTGTTAGAATGGTAATTCTTAGTATTTAAAGTAATAGTGAAAGTCATCTTTTCAAGTTATTATTTAAGTTTATGGCGTTAGTATGTTATATAATGATTTTATGTGAGAAAAGACAGATATATCGATTCACAATTCACAATGCACATCATAATCAGATATGTAAGAAGCCTTGTCCTGCAAGATATTACTATAGAACATTTTAGGCATAAACTTCATTACTTACAAATTGAAAGTTTACATTGTCATTATAAACAATCTTTAGTATATGTAACATAGATTAGCAATGGATATCCAATAGTTCAACGTGGGGAGAAATAACTAGATTAATTCACAATTCATGTTGCACATCGAAAACAAATGTTTGCCACAAGTGAACTACCCTATCTTGTAAAATGTTTTGATAAAACATTTTTGACATTTTGATTACAGATTTCATATTGAAAGCTCACATTATCATTATATCCAGTCTTCATTCCATGTAACATGAGTTAGCAATAGTATATATCCTTAAGTATATGCATTGAAACAATCTCAGATGCATTTATTTTAGATAGTACCAAAGAATATTCGAAAATTATCGCTTATATCCTCTCAATAGATATGACAGATCGATATAGTGCTGCCGCTACTAGGCTTATTTGTAGGCATCCTTATATTCTCTTAATTCGCAAGTTACAATCTAGATAATGGATAGCCATCTAATCTTTTAGAAATACAAACATTAAATTAATGCCTCTCTCCACCGCACGGAGGCGCAGGCTCCATTGTGCCTCAGCCTTTCTCAGCATTAATGTTCTGTCACCACCCCTGGCAACAAGTTTGATCTCAGTGATGCCATGAAAGCTCAGACCTGTCAGTGCTCTGTCCGGATGAACATTGTTAAAGTGGACAGCCATAGGATAACTGCAATCATTGTTCCTAATAGCCCTAATGTGTTCTTGAATTCTTTCGTTCAATGGCCGAATAGTGCTTCCTATAAATATCAGGCCACAAATGCAGCGTGGGCAGTAAACAACATATCTTGTATCATAATTCATAAATTGACGAATCTGATAGATAGTATTGGTATTATATTTAAAAGTCTTCAATTTGTTTCATGCAAATTGACACACATTGCAATGTGCACATTTGTAAAATCCATCTGGTTTTGTTGATAACCAAGTCATGTTAGTTTGTTTAGGTGGTACATAGCTTGAACATAGAGAGTCCCTCAATGTTCTGCCCCTTCTGTATACAATACTAGGATTTTTCGTCATTACCTTGCTCAAAGTGCAATCTAAATGTAGGAGAGATGCCAGTGTTTCTTAAAGATCCTATAGATCTGATGACTATGCAAATTGTAGTTTGTTATAACACTAAGCTTGTCCCTTCTTGTTCTCTCCTTTTGTATGGTATTGGATTTCCGTACAACAGAATGTCTAGTCTTCTGTAAGATTCTCTTTCTGGATTTATCTAAGACATCAGAAGAATAGCCTCGATTTTGAAAACGTGATTCTAGCTTCATCAATTCCTGATTAAATATGTCTTCCTCGCTGCAATCTCTCCTAAGTCTAGTCATTTCCCCAAAGGGGATTGAGTTCATCTGTGTTGATGGATGGCCACTAGAAGCGTGTAAAAGAGAATTACAGGCTGTTTTTGCAGAGTGACACCATTGTAGTCTTATCATAATTGATTTGAATATCATTCAATCAATATTTTTCGTACAGATTTGATAACTGAAATTGCAAACGTGATGTTGTTTGTGAGAATATAATTATGTATGTCATAAGCGTATGCAAGATAACTAATGAATTTAGCACTGGGCTTGGAAGCCAGACCTTCTGGGCATTCTAAAAAGGAGGAGAGATCTATACACAAGAAGAAAAGCAGAGGCTACAAAACACACCCCTGTTTTAAGCCATGTGCAGTGTTCATCTTTGGTGATAAAATTCCCTCTGCAAGTTTTACCTGAAGCCACATGAGAGACATCAGAAAGTGTAGAAACATGTCTTGTGGTGTCAGGCTGCCTAAAGCCGGTCAGAGACCACAGCAGGATGGGTAGGCTTTCAGGAGGCACCTCCCAGGTGTCCTCTGGGTACTTGTTTCAATAAATCCTACACTGCATCAGTGTGAGTTTGTTGAGAGGAGTTGTTTAGAACCACACACTTCTGGGTTTGGTAAAGCCATCATGGTGCTGGGGAAGTTTGCAGCCCATGTACCCTCTATGGCTTCACTGGCACTTATAATTTTAAGAATAGGCTTAAATATTGTTAGGGGCATATCTACTCATGCAGATATGCTTACACCTGAGCTATTGTACACCCTGCCTAAGGACTTGTAAGGTCTGCTAGGGGGTGACTTACCTATACATTGGGCAATGCTGCTTGGCATGAAACACATGCAGTACGCCATGTTGACTTAGTAATTTTTCTCTGCACCAATGCATGCAGGCTCCAGTGGTAGATTGCATGGCTTTGGTGATGGGTCCCTAGCAGACCCTCTTCAGTCCCAAGGCCCTAGGTGCCATGGTACCATTTACTAGTGACTTACAGGGACTCTGAAGTTGGCAATCGTGGTACCATTTTTAGGGAAGGAGCTCTGGCACAGGGGACCTGGTTGGCAGGGACGTTGTGCACTTTCAATGGAAACCACATCATCATCCGGGGCAAAAAGTGGGGGGCTAACCATGTCAAAAGAAGCACTTTTTCACATTCATCCCAAAGATGTTTCCTATTTACTTTACTCTAGGCTTGAAAGTAATCAATATAACATACATTCAATGTTGATTGCTTTTAAGAGCCTTGTTTTCCAGAAGTTTGAAATCAACTATGTTTTTTTTTATTGTGGAGCATCCTGCTCTAAATCTAGATTGATTGATCAGAATAATTTTTTTACTGAACACTCAGTCATAAAGGTCATTTAATAACAATTTGGCAAAAAGACATCAGGATTCTACATGTTTGGAGAATCGAAGAAAATAGATTGGACATTATTATAGTCCAGAGGCTGGGATCTGCTTTATTACATCAATTGGCATCCAGTTTGGACCAGCAGCTTTTGATGGTTGAGATGTCTTAATCGGTCTACTATTTCGTCTAAGGTAATTCTCAGACATGTATTAGGATATACTGGGAGATCATGAGTCATGGGTGACCTATTGACATAGCTATGGCTGATATATGATTCCACTTTTCATATGGGGTAATTTGCAACTGTGTAGGACCCAAGACTATCTCCAATAAGTGACCAGAATAACTTGGAGTTATTAAATTTAATTACAGAAGGCAGCTGCATCTATGCCTCGTCTTGGTGCATTCAACGACTATCCAATATTTTCTTCTGATACTGCTTTTTTTCATTCTTTATCCATATATCTTGATGGAACATGTGTTGGTTCCTTAGAAGGCGTTGCAGCTGTCTGTGGTGCTCCTTTTTTGCAATTACAAATAATCTGTCAATAAAGCTGTTAATGTCAATAAAAATTTAAATCAATGAAATTGGTCGATATGTCCCACACAACATAGGGTCTTTCCCTTTCTTAGGGAAAATGACAATGTTTGTCTCTGACCAAGACTCAGGCACCTGTCCAAATGAATTAAAGAGGTAACAAAGGAGAGGTAGGGGAACATGTAAGAAGGTTGCATAAAACTCAAGGGGGATTTGATTTGGACTGGACGCTTCACCCGGTGAGTTGACGAACTGCAGTCTCAACTTAAAGTAGAGTGATTGGATTCTCCAAATCAGGCTGCTTTATCCCTGTCAGTTTGCTGTGGTGGTACATATTGATAAATCGATCGATAGCATATTTTGAGGCAACTCCATCCTCCAGATATAGCCTCTGATAAAACCTACAGAATTCTTCTTCAATAAGCTCTTGGTCGTTAACCGGCTCTTCCTTATCATTGAAAAATGTCTGAATAGTATTTGCGCTACTCTATCCTTTACCCAAAAGGAAAGTATTTGCCCCATCTTTTCGTTATTTTCAAATGTTGTTAATTGTTTAGCTTGAATCATCTTTACTGACCTGTACCAAAGTCTCTCCTTAAGAGAAGCCTGAGCAACTGTGAGTTGATCTAAGATTGAAAAGAACATTTCGCTATCATGATTAATTGTACTCTGTGCCAAGTGATATTCCTTCTGGCCAAGCGAAGACCGTATATGAGCCACTACCTTGCTCTTCTCCTTTTTTGGATACGGTGAATACTTTATAGTACACCCTCTGCACTGCGCGTTAAGCGTATTCCATACCACCAAAAGTAGAGGAAGAATCAACATTATCTCCAGATTATCCCCTAGTTCTTTAGTCATAAAATGGATATATTCATCATCAAGTAGAAGCCTCCTATCAAAGGTCCAGGTGCAAGGCCGATAAGGATGAAAAGGTCACCCCACTGGAAAAAACAAGGCAATGAATTATGATCAGAGATCTCTCTCATTGTCAGCTGGATATGAAGGAGAGATAATAGAGAGTTGCTAACCAGAAACATATCAATCCGCGAGCATGAGTTGTGAGGGGCTGAGTAGAAAGTAAACACAGGCTCCTTAGTTGACAGCTCCGCCAGACATCTGTAAGTGCGTAGGAAGCTATAAATTGTCTCAAAGCATCCCTAAGATGCTGTTTCACCTTAGAAGCCATATTCGCCACCCCACAACACGAAGAGTCAAAACCAGGATGAAGAGAAACGTTAAAATCACCAGAGTATCAACGGGGCAGACCATTGATGCAACTCAGACAGCAAACAATTAAAAGCCACAGTGTCATCCTTATTAGGTCTGTAAATGATATACAGAGTTAATTGAATGCTTTCCTGAGTAATAGTCCCTATAAGCCATCAACTATTAGGATCCAAATAATGCCCCACCATGGCTCAGCTCTTGTCCTGCACCAAGAAAGCTACTCCCCTCTGAGCCGAAATGAAACAGGTGATGCAAAGCACTTGATAAGCCAAATCATCCAGTAGCGTAGTTTCTAGCTTTGTGAGATGAGTCTCCTGCAAGCAGATGTTACGTGAACGCAGATAAAAAAGTTTCTCCCTGATTCATTTACATTTATGAGGTGCTTTGGTCCCATTTACATTTCATGAAAGAATGTGTATATGCTGGTGATAACCATTAGCATTATTAGCCATTATCAGAGTCTATGCTGAACCAGATGCAACCTGTATTGAACCAACAGAATAGCCCCTGATTTAGCAAATGAACTCCTTAGTGATAGGAAGACTATTGTTTTTTTCAAGTTTTCTTGCTTTCCCCAAGACCTCTAGAGAAGAAAAAGAAGAAAGCGAGGTAATAGGAGAGAAATAAACAGCCCACTGTGATACCCAAACAGAAAAGAGTGTGAATGAAAAAAAAAATAATAATAATTGTAAATCAAGTGACTGCTCATGAAACCCACTATAGCAACGTTGGTATTCAGTTGATAGGTGCACTACAAACTCAGTATTACTTCACTGGTTGCCATTCTTGCAAGAGATCTATAACTTTCGAAGCATCAAAGCAAAAGTACATTTGGCCCTTAAACCTAATCCACAAAGTGGCAGGTTCCATTAATGAAACTGTAGCCCTGAGCTTTTGAAGAACATAGATATGTTCATGGAGCTGCAACAGCCTGACTACTGTCTCATGACAAAAGTCTGAGCGAGCAAAAAAATCAACTCCGCAGACTTTCATCAGTGACCTTGGTCAAGCTGCCCGTAAGATTTCTTACCATAATAAAAAGTTGGCCACCTAAAGAAAATGGCCTGTGGATAGCGGATGGGCAGAATGGAAAGTGGTAAAACTTTCTGAATCATATTGAATCCCTGAAGAGTCGTACAATGACCCCTCCAGCGTCATCGCCTTCAGGACCTTCATGAATACCAAGGACCCTGAGGTTATTCCTGCGGGGTCTATTTCCCAGGTTCTATACTCTAGATGATAGAGTAACAATCTGAGATTGGTGTTGCTTTGAGTCTGATTTCTGCTTCCTGCAGCGCCTCTTGATTTGACTCAACTTCAACAAGACCTGTGTGGAGAATATTAATTTCCTTGAGAGTTTCCTCAAGACAACCTGTGTCTTAAGGTGCGCGGTCTTTAGAGACAGAGAGTCCTTGCGATACTCTTCACTATGCTGCAGTAAGAGATTATAGATGGCAGTTAAAGCGGGGGAGCAAGGCATGGTAGTAACTGTAGTAGCTGTAATGGAAGGAGTTGCCACCTCTTTGCCAACAACCGATATTGTATGAGGAGCAGCATGCAAATTTGAAAAGTTGACTAACACCAGAGGTGGGGGAGACGCATTTGTGGGGATGATCTCTGTGCAATTATGGTCCGAGAGGAGTTCATCTTCAGATGCTAGTAGAGGGTCAAGTGTCCCCTGGGAGAAAGCTAATACTACCAGTGCTTCAATTAGGGTAGTTGTGATGGAGCCCAGCCCTCCCTTTGCTCCACGATACGGGTCTACTCCCTTTATCCTTGACAGAGAGCCAATCATTGAAAATAGCCATAGCAGCATTGGCACCCAGCTCATGATCCTCTGGTTCAGAGTCTGACAGACTCCCATCATCTGATAATAAGAAGGCCTCAGGAGTTTTCTTCAGAGCAAAAACTTGAGACAGATGTTGTTGCTACTATGTTCTCTGTGTCAAAGGCGCCTGTTACCCCAGTATCCACTGTGTCCTCTGACAAACCAGTAGGAGATCGGTGAACAGGCCCACTAGTTACTTCTGCCAGCCCTGTTGATAGCTCTGCCAGTCTGGTCGCAGGGTTTCCAGACAGAGCCTCCCAGAAATACTTAAGGAGGAAATCCCACTCCCTCCAGCTGCCATCTGAAGAGATATAGTGGTCCATAGTTCTGTGAGAGGATGTAGCAGAGTTAGATGCAGGTAAGGACGCCACTTCCAGTACAACCAATATCTCCTTTTTAGCCCCAAGAGTCTTACCCTGATCTGAGGCTTGCAGGATCTCGAAAAGCAGCTGGGGCAGCAGATGACAGTGCCCCTTGCTGCTTTAGTTCACCCTCCAATTTGTCACCTTACTGGTTGAAACCTTAGCAGGCTGAGGCCTCATTCTCCCCATCCTCAGTGGACTAGTGGGAGGAGCTAAAGAGATTCAGGAAGCAGTACCTCCCCTAAATAATGACTTGGCTGACATCCTGATAAAGACAGAGGTTGGAAGTAATTTGGTTTAAAAAAGCCTGACTCCACCACCTTAAACTAAAGAGTCCCCTCATCAGGTCTTACTCAATAACTGGTTTGGATTCCCTACCAGTCTCCCCTTCTGTAACTTTGTTGTGACTTCAAGCTAATAACAGCAGGAGCACCAGGAAAATAAAAACCTTTGACTCGCTGTACTGGGCTCCACAGAAGACACCCCATCTCCCTAAGCTGTTCATTGTTTGCTTCCTCTCACGTGTCAAGAATTTTCTACCATCCAGGGGAACACCACGGACAAAGTCCCAACCCGACTTGCCTCTGAGAAGAGAAGCATTTGTCTGTGAGCCACCAGTCCCATCTACATTTAATATAATGTAAATTAAATAAATTCTGCTAATATTGAATACTATATATATAAATATATACTTATATGAACACATAAACACACACACACACATATACGTGTGAGTGTGTTAATAAACATGTATATGGTAATTCATTATTATTTAATTAACTTCCCACCCTATACCCTTAGAAACTTAACAGCCTGCAAATAAATTCTAACAAAAATAATCATTATCATATAGTTTACATAATAAATATCAATCATATAATGTATTTAAATTAATTAAACAATTCATTATTAGTTATTTCCTAGTTAACCCTCACCCTATCCCCCTGCAAACCCAATTCCCACTACGATACTGTAAATTACTATTGAAAATTAAACAAAATACTAAATCACTTAAGATTGCATGCTATATTTAAAAAAAACTCAGAACATTTATATAAACAATAGTAACATATACAATTAATATATCAACTAAAACACATTAAAATAATAAAAAAATGATGGGGCATGTGCATCATTCTAAATACCAGTTGCAAAGGTACAGATTCGCAGAATCTGCCCCTTTGCGAGCAGTATTTTTTCCATTTGGGATGCATCAACCCAAAAGCAAAATCTCAAGTTAAGTAATCGCAAAATTTGCGATTACTTAAATTGCGAATGCATTTAAGGACTCACAATAATGCATGATGAAAAAGCAAATTGTGATTTCGCAAATAGGAATCGCAAATTACCATCCATTCAAAGTTGAAGGTAATTTGCGAAAACTTTGAAATATGCACAAAAGTGCATTTGTCAAATTTCCATGTTGCACTCACACATGCCCTTGGTGATGAAGCATGACACCAGGTGGTGTGTGAGACCAGTCCGTAACTTTTTGTGAGATGCCCACACTCACAACGTTCTTGTAACTCGTTTGGGTTATCACACTAGGAGCAGCTCTTTTGTGGTAAACATATAATATTGGAGGCTGCTAGCTCCTAGAACCCCATGCCTCTGGTTCTCTCCTCCACACATACAGTGGAGTTCTTTTTGTGATTAAAAGCATGTGTGTACACAACATGTGGTTACATGGTAATTTCAGGGGTGCATCAGGGTGTCCTTTTGGCACCCTTGCCCCTTGAAATTGCATGCACAATTTGCGAGTACTTAGTTGGTACTTGCAAATTGCACATGCAATTCCCACTCATTCCTATGGGCCTCTAGGCCCATAGGAATGAATGGGAAGCTATTCCTTAATTTACAATTCGCAATTAAGAAATATGTAGGAATCGCAAACATTTTTACGAAACCTACATGTATTGGCAATTGCGAATCCATATTTGCGATTCCTCAATAATGGCAATTATGGAAACGCAATTGCACACAATAATGCATGAGCCCCTATGTTTTTAACTACTATATTAGAGAAAACAAAATTAAAAACATTGGTATTATTTGAAACAATATTACTTACCTCAAAAAACTATATTCTTGTCAACTATATTCTTGCATCACACATTTATGTATGTATCACTATATTTCATTTCTGATATTTTTGCTTCCAGATATTCACAACTCAATATTTTCTCCAAACACCGTGGAGAAAGCTTTGAAGTTGAAATAACTGATTCAGTCATATTTTGATAGGAAAGTGAGCAAGTGGGAGCTGGTGCAGCTTGGTGGCAGTTGTTGGTATTTTCTGTGTCTCCAGTCGAAGCAGCTTCTATTGGAAAACAGTATGTAATAGAGGGTTGCTTTGTCAATCTGGTTATAGTCGGTCATAAGACCTGATAAAGAGGCCAGGAAGACTGATCCATTAAGGATCGCACACCAGATGTGGAAGGGTTGTTGTGAATACTGGAGATTACTGAAGTCAGACCATCGTCTGATATCAGATTCAATGAAGTCTCCAAATTGACATAAATATTAGTGTTTCAAATTCCCTCGGTGAAATGGTTTTTTCAGACTTTGGGATAATATTTTGAGATGTTGGCTTCATAATGCTATTGGGTGTAGATGATCGTATTTACCAAAAATCTTTTAGGGATCTTCCTTGAAGTCGACCAATGTCAGAAGATTGGGGAAAATGATTGGAGGTTGGAAGTTGTTAACATACGGCAAAGAAATAAAGCAGTTGCCAATGTGTGAGGTGGATTGCGGTGAGGAACTTCGATTTTCGATCACCATCAAATCGACCCGCCATTTTGTAACCCGCCGCCATTTTGTGTTGCCATCACTCAGGCGGTACGGCGAACGAAGTCTATTCTGCTTTTCCCGTAGCTTGGTGTCGAAATCCGTCCTCAGCCTTGTTTGTGAAGCTGATGTTTGGACTAGCCGAGTACACTAATCCGTGTCTGGCTTTCCTAATCCCTGTTCCAACTGTCTGTAGGCTCACACCATTCTTTCCTGATCATATCTTATCGACTGGCCTTCACTGTCTCCTGCTAGCATTCTCTTGTGTCATGCCTGTCCTCCAATACACACAAAACGTATCTCACCACCTGCAAGTCAGTTGTAATCTGTTAATAAATTATTTCGGGGGTGGGATGACAAACACAGTTGGAGGAGAGGTCTCTTCGAGTCATCTGATCATTTTGTTTTCAAACCCTTCTTACTGGTTCCGCTTTGTTTCCCACTTACCCTATTGGCTCTTTTCTTCTTTGCTTGAGGCGTGTGTTTTGTTAATAATTCTGTATTGTATAGTATTTAATCTGATGCGCCACAGAGTGAAGTGGCAGTCTCCTGAGAACCTACTTTGTGTACTTCTAGGATAACTGTACTAGCTGCAGCTAAATAAATCCAATCTTCTAACGCCGACATAGTGTCTCGTGTCTCTGTGTAACGAAGCAGGTGAACCCAGAAGACGGAGGGCGTACCCTGCGCCGCCAGGTCCAAAAGGTTCTGGTTCTTCAATTGGCGCCCAACGTGGGGTGTCTTCAGTGGTACCAGTTCTGCTTGAAGGTCGTGAGGAACCTCGCAAGAAAATTCCGGAGGGTTCGCGAACCACACTAAGTGACCCCTGTATTTCGAAAGTGGTCCGAAGGTCTTTTGCAGCGCGGTTACTCCTTCCTGGCGGCTGCTGGCGACCGCTGCCCTGACTGCTGTCCTGCTTTGGCCCATTCCTTTGGTGATGTATGGTAAAGCGAGACGATAGACGGGCCTCTGTTGGTGGAAGAAGACGTCCTTAGTTAAGTTAAGTATTTTCGTGGGTCGCGCCCACAAATTTTGGTTCTTTGTTTGATGTCCTTACGTTACTTAGATTTAGTCATTGCAACGACTAAAACCGAGGGTAAGTGCATTTGTGCTGCGTAAACTGAGTTTTACTCCCTTGAAGTTTGTGAACAGTCCAGAGACATTGTGAAATGCATGGGCTGATTAAGTTTGGAAGAATTTATTGTCTTGGTTGTAATAGGGACTCCCGACTTGATGACTCTTGTCCGATTCCTTTGGTTGGAACTCCCACATATGAGCTCTACTAGAAACATGGTATCGGCCCCATTGCCTTTAACGAGAGATGGACTCGATACACGAAGAAAGATGGTGTTCTTAAATGGCCAGAAAACGGTAGTTTTGATCCTGATGTGCTAGATAATTTAGAAACAGTTTTGTTCAAAAGAAAAGCCCGGCCGGCAATGTTTGACTCTCTCCGCCTTTGGCGTAAGGAAGCCAAACAGAAAGAAATTAAACAAGCAAAACGAGATAGGAAAGCACAGGGTATGACGATTATACAGGCTGCCCAACAGTTCAAGAATGATGAAATTGACAATGCGACTGAAATTTCAGAAAGACAACATCGTATGGCGATAGATAAATGCTATCCGGTGTTGCCTGTTTCTCCTTCTGATAACAAGAAAGATATAGAAGAAGATCCCCTATGTCTCATTTATTGAGGTTGCCTCCACCCTATGCGCAAAATGCCAATGTGCCTCAGCCGTTACAGCCTGCTCAGTTGCTGGTAGTACCTCCGCCGGTTCCGGCTCTTCAACATTTGCCTCCTCCAGTACTACCGCCCTTGCCGGTTTCACCATTAGTCTCAACTTCTCAGCCTTCATCTCCTGATCTTAGCTCTCCATTGCCTTCTGCTCCTCCTGTAATTTCTAGTTCTCCTCTTGATAATTCTCCTAATATTCTGTCTCCAGTTCTGATGTCTAATTCACCGTCTATGCGTAAGCGTCTCACAGATTCCGTCACTAGTATTCTATCTCGTTTCTTTGGAGCTCTTAATACGTCTCCGGCTTTTGCTCGAAGATAATCTCGTAGTCAGTTCCCAGATTTCGAGGAACGAGAGAAGCTAGATTCTCTTGCACGAAGATGGATCAAGAAGGGTCCACAATATAGTATGTCTGATATTATGCCTACCTTTTTGCAATGGAATGCACCTACACAAAGGTATGTTTTTAATGTAATGTGCGATATTCTCATTAAAGAATGGGAAGATGTGAGTTCGAGTCCGATCTCACAAGATTTATTAGATGTCCAAGCCAATTTTGAAAAAGGACTTAATGTAGGTTCCAAAGTTGAGGAAGCTGTAAGGACACTCATCTCTTATAGAACCTTATTGTTCTCTCAGATTTTTCTTGATTCTGATCCATCAGTTAAACTGACATCGAAAAATTACCCTATGAGAGAGGTCCCTCCAGTATGGAAGGAAGAGGTTGCGGGAGTAGGTGCTAATCCAGCTATTCCAGCTCACTTTCAGCGTATATGGGTACATGTACCATGGAAGAGATCTGAAGTTTTGGCCCTTAAGCAGACTCTACCAGATCCTCGTAAGAACCCTGCAGGTTATTACAAAGAATTATCGCAAACAATCGATGCTTGTATTATGAATCTGGCAAATATTGATATGCTAATGGGTAATGTAGTCCCACAGACAATATGGGCTAAGATTCGTAGAGAGGATCATGCACAGGAACTGGGTGCTACTTGGGATGTCATAGCTGATACAGATAGAGACCAAGTGGGTGGTGCAAAGCCTGACGCTTTGATCTCGGAGCTTCCTGGTAGAATCATTACATTAATGAAAACTATGATGCCTGCATTGAGAGTGAATTGGGATAAGCTAGCAGCATGTAAACAAAAGAAAGATGAAAGTGTCTCTGATTTCTTTACTCGTTTCGAAGAGACATTTATTGATCATAGTGGTCAGGACATGGCTACCGAAGGTGGACAGCGACTATTCGTGGACAAATTTGTATTCAATTTGCTTCCCGAGCTGTCACACAAATTAAAGGATTCAGAAAGTTCTTGGGCTGTTTCTTCTTCTGCCCAGATATTGGCTACTGCACAATATTATGAGAATAGAGACAAAGAAGAAAAAGAAAAGCAAGAGAAGAAGACAAAAGATTTAAAAACGAAGGTTCTCTTGCAGCAAGCTTATCCGCCACGTTATGTTCAGCCTCAAACTCAACAGCCACCGCAGTTTCAGAGATTGTATCAGAAACCTGAGCCATGCATTCCGCGACCTTTGTTAGGTCCTTATCAATGTGCTTATTGTCGAGAGGAAGGTCATTTTAAGAGCAGTTGTCCGATTTTATTGCAGCGCAATGGAGCATCATCTGCTCCACGAGGTCGTGCTGGCCTCCAGTCAGCAAATAGAGGTAGAGGTCGAGGTATGTTAACTCAAGAACAGCGTACCCTTCCTTCTCCTAATTCTATGAACTACTTTGATCAGCAGAATGTGAGATCCACTCAATATTATAATGAAGACCATTATGTTGAAGGCGAAAATGAGAGTCTTCATACCAACTAGGACAGCCATGGACAAAGTAGAGGAGTTGTGCCAATCCCAGTAGATCAAAATGGCCCTTATGTCAACGTCACTACAATGGGTGTATCAGAGCCATTTCTTCTAGATACTGGAGCAATGAGAAGTTCTATTATTCATTCTAAACTCCCTCGGGCACCTTTGTCTGGCTTAACGAATGTTTCTGTAGGGTTCTCTGGCGCCCCAGTTCGCAATCCGGTTTCTTGTCCTTTGCCTATTTCAGTTGGTCCTTATGACTTGGAAGCTTCACTTTTGTTAACGAATGGTTGTGGTGAGAATCTGTTGGGTCTAGACCTATTGAAAAGAATGCATGCTACAATATATTGTTCTCCTTCAGGCGTACATCTCACCCTGGGTCAGAAGTTAATCTCCCCAATGTATCTGTCTAAGGATCAGTTTCCTCCTGAGTTGTTTTCTCTTCGGACAGCACTTTAGGCCACGGGTCCGAACGATGTGGGTTTTCTCGAGATACCGCCTTATATTGTTACTCTCAAGCCCAATGTTGAATTACCACATATCCCACAATATCGAATCTCTGCAGAGGGTGAAAAAGCTCTTTTGGAATTCATTTGTGATCTTATTTGGAAGGGTGTGGTCGAAGAAACGAGAGGCAACACATGCAATAGTCCTATTCTTCCTGTTCTTAAACGTACGGATCCTTCTCAGCCTCCTGTGTACCGATTTGTAATTGATCTGCGAGAAGTAAACAAAATTGTTATTCCACAATTTCCTGTTGTTCCAGATATCACTGCTTTGTTGACTATGATACCTTCCACAGCGACTTGGTTTTCTGTTATTGATCTAAAGAATGCCTTCTTCAGTATTCCAATTGCAGAAGAGAGTAGGGACATTTTTGGTTTCTCTCTTGGAGGCCGAAGCTTCCGATTTAAGAGCGCACCCCAAGGGTACTGTGAAAGTCCCTCCATTTCCAGCCAAGCTTTGAAATGTCATCTTGATACTTTTCATTTGCCGTCTGGTGCCGCCCTTATCCAATATATGGACGACTTGTTAGTCGCCGCCGATTCAGAAGATATCTGCAAGGATGTCACTGTTGCACTGTTGCGTCACTTGTTTAAGCTGAATCACAAGGTTTCACCTTCCAAACTACAGTATGTTTGTCGAGAGGTTACCTACTTGGGTCATCTCCTATCAAAGGAGGGACGACGATTGACACCAGAACGAATTCAGGCGATTGCTCGAATGTCTGTGCCATCCACACAAAGGGACGTACGTGCTTTTCTGGGAATCACTTCTTATTGTAGACAGTGGATCCCTAACTTCTCTTTGATCGCCAAACCTTTGTTGGCACTCACTTTAAAAGATACGCCTCAGCCCCTTCCTTGGACTGAAGAGTGCCAAAAGAGTTTCACTGATTTACGCACTGCTCTGTGTTCTGCTCCTGTACTGGGTACCCCAGATTACACTAAGCCTTTTACACTGTATGTTCACGAGAAAGAAGGTTGTGCATTATCAGTTTTGACACAGCAATTTGGAGATAGACAGCGGCCATGTGCTTATTTTTCGGCTACGTTAGATCCCGTAGCTAAAGCATTACCTAGTTGTCTCAAAACCACAGCAGCCGCAGCGATTTCTATCCGACAGTCCGCTGGGATAGTGTTAGATAACACTCTCATTGTCATGGTACCACATGCAGTGGATACCTTACTAAACAGAACGAAGACACAGCATCTCACGAGTGCACGTTTAACTGGTTACGAGCTGACGCTATTGGCTAGTCACGTACACATCAAACGATGCAATACTCTGAATCCAGCTACTTTGTTGCCCCTTCCAAATGAGGAGAATGTTGAGGATCAACATGACTGTTTCTTCCGTACTGAGGAAGAGACAAAAGGAAGAATTGATTTGAGAGACACACCGTTAGAGAATCCAGATGGGACTCTATGGGTAGATGGTTCTTGTTTTAAGATGCCTAATGGAGATACGGTTTGAGCCTATGCTGTAACTACCTTACATACGATTGTGGAAACTGCACGTGTTAGACACAATTCAGCGCAAGCAGCAGAGTTGATAGCACATGAATAAAGGTAGAGCAGCAGGGGATAAATCAAGAGTAAACAAAAAAGAGTCAGCTGTACCTATATATTTTAACAGCACGCATTTAAGTCAGTTTCTAATAGAAAACCACTCTTACTAGACCATGCATATAAATTATGTCACGAATAAAGTTGCCATATTTTTACTTTTTTATTTTCAAAATAATTGAAAAGATTTTTTCTCAGATGCATAAATCATATGTTGAAAAGAACAGTTCAACTGACAAAGGACATAATAATCCTACAAAACAAGAATGCCCATGGAAAATCTGAGACACAAATTATTCAAACATTCTCTCTCACACTTAAATCCATTCAAACCATGACAACATACTACACATACATCCTAAAATCTGGAAAGTGAACAATTCAGAGGCCCAACGTGGTTGGCATATCTTATTTTCATGAAAAAACACGAATTAGTATATTGTACGTGGAGATTTATAATTATAAATATTCAATGGGGAAAAAAAGGAGAAACAAGGGATTATCCTTTTACAAAAATGTAAAGTCTCAATGGGTCTGTATAGTGAACAAATCAATTCAAAACGCCGACGCGCGTTTCGGTTTAACACCCCCTTTCCCGGGGTAACACCTTCTTCAGGGTGTGATCTTATTCATGTCCGATATCCATGGGACCGTAAGAAAAGAAGTGTTGGTGGACCCAATTAACCAGCTTCAACAATTCTTAAAGGGGCGAGCAAGGAGATGAAATAACGCTCATCCACTAGAGGGGGTTGTAGATCTGGGAAAAAAATTCAAAGGTCTCTTTCGTGGGTGTTCCAAACAGGCACGGGAGAAGAGATTTTGGTAGTTAAAATGGCAACAAATCGCCGCTCTAATTCGGCGATGAACAAGCTTCAAGGTAGCAGTGAAGATGGAAAAGGAACGTGTTTTCCTATAGGTCGTCAGAGTAGCCTGACATCATAAAAGAGAATGGTCACATATTCCTTCGACTCGTCTTGTCTGGATGAAGGGAAGTTTAAGGAACAAAAATGGCAAGATGTACTTTTCTCCTGGCTGGCTCCTTTTCAAAGAATGAGGGTTTGGAAACGACGTGTTTTTTCATGAAAATAAGATATGCCAACCACGTTGGGCCTCTGAATTGTTTACTTTCCAGATTTTAGGATGTATGTGTAGTATGTTGTCATGGTTTGAATGGATTTAAGTGCGAGAGAGAATGTTTGAATAATTTGTGTCTCAGATTTTCCATGGGCATTCTTGTTTTGTAGGATTATTATGTCCTTTGTCAGTGGAACTGTTCTTTTCAACACATGATTTATGCATCTGAGAAAAAATCTTTTCAATTAATTTGAAAATAAAAAGTAAAAATATGGCAACTTGATTCGTGACATAATTTATATGCATGGTCTAGTAAGAGTGGTTTTCTATTAGAAACTGACTTAAATGCGTGCTGTTAAAATATATAGGTACAGCAGACTCTTTCTAGTTAGTGACTGATCTCCTTGAGTCACTTGCTTTACCTGTTCAAATAGCGATAGTGAAGTGTAGTGCTCACAAGAAGATTACGGATGATGTTGGACGAGGAAATGCATTTGCTGATGAAACAGCAAAGAAAACAGCGAAGATTCAATGAGTCGAAGGTATATGGCAGGTCCTGAGAATTGGGTCAGAGAGAGAGGAATGTGTGAGAATACAGTGGAAAGCGTGAAAATTATTCAGAAAGAGGCTACAGAAAGAGAGTTAAGCAAGTGGAGAGAAAGTACGGGAATGTTATAATGAGACGGGTTGTTGGGTAGAATTATCCGAACATCAACGTTGGTTGTTACCAGATGCTTACGTACTCCCAGTGGTTACTATGGCTCATGGTCCAGCTCACCTTAGTGCAAAAGGCATTTGTAAACTTCTAGCTCCAGTTTGGCAGAATGAAAATATCCCGAAATGTGCAGACAACGTAGTAAAGCATTGCATTGTTTGTCTGATGTATAATCCAGGAAAGGGAACCCCCACTCCAGCAGGTCACTTTGCTCCTCCGACATACCCATTTGAAGTGTTGCAAATCGATTACTTTCACGTGGATCGATGCAACAACCTCAAATATGTTCTGGTGGTAGTATGTGCTTTTTCGAGATGGATAGAAGCATACCCTTTGAAAGACAACACAGCTTTATCCACAGCCAAAATCCTTCTAAAAGAATTCTTTCCCAGGTTTGGATTGCCGCGCATTGTCTGGAGTGACAATGGGAGCGAATTTGTTGGCCAAGTCATGCAGAAAGTTTGTGCAGGTCTTGGAATCAAGCAAAAGTTCCATGCGGCAAATCATCCCCTATCAGCAGGTTTAGTAGAATGTTACAATGGGACCTTGAAGTTAAAGTTAGCGAAGATTCAAGCCAGTACGGGACTTAACCCCTTCCATGCGGGGCTGATTCCCCCGCGGTGCTGACTGCTGCTTGCGCGGGCGTGGTCATGACGGAACGGTTCCGTCATGAGCACAGCTCAACCGACGCTCATGACGGAACCGTTCCGTCATGAGCGTCGAAGGGGTTAATTGGCCTGATGCTTTGCCGTTAGCTCTGCTATCCACCAGAACTGCAGTACACTCTCGTCTGGGACTTAGCCCTTACGAAGTGGTGTTTGGCCGTCCGGCCAACATATGGGGAATACCTCGTCCTAAAAAGTTCTCAGATTTGCCCTACCCAATGTTGATTGACTATTTGCATGACCTTACAACTAATTTGCATGTCCTTCATCGACAGGTTCAGAGTGCTTTGCCGGAGGCTTCCACAGATCCAGCTCACTCCATCCGGCCAGGTGACTGGGTCTGCACCCGAAATTTTCAGAAGAAAAAGTATTTGGAGCCCAGATGGTGGGAGCCCCGTATGGTCCTACTAACGACAAGGACAGCAGTTAAAGTTGAAGGAAAGAAAAATTGGATTCACGGTGTGCATTGCAAGAAAGTACCTTTGCCCTTGCCTTTTGATCAGTGGGTTCGTAGAGGGGTTGGTGACTGTGAAAGCGAAACAGTTCCACGATTTGTACCCTTTAGCGATGCACACCTGAATGGGACATTGTCTGAAAAAGAGGACGACGACATTTTACAGAAAGCGATTCCATTGCATCGTCGCTTGAATACGACTGAACCAAGAACATTATTTCAAGATCAGAGTGTTCTAGGGAAGGAGCGCTACAATCTTAGGTCCAGACAAAAGAACAATTGAACTTTTTTCTTCTCCCTTGTGTAGTGTTCTGTTCAGGTTGCAGGGTCACAGTAGGAGTCTAGGTCACGACCTGAGTAGTGACAATAGGTCTGCAGGATTTTCAGTGTCATAGGACGGTTGAGCATCGTGACTTCAGTGATTGAGGAAGATTGCCGTGATCATCCACTAGTGAAAATAAAACTACACCAAGTAATAAAGAGAGAAGAAATGAAATGAAGAAAGCATCTTGTAAAATAATGTACAGTCGTTACAGTGTAACTCTATGTGTTTTGATATCCTTATGTATTGCTTTGGCGATTATTGGTTGGATAGTTTATGTTTTGCAGCCAAGAAACACCTCCCCTTCCTCCTCTTTGCCTTCTTCTACTATCTCTCCACACCTCTTTCATACTTTCCCTTCACATGAACTTGTCAGAAGAACCGAGTATTACAACAATTCCTTTGTCCAGCTATTACACCAGCATCAATTAGTGGTTAACACAACTGATTGTTGGGTATGTGGTCTTATGCCGCATACTACTGAGAAAGGAATACCATATTTAGTTCTCCCTTTCTCCTATGAGGGTTTTGCTTGGGCATTCTTTGTTATTTTCTCAAATGCATATCAAAGTAAATTCAGACGGTCTGTTGCTTCACAAATTAATTATCCGGATTTTAGTCATAGTTCTTTGATTAAGGGTATGGTAGTTATGGCTAAAATCATGGAGAATAGCAAGATTTCTATTGATGAAAGAAAAGCATACACCAATTGGAACGTCACCCAATACATGTCGAGTCTTAATAATAAAATGGGAAAGGAGAAATCCTCATCAATCTGGACTATACCGCATCAAGGTAACTTCTGTTTAAAAATAAACGATCGCTCTTCTGACACTGCACCAAAGAGTAACTGTTCTTACACATACATTTATTCCTCTCTGAACTCACCTCCTCTAGTACCGTCTCAAGGCACCTATTTCATTTCTTATGATAGAGCTTATACCTGGTTGCCAACGGGTTTCTCTGGTACCTGCTACATAGCCTTCCTTCTTCCTCCTACTTACACTGCTTCTGCAAATCATCACCGAACCCGTCTCAGCCGAGGAATTATTGACTCCAAAGACACCACGGGACAAGAAGGAGGAAATTTCCTTAAAGGTTTTCTTCCCTTCTGGGGTCCAATGGCCAACAGCAGAAATAAAAGGCAACTGGTCCGTGTCGTAGAAACTACAATAGACATCACTGTAGGAGCCTTGAGTAATATCACGGCGGAACTACAGGCGGATCGTCTTATGACCTTGCAAAACCGAGTTGCCTTAGACTTTATTCTTGCCAATCGTGGTGGAGTATGTAAATTGATCGGGTCAAGCTGTTGTATTTTCATTCCTAATGACGCTCCGACAGTATACCAAGCTATTTCCAAGTTGCATATAATCTCCGAGTCTATTCATCAGGACGAAGGATATTGGTCCTTAACGGAATGGTTTTGGGGACTACTGTCCAAATGGGGTTGGAAAGTATTGACATTCCTTGGAGTAATCTTGACAATCATATTTTCCTGTTGCCTTTGTATGCACTGTGGTCCCGCTATCTGTGATCTTTGTGCTACTATGTGCATTTCAAGACCCGACCCTCAAGTAACAGAAAACATAAGGATGATGTTACAACAACAGCTTGATGATCTCATGGGTATTGATGTGGACTCAGATTAACGTGAGTCTATCTTGCCTGAGTTCTGGCAAAAGGAGGGTCTGAGGAACTTTGATTTTCGATCACGATCGAATCGACCCGCCATTTTGTAACCCGCCGCCATTTTGTGTTGCCATCACTCAGGCGGTACGGCGAACGAAGTCTATTCTGCTTTTCCCGTAGCTTGGTGTCGAAATCCGTCCTCAGCCTTGGTTGTGAAGCTGATGTGTGGACTAGCCGAGTACACTAATCCGTGTCTGGCTTTCCTAATCCCTGTTCCAACTGTCTGTAGGCTCACACCATTCTTTCCTGATCATATCTTATCGACTGGCCTTCACTGCCTCCTGTTAGCATTCTCTTGTGTCATGCCTGTCCTCCAATACACAAAAAACGTATCTCACCACCTGCAAGTCAGTTGTAATCTGTTAATAAATTAGTTTGGGGGTGGGATGACAAACACAGTTGGAGGAGAGGTCTCTTCGGGTCATCTGATTTTTTTGTTTTCGAACCCTTCTTACTGGTTCTGCTTTGTTTTCCACTTACCCTATTGGCTCTTTTCTTCTTTGCTTGGGGCGTGTGTTTTGTTAATAATTCTGTATTGTATAGTATTTAATCTGATGCGCCACAGAGTGAACTGGCAGTTTCCTGAGAACCTACTTTGTGTACTTCTAGGATAACTGTACTAGCTGCAGCTAAATAAATCCAATCTTCTAACGCCGACAGAGTGTCCCGTGTCTCTGTGTAACGAAGCAGGTGAACCCAGAAGACGGAGGGCGTACCCTGCGCCGCCAGGTCCAAAAGGTTCTGGTTCTTCAGCGGAAAACAAACGAGAGAGAGCCACCTGATGCTGGATTTTACTGCCCTAGCCACCTGTCTCAGAATATGGGGACTCAGTTCACACATATCTTCAGAAAATGTTGATATGTTGCCCTATCTGAACCCCTAACCTTACCAAGGTAACAGATGGTATCAGCAACCTCGAACATTACCACTTTTATTCCCCAAGGAAATCGTGGAAACAGGTCTAGCCTTTCCTTTTTACTTGTGCATGCCCAAGATAAATACAAGAAATATATGACTATGACTCTTCAAACATTTATTCAAACAATTGTCTTCTTGTATAGAAATAGTGAGCTGCAATTATAAGGCAGATGAAATACAGCATAGTAACCAGCATTATATTGAAAAAGATAAATAGTCAACCATGATAACATTACTATGTGATTATACTCCTATCTGTAGCACAGAGGCCATTCATATAATAAAAGCACTGTTCCAATCGCACTGTGTCAAAGGTGTCAAAAAGGTGATGGAGGCCTTTATAGGAGTAATATGAGAAATGAGAACTATTGTGGTGGTGTTAACCCATTCATACAATCGGCTTTTTATTTAAATAGTAAATCACCCATATAAACTAGTAAAGGTCTTCATGGAGGATCATCAATTCTGTGTAAATACCCCATGTATTAAGGAGTCTATCCATCTACTCAGCCAGCCTTACCTAGTTGTTGTAGAGAGGTGAAGAAATGTGTGTTACTAATGTTTACTGAATTAGTACAGCAAGTGGCATATATATTCAAAGGAGAGACCCAAGGAATGGAGGACAACAGGATAAAGTAATTAGGATGGAACAATGTGCTTCATTGTCCAGCGTAAATACAATTTTAAACAAATCATGTATCTCATTGAGTACTTTAGGGCAATTAATTAGCAATCATATATACTAATAAGGTATACAATCTTCGGCATTTCCCCAACAAATTTAGAATGATGTTATCCTGCCCTGACCCAATTTTTTGTGCAAATATATTCAAGTCATATGAGGGATATATCACAAAAAGAGTTTATCGATGTTTTGATTTTTGTACATATGATAGTTCAAAATGGTGTTTCGACATGCTGTAACAAAGTTTTTTTTAGATATATTTTTAAAGAATTGCTTGTGTCAAGTGAGGACATTTATGCTGATGAATAATTTTTCAATCCAGATGACTTATTCAGGAACACAGCATCTGATCAAGACATATATGAGACTAAAGTGAGGTATTCTCTTAACATGTCCATAGGGTAACTTTTTAGGCTATTCATGATTTACAAGTGTACATTTACTTCAAAGTAGAGGCTTACATGTCTCCACTCCCTGAATTCAGGGGGAAGAGGCCAACTTGCTAATTCAATGTTACTACTTGTAACTTTTCACATGTATGAAGAGGTATCTGACACCGGGGTGGATATCTCCCCATGATTAAGTGTAGGAAAAAGTTGGAAGGTTTCTTAAAGTAAAAAAAAATAAATAGTAAAAATACTGTCAAGACAAATATTAATGTAAACTAGTTTAAAAAATGTTTTTTTTAAATATCGAACAAAATATACAAATACTAAAGCATTAATGTTAGAACTGGGGGTCTCTAGTTGGCAGAGGTAGGTACCTTTGACCA
Organism: Triturus cristatus; assembly: GCF_964204655.1. Classification (NCBI taxonomy): domain Eukaryota; kingdom Metazoa; phylum Chordata; class Amphibia; order Caudata; family Salamandridae; genus Triturus; species Triturus cristatus. Next base: position 524,174,401 of record NC_140584.1, read on the forward strand.
AATAGGGACCCTTGCTTCTAAGTCAGGGAAAGGGAATTACACTACTGGATAACCCCTGCTCACACCCTCGGTAGCTTGGCACGAGCAGACCGGCTTATCTCTGAGGCAGTGTGTTAAGCATTTGTGAACACATACAGTAATACAGTGAAAACACTACAGATGGGCACCACACATGTTTTATAAAAATAAGTATTCTTTATATAGACTTAAAACAAGACCACAAACGACAAAAATCCACAATACTGTACTCAAAATTTACTTAAAGATGGTAGAATTAGCTTAGTTCAAGTTGTTGGTAAATGCGACACAGTTCTCACAAAAGTACCTGGATGCGTAACGCAAAATAAACTAAAGGCTCGCAGCTTTGGAGATGCGTTGGTTCCTTGCTTCGGGGGAGACGATGCGTCGCGCCTCAATGCTTGCGTGGAGTAGGGGATGCGTCTTGATCCTTACCAGAGAGGAGGTGATGCATAGGTTCTCGTGCTGCAGCCCGGTTGCGATGCGGCAAGATGGCGCCTCGATGCGATGTGACAACCCGGTGCGATGCGATAAGATGGCGCCCTTGATGCAACAACATTAAGATGATGCGACACGCCCTGGCAGCCTTGCGGCGACTCTCTGATGATGCGATGGCGACCCTCACGGTTGTGACGCGCTTCTCCGGTGATGCGACAGCAGACAGCTGCGATGAAGGCACACTTCTGGGAGATGCGGCAGCGGCACGCTTCTCCGGCGATGCGATGACTACAGCTGCGGCCGTGACACGCTTCTTCTCGGTGCGTCGCGCTTCCAGCTCCCAGCGAAATGCAGGCTTCTGTGGATAGAATTCCCAGCAAGGAAATTCAGAGGGGAGCTGGTGGTGAAGTCTGTTGTCCCTGAGACTTCAGCAGGAGGCAAGCACAAGTTCAAACCCTTGGAGAAATATTCTGCAAAATGATGAAGTACACACAAAGTTCCTTCTCCTCTCCTTGGCAATGAAGACACCACTGCAGGCCAACCCAGCAACACAGCACACTGGCAGGGGGGCAGTCCACTCCTACAGCTTCCTTTGGTTCTTCTCCTTGGCAGAGGTTTCTTCTTCTTGTTCCAGAAGAGATCTAAAATCTTGGGGTCTGGGTCCCCATATTTATACTACTTTTCTCTTTGTTCTCTGAAGGCAGAGAGGCCTTTGCCTAGTCCAAACCAGTTCTGGTCAGTCCTGGAGCACTTTGTTTACCTGACTCCTTCTTTCCTTTCAGAGTGCAGGGCAGAGACATCAGACACACCACAGGAGGTGGAGCCAGCATTGTGGAGGGAAGGCACCTATTCAGGTCCCAGGTGCAACTCCTCCCACCCATCTACATGCAGATCTTCCTATTCAGCCCTGTGCTGACTCACCCTCTTCCCTGGAATCCCCAGCCCCTGCCACTCACAGAACCAGACATACAATACACAACCTAGCAGAGGCAGGCTTGGACAGTTAAGCAAGAAAATACCTACTTTTTAAAAGTGGTATTTTCAAACACAGAATGTTAAAACTAACTTTACTAAAATATGTATTTTATCATTCTGAGTTTAGGCATACTAAATTCGAATTTCTACCATGTTCCCTGAGTCAGTTAGGATTATAAGATGTAATAATCATTCTGCCCATTCTGGCCTATGGAGAACACGTGGCCTTGCAATAGTGAAAAACAAAAATGGCTGTAATTCACTATTAGGACATGCCACACACACAAGGGCATGTCCTACCTTATACGTGCAATGCACCCTGCCCTTGGGCCTACCATAGGGGTGTCTGATATGATGAAAAGGGAAGGGTTAGGGACTGGCAAGTGGGTGCACTTGGTCAGTCAGCATGGCAGTACCAGACTGCACATAGGCTCTGCAATGGCAGACCTGAGACACACTTTACAAGCTGCTTTTGTGGGTGGCACAACCAGTGCTGCAAGCCCACCAGCAGCATTTGATTTACAAGACCTGGGCACACATGGTGCACTGTACTAGGTTCTGACAAGTAAATCAAATAACCCAATCATGGAGTCACTAATCAATACATCAATTTAACATAGGGAACACTTGCACTGTGCACTGAATAGCAGTGGCACATTGCCCAAAGCATCTACACCAGCAAAACATATCAAAAACAGAGGAGGCAATCAGAAAAAATGGAAAGGAGACTCACGCCAATGGTACCAGGTCTAACAATTAGTATAGTAATTTTGAATGAAATATTTATTTAATTTGAATATATAAAATTAAATTGAAATTATTTTTCACAAGCTTTAAATAAACACATATTTACCACCTAAAGTATACAATTTATACTTATTCATTATGTAGTAAAACATATTAGTCATTGTGTAAAGAATTTTAGTTACATTCATTTTTATATTTAAAAAAGCATATTGACATATTTTATAATAAACTGGAATTATGTTTTATATCCATTCATTTTTTAAAGTATCTAGGAAAATATAATTCCATTTTTAAGATGTGAAAAAATGCCAATTTATTTTAACATGTGGCCCTATGAGCTTTTATTTTAAGTCTAGTTTTTCTATGGAAGTGTATTGGATTACCAATAGTCGGCCATGAGTGGTGCGGGACTTACTCCTGTTCTGAGCTGGAGTACATCTACAACTTGTTAGAAATGGGAGTCTCTAGTTGGCAGTGGTATACACCTTGTCCAAGTAGGGAGCCTTCCTTCTAGTCAGGGGAAGGGAACTACACACCCAGATAACCCCTGCTAATCCCATTAGTAGCTTGGCACAATAAATCAGGCTTATCTCAGAGGCAATATTTAAAGTATTTGTACATAACATACAGTACCACAGTGAAAACACTACAAATGGACACCACAGCAGTTTAAAGTATTTTTATCTAAACCAAACAAGACCAAAACGTCAAAAATTCCACATACACAACTTAAAATATGACTTTTGAAAGGTTTCAAGCAATTCTGATATAGAACTCTATGGCTGTGTGATTTTTACGCAAAACACCTCAAATGCATCAGAATCCACAAGGCAAAAGAGACTCTGAGGATTGCAGCATCGGAAAACACAACGATGTTCCTGAGTCCACGAGGAGGTGATGAGTCAGTTCTGCTGCACGCAGGAAAGGTGTTGCGTCGAATCCAGACTGTAGGGGTAAGCGATGCATCAAAGTCCGAGATGGTTCTAGTGTGCGAGTGATGCATCATAAAACTTGGTGCACAGTTGCAATGCCTGTAAACCCAGATGTGCTTGAGGTTGATGCGGCGGTGGCAAACAGGCGCTACATCGATTTCTTCAGCCGCGGTCCCACAATGCGTTGATTCTTTCAGCCGCACAGCAGGGCCTGCGTAGAAGTCAGTGCAGGGTTCTCGTACTTCAGAGACACGGTGCTGTGATCTCAGGCTGTGGTGGTTTAGTCTTCTGCTGACAGGCACTTCGTCATTTTCTGTGGCCACTTGGTGGCGGTGTGTGGAAATATCTCCCGCATGACGGCGCTGCATCAGAAAAACAGGCCCAGGAAGGGTGATTCATCGATTTTGATGTCTTCTTGATGCTTTCTGCAGCAGGAACAACCTCCAAGGGTCCAGAACTGGAATTGGCACCACAAGGCAGATCAGAACTCCCAGCAATGGGGTTCAAGGATGCTGCAGGTGAAGTCTTTGTGTCCCTGGGACGTCTTAACAGGAGGCAAGTTCTACACCAATCCTTTGGAGAATATTCTTAAGCAGGATACCAAAGTAAAATTAAAGTCCAGCTCTTGCCACTACCCACAGACAGAAGTAGCAAGCCCAGCAAAGAAACACACAGCAATGAGGCAGTACCTCTCCTGGGACAGGGCCCTCTTAGTCCAGAAGTGTTCTAAAAGTCTGGGGATTTAAGTCCAATACTTTCGCCCCTTTTGGCCTTTAAAGTAGGGATACTTCAAGGGATTTTCTTTGTAGTGCACAAGTTCTTGTCCTGTCTGGTCTTGGCTCTAGACACAATGCAGGGGGGTGGAGACAGCATTGTGAAAGGCCAGGCTCAGCCTTATTCAGATGCAGGTGACAGCTTCTCCCACCACTCCAGCTCAGGAAGACCCATCAGGTAGAGACATAAAAATAGGTGAAAACACACCAAGGATGCCAGCTCTAACAGTACTGTTTGGCGCCTTTTTGGCAGTAGCAACTATAAGTGCAGTTTGTGAATAGCAATAGGTTTACTCTTTTGAGGGTTGATGCCTGTCCCCCCTTAACCCCACCCTAACCGTTCTTTAACCCCTTCCCTTTAGTAGTAAGTATTCCCCATTTTCCATTCAATCCTCCCTGTCTCCCCACATTTACTACTAAAATGTATATTGATGTGTGTAGAAATGGGGTGAATTATATGGTGTGATTGTATGACCTCACAGTGTAATACACTTACCAACCCTTTAGGTCTAGTAGATTTCGTCTGTAAGACCCTCAGCTCAACCCTGGGTAGCTATGGCACTGAGCAGCAAGGTTTACATAGAAGAACGAGTGTTAAGCATTTAAATAGCAACAAAACAATTGAAGAAAAAATCGTCATGACACTCAAGAAATCCAACACCAATTCATAAAAATAGACTGTATGTTTATAAGATTTTAGATACTAGAATAAAAAGGATTCACCAGAGGGTTCCGTATATATACATTTTACAAGCAATAATAAATCAAAGCAATTTCACTCAACATCGAACAAGCCTTGGCAAAGTCAACAAATTGGGAAACTTCAAAACCTTTACAAGTAAAACTTAGTCAAGTGGCAATGAGGTTGGTAGAAGTACTTTGGGTGACCAACTCTCACAGGGAGCTATTCAGGACCAGCGGCAATAGTAGGTCGGCCACAGGAACGAGGACCTTGGCTAATAAGTAGGGGCGCTCCGCACTAAATGGAACCATCGTAGGCATGTGGGAATAATTGTCGAGTTCCATCAGATCATGATCATTACCAGTGTTGTGTGGCTGTAGGTGTAAAAGAGCATCTTTGATGATCTCTAGTAACAGTTTCATATGAGGTCACAATATTGTGACGGCTGGTGGATAAAGTATGGTTCATTTCTGTCACACTTGTCAACATGTGGCAGCATCAACATCTATGTGACATACATCCACCTACTGTGCACAGACTAAGAAACAGATGTACACTGCAATCATAGGCTTAATAAGTAGGGGCGCCCCACCCTGAATGGAAGTGAGGTTGATTGTTGAGTGTCATCAGTTTTTGATTATTATTAGCCATGTAAAAAGAGGACCTCTTACGATCTTCAGGAATTATTTTTTACTGGAGTTAACAGTATTGTGCCAGCTAGTGGTTTAAGTACGGTTACATTTTGACACACCTGTGGCCATTTGACAACATTAGCATGTATGTGAAATGTAGCCACCTAGAAAGTATGGAGCGAGACACAGATTTACACTGCAACCATAGCTCAAATAAAACAGCGGGGTACTTACATGATTAAGAAGAGCTCCTGGAATATGCTGACATTTAGTACTAGCATTTGCTCACACAATATAATACAGAAATTAAATAACACTGCATGGCAACATAAGTCACAATATACACTACAGCATGACAGCAACGACAAAATAGAGATGATAAATTGATTGAAGTTAATACAGGCAAAACACCACCAGATAATCAAGATATAAAGAAATGACAACTGAAAGAGACTTACCACTCATATATATAAAACTACTACTGCTTATCCACTCCTTTACTGGAGAAATTTGAATATATTAGTCATGACACAGAACAATTTTGTTTTGTGCCAAATTGTTTTTTAAATTTGAACTGTGATGGACTGTGACCTATACCTCTTCTCTCGTGCAAGTGTGTGACTACAGATGAGGTTCCTCCCCGTTGTGTCTGAATGGCACAGCACTCGGCCAATAGAGGGTTAGTGAAATTACAAACTGTGCATGATTCGCAAGTTTATTTTCACACCTGAGTCTAAGTGTATACCACTGTGGGTGCAAGCATCTTTAATACAGGATATAAGATGAGGCATGTCTACACAATACACAAAGCAAAAGATATATAATGTCTGTAGTTCATGCAAAACTTATAGTGACTATAGATATCTTCTATTGTTTCCATACCAGGTCTTCTTCATGTAATATATTTTTTCTCTCAGAATGTCTTTGTCCTTAGGTGAAGATGATAGGACTGACAAGCAAGACTTCTTCTTACCAGCATGCACATGAATGGTGCATGAGTGACTGACTGTAGTGGTACTTGGACTGCCCTGATGAAGGCCCTAGGCCCTCCCTTGAGGGATCTCTTTGAGGCCAAAGCGTGTGTGTGATGCTCAAGGCTTAAACTCTCTTCTTTTTTTTTTTTTTGTGCAAGGTGTTAGGTACTTAAAATACATAGTCTACTTAAGATCAATAATAAAAAAACATTTTTGTGAAACAGATATGATAACTTCTAATTTCATCATAGAATTTTAAAGCAAATGAAGCTGTAGCAGCAAGTAGCATCATCGTCAAAAATTAGCAATGTGCAAACTATGTAGGCTAAAGTGCAGCAACCAACACGGTTGCAGGTGCTTCTAAAGTGCAATACCAATTAAAGTGCAAGTGCATTTTTATCACAAATAGCAGCTGTCGTTCCAACATCAAGATCAATTTTTTAAAAACAATAACGCTGAAACAGCTGTTACCATCATTAATCAATAATAACCATAAACCGATCATCTAATAAAGTGCAACGGTGAAAAAAGTGCAAATGCTTCTAAAATACAAAGCCAAACAGCTACAGTTTCAAAATATAAAACAAGTGTTAAAGTCCCTCTTTTAACTTTTCTAAATCAATAAAAAACTTCCAATTTTTTTCGAATTTTCTAGTGGCCCCGACCCGTCTAGCATAGGCTTCTTCAAATTTTCGAGACCTCTTCATTTTGTTGAACCATTTCAAATGAGAGGGGGCTTCACTAGATTTCCAATTCTGAAGAATTAAAGAACGGGCTACCATACAAGAAATGAATAAAAAAACTTTCTCGGCCCCTGTTAACATCATTCTATCCCCACAAAGTCCAAATAAAGCTGCCTCGGCCTCCAACAAAACAGTCTTCCCGATTGTTAGCTTAATATCTGCAAAAATTGCCTTCCAAAAGGGCCTCAACCGTGGACATGCAAAAAAGATATGGTGCCATCCGCCTTCCCCATCAGCCTGGCAGGGGAAGCACTTATTCTCGACTCCTGGAAATCTTTTTTTAGAGCAGCCGGAGTCAAGTAGGAAAGCAACCGTGATAGGAAGGACATCCTTTTAAAATTTGCAGCGCGCAACAATTTACTTCCTAGATGACATAGGGCCTCCCAGTCATTCAATGAAAGAGTACATCCTGTCTCATGATCTATTATAACCAAGTGGCTCTCTAGCACAGAGGTTTGACCCTGTTTATATAGCAACCGGTACCAGTTCCCCAAACCACTCACTCTAGCCCCATAAAGGGCTACCACCAGTTGATTTGGGGCGTCAAAGATGCCACTCGTGTTTTTTAGAAAGTGAGCGATTTGCAAATATTCAAAGAAGGAGGATTTCCGATGGCTTTCCGCCCTACCCATTACCTCTGACCAGGAAATCACCCAGTTTTGAATTATGAAATGTCTTAGCTCAAATAGTCCACAGCTTTCCCAATTGTTGATATGTCTTAATCGAAACTGGAGGCCAAAGCTAGAAGCTTCTCTCAATTTTAAATATTGGAGACCCGAGGAGCCCGTCTTTTTAAAAAAAGACTGAAGTCTAAAAACAAGATCCTTAAAAGTCTTATATCTTGTTTTTTTAGGAAGTTTGGAATCTTTTAAAAACACTCGGGTTTGCGAATCCGATTCTTGAATCATTCTATCTAAAAAGAAGCTATCATTTGTGCATTTAGATCCCATCAGTCCAGACACTAAATTTAGAAAAGCTGCCTCGTAATAAGTTCTTAAATGAGGCAAAGCTAACCCTCCTTGTGCAATGGGTAATTGGATCACTGTCAATTTGACCCTTGGTACTTTCTTTCCCCAGACAAATTCTCTAAATAAGGTTTCTAATTCTCTAAAAAAGGACATATTTATGTTGATTGGGACATTAGAAAGGAGAATATTAGCAACGGGAGTATAGACATTTTAATTAACGAAACTCTACCCACTATCGATAGGGGGAGTATCAGCCATTGTTCCAAGAGTTTCTTGATTTTCTCCTTCGTTCTTAAATAATTCAGTTTATATAGCTGTTGGTACTGGCTAGACACATATATCCTGAGATATCTAATTGGATCCGGCTTAGTTGCTTGCATCCTCAAACAAGATGGAAAAGAATTTACATTTGTATTAAGGGCAAGAACTTCGGTTTTATTTGCATTTATTTTATAACCGCCGATTAACTCAACCTTCTTAAATTCCCTTAAAACCGTTTCGAGGTTATCTTTGTCCGGGGTCAAGTATAAAATGATGTCATCTGCGAAAAGTTTAAACTTAGGCATGCCGAAAATAGGTGTTTGAATAGCAGTATTATTTTGTATTTTAATTGCGAGAGTCTCTATAAAAAAAGTAAAAAGCAAAGGCGAAAGCGGACAACCCTGCCTGGTACCACGCTTTATTTTTATAGTCCCTGCTTGTTTCGAGTTTATAACTACCTGGGCCGTAGCCCCCTGGTAGATATTGCGGAGCATGTTAACAACCTGGGCTGGGAAGCCAAACAGCCCGAGGGCAAAAAACAGGGTTCTCCAATTCACTAAGTCGAAAGCCTTCTCAGCATCGACCATAAGAATACTTGCCGGGATAAAATTTGTATTAAAATAATCCAAGGCATGTATTAAAAACTGAGTGTTTGCCGTCATAGATCTGCCCCCAATAAAGCCAGTCTGATCACTATGAATTGTCTCTTGGGCGGCAAATAAAAAGCGCCCTTCCCACACTTTCATTAGAATCTTATAATCTGAATTCAGAAGACGAATGGGCCTGTATGAGTTCACATCCACCGGGTTTTTATCGTTTTTAACAAAGGATACAATTATTGATTGTTTAAAACATGTTGGAACCAAGCCTCCCTCTTTTATATAGTTAAATAATTTCTTCAGGGGAATGATCAATTCCCCTAAAAAAACTTTATAAAATTCTATAGGTAAGCCATCCTGTCCACATGCTTTCGCCCCAGCTGTTGCTCTGATGGCAGCCATGATCTCAGCTGATTCCACGTCGGATCCCACTATAGTGATCCGATTATCTGAAAGTTTAGGAATATTCATGAAATATTCCTTGATCTGCTCTTCCTCCACAAGGTATTCAGTCGAATAACGTTGGTGGAAATGTTCCAAGAAGATCTGGGGGATCTCTGCGCTGTTAGCTACGACTTGACCAGTCTGAGGGTCGAGCACTTTCGATATAATGGCTGCTTCTTGGTTTTTTCTGGTTGAATTGGCCAGAAATTTACCAATTAGGTGGTTTTCCTCATAGACTCTTTGTTGAAATATTTGTGAACTGCAGATCTCGTCTAGAACAAAAAAGTCCCTCAATGCCATTCTTGCCTGCTCAAGTTGATTAGGAAGCAACTGATGTTGGAGAGCATATTCTTTTTCAACTTCCGCTTGTAATTCAGCTATCTTAAACCTCCGGGTGTTTGATTGGGCGGCCATAAAGGCAATTATTTGGCCACGAGCTGCCGCCTTAAACCCACCCCAAACTGAGAAGGGCTCCGCTGTGTTCTCATTGATCTTAAAATATTCAGAGATCCATTCTCTAAAATCTTTCACCCAGTCCTGATCCTGTAGGAGGAGCCGGTCCAGCTGCCACCTAGGCCGTTCCCTACTCCCTCCCCCGAGCATCATTTCTAACGCAACATAAGCGTGGTCCGAAAAAGGATTGCACCCAATATCAGCCTTTAAGATCTAAAGGGATCTAGATGTAAGAAAAAAAATCAATTTGTGACGCAGTCCGAAAGCGATATGAATAGCAAGTATAAAATTCTTTATCCGGGTTAATTTCCCACCATGGATCTATCAGTTGACATTCTTGTCTGATGACTTCCACTAACTTTTTGGTATTTGGTTTCAATTGTTTTTTGTTTTTGTTAGAAGAATCTTTTATTAGGTCCTGAATAAAATTGAAGTCCCCTCCACAAATAACCTGGCCGGGGGCTCCTATCAAAAGCTCATTAATTTGAACCAGGGCTGATATATCGTCCAACACAGGACCATTATAGTTTATTAAGTTCAAGATCTTCCCCAGTAGCCTAGTAACCGCCCATATCCATCTCCCATGTACATCACTATGCATTTGCAAAATTTCCTAAGGGAGTTTTCTGGAGCAATAAATGGCCCCTCCTTTCATGGCTAGGCCTGCAGGTGCAAAAAAGACATTAGAAAAGAACCTGGGTATAAATCACTTAGGGGAATTACATTTTAAATGTGTCTCCTATAAAAACAACACATGGGGATTAAATGATATCAACCATCTAATAAGAGCACTTAGAATTTAAAATTCCATTAACATTAACTGAAAGGATCTTACATTTACTGGTTTTTATTCCAAGATCTTTTTATCAAAGCTTTAAGTTGAATGTTAGCTGTACCTTTTGCTGTTGCTCCTTTTTCTGCAATAAACCCTATCCCGCCCCCACCCTTCCCACCACTAAAAATGAAACCCCACCGTTCGAAATGTGAAAAAAACCCTACCAACCACGCTAACCACATTCCGCCCCTCCCCTCTAACCTAATGGGTGTCATGGAGTTACACCCTGACTGACCCCGCTGACCCCGGTGCCCCCAGCAATGCTTTGTCGCAGTCAGAGAATGGCAAGCTAGCAAGCGCACCTTGCAATTAAAGGAAGAAAGACCCCTATCGTTACCATATCTCAAATCAGCATTTGGACCATACTTTAAGCACGAAATCCTTGCAAAATCTCCCCCCACCCTATCTCTCTTTTTTTTCTCTCCTTTTTTTCCCCCTCCCTCGTCTGACAAATCTGCATCTAACCACTCCTTTAAGGCCCGAGATCCTTGCAAGATCTCTTTTAATAATGCCTGGGCTTCTTCCAAATCAGAGAACATAAAAAACTTTCCCTGACTAAAACTCTCAACTTAGATTGCTGGGCGATTGATACTTGGGCACCATTAACTTTAAACAAATGAAGGATCTTAACAAACTCTTTCCTTCTGCGTGCAGCAGCAGCAGTCATATCAGAAAAAATACGACATTTAATAGTTTTATTTACTGGAATCTGTCTCTGCTGAATAGCTTTTGTCAATATTCTTTCCTTCACTCGGAAACCTGCAAAATTTAACAATATTGTTCGCGGCATCGTAGAGTTGGGGAAAGGATGGGCTGGAACTCGATGAGCCCTGGTAATAGTGAGATCTCCTTCAAACTCCGGGAGAACTTTCTGCTTAATAAACTCTCCATAGCATTCATTTGTTTTAAGCCAACCATGTGTACCCATTAAGAAGGGAAATTCCTGGGTTTAATCTGAGGCTGTTTATGATAAACTGGACCCCACATCTGACCAGAACATTAATTGTCTGATCTCCCTCCCCAAAGAAGTTAAGAACACAGTCTTAATATCATCTTAGCAAAGTTGGTTAGACTGGCCGATACTGAAGCATGGCATAAAAGAGTGGATGAGACATTTCCAACCAATATCTTTGAGCTTTGTTGTGGTCATTATCATGTAACACACTCTTGTTCTTTTCCCTAGAAATACTATGGGAAAAGACCCCTGCCATACTAGTTGTGTGATATAGCTAGTCACGGGGACCAGCAAGGTCTTCAAGAACAGTTACCATTGTAGTGTGTTGCAGGGATTCTGCACTAACACAGAACTATGTGCAGGATTATAGAACCTTGGTGTATAGGGTCTGAGTCTTCCTATCACGTTGGTACTCAGAAGCCCAGGGTCGACTAGCTATAGAGTCTCACTTGCTTTCCTACTCACTCACAGAGAAACAAATGATTAGACACCAGAGAACACAACACTCCCAGATCTCTCAGGAATTGTGGTAACAAGACACACCCTTTCACTCTCACTCTTGTACTTGTCCACAATAAGATCTGACAAAGACATGGAACAGTTTAAAATATGTATTGTAACTAACATGCCCTAACATGCAGTATATGTGCCACAACAATCAGAAAAATGCATAGTACAAATAAAGTCAGCATAGCAGCTAGTTCATATATCATCAAGGGCGATGTCATCATAAAAAGACAATGGAGAAAAGACTGTAGTGCCTAACCTCCTCCCCTTGCTAAGAAGAAGTATTATTATATGTTAGAAGATCTCTGGGCTTTCTCAGCAGACCCCATACCTTAGCCTATAGATGGTAGATCTACATCATAGGTGCTGTCTCGCTCTTTCCCCTGGAAAGGTTCCTCTCCAAGGGTGTGCTACCTATTCGTGTATTCTAAGAAGACCAGAGTGTGTTTGTCCAAACAACAGCTGCACTGGTATGTTTTGTATAAGGGCTAAGGCATGGCCAGAACAAAATAACAAGGGGCAATGTTGCTCGACCTTGCACATAATGTTCAGTCAAAATCCCAGGAATATGCAGAGAGGGAACACTGCGATGAATTCTCATGTGTAAGCAGTCATTGAAATTATTGCAAAAATAAAGAATTGTAGTAATGTGCAAAAAAGCAGCAGACAAGCTGCAACGTGCTGATGCTAAGTTACTAAAAATAACAATGTCTCTATGGGCCGCATGACACCCTTCCCTTGGCCAGGTCGGTAGTACTATACCAAAACAGAAATCCAAAATAAGCAGAGGCAAAGTGTTCCAGTTCGAGTCCAATTAAGAAATGTCTGTGCACAGCAAAAAACAATTTGGTGCAAAATTGAAAAAAACAGCCAATACGGTATTACAAACACATATCCATTCATAGCTAATCTTCAGATTCAGAAATGTTACGGGAACAGCAGAATGCCATAAACTCCAGTATGTTGTCTGAACCTTCCATAGTAAAAAGGTATGCCATCCAATTGAGTAAGTTGAACGAGCACACATGCTCCTCAGATACAGAGGCCGTTAGGAGAATATTGGGGCAAACTGCCTTAACTTCGATGAAACTCCGATCTATGAGGCGCTGCGCATCAGCACAGGTACTCAAGTCTACCGTTGGCCCAAATAGAGGATCACACACCGGGCGCCTACCCATGGAACATTCCTGGTCATGGGCCTTTAACGGACCCATTAACAGTTTGAAATCCGGGGCAGAGTGGGTTGTATTGGAAAGGCAGACATCCAGGGCCCATTGACAAGGGCACCGGAGGCAGTGGAACACAGGTTGCACACAGGTGAAGTAGGCAAAAAGTAGGCAAAATGGAAGGTAAGCCAGTACTCGATGTTAAGAGCTTGTAATGGCATTACAGCAAAAAGTTGGTGCATCCGGTCACGATACAGTTGCAACTGGACCGGGTTTGGCAGCTCTACAAATCGAGCAGCCATTGTGCAGCAGTAATATTAATACAAGTATGCCGCAAATTAGCAGGAGCACCAGGGAAAATCCCTCCGAAGGCGCTGGAAAAAATAGAATGGATAAAGGCGGGGATTACTCCAAAAATGAAAATGACAAGGTCAGATCCTACAACTTTCAAAAAGTGGGCTAGGCCTTCGGTATCAGACGCATGAAATATTTGGTGAATTAATTCTTCAAAATGGATTGGGAGATTTGTGTTTAGCAGTGAGTGAATCTCACTTGCGGTTCTCACCACCTGCAATTCGTAGGTCTCATGATCTAATGTGAGAGTCACTTCTTGTTGAAACAATAGGGCTTTGAGTCTGCTTAGCTTATTGAAATATGTTTTCAAAGTTGGAATAGAAGGCCAAAGAGAACTATCTACAATCCCACGCAGGGGCGGAAACAGGACTTTGCTGCAACATGTAACACATTGGGAAACTGTTGCTATATCCTGAATGCCTGCCTGCAAGCCACAGCAGTCGTGGTTGTCCAAAATAAGATAACTGCCATTAGAAAGCAAAGTTAATGCAGGAATATTAGCTGGGACAGGGGTACCTTTTAAAACACAAGCCAGATTAGGGTCTGAAACATTGCAAGTGCAGTGGAGTTTAACTTGTTTACAGACTAGGGAATGTTCTACTGTAGAATCACAATCCTCCCCTGTAAGGAAAACTTCCTTATCCACGCGTTGACATCTAAAGGTGAAAGGCAATGACCATAATTCAGGAATATAGCTACTGTCTGGGGGCTCATACAAACCCACAGGATAATGTTTCATGCATGCCGTAAACTGAAAGAGTAAGACAGGCAGTAAATTAGCTCCATGTATTAACCACACAGCCGAATCAGTCTCTGCCACAGAAAATGGTAACTGTTCTAATTGGTCAGTATGTAACAATGTATATGTTGTGTCCTTCATCGGCATTCATTTCTGTATATCAGTCAAATTAAAGGGCAAAAACAGTGCTGAAGCATTGAGGTAATCCCATGGTACTTTTCCACTTTTGAGCTATTGTAAGGTCCACGCAAACTGCATCACAGAACGTAGCTGATTTTGACCATGGTACAAAACAAACACTTCATGTTGAACAATGTCAATGACTGATGATACAATATTATCTAAAGAATATATACAGGAAGACAGTGTATTAATGCTGTTATCGACCACTGCAAGAACTTTTTCGAAATTTCCTTGGTCAATTTTGCGCATGTGCACTGCAACTTCCATCTGCGATAGCTTCCAAAATTCATTATAAGCAACATAAACAAAATGATATGTACGAGGGTACGTTGGAACCAAAAGAAAATCTGCCGGATCAATGTCACCTGACAAGAGAGAAAGGATGACAGTGTGGAATGTTCTAACCATTGCTGACACAATTTACCCACTCAATATGTTGTACCTTTATGGGAATGTGGGAAATGGGGATCATCTCTACTCTAGGTAAACCCTTTTGAAGTATTTATAAAATGCAATTTACATGCATTAGAGGTCGTGGGCTACAATAACCATCCCAAAGGGTCAATAGTGGAGGAGTTAAGTGCCATTCTGGAACATGACAGCTGAGTCCTCAATTGTGTAGTTGGTATGCGTTTGCCATGTTTCATAAGGTGCCAATGATAGAATGGAGGGAGTATTTCAATTGTTTGCCCTGGCTGAACCAAAACAAGTTGTCTGTTGTACCATCTCATTTCAAAATATGAGCTGAGATGGTAGCAGACATGCATGATGCAATGACATCGTGCCCTGCACTTGCCACACTTTAGTATCCCAAATTGATTTCAAATCAATCATGTCCTTCCAGTATTCATAATATTTTACGGCTAAATCATTAATGAAGGACAAGGAATAAACTAATTTAGTGTGTTTCAGCATAAATTTAGTGCAGGACATGATCTTTAGTTTATAATAATAGGACTGAGGGTCAGAAATATTGTTACTAGAAAAATATAGAAATTTACTCTGGTGGGTTTTCAAACTCCCCTGTAACGGTGTTGGGCAATGCTCCCAATGGGTATAATTAAAAAGCGGTGTCTGACTTCCGGTTTTGGGCAAAAAATGATGTCTATAATGTTGGTAACAGAACAGATCGGCATAATTTGCAGTATTCAAGTACAAATCTTCAGCATCAAAAGCAGTATAATATTTCAAGACAGAGAACAATGAATGAACAGCACGAATATCCCAGTCATCAGAGCGTATATTAGACAAAATCACTTCTCCTAATGATACGCGAAAAACTTATGGAATGTTTAAAACTTCGATTGAGCCATAGATATCGAATGCTACTTTATCTCAAACAATGCCATCAACACCTGGAAATGCTGAAATATTAACTAGGGCTTGATATTGTTTCATTACATGCGATGAAGTGTGAGGGGCTAAAACTCCGTCAACCAAGTTCACAGCAGAGCATTCAGGTAAGAAATTGCCATTAATCAACAGGAAAAACACAGCCCCTGGTACAACCCTTATGACCAAATCTGGTTGAATTGTCTTGTGTTAACAAAAAGTTGGTCACAAGCAGGTCAGACTGCAGAGACCGAAGAATTGTGGTATGTTCTCGAAGCCAAGTGGAAGACGAGAAAGAGAGTTGAATCAATGAGCAAAGAGGTTTGATACGCTGGGCATAAACAGGAATGTAGGGCCCGATTCACAAAAGTAATCTGAGACAATATCCTAACTTTACGACTTTCGGTATTCACAGAAGGCATTTAGGAGTACTAACGTTAGGATTTTGTCTCAATCAATCTTAAGTTTTGGTTTTAAGTTAAATTTAAGACAAATTTAAGTTTAAATGAGACAAAATCCTTGTAGTAAAGTTTTCATTCCCATCTACCGCGGGGAATGTAACCCAAGATTAGAAAACCTTGAAGTGGCAAGCTATAGAAGCTTCAACAGCAAAAATAATGTTAGCCCCCACATTGGCGACTCCATGCTGCGTCAAATGTGCTGTAACCTTCATGCGGTTGGGTGCCTCAATAGCGAACGGTTGTGCCATGTCTATAAAGACAGGAAGAAAGAAACAAAGAAAACGGTAACGCAAAACTGGGTAAAGAAGAACCTTTTAAATCTCAAACTTGAAACACCTATACATATACACATATAGGAGGCTAAGCCCCCTCACCACGGACGTCTCCAGAAACTGGCGAGAGAGAAATTGTGGACAAGCACAAGCGCTACTCAGAGGTCCTGTGAATAAGTACCAGACCAAACGCTGGTGGCTCCATGTTGCAGGGATTCTGCACAAACACAGAACGATGCGCAGGATTTTAGGACCTTGGTGTATAGAGACTGAGTCTTCCTAACACCTTAGTACCCACAATCGCAGGTCTGACTAGCTGTAGTGTCTCACTTGCTCTCCTACTCACTGCAGAGAGAAACAAATGATTAGACGCCCCAGAACACAACACTCCCAAATCTCTCAGGAATTGTGGTGACAAGACACACCCTTTCGCTTTCACTTTTGTACTTGTCCACAATTAGATCTGACAAAGACACAGAACAGTTTAAATATTTATTTTAACTAACGTGCCCTACCATGCATTATACATGCCACAACAAGCATAAAAATGCATAGTACAAATACAGTCAGCATAGCAGCTAGTCCATATATCATGATGGGAGATATCATCATAAAAAGACAATGGAGAAAAAGCTATAGTGCCTAACCTCCCTTCCATTGCTAAGAAGAAGCATTATTATATAATAGAAGATCTCTGGGCTTTGTCAGCAGACCCCATACCTTAACCTATAGATGGTAGATCTACATCATAGGTGATGTCTTGCTCTTTTCCCTAGAAAGCTCCCTCTCCAAGTGTGTGCTACCTCTTTGTGTATTCCAGGGGTCTTCAAACTGTGGGGCGCGACCCCCAGGGGGGCCGTGGAGTGATGCAAAGGGGGTCGCGCCTTCCCAGTCACACTTCTGCCCAGGCCCAAGGGCTTCAGACCCCCCCCCCCACACTTCCCCCCCCCTGTCCTGTGTCTCAGCCCAGGCTGCTGCAGTGAAACTTGAGCTGCTGGGGGCTCAGCTGGGCAGTGTCTGGAGTCTTATCTCCGGCACCCCCCGTGTTTTTCACAGGTCTTTAAAGACCATTTGCATTTTTACATGCCAGTACCCCCTGGGTCCCCACTGTGCCTATTCCTTACATTTGGATTTTACATTCACTGTGGTAGTGTGAGAATGCATTTCATGGAAAGGAATACAAAGTTAGCTTCCTGGGGGCGCCTTTTGAAGCACCTGCTGCAGCGTTTCTTTCCCCGCAATTACCAGGCCTCACATAAATGTCAAGATAACTTGCGTGATTAATTATCGTCCTGGAGAGAGATCAGAATTTTGAATAGTTGAGGTTTTGACTTGGGTGAAGTTAGTGCAGAGGGTTAATATGCCTGCTGCGAAGAAGAGTGCGTGTGATGTAAACAGATCAGCAGGTTACTGCTTTCAAAAGAGACATCCTTTTGTTACTTGCAATTTATAACTTAAAGTCCTAATATAGAATAGTGAGCTATTAACTTTCCTCCTAGAACTGCATGCACACTGCAAAGAATACATTATTAGACCATTGATTAATGTTGCAAAAAGGGTTAATATGGCTAGAAATCAATTCTTATTATTAAAGGAAACTCCCAACTATGTTTCTTTTTCGACTCTGAGTTTGTGCTTCTCCACACCAAGCACTCTTGAACTATACTGCCTACCATGGATGACATGTGACTCCTATACTTTTAGTCCTTTGGCTTATGTAACATTTCCTATACACTGATTTACACACTTATGATTGATTGTCTCTGTGTAATGTGTGTGTGATGCAAAGTGCTCGGACACCCTACACTGGTATGAGTGGCACTATATAACTAATTCAATGCATCTGAGAGAGTGTGGTTATGGAGTCTTGGTCACTGTTAAAGGGTGCTAGTGAGAGAATCCGTGGTGGGGGTGGTCATTGGGGGGGCACCAACAAACATTGTCGCACAGGGCACCACCAGCACTAAAGCCGGCCCTGGGAAGTATGCACAGATAAGCGCTGAAAATACCGCTTTCGGTGACTGCTTTTTTTTGTACCGACTGGGCCATCAAAATAATCTGCTGGTAACCCTAACCATAGGACTGGAAGTTTGTTGCAGGATCAGCACATTATTTATTTCCTTCACCCTCGATCCCCGATTAATGCCGCAATAGTTTAACTTAGATCTTAAAGTCTACGCCCCCGTCAATAACATGCTGAGTTACTTCATGGGTCTGGGAATGCACCCTGCATTCAGACAACTCATTCCTCATTCTCGCCCTTTATTGTCACACTCACCTTGCACTCACAGTGATCACTCTGCACTCACAATGCACTTGTCCTGCTCACACTATACCTCAACCTGCAGTCACACGAGTACACTACTCATCCTGCACTCATGTGACACTTCACTCACCTGTCCCCCTCACTACTCAATATGCAACTCACTCAAACAAGCCCATCAGTAATCATACATTCATCCATCCCATTCTGAACTTGCATCCGCACCCAAAATGAGAGAGGACAGCAAGGGAGTGAGAGAATTTGATTGAAGAGGTCAGGGATGAGGAGAAATGTGAATTGCCGAAGAGAAGTGTGGACACGCAAGAAGTGAGTGTGATCCAAAGGTGAGGGCTTCTGTTAGAACAAAGTGGAGATGTGAAAGAGGAATGGGGGGACTGGAGAGGTGTAAGATACAAATGGACAAAAATTTTAATGAAGAGACGAGGTGAATGAGAAGTGCTGAGGGGCACGGGAGGTGACAGGGCCAGAAAGGCCATGAGATAAATGTGAGAGACTGTTAGAGATGAGGGCAGTGAAAAGACAGAATGGCAAGAGGTGATTAAAGGTGAAGTGAGAGGTTGAATGGGGAGAGTTCAGAAGTTGTAAAAAGGGGTGAAAGAAAATGACCTGCAAAGTGAGAGAGGGATCTGGGGTTAGGAGAGGAGAGAGGGATGGAAGGGAGGGGGTGAGAGGAAAGCTGCATGGGTAAACGGCTTAACTCTACACAAAACCGCCAGGGTTTTAAGGGACCCCTGCTTCTCCCGGTCAGGGCCAGGTGAGCTTCTAATGTGGCAGCACGTATTGCTGCAGAGTGGAAGGCCCTTCACAAAGGTTGACTTGAAATCTTTCTGATGATAATTGCTGTATTTTGGTCATAAATGGGTACTGATTGGGTAAAATCTTTCCTCAGTGTTACTGTGTGTAACAAATATCAAAATAATGAAGCAATGCTATCCCAAAATACGCGGCATCACATAACCTCATTTACATTTTCATCCCACCCAATTTAGTCAACAAGTTTAGACATTTTTGTCAGGAGGGGGTCCTTACGCCTCAAAATGTTGACAGGGGGGTCTCGGCATCCAAAAGTTTGAAGACCTCTGGTGTATTCTAATAAGACCAGAGTGCATTTATCCAAACAACAGCTGCATTGGTATGTTTTGTCTAAGGCATAAGGCCTGGCCTGAACAAAAAAACAAGGGGCATTGTTGTTAGACCTTGCACATAATGTTCAGTCAAAATCCCAGGAACATGCAGAGAGTGAACACAGCGATGAATTCTCATGTGAAAGTAGTCATTGAAATTATTTCAAAAATAAAGGCATGTAGTAACGTGCACAAAAGCAGCTGGAAAACTGCAGCGTGCTCATGCTAAGTTATTGAAAACAACAATGTCCCTATGAGCCACGTGACAAGCGGAAGCCATCCTTTAACAGTTTCAGACAATTTATCTGTGTTGCAATGGATACGTATGGAGTAGTCCTGATGCAAGGGATGAAGGATGCTGAAGATGCTCTAAGGACGCTGTGGATGCAACGCTGTCAATGGGGGTCTTCCTGCAGGGATTCCGAGTGCACAAATATGGTGAGGGGGATCCTGGTTTCAGGGTCCCACAAAGTCCTCTCTGGTCTGGCCAAAGTCCAGTTACCTTCTAGGCTACAAGTCGCCCGTAGTCGAGGTCACATGCCAGTCCTTATTTGTGCAATAACTTTCCTTCTGAGGGTACCAGCAACACTTTGACAGCACTCCCTGGCTCATCAAATATTCAGCGCATCTCTATAGGTCAGGTCTTGGTCCTCGATGCTGCACTGAGGCAGTGGTAGTAACTTACCTTGCCTCAGCGGGCTTCTTCAGCTGTTGTGTCCCTGTGCTGCGAACAAGAGGCCAGTAATCTGGCCCTTGAAGTTCTCTTGGTTTGGCTAGGCTCTGAAGACAGCTTCTCCCTGAGCAGGACACAGCAGGCAAAGTCCTTCTCTTTGCTAGCCACCAGGTGAAGCAGGTAAAGTCCTCATTTGTGCAGCCTGTGTGCTGGTCCCTCTGTGCTGCAGTGCAATCCTTCTTCAGTCCTTCTTCCAAGTCAGTCAAGATCTGAAGTCTGGGTGCCAGAGGTGCCCAATTTATGCTCAGAAAGTGCCTTCAGGGCTGAATGCGGTTGGTAGTCAATGGACTACCAGGTTCCCTCCCACTTGGCAACCATTTAATGTGGAGTGCGGCAGCCAGCTATCACAGGATGCGCCATTCTACCCACTCCAAAGATGGTGGGACCCCTCTCCTGGTGTACAGCCCTCACTAGCCCACACCCAGGATGTGGCTGTCTCAGGGCTACACTCCCCTGGGGAAACCGGTTTGGCAACTGGTTTCCCCTCTCTGCCTTCCATGTTAGCCTATTTACCTAAACAATGGGGCATCTCTCCCCCCAGTGCTACACATCTGCATTTCAACGGCAACATAACCTTTGAAGCCTGCCTTCTGGGGCTAACACCTATGTGACTTCCTGCAGGAGGAAGGTGACACCACCTTGCCCTACATTCCTGCTTTGTTCTCCTTCTAGTGAGTTGTTAGCACGCTTCTCCAGAAGGGCAGAAAGCTGTCTTGTGGTGCAGGCTCCATGTGCGTACGGGAAGGCACAGAAGTTTTAAAGGCAAAAAAGTAGCCCTTTGCTAAACCTCACACTGCAACATGTTACAATAATTCCGTCATGAGATACAATATGAATTGTCTGATTCCTTGGAGTGCCTACTTTGGCCTCACTGTTCAGGAGTTAGCACAGCTGAGGAGTCAGCGTGTAACCCTATACTTGACAACTGGGTGACCAAGTCTTTCCACAGTAAAAACGGTTGTTTAGCCGGTTTTACTGTCAGTACATGTACTGCCTGTGTGATATGTTGCACCATGTCTTTAGACCTCGGTATGCCTTCCAGAGGGGTGGCTGACACACATGTCGAGGGAAGTGGTGGCTTTGTAATTGCTTTCAATTACAAAGTAGGGCTAGCAGTGCATGACTGCTGTCCCAGTCTGCAAAGGCAGACTGTTTTACTTGGGGGACCTCCAGAGTGGCACAATCAGTGCTGCAAGCCCTGGGGTACCCGTCGAACCTAAATGCCTTGGATACCAGAGCACCATTTACTAGGGACTTACAAAAGGTAAATTAGCCATTTGCAATTGGGTATAGCCAATTTGACATACACTTCAGGGTCAGGGCACTGGCACTGAGGTCTGTTTAGCAGCGTCGTAAAACCAGCAGCATCAGTCAGAAAACTTGGAGGTGACCATACATGAGCGGCATATCCTTGCACTATGTGTGCCAAGATCTGTTTAGTCAGGCGAAGACGTCCTCACATAAAGGATAGGGTAGGCTGGGACATTGAGCTCCTTATATCGATTTGTGAATATCATTTTGTTTGACATTATTAGTCATAATATAGTACTACTAAACATTCTACAATATGCAGTTTGTGAATGGGCTCCATAGTTTGGTCATGTTGAAATAACAGGAAACCTTAAACACAATCACTATAATAGACTGGTGCTTTCTTATTCTTTAAAAATAAAAAATAATTTACAAAGAACTTAAAAGTCTACGAGCTTCCATTAACAGCAGATTTTAAATGCTTGTTATGTTACCTAATCATTCTGGAAGAGAAGGACTCATTTACTCTTTTTTCTTTGGTATTTACCACTGAATAGTCAACATTAGACATTTGTCTGTAGTATGCATTGTCCCTGTCCCAAGTACTCATCTCAATGATTAACTATCAGTAATGTTATACCTTAGGGTCTGTTCGACTACTGTCACTGTACAGTACTTACTGTAACCAATCCTTGATGCCTATGGGGTTCTGTTCTCCTGTGGATCATACTGACTACTGTAAATAGACACTCCAGTGCTTTTTCATCTGTCCTCACATCTCTTACATATGACTTATATATTCTAACAGAACCTAATCTATCATATCTTTTTCCCACATTTCCCCACTTTTGTCAGGGGTTCAATCAATGAATCACTATTTATCATTTCACCAATATTGTCCCCAGGAGGGCTAACCTATTTCACATCTCATCTTTCTTGAGCTTTGGGATTATTCCCAGGAGATACTGTTTGATAGTGACTGTGAGTAAAAGTTCTTTTTGCCGGATCACTCTACTTTTAGCCCCCACTTTTTTTTAGATTTAGTGCTGGTTTTACTGACTTTTAAAACTGGCTGCCAGTGTCCAGCATCCATTGTGTGTGCTCTGACCCCTAAATTATATTTACAATTGACAATACCTGCTTGGCATATTTAACTTCCCTATACGTCCTAGTAAATGGTACTCTTGGTACCTAGGGCCTGTAAAGTAAATGTCACAAGTGGACTGCAGCACAGAGTGTGCCACCACAACAGTGACAAATTGAAAACACAACTCTAGGTCTGCTACTGCAGTCTAGCGTGTCAGTTTTAAAACTGTAAATTAGACCTGGTAAAAATAAAGGCTTTCAGTCACCCCTAAGGTAGACCCTAAGAGCTCATAATGCAGGGTGCATGGCATTCAAAACGTTGGGCATGTTATCTTAGATTTTACATGTCCTGGCAGTGAGAAATCTCCAAAGTGGTTTTTCTCTGTGGCAAGGCTGGATTTCCCATAGAAAAGCACTGGGTTACATTATACCCCCTTGTAATTTATAACTTTGGTTTAGGAATAGCTATACCAATGATTCAAAGAATCAGGTAATATAAATTTAAAATCCAATATTGTGGTAAAGTCAGATTTTATATTACTATTTTCAAAATGTCACTTTTTGAAAGTTGGCATTTTTCTGCCTAAAGCCTCTAGTAGCCCATTCTGAGATAAACCCCAACTGTCACCTGGCAGCCTGCTTGAAGGTGGTAATTGCTCTCAGGAAAGGGTATAAAATGGCTTTGCCTGCGAGTAGGTGTGACCTCCTCCTGACAGGATGGCCTAGAGAGATTTGACCATCAACTATACAAGCTTTAAAGGGACAACCGCTGTCACAGTCAGATGTAACCCACACCTAGACCTTCCACTGCCATTGTCCTTCCATATACCCAGAGTGGCCCCATGCCCAGTAGGGGAAAAGCAGTCTCATAACTAGTTTTGCAAAGGGAGTTCCTCATATTCCTTGACACATTTCAGGGACGTGGCCATAGCTATGACCCAGTGAATAAAGCTCCGAAATCTTGAATTTGTGCAGAGAAATGCACTGTGGTATTGTTCAGTGACAATCCACCAGGAAATTATGTCAAAGTGGGTTGGGTTGCCTCTTGGAACATTTTCCTTATTGCTTAGGAAGTCACCCCATCCACAAGTTAGTGCTAGGCATAAACGTTCTACCTGTGGCTACCTTCCTCAGAGTACTGCTGGACCTGTAAAAAAACAGAAGAAAGACTGCACAGAAGAAGTGCCGAGCTGGCTGTTTCACCTGTGGAGTGAAACCCCAAGGGCTGTACCTGATTCCATTTGAACCCAGGGCAAAATAGTGGACTCCAAAGGATAGTAGACTAGCCTCCTGTTCTGTTCCTGGATTGCAAAATGTGCAAGAAGCTTGCAGCAAGGGAGAGCCCAGCTGACCAATTCCAGCTGGGTTTGCTCTGCTGGTGGCTTTTGGGAGATTGTGTCCTAACTCACCCAGCAAGTACTTCCACCAGGTCACAGAGTAAACAGGGTCTCTGCCACTGCACTTTCATCAAAACGTCATGGCCACTTGGATGGTGGTACAGTGTACTTTCCGCTGCTCAAAATTGCAAAAGTGGACACTTGGAAAGATTTTCTGCACTCTGTCCTAAAAGAATCAGTGGCTACCACGGGGCCACCACTAAACCGCAGCCAAAATTGTTGCATCGCTGGTCAGATCCTGCTTGCTGGTTTGCCCTGCTGAAAGCAGTTTGATGTCCTGAAGCGTTCCTAAGTCCAAAGTAGAGCATTTCACCAGGACAAACGCTGAGCGACACGTTGAGCTGTCTGTCATATCCAGGAGGTAGACCAACCCGCTGATGCGAAAATGTCTACATAACAAAGACAAAAGATAAGTTTGGAAATTGTTCTTTTTGCAGGGTCATCCCAAACTTTTTGCCTTCCTCCTCTTTTTTTCTGACCTCTTTTTGTTGACTTTAAGACTGTGCACTTTGTCATTGCTAACCAGTGCTAAAGTACTTGTGCTCTCTCCTTAAAATGTGGTAACACTGCCCTATCCATAATTGGCTTATTTCATTTACTTATAAGTCCCTAGAAAAGTGCACAGCATGTGACCAGGGCCTCTAAATGAAATGATACTAGAGGACTGGCAGCACTCTGCCTTTTCACTTGCTGCTTTCCCATTCTGAGACATGATGCATGGGTGTCTTTAGGACCAGATAAAAAATAGGACCAAAAAGAAAAATGCAGTATGTGGCTGCGTAGTGGTCTGCACTAATTTAGTGATGTACACCAATCACTGTGGGTCAAGTACAAATACAAGTTCAAATCCTCACCGCTGACCACCAGTGTTAGATCTGTAGGTCTCTAGTTAGCAGAGGTAAGTACCTTTGTCCAAATAGGGACCCTTGCTTCTAGTCAGGGAAAGGGGGAAACACACTGTTGATAACCCCTGCTCACCACCATGGTAGCTTGGCACGCGCAGACAGGCTTATCCCCAAGGCAATGTGTAAAGTATTTGTACCAACACTCACAGTAATATAGTGAAACACCACAAATGGACACTACACAAGTTGCTTATAAAAATAAAATTATCTTTATATAGATGAATCAGATCGAAATGACATAAAAATCACATACACTATCAATCTCTTCCAATCATGGGTTGTCAATAAAATGGTTTACTGAAATAATATTCTTTTATAGGAGAAAGTTCTTGTAAGGCTAAAAACACTTGTGGGCTCAATATGACTGTGAGCCCTTGTTGCTAGCATGTGGAAACGGTGCTTTTAGCGATAAAAATGAAAATAAATTGCCCCGTTGTATCACAGATTGTGCTATGCCTTTGTGCTCAGTTTCACTGTTGGGAAATCAACCGCGTGCCGGTCACCAAAAGGACGCTGTCCTTATCTATTGTCCCCACCGTAGCACGGGACGTGCACCACTTGAAACCACCCCCTTCTCAAATGCGCGGCCAGCCACAGCGCGTCAGCACCCACAATTCCCCCAGTGCCGGCTTCAGTCCCAGATCTTAGCCGGTTACCTTTTCGATGTGAAGGGGGGCTTGGCAGTCTGTGCGGATCCCCGGCTTCAGTCACAGCGTCTTCGTTGATGAGCGAGGAGATGCCTTGCGCTTCCTCCAATCCCAGCGTGGCTCCGGCCTGACGAGCCCCTCTGTTGCTAGGTGATACACTGCTCTGAGTCCAATCTCAGCGCGGGCTTCCCCGGCGTCGGCACTGAATGAGAACGGTGCTGGCGAGGCTCCCAGGCCGATGGCGGTGATGTTTCTTGATACAGTGCTTCTCTCCTCCTTCCTCGAACTGGGCCTGCGGCGGTGATTACGGCCCCTTTGATTACAGCCTCAGGTAGTGCACGGGCATGCACTCTCGAGCACCAAAGCAGCCCTTCAGAGAATTTGCGTTGGAGGCACGGCAGACCCCACACAGAGCCCCGCTGTGTGCCGACAAGCACACAGAGTCCACACCACACGGGCCGGCAGGGCAAAGGTTAGGAGGCCACCGTCAGTGCACAGCCACACACAATCAGCACAAGAAAGATGGTTACTTCTGCAAACTTTTGTGTCCCTGAGTTTGATAACAGGAGGCCAGCTCTTCACAGGCCCTTGGAGATAGGTGGACTTTAGAGGGGGGCAAAGCACACAGCACAGCATTTCAAGTAAGGGGGACACAGCACTCAGCAGACTGTCCCTTGGTCATCTTCCTCAGCACTCACAGCAACTACAGGTCAGCTCCCAGACACTCAGCAAAGGCAGCACTTTTCTACAGTCTTCCTGGCTGTTCTTCTTTGGCAGGGATTCCTTCTTGATCACAAAGTTTCCTAATCTAATTTTACAGGGGTCTCAGCTCTACTATTATACCCCAAAGGTCTTTGTTCTTCCTGTGTGAGGGGTCCTGGACCCAGTCCAAACCAGTTCTGGGTGCACTCTGCCAGTGCACATCTTCTTCCTTTGTGAGTGTGGGCCAGGGCCATCAGACGCACCGCAGGAGGTGGATCCAGCATTGTGGAAGGCAGGCACAGCCCTAATCAGACCCAGGTGCAACTCCTCCCCACCACTCTACATGCAGATGGGTCTATTCAGCCTAGTGCTGACTCACCCAGTCTCCTGGAGCCACCCAGCCTCTGTCACTCACAAACCAGACAGTCAATCCACAAACAGGCAGAGGCACACAGAAAGGCTGAACAAGAAAATAGCCACTTTCTAAAAGTGCTATTTCCAAACTTAGAATTTAAAAACCATCTTCACTAAAAAAAGAGTTATTACATTCTGAGTTCAGGGATACCAGATTCCATATGTCTATCTTGCCGTTATAGGAAGATATGCAGGTAAACAGGTTACACAGCAGTCCCCATGTTATCCTATGGGCATGATCGCCTTTCAATAGTGGAACATGAAATTGGCAGTATTTCACTATCAGGACATGTTACCCACACTATCATATGTCCTACCTTTCACATACACTGCACCCTGCCCAGGGGGTACCTTGGGCCTACCATACGGGTGTCCAATGTGTAAGAAAGGGGAAGGGTCAGGCCTGGCAAGTGTGTACACTGGCCAGGACAACATGGCAGTTCACAGACTGCGCACAGGCACTGCAGTGGCAGGCCTGAGACACCATTTTAGGACTACTCATGTGGGTGGCACAATCAGTGCTGCATGCCCACTAGTAGCATTTGAATCACCAGCCCTGCACACCCAGTGCACTTTACTAGGGACCTGCTGGTAAAACAAATATGCCAATAATGGATAACCAATCACAGTAATAATTTAACCAGGGAGCACTTGCACTTTGGCACTGATCAGCAGTGGCAAAGTGCCCAAAGCATCTAAAACAGGAAAACATAATCCATAACAGTGTAAAAAAAATGAAGGAGGTAGAGGCAAAAAGTCAGGGGAAACCACGCCAAGGATGCCAGGTCTAACAGTAGAACTTTAAACATGTCTCAGGCCTGCCACTGCAGACCCTGTGTGTGCAGTTTTAAACTGCTATGTCGACCTGGCAAGTTAACCTAATTGCCAGGCCCAAAACTTCCTTTTTATTACATATAGGTCACCACTAAGGTAGGGCATGAACAGGCCATGGGCAGGGTCTAGTGTATTTAAAATGTAGGATATGTATTTTTAAGTTTTCTGTGTTCTGGCAGTGAATTACTCTTAAATTCATTTTTCACTGCTGCAAGGCCTATCTCTCCCATTGGATAACATTGGGATTGCCTTTTTACATTTTATAAGTGTAGTTTCCAATTGGGAAGAGATGAGACCCCCAATTAAAAACACAACTTGATGAGGTTGTTTTTTAAGTTGCATTTCTGAAAATTACACTTTTAGAAAGCTGCAATTTTCTTACTTAAACCAATTGAGGCCTCCTGCCTGTCTCTAGAAAACATGTCTGGGGTGGGTGACAACTGGCTTCCTGCATTATCTCTGGAACACCACAGCAAAGGAAGGGTAGGTGTGACTGAATAGCCATCTGCACGTAGATCGGTCATCCCAAGCAGAATGGGAGGGGAGAACTGACATTTACACCTGAAAGGTCTGGGTCCTGTTCCCGCACAAAGGGTTGCATATGCACCTGTAGTGAGTATGGCGCCAGGGCAATAAAGGCAGGGTCTTGTGCACTTCAAAGCATCTCTTTGAAGTCTTACTACTTCAAAGGCCCAACTGGATATAAGTACTGGTCCTCTGACACCACCAACTCAGAACACTTCTGCAACTGAGGATATTCTACCAGGAAGAAGGACTGCGGTGCTGCCAGGAGGGACTACCACTTTGCTGAAATGCTTTGCTATGTTGTCCTACTGCCTGCTGCTTCTTTCCAGGGAGTGACAAAGACTGGACTTGCATCTCTACATCCCAAAATCTAAGTACTCTCCAAGGACTGGTTGGCTTGCCTCCTGTCTAGAAGTCCCAGGGATACCAAAGACTTGACCTTCATCTTCAACACAGCACCTGGACTTTACTTGCTGTAAGTTCTCTGCCAATAGGTGCTAATGCAGCCCAGATCCCTTGGAAGTGAGTTTAAAGTGCTGCATCTGCGAGAACCTATGCATCAACGCTGTTGATTGGAACCCACGCATCCCCTGCTGTGAGATCGACACATATCCACTGTTGCAGGGTCCAGAACCTACCCATCATTACCATTGCGCTGATCGATACCAACACCTCTTCATCTGCGAGATCAATACATCACCACTGATGCAGGGAGCCAGATCTGTGATTTGTACTTGGGACCGCCACATCGACTATGGAACCACCATTAAGGAACCAACAAATCCCCAGCACTACGTGGAGATGATCACCCTTCTAGTGTGGATTAAGCCGAGGCATCACATTCAGAACTGCCATGTTCAGAACCAGCGCTTTGCTCAATGGAACTGACGCAGCGCCGCAGTAGCGTGGAGATATCCAGCGTAAAACATACTGTGCGTGGCTATCATCAACGCATCTTGTGCAGACAAGGATTAAGGTATTTTTGCTCAGCGGGCCCTGCCTGGGTCCTATAGTCAGCCTGCATTCTATCACAGGCAGCCAGAGCACTTGACTTTGTCCTGTCCAATGCAACCAATTAACTCTTGGAACACTATTCGATTCTAAGCGCTGTTTTTGCATTAAATCTTTAAAAATTCATATCTCAGCTGCTACTGATTGGATTTTTGTCATTTTGGTCTTGTTTTATTTATTAAATAATTATCTATTTTTCTAAACTGGTTTAGAGCCTTTTTGGGGTGTTTTCCCAGTTACTCTGTGCACAAAAACTTTACACATTGCTTCTTAAATAAGGCATGACTACTCTGTGCCAAGCTTCCAGAGAATGAGCGTAGGTTAATTTAAACTGTGTTTCTGACTTACCCTGACTAGGATTGTGGTTTCGGCTTGGACAGGGTGCATACCTCTGCCAACCAGAAACTCAGTTTCTAACAGTAAGCTTTTCAGAGAAGAATATGGTCCATGCAGCCGATCCACGCTCCATCGTTGTCAGCTTTAACTTTGAACTATGACCCGGTCTAATGTGAGCAGGTACCTGTGATTGGTATTGTTTTTTACATTTTTGGGTGCTAGAAAGATCAAAAACTCTTAAAAATCATATCTCCAGTTCCCCTGGTCTGATTTTTGTTGTCTCAGTGTCTATATGTTTAGTATAATGTATCCTTTTTTTACAAATTGGAGTTGGCTTTTAATTGTGTTGGGTTTTTGACTGATTAAATGCTTTGGTAATGATGAATACTTTACACTTGTTTTCTTTGAATTAAGCCTGACTGCTCTGTGCACCGCTACCCGGGACTGAGCTAAGATTTCAATTAAAGTAACCTAACTGGACCTAATGCAGAATAGTTATGTTATTTCTTGGTGAGGTTTCACAACCACCTCCATTAATAATCATTTTACTCACAGTGACCACTGGGATATTGCTGGTACTATCCACAGTCTTGCCACCATGCTCTCCTAGGATTCAATGAACATTCAACAAGACCTAATCTTACCTATTAAGGATAACTCTGCATCTGTATGTCTCAGGCCAGCAGAGAATCTCTTTCTGTCTCTATTTTCTTCAGTTTTTGTAGGGTCAGGTATATACTGTGACAGAAGTGTAATTGCGCCAGTCTGAATCTAGCATTCCTCAATATTTTCCTGACCTGAGAACCGGTCACCTTCCATTCTTTTTCTGCAAGAGGCTCAATGTTTTCTTGCGCAAATGGGTAACTTTTTTATATAGCCTTATATAATCATGAAAGCAGCCTACAACTCTGCCTCAAGTATAAATGACAATACAGATGTGTTTGGAAATTAGTCCTTGTTCTCACTGGCAATTTTGGCCAGCTTGGCAGATTGCAGGAACTGACCCAATCTGGCCCCAAAGATTTTCTGTGCCGAGGCAAATTATTAGAATGGTTTCCTTGTGTATAGGTCACACAATGAATGGTATCCTTTGTGATAGTGCTTTATCCTGGCTTATGTGTTTAAATGGTTGCAGGGAACCAGATTATGCTATCTATATTTAATTGAAATTATGGCTAACAAGTACTTTAAATTCCAGCAGTGCAGCCAAATTGATGATTATCAAACACTATCAGGTTAGTATGCAAGAGTGCAGTTGTAATACAAGGTGAAGATAATGTTGATTGGAAATTGGCCTAATAATTTACCAGAACTGTACAATACCCAAATATCAAACCTATGAATCATAGATTCCTGCCAGGCTCATATTTGGTGCATACCAACACGGATATATACAGTCTATGGAAACCTATGGGGGTGAGGTTGGAGGCAGGTACATATAATCACTACTGGGAGGGAGTATATAGATAACATCACTGCATTCATGAAATGCATCTTAGATATGAACAAATTACTCAGCTAGACAGACCTGTTGTGCCCAGCACTGGGCAAAACAGAGAGAACTAATGCTGGTTTGAAATCTTATAAGTAGTTTTTCCTTTCGTATCATTTGTAATGTTAGGGAAAAATCCCCATTTGTGGCATTTTCTTATGACAGAGCTCAATTGAAATACATATTCGATTCTCAGACAATCCATGTTCAGGTCAGGGCTTCACTATAGAAATTCTCCATGATTTAGTATTATTAGCGGACGATTATGATAATGCTAACAGATTGTGCAGATTTCCAAAAAGAGGCCATATCATTTTTAAGTGTTTGAAAGTTTGAAGGTTCAGTCTTGCTGTATATATATCCGAGCCTCAATTTTAAAAATGTCCTGCATCTCCTTCTATCAATTATCTTCAGTTGGAAAATGTATTTATATCTAGATGGAAGCATTTAACATTTTTGCCACAATTATTTGTTTTAGTATTAGGTAATTGTTGCAATGCCGTTCTATTGGTACCAAATATTTTCAAATTTAACTACAATTATGAATTGAGGCACCCTCTTCCTGGCACCAAAAACATTTTGAATTAACCCCTGCTTAACCTCTAATTACACAAAAAGTAACCACACATTTGAGGGTTGATAGCTGCCACTTTCCTCTATGCTATTATGTGTATTTATGGTCTTAGTGGTGTAATCTATTTTTAAATGGGATAAATATAATTGTACGATAGTTCATCTGTGGCTGATAATAAGGGCCTGATTTAGATCTTGGCAGATCTGGTTCCACCGTCACTTTTCCATCGGTTTCTCCGCCCACCTACTTGGCAGTCCACCCGCTCTATTTAGCTGGTGAAGAGTCTATGGGCGATAGTCTGTCTGAGTGCCACCATGTCCGCCAGAATTTTCCTCCTGCGTTGATGGCATCATAGGCCTAGGCAGCTGTTGGAAGGAGTCCAGCCAAAATTACTGCTGACCCACTCACGATGTGCCTTTCTGTCGAGGAAACTGTGGTAGGGACATCTCCAAACTTGAGCTGGTAGAATCGAAGGAAATGAGATAGAAACATACCTTTTTTCTGTTTCCCACTTCCCTTTCCATCTTGAACCCCAATGTTCAGGACCTTCCTTGGCTGCTACTACTTCACAATGATACTAATTAACTCCGTTGGCGTCGCGATCTAAGGTGAGCTTCTTTTTCAGTTGTTTTACTATGAATCGTTCTTTAACATTTGCTTTGGCTTGTGTATTTTTCCATTGCTCTTGCATGCACTTATTTTCTTTTGTGCAATGCATTAGTGTTCATTGTACAACTTATCAAGGTAAAATCAACACACCTGTATTGACACTTAAAAGAATATTTGTTTGTGGTGTTGGTTGTGGATGTTGTGCTTGTGGTACCAGTGGGTGTACATTCAATAGTTTTTGAATGTTGTATGTGTGCTATGCTATATGTAATAAAAGTGGCATAACACTTTACCTATATGTTAGAATCCGGGGTCTCTGGTTGGCGCAGGTATGCACTTGCGACAAGCAGGGACCCTTTTCATCTAAGTCAGGGCAAAGGATCACCTCTTTAAAAATAACCCCTGCTCACCCTCTAGGTAACGTGGCGCGAGCAGTCAGGCTAGATTTCCAGAGGGCATACAGGTTAAGCGTTCAGGTTGTCCCACACAATAATCACCTCCCCACCACACAAAGACACAAGGCTGTATTACTGTAAAAATATAGGTTTTTATATAAAAGATTTTCTTTTCAGGCAGGTTGCATAAATACAGTTCTCTTGGTAAAGTTACGTTCCAGTTACTTGTATAGGCTTAAGGGCAGTCCACAGGTCTTACAATGCCACAATTCTGATTCAAATGAAGTCGTTTGAGTATTTCTGCACTTTGTAGCGCTTTCCACCGCTTCTCACCGCTATTTCCAGCCTCCGTGCCGTTTCCCACGCTTCTCGCGTGAGGTACGCGACTACCGGCCTTGAACCACACGGGCCGTACTTGAGACAAGACGCGTCGAACGTGCGCAGGCCAAGTCCCACGCTTCTCGCGTGAGCGCTGCGGCGGGTTTCAACCAAGGTACGGTCCGTGCAGGGGGATGGACGCTCCGTGCACGGGTGAGGCTTCAAGGCAGGAACGGTTCGCTCCGGACACCAGCGGCAGTTGTGGAGCCCACGGTCTCACTTGGCAGGTCAGTGTGATTCAAACAACGCGCTCTGAGGCACCTTGCAGGCAGGACGGTGCGCACCAAGCACACGTGGGGGCAAAGCAGTTACGGTTCGTACGGTGGCAAAATACCTTGGTCTCTTGGGGGCAAAGGCTCGCGGCAGTCCCTGGATGTCTTCCACGAGTGTCCCACGTCGCGTCTCGGTCCCGGCTCCTCCGTGGCCAGCGCTGCTTCGTGGGGCACTCCTTGACTCTTCAGCTCACCAGCGAGGCCGCAGTAGGAGGGGGCAGCCTGGGGGCAAGATCTCAGCGCAGCGCGCTGCTAGCTTCGTCCGGATGGGGCGAACAGTGCCCAAGTCCTTACGGTGATTTCTGCGGCCCGGGGGTCACAGAGCTCGATGTTTCAGACCGGGATCTCCTCCTCACTTTGCGAGCGACGGCTCACAGGGGTAGTTGCTCACTTTGTTTAGGCTGGTGGGCCCTCACTATGTTTGCAGGCACTTCCAGCGGCAGATGATCGCTTTGTTCAGGGAGATTAAAGCACAAGGTTCTCCAGGGTCAGCGGTGTAGATTTACCCACAGCAGTCTCTTCTCCTTAAAGGGGGGTAGCGCCCAATGTTCCTGGGGCGCAGTTCAGGAGGCAAGTTCTCTAGCAAGCCCTTGGAGATCAGTTCAGCACAAGTTACCAACAAAGTCTTTTCTTTAAGTCCTTTTCCTCTCCTTCCAGCAGACAGGCACCCACTGCAGGCCAGTCTCTCAGGCAGAGAGACAGTACTCCTCCTTCAGCTTCTCCCGGTCCTTCTCCTTCAGGCAGAGGTTCGTCGTAGTGCAAACAGGATCTAGTTTCTTAGGAGCCAGGCTCCTACTTTTATAGCACAATTCTTTTGTTCTTTAGCGCCAGGGGGCCTGGTCCTGGCTCAGTCCAGTTCTGGAGCACTTTGTTATGGTGACTCTGCACTTTCCTTTCAGCAGCAGGGCAGAGACATCAGCCGCTCCACAGGGGGCGGCGCTGGCTTTGTGCTGGCAGAACACAGGTCTATTCAAGAGTCAGGGTGTACTCCTCCCACCCATCCTAGTGTAATCTCCCTACCCACCACCTGGCAGCCAACCTGTCTCCTGGAATTCCCCAGCCCTGTTGCTAGGCAGAACACACACACACAGCGCAGAGGCGGACTGAATGGCCAGATCAGTAAATACTAACTTTCTAAAAGTAGTATTTACAAACACAGGATATTAAAATAAACTTTACTAAAAGAAGTATTTTATTATTCTGAGTTCAGGCATACTAAACATGACTTTCTACCATGCTCTATGAGTCCACTGGGGTCACAGCGTGTAGTGACTCCAGCAGCCCATTCTGGCCTATGGAGAGCAGGTAGCCTTCAATAGTGAAAAACGAAAATGGCTGTAATTCACTATTAAGACATGCCACACACATCAGGGCATGTCCTACCTTATGCCTACAATGCACCCTGCCCTTGGGCCTACCAGAGGGGTGACTAATATGTAGTTAAGGGAAGGTTTAGGGACTGGCAAGTGGGGGCACTTGCACAGTCAGCGCGACAGTACCAGACTGCGCGCAGGTTCTGCAGTGGCAGACCCTAGACATATTTTACTAGGCCGCTTCTGTGGGTGGCACAACCAGTGCTGCAGGCCCACCAGCGGTATTTGTATTTACAAGCCCTGGCACTCCTGGTGCACTTTACTAGGGGCTGACAGTAAACCAAATGACTCAATCATGGACACCAATCAATGTATATAGTTTTAAAAGGGAGCACTTGCACTGTGGCACTGATCAGCAGTGTCACAGTGCTCTGAGCAGCTAACACCAACAAAACACAATGAGGCACATCAGCAAAAAGTGGAAGGGAAACTCACGCCAAGGTGCCAGGTCTAACACGTGTCCCCTCCAGCTGAAATGTGGGGAGAACTACCCTACCCCAGGGAGTTCCTCTTCACTAAGGCGGAAAAACCTGGACAGACCGTCAGCATTGGCGTGATCTGTGCCAGGGCGATGCTCCACCGTAAAGTCCATACCCTGTAGGGAGATGGACCACCTCAACAGTTTTGGGTTTTCACCCCTCATTTGCATCAACCATCTGAGGGGCCTGTGGTCGGTCTGAACCCGGAAGTGAGACCCAAACAAGTAGGGTCTTAGCTTCTTCAGCGCCCAGACCACAGCAAATGCTTCCCGCTCTATCGCACTCCACCTTTGTTCCCGTGGAAGTAACCTTCTACTAATAAAGGCTACAGGTTGGTCCCAGCCCTCCTCAGTCATCTGTGAGAGAACAGCCCCTACACCATGCTCTGATGCGTCTGTCTGCACTAGGAATTCTTTGGAGAAGTCAGGAGCCAAGAGCACGGGCGCCGTGCACATGGCAGTTTTCAGGGTGTCAAAGGCCTTCTGACAGGTGTCAGTCCATATCACTTTCCTGGGCTACTTCTTCGAAGTCAGCTCTGTCAAGGGGGCAACGATGCTGCCATACCCCTTGACAAACCTCCTGTAGTACCCAGTGAGTCCTAAAAAGGCCCTCACCTCCGTCTGGGTCTTTGGGGGCTCCCAAGGCAGGATGGTTTCTATCTTGGGTTGTAGGGGCGCCACCTGGCCGCTCCCCACCTGGTGTCCCAAGTACACCACGGACCCCTGCCCGATCTGACACTTGCTTGCCTTGATCGTGAGGCCTGCCTTGCGCAGTGCCATCAACACTTCCCAGAGATGTTGCAGGTGTTCTTCCCATGTGCCGCTGAACACTGCGATGTCATCCAGGTATGCTGCGCTGAACTCGGTCAGTCCAGCCAACACCTGGTTGACCAACCTCTGGAAGGTGGCAGGGGCATTCTTCATCCCAAAGGGCATGACACGGAACTGGAAATGCCCATCTGG
The DNA here is from genome assembly GCF_964204655.1 of Triturus cristatus. Lineage (NCBI taxonomy): Eukaryota > Metazoa > Chordata > Amphibia > Caudata > Salamandridae > Triturus > Triturus cristatus. The sequence continues at coordinate 524,210,627 of NC_140584.1, forward strand.
TGTGGAGAATGCAGACCTCTCTTTGGCCCCATCAGTTAAGGCGATCTGCCAGTACCCAGACGTTAAATCAAACGTGCTGAGGTACCGTGCAGCCCCTAACCGATCGATGAGCTCATCAGCTCTGGGGATGGGGTGCGCGTCAGTCTTCGTGACTGAATTGAGTCCTCTGTAGTCCACACAGAACCGGAGTTCGGGTGTGGCACCCGGCGCTGCAGCCTTTGGGACCAAGACCACTGGGCTGGCCCAAGGACTGCTGGAGGACTCAACCACCCCAAGAGCAAGCATCTTTGAGACCTCCTCTTTGATGCAGGCTCTGACCCTGTCAGTTACCCTGTAAGCCTTGTGCTTCACAGGTAAGCTGTCTCCTGTATCCACATCATGGACGCACCAATCTGTGATACCAGGAACCAGGGAGAACAGGTCAGGAAACTGCCCCAGCAGTTGGCGGCAGTCATCCTGTTGCTCAGGGGTCAGGGTGGGTGAGAGGTTAACTCCATCCACTGACCCGTCCTGCTCTGAGGCTACCAAGAGGTCAGGAAGAGGTTCTGACTCCTCCTCCGTCCCATCATCGGTGGCCAAGAGCATGCCCACTTCGGACCTCTCCAAGTGGGGCTTAAGGCGATTGACATGTAGGACCCTTAAGGGGTTCCTAGGAGACTGCAAGTTCACCAAGTAGGTGACAGAACTCTTGCGCTCCACAATCTCAAAGGGTCCTGTCCACTTGTCCTGGAGTGCACAAGGCTCCACAGGGGCAAGGACCCATACCTTTTGACCAGGTTGAAGCTCAACCAGAGTGGCATTCTGGTCGTACCACCGCTTCATTTCCTCCTGGCTGGCTTCCAGATTTGCCTCAGCAAGTTGCCTGAAACGCCTAGTCTGGTTCCTGAAGGCCAGCATGTAACTAAATACATTCTGGGGAGGTTTCCTGGGAAATTGCTCCCAGCCTTCCTTGACCAGACTCAGAGGTCCACGTACAGGGTGGCCATACAGAAGCTCAAAGGGACTGAACCCCAGAGACTTCTGTGGCACCTCACGGTACGCAAAGAGAAGGCATGGTAAGAGGACGTCCCACTTACGCCTCATTGGTCCTTCAAGGCCCATGATCATGCCCTTAAGGGTTCGGTTGAATCGCTCAACCAACCCGTTTCCTTGTGGATGGTAAGGGGTGGTGAACTTGTATGTCACACCACATTCTTGCCAAAGGGATTTCATATATTTCGATATGAAATTGGTCCCCCTATCGGACACCACCTCTAGAGGGAATCCTACTCGTGAGAAAATTCCCATCAGTGCTCGTCCCACCACGGGGGCCGTCACTGTCCTCAGAGGGATGGCTTCAGGGTACCGGGTGGCATGGTCCACCAAGACCAGGATAAACCTGTTGCCCATGGCTGTCTTGGGGTCCAGTGGCCCCACAATGTCAATCCCCACTCGCTGGAATGGGGTACTGACCACAGGGAAAGGTTGGAGTGGAGCTTTAAGCTTCCTTCCACTCTTGCCACTTGCCTGGCAAGTCTGGCATGTCCTGCAGTGAGTATCAGAACTCCTGCGCATTTGGGGCCAATAGAAGTGGGTGACAAGCCTTTCAAAGGTCTTGTCCTGCCCCAAATGCCCTGCTAATGGCACGTCGTGAGCCAGCCCCAGTAGGAAGGTTCTGAACTTCTGGGGTACCACCAGCGCACGGGCTGACCCAGGTTCAGCAACCTTAGGCTCTGAGTATAGGAGGTCGTTCTCCCAGTAGATCAAGTGAGTTCCGGACTGATCACCATTGGCCTGGGCTGCAGCCTGCTGCCGCATACCCTCTAGAGAGGGGCACTCTTTCTGCTCCCTGCAGAATTCCTCCCTGGAGGGGCCTCCTTCTTGCTGCCAATGGGTCAGCTCAGGCAGGTCCCCCAGTTCGGCTATCTGTTCCCCGGTAGGCTCCAGGGCATCCCCCTCAAGGTCTGCTTCCTCCTGGGCCGTGGGAACTTCAGGAGCCAGTTTCCCGTGCCTCCCTTGCCCTCTCTCTAAGGCCGGTTCCTGGGCCTCTCCCTCAGGCTCCAGGGTCCCTTCAACACCCCTACTGGCTGCCATTGACCGTGTGGTCACGCACGCCCAATCAGGTAAGCCCACCATCCGCAGGTGAGCTGTCTTCTCCACCTTCTCCCAAGGGGAGCTCTCCAAGTCATTCCCTAGGAGACAGTCTACAGGCATGGCAGTTCTCACAGCGACTTGCAGAGTACCAGAGACCCCCCCCCACTCAAAGGGAACTTGAGCCATTGGACAATGACTCTCCGTGTTGTCAGCATTGACAACCCGACAATAGGCATGGGGTACGACCTGCTCTTGAGATACCAGGTGCTGCCGCACTGCAGTCACGCTGGCTCCTGTGTCTCTAAGAGCCTCTACCTTCTTCCCATTGACGGTCACCACTTGCCCATATTTCTTAGTGTTAGAGGGCAAGTTGGCTTGGGGGACCATCTCACTGTCTCCTAGTGAGACTAAGGTCATCTGGACGGGGTCCCACCCACCTTGGACTTCTACCTCCTCCCCAAAGGCTACTGTAGCCACTTGCCTGGGTGGAGCACCAGTGGGTGCGGGTTTCACATATTGGCGACACTTGGGATCACTGGCAAAGTGACCTAGTTCGCCACATTTATAACATTGAGGGGGCCCCTTGGGAACAGGTTTACCTGTCGGGGCCCCTGTCTGCTTCGGGGGTGGGGGAGGCTGAGAACCTTTCTGCTGGTTCCCTTGGGTATTACTTTGGGGGCCTTTTTGGAACCCTTTCTGTTTTCCCCTGTCCCCCCCACTCTTCTGCTGGGGACCCTGCCCACCTTTGGCGGAGTCTCCCACGGGACCCTTGTGGACCCTGGTGCTGAGCCAGCGGTCCGCCTCCTCAGCAAGCTTCCTAGGGTTAGTCAGCTTGCTATCTATCAGGTGTTGGCGTAGCTCAGGAAAACAATTAAGCGACAAGTGCTCCCATGCAATTAAATCAAAGAGACCTTGGTAATCATTAACTTTGCTACCCTTCACCCAGCCATCCAGTGCTCTGCAAAAAAAGGTTACATACTCCACATACGTACCCCCCGCAATCTTGGTACACCCCCTGAACCTCTGTCTATACATTTCAGGAGTTAGCCCATATCTGGTCATTAAAGCTTCTTTCATGTGGGGGTAAGAATTCTGCATGTCAAAGGGCAAATCTAAAAGTGTGTCCCGCCCCTCACTGAGGAACCGTCCCCACAACCCCGCTCCCCAGTCTTTCTCAGGGACCCGGTGGGAGGACATGGCTATCTCATAGGCCCGGAACCATTGCCCTATGTCATCATTCCTGAAGAACTCTTTAACTACATCTTTTGGGATGTACACCCTTGACTCTACCTGCACCGGCGTTGCGCTGCCACCAGAGGGAGTGTTCTCCAAACTTTTCTCTTTTATCGCCAGTTCCCTCATTCTGGCGTCGTGCTCCATCAGAGCCTTTCTCTCTTCCAGAGCTATTTTCTTTTCTTCCAGAGCCATTTTTAGTTTCGCCAAAGTGACTTCTTGTTCTCTTGCAGCCCGTCTGTCTGCCAGCTCTCCTGGCGACAGGTCTCTGCCAAAGCTGTGGACGCTCTCTGCTGGCTCCACTGGCACAAATCCAGGTACAACTTCATCAGCTGCACCCCTTGATTCTATCCAGGCTTTCAGCGCCTTGTAGAGATCCCCCTTGTTCCTGCATCCTGCATGTGGAACCTTGAACTTCATGTAAAAATACTTGAGTTGGGTTTTTGTGTAGTTGTCCAGCTCTGATGCATCCCATTCCAATTCCATCCCAGAGGCTTCAGATGCTGTGCTGGTCGAGCCCGGCATGGCTTCAACGCAAGGGATCTTTTCTTGGCAGGCGAAATAAAATGGCAAAGTTCTGTGCCTTAAGCTACTGGACCGTCTACTGTGCAATGGTTAGCAATCACTGCGCAGACACCAAGAACGCAAATCCGTAAATCCGCACCGCTGCCACCAATGTTAGAATCCGGGGTCTCTGGTTGGCGCAGGTATGCACTTGCGACAAGCAGGGACCCTTTTCATCTAAGTCAGGGCAAAGGATCACCTCTTTAAAAATAACCCCTGCTCACCCTCTAGGTAACGTGGCGCGAGCAGTCAGGCTAGATTTCCAGAGGGCATACAGGTTAAGCGTTCAGGTTGTCCCACACAATAATCACCTCCCCACCACACAAAGACACAAGGCTGTATTACTGTAAAAATATAGGTTTTTATATAAAAGATTTTCTTTTCAGGCAGGTTGCATAAATACAGTTCTCTTGGTAAAGTTACGTTCCAGTTACTTGTATAGGCTTAAGGGCAGTCCACAGGTCTTACAATGCCACAATTCTGATTCAAATGAAGTCGTTTGAGTATTTCTGCACTTTGTAGCGCTTTCCACCGCTTCTCACCGCTATTTCCAGCCTCCGTGCCGTTTCCCACGCTTCTCGCGTGAGGTACGCGACTACCGGCCTTGAACCACACGGGCCGTACTTGAGACAAGACGCGTCGAACGTGCGCAGGCCAAGTCCCACGCTTCTCGCGTGAGCGCTGCGGCGGGTTTCAACCAAGGTACGGTCCGTGCAGGGGGATGGACGCTCCGTGCACGGGTGAGGCTTCAAGGCAGGAACGGTTCGCTCCGGACACCAGCGGCAGTTGTGGAGCCCACGGTCTCACTTGGCAGGTCAGTGTGATTCAAACAACGCGCTCTGAGGCACCTTGCAGGCAGGACGGTGCGCACCAAGCACACGTGGGGGCAAAGCAGTTACGGTTCGTACGGTGGCAAAATACCTTGGTCTCTTGGGGGCAAAGGCTCGCGGCAGTCCCTGGATGTCTTCCACGAGTGTCCCACGTCGCGTCTCGGTCCCGGCTCCTCCGTGGCCAGCGATGCTTCGTGGGGCACTCCTTGACTCTTCAGCTCACCAGCGAGGCCGCAGTAGGAGGGGGCAGCCTGGGGGCAAGATCTCAGCGCAGCGCGCTGCTAGCTTCGTCCGGATGGGGCGAACAGTGCCCAAGTCCTTACGGTGATTTCTGCGGCCCGGGGGTCACAGAGCTCGATGTTTCAGACCGGGATCTCCTCCTCACTTTGCGAGCGACGGCTCACAGGGGTAGTTGCTCACTTTGTTTAGGCTGGTGGGCCCTCACTATGTTTGCAGGCACTTCCAGCGGCAGATGATCGCTTTGTTCAGGGAGATTAAAGCACAAGGTTCTCCAGGGTCAGCGGTGTAGATTTACCCACAGCAGTCTCTTCTCCTTAAAGGGGGGTAGCGCCCAATGTTCCTGGGGCGCAGTTCAGGAGGCAAGTTCTCTAGCAAGCCCTTGGAGATCAGTTCAGCACAAGTTACCAACAAAGTCTTTTCTTTAAGTCCTTTTCCTCTCCTTCCAGCAGACAGGCACCCACTGCAGGCCAGTCTCTCAGGCAGAGAGACAGTACTCCTCCTTCAGCTTCTCCCGGTCCTTCTCCTTCAGGCAGAGGTTCGTCGTAGTGCAAACAGGATCTAGTTTCTTAGGAGCCAGGCTCCTACTTTTATAGCACAATTCTTTTGTTCTTTAGCGCCAGGGGGCCTGGGCCTGGCTCAGTCCAGTTCTGGAGCACTTTGTTATGGTGACTCTGCACTTTCCTTTCAGCAGCAGGGCAGAGACATCAGCCGCTCCACAGGGGGCGGCGCCGGCTTTGTGCTGGCAGAACATAGGTCTATTCAAGAGTCAGGGTGTACTCCTCCCACCCATCCTAGTGTAATCTCCCTACCCACCACCTGGCAGCCAACCTGTCTCCTGGAATTCCCCAGCCCTGTTGCTAGGCAGAACACACACACACAGCGCAGAGGCGGACTGAATGGCCAGATCAGTAAATACTAACTTTCTAAAAGTAGTATTTACAAACACAGGATATTAAAATAAACTTTACTAAAAGAAGTATTTTATTATTCTGAGTTCAGGCATACTAAACATGACTTTCTACCATGCTCTATGAGTCCACTGGGGTCACAGCGTGTAGTGACTCCAGCAGCCCATTCTGGCCTATGAAGAGCAGGTAGCCTTCAATAGTGAAAAACGAAAATGGCTGTAATTCACTATTAAGACATGCCACACACATCAGGGCATGTCCTACCTTATGCCTACAATGCACCCTGCCCTTGGGCCTACCAGAGGGGTGACTAATATGTAGTTAAGGGAAGGTTTAGGGACTGGCAAGTGGGGGCACTTGCACAGTCAGCGCGACAGTACCAGACTGCGCGCAGGTTCTGCAGTGGCAGACCCTAGACATATTTTACTAGGCCGCTTCTGTGGGTGGCACAACCAGTGCTGCAGGCCCACCAGCGGTATTTGTATTTACAAGCCCTGGCACTCCTGGTGCACTTTACTAGGGGCTGACAGTAAACCAAATGACTCAATCATGGACACCAATCAATGTGTATAGTTTTAAAAGGGAGCACTTGCACTGTGGCACTGATCAGCAGTGTCACAGTGCTCTGAGCAGCTAACACCAACAAAACACAATGAGGCACATCAGCAAAAAGTGGAAGGGAAACTCACGCCAAGGTGCCAGGTCTAACACTATATATATTTGTGAAGCAAACACAACATATATGTGTAGTGGCACATTAATAAATAGTATATACCAGTCTCTACTCCACCAGAGACTCACTCCATTAGTAATCTGCTGGTAGGACAACACTGGTACAATGGGGAAATCTAAATAGGATTGGCACAAACCCGCCCACCTGGGGGCGACGGAATACTGTTAGTCAGCAGAGGAGTCCGCCATGTTGACGGAGGTGTGACACTTACGCAATGGTAAACAGTCTGATGATGCATACAGCAGTTCATTCATCCCACATCTAAATACAGTGGCGTAGACTCTGTCAGCTTGATGGAGAACTTGTAAATGCTGCCACGGAGGGGTGACGGGAGTCCCGGCAAGATCTGAACCCAGACCCAAATCATTACCAAATACCTTGACTACCTATACCGATGCATAATAGCAGCTTATTCTGCCTAACCAGAGCCATATCAGAACGCTGAACATTTTGCAATGTTGCATCCAAACATACCCAGGTGCTGTCCTTGTGAATGGCCTGTAAACATGGGATCTCCGCCAACCATTCTTCAGACTCAGGCAGTCAGACTAAGCTATTCCTCAATAAAAGAGTGAATGTGAAACTGGCCTTAAAAGAACTCCATTGACTCCCTCTGTTATCAAGAAATAACTTCAGATTTATATGCATCATACACAAAGCATATGGTGCAAAGATCTGGGAGACTTACACAAACAACACCCTCGGTACATACTGGGCAGAACTCTGCCATCAACCACCTCTAAACTGATTCAAATAGGATTTCAAAAGGCTATGATAGGGAGGCAGGTCTTAAGGAATTCAGAAATACAGGCTCTGCGCAATCTGAAGTATATTTTGGGGGGAGAAACCAAGTGCCTGTATTTCAATAAAATTCCCGAAACAGAGCACTTCAAGCTAGTATTTGATAGAGAACCTGCTTCAGAACATTGTAGTGGTTGAAGAATTCTGGAACCCAAGCATTGAGGTCAACATACATTAAGGCACCATGGGACGTTTAAGCAGTCAAGCACACACTGAGACAAGGTACATACACAGTAATTCCTAAACACAAATGCACTTCCAGAAATCCCACATACAGTCACCAAACAAAATCGGTGGGGTGAGGTGGATCAACGTACAGAGGTATGGCTTGGTGGACTGATGGTAACTTGCTAAAATAGAGCAGGGGTGATGAAGACTTTATGTCCATTTTATCTCTAGAACCTCTGTGGTGAAACTGACTTTGAGGCAATAAAAGATGTTGAGTTGCAATATTCTTTTAATCCTTACCCAGTGATTATAGATGTCAAATTCACTGTAGTGCATTACTGAAATCATGCAGTGCTTTACTGTATTCACACTTTAGATGAAAGCTTTGCACTTTGCATTAGTACAACAAGGCTGATTTACCGTCTGCCAAATTACAAGTGCCATTGGCATTCATGCACTTACAATATGGGGGACTGGATATCATTCATGTTTGTGACAGAGTATCCCGCTCACCAAACTTGAAATAAGGCCAACAACCTCTTTGTATAGGTTGAAATAAGCCTGGGTGCAAATATATTACTAATTTGGACATATTTGTACCCCTGAATGTAAGTTGACTGCTGCACTAATTTCTTGAGGCAGCCCATATTGAGATTCAGTCTTCGTACCAACCTGCTGGCCCAAGTTAATTACTCTGCTGACCTGCATGTAGATCAAAATCCCCACATAATAGGCCCAGTGGAGAGACGTTTCTTGCTTGTGTGAGAGGATGATAGTCGGGGGGCACCTGCTAGGGCTAAATAACTCACATTTACTGACAACCTTAGGCATGCCCTTTCTCACAGAAGCAAAGGGAGGAAGGTAGACCTCGGGCACCAATCACAGAAGTGACACACTTTTGATAATTTGGAGGAGGAAAGGAACAGGTTTGTTGTCAGTTAAGGGTAGATCAAAAAGTTCAAAAGAGCTGTTATCATCCAAAGCTTGAAGTCAAATTTGAAAAAAATCCCTAAAGGCTGTGCAGGGGGCTGAATCAAGGATGGACGAATGAAAACATATTTGCATTGGGCAAAGATACCCACTTTCTAGACTTTTCCACCTCCTTGTTCAAACCCATGCACGAGAAAGTACTTTCAGAAGCACTAGGAAATGCAAGGGACAGGGAAGTATAGACCTTGAGTTGCTGAATGCATGTCTGGAGTGGAAGGATAATTTGGACTTTTACTTACGTGCTTTTGCTTCTAGGGCCAGTGGCACACCCCTTTCCATCTGGAGGATAGTGGAGGGTTGACTTTCTGGGTACCCTGGAGGAGGGAGTTAACCTTGAACTTCTGTGAACGGGTACTGTGAAGGGTGCACCTGCTGAGGGACCATAAGACTCCCATTGGCGACACAGGCTTCCTCCAAGTGGCCAGGAGGCCATGGGGCATCAGGGGTGTAAGTAGGCAGTCTAAACTGCCTTGAGGGCAATCAGTTGTTGCTGAGGAAGATCCTGGGCCAAGGTGATGACTAGAATCCCAGACAGAAGAGCAGGGCCTGTGTGCTGCACAGTTCCCTGCTGCTGAATGGAAATAGAGTGATGTCTAAACAATCTTGCACTGGTGGAGACCTGAGATTATCCTGTGCACCACCCAAGAGTTTGTGGAGCATAGGGGCACCACCCAAGTATTTCTGGAGCATTCGGGCTGCCCTGAACTCGTCAAATCCCCGTAAAAACCTTTGTTTTACTAGTAACACAAGCACTGCTGGAGCTTGCAATTTTGTCCTAATTACTTAAAATGCATTGACCTTTGCTACTTAGTCCTGTGGTTGTTTTGCATCTAAATCAAAAGTAGATGCAACACAGCATTATATTGAGAATTGGAAACCATAGTGACATAGACAATATTGACATCAAATCACGACATGGTGATTGTCATAAAAAGGGGTTGCCATTCTGCAGTGTTTCAATATTGATTTGTGTTGATTCTGGTCTTTACTTATTGTGGTGACAGCCTATCTTTTAAGAAAATATATCCCTCATGTTGTTTTAGGTTCACGAACACTGAGGCATTGTGTATTTCAGGATTCAGTGTTTGTTTGTGTGCAGACAGTTAGACGTGCCTCCAATGCAGGAGACAGAATGTTTACTTTTAGTGGGTTACCTCATCTGATGAGTTCGAGACTCTGTGGAGGTGAGGTATTTTAACTCGCCATGTTTCGTATATAGTTATTAATGTGTATGCATGTATGATGTTTGGTATATGAAATTAAACTTCAACAGTTATCAAGTCATTACAATTTTCCAGTATGAGATGCCAGCTCTCCCACACCCATGTATTACAGCATTCCAGTAGAAACGAAATGTATGAGGCAAGACTGGCAATAGGTATGCAATCTTATCTTATCTATTTGACATAGAAAAAAATAGAAGTTCCATTTTGTGACCAGTAGGTGAGTCTTTCCCTTAACTGAACCCATGAAACACCCATCCATTACCACCCTTAATCATATTTTTTAGGGCAACCCTGTTTTTGTAGACCATTATCATGCACCAATCCATCTCATAACATCACTTATCAAATGTACAAGGTAGCTGGCTACCCCCCTCCACACACACAAACAGTATCCCACAGAGGAGTCTCAAGAGTCAGAATTCCATGCCAATCTATCCTGTGAATGGGTGTTTTTCACACCAACTAAGCAGTAGGCCCATACGAAATTTCAATTACAAGAGCACCATTAGTGTAATTTTGGGAATTTCACATTACGGAGCATATTTAAAAGGAAGTGGCGGAGCACAGCGTTAGCCTCCTTAGCTTAACGCCGTGCTCCTCCACGTTTGTGCCACAGGGCTGCACCGTGTTTACAAGAAAACAGTGCAGCCTTGCGTTTCCCACTGCGCTGGCGCTAATTCAGCTGCCTAGCGCAAATACAGGCACCCTTGCACCATGATGCAAGGGTGCCTGCATTGAGGGGAAGGATTGTTTATGTGTGGGAAGGTGTCCCTTCCTGCAAATAAAGAATCTGAAATGGCGTTTTTAAACTTCTATGGCATTTTGCTGTTTCTATGTGTGCTGCACAATGCAGCACACATAGAAACAGCAAAAAAACTGAGAAATTCAACATTTCTCCTTGTTGCGTCAGATTAAGACCAGGTTTCCCCTGGTCCTAATTTTTCGCTGCCCCACATTTACGCCACCCCGGTAAATAGGGGGCAGCATCAAAATCGATGGGTGTTGTGGTGGAATGCGTGAAAAGGTGCCACATTCACACGTCGGTGTTAAGCCTTGTTAAGAGGCTTAACGCTGCCTTATGAATAAGGCAAATCCCCAATCGCCACCACAACATCGAGAAAAGTGACGTTGTGGTGGCGATAGGGGCTTGTAAATATGCCCCTTCATTTGTAAGGGGAAATTCTCGAAATTATGCGATTGTTCCACATCCCATAATCACTTGACACTTGTGGTACATTTTTACCATGCGTTCATGGGAATTACAAGAACAGCCAGAAGGCGAGTGGTTTCTGTTTGTCACACTTGTGGATTTCACACAAAATGTTTTGTACACAATGGGTTCTCACATCAAAGATGGGTACCAACACACATTTATCTCTAAAATATAGTGGCTAATTCTAGTTTTTCGTAATTATGAGTAATTCCTCCTAGTTTTCCCCAAATTTCGTATCATAATGCAAATGCAAAGTATACGAATTTCTCACACCCCTATTCAGCAGCCTTGACAACATCTAGCAGCATAGTCACAACTATACCTCATATAGATCTACAGGGTAGCCCCTGACTCTCATGGCATGCCTACCTACATGAAGAAAGATTCCTGTGGGTATGCAAATACTCTATCATTAATCACCCTCATCAAGGATGCCCTATAATATCTTTGTATATCAGGAAAAGCAATGCCTTCATCAAATACCACCATTCTTATAAGAGTTTGGTCCACCCCTCTACCCTATTGAAGTATGTCCAGTTTCCTACACAGACACAATTGCTATATTCTCTTGCTCAATTTTCCATCCCAGCTGCATAGCAGCCCATGTGGTCCTGCCAGGACCTCCATCCTGTCAATCCGGTAGTAAATCCAGAGTGATTCAAACTTGCGCCACATTCCGAACCATCATTTCGCCCCCAGTAAATAAACCTCGTCGGGGGAGCAGCTACCAACCACCAAGCCACACACACCCACAACCACCCAGTATGAGTTCGGGAATCTATCCTGCAGTAGCCTCTCAAGGGGCAACTACGGAGAGATTCTCAATGCCAGCCGACAGAAGAGGTAGCCCCTCTTCCTACTTGCATTGCCCTTTTTCTTCCAGCCCGGACACCTCAGATCCACCTGGCGTTCTAAGCCCATATTTTTTCAGGCCGAAACCGAGAGATATCCCCCTTAGGTTACCATACTCACCTTTTACAACCACTCATAAATTCATCCCATAATACACGGTATATTCGACAAGCACTGTGAAAACAATTGATCAAGGTTTATGGATTATGCAGCTATTCTTCGTTGACACGTCTCAGTGGAGTAAATATTTGAAACCACTATCTTCAGGACTTTTGAATTCATATTCTTCCCCACTTTTCCCCTCATTATTTTTCTTCTCTTTTTCTTTTACACCTCTATATTTTCTCTTCTTGTTCCATCAAATAGCTTGATTTTCTCTTCACAGAACCTCCAAAAGGGCAGGCACGTCTATATTTGCCATTTGCTTCCTGTGATGACTTGGGAGGAAGTGGAACTTGTTTCTCACTCTGTTTATGGCTTAATTTTTTTATTTAGCCTAGTGTTTGGAGATGCTAGTTGAAAGGCCAGTCCTGGGAGGAAGTTTTGTTTTGTTTTAGGTTTTGTTTATCAAACTAACGCACTCCCCCTCTCAAATGACACATGCTGCCTTGCACCATTTAAGATATAAAATCATATGTGACTACTAGGAGATTTTACATATGTGTCCTAGAGTGCATGAAAGATGGCTGGTACAGCAAAATGCCAGAGTGCTTCTACGACTGAAACGCAGGCGTATTTATTTTACATTAGTAAGCACATCTATTGACGGTGCCGGACTCCAAATGAGGCAGAGAGGGCAGGTAACTATGTTAATTTTTCCTTTTATGCCCCCTGGTGTAATACGGATTAATCCCATGGACCACTTTGGAAGTTCTTGTGCAGATGAACATGGATAGAAAATGCGTCGGGGATGTTCTTCCAGTTTCCCCCAGTGCCACTATCTTGATTATTTGCAGAAGCTTCACCTTACTGTTGGACTCCATAAAGGTATAATTGAGTTCTTCTCACAGTTTCTGCATAGCACATTCATATTCTGTTTTCGATTTCAAACATTTAATGAAATTGTACTTGAAAATGTGAATTGCCTGCTTCCAGTGTCTCCCATCATCTGTGGCAGATGAGGTTGCTGCTATTCCCTTGGAGTGTCATGAGCACAGAAGATGGGGTGATGGGATTAGGCAAGCGCAGGGATATGAGCTTCTTACTTTTCATCATAGGAAGGAGCCTAATACCTTTTTCAATTATTTTAGAAAACCATTTGTAGCCTGTGGCAAATATCTCTTTCAAGTGTCCACTGTAGAGATATATATGTCAATTTGAAACAAAGGTCGAGCAATTAACAATAACTTTCTTTTCTTTGTGTTTTAATACATCTTGATGAGTCAACTGTGCCTCAAAGGAAACCAGCATCGAGTTTAAAAAGCCATTAATGCATGTCATGACTAATCTTTTTTTCCTTTTCTACAAAATAGGCATATATTAATCAGACCAATTAAGCTTGTAGTTGCCTCAGAGGGCAGCGTGAGTCAAGTGTTATTCTCCTTATCAAATGTATAGTCGTGAAATTATTAAACTCGCAAAATGTTCTCTTTAAAACGCTGAATAAGTTGAATGCCTGATTTGCAAAATATTCAGCACAACTAAAGCGACTGGTTAGTCCATGCACAGCCAATTTAAGTCATGGGCAAAGTGGGCAACTGTCCATGCTCCCACCTTCCAAGGAGGCCCCTAGTGAAATGCTTTGTCAGTCAGAAAACCCACCCTCTTTCTCTTGCTGTCGCATACTCTGAGCGTACTTTTTCCCTGCCCGCCTCTTCCTCTGACTCTGCTTGTGTCTGCTAACCCTATTTCACCAGTCCCTGCTTTCTAATTTCCTCTTTTTCTCTACCTCACCTATCTCTTGCACTATCACCCTCTCTTCCTACCATATTCCCACTCTTTTCCTCCCTCTGCCTTCCTCTAACTTATTTGCTTCTCTCCTCCTTACTGGCCTCTATCTCACCTTTCTCTACTACATTTCTCTTTAACTCCCTTCCTGGTGTAGTGTTGGGGGGCCCAGGCACTGCGGTTCGGGGCCCAGTGAAGTGCGTGTGCGTAGCTCCGGACGGGGCGTGAAATGATGAGACGGAGCCAGTGTAGGTGGTAACTCTGGTCTCGCGGTCGTACCCCTCAAGAGCGTACGCACGCGCGCGACCAGTATTTATTAACGTTCTGGGTCACATGACCCTTACGCTGCGGTTAGCGCCTTTGGCGTCACAGGCGCAACACTACATTCCTCCCCAACAACATCAAAACAAAACATGGTTGCTAAAAAAACATCAGAGTCCACTCTCAGCCTAGTGCCACATTCCAGACCAAAATTCGGACCCCAAACTAGCACCCAATAAACAAAAATAAAACAGTCTTACGTTAGGTAGTCTCTCAACCAGCAGGATGGTTCAGGATTGCCCCTCAGGCTGTATTGGGACAGGTCACGGCTCAGGGAGTCCCCGCTCTCACTGTCCTGCAAGTTGGTAGGGGCCACGACCCTCTGAGAGTGGCTGGCATCGCCCGCCGCTGATTCATTGGCTCGGTGGTGCGGAGTTGGCATCTGTGTCTCAGGACTTCCGGCTTCTCCTGCCTCTTCGAAGGCCGACCCCATCTCATCTCCACTTGACCTGGACTCCTTTCCCGATCGCGTGTTGGGACGGCTCTCCCCTTGGCTAGATGACTGTCCGGGTCTTTCAGGGTAATATTTTTTTAAGTGTGACACATTCCGTGTTATTCTCTCTCTCCCTCGAGTGGCCACGACACGGGTTCTCTTGACGTGCACTACTGTCCATGGTTCTTTTTCGAAGGTCAGGCGAACTTTTCCACTGGTGGCTCGGTTTTTTAGCATCTTTGGATGTTAGACACCGTGGATCTTCGCCGGAGGCTGACATGCGCGTGTGCCTTACGGCGCTGGGCATCTATTAGGCTGTCCTTGGGGGTCTCCGGCTGCCAATCCGGGTGATGAGGGATTGAGTCCGTGATTACTCGCCCCATTAACAGATGAGCTGGGGCTATGCCTGTTGTAGTGTGTGGCGTTTGACGATAGCTCCTGAGAAACGTGAATATAGCCATCTCCAATGACTAGGCCTTATCATGCGCAATCCTGATCACTTTGTTGAGTGTTCGCATAAATCTTTCAGCCTCTCCGTTTGCCTGGAGGCCACCGAGGGGTGATTTTCCGATGGTGAACGCTCAGGGCCTGCAGGTATGACGTAAATGCTTGACTTTGAAACGGAGACCCATTGTCCGTTCTCAGTTCCTGCATGATGCCATGGGCCGCCATGATCTTCTCGATCTTTGGTATGATCTCCGTGGTGCTTAGCACTGACACTATTTCAACTTCAGTATATTTGGAGTAGTCATCAATGGCCACCAAGGTGTGGCGACCATCCGGCAGGCTGCCAAAGTCAAGGCTCACTCGAGACCACGGGGTTCTCGGTCGGGGTTCTACGATGATCGTAGCGGGTCTGGGTATCTACCCAGTTACTTGACACGCCATGCAGGCTCGGACTGTGGCCTCCACAAGGTTGTCCATTAACGGGAACCACACCTTAGTGCGAAGCCGGAACTTTGTTTTGACCATTCCCTGATGCCCGATGTGTGCAAGGTCCACCACTCTTTGTGTTAAGGATGTCGGAATCACCAACCTATGTCCCCTCAACAAGCACCCTGTATTATCTTCGGTGAGTTCGTCTCTGACGTGATACAAACTGTCCATCACTCGTTGTGCCGTGGCTGTTAGACATTTCCACTCCTCCTTAGCTCTGTGCCAGCTGCTGTTCTGGATGGCTGCCTTGGCACGCTGTAGACATTCATCTTGGGTCGTTGCCTCCCGCAGGCGTTCCATGGAAATGGGTACGGGGCATGATCGAGCGGTGACACACCTGACATACTCTTCAGTGTCTGCTGCATCTTCCATTTCCTGCGCCGTGGCCTTCCGAGGATGGCGGGACAGGTAGTCGGACGGGTTTTTAGACCCGGGTTGATACTCCACTTTACAGTTATAGTTCTGGAGCTGCAGCATCCACTTTTCAATCCGTGGTGGTGGTTTAGTCGAGGTTCCTGAGAAAAGGGCCACCAGCGGCTTGTGGTCAGTTGCAACTACAAAAGGCTTCCCAAATATGTACAAGTGGAAGTGGTGGCACCCCCAGTGAATAGCGATGGCTTCCGTTTCTATTTGTGAATATCTTTGTTCAGTTTCGGTGAGGGATCTGCTGGCGAACGCCACGGGGGTCCACTCTTCCTGAGGGTTCTTTCTTTGGAGAAGGACTGCTCCTAATCCTGCAGGGCCAGCATCCACTGCAACTAGTATCAGCTTCGTGGGGTCAAAGAATGCCAGGGTGGTAGCTTCTGAGAGAGCCTCCTTGATTTTCTCGAAGGCCTGGGCTTGTTCAGGGCCCCACTTCCAGGTGATGGATTCTTTGGTCAGCCCCCTCGGTGGGGACGTCAGGTTAGCCAAGTCTTGGATAAATCTCCCGCAGTAATTGACCATCCCAAGGAAGCTGCGGACTTCCGTGACGTTGGTGGGAGCAGCGGCCTCTTTAATGCCCCGAACATTCTCTGGGTCTGGGTTGACCCTTTCCGTGGAGAAAGTGTAACCAAAAAATGGTAGCTTTTGGCATAGGAACTCACACTTTTCTCGGTGAAGAGTGAGGCCTGCTTCCCGCAACCGGCGTAGCACTTGAAGAAGAAGTTCATTGTGTTCTTGGATGGTTTTAGCGTGTATCATGAAGTCATCGCTGACATTAATGACACCGGGAATGTCCGCAATCAACTCCTGTATCACATTTTGAAATACCTCCGCAGCGCTGGACACTCCAAAGCTCAACCTTGTGTACCTCCGGAGCCCCACATGTGTTGAAAACGTGGTGATGTTGCGGGAGGCCTTGTCTAGTACCAGTTGATGATATCCAGACCTCAGATCCAGTTTTGAAAACCAGCGGGCTCCCGCCATTTCTCCGATGAGGTCGTCTATCGTGGGAGTGATGTGACGTTCCCGCTTGATCGCGACGTTGGGGAGTCTCATGTCGACGCAGATTCTCACCGCGCCCAGCTGTTTGAGCTTGCGCGCAACGACAATTGGGGACACCCACGGAGTGGGACCTAACACCTTCTCGATTATTCCTGCTGCCTCCAGCTTCTTGAGCTCCTCCTCTACCAGGGGCCGCAGGTGGAAAGCTATTCGCCGGTGTCTTAGGGCAACAGGCTGGACCGTTGGGTCGATGTGAAGGTGGATTTCTTTCCCCCTGAACTTTCCGATTCCTTGAAATACTTCCGTGAATTCTGCGAGGAGGTGTTGGAGTGACTCTTGGTGTACTCCGAAAGCAAATGTTACGACTCCTACGTCCTCAGCTGCTCGGCACCCCTGAAGCATCCCCTGGCCATCTTCAGTGACGTAGACATTAGATGCGATGGACTTTGAGCCATGTGCTATGGTCGTCCGGAGCCGTCCCCGTATCCCCAGAGGAGCATCTTGCCCGTATGCGAATATGGTGATGGTCGAGGGGTGGAGAGCTGGTCGTGGATTCATGGTGCTGTATAGGGTGGAGGCCATGATGTTGATAGTGGCCCCGGTGTCTACCACTGCGGTGACCTCCTGGGATCCTACCCGGATGCTGCATTGGGGTAGGCGTCTTGACTTTCGGGTGGCGGTGCCGATCATATGGATTTTGTGCACCACTCTCTCTTCCTCCTCATCATCATCCATGTCACTGGGCTCTGGTTCTTCTTCTTTGAGAGTGTTCGCTACCTGGCGAGGCTTGCGATACTTCTTTGACCGGCACACTTTTTCGAAGTGGTTAAATCGCCCACATCCCGAGCATCTTTTACCTTTCGCGGGGCACTCAGCCGCCGTGTGTGGTGGTCCTCCACAGTATCCGCATGATTTGGCTTGTCCCGGAGAGGGTGGTCCTGGTCCTTTCCTGCAACACCTCTGTGGGGGTTTGGTTGTCACTGCGTTTACTGCTTCCGATTTTACTGGTGTTTGGAGAGCCGCCTCCATGTGCGCCGCCCGCGCTCTTGACAGTTCTTTGGTCCACCCCAGGGTTAGTATTTCTGCTAGGGGCTTGCCGGATTCTTTTAATATGCGTTCTCGCAGCTTGGCCGATGCGCAACCTTGGATTATCTGTCCCCTAATTTCTTCGGTTTTGTCGCGAAATCCACAGGTGGTTGCTAGGTTCTTTAGTCGTGCGTGATACGTGTCTAACGATTCCTCCGGAAGTTGGCGCGCTTGCCGGAAGATGAACCTTTCATAGTCCTGATTGGCCATTGGTTCGAAGTGTTCGTTGAGGGCATTTATTAGTGTATGGTGGCTCTTTGGGGTGACCTCAGCTAGCGTTTTGACGATATTGTGTATGTCTTTTCCTCCCAAGTGGATTAGCATTGCCAGCTTCTGGTCCTTATGGACTTTGGTGGCCTCAGAGAAGATACACAGGCGGTCCACTCACTCCTTCCAATTGACTGCTAGCGACGATGGCGACCCCTCCACTGTGAATGGCTCAATGGGTGGTATGGTGGCCATTTTCCTGTCGTGTCTTGTCGCCCGGGTCCCTTCTGACCTCTATGGCCTTGTTGGGCTGGGCACGAGCGTGCAGTTCCGGTGCACGTGGACTGGCCGTCTCTTGGGGGCTACCGCTTTTCACCCACTTGTGCTGGGACTCTTGCCTTGTGTACTGTCCCCTGTCCCTCTTGTTGTTGGGCCTCTCCGTGGTGCTGGGTGCTGCTGCCCTGAGGAGTGTGGGCCTACTTTGAGGAGTGTGGGCCTGCTTTTATTTTCTGTGTGCTTGCTTTTATGCTCTTATTTCCCTCCACCACACTAAAACAGAGGTACTCACAGGCAGTTGTAGGCAGGAGGCATTCCTAGCAGGGAATCTGAAAAGCCCAACATGTGGTCCTACTCAGTAAGGCCCGAGGTGATCAGCTGCACCGCAAGCAGCGAGGCCTGGACCACGTGGGCGGTGGTGCGGCGCTCCGTTCCGCTCCCACCTCTCGTAGGGCACTAATCACCACTGGCACTCGTGCGGAGGGCAGCGGGTGTGCCGCGCTGCACGCCGATGGGGACCCACGATGACCAACGCACACTGGGGCACGAGCGCCGCAAGCGGAGGACAGCGCTCGCGGCCGCCACACCAGCGCACGAGTCAGACGGGGCACGCCCACCCTCGTCGTCACTTTGTAGTGTTGGGGGGCCCTGCCGCTGCGGTTCGGGGCCCAGTGAAGTGCGCGTGGGTAGCTCCGGACGGGGCGTGAAATGATGAGATGGAGCCAGTATAGGTGGTAACTCTGGTCTCGCGGTCATAGCCCTCAAGAGCGTACGCACGCGCGCGACCAGTATTTATTAACGTTCTGGGTCACATGACCCTTACGCTGCGGTTAGCGCCTTTGGCGTCACAGGCGCAACACTACATTCCTCCCCAACAACATCAAAACAAAACATGGTTGCTAAAAAAACATCAGAGTCCACTCTCAGCCTAGTGCCACATTCCAGACCAAAATTCGGACCCCAAACTAGCACCCAATAAACAAAAATAAAACAGTCTTACGTTAGGTAGTCTCTCAACCAGCAGGATGGTTCAGGATTGCCCCTCAGGCTGTATTGGGACAGGTCACGGCTCAGGGAGTCCCCGCTCTCACTGTCCTGCAAGTTGGTAGGGGCCACGACCCTCTGAGAGTGGCTGGCATCGCCCGCCGCTGATTCATTGGCTCGGTGGTGCGGAGTTGGCATCTGTGTCTCAGGACTTCCGGCTTCTCCTGCCTCTTCGAAGGCCGACCCCATCTCATCTCCACTTGACCTGGACTCCTTTCCCGATCGCGTGTTGGGACGGCTCTCCCCTTGGCTAGATGACTGTCTGGGTCTTTCAGGGTAATATTTTTTTAAGTGTGACACATTCCGTGTTATTCTCTCTCTCCCTCGAGTGGCCACGACACGGGTTCTCTTGACGTGCACTACTGTCCATGGTTCTTTTTCGACCCTTACGCTGCGGTTAGCGCCTGTGGCGTCACAGGCGCAACACTACACCTGGTATCTTATCTCTAATACCAATCACCGAATCCATGTCCTTCTCTCTACCCCGCTTCTCTATGAACCCTCACTCTGACTACCCCTCTGTTACCTCTCTATTCCACACTATCTCTCTTTCTGCACCTCACCTATATTTTCTGTCACGTCTCTGTCCTTATTCCATCTAACCTATTCTCCCTCACCCCTATCTCTCTCTCCCTCTACCTATCTCTACATCTCTCAGTAGTAACCCCATATCTCCCTATCCCTGCTTCACCTCCGTCTAACTCACTTCAATTTCAATACACCCAGGGTTAGCTTTAGTGCTGGTGACACCCAGTGCGACATCACTCTCGATAGTCCCTGTCTCGCATGCATTTCATTTGTTGTAATGTGCTGATTGGGGTTGGCTTTACTACTCACAATTTATTTCTACCCAAATGAGACCTTTTCAGGGACATTATCAATTGATAATGAAAGACAGGGTAAAAAACACATGGGGCATATTCACAAGGAGTTATCGCCGCGTTAGCGGCACTTTTCTGCCGCTAATGCAGCGATAATTTTATCGCCCTATTACCAAGCTGTCGCTAACAGCTGTTAGCGACAGTTTCTAGGCAAAAATGTCTGTTATAAAGATCACTACTTCTGTTAGCAATAATTATATGCAGGAGAGGCGTTCCCGTGCAGAAACGCCTGCAAACACCACTACTCCATATTCACAAGGGGATCCTTGAACTTTTGAAGACCAAAAAAACTGTCTCTAACTGCATGAAAAGTGTTGCAGCACTGCAACAATTCAGTGTTGCAACACTTCTCAAAACGCCCTTCTTCGACAGCATGGATGCGCTGTATTCACTGGACAGCGCTCCATAACGCAAGTATTGACAGATATGTCAGGAATCCTGACATATCTGTCTGCGCTAAAGTCATGCATTGCTGCAGTCATGTCACAACCATGAACCAACTCCAGCAATGCATGGGGCCAGCCTACCCCTGTGGCACTGCGTCACCCTCACGCCTCACGCCTGCCATCAGGCAGGTGGAATGTACCAACGCAGTGCCGTTCATGAGGGGTGCCCGAATGTCGGCGCTGTTGGAGATCCATTGGTGGTGGATGAGCGCTGCAGTGTCATAATCTGGAAGCATTG
Organism: Triturus cristatus; assembly: GCF_964204655.1. Classification (NCBI taxonomy): domain Eukaryota; kingdom Metazoa; phylum Chordata; class Amphibia; order Caudata; family Salamandridae; genus Triturus; species Triturus cristatus. Next base: position 524,231,638 of record NC_140584.1, read on the forward strand.
GTGGAGTGTTGTTGCAGAAGGAGTGGACGAGACTTTCTTTGGTGGCCTTGATCCAGCTGTGAGGGGGTGCGATGATGTCGGTGGCTTCCAGTGGGTACGGTGAAGACGTGATGTTACCAATGATGGTCGGTCCAGGAGAGTCCGGTGTTGTGGATGTAGTTGAAGTTCCAGCTGGCGGAGGTGACATGCTCGACCGTGTGTCCTGCTATGTGGCTTGTTGAGGTTACTTGCTGCTTGCGCCTGATGTATGGGACCTTCCCCAGGAGGGGGTGGTGTCCTGGTCACTGGGGTTTTTCAGGTGGAACTGGAGTTAACCGGGTAGGAGGTCATTAGTGGATGGGAGATCCTGGGGTGCAATGAGGTCTACAATGGTATTGGAGAATGGGGGGCCATGGCCAGGGAGGCCTGCATTTGAGGGTGCTGCAGAGGATGTGCTTGGGCTTGGTCCGGATATGGGAGTTGAGGTGGTCCATGGTCACCCTTGGGTCATTAGAGTGCATGGTCAGTCGGAGTGGGCTTCTGTAGATGATGGCAATGCCTCCTCCTTGATGGTCGGGGTGCTCCTTGCGGGTGATACTGCAGCCATCAGTGATGGCGATGGTGATGTCCGGTCCTGAGCAGAGGTTGGTCCTGGCAGGCGAGGTGGCGTCCAGGATTGATGGCGAGGAGGGTGCTTGCGTTGTAGTGGTGGAGTGTCCAAGAGGAAGGCTCCTTGGTGCAGAGGCAGACAGATGAAATCGGCGTAGTCTATGGGTTGTATTTGGCATGGGAGATGACCATTACAATGCAGGCAGTACATCGTTAACAATGCAACTCTGACAACGCAAGTGCCTTTACATCGCATCTGATTACAACGCATTGTGAGGTCAGTAATGGGTAATTTAAAGTTTTTTGGGTGGGAGTGGGTTTCGGATGTAAAATTTGAAAATTGGGGTGTGTTTTGAGGTAAAATAGGGAATTTGGGGTGTATTTTGGGGTAAAATATGGAATTTGGGGTGTGCATTTGAGTACATCTGATTTTTGGGTGTGTTATGGGGGTTCAAAAAGGGAATTCCAGCGTTCACGCATGGGTTTGGGGTGCAAAGGTTAGTTTTGGGTTGCACTCACTGAAGTGGGAATAGCGATATTAATGTCTCCGCTATGCAACACCTACTCTACTGTTGCAATGTGCTTAGTATTAGTATGCATTGGAATGGAATGTGATGTTATGGCATTCGTCGCAACTACGTATGTGCCTTTGGCACACGAGTGGTACGCCCGCTGTGCATGGGCGCACAGCGGCTGCCATTGGGAAGTGCTGGGGCGGGCTGGACAGCTGTGAGGTGGTAAACGCTGGTAAGAACACTGGATGGGGCGTGGATGTGGGGATATGTGTGTGAGCGGGTGTTGTAAAAAAAATTATGAGGGAAGTCTTACCTCGTAGCCGGGTCCCGGGTCATAGCTCCTGCTCTCCTACGTTTGCTTCTAGGAAAAGGAAGTAGGCAGTCAGGATCCCTCCCCTGAGTCAATCACACTGCTGTGATGCAGCGGTGGGATTGGTCATTGGCAACGGGACAAGTCATGCAGCCAGGGGCCATAGGGTTGGGCATGTTCTCCATGCAGGCTGTAATGCAGCCTGCATTGTGAACAGGGAAGTGCGCATGATGGCTGTGGGTGAACTGACTGGTCCAGCCAAACAGTCATTGAGCACTTGAGTGGGCATGCCAATCTGCCCTTGCCCTGCTCCGTGTTTGGAGCAATCCTACCCACCCTCCCACCCCTTGAGGATACATAGCATGATTACTTCAGTCAGTTATCCCTTGTTTTTCACTTTCAAATCTGTGTTTTTTGGCTTCTCTGAGCCCGTGCTTCCCACTTGCCGCTGCTGCTGCTCCTGTAGGCCCACCGCCCTGTCCTTGCCTGTTTACGCCTCCCAGCTGATCGTTCCTCCCCCTCCCCTACTAAATGACGGCCACAGCTCTGTCTCACGCAGCGTGCGCGCCACTGGTGCGCCGAAGGCACACCTAAGGCAAGCCCATCTACGCCCATCTGTGACCCGACCGTGACCAGTGCCAGGAACCCTGGATCTATAGCCACCCACTGCTACAGCACAGTCACCCTCCACATCCCCGGAAAACTCAGAGACTGCCAACATGCCTCGCCAAACATGACCCATGGCCAGTTCTCCTGCCTCCACTGCTGTCAGACCTGAACCACCACCCCAACCTCCAACACATCCGACGCTAGCACCGGCGACACCCTACAATGCATTCTCCTCAACGTGCACTACTTGCCACCACAGATGACATCCGAATCCTCCTGGACCAAGGCCACTCTGCAAGCCTCATCCTCCTCGACATCTCAGCGGCCTTCGACACCGTCTCACACTAGTTGCCAGACTACACGACGCTGGCAGACAAGGAACAGCCCTAGACTGGATCCGATCAGTCCTCACCAGAAGAAGCCAAAGAATCAGACTGCCACCCTTCCTCTCTGATCCCACGTAAATCACCTGCGGAGTCTCACAGGGGTCATCTCTGAGCCCGACCCTCTTCAACATCTACATGGCCCCCCTCCCTGCCATTGTGCGACAACACAGCCTCAACATCGTATCCTACACTGATGAAACCCAGCTCATCCTCTCCTTCACCAAAGACCCCACCATCGCCAGACTCAACTTCCAGAAGGATATGCAAGACGTCTCAGTCTGGATGACCGACAGCTGCCTGAACCTCAATCCTGAGAACACCGAAGTCCTCGTCCTTGGAACCACCCCTTCAGCATGGGACAACACCTGGTGGCTGACTACCCTTGGAAGCCCACCTACCCCCTCGGACCATGCCAAAAACCTCAGCCTCATACTCGACTCATCCCTCACCATGAACCGACAGGTCAGCGCCATCACCTCCAGCTCATTCAACACCCTCTGCATCCTCACAAGACCTTCAAATGGATCTACCCGGAGTCAAGGAAGACAGTCACCCATGCACTCATCACCAGCAGAGGTGTGAGTTCATTAGGCTGGGCATAGCCGTCGCCACCTAGTCTGCTGGTGGGCCTCCCGATGCAGTTGATGCAGCAGGGCCCCCTTAGGTGTGAAGTTGCAGCGCTCATGCCACACAAGTTCGGCGTAGCACAGGGGCCTCACCCTCCACAGCATACGGCCAGTCCAGCATCATGGGGCCTGTGATGCAGAGTGACGGCACACAGCGTTAGTCATCCCCTTTGTGCACCCCGGTGTAGTGGTGGATCGTAGTATGCGATGCAGACCTCACGACGTTGGTGTGCAGGAGCACCTCTACCATTAACAGCTCCAAGGGTTGTAGGGCGGTCTTCTCACACAGGTCAGCAATGTGTCTCCATGCGACCTGCCAGACTTCAACACCAGGTACGGGCGATTGGCGTGCCTCAATGTCTACCGCCATGGCTCATCGACTCCACAGCTCTTCCACATCCCACTCCAGGCTCCAGATGCAGGTCCAGCAAGGCATCCAGGCTCCAGGCACAGGTCCAGCGAGGCATCCAGGCTCCAGGCACAGGTCCAGTGAGGCATCCAGGCTCCAGGCGCAGCTCCAGCGAGGCATTCATACTCCAGGCGCAGGTCCAGCAAGGCATCCAGGCTCCAGGCACAGGTCCAGCGAGGCATCCAGGCTCCCGGCGCAGGTCCAGCAAGGCATCAAGGCTCTCATTCTGGTCATCCTGGATGTTAGCTGGCTTGCAGGGGTTGTTGATGTGTGCTGCACTTGGCCCTGGCTGCTCCATTCTGCATTTTATTGTTTTTTATGCCTATTTTATATTGGAGGTTGATTGATAGGCTATTTTTTGCATTAGAGGCATAAAAAAACTCATGCTGGGCTGATTAAAGTGAGTTTTTTCGCCACTAATGGGCCTATTGGTGGTTATTGCCCGCTACCGCCGGATTTCCTATCGCCATCGCGCTGATGTTAGCAGCAGTTTTCACCGCGGTTCCCTGATACTATCGCCATGTAGCGACGGCTTGTTAATACACCGCTAACATGGCGATAGTTTTCAGGGTTAGGCGGCGATAAAAAACTGCCGCTAACTGGCGATTGCAATAGGTACCACCGATCCTTGAGAATATCCCCCATAATGTCCTAACCTACACTAAGCAGTCTGCATGCAGCTTTTTGATGACAATTCATAAGTCACTATTCTATATCAAAAATGTAACTTATGAACTGCAAGTAACAAAAGGTGACAAAAGCAGTAACTCACTGAGCTGAATATATGACGTTACAATGCAAGCCATAACAATGCATGCTTTTACAACGCAGATTTTACTACGCAACTAACATTACATCGCATGTTTTTACAATGCATACCATTACAACGCAAAATAGTATTAATGCACTAAAAATTCCATTACAACGCATACATTTACAGCGCATACTTCTACAAGGCATACCATTACAATGCATATTTTTTTGCCAAGTATAATAAAACCCTGGGATGGGATGCAGGGAAAATAGGGGTTTTGGGTAGGGTAGTGTATTAAAACAAGGATAGTTAATATTAATACTTGGGTATTAAAATGAATGCTATAGTATTAAAATAAATACTCATAACATTTTTCCTTTTTTTATTTAAAGAGATACTTACCTGTGGTAACATATTTTTATTAAAGAATACACCTGAAAAGAACCCTTAACACAATTAAACGTAACAAAATGCAAAAAAGATATTATTAAACAAAATAAAATGACAATAAACGGCAGCATAACAAATAAACCACCATTTAACGCTACACTTAAACGAAAGTCGTACAACACTTTCTACGAATGCACCCTGACCCACAGGTCACCAAAATGGCAGACAAGAAATCGTTTTTTTTTAGGAAATGCTAAAAATAATTACACATTTTGTCAGCATTACAAACATATCCAAAAATAGGCACAAAACATATTCTCAAATAAATTATAATTCAACTAAAAAAGACGTATAAAAGCAGCCGACCACCATTTTGAAAACAGTGGTAAACTGACTTCCACAGAGACCACACGTGGTTTGCCTGCCAAGAAATTCTCCAACTCAAATAGTGCCATCTACAGTTCGAAGTAAGTGTGCCCATAAAAACTATATTTCATTAAAAACCTAAAACATGTCCTAAAACAAATACCATTTAATTATTTTCACAGCATTTTCGAAAAAAGATAAAAACACACTTCATGACACAGTCATTCATTATATAAACAATGTAAGAAAAACAAACTTTTTAATTTTTTTGTAAATTAAAAATAAACCATTAAAATGTACATTTTTATATGACTGAACAAATTAAAAAGCTAAACTCCAAACATTCTTTTTTAAACAAACTGCTTATAACAAGCTATTCCTTGCTGTGTTTGCCAAAGGCAGAAAGCTAAATGTTGAAATGAGCCAATTTAGTATTACTACTTTGACAAATGCTTGCCTCAGGGAAACTGCAGGTGACAAAATTACTATTCTTACTTCAACAGGGTCTTGCCTCAGGGAAAGTGTTGGCTGGTGGTAGGGCAAATTTACTATTCCTACTTTGACATGTGCTTGCCTTAGGGAAAGTTTTGGATGGCGGTGGGGTATAATTACTATTCCTACTCCAACCGGTGCTAGCCTCCGGGAAAATGCTGGATAGCGGTGTGGGCAAATTTACTATTCCTACTATGACAGGTGCTTGCCACAGGGAAAGTGTTGGATGGTGGTGGGGCAAAATTACTATTCCTACTCTGACAGGTGCTTGCCTCAGGGAAAGTTTTGGATGGTGGTGGGGTAAATTTCCTACTCCTACTCCGACAGGTGCTTGACACAGGGAAAGAGCTTGATAGTGTGGGGGCAAAATTACTATTCCAACTCCGACATGTGCTTTCCTCAGGGAAAGTGTTGGATGGTGGTGGGGGCATAGTTACTATTGCCACTCTGACAGGTGCTTGTGTCAGGGAAAGTGCTGGATAGTGGTGTTGGCAAATTTACTATTCCTACTCTGACATGTGCTTGCCTCAGGGAAAGTGTTGGATGGTGGTGGGGGCATAATTACTATTCCTACTCCGACAGGCGCTTGCCTCAGTGAAAGTTTTGGATGGTGGTGGGTGCAAATTTACTATTCCTACACTGACAGGTGCTTGCCACAGGGAAAGAGCTTGGTAGCGGCGGGGGCAAAATTGCTATTCCTACTCCTTAATGTGCTAGCCTCAGGGAATAACTGGATGATATTTGTTGTTTAAAATGTTTTTTATAAATCTGTAATTAGTAATGTTTTTAAAATTCAACAGATAACCACAGCAAAAATATACAACTGAGAAAAAAAACATTAATTGTGTATTAAAAGAAGCAACTGAAGACTATCAACAACTTTTTAAAAAGTTAAATGAATTTGCAAAGTAAACATAAAAAACCACATTGTTTTTTGCGTTCACAAAAGTGCAGATTAGCATCATCCCAATTATTCCCTAAATGCTTCGCATCCTTGCATCATTAAAAGTGCATTCACAATGTTAGTTACTGAAAAATTGTGCATGCAATTTCCAGTAAATCCTATGGGAAGCCTTTCCTTATTTGCGACCCGCTATTTCCGAGTCGTAAATAAGGAATGTTTTGGTATTGCAATTTAAAGGATGCAAGGGTGCCAAGCATTTAAATGCTTAACACCCTTGCACCATTGAAAATGCATGCGCAATTTGCGAGTACCTATTTTGTACTGGAAAATTGAACATGCAATTTCCATTAAATCCTATGGGAAGCCGTTCCTTATTTGCGATCTGCAATTTGCGAGTTGCAAATAAGGAATATGTAAGGAAATGCGATTCCTAAATTGCGATTTCTTAAAAATTGCAATTTAGTAATTGCAATTTCTAAGTTTGAAACATGTGGCCCAACAACTATTGTAAAAACTCAAAACTTACACCTGTTCTTCCATAACCAAAAACTATTTAATTCTATTTCAGGGTAAATATTAACTAATATCACCAACACCTAATCAATTTTTTTTAAACTATTTCAGACCACAATAAAAGTCTAACTGGTCTACAAAACCAAAAACCTCAAGAAAAGGCTTAAAAAAAAAGGTAAGATTAAAAAAAGAATAAACTAAAAAATTCACTTAACCAATATTTCTCTCCTTAGGAAACATCTTTGAAATAACATGAGTGATAAAACGCATAGGTGCCGATTCCGAACCATTAGAAATATTCCCCGTACGAATCATATCCGTTTTTTTTTCCGTACGAATCGTACAAGTCCCATACAAACTGGCAAGTACGATTCGTATGTAAATAAATCCATGCGAATTGCATTGGGAAAATTCCCCGACACGTCCTCGGGTCGGAAAAAGTGTCCGACACGTCCCCGGACAGTTTTACCTATGATTCGGGAAACTGAAGTCCGAGCGCGCAAGTACGATCCGTTCCGTCTGTCCGAATGCACAACCGTATGGAAAAAACACCGTACGGTGCGTACTCCCATAGCAACTATGGAGACGTCCAAATAGTTGCCCGCATACGCGCCGAACACCCCCCCAGCACCCCCCCACGTATGCGCCGTACCCCAGCACCCCCCCATGTCCGTGCCGTACCCCCACCCCACCCTGTAGGTACAGAGCGTACCCCCCCTAGGTACGGAGCGTACCCCCACCCCGTAGGTACGGAGCGTACCCCCACCCCCCCGTATGTACGGTGCGTTACGCGCTGGGGGGTCCACAGCGTACCTACGGTGGTGGTGGTACGCTCCGTACCTATGGGGGGTGGGGGTACGCTCCGTACCTACGGGGTGGGGTGGGGGTACGCACCGTCCATAGGGGGGGCTGGGGGTACGGCGCGTACATACCGGGGGTGGGTGTACGCCGCATACATACGGGGCTGGGGGTACTGCGCGTACATACGGGGGATGGGGGATGTGCTGGGGGACGGTGCTTACATACGGGGGCTGGGGGTACGCACCGTCCATACGGAGGTGGGGGTACGCACCGTCCATATGGGGGTGGGGGCACACACCATACCCCCAGCACTCCGTATGTACGCGCCGTACCCCCAGCCTCCCCATGTACGTGCCGTACCCTCGGTTCACGTATGTACGGCATGTACCCCCAGGCCCCTACACCCTACCCGTGCCTGTACGCACCCTACCCGAGGCCCCTACACCAGCACCCTCACTCAGCCTTGCGCATGTACGAGTCGTACCAAGCCATAGCAAATGTGAGCACTGTACAACAACATGGCCGATGTACACACCTCACAGACGCGAAAAACACACGTACTGAACCAGGACACTGCAAAACACCAGAAGGAGAGTCAATTCGAATCGCACAACACCACAAAACACATCCAACAAGCCCAAATACATCCAATACACTGACCTGCAACAGCCAAACAGGTAAACAGAGGCCCAAAACACAACCACTCCTTATAACACACCCACCCAAAGTTCAAACACAGCCACACCCACAAATGGACCAATAAAAAGGGCCCACACACACAAACCATGAGCCTTTGCAACAGACCCACTGCTGCCAGACCCCACAGACAACCCACAGCACCATACTTGAACCTTTACTACACCTTACACTTGCACACATTCACACACACACCTTCACAACCACACACACACACCCACAACCATCCACACCCACACCCCACACCATGCCCACAGACAGGAATCCAAAGTTCACAACAGCGGAGCTGGAGATCCTTGTCAACAAAATCATCAGAGTCTAGCCACAGCTCTTTGGAACATTGGTCAGACAGACCAGCGTAGCAGCTAAATCAGCCATGTGGCAGAGGATCATCGAGAGGGTGAATGCTGTTGCGCCCATCAGAAGGACCAGGCATGAATGCCAAGCCAGGTGGTACGATCTGCGGAGGACGGTCCGCCGCAAAATGACAGACGAATACAACCAGGGGAGCATCACTGGAGGTGGCCCGCCCCGCAGACTGGTACACTACCATCCCTGGGAGGAGAAGGTGATGCGCACGCTGCGGCCGGTGGGAGTACACGGAGTAGGAGGAGTCGCCGAGCTTGGTGAGTACACAAACAACTCACCCCACATGGGGGGAACCGCATCAACAACCCAACTCACAATAATGCACGCAACTATCCCAAAGCCATCACCGGACACAACCACACTCCAAAAATACACACATGCCACTAGCGGCTCCATGCCCCATGCACCAAGCAAGGCCATGCCAAGTCACGGGCCACACAAAGCACTAACACAAGACAGGATGTCCGTGATGCCGGGAGGGGGGCCTCCAAAATCACATTGTGTAACTCAGAAGCAGACACCAATGCCCTCAGCCCATATGGCCTAGGGCAGAGCTATACAAACAGTGTGTCCCGACACTGTACTGTGTCGCCTGCAAATGGCGGCCACGTCGCAGGATGACATGGGTATGAAGGCCCAATTTGCACATAACAGCAGCTAATGAAGAGGCATCACTGTGAAAGAGTGTCAGCACACACCGCCGCTCCAGCGCAGACTCAGAGACACTCTGCCCAATGGGGTCCGGGAGATTCTAAACAAAGCCACATGAACAAGCCAATGGCCTTTGAAAGACCTGCAAAGTGTGTGTGCCCAGGAAGCTGGGTTGAGGTGACAGAGGGTGACAGACAGACAGAGGGAGAGGGAGAGAGAGGGAGGGAGACAGAGGGCGACAGAGGGCGACAGAGGGAGACAGACAGAGGGAGGGAGAGGGAGAGAGAGGGAGGGAGACAGAGGACGACAGATGGCGACAGAGGGTGACAGACAGACGGAGGGAGAGGGAGAGAGAGAGAGGGAGACAGAGGGCGACAGAGGGAGACAGACAGAGGGATGGAGAGGGAGAGAGAGGGAGGGAGACAGAGGGCGACAGAGGGCGACAGAGGGCGACAGAGGGAGACAGACAGACGGAGGGAGAGGGAGAGAGAGGGAGGGAGACAGAGGGCGACAGAGGGAGACAGACAGAGGGAGGGAGAGGGAGAGAGAGGGAGGGAGACAGAGGACGACAGATGGCGACAGAGGGTGACAGACAGACGGAGGGAGAGGGAGAGAGAGAGAGGGAGACAGAGGGCGACAGAGGGAGACAGACAGAGGGATGGAGAGGGAGAGAGAGGGAGGGAGACAGAGGGCGACAGAGGGCGACAGAGGGTGACAGACAGACAGAGGGAGAGGGAGAGAGAGGGAGGGAGACAGAGGGCAACAGAGGGAGACAGACAGAGGGAGGGAGAGGGAGGGAGGGAGACAGAGGGCGACAGAGGGCGACAGAGGGAGACAGACAGACGGAGGGAGAGGGAGAGAGAGGGAGGGAGACAGAGGGCGACAGAGGGAGACAGACAGAGGGAGGGAGAGGGAGAGAGAGGGAGGGAGACAGAGGGCGACAGAGGGAGACAGACAGACGGAGGGAGAGGGAGAGAGAGGGAGGGAGACAGAGGGCGACAGAGGGCGACAGAGGGAGACAGACAGACGGAGGGAGAGGGAGAGAGAAGGAGGGAGACAGAGGGTGACAGAGGGAGACAGACAGAGGGAGGGAGAGGGAGAGAGAGGGAGGGAGACAGAGGGCGACAGAGGGAGACAGACAGAGGGAGGGAGAGGGAGAGAGAGGGAGGGAGACAGAGGGCGACAGAGGGAGACAGACAGAGGGATGGAGAGGGAGAGAGAGGGAGGGAGACAGAGGGCGACAGAGGGCGACAGAGGGCGACAGAGGGAGACAGACAGACGAAGAGGGAGAGGGAGAGAGAGGGAGGGAGACAGAGGGCGACAGAGGGAGACAGACAGAGGGAGGGAGAGGGAGAGAGAGGGAGGGAGACAGAGGACGACAGATGGCGACAGAGGGTGACAGACAGACGGAGGGAGAGGGAGAGAGAGAGAGGGAGACAGAGGGCGACAGAGGGAGACAGACAGAGGGATGGAGAGGGAGAGAGAGGGAGGGAGACAGAGGGCGACAGAGGGTGACAGACAGACAGAGGGAGAGGGAGAGAGAGGGAGGGAGACAGAGGGCAACAGAGGGAGACAGACAGAGGGAGGGAGAGGGAGGGAGGGAGACAGAGGGCGACAGAGGGCGACAGAGGGCGACAGAGGGCGACAGAGGGCGACAGAGGGCGACATAGGGAGACAGACAGACGGAGGGAGAGGGAGAGAGAGGGAGGGAGACAGAGGGCGACAGAGGGAGACAGACAGAGGGAGGGAGAGGGAGAGAGAGGGAGGGAGACAGAGGGCGACAGAGGGAGACAGACAGACGGAGGGAGAGGGAGAGAGAGGGAGGGAGACAGAGGGCGACAGAGGGCGACAGAGGGAGACAGACAGACGGAGGGAGAGGGAGAGAGAGGGAGGGAGACAGAGGGTGACAGAGGGAGACAGACAGAGGGAGGGAGAGGGAGAGAGAGGGAGGGAGACAGAGGGCGACAGAGGGAGACAGACAGAGGGAGGGAGAGGGAGAGAGAGGGAGGGAGACAGAGGGCGACAGAGGGCGACAGAGGGTGACAGACAGACGGAGGGAGAGGGAGAGAGAGGGAGGGAGACAGAGGGCGACAGAGGGAGACAGACAGAGGGAGGGAGAGGGAGGGAGGGAGACAGAGGGCGACAGAGGGCGACAGAGGGAGACAGACAGACGGAGGGAGAGAGAGGGAGGGAGACAGAGGGCGACAGAGGGAGACAGACAGAGGGAGGGAGAGGGAGAGAGAGGGAGGGAGACAGAGGGCAACAGAGGGAGACAGACAGAGGGAGGGAGAGGGAGAGAGAGGGAGGGAGACAGAGGGTGACAGAGGGCGACAGAGGGAGACAGACAGACGGAGGGAGAGGGAGGGAGAGAGATGGAGGGAGACAGAGGGCGACAGAGGGAGACAGACAGAGGAGGGAGAGGGAGAGAGAGGGAGGGAGACAGAGGGCGGCAGAGGGCAACAGAGGGAGACAGACAGATGGAGGGAGAGGGAAAGAGAGGGAGGGAGACAGAGGGCGACAGAGGGAGACAGACAGAGGGAGGGAGAGGGAGAGAGAAGGAGGGAGACAGAGGGTGACAGAGGGTGACAGACAGACGGAGGGAGAGGGAGAGAGAGGGAGGGAGACAGAGGGCGACAGAGGGAGACAGACAGAGGGAGGGAGAGGGAGAGAGAGGGAGGGAGACAGAGGGCGACAGAGGGAGACAGACAGGGAGGGAGAGGGAGAGAGAGGGAGGGAGACAGAGGGCGACAGAGGGAGACAGACAGAGGGAGGGAGAGGGAGAGAGAGGGAGGGAGACAGATGGCGCCAGAGGGAGACAGACAGAGGGAGGGAGAGGGAGAGAGAGGGAGGGAGACAGAGGGTGACAGAGGGAGACAAAATCACCCTTGGGTGGTGTGGGCATGTCCGCTCATCAGTAGGTGGACTGTGTGCATGTTGACAAGGTCTGGCAGTGCGTGAAACACCCCTCATTCGTTTGGAAAGCACTGGGCCATGTGTCAAACTGTGCACGAGTCGATCCTTGCTGCAGGCAGAAACCTAACCTCACACCCAGTATACCCACTCACTGTGTTTGTCAGAACCCAGTCACAAATGCTTAAGCTACCTACCTTCATTCTCCAATAGACATGACAAAGCAACATTTGGCCACGTACAGTGCAACACGTAAGTCGGTTCAGCAGCGCTCGCTACGCACGCTTGCTACACTGCTCACTGCGTTCAAAACTGATGCAACAACAAAGAGTGTGTCACACATAGGAAACGTGTTGACAGCTGTGGCCAAGGGACATACCCATGCACCATGCACAATGCACAGGGACTTGCCAAGTACAGACAAGGTAGATGACACTTGGCCCTGATGTAGACAGCACAAGGCAAACCTGTGACCACTGTACACTCAAACACCAACTCCACATGCCACCTACCTACCACAGGAACTCACATTCACTGTCATGCCAGCAGGCACCATGAGGGGATAGACACATCACCTGGTAGACCCAATGACAAATCACACCACACCCAACAGCATGTCCGGTCACACACCCCCCCCCTTACACAAGCACACACCCCCGGGGCAGCCAACGCAAATTGGCACTGCCACAATGGATATGTGACACAACAAGACCAATCCATAGCCAAATAAGCATCCCAACACTCATCAGACAGGCCAAATAACCAGGAGTACATATCAATCTGTCCCCCGCAACATACCCATCCACAAGTGCACTGTGAGAGGAATGCTAGACATATCCAACTACCCAGAGGAACTGTGCCAACTTGAATATGTATGAAACATGGATGACGCATGTAACACCATTAACATTGTCTCTCTCTCACACACAGGGCAACGTCATCGATCTCCCCCCAACACTGGGGGGAAGTATCACAGGACCAGGCTCGGCGTGACGGTGATCCCACCGGCAGCGACGACTCTCACCACACCGTGGATGACCCCGACCAACCTGGCCCCTCTGGTGCCCAAGCACCTGCAGCACCTGCGTCAGGTACAACTGTGCCAACCACCACCCCCATTCCTGCCACATCCCAGGATACACACAGGAGCCCTGCTCGCACACAACGCAGCCAGTCTGACCAGGAGGGACAAGGTACCCCAGGCACCCAGGAGGAGGCAGGCGGCCCCGCAAATACCATCCCTCAGGGGTCCCGGAGACCCGATGTGCCCACAACGGCAGGCCAGGCTCAAGTGGGCAGGGGTGGTGGGAGTGGAGCACGGCGGAGGCACGAACCTGACCAGACAGCTGAGGAACCGGTTATGTCACACATCCGCAACATCCTGGACACATACCGGCGTGACACCAGGGGCATCAGCCAGGCCTTGGAGACCCTCAATCAGATTAAGAACCTGCAGGCCGAGCAATATGCCAGTCAACAGCAACACCAAGGACGGATAGAGGCAAGACTGGCTGAGCTCGTGGCGGTGCAAACGGACATGACCCGTGTACTCCGTCGGATTGCCGAAAACATGGGCAACCCTCCCTGTGCCACCAGGCGTAGATCACCACCAGCCACAGGGAGGGATCAGGAGGAGGAGGATTCGTCCAACGGAGCATCCCAGACATCGTCACGGCCTGCTTCTGAGGGTCCCCGGAGGAAGGTGGGTCGTCCACGCAAAAGACCGTGAGAGTCAGCGGACCATCACCATCTCCCAGGTCACCTGGCCTGGCACCTGGCCCTCTGGCGCAACAGCAGCACCTCATCCAATGACATTCTCTGCCACATGGACTTGCTGGTCACTGTCTGACCAATGTTGACAAAGACTGTGGCATGGACTCTGATGACTTCCAATGGCAAGGATCCCAACTCCCCCTGTGAACTTTGGATTACAGACACCCGGCGAGCACCACTTTACATCCCCCCAAAAACGTACCCCACCACTAATAAAAATCTTAGAAATCACAAGATGATGCCGTCATTTAGCATTATTCCATTACATGTGTGTGTTGGAAAGTCAAACCATGCCTGAGTTTTTAAGTAACTCCAACCATGCATACCCTGGGGTCTGAGTCTGGCACAGGACACACATGGGTCACAATGTATCATCCAATACAGACATGGAGCACCATACTCACCCGTGAGGGGCCCAACCAGCTGTGGGGGTGCCTGCACAACTGTGCGGACAGACCTATTTCGAAGAGCAACAGTCATGCGCAGAGGTCAGGGATCATGTGGAGTGTCCTGGGGTGGGAGTCCCAGGTATGTGTAGCCAGGTGGGAGAACTATGTCCTGCAAGCAGGAGTCAGGTGGATATGGAGAATGGTGGCCAGGACAAGGTTGGATGCATGGACATGGCACAATGGGGTCTTGGATGACAGTGCCACAAGGTTGTTTTGGGGGCGTGGTCGTGGGCTGCATCCTGAGTGTGGGCGTGGATTGTGAAGGTCATCCTGCAGCTGACAGTGATCCATTGCAGCTATCTCTGTTGGACGGTGATGTGGCTGGGTCGCCGGATGTTGAAGCAGAGGTGTGCAGATGCACCCTGGATGTGGACAAGTCTCATGGGAGTTGTAACGTACTTCTCCCTAGAGTGCAGGGTAGGATTAGACACGGATGTTGAAGTTGACCTGGGGGATGGTCTGTTTTGCCTTGAGGTGGATCGAACTGTGGATCTTGTGCATAAGGCAGAGTGTGCTGAAGCCTGAGGTACAGATGCTGGTGATCAGCATAGCACATGTGAGCAAGCATTCCTGTGCAGGGCCCTTGCGGGTGGGACACAAGCAGTTGACCCAGCTGTAAGGGGACATTCCGCAGATGAACACCTCAGTCGTGTACAAGTCCAGCATCAGGTGGCCAACGTGCAGCCGTCTGCCAATGGATACCATGCATTATTCAATATGAGAACTGGCAAGGACTGCGTCTTTGGGGAGATTGAGGAGCACCTGCCTGTCAATGGGACACCAGATGATGACGAGATGCAGTACGCATGTCATGGTGTAGAGGGGGATCCTGGACACATTGTAGACTGACACGCTGAGACATGATACCTGTGCCATGTGTCCCACAACGACACCATACTACATGCAGAGGCCTGGAGTACCACTCACATGGCCATGTTGGGGTACAGAGCCGGTTGGGAGTAGGAGGGACATGACCTGGTTGGTGTGACAGGGCCTGGAAGGCGTGCCAGCAGTGCACTGTGTAGGCAGTTGGAGTTGCACACTCATTATGTAAAGGTGTCGTGTGGGCGATGAGTGCATGCCTGAGTGCATGCAACAGATGTATTGGATGGACATTGCTTGGTGGGTGGCCTCAACATCATGGTGTAGCGTGATGTGGCACATGCAAGGACATGAGGCAAGTGCAATGTGCACGTAGCATGTGCAGACGGTCCAGCCTTTCCCACCGCAACTGTGTCACACACAAGCAGATTACACCAAAATGAATGGGTGGAGGGAGGAAGGGGGGTGCGTCTTAGAGGCGTGTTTGTGAGGGCAAATATAGAAACTCTGTGTGCCCTTGCTGCAGGGCCTGCAGCAGCAGGCGCCATGTCCTGAAAACCATGCCACAAGTTGCACACTAACACAAGCATGTCAGAAAGGACTACTGCAAAAGGTGTATGAGAAGGGAGGAGTGTCTGGTTCAACATGGCACACACACAGACAATGGATGCACATGCAGCAAAGTGGCCGTTGTGGGGACTGAGATGCCAAAATACCTACACAGCCATGTACATCATGCACAATACATATCATAATCCCTGACAAACAGCTTGCATCTTGCTACTCTACACATAGACTCATATGCACAATCTGTGACAACTATGCCAGACATGCCGCATGCACAGTGGCAAGAGACCTGCATTGACAGAGATGAGGCACCTTGGAGGCTGAGGGACACCTTTATTAGTCATGTTTGCCGGAAGGCAAATGCATCTATATTAACAGATGCACAGGTCATGTGGATGAACATGTGGAACCTACACTGGCACCCCCCTTTGCACCACAGATGCAGGAAACCCATAGAACTGGCACACAAGTGACGGGTTTGAGGCAAACACCCCGTGCTGCTCACGGAGAGGCTGTAATTCACCATTGAGCCACTAATGGGGATGTCCCACACTATGTCAACCCGGTGCATCCCATATCTTTCCAAGGGCAGTGTTACACACTTTGATGCCTTCATCACAATCCACAATCACATTACAGATGTCTGTCACCAAGTGTGACTATCAATTCAGGTGAATCCAGCTCCATGTCATGTGACCCATGGTGATTCTACATGTATGCTATGTAACCAAACATGAACAGGAGCAGTGCACACAAATAGCACACCCAAAAAGCCGTGGTGCATCCCTTACCCTCAGGTGATTTTTCGACATGTCCGTGCATGTTACGCTGATTCAGCACACGTTGCTGTATTCATGAGGAATAGCAGGAGCACAACAATGCCACCAGCAGACAGCATGCACAAATACCTGGGGATGAGAGACACACAAGTAGTGAGCCAAAAGAAGCACATCCGCATGCATGGGCATGTACTCGACACGTATAAGGTTGTGAACATGCTAGGTGAAAATAGTGTCTCAGGTAAGACATACTGTTATTACACCATCACTCGAGTGACACATCCAAACATACCTCTGACTCACTTGCCATACATGCAGATGGACCCACACATTGCAACACATGCCACACAAGGCTCAATGCGTGCACACTCAGACACTGCAACTCACCACTAAGCAAAGAAGTTGCGTATGAGCTGACTCCAGATGTCCTCTTCCTCCTCCTCCTCAACATCACTTGCCTCATCACCAAGCCCCTCGTCCTCCACGGGTGGATGTTCCTGCTCATCCGGATCCAGGATGAGTGGCACAGCTTTCTCCACTGCCATGTTGTGAAGCATGCAGCACACGAGGAAGATTTTGCAGACCTTCACCGGTGCATATGGGAGTGCGCCGCCGGTCTTGTGGAGGCACCGGAATCGACTCTTCAGGAGGCCAAAGGTCCTCTCTATCACTCGCCTGGTCTGCCCATGGGCGTTGTTGTACCGGTGATCGGCAGCCGTTCTGGGGTTGTGGAGAGGCGTGATCAGCCATGGCATGTTGGGATAGCCAGAGTCCCCTACATGGAAACATCATGGACAGAAGTGGGTCAGGAGAAGCAGTAAGACAGAAAGATGACGCTAAATACAGGAGTAACAGAGTATACCCACCAACAAGACATGCTCGTTCGTTGCACAGCTGCAGCATCATTTCAGGCACCCTGCTACGCCTCATGATGTAGGCATCATGTGCTGATCCTGGAAAACGAGCACATACATGGGAAATCACCATGTTAGCAAGACACACCACAAGGGCATTAATGGAGTGGTAATGTTTCCTGTTTCTATAGGCTACCTCCTGTGCCTGTGGTGGTACCAAAGCCACATGTGTCCCATCAATAGACCCAATGACATGGGGCATCCCTCCCGGGGCATAGAAGTCACCCTTGACACCTGTCAACTGCTCAGGAGTTGGGAAATGAATGAACTTATCCAGGTGAACCAACATGGCCTCTAAAAAATCATGCAGGACACGGCTGAACATGGTTTGGGACATGCCACCAACATGAGCTATGGTCTCTTGAAACGTACCCTTGGCAAAGAAATGTAGGGCTGCCATCACCTTCATCTTGGGTGTCAGTGCAGTAGGATACCTGTGTAGCGGTTGGAGGTGTGGTGCCAGCCTTGCTGTCAAGTTCAGAATCAACCGTTGGGTGAAGCGGTAGCGGCGTATACAGTCACGTTGCCTCAGGGCAGCCAAGTCTGGGATTGGTCAGGGGAGAGGCGGAGCCCTGCAGTAATTTGGAAGGGACAACGAAGAGTGAGTACAGTACAACAACACAGTCAATGTACTGAGCACATGTTGAACAGCCAATACACATATGCTACATGCAGAGTCAGGTCTGTGCAATATATCCTGGAAACGTATGCCAGGCAGGTGACACTCCTACCAAGAGCCAGCTACAAACGTGGATTCACAAGCTCAACATGACATGGCATGAAACTAGCTGTGGGCCAGTGTAAGTGAACAGGCAGACGCATTACAGGAGTGACAGACATAGGAGTACCCCTCCTATGTCTGGGCACTGCTGGGGGGACTCTGCACACACCCCTCCTATGTCTGGGCACTGCTGGGAGTGATAGGCACCCACCCCTCCTATGTCTGGGCACTGCTGGGAGTGATAGGCACCCACCCCTCCTATGTCTGAGCACTGCTGGGGGGACTCTGCACACACCCCTCTTATGTCTGGGCACTGCTGGGAGTGATAGGCACCCACCCCTCCTATGTCTGGGCACTGCTGGGGGGACTCTGCACCCACCCCTCCTATGTCTGGGCACTGCTGGGAGGACTCTGCACCCACCCCTCCTATGTCTGGGCACTGCTGGGAGTGATAGGCACCCACCCCTCCTATGTCTGGGCAATGCTGGGAGTGATAGGCACCCACTCCTCCTATGTCTGGGCACTGCTGGGAGTGATAGGCACCCACCCCTCCTATGTCTTGGCACTGCTGGGGGGACTCTGCACCCACCCCTCCTATGTCTGGGCACTGCTGGGAGGACCCTGCACCCACCCCTCCTATGTCTGGGCACTGCTGGGAGGATTCTGCACCCACCCCTCCTATGTCTGGTCACTGCTGGGGGGACTCTGCACCCACCCCTCCTATGTCTGGGCACTGCTGGGGCGACTCTGCACCCACCCCTCCTATGTCTGGGCACTGCTGGGAGGACTCAGCACCCACCCCTCCTATGTCTGGGCACTGCTGGGAGTGATAGGCACCCACCCCTCCTATGTCTGGGCACTGCTGGGAGTGATAGGCACCCACCCCTCCTATGTCTGGGCACTGCTGGGGGGACTCTGCACACACCCCTCCTATGTCTGGGTACTGCTGGGAGTGATAGGCACCCACCCCTCCTATGTCGGGGCACTGCTGGGAGTGATAGGCACCCGCTCCTCCTATGTCTGGGCACTGCTGGGAGGACTCTGCACCCACCCCTCCTATGTCTGGGCAGTGCTGGGAGGACTCTGCACCCTGGGAGTGATAGGCACCCACCCCTCCTATGTCTGGGCACTGCTGGGAGTGATAGGCACCCACCCCTCCTATGTCTGGGCACTGCTGGGGGGACTCTGCACCCACCCCTCCTATGTCTGGGCACTGCTGGGAGGACTCTGCACCCACCCCTCCTATGTCTGGGCACTGCTGAGAGTGATAGGCACCCACCCCTCCTACGTATGGGCACTGCTGCGGGGACTCTGCACCCACCCCTCCTATGTCTGGGCAGTGCTGGAGGACTCTGCACCCACCCCTCCTATGTCTGGGCACTGCTGGGAGGACTCTGCACCCACCCCTCCTAAGTCTGGGCATTGCTGGGAGTGATAGGCACCCACCCCTCCTATGTCTGGGCACTGCTGGGAGTGATAGGCACCCACCCCTCCTATGTCTGGGCACTGCTGGGGGGACTCCGCACCCACCCCTCCTATGTCTGGGCACTGCTGGGAGGACTCTGCACGCACCCCTCCTATGTCTGGGCACTGCTGGGAGTGATAGGCACCCACCCCTCCTATGTCTGGGCACTGCTGGGAGTGATAGGCACCCACCCCTCCTATGTCTGGGCACTGCTGGGGGGACTCTGCACCCACCCCTCCTATGTCTGGGCACTGCTGGGAGGACTCTGCACCCACCCCTCCTATGTCTGGGCACTGCTGGGAGTGATAGGCACCCACCCCTCCTATGTCTGGGCACTGCTGGGAGTGATAGGCACCCACCCCTCCTATGTCTGGGCACTGCTGGGAGGACTCTGCACCCACCCCTCCTATGTCTGGGCAGTGCTGGGAGTGATAGGCACCCACCCCTCCTATGTCTGGGTACTGCTGGGGGGACTCTGCACCCACCCCTCCTATGTCTGGCCACTGCTGGGAGTGATAGGCACCCACCCCTCCTATGTCTGGGCACTGCTGGCGGGACTCTGCACCCACCCCTCCTATGTCTGGGCACTGCTGGGAGGACTCAGCACCCACCCCTCCTATGTCTGGGCACTGCTGGGAGGACTCTGCACCCACCCCTCCTATGTCTGGGCACTGCTGGGGCTGATGGCCACACACCCCTATGTGTCTGTCCACTGGCGTGGTACGAGCCGTACCCACGTCCTACGGCCTGGGTATGGGCCCTACCCCTAAGGCACCCCAACAATGGCGGGACGGCCCGTACCCATGCCTTTTGGACGTGGGTACGGGTCGTACCCCCATTGTTGGGGTGCCGTAGGGGTACGTACCGTACCCATGCCTTTAGGACGTTGGTACGGCTCGTACCAAGCGTACCCCTACATCACCACTGCAATGGTGGTACGGGCCGTACCCATGCCTGTGGGAGACGTGGGTACGGGCCGTACCACCATTGTGGCAGTGACGTAGAGGTACGGCTCATACCCAGGCCTTTAGGACATCGGTACGAGTCGTACCCCCATTGTTGGGGTGCCATAGGGGTACGTACCGTACCCATGCCTTTAGGACGTGGGTACTGCTCGTACCACGCGTACCCCTACATCACCACTGCAATGGTGGTACGGGCCGTACCCACGCTCGGGGAGCCTGGGCACGGGTCGTGCCACCATTTTGGCGGTGACGTAGGGGTATGCGTGGTACGGGCCGTACCCACGCTCTTCAGGCGTGGGGACGGTTTGTACCCTTACGTCACCCCAACAATGGCGGTACGGCCCGTACCCATGCCTTTGGGACGTGGGTACGTGCCGTACCGCCATTGTTGGGGTGCCGTAGGGGTACGGCCCGTACCCACGCCTTAGGAGCGTGGGTATTGGTCGTACCACGCCCACCCCTACGTCACCCCAACAATGGCGGTACGGCCCGTACCCATGCCTTTGGGACGTGGGTACGGGCCATACCACCATTGTTGGGGTGACGTAGGGGTGGGCGTGGTATGACCCGTACCCACGCTCTTAAGGCGTTGGTACGGTGCGTACCACAATTGTTGTGATGCCGGTTCGCGTCCATGTTGACTTCCGTTGTGGCGGACGCAGGCCTTGGTGGAGACGCCCCCACCCCCGAAGTGATCAGGCCCTGGGGGTCAGGTATGTACAGGGCATGTGTGATTTTGGACTTGGGTGGGGGTTATGTTTCCTGCCCCTGCCCCCCCCCTTTGCCCCTGGGTGTTGTTCTGACCTTCTGCGGTGTCTGCGTCGGTTCCTGTACACCAGGTGGACTGCTATGAGGGCCGGGATGACACGTAGGTTGGGGTCCATGGCTGTCCATCGTGTACAGGTGCTCCTTCTGCGCGTCGTCCTGATTTCCCGGCAGTTTTTGGCTGCCGTAAAATATTGTCCGTGCAGAGTGACGTCGGCACGAATCGTACTTGCTGGTTCGTGAAACGCTGCCTGACTCCGTCCGGACGTCACGTCCGCGGTATCCCAGATCAGAATTGTGGGTATTTTTTGGTCGGTCGGTGGTTTTTACGATTCGTATGCAAATGGTGTTTGCGTACGAATCGTACTTGCATGTTTGTAAGGTATTTTTCCCGGGTACGAGTCGGACGGAGAAAACGCTCCGTCCGACGGTTCATACCCGGGTTTTAACGGATCGGAATCGACACCATAATATCTTTTTTCTTTCAGACCCAAATAAAACACAAAACTGTCCTCCAAACTGAAAGTATCAAGAAATATCTTTAAAAAAGGTAAGAATCTAGAAATCTTTAACACTAAAATAACTTAACCATTTTTCTGTCCCATAAAGCATTTTTTTAAAGAACATATCAGATAAATTAGAAATGGAACATGCTTTAAACATTAAATATAACTTCAAACAGCATTAACTATAATCAGTTTTAAAAAAAAGAAAATGTTGTACTTTATATTTTTTCTTCTAAACAGGAAAAGCACAAACAATTTAAAATAAAGTAACACATTATTTTTTTTCTTTTTCAATCCATAACAGAAAATGTTTTCTAATCAAGGTGCCAACTACATCACCTCCAGCCGAGGCAACCGTCTACTAAAACATAGTGGGTATGATTATTGTAAGGAGAGACTAACTGAGCCGAGGTGTCATTGGAGGTGTGTGCAATACTACTCATCCCATTGCACAGGCAGAGCGATTACTCTTGGTGACTCTGTTTTAAGAACCACAGAACATAACCTCTCTGCCTCTGCAACGGAGATTGAGGTGAGAGAAACAATTAATGAAATTAAAGATATTGCATCCTCCTCCAATGAACCCTGTGGTGCAGTTTGAGGGAGGCATCCCACCACCTGTTCCAAGTAGTATGCCTGCAATTCCTAATCTGAGTAGAATTGTTCAACGTAAAAAACAGGCAAGTAACCCACAAAGAGTCACACCCCAAACCTTTTCTGACGTAAACATTCCACCTGATCTCTCTGTAACAGTTACTAATGAACCTTTTCTTTTGCATGACAACAAAAACCCTCAAAAAAGAATACTAATCTTTAGCACACCCCATAATCTTGTAAGGTTGGAGAACAGTACTATCTGGATGATTGATGGGACGTTTAAATCCATGCCCCATCTATTCACTGAAATAAACACTATTCACGCACATATAAATAATACAGTAGTTCCCTTAGTTTACAGTTTACTCCCTGATAAACAATCCTCAACATACACTGAATTATTGTCCGTGATAAAAGCTAAAACATCTAACAAAAGTCCTAGAAAAGTACTAATTGACTTTGAATTACCTGTGACCAATACTATTACCAAATTGTACACGGATACCCAAATTCAAGGATGTTTTTTTCACTTTTCTCAGGCTTATTGGCGAAAAATTCAAAAAACTTCCCTAGTTGAGTATTATATATCCGTTAGCAAACTATAATTTGAACTAAAAAACTAACATCCCTTTGCTTTATTCCTCCTGACAGTCAAGATGAGTACTACACTTCAATTAAAGAATCAGAATACTTTATCTCAAACGAAGATAAATTGGCACCCATTCTAAATTACTTTGAAGACACATGGATTGGCCAGGAAACCATATTTCCATGTGAAGTGGTGGAACTGCTACTCGACCTGCTTAGAGGGAGGAGCAAAAACAAACAATACCATAGAGGGATGGCACAACTCTTTCAATAAATCAAGTGTCAAACCTCATTCTAATTTCTATCATTCCTTGGAAATTTTAAAGAAGGAGCAAAGTTTCCAAGAAATGAGAATTTTGCAATCATTAACAAGTAGTCTGAGCCCACACGTATCAAAAAGAACAAAGGAAATGCCCGAGAGACTATTGGGTGCAATGCAACATTTTACATTGATGGTGTCTTCAGACTACATTAATACACATTCTCCATTTCTAACCTACACTATCTTCTTACTTGCCTTTTTTCCACCAAAAAATATTTTTAAAAGTCGGGTCTGATTACCTTGAGATGTCTTCTTCCTTCAACTCTTGGGTGCCGATCACGATCCGGCAAAAACCGGGTACGAACCGTCGGACGGAGCACAATCTCCGCCCGACGCGTACCCGGTCGTCAATTTTTACAAACAAGGAATTACGATTCGCACGGGTACACCATTACCGTACGAATCGTAAAAAAGCCCGACCGAACAAAAAAACACCTACCAATGCGATCCGGGAAAGCGCCGACCTGACGTCGGGACGCTCGCAGCCAGCCATTCACGACCCAGGAATCACGATTCGCACCGACGTCACCCCGCACGGTGAATATTTTGCGGCAGCCAAAAACTGCCGGGAAATCAGGACGACGCGAACAAGGACCACCAGTACGCGACAGACAGACGACGACGCGAACAAGGAGGACCAGTACGTGACGGACACACAGGACGACGCCACCAAGGAGGACCCGTACGCGACAGGACGACGCGATCAAGGAGGACCCGTACGCGACAGGACGACGCGATCAAGGAGTACCAGTACGCGACGGACAGACATGGACCCGAACCTACGAGTCATCCCTGCCCTCATAGCAGTCCACCTCCTCTACAGGTTACGACGCAGACGCCGCAGAAGGTCAGAATAACTAAGGGAGGGGGGAAAGTGGGGTGGGGTGGGGGTGGCAGGACCAGGGCAGGCCACAAAACAACCACATAAGTCACACACCACACATGGCCTGGACATACCTGACTCCCATGCCCCGGTCACCACGAGGGGGTGGGGGCGTGTCCTGATAAGCCAGCGACCGCCACAACGGAAGTCCGTCACCACGGGAACCGGCAACACAACCAGACAGGTACGTCCCGTACCCACGCCTCAAGAGCGTGGGTACGAGTCGGACCACGCCCACACACGTCACCCCAACAATGGCGGGACGGATCGCACCCACGTGGCAAAGGCCTGGGTACGAGCCGCACAAACATCACATAACGTGGGGTCGGATATGTACGGACCCTACCCCCACCCCGTATGCAAGGAGCGCACCCCCCACCCCAACAGTGTAAGTACGACCCGTACCCTCACCCGCATATGCAAGGAGCGTACCCCCCAGCCCAACAGTGTAAGTACGACCCGTACCCCCACCCGCGTATGCATGGAGCGTACCCCCCATGCCAACAGTGTAAGTACGACTCGAACCCTCACCCGCGGACTCACGGACCGTACCCCCACCCCAACAGTGTAAGTACGACCCGTACCCCCACCCGCGTATGCATGGAGCGTACCCCCAACACACCAGTGTAAGTAGACTCGTACCCTCACCTCGAATGCATTGAGCGTACCCCCACCGTGTATGTTCCAAGCGTACATATCCTGAAATCGGAGGTGTGTGTGCAGAATCCACCCAGCAGTGCCCTGAGACAGGAGGGGTGTGTGCAGAGTCCTCCCAGCAGTGCCCTGAGACAGGAGGGGTGGGTGTGGAGTCCTCCCAGCAGTGCCCTGAGACAGGAGGGGTGGGTGTGGAGTCCTCCCAGCAGTGCCCTGAGACAGGAGGGGTGGGTGTGGAGTCCTCCCAGCAGTGCCCTGAGACAGGAGGGGTGTGTGCAGAGTCCTCCCAGCAGTGCCCTGAGACAGGAGGGGTGGGTGCCTATCACTCCCAGCAGTGCCCTGAGACAGGAGGGGTGTGTGCAGAGTCCTCCCAGCAGTGCCCTGAGACAGGAGGGGTGGGTGTGGAGTCCTCCCAGCAGTGCCCTGAGACAGGAGGGGTGGGTGCCTATCACTCCCAGCAGTGCCCTGAGACAGGAGGGGTGGGTGCCTATCACTCCCAGCAGTGCCCTGAGACAGGAGGGGTGTGTGTGGAGTCCTCCCAGCAGTGCCCTGAGACAGGAGGGGTGGGTGTGGAGTCCTCCCAGCAGTGCCCTGAGACAGGAGGGGTGGGTGCCTATCACTCCCAGCAGTGCCCTGAGACAGGAGGGGTGTGTGCAGAGTCCTCCCAGCAGTGCCCTGAGACAGGAGGGGTGGGTGTGGAGTCCTCCCAGCAGTGCCCTGAGACAGGAGGGGTGGGTGCCTATCACTCCCAGCAGTGCCCTGAGACAGGAGGGGTGTGTGCAGAGTCCTCCCAGCAGTGCCCTGAGACAGGAGGGGTGGGTGTGGAGTCCTCCCAGCAGTGCCCTGAGACAGGAGGGGTGTGTGCAGAGTCCTCCCAGCAGTGCCCTGAGACAGGAGGGGTGGGTGCCTATCACTCCCAGCAGTGCCCTGAGACAGGAGGGGTGTGTGCAGAGTCCTCCCAGCAGTGCCCTGAGACAGGAGGGGTGGGTGTGGAGTCCTCCCAGCAGTGCCCTGAGACAGGAGGGGTGGGTGCCTATCACTCCCAGCAGTGCCCTGAGACAGGAGGGGTGTGTGCAGAGTCCTCCCAGCAGTGCCCTGAGACAGGAGGGGTGGGTGTGGAGTCCTCCCAGCAGTGCCCTGAGACAGGAGGGGTGGGTGCCTATCACTCCCAGCAGTGCCCTGAGACAGGAGGGGTGTGTGCAGAGTCCTCCCAGCAGTGCCCTGAGACAGGAGGGGTGGGTGTGGAGTCCTCCCAGCAGTGCCCTGAGACAGGAGGGGTGTGTGCAGAGTCCTCCCAGCAGTGCCCTGAGACAGGAGGGGTGGGTGCCTATCACTCCCAGCAGTGCCCTGAGACAGGAGGGGTGTGTGCAGAGTCCTCCCAGCAGAGCCCTGAGACAGGAGGGGTGGGTGTGGAGTCCTCCCAGCAGTGCCCTGAGACAGGAGGGGTGTGTGCAGAGTCCTCCCAGCAGTGCCCTGAGACAGGATGGGTGTGTGCAGAGTCCTCCCAGCAGTGCCCTGAGACAGGAGGGGTGGGTGCCTATCACTCCCAGCAGTGCCCTGAGACAGGATGGGTGGGTGTGGAGTCCTCCCAGCAGTGCCCTGAGACAGGAGGGGTGGGTGCCTATCACTCCCAGCAGTGCCCTGAGACAGGAGGGGTGGGTGCCTATCACTAACAGCAGTGCCCTGAGACAGGAGGGGTGTAACACATGTGTGTGAGGCCAGAATTATCCACATGCATTCTGGCTACACGGGAACATGTCCCCATGAACTCATGTCAACAGACTCCACACACAAGTACAGTGATCACCAAGGATGCCACGATTGTTGCAGGTGGAGACATGGCCCTGCATGCATGGCCAAAGTAGAAGGGCTCCGTCACACACACAGCTCATGTAGACACAGCTCTGCGCTAAACATTGGGAACACCCTGCAGGGAAGAAAGCTGGGTACACAGAGGAAGGAATACACCCTGGGACAAGTGCACCATGCAGTAACTGCTTACATGAACAAAGAAACTTAGCCAACACCTTGTGATGGCACACAGATCCCAGGGTCCCACCAATGAGCAGTACACTACTACATATCCCACACACCCAAACCCTTACACACCACCCAAAACCATGTAGCAGCCCCACCAACACCAATACCAGCATAGCAGTAGTGTGATAATGAAAACAAAATTAAGCTTTATTCAGCATGAGCACAATGTCCGTGGATCGCAGGCAGTTCAATATTCACAAAGCCCATAGGGCAGTCAATGATTCTCAGCTGGATGGGGGACACAGTGGGATGCGTGTCCCCTACCTTGCCTGCACAGTCAAATGGCATCGTCTTCCACACTGGTGAGGGCATCAGGGGGGGGGAAGCAACAGGCACCGCAGGGACATCAGGGCAAAGGGGCGGCGTTGTGGGTGCAGGGATGGAGGACTCCACCACAGGGGGTGGGTCAGTGCCAAAGGCGGAGGCCAGGATGGCACTACACACCTTTGCAAGGTCCTCCAGGGAGTCCCCTGCACCCGAAGGGACCTCAGGCCCCAAGGAGGGGGGGGGTCAGAGGGATGGGTCGCAGCGCCACCGGGGGAGGGTGGAGACAGGGGGGGAGACTCAACCACCCTGACCGGGGACCTCCTTGACCGCTTGCGTGGTGGTGTAACTGTGGGGCTCAGGGACAGAGCGGCCATGAAGGAGTCCTTGGGGGAGATGTGGCCAGGAGAGCTGAGGGGAGGGGATTTGGAGGGAGTGGACTGGGTGGAATGCGGACTCCCACTATGGCTGCGTGTCACACGTTTGCCCCCCGACCCAGTGGGTGTGCCTACCTCACCCTGTGTGTGCGTGTCAGGAGGAGTGCGGTGGACCTTCCCTGCTGGTGTGGTGCCCGTGTCCGTTGATGTGGGTGCATGCCGACGTCTGGGTGTACGTGGGACAGGCATGGGAGTGGGAAGTGTGGATGGGGCAGGGGTAGGTGGGGGGAGGTCGCGCTGCAGGAGACCCACTGCTGCAGTCAGTGTGGAGTCTATGGACCTCAGCAAGTTGCGTTGGTCAGCCTGCGATGAATGAATGCCCTCCAAGAAAGCCTCGATGTTGGTGAGGGTTTTGCCGTGGGCATGGAGGACATTAAGGATCGCAGCCTGACCAACCTGCAGTTGCCGCTGGATGTCCACAGACTCTGCATTGGCGGCAGCAGTGGAGACAGGGGCAGGGGGTGCGGTGCCTGGCAGGAAGGAGACATGCTGTGACCGGGCACGCTGGGAAGGGACACGAGCAAGTGGGAGGCGGCTGATGGAAACTGAGGGGGCGGCGCGAGGTGTTGTTCCGCTGTCAGCTGCTGGTGCAGCCTCCGCCCACTCGTAGACATCCTCCTCGGACCTGTCAGCTTCGTAGTCTGATGTGCCAGTCGACAGGTCCTCGGCCACACTCTCCTCCGCCTCTGTCCCACTCGATGTGCCAGACCCGATGTCACGGCTGGCACTGGTGCTCGGTCCCTCCGCCTGGTCTGTGTCCATGTCTCCCTCTGTGTCCCCCGACGATGCTGTGGGCAGGGTGGAGAGACAGAAATTAATCAGACACCTGTACACATCTGTCACATGAGTCCAATCTACATAGGTAACATTGCATAGCCTGAAAAGGAAGATCCCTAACATCTACTGAACAAGGTACCGATGTAGGGCATGAAACACACAGTTGGTTGAGCCACCATGCCACTGAAATACCATGGAGAGCATGAGACAATAGCTAAACACAGGAAACGGAGTCTGACATAGCACCCAGGCCCTGGGAACAATCCAGCACTGCATCTGCACCACACAGCGTTGGCGAAAATACCGATGACCAGGGACCATATCCATGAACTTGAGACACATGCTGCATAGGTAATGCTGAAAACATGCCCAACATGACTCGGTCACTGCACATTGCGTGTGTGTCCAGACACATCACACACTGCCCAGACCCAGCAAGTAGAAATCAGGATTTGACACATAGGCATTGCCCGCCCCAACAAGACCCTACACGAGGCAAATTGTTGAGACACAGGTGGCACCAACATCTCATAGTCTGGGTGATACACACAGGGGCAGGCAAAAAGCAAGATTGGACGCCAAACAGCCAAGGTGCGCCTGTACAAATAATGAGGTACCAGTGCCCATCCTCAGATGAGTATAACAAGACACACAGGCACTGGCAACTGTGAGTATGAAGAAGGACAATCAGGTCAGGCTGCACAGTGGACACCTGTACAAAATAGCACGTCTAGATACATGGTGACAGGGGACAATGGCACAGAGCACAACCTACGCTGTAGACACTGAGATTGGCCACGTTTATGATGACACATACACCACTGAGGAAAAGGTGCCCCAGGGGACAGTAGTGGGCACGCAACTACATGCTACTGAATGGTAATGACTGCAACACACGTCACCATCCCTGCACTATGTGTATCGCACACTCATGCACATCATGTCACAGGCCACTACATAGGACATGCGCGCTGTAAGGCATGACACATGAGAGACCAACTCCCATGTCTGGAGTCAGCATCAGTGCCAACTGACATGGAACCCACATGCAGTGAACTTGACAGGGCACAGGCAAGGTCCCACAACCTGTTACACACCACCCCCACACATGATGCTACAGTCATTGTTCTCGTGGACAAAGCGCCAGCCTACATTACCTTGTGAAGGAGTGACTACACACAGACCAGGGAACACATTGCAAGGAGGGGAAGGGTGGCAGGGGCACAGCGCTATACTGGGGCAAACAGGATCTGCACAGCACCTTTAAACCCTGCCAGTGAATTCATGCTACTGTGCCCTTACAAATGCCGGTGACACACAACAAACACACATGTACCTACCCCCTTCCGGCTGCTGCATCGCCTGTAAGCGCCTTTCCAGGTCTGGAAAGACCACCGGCAGCACACGCCTGTGGAGGTGGCTCAGACGGCGGCGGCCGCGGTTCTTGTGGCTCTCAGGTGAGTCCCCCAGCAGGAGCCGTGCAATCCTCCGCGTCCAGCACCGGATATCCTGCCAGCGTTTCCTCACCTGGGGCAGGCTCCGCCTCCGACCATCCACACCCCTCACGGCACTGACGGCGGTCAGCCAGATCTGCTCCTTGGCAGTGGCGCCTACCTGTGAGGAGGAACAAGTGACACCACATCAATACACCAGCCACATGTCACAGAGAGACATATGGGTACAAATTAGCTGGTTACAACAAGGCATGTCATGCAGCCAACGCATTGCACCTTTGTCATAGGGACATCATCCCCTGGTGAGGGAAAAAGCAGTACGTGCCACAGTGGGTACACAGGTGGAATGATGTCAATGTCACAATCAATGATCAAGGCTCACACTGTGCATCACACCCACCCCTCCTGTCTCAGGGCACTGCTGTGAGTGATAGGCCCCCACCCCTCCTGTCTCAGGGCACTGCTGTGAGTGATAGGCCCCCACCCCTCCTGTCTCAGGGCACTGCTGCGAGTGATAGGCCCCCACCCCTCCTGTCTCAGGGCACTGCTGTGAGTGATAGGCCCCCACCCCTCCTGTCTCAGGGCACTGCTGGGAGGACTCTGCACACACCCCTCCTGGCTCAGGGCACTGCTGGGAGTGATAGGCCCCCACCCCTCCTGTCTCAGGGCACTGCTGTGAGTGATAGGCCCCCACCCCTCCTGTCTCAGGGCACTGCTGGGAGACATCAGGCACCCCCCCCCGGGACCCCCCGACAGTACATGGCATGTGTGTTACACCTGGACACAATGGCAGAAGTCACAGTCACAACATAGGGACAGTCTGTGGCAGTGGCCTATGCACTCACCTGATACCCTGGTCGCCCATACAGCATGGAGTACTGTGGGAGGATCACATCCAGCAGAGCCATGTTCTCCTCCAGGGTGAATGGCTGTGTCCTCTCCACAGCCCTTGACATGGTTCCAGGGAATCAGTAGCAGCAGCTGGGTCGACGAATGCAAAGATGTGCAGGCAAGTGCTCCCTCATGGGACCTGGCTGCCTTATATGTGCCCTTCTGCCCAGTCTCATGCACAGGAGTACAGAGTGATTGGTCACTCACATTTGCATCCTATGTTTCCACCAATCCCTTCAAACCTAGCAGTCTGTGGGTTCTCTATCGGTTTCATTCTCCTGCATGATGTCAGCCCCACAAACACATTGCAACAAAGTAGAAGAATTCCAACTGACTTCTGCTGTGCACCTTCCAGAACAATTTCGAAATTTGAACTTGGTCTCCATGACAACCAGCATGCATGTAGGCCTTAATACTTGTCCCCTATGTAATTTGGAGCATCACACACAGGTACGGTGCGTTTCGGGGCCCTAGGGCACCCCAAATGCATGGCAACGTCCCGTACATGCATGCCTACGTTGACTATCACTATGGGTCTGCACGCGTATGCGTACTCGTAGTGGTACGGGCCGTACACTCGCATGTACGCTCACTATCACTATGGGTCTGCACACGTATGCGTACCCGTAGTGGTACGGACCGTACACACGCATGTACGCTCACTATCACTATGGGTCTGCACGTGTATGCGTACCCGTAGTGGTACGGACCGTACACACGCATGTACGCTCACTATCACTATGGGTCTGCACGCGTATGCGTACCCGTAGTGGTACGGACCGTACACACGCATGTACGCTCACTATCACTATGGGTCTGCACGCGTATGCGTACCCGTAGTGGTACGGACCGTACACACGCATGTACGCTCACTATCACTATGGGTCTGCACGCGTATGCGTACCCGTAGTGGTACGGACCGTACACACGCATGTACGCCCACTATCACTATGGGTCTGCACGCGTATGCGTACCCGTAGTGGTACGGACCGTACACACGCATGTACGCTCACTATCACTATGGGTCTGCACGCGTATGCGTACCCGTAGTGGTACGGACCGTACACACGCATCTACGCTCACTATCACTATGGGTCTGCACGCGTATGCGTACTCGTAGTGATAGTGAGCGTACATGCGTGTGTACGGCCCGTACCACTACGGGTACGCATACGCGTGCAGACCCATAGTGATAGTGAGCGTACATGCGTGTGTACGGTCCGTACCACTACGGGTACGCATACGCGTGCAGACCCATAGTGATAGTGAGCGTACATGCGTGTGTACGGTCCGTACCACTACGGGTACGCATACGCGTGCAGACCCATAGTGATAGTGAGTGTACATGCGTGTGTACGGTCCGTACCACTACGGGTACGCATACGCGTGCAGACCCATAGTGATAGTGAGCGTACATGCGTGTGTACGGCCCTATCACTATGGGTCTGCACGCGTATGCGTACTCGTAGTGCTACGGGCCGTACAAATGCCTGTACGCTCGCCATCACGATGGGTACACATACGGCAGCACTCCCACAGTGATTTGGGAACATACACAGGCCCTCTCAGCAGCAGTACGGCGGTTTTTACACATCATTGTGGTGATAGGCGACACACAGGTAGGAATAGGGCGGACATACTTGTCCATGGATGGACATACTTGTCCAGGAATGGACATCAAGGCATCGTCTGTGCATTACTACATGTGTGGGGCACAGGTGTCACAGGCTGTGATGTGGAACATGCCTCCTGAGTGGAGAAGGCACCAGATGTATGATGAGATGTGTACAGGTGTACTGTGTGAGGGTGCAATGTGTGCCAGGCATGCACTTGACTCCTTTGACATGTGTGCATGTGGGACTGCGCACTTGGGGTGAGCGTCACTGGCATGGCACGGACACCAACACACGGAAGTGTCCCATGATGCCCGGTACAGGGGTCATGACACATGACTTGTCACTACCCACAGTGCACAATGTGACTATGTCATATATGTGTCCGGAATTTACATCAGGTTGATGTTGTAGCACCCTCAAAAGCTGCAGCCGTTGCAGCAACCAACATGTGGCTGCGTGTAGATTGTCATTGCACACAGTTCCGCACACCATGCCACATGTGTTATCGGATGTGAGTTGCACATGTATGCATGGGACACGGAGTAGCGTGACAAGGCCATGTCAGCATCCTCACAAGGAATGTGTGGTGAGTCATGACATGTGCACCTTCATGGCAAGGTGTGTGGGCTGGACTAGTGTAATGTCATGTGACCTGTGGCTCCAGTGTTACGCTACCAGTCTCTGCAATCGGCATCCCACTACTGCTGATGTGTGGGTGTATGTCACTCCTGTCTTGTGTCGGGCTGTTCCCTTGCACTGGGACACAGCTATTTCCATGGCGTGGCATGGGGAGGTTCTCAATCACCATGTGTAGCTGGGTCTTGGAAGGAGTGTCACCTTGCATCCATACGTGTCCTGGGCATGTAGCACATACCTGACTCCCTATGTAGCATGTGTGTATTGCCAGATTTACATGTGCTCATTAGACATGAGTTGTTCTCGTAGTGCACTCACTCTTCCTTGTCACTTCCAAATTACTGCAGAGCGCCGCCTCTTGCCCGAAGAATTCCAGACTTGGCTGCCATGCAGGAGAATGACAGGATCCGGCTCTACCGCTTCACCCAACCGTTGATTCTGGAGCTGACGGCGAGACTGGCACCACACCTGCAACCGCAGCACAGGTATCCTACGGCACTGACACCCCAGCTGAAGGTAATGGCTGCCCTACATTTTCTTGCCACGGGTACCTTCCAAAATACCATAGCTCATGTTGGTGGCATGTCCCAGAGCATGTTCAGCGGTGTGCTGCATGATTTCTTGGAGGCCATGTTGATTCACCTGGATGACTTCATCAAGTTCCCAACCCCTGAACAGATGACTGAGGTCAAGCGTGGATTCTATGCCCTGGGAGGCATGCCCCATGTCATTGGGTCCATAGATGGGACACATGTAGGTTTGGTACCACCACACGCACGGGAGGTGGCGTACCGCAATCGGAAGCACTACCACTCCATCAATGCCCTTGTGGTGTGTCTGTCCAATATGGTGATTTCACATGTCTGTGCTCGTTTCCCAGGATCAGCACACGATGCCTACATCATGAGGCGTAGCGGGATGCCTGATATGATGATGCAGCTGCGCAACGAACGGGCATGTGTTGTTGGTGGGTACAGTCTGTCTGTCCTGTATTCTGTATAGCCGACCAGCACGACCGCTTCACCAGTTCTAACGATGTCCATGTGCTTCCCATGTAGGGGACGCTGGCTATCCCAACATGCCTTGGCTGCTGACACCTCTCCGCAACCCCATCACGCCGGCCCAGCTCCGCTATAACACCGCCCATGGCCGGACAAGGCGAGTGATAGAGAGGACGTTTGGCATGCTGAAGAGCCGATTCCGGTGCCTCCACAAGACCGGCGGTGCACTCCCTTATGCCCCGGCGAAGGTCTGCAAGATCTTCATGGTCTGCTGCATGCTGCACAACATGGCAGTTGAAAGAGCTGTGCCACTCATCCTGAATCAACATGACGAGGACCATCCACCCGTGGAGGACGAAGGGCTTGGCAATGGGGCTAGTGATGTGGAGGATGTGGAGCCGCAAGAGGACATCCGGACTCGGCTCATACGCGACTTCTTTGCTTAGTGGTGAGTACCAGTGTCTGAGTGTGCACGCATTGGTCCCCGTGTGGCATGCGTTGTGATGTGTGTCTCCACCTGCATGTATGGCACGTGGGTCAGAGGTGTGTGTGGGTGTGTCACTGGAGTGATGGTGGCAGTGATGGTAGTATTTCCCCAGTCATAATTGTGACCTAGCATGTTGTCATCCATACATGTGTCGAGTAAATGCACATGCAAGTGGCTGTGCTTTTTGTGGCTGACTTCTTGTGTGTCTCTCTTCCCCAGGTACCTGCGCATGCCGTTTGCTGGTTGCATTGTTGTGGCACTGCTATTCCTCATGGACATGACATCGTGGGCTGACTCAGCGTTACAGGCACGGACACGTTTGGAAGTCTCCATGGGGTAAGGGATGCATCTGGGGTGTATTGGGTGTGGCAGTTGTTCACGATGTGTGCACACTGCCCCGGTCGGGGTTTGGTTCCTCTGCAGACATGTGGCATCCCCATGGGACACGACATGCAGCTGGGTACACCTGAATAGATGGGCTGCCTGGTTGTCAGTCATCAGTGATGGGATAGTGGATTGTGATGATGGCATCAATGTGTGTGACACTGCCCTCGGACACATACGGTTAACATTGTCTTGACATGGCGTGGGACTTCCACATCAGCGGATCTATGGTGTATGTCAGGCTCTCCGTGTGCAGCTGTGGGTATTTAGCTGTTAGCCGACACTTGTGTGCCAGTTCCATGGCTATCAGGCATTTGTGCTGCAGAAGGGGGGTGCCAGTGTTGGACCCACATGTTACTCCACATGATGTGTTCATGTGTACTTCAAGTTGCCTCTGCAATCCCAAAAACATGACTAATAAAGGTGTCCCTATGCCTCCAAGGTGCCTCTTCTCAGTCAATGCTGGTGTGTTGGCACGGTGCATCCTGCATGTCTGGCATGGTATTCCCTGATTGTGGCTATGTGTCAATGTGTCGAGTGGCAAGATGCAAGCTGTGTGTGTGTGCTGAGACTGTGTATTGGGCATGATGTCCATGACTGTGTGGGTATTGTGACATGTGCCATCCCCATGCATCCAACGTTGTCCATGACCCCATTCTCTGCATCCACCGGACTCAAGCTTGCAGGACATGGTTCTGCCACCTGTCTACACATACCTGGGTGCCCCCCAGGACACTGGCCAGGATCCCTGACCTCTGCGCATGACTGTTGCTGTACTCAATGTGTCTGTCAGCACGGTTGTTCGGCCACCCCCTCAGCTGGTTGTGCCCATCACGGGTGTGTATGGTGCTCCATGTCTGTCTTGCCTAATAAACTGTGACCCATGTGTCCTGTGCCAGACTCAGGCCCCAGGGTGTGGATGGTTGAAGTGAACAGATGACTCAGGCATGTTTAGACTGTACAAGACACATGTTAGGTAATAATGCTACCAGCAGGCATCTACTCTTAATAGTGTGATTTATTATTGGGGGGGGGGGACAAAGTGAGGGGCTTTCCGGGATTAGGGAATCCAAAGTTCAGTAGGGGAGTTGGTGTCCTTGCCATTGGGAATCCTCAGAGTCCATGCCACAGTCTTTGTCAACATTGGTCAGCCAGTGACCAGCAGGGCCATGTGGCAGAGAATGTCTCTTGATGCTGTGATGCTGTTGCTCCAGTGGGCCAGGTGCCAGGCCAGGTGTCCTGGGAGATGGTGATGTAGCAGCCACCCTCACGGTCCTTTCCGTGGACGACCCGGCTTCTTGCGGGGAACCTCAGCAGCAGGCCGTGACGACGTCTGGGATGCTCCGTCGGATGTTTCCTCCTCCTCCTCCTGATCCCTCCCTGTGGGTGGTGATGTTCTCCGCATTCTGGCACAGGGAGGGTCGGCCATGGTGTCGGCCATCCGACGGAGTGTAGCGTGAATCCCCTGGAACGCCGTCACTTGCTCAGCCTGTCTGTCCTCCATCCTCCGTTGGTGTACCAGTAGACAGGCTATTAGCTCCGCATGTTGCTGGGCCTGCTGGACCTTGATCCCCTCGAGGACGGACACAACCTGGGCCATGCCCGTGGTGTCCTGCCGGTATGAGTCCAGGATGTTACGGACATGGGAAAATACCGGATCCCCAGCCAACTGGTCAGGCTCGCGCCTCCGCCGTCCTCCACTCCCACCACCCCTGCCCACTTGCGTCTGGCCTGCACTTGTGGGCACATCGGGTCTCCGGGACCCCTGAGGGGTGGCATTGGCGTTGTCGCCTGCCTCCTCCTGGGTGCCCGGGACATCGTGTCCCTCCTGGCGAGCCTGGCTGCATTGTGGTGTTGGGGCAGGGATCCTGGGTGTCTCCTGGGATGTGGCAGGAGTGGGGGTGGTGGTTGGCACGGTTGTACCTGACGCAGGTGCTGCAGGTGGTTGGACACCAGAGGGGCCAGGTCGGTCGGGGTCGTCCGCAGAGTGGTGAGAGTGGTCGCTGCCGGTGGGATCGGTCTCCTGCAGATCCGGGTCCTGTGAGTGTTCCCCCCCAGTGTTGGGGGGTGCAGCACGACGTTGACCTGTGTGTGAGAGAGACAATGTTAATTTTGGTCCATGCAACATCCATGTTTCATCCGTTTCAAAGTTGGCACATTTCCTCTTGGAATTAGAATCTGTCTTGCATTCCACTCACAGTGCACTTGTGCATGGGTGTGTCCCTTGGGCACCAATGTGGCCCCTTTAACTATGTGTGGCACAGTCTTACTTGCTGCGTCAAGTGTGACTGCAGTCAGCAGTGGAGTGTGCAGGTGTGGCGAGCCATGCATTTGCGCCTTCCTTGTGGCACTGTACATGTGCACATGGAGTGGATCCACACACTTATATGATGCAGGTAGCTGTCCTTGTGCTCGTGTACAGGTTGTGACATGGCCCTGCGTTTTGCCATGATGAAGAGGGGGGGTTCTGGCACTGGCCACCCTTGTCTACATGCACGCAGTCCACCTGCTGACGAGCAGACATTCCCACACACCAAAGGACTGATTTGCTCTCCCTGTGTCTCCCTCCTTCTCTGTCCCCCTCTCCCTCCCTCTCTGTCCCTCTCTCCCTCCCTCTCTGTCCCCCTCTCCCTCCCTCTCTGTCCCCCTCTCCCTCCCTCTCTGTCCCCCTCTCCCTCCCTCTGTGTGTCAGCCTCCTCCCTCTGTCCGTCTTCCTGTGTCTCCCTCCCTCTCTGTCCCCCTCTCCCTCCCTCTCTGTCCCCCTCTCCCTCCCTCTGTGTGTCAGCCTCCTCCCTCTGTCCGTCTTCCTGTGTCTCCCTCCCTCTCTGTCCCCCTCTCCCTCCCTCTCTGTCCCCCTCTCCCTCCCTCTGTGTGTCAGCCTCCTCCCTCCCTCCGTGTGTCAGCCTCCTCCCTCTGTCCGTCTCCCTCCCTCTCAGTCCCCCTCTCCCTCCCTCTGTGTCCCCCTCTCCCTCCCTCCGTGTGTCACCCTCTGTCACATTGGCCCAGCTTCCTGGGCACACACTGTTAGCAGATCTTTGAGTGGCCCTTGGCCTGTTGATGTGAGTTTGTTTCTGATCTCCAGGCACCCATTTTGTCTGCTGTGTGTCTGTGCGCTGCTGCTGTGGTGGTGTGTGCTGCCACTCTTTCACAATGTTGGCTGTTCATTAGCTGCTGTCATGTGCAAAACAGTGCCTTCACCCCCATGTGTTGATGCAAGGCGTCCGCCATTTGCTGGCAAGTCATTCCTGTGTTGGGACACACTGTTTGTCTGGCTGTGACCTAGGCCATATGGGCAGAGGGCATTGTTGTCTGCTTTGGAGTCGCACTATGTGATTTTTGGTGCCCAGCCTCCCGCCATCCGGGTTACCGTGTCATGTGTTGTTGTCTTCTGTGGCCTGTGACTTGACATTGTCCAGCTGGGTGCATGGGGCATGGTGGCAGCAGTGGCATGTGCCTGCTCATGGAGTGTGGTTGAGTCATGCGATGGCTTGTGGTGGTTGCGTGCCTGTTAGTAATTTTGGTTGTGGTTGCAGTTCCCCCCATGTGAGGTGCGTTGTTTGTGTACTCACCCGGGTCTCGGAGTCCTTCTACTCCTTCAACTGCCTCCACCGGCAGTATGGCCATCACCCTCTCCTCCCAGGGATGGTACTGTACGGCTCTGCGGGAGGGCCCTCCTCCGGTGGCGTTGGCCTGGTCGTGTTCCTCCTGCCTCTTGGCTCTGACCCTCCTCCGCAGATCGTACCACCTGTTCTGGCAATCCTGCTTGGTCCTCCTGGTGTCCGCAACGGCATTCACAGCATCGACGATGGTCTGCCACATGGCTGTTTTGGCTGCCTGGCTGGTGCTACTGACCAATGTTCCAAAGATCTGTGGCTCGACTCTGAGGATTTGATCAACAAGGACCTCCAACTCTCGGTGACTGAACTTTGGATTCTTGGTAGTGGGCATGGTGAGGGGTGTGGGTGGGGATGGTGTGGGTGTGGGGGGTGTGTGGATGTTGGGGGGGTGTGGATGGTTGTGTGTGTGTGTGAATGTGATGAGAGGGTGTTTGTGAGGGTGGTCGTGTGAAGGTGTGCAAGTGTAAGGTGTGGTGTAGCTTGTAGTCTGGTTCTGTGGTGTCTGGCAGCAGTGAGTCTGTTGCAAAGGCTCATGGTTTGTGTGTGTGGGCCCTTTTTATTGGTCCATGGGTGGGTGTGGCAGTGTTTGAAGTTTGGGTGGGTGTGTTATAAGGAGTGGTGGTGTATTGGGCCTCTGTTTGTTTTTGGCAGTTGCAGGTCAGTGATTGTGTTATTTTAGTGGTTGTTGGCCATGTTTAGTGGCTTTGTGCCTTTCGAATGGTGTATTCTTGTGTTGTTTTGTTTTGTCCTGGTTGTGTACGTGCGTTTTGAGCGTGTGTACGGTGTGTACATGGGCCATTTGGTTGTACGATTATGTCCTTGTGTGTGGCTTTGTACGACTCGTACATGCGGTTGTGATGTTGGGGCATGGGGTGCGCTCCGTACTTAGGAGGTTGTGTTGGGGGTGCGGCAGGAACTACTGGGGTGTACATGGACGGTGGTACGACACGTACAGGGGTGGGGGGGTGTACATTGACGGTGGTACGACACGTACAGGGGTGGGGGGGTGTACATTGATGGTGGTACGACACGTACTGGGGTGGGGGTAGGACTCGAACGTACTGGGGTGTAGGTTCACGGTGGTACGACACGTCCAGGGGTGGGGGTACGACTGGAACGTACTGGGGTGTACATAGACGGTGGTACGACACGTACAGGGGTGGGGGGGTGTACATTGACGGTGGTACGACACGTACTGGGGTGGGGGTAGGACTCGAACGTACTGGGGTGTAGGTACACGGGGGGTATGACACGTACTGGGGTGGGGGTGGGGCTCGAACGTACTGGGGTGTAGGTTCACGGTGGTACGACACGTACTGGGGTGGGGGTACGACTGGAACGTACTGGGGTGTACATAGACGGTGGTACGACACGTAAAGGGGTGGGGGGGTGTACATTGACGGTGGTACGACACGTACAGGGGTGGGGGGGTGTACATTGACGGTGGTACGACACGTACTGGGGTGGGGGTACGACTGGAACGTACTGGGGTGTACATAGACGGTGGTACGACACGTACAGGGGTGGGGGGGTGTACATTGACGGTGGTACGACACGTACAGGGGTGGGGGGGTGTACATTGACGGTGGTACGACACGTACTGGGGTGGGGGTACGACTGGAACGTACTGGGGTGTACATAGACGGTGGTACGACACGTACAGGGGTGGGGGGGTGTACATTGACGGTGGTACGACACGTACAGGGGTGGGGGGGTGTACATTGACGGTGGTATGACACGTACTGGGGTGGGGGTACGACTGGAACGTACTGGGGTGTACATAGACGGTGGTACGACACGTACAGGGGTGGGGGGGTGTACATTGACGGTGGTACGACACGTACAGGGGTGGGGGGTGTACATTGACGGTGGTACGACACGTACTGGGGTGGGGGTAGGACTCGAACGTACTGGGGTGTAGGTACACGGGGGTATGACACGTACTGGGGTGGGGGTGGGGCTCGAACGTACTGGGGTGTAGGTTCACGGTGGTACGACACGTACTGGGGTGGGGGTACGACTGGAACGTACTGGGGTGTACATAGACGGTGGTACGACACGTACAGGGGTGGGGGGGTGTACATTGACGGTGGTACCACACGTACTGGGGTGGGGGTAGGACTCGAACGTACTGGGGTGTAGGTACACGGGGGGTATGACACGTACTGGGGTGGGGGTACGACTGGAACGTACTGGGGTGTAGGTACACAGGGGGTATGACACGTACTGGGGTGGGGGTATGACTGGAACGTACTGGGGTGTAGGTAGACGGGGCTATGACACGTACTGGGGTGGGGGTGTGGCTCGAACGTACTGGGGTGTAGGTACACGGGGGGTACGACACGTACTGGGGTGGGGGTACGACTGGAACGTACTGGGGTGTAGGTACACGGGGGGTATGACACGTACTGGGGTGGGGGTAGGACTGGAACGTACTGGGGTGTAGGTAGACGGGGCTATGACACGTACTGGGGTGGGGGTGTGGCTCGAACGTACTGGGGTGTAGGTACACGGGGGGTACGACACGTACTGGGGTGGGGGTACGACTGGAACGTACTGGGGTGTAGGTAGACGTGGCTATGACACGTACTGGGGTGGGGGTGGGGCTCGAACGTACTGGGGTGTAGGTACACGGGGGGTACGACACGTACTGGGGTGGGGGTATGACTGGAACGTACTGGGGTGTAGGTAGACGGGGCTATGACACGTACTGGGGTGGGGGTACGACTGGAACGTACTGGGGTGTAGGTAGACGGGGCTATGACACGTACTGGGGTGGGGGTACGACTGGAACGTACTGGGGTGTAGGTACACGGGGGTATGACACGTACTGGGGTGGGGGTACGACTGGAACGTACTGGGGTGTACATAGACGGTGGTACGACACGTACAGGGGTGGGGGGTGTACATTGACGGTGGTACGACACGTACTGGGGTGGGGGTACGACTGGAACGTACTGGGGTGTACCTAGACGGGTGGGGGTATACATATACGGGGGGTACGTGTCGGACGTACGGGGGCTGGGGGGAGTGTTGGGCGCGTATGCGGGCACATGTCGCCATGGTTGCTATAGGTGTTCGGTGCGGACGGTGTTTTTTCCATGCGGTTGTACGCTCGGACGCACGGGATGGATCGTGATTCCTCGGTCGGACTTGGATTTTCACGTTTGTAAGGTAAATCGTCCGAGGACGTGTCGGACACATTTTCCGACCCGAGGACATGTGGGGAATGATTCCCAGTGCGGTTCGTATGGACTTTTTACCATGCGAATCGTGATTGCCAGTTCGTACGGCACTTGTATGATTCGTACGGTAAAAAGACCCGATACGAGTCGTACGGGGACATTTTTTACCGGATCGTGATCGGCACCTTGGACTTACGTAGTATCCAAATTTTCACCAAGAGTCCTTTGTCTTTTTATAATCCATTGTAAATAATCCACATTCCTTTTTGAAACTCCATGTCCCGAATTAATCTTTTAAAATGTACACATTACTTTAAAAATTAATGTCTGTGCATCTCTAAAAAAACGCAGGCGAAAAAAAAATCCTGAAAAAGTGTTGATTTTCGGCAAAAAAAGCAACAAAATCCAATGAAGCAATCCATTCTATTTCGAAAATAATTCCAAATCCTTTCCAAAATCCTTTTCCGGAACTCCATCTTGAAAAAATTAAAGTGGTACTTCCAAAATCCAAACTCCATTAAGCAATGGATGTAAACGTACCCGATCTTCTTTCTGAAAAAGAAGACGTTATTTTTTAATCATATTAAAAATACATCAGTTAAAAAGATACCTTTTGAATCACTTTTGTTTATTAAAGTTTTTAATGTATATTTCTATTAACTTTAATAAACAAAACGTGTTACGAAAGAATGAGACCCGATGTGGGCCTGCTACTGCAACCTGTTATGTAATGAATTAGTTGGTTAACACACATTAAAACTACCAAAAACACATTTACTACATCTATCTACCTCCCTCCTCTCTCCTTACAATAAACATTACCACTAATCTATGTATTTTATAAATTTAAATTTGTCTTACTTTGTCGGAGCTCTCCCTTGCATCTGATCCGTGGCACGACGATCCTCGTAATGACGAATGTTATGCTTACGCAGCAACGTCATGTCTTGCTGTAAAAATTAAAAAAGGACATTTTCTCCCATTGACTTCAATAGAAAAGCGTGGAAAAAGTATAAAATATTTTTTTCAAAAATGTTATTGTACATAAAAAAATCTACGTTTATTTTTGGAAAATATTATAAATATTAAAGTATTTTTTCAATATTTTTGTATATTTTATTTTGACTACATAACTTTTATATAAATGTTATTAAAATGAAATTCTTAAAATAATAACTCACATCTCTTCTTTCTTTTTTCAATTTAAAATATATGGTTTTATTATATTCTATTTACATTATATTTAAAATATTTACTCATTCATTACTATACATTTTTATATTCTTAACTCTTAATCATTTTTCAAAAACTATTTTACATTATATTTACTCTTTTCTTCAAACATCTGAATTTCAATTCTAACCCAAGTAGATTTAATTTCCATGAATATTTATATTTTGCTCTAACATTATTACAAACTTCTAATTATATTTTGTTATTTTGTATACTCCAGTATTAATTTAAATACCTGAGTATAAAAAAAATGCCACAACCTTATTTTACATTCTTTAATTTAAATATAATCTTAATCACACTTTTATTATCAATATTCTCACAAACCTTTAAATATAATATTTTTTTTAAAGTTACTCTAGTATTATTTTTAAAACCCTTTTAATATTCATATGGCATAAACATGTAAAAAAAAAAAATTAAATGCTCTAGTATTAATTTTGTTACCTGAGTATTATAAAACAAATTACAAAAACCATGTTATATATAATTTACTATTTACATAAAATTAAACCTCCCTTTTAATAAATATAAACTATGATAAAAATAATATTAATAATAGTACTACTAATTATAATATTTATAAAAACTATTTAAATAATTATAATACCTGAGTATTAATTAAAATAGAGTACCACAACCTAACAAATACTTACCATGCTATACTTACCAATGCATTGTAATGGCACGCGTTGTAATAGCAAGTGTTGTAAAGGTATATGTGTTGTAATGGCATGTGATGTAATAGTGTCTGTGATGTAATGGATGCGTTGTAAAGGCATAGCGTTGTAATGCCTGCGTTGTAATGGTTGTCTCCCACTGAGCTATCTACATAAAATGCAGGCTGTGATCGGCATAGTACACCTTCTTTCTCTGCTACTTTATTGTGAGTCAAGCTGCCACTAGACAAATCTCCGATCTTTCTCCAGCAGGTTCTGAGATGCGCCAAAGTTACGGTGCAAGGACTTAGTGCATATACTTCGAGGGACCCATCTCCCAGAGCTTGAGATGAGAAGTCCAGAGTCAGGGATGTGTCGTGCAGTTGGGGTGATGAGTCAGTACCGAGGAGCTGTGAGGACTCATTCCCAAAGGCTCACACCGATGCAGCAGATTGACTCTTTTTTTCCCAGATGTACCCTGGTTCTCAAATTGGTACTCGCTTACTGGCCCATAAGAATCTACTCCCGGTCCCTGACTTATTCCAAACTGCCCTATACTGTGGCCCTTAGCTGGCAATTTTTCCCCCCACCGGGCGCTTCCGTCTGTACGCTGCGGCCCCTCGCGCGAATTCAAATTAACTACACCCACCCTGCCGCATTTTGGCCCTGCCATACTCACCCCTTAGGTGGATTGCCAATTGCTAACACCTTGCAGGTTTCATAACAGATTCTACTTGCTCACACTCCCGTCCTGATGATGATCTTTAATTAATAAGATCGAAACGCCGTCGACCTCACAGCCAAAACTCCTCCACTGTAATTGATTAGATTGGAGTTTTGAATGCTGTTGTCAATGCGATGTAAATTTAAAATGTCACTGAGCACCTTTGACTTCACACACTTTCACTTTTTATGTGAGCACCAGAACTAGTATCGTAAATAACTGAATGATACTCCATTTATGCTGTCAATAAATGTGATGTCATTCCATAAAACCTTGTGTCCCAGCATACATTGCTTATCGAGTCCCGTTTGGACTCCCTGTGAAAGTGTTACTTCTGATTAAAACTAAGCTCATTAATTAGTAGCCTTGGCTACACAGAGGACCCCAAGGCCTCCCCAAGACCATAGCTCTCTTCAACCGTATATACTACCCCTGGT
This sequence comes from Triturus cristatus, assembly GCF_964204655.1. Taxonomy (NCBI): domain Eukaryota; kingdom Metazoa; phylum Chordata; class Amphibia; order Caudata; family Salamandridae; genus Triturus; species Triturus cristatus. The sequence continues at coordinate 524,276,539 of NC_140584.1, forward strand.
CTTACTACTGGTGTCCCCTTGTTGTTTATACATAGCAATGCGGAGACCGGCATCATTGTTGAGGCTGCTATTGATGAGGGATGCAAGGGCCTGCATTGAGGATGCATTGTGCAGCAGCAGTTCCAATGTGCTGTTGGACTGCAATGCAGGTATTTGTAGTGGTTCCCATTCGTGCAATTCGGCGATGTGTCAGATCTGTTTAGGGTTGTGCTACACAGCATAGGAAAATGCTTTGGTTCTGCTGGATCCACATGGGCTGGCAGAGCTTCTAAGGGTCCAGGACTGGGATTGCACCATTTAGGAAGGTGGACAAACATATGGCAGAGTCCAGTTGCAGGTGCAAGAATGTTTGAATCTTCTATCCCTGTGGCTCAAGTCAGGAGGCAAGCCAACTAGTCCTTGTGGTCACTCTGGGATTCTGGGTTCAAGACATACAGGTCTAGTCCTTCTCACCTAGGCAGGAGGGAAGCAGACAGCTGGTCAGCACAGCAAATCAGGAGTACAGCAGAGTGCAGTCCAACAGAGTGGCTGTCCTTCAGCAGTGCAAGAGTACTTCTTCCTGGTAGCATTTCCACAGGTTCAGAAGTTTACTGAGGAGTTGGTGTCTGAGGTCCAGTATTTATACCCAGTTGCACCTTTGAAGTGGGGGAGAAGCTTCTAGAGGTTTCCCTTTGAGATCCCCAGGCATCCAGCCTTCCCCCTTCTGACTCCAGGCTAGCTACAGGGGGTATTCAGCCCTTTGTGTGGAGGAAGGACACAGCCTAATTAACTGTAAGTGGGGCTGTGTCCAGCTGCTCCCTCCCATACTGCAATTGATTGCCCATCTAGGCACACTGAAAGCCCCTTATTATGTGTGGCTGCCTAGGAGCAATACCGAAAGCTCAGCTGTCAGCTACAACCAGTGATGTGACTTAGGTACAGGCTACAGGCACTAAATGGCTAAGGCAGGAAAATGCCAGTTTTCAAAAAGTGGCATTTTCAAAATTGTAATGTAAAATTCAACTTCACCATAAGTTAAGATTCCAATTCCAAAGACATCAAGTATGAATTGGTTACCAGGTCCCATTTGGAAATTACAGCTTATTAAATGTAATAAGGTAACACCAATGTTAGTCTATGTGATAACAAATGTGGGAGTTTTCGCTACCGGGACATGTAAAACTCGAAAGTACATGTCCTAACTTTAAATAGACTACACCCTGCCCTCTGGGTTGTCCAGGGCCTACTATTGGGATGACTTATGGATATAAAAAGGGAAGGTATAGACCTGGCAAAAGGTTTATTTGGATGTCCAAAATGGCAGTGAAAAATACACAGACAGGCTGCAATGGCAGACTTGAGACATATTTAAAGGGCTGCAGGATGATGAAGGAAGGAAGGAAGGAAGGAAAGGTGGTGGGGGTTGGTCAAGAATGGCAGGTAGGTTTCGTTTTAACTTTTGAGACAGTGAAGAACCAGAACCTTTTGGGTCTGACGGCGCAGGGTACGCCCAAGTCTCGGGAGTTCACCTGCTTAGCTACACAGAGACACAGGACACTCTGTCGGCGTTAGAAGATCAGATTTATTTCGCTGCAGCTAGTACAGTTATCCTAGATGTACACAAAGTAGGTTCTCAGGAGACTGCCACTTCTCTCTGTGGCGCACAGGGTTTTATACTGTATAGAGTTCGTAGACATTGTCCAAAAGCACTCCCAAAACACACAGAAAGAGCCAATAAGAAAAGTTAGAAAACAGGATGGAACCAATGGGAAAAGTTGGAAAACAAAAGTGTCGGATGACTTGAAGAGACCTCTCCTCCAACTATGTTTGACACCCCACCCTCAATCTAATTTATTAACAGACTCATAACTAACTTGCAGGTGGCAAGATACGTTTGTGTGTGTTGGAGGACAGTTGTGAAACGAGAGAATGCTAGCAGGAGACAGTGAAGGCCAGACGATAAGATAAGGTCAGGAAAGAAAAGTGTGAGCCAACAGATAGTTGAGACGGGGCTTAGAAAAGCCAGACAGGGATTAGTGTACTCGGCTAGTTCTAACACCAGCTTTGTAAATAGAGGCAGAAGGCGTATTTTGACACCGGTTTGCACAAAAAGCAGAATAGACTTTGTTCGCTGTGATGGCAACACAAAATGGCGGCGAGCCACAAAATGGCGGGTCGATTCGATCGTGATCGAAAATCGAAGTTCCTCAACAGGGATACATAACAGAGCCATATTATGCATGGCTCCCTCATTACCCTTCTGCCACTGAGGAACAGTTGAAAGTGGGTCAGAGGATTTTGGGGGGGCAATACATAACATAAAATTATAGATGGTGAAAACAGAATTACAGGAATGTTTTTCACCTCAGGGTTCTGAGTGACATCATAGACAACTTGAGCTTCACTCTCGTCTATTCGACGTCACTTATAACCCCTCTGTGAAAAACATCCCTCTAATTCACTGTTACCCAACTATAATAATATATGGTCCCGTTGACAGTTGGTTTTCTATGATCTATTTCAATTAGATAATATTTTGGTACATGACCTGTATGACACAGTAATGGTGTTAGACAATATTCTGGCCAAAAATATGCTGTTACCTCACCATCCCATATTTTACTAAACATTTGAGGAGCTTATCAGTTATGGCAGAATTAGCAGAAACACAGATAGGTGGTCTGTTTATCTAACTATCGCTTGGAAAAATGTAATCTGCTCCTTGCCAGAATGTACTTGGCACCTGCACACTCTTGATTTCCACCTCAAAATACCATTTTCATACATTTGTGATTGCCTCGTTATAGCAGCATCTTGGTTTCATTTCTGGTGACACTTTACTGTCTATCTCTCTTGAGCATATAACAAAACAGAAGGATCCACCTGTAAGAAGGGTTCTATTGATTGAGTTTCTCACTATGTCAAAAAAAGTCTGTTTCCTACTTTGGTTGGACGCACACAGTGTTTGCTTAAATACCCCTCACACACAAAAAGGGCCCTAGGTGTCATGCTTCATCATAGGGGTCTTCCCGCCCCGCTGTGGGACGGGGCGTGCTACGACCTGCGACTACGCGGGAGCACTGACCTTTCAGTACTATGTGTGGTGTAGCGGTAGTGAGAGGAAGGGTAAAGAGTGAATGCAAAGGTGATTTAAAAAGGAGCTAGCCCCATGGACTAGAAAAACTTCAATACGTCACTGAGGCTGTTATTATTAAAAACTGCATGTAATGTGCGGATACTCCTAATTAAGTCAACATGTTTCGAAGCATCGGGGTTTCTTCATCAGGACTGAAACTGATCCCTTCAGTACTCACTATGTTGCTATCAATAAACTGAAGTAAGATATATATACAGGAAAGTAAAAAAATGCAAATTATCATGCACTTTATACAATATCACTTGGTATTGTAAATGTAAATCTGAAAAGAGAAAGCACAATTCATTATACAATTGCGCCTCCTAATGCGCAAACACGTGTTACCTGTACGAAAAATGTGCCACAAAGTGACTGTAGTATCATTAGCCATAGTCGTGTATTTAACCATTATTGCTGTGACCTGTGGAAAGAATGACGAACTGGACATACACACATAAAAGAGAAAGCACACACTCTATACTGGCGTCTTAAAAAATGAAGAGGAGAGTTGTTAAGTATGTAGAATAAACACAATGGGCCTGATTCACAGAACTAACTTAAGACAAAATCCTAAACTTACTACCATTTTGGTATTCACAGAAGGCACTTACTCATGTTGGTATTCACAGAAGGCACTTACTCATTTCGGTATTCACAGAAGTTAGGAGTCCTAACTTTAGGACTCCTAAATGCCTTCTGTGAATACCGAAAGTCTCAAAGTTAGGATTTTTCTCAGTTTAGGAGTAGTAAAGTTAGGACTCCTAACTTTAGGAATCCTAAATGCCTTCTGTGAATACCGAAAGTCTTAAAATTATGATTTTTCTCAGTTTAGAAGTAGTAAAGTTAGGACTCCTAACTTTAGGATTCCTAAATGCCTTCTGTGAATACCGAAAGTCTTAAAGTTAGGATGGTTCTCAGTTTTGGAGTAGTAAAGTTAGGACTCCTAACTTTAGGACTCCTAAACTGAGAAAAATCCTAACTTTAAGACTTTCGGTATTCACAGAAGGCAATCAGGAGTCCTAAAGTTAGGACTCCTAACTTCTGTGAATACTGAAATGAGTAAGTGCCTTCAGTGAATGCCAAAATGAGTAAGTGCCTTCTGTGAATACCAAAATGGTAGTAAGTTTAGGATTTTGTCTTAAGTTAGTTCTGTGAATCGGGCCCAATGAGTGAATACATACTGGGATATGTAGGAGACAATACTCCATGAGCCTCTAGAACAGGTGGAAAGGGTGTTGCCACTGCATTCTGTTAGATGGAAACCAAAGGGGGGGAGAGAAGAAAAAAAGGAAAAGTCGCTTTCCATTACTGGCGGCTACTGAGCGGTAAGAGGATCCAAAAGAAAGCGTATACCACTGGTTCCTCTGAAGCGGCTATGCTGTACTTACGGAGAGGTCAACACTGCCTCGCTTAAGGTAACGCCATCCCGCGGCTCCGTTGTGTAATGAGTCCGCGGGGAGGGCTCCATTTATGTTGCCGGCAATTGGCAGTCAATTGGAGAACAATTGCACCTGTGTCAATGCTGGTTGTCACCCGAAGGGTTTGCCTGATCACATACAGTGGCAGGGAGGTGCCGAGTTGTAGACCAGTAACCTGCTGAAAAGGGTGTCAAACAGAAAGTGAATAATGGTTACTCCCTGTTAACGATGTACCCGTTAGGAGGAAATCAAGCACATATTGCTGTGTTACTAAAAAGGATCACACAAATATGAGGCCAAATCAAACAATTAAAGGTTAAAAAATATATATTGAACAATGACAGTCTTTTATTCTTGTTTGACCCCTGCAGTGCGGGGAGGTGTGCTGAGATTTTAATGCGGCCTGTCCCCATTATAATGGTGGAAATGGTCTGGGTGTAACTAAAAATAAAAATAACTATATAGAAAAAGTAGAGGTTGGCTTATAGCACAAGGGTGCTGATAGTGACCTGCAATACAGTGGCAATGTTACAACGCCACTTTGTTTTTTGGTACGGGGTATTAGAATGAGATGTTCAAGAGGCATATCCCCGACCTAACAGTGGAATAGGTCAATGGGGAAACAAGGTTAGGTAAGGTCATGGAGTGGCCTAGACTCACATGGACCAAGGAGCACAGTGCCATAAAGGCACTGTTGTCTTAAGACAGGGCCTCAAAGGTGTTTACTTGATGATTTAAGACAGTTGTGCCCAGGGTATGTCGTTGTTAAAACCTGTTAAGTGGGTGCCCAGTTCATATTTGACATTTCGAATGGGAGGAAGGAGTGTTTGACCCGCTTTAATGAATGTGGTAATCTTTATGTGGCCACACATAGGGCACTGCTGGCTGAAGTTTTCGGCCTTGGGTGGGATGGTTCCCTGAAGAAAGGTGGGACATGCTACATCAGTGAATGAGAGGAGTTAGAGGGCACTTTGGAAAATTCTTTCTGTTAGTTTCATTGCATTCTGCCACTAAAGTAGTGCATCTGATGTAATATCGATGATGGGGAGGATAGCTGTGGTTTTCCATGGTAGGATGTAGGAATGTCTTACTTTCCATTACTTTCCAGTATAACTGGTTCAAAAAGTTACAGCTGCCAATTCAATGGTTTGTATATAACAGATTTTGTATTAATGTATTTAAATCAGTGTTTTCCAAACTGTGGTCCGGGGACCCCCAGGGGTCCCTGACACTTTCCCAGGGGGTCCGCGGGCAGCAGTTTAAAAAGCACTGCACTTGTATAATTAGCAGTTTTCCAGCAACAATAAAAGTGCCAAGATAACACCAGTGATTAATGTACCTGCTGGAGAGAGTTTTGTCCTGTGGCACCTTTGAGTTATCTAATGTAGCACAGAGGGTTAATTTGCCTATTGCAAAGAACGTGTACTGTGCACTTTAAATAACAGTATTTTATGTGCATAGGCGAGTGGGTTACTGCTTTTGTCACAAAGATTATTTTGTTACTGTGCAGTACATAAGTGACAACCGTAATCTAGCACAGTGACCTATAAATTGTCATCAAAGAGCTGCTTGCAAACTGCATGGTACAAGTTAGTAACTTATGTTTTTTCCCTGTCTTTCATTATCCCGATGCTGCTAAAAAGGTTTATTAGGGTGGAAATAAATTTTTATTGTTAAAGTCAATGCTAACCACTGTCTTATGTTCTGAATCCCGAGTTTTTTGTGCTTCTCCAGACCAAGCACTCTTTAAAAATGCCTACCAGTATAAATGACATGTGAATCCTACACCTTGTAGTCCCCTTTGCCTTACACTTATGATTAATTGTCGCTATATGTGTGTGATATAAAGTGATAAACGTGTTGTAGACTGCACCATTGTTTCCTAAATTTCTTTGGGGGGAGAGCCTCCCAAAGCCCCCTTTGTAGTGGTCAGGCACACTCAATGCACTTGGTGTGCACCGTATGGGGACTGGTCTGAAAACATTTGCCAGGGCTGCTTTGGGTTTCCAGTCTGGCCCTGGCAGGAGTAGGAGCCTCGTACTGCGAAATAAGACCAACCATTTAAAAGTTAGTCACAGAGATGCAACACCAACCTTCCCATTAAAATTGTGTTTTTTGCAAATTCTTTCAATATAAAATACTAAGGGGGATATTTACAAAAGTAGTGGTGGAGCGTGTCGTTAGCCCTACATTTTGCCCTGTGCTGGTGCTACACTTAGCAGTGTAGCGCCAACGCAGGCACCCTTGCAACACAGTGCAAGGGTGTCTGTGTGCAGGGGAAGATTGTTTATGTGAAGGAAGGTCCCCCCCTTCCTGCATATAAACAATCTTGAAATGGGGTTTTGTCACTTGTGTGTGTGCTGCTTAATACAGCACACATGCAAGTTACAAAATGCCATTTTTTTAATGATTGTTTATGTGCAGGAAGGGTCACCTTCCTGAACATAAGCAATCCAAGGCGTTTTGCTTTTTCCATGTGTGCTGCACAAGGCAGCACACATGGAAAAAGCAAAAATGAGGAGAAATAAAGCATTCCTCCTCGTTTCGCCAAGTTAAGACCTGGTTTTCCCTGGTGTTAATTTTGGCGCTGCCTCCTATTTACGCTGCCCCTGTGAATAGGGGGCAGCATCAAAATCAATGGGTTTTGCGGTGGAATGCCCACTGCAAATCCCACTACCCACCCCTTTCACGCTAAGCATTGCGCGAAAGGTGGCCTTATTTACAAGGCAGCATTAAGCCATATTAAGTGGCTTACTGCTGCCTTATAAATAAGGCGAAGCCCCTATCGACACGCGAACGTTACAAAAAGTGATGTTTCCATGGTGGTAGGGGTTTGTAAATATGCGCCTAAATTCCTTAGTATTTCGAGTATTTGTTTTGTGTGCACACGTGTTTATTTGTTTCGAATTACTGTTTTAACGTTTGAAATTTAAATCATACAAATTGCTTGGGGGTCCCCGAGTTCCAGTGGTGACTCAGTGGGGTCCTTAGGAGTCAAAAGTTTGGGAACCACTGTATTTAAATCATTCCTAGGCATAATTAATTTTGGTCCAGGGGACTCACCTACAGCCAGAGAATTGGGATGGAGATTAGATCCTCTGTTAATTCAGTGTTTAGAGGAGGTAGGACCAGAGGTACGAAGGTTTCGATATTCTTAATGTTTTTATACTGACCTTTCATCAATTTGCAAATTAGTATGATTCATATTCACAATATAGCAATTTTCTAATAACAATTCGGTAAATTGTGAATCAGTATTTAGAAATCACAAATTGTGAATGTCACATTCAGGAGCAGCTTCACGACATCACAAGGTTAATGTACTTTCACCCATGCTCTCTAGTGTTCTCTGAATCATAGAGGAAGGCCGGCTGTGTGAGTTGAGTATTGTGCTTACATATTTCATGCACTGCAAGTAGTTGGATATTTACTATTCCCACTCTTAGGGTCTATTAGTATGGCGAGCAGAGGTACCACCTCGGTGCAGGCAGTGGCGGAAAATGCTTTTCTCCGCACGCCAGCAGCAGTCCTCACGCCCGCCATATTAGTATGGCCAAACATAGCCCATTTCCCGGGGGTGGGAGCCAATGGAGACTCACCGCAGTGCGGAATAGCGTCCCCTCTGCTGTACAAATTAGGATGCCCCAAACATCCAGTCGCACCGCAGTGGAGAAACCACCCAACCAGAGACAGCGGAAGCACCACAGCTGAGCGCGAAACCAGAGTCCCGGTCCTTCCACCTGGTCCCGACCGCAATGGATCCAGCTCTACACGTCTTCCCGGTGCTGTACCTGATACATTACCAGCAACTCGTGGACCATTGCGGACGCCGCCGCAGGTACGCAATAAGACAATCCCACACACAACCACAACACACAACTCATAGGCTGATATAGGGTTTCTGTCCACACCAGACACCCTGGTGGGGAAAGTAACACATCCACAAGTGTACCCACACATGTCTACCTGTCAGTAAATCACCCCTCCGCATCCAGGTCATCCATCTACTGCGATCATGAAGTAATGTCCCGGTCACTTCACCGCAGTGGTGAAGACACGTGAAAACATGCGCACAATGCAGAAGGCAGGGCCAGCGCCGGTCATGGGCAGTGCACAAAAACCACAGGACCACACCTCCACCCTCCACACACTAGGCCCCCCCAACATGAAGGGACATGCCATGTGCCCCTCCTGTGCTCCCCCATGCACAAACACCAGCCAGGTGAACCCACACCCTTCACCACACACAAAACAACTAGGGAGACAGCCACAGCAGATGTGGCTGCAGAGGAACACACAGCACAGAAGCACAGGGCCAGGGCAACCCACATACCACAACAACACCACACTCATGGCAAGAAAACTGAGTCCAAGCACAACATGAACATTCACACAGGTAATGAACAATCACTCTTTTGGACACCAAGCCTGCCAAGTCACACAGACATACTCCACACTGACACACAGCCATATACACAGACCACATGCCAGCAGCAATGGAGTACAACATATAGGAGAGCAAAAGTGAGGTGCACACAAATGGAAGGCCAAGGAGAAAACCACCAAGCATGTGTACATCACATGCAAGACAAGGAACATATGACAACACCCTCAGCCCATCAAATCACACATGACTGGCACAGTGAGGGAAGTCAAACCACAGTCACCTCAGTGCAACAACTCAGGGAGACAGCAAGGCAACCCATGTATAGGCACAGGAATGAAAGGAAGGGTATGAAGTCAAACAGTGAACAGCCACACATCTGTATCCAACTACTTGTCAGGAGTATGTCAGCATCACTACACACAGGGCCCATTGCAACACTCCATGACTGTCAAACACAAGTAGAAATCTTCACACATACCCCCATCACACCTGCAGCACACAACACCAGTGTCAAACACACAGAAGGATGCCAATAATGTCCAGTCAATACACTGACAAACAATCACACTCCCTGAGGGGTATCCACAAACATAACACACACACAGGGATGCCTGAACCAATGATTGCACAAAAACAACAGCCAAACACATAACTCAACAAAAACACACACGGAACCACAACAAGACCAGACATGACCTGTGCAGCAAAACTGTGGAAAGGCAAAGGGAGCACAGACAGAACAGGAGTGCACAACCTCATCAGTCAGGAACGATGCACAGACAACATACCACAACACAGACAAGAAGTGTGCCACCACAAAACAATCATGAACACACACTGGGAGAAATGGGCCTACAATGACACACAGACAGACAAACCACACCACCCATCAAGTCAATATGGTGTTACAGTGTACCACATGCCTGCACATGCACAAGAATGACAAGAGACAGCTCAAATATGAGAGGAGAAAACACCAAAGGTGCACCTAACACAAGCACAGGAACTAGAATAGACCGAAGTTCATGTTACAGACACACAAGTAAGGCACACCACACTGGCAACACACATCTGAATGAAAAACACCACACCAACAAAACACACACACTGACATGCAAATAGAACACCACGCACCGAGCATCTGTCAGCTGCAAGAGACAACACAGCCCAAACACTGCTCACAGCCACATCAAACACACAACAGATGCACATGCCAATACATCACATTGCAAACACAGCAGGACATCAGGGGATGCACACCAGGCAAGGACAAGGCAACATACACTCACAGCACTGCATGCACAGCAAGCAGTGTGTGCACACCAAACATACCTGTTCCACACATATATGAGTGACACACCATGAACACCCACTACAACAATCAAACCAGCACACAGACAACATCAAACTCAGGAAGTGAAGCAGTACCTCAGCAAACACACATAAAGCTAGCCCAACACCCACAGATGCACACGTGTGGGACCCCAAAGTGGACGCAACATGACCTAATGACTGTGCAGCACAAACAGTTGAACTGCATATGAGAAACCATAGCTGCTAAACAGTACAAGAAAATCACATTTAACCAATTGGGCAAATGTCCTGAGTGGCACATTGCTCCTGTGCACAGATCTGCCCCACAAAGCACAATGTTACAAATTAAGTGATGGGGAGGCACACACACAGGCAACCCAAGGGGACAGCTGACATGAAAGTGAAGTGTTGTGTACGTTAGTAGTCGACATGGCAGGAGTGTACCATACACAAATAGATGGAGTGCAGACTCATAATGGCTAGGCATCTGAAGCACAGATAGGGGATGGTATGACACCACATACCACATACCACATGCCATACTAGAGGCAATAAAGCCCCATGTGACAGCAATGCATGAGAAAACACACCCACAATGTCAGTGTGGCTGATCAGGTCTGCACAGTCACCACAAACAGTATCAAGACACATGGCTGATCAACAAAACACAACACTGACTTACCAGTCACACACTCTGCATACTCACAATTGCCAAAAATAAGTAGGAGTCAGCACGAACTGCAAGGACACACCAACACACTGCACAGCGCACAACATACAACACACACATGTACACACAATCACAATCACATGGCTGAAAAATCACACAAACAGGCACTCTACTCCTGGGTGACACATGTGTGTAGCTGACATTGCAGGGGCACACACACATCAACACTCCCGACAAAGTCACCTCCTTCACACTGCACACTTCTTGACCACCCAAGTGCACACATTGAAAGTAACCCATGTGACTAGGATGACTGCCCATCACAAGATGACTATACACCTACACTGCTGGGCACACATAAATTAAGATCACACATACATGATGACCCTAGCCAGCCTGCCTGCAATCCTGTGGATAGAATCCCACTCTGTGCTGGCAGTGCCTCCAAACCTGACGTGTACAATATAGATAACATGAACAAAGAATGATAATGATAACGGTATTTCATCGAAAACCACCATCATTGCACCCACAAGCATCAGAGTCAGGAGGAACTGAAGTACCTGTCACCCCTGTAAAAACTAGAAAAAGTGAGACAAGACATTGGCAATGTTGAAGTGGCATACAAAGGATGTGTCACAGTAAAACATACCCACACAGGAAACACTTTAATCAGATAAGGACACTGACAAAACAGACAACATGAGCAACTGTCTTTATTCATATATTGAACAGATGGGCACCAATATCAGACAAGAACAAGGACAGTGGCAGCACAAAGTACAGAGTAGTTACAAGAGAAGCTGCACAGGCAAATAGCAAACAGCAGTGAACAACAAGGCCAGTGACCAGCACACAGTGCAGAATAGTTACATGAGAAGCTGCACAGGTAAGTGGCAAACAGCAGTGAACAACAAGGCCAGTGGCCAGCACAAAGTGCAGAGTAGTTACATGAGAAGCTGCACAGGCAAGTGGCAAACAGCAATGAACAACAAGGCCAGTGGCCAGCACAAAGTGCAGAGTAAGTCCATGAGAAGCTGCACAGGGAAGGGGCAAACAGCAGTGAACAACAAGGTCAGAGGCCAGCACAAAGTGCAGAGTAAGTCCATGAGAAGCTGCGCAGGCAAGGTGCAAACAGCAGTGAACAAGGCCAGTGGCCAGCACAAAGTGCAGAGTAAGTCCATGAGAAGCTGCACAGGGAATGTGTGCGACTGTACCCTGCCATGGTCAGCAACACAGTCAGGGGGGCAACAATGGGCAGTACAGGCACCGCTGTGGGCGAGACAGGTGTGTGAGGGTGACTACCACTCAGACTTGGCTGTCAGTAGGCCTGGGAGCTGGCTGTGTGTCTGGGAAATTTGGAGGACTTGACCGGGGAGAGAGAGGCCCAGCTGAGGTAGAGGCATCAGTGGCTTGGGAAGCCGGAGGGCTGCTTGGACCAGGTGGTGTAGTGGCACGTGGAGGTGGAGTCATGCTGCCGTGAGACACAGTGTGGGTGGAAGATTTCGGAGGGGTGCCCTTCCACTTCTTGGGGAGTCGAAATTGCTTCCCTGTCTTGGGATTAATGGCAAGTGGTGTTGACACAACAGGCACACTCACCACCAAAGCTGCATCAGGTGCAGACGGTGGCCCACCCTCTGGGGACATGCTGGATCTAGCTGTTCGCTTGGCCGGACCTTGCCTTTGCCCCTCCATTCCCTGTTTACCAGGTTTATCTGTGTCACTGTGCTCGTGTCCATCTGTTGTGCTTGATGCCTCACCACTGGTGTCTGACCCTGTCCTTCTGTGCCCACGGGAGATACTGCATGAGAGAGAGAGAGATGTAGGGTACGTTTATTGGCATCAACAGAAAAACCATATTCAAGCAAAGCATCACTGAAGAAGATGAAATCTACTGTAGAAATCAAAACCTAATCTGGGGCTTCACTCATACACCTGGTCCTTTTAAACCAACACAGAAGAGATTGGCACAGAAGCTGTAATATAAAAGACATCTTTTTATTTAACCTCTAAAGAGGGAAAGATGCATCATACAGAATTCTCAAATCACTGTAGGAGACATTTCTAAGGAGTACAGAGAACAGGGGCATTATATACCCACACAGGGGCTGAAAAAAGGCGGTACAAGTACACATGAGAAGTTATGCACATAGATGGTCATACAGAAACTGCACAGTCAACAAGTAGGAGGAGTAATAAGTTGCTGACATCAGTTAGAACAGCCTGACAGTTCTATACTAGGAACAGGTGCACTCTACTAGCTAAGCACATCTGAGCATGTGCAAGACTCTGGGAGAGGGAAACAGCAAATGTCCAGCACATAGCTAACTAAAATGGCTTTCAGCTCATGCTAAGAGATTAATGCAATCTTCAACACTACATGTTGCACACCATCCTGTGCAATAACATTGTGCAACCCCAATTTTTAACTCGAACATTGCAGGTCAACAAGCAAACCAGGCATAAGTGAGCCATGTGATGACCATACTGCACAATATCCTGCCGGTGGTTCAGTTCAACCAGACACACAAATAGCTCTGAGCACACCTAGGGCCCTGATGGGGGCAAGGATGAACCCCAGGACATGTTGCCACTGTCATATCTGGATGTAGCAGAAGGGGACAACACAGATACAGACTACAACATAACAGTCCACAATGACCAAGAGTTCATGCCATCCACCATGTAGTACTTTGGGGCACAACTACTGGCATCGGATGTCTAAGCCTGGCAAATCTGAGGTCAGGCAATGCACGCATTGATGAAAGCACACTCAGATTAGGCACACTGCCGTTCCCTTCCATGTGATTTCCCAGACTACCCCAATACAGACGATACATGAAGCCTACGACTCAGAATGCAATGTCAATGCCCAGTACTCAAATTACATTAGGAAGTACAGGTAGGGCAAATGCATGACAGCTGCTCCCAGCACAGAGGCCACTTACAAGCCACTGCATTACACTACCAACATCACATAGCCCAGCGCTGGGCCAGGCTTTGTACACATCCAGCTACTCACAGCCAAAGTCACCCTTCCAAGAATACTCACCACTAGCTTGCTGCTGATGCTCCTTCAGACGTGCATCCAGCTCGGGCCATTAGTTGTGTCAACCTGTCAGTCTGAGGGAGCAGCCCCAGCGTCATCTCCGCCACGTTCTTGCCACGTTCTTGCTCAGCCGGCAGGTGTCATCCCACCTCTTGTGACAGTGGGTGCGCCGTCGGTTTGAGACACCCAGAGCCCGCACCTTGCATGCAATGGCCCTCCACATGGTCTTAAGCTGGTGTACTTTGAGCTGCAGGCATTGGAGACAAGAGAGGAAAAACATCAGTGACACAGTGTTATGTACCAAGATCTCTCAGTACAGTAGCATGATACTAACTCTTCCCAAATACACAGATATGTCTAACAGAGACAATAATGTATCTCACATGGAACATCAGCATGGGAGAGCCACACGTAAATGCATGCAGGTGTGAGGGTGAACTTAGTACCTGCCCATCACATACACACGCAGGATGCCAGCACAGAAAGCCATGTGTAGACTGTCCATTTTTAGGTAGAGCAAGACATACAGTACATATTAATATATGTTTGGGGGTGACTCACTGTGTCCAACACTGCACAGCCCTCAATGTCCTTGCCCTGTGAATGGCTCTCTGTGTCATGGATGTCATATTGAGGGACATGATCTAACAAACCCACACCCTTCTCACAAGGCCTGTCATGTGCAATCTACAGGGCTGAGATGGGTCATTGATGGAGAGTAAGGAAAAAAAGACACATGTAACACTCTGTACATTCAGTGATGTGTCCTTGTCAGATTGGGTGGTGACTGTGCAGGTCAGGTGGGCTCACACTGAGGAGCACAACAGGGACCCACACAGCCATTCACACAAGCAATCACTGTCCTGACTCCTGCATTACTACTTGCTGCGCCACTGTATGGCTGACAAGACAATACATTACCCTCAAATCTTGATGTGCAGGCAGGGAAACGTGAAATAGGCTACACACCCCTTCCCCCTGGAGAAAGCATGCTAAGCAGTGCATGACAAAACCCCACACTCTCAGGCACATACTGCAGCAGTTCAACTTCATGTGTGCCCCCCTGCACTCTCACTCACACTGTTGAAGACTTATAATGACATTTGGGGCACCTTATAGCCTTGGATACTGTGTGAGCACCTTGTCCACCAGGACCTCCAGCTCCTCGCTGGTGAAGGGACTGGCCCAGATCTTCTCAGTCCTCACCATCACTGTGGCCAGGAGCCAGCAGCAGCAGTAGCTGGTGTTGAGGGGTGGCAGCCAGCAGTCCCTAGATACAGCAGCAGCAGCAGTTGGTGGTGAGGGGTGGCAGGCAGCAGTCCCTGGATACAGCAGCAGCAGCAGTTGGTGGTGAGGGGTGGCAGGCAGTAGCCCTGGATACAGCAGCAGCAGCTGTTGTTGGTGAGGGGTGGCAGGCAGCAGTCCCTGGATACAGCAGCAGTTGGTGGTGAGGGGTGGCAGGCAGCAGGCTCTGTGATCTGTAGAAATGTGAGACTATTTCCCACACATATATAGCCCTCTGTGCTAGTTCCAGTGGTTCTAAGCTGCTACAATTGGTGTTCCAGGTCAGCCTTTTTCAAATGCATCCAATGACCGGCTCCGCGGTGGTGGAGCACACCTACCGCGATTTTCAAAATTGCATTAGGCTACCGCAATTACGGTTCCCATTGGCTGTGAGGGCATGGTTCATGGCGGTTACACACCGCAGGGACCAGGCGGTAGCTACCGCGGTGGTGCATCTTTCAATTGCATCCAATGACCGGCCCCACGGTGGGGAAGCACTCCTACTGCGATTTTCAAAATTGCATTGGGCTCCCGCGATTGCGGTTCCCATTAGCTGTAAGGGCATGGTCCATGGCAGTGACACACTGCAGGGGCCAGGCCTGTGCTACCGCAGTGGTGCATCTTTCAATTGCATCCAATGACCGGCCCCGCAGTGGCGGAGCACACCTACCGCGATTTACAAAATTGCATTAGGCTACCGCGATTGCGATTCACATTGGCTAGGAGTGCATGGCCCATGGCGGTGACACGCCGCTGGTGCCATACGGTAGCTACTGCAATTTGGGTACCATACATTAACGAGTGACCGTGATTTGGGTGGCGGAGCATGCTAACCGCCATTTGGCAATGCTCAAATGCCTATCACTACCGCGATTGTGTCTTGGGGATTGGTGGTGACATACCGCTGGTGCCAGGCGGTAGCTACCGCGATTTGGGTGCCATACATTGACATGAGTGACCGTGATTTGGGTGGCGGGCATGCCAACCACTATTTGAGCTTGTGTATATGCCTATCACTATTGTACTTGTGTTTTGGGGATTGGTGGTGACACACTGCTGGTGCCATGCTGTAGCTACCACAAATTGGGTGCCATACATTAACATGAATGACCATGATTTGGGTGACGGAGCATGCCAACCGCCATTTGGCAATGCTCAAATGCTTATCACTTACGCGATTGTGTCTTGGGGTTTGGTGGTGACACACTGTTGGTGCCAGGCGGTAGCTACCGCGATTTGGGTGACATACATTAAAATGAGTGACCATGATTTGGGTGGCGGAGCATGCCAACCGCCATTTGGCAATACACATATAACTATCACTACCGCAATTGTGTCTTGGGCATTGATGGTGACACACTGCTGGTGCCAGTCAGAAGCTACTGCAATTTGGGTGCCATACATTGGTGCCTATGACCATGATTTGGGTGGCGGAGCATGCCAAGCACCATTTGGCAATCCATATATACTAACCCTGGGCGTAGTTCGCAAAGTAGCACTACGCGAAGCTACGCAAAGTGCACTTCACACTACGCGAGCTACGCGTAGCACTTCGCGAACAGCGTAGTACCCTGTTCGCACTGTGCAAGATGTTGTTTGCAATGATTGCACAGTGCGGACAAACATCCGGCACTGTGCAATCATTGAAAACGGCATCTTGCACAGTGCGAGCTGTAGTTTTCTGCCGCTCGAGTAGATTTTTACTCGAGCGGCAGCTTTCTCAATGCGGACTGGTAGTTTCTCATCGCGAGCGGTCACGAGCATACGCGACCACTCGCAATGAGAAACCAGACTTCCCCGCGTTGAGAATCTCACCGGGATGTTTATTTTCCACGCTCGCGATCAGCAACTTGATGGTGCTGATCGCGAGCAAGGAAAAAGTCTCGCCGGGATGTCATTTTGCTTGCTCGCGGTCACCAACTTGATGATGAGGACCACGAGCAAGCAAAACATGACCGCTGGACTACGCAACACTACGCTACGCATGTTTGCACTGTGCTACGTGCAATTTGCACAGTGCGAAGTAGCGCAAACTTCGCAAACTACGCGAGCGTAGCATAGTGCTTTGCCCAGGCTTAATATATACCTATCACTACCGTGTTTATGTCTTGGGCATTGGCGGTGACACACCGCTGGTGCCAGGCGGTAGCTACTGCAATATGTGTGCCATGCATTAATACAAATGATCATGATTTGGGTGGCGGAGCCCTGTGACAGCACCTATGGACACATCATGCTGTGTGAATGGCCAATGGGCAGTTCTCAACAGTGCCCAGTGGCCACATGATTAATGGCACATGATTTTGCACACAATGCCAATGCTACATTCACCCCACTGCTGACTACACATGCCATGTTCGTGTATGTGATTTTGTACATTGGCTTGTTCTCCCTCACATGTCACTTGTGATATTGATGGGCATGTACACAGAACAGTGTTATGGACTCTCCAATGTGTACACATGTCAATGTGTGAAAGTGCTGTGAAAAGCACAGTGATGTATGTCTTAATCAACAATAAGCATATTTGACTGTCTTCTTTTCTTGGATCATGCACACACGTGTTGTTTACGCTCAGCCTGTGGTCATTGTGTTGTTGATGTGTGACATGTACAACTTATGCCTGAAGGTGTGTCAGGTACAGCAGCTAGGCATGAGACAGTAGTGTTGCAGTTTTAAAAACATGCTGGACGAAATACACTCAGGCGTGCTCATGCTAGATGTGGCCATATCCCTATTTGCATTCTCATAGTCGGATGTTGTTTTGGAGGTACTTGCTGTGTGAAAGGGGACATGTGTACAAGTAGTGTAGCTGAAGGTGTCCCTACATGTAAGCTGCTCTGTAACTCAATTGTGATGACAGTCATTGTTGGCGTTGTGTCAGTCGAAAGATGTTGTGCACATCTCATGGTGTATTGCATTGACATGTGTCCACTTTCATCTCAACTAGGAGGAGACCAAATATGTATCGTCCCTTCCCAGTGCTGGCAGACATGGAGAATGAGGTGATCATCCAGAAATTCCATCTGGATAGAGCCACCCTACAGAACCTGTGCTATGTTGGAGCCCCACCTGCAGCCTCGCAGAACATATCCAGCAGCTTTCACCCCAACATCTAAGGTGATGGTGGCCCTGCATTTATTTGCCACTGGATCATTCCAGCACACGGTGTCCAGCGCAGGTGGGATGTCGAGACCTACGGTCAGCATGGTGCTGAGTGATGTCCTGTCCGCTATGATGATCTACAAGGACAGACATATCCATTTCCCCATGGGGCCTGAATTGGCGGCTGTGAAGGGAGATTTGTATGCCCTTGGACACATCCCCCATGTTGTTGGTGCCATTGATTGCACCCATGTTGGGCTTGTTCCACCACAGGCACGTGAGCACATCTACAGGAATCGTAAACATTTCCACTCCATAAATGTGCAAGTGGTGTGCCAGGCGGATATGATCATCTCGCACCGGTGTGCCAAATTTCCAGGCTCAGCCCATGACTCATACATCATGCGTAACAGCATTGTACCACAGTTGATGGCTAATCTGCTTCCTGAGCGTGCATGGCTTGTGGGTGAGTATGCATAGTCAAATAGCGTGCTGTATGTGTGACGTGCTGTCCTCTGCCACAGTAACATTACAAGGTTTCTCTGTGTTTCTCACACCTAGGTGACTCTGCATATCCCAACCGTCCTTGGTTGCTGAGCCCACTGCGGAATCCCAGGACACCAGCTGATGTCCGCTACAATGATGCCCATGGGAGGACACGTCATGTGGTGGAGCATACTTTTGGTCTCCTTAAGTCACGATTTCGCTGCCTGGACAACGATCGGAGATGCACTGATGTACTCGCCCAGGAAGGTGTGTCAGATAGGAGTGGCATGCTGCATGCTCCAGAACCTGGCCATTCGCAAGGAGATACCCCTGATCCTGGATGATGATGAGCAGCCAAGGCCCCCGCCTGCAAACCAACCGTGTCCAGTGACGAGGACAGTGGAGAGGAGGAAGGTGTTGACCTGCGTCAACAGCTCATCAACCGTTACTTCACTTGAAGGTGAGTGACGATGTTCAATGGACCCATTGCCTGATGATGTTGCTGTTGTTGTGAAGGTGTATGTGTGCTTGTGACTGCAGCCAGTTGTTGACTCAGTGGTGAATGACAATCTTTCTGGGACAGGGTAATCTGGAACATCTACAGGATGTGTATGTTGGCACTGTTGCTCATTGTGATGTGTGCATGATGAATTTGCATGATGGTAAGTGTTGTGTGATGTCTGTGATTCCACACCCAGACTAGTGAATCTTGTTCTGTTGTGTTTTCCTAGGTCCCTTCAGCCTCTCCTTGCCTACATACATTCCATACTCCTGGTACATTGTGATCATGGTGAGGACTGCACATCCTGGATTAAACACGGAGCAGAAACAATAACATGTGTGAGGGTATATTTATTTACAATGGTGACATGTGAGGGGGTGAACATTTACATTGAGGTGATTAGTGAAGCAGTGAGTTGACAGTTATGGTAAATGAGAGAATTGAGCAGTCACCAAATTGATGTGGTGACCTAATCCAACAGACAGATGCCATTCACAAAGCATTGTGGGGAAGGATAGTCCAAAAACTCAATGCAGTAGTGAAGTGGGTTGCCATCATGGCTGGCTCCGTGACTGACGTTTGGCAGGTTCTTTGCCATGGGATACTCCCAGGGATTTCTTAGGACGGCCCCTTCGTCGCTTGTCAGGGGGGGCCTCTGCAGTAGGGCCAGTGGGGTCTGAGGACTCACCCCTCTCTGTGGCCACAGGGGAGGATTATGAACTGTCATCCTACGGCCCACCAGAGGGAGGTGGATTTATTGTTTGTGGTGCAGGCCTGTCCCTCAGTACCGCCACAAGCAGGCCCAAGAGGTCCACAATTTGACCCATGCGGAGTCCATGGACCTCACCAGAAGGAGGAATTTGCGGGAATCTTCTTCTGATTGGCCCGTTCATAAGCCCCAAGGAGTCTGTTTATGTTGTCCAGGGCTTCGGTCCCAGGCTCTGTTTGTCTGTGTCTGACCCTGCCCCTCTCACCTGCCCTGCTGCCACGGACCTGTTGCCTCACCACAGTGGGCCCCCGCATCCTCTCCCTGCCCTCCTCAGTTGGTGGTGTGGGGTGGTCATCCTCTGGGACAGGGAGAGTGTTGCAGGCAGCACTGGTGGTGGTGGAGGACGCACAGGCCATAACAGCAGGGGTCTGCAGAGAGGTTGATGTTGCTGCAGATGTGTTGGGGGGACGATGTGGTCCTGGGACCTGTTGTGCCCCGGCACACCAGATGGGCCGGCTCCGAACTCCTGGTCCTCTGAATCCCGGGAGTCATCAACATCCGAGAGTCCATGTTTCCGGGGGGGGGGGAGACTGGCTCTGCAGGTTGGTGTTGTCCTCTGCAGTCAGTTCTTGGTCACCTGTGGGTCGGATGGGAAATGGTAATTGTAGTGCACCCCGCAAGCTTTGTGTTAGGTGTGTATTATTCACTGTTTGTACACCACACAGTTGACTAATCATCACATTGTTTGTATGCGCACTACTGTGCCTCCTGAGATGATGTTGAGATACATGCATTGCTTGTCCATGGTGTGAGGTGTCAAAACATACCATGCACCGCGTGTATATTTTGTGATTACAGGGACATGTTGCCATCTAGGGACTAGCGCAAAAAAGATTTTCTGTAAAGCCTCCTTGTTGATTACTCTGCCCTGGCAGACGTTACATCTGAGAATGAACTGGTCATTGTCATCTCATGCCTACCTTTGTCATGTCATGTGCATATCTGAATTTGTACCACCAACCATGCTATCTTTGTTTTCATATGGTCCTTGCTGCTCTGGCTCCATGGCACTTACACATGCAATTCAGTGCTGTGCATGATTGTGCACAGACTTTCTTCTAGATGTGAATTGGTGTGTCACACTTTGGTTGCTGTGACAGTTTCATTTGCTTAGCTGCACACTGTGAGTGGCAATACGATCGGTGTGTATATTTGTGCAATGAGAGTGCTGGTGTTGTCATATGGCACCATGCATGTACTGGCTACTTACCTGTTATGTTTTCAAATTTGGCTTGGATTTGTGACACATCTCTGTGTGTGTGTGTGGTGGAGGCTTCCATCCTGCTCAGGGGTGGGACAAGAAAGCATGATATGTCTACCTACCTGTTAGTTTGAAGTGGACAGTGCAATGACTGATGCATGCATCTGAGAGGGAGGGAGTTCTCTGTCTTGATGAGCTGGGAAACAAAGGGAATGGTGGAAGTAGTACTGCAGTCTTCCCACCCCCAAAACCCCTCCCTGTGAAGATGGCTCCCTACCTGTAAGTTTGTTTGTAGTGATACAATGGCTTCCAACTGCTTCTGGGTGGGGGAGTGCTTCATCCTGATCAGGTGTAGGACAGGGGGCCTGGTGGAAGTTTTAGTGCAGTCGTCCCACCCCCAAACACCCCTCCCTGGGAAGATGGCTTCCTACCTGTGAGTTTGGCTAATGAGATACAATGGCTGCCACATGCTTCTGGATGGGGGTAGTGCTCCATCCTGCTCAGGGGTGGGACAGGGGTGCATGGTGGGAGTTGTATTGCAGGCCTCCCACCCCCAAACAGCCCTCCCTGGGAAGATGGCTACCTACCTGTGAGTTTGGTTGATGAGATACAATGGCTGCCACATGCTTCTGGGTGGGGGGAATACTCCATCCTGCTCAGGGGTGGGACAGGGGTGCATGGTGGGAGTTCTGGTGCAGGTCTCCCACCCCCAAACAGCCCTCTCTGTGAAGATGGCTACCTACCTGTTTGTTTGTAGTGATCTAATGGCTGCCACATGCTTCTGGGTGGGAGGGAGTTCTCCATCCTGCTCAGGGGTGGGACATGGGTGCCTGGTGGGAGTTGTGGTGCAGGTCTCCCACCCCCAAACAGCCCTCCCTGTGAAGATGGCTACCTAACTGTTAGTTTGTTTGTAGTGATCTAATGGCTGCCACATGCTTCTGGGTGGGAGGGAGAGCTCCATCCTGCTCAGGGGTGGGACAGGGGTGCATGGTAGGAGTTGTATTGCAGGTCTCCCACCCCAA
This sequence comes from Triturus cristatus, assembly GCF_964204655.1. Lineage (NCBI taxonomy): Eukaryota > Metazoa > Chordata > Amphibia > Caudata > Salamandridae > Triturus > Triturus cristatus. The sequence continues at coordinate 524,298,861 of NC_140584.1, forward strand.
ACACCCCTCCCTGGGAAGATGGCTACCTACCTGTGAGTTTGGTTGATGAGATACAATGGCTGACACATGCTTCTTGGAGGGGGAGTGCTCCATCCTGCTCAGGGGTGGGACAGGGGTGCCTGGTGGGTTTTGTGGTGCTGGTTGCCTGGACACATGCCACCCTGTAAATGTTGTGTTGCTTTGGGGTGAATCAGGTGGAATGAATGTTACATCTGTGAGACCTGTGTTGGGTATTGTGGTGCAGATGGATGAACTTGGGCCTAGGAGGTGTAGCTTTGTAGTTGTGCAAGACAGTACATAGCAGTGTGATGGTATACATTTGTTTGTACTTACCAGCCTGCACTCCACCGGCTAGTCCCGTGAGACTCTCTGGATGCAATGTGGCAAGTACCTTCTCCTCCCATGAAGTGAATGTTTTTAGTGGAATGGGAGGTCCACCGCCAGTCCTCTGAGCCAGCTCACGGCTCTTGCTCCTCTTCTTCTTCAGAACTGTCTTCAGGTCATGCCACCGCTTCATGATTTCATTTCTGTTGCGCGGGGTGGTCCCTACTACATTGACCTTGTCAACTATCCTTACCGACATTTGTGTTATGGTGGATAATGGTGTCTGTTGGACCAGGTTACCAAACAGTTGTGGTTCAACTCTGATGATCTCATCTACCATAACCTTCAACTCAATCTCTGTGAATTTTGGCATTTTCTGTGGTGCATGGCGTGTGATGTCCCATGGAGTTAGAGGTGCAGGTGTGGAAGTGGTAGTGGTGGTGGTGGTGATATGTGTGTGGTGTGATAGTTTGCCTCTCCTTTCAGCTGTGGTGTTTGTCCGTTCACTTCTGGAGTATTGCAAAGGATTGTGGTCAGCGATGGGGCTGGTTTTATACTCAGCTATGTGGGTGTGTCAAAATGGGGTATTACTGTCAGGTGTGTTGTGTGGGTTGTCCTGGGATTTGTATTTTAAATTTGCCATGGGAGTGTGTCTTTGGGATGTGTTAGGTGTTTTTGGGGGCAGGACTAGTTTGCTATGTGCACTTAGTGGTCTTGTTGTGTATTTTCATTTCGACCACCATTTTTTTCACGGATCGTCCGCAGCGGTGGCTATGCTACAGCCCTTCCGCCGTCTCTCCCATTCATCACTGTTTTCGACCGCGGTGTTCGGAACAAGCGGAACGTACCGCGGTCACATTCGGGATATCCTAATTTCCCGGTCGGTGTCCCCGCTGTCCTGGCGGTGGCTTGGTGTGTTTCCGCCGCGGATCTGAACGCCGCAGACGGGGTTTCGCCTTCTCTGCCCGCTACGGGCAGTGTTTCAGTGGTTCTTACCGCCAGGGTCGTTTTGTTTTGCCGGTAGATTCTAATCGGACCGCCGGTTTTGCCGCGGTACAGGCAGGCGGTTCTTTTCCGCTACCATGGTGGTCGGGGTGGTTTTCCGACCGCCATCCTAATGGGCCCCTAAGATTTGTAACAGTAGTGAAAGTATAAGGTATTGAAGGATTCCCAATTACTATTCCACCTCCAATATTAGTAATAGTAGAAAAAGTGATGGATTTTGGAGTGGTCAGAACTCCTCTTCCCACTCCACCATAAGCAATAGTAGGGAAAATATTAAACATTCGTAAGCTCAGATTTAATCATTCTTATCCTACATTATTAAAATATAAACAAGCATTGGAAATTGCAATAGGTCTGACTTTCAAGGACTGTTATATGATAAATTGAAGCATTACAAGTAGATAGCATCGGAATGGATTTGTATTTGCGTAAAAGCAAACAACTGTAAAATAATACTAATGTAAGTTCAAAGGTCAGGTGTCAGTTGCACTGTGAAGCCAAACCTTAAAATCCATAGCAGTTAATGACTGGCTTCCATCCATGTCTGTTGAAGCCAGAGTAAACAACGTAAAATTTCTAGTAATCTAACACAATGTAATGTGTGTGCTCCCGAAAGTTCAAGCTCAGGCCGCTGAATCACAGCTGTGTGAAGGGCAAGCACTATTTTGTGGAAGCATAAAACGTCTGGCCAATCAAAACATGTACTTCTGTCTCAAAAAATGTAGGCGGAGAGGTAATGTCAAACCAGACCATAAGTTATATCAATTAAAAAACTAAAAAAATCTTCCGACCCTGTTACTCTAAAATTCCAACACCAAAAAAGCAATTTAACTTAATAATAGAAAAATTGCAATACATATTATTTAAATGGTGAGCAGTCTATATATCGACTTTTTAATATCGAGGGACATAAATATCGAGTCAAAAATATCGAATGTCCAAAATATCGAAATAGCTAATATCGATGTGAAAAATATCGTTTTTTTTTTTTTACTTATATGTCGATGTAAGTAATATCGTTCGTAATAATATCGACATGTGAAAATATCGTTATTGTGTAATATGAGAAATATTTATATTGTTTTAGGGGCGGGATGTTGGGTTATAGGAGATAAGGGTGGGGAGTGTTTTAAAAAAGTTAATTTATTTTTGTAATATATTGTAAAATTTAATTATTAAATTTAATTTAAAATGTGAAATGTATATTTAATTTTAGGAGCGGGATGTTGGTTTATAGGGGATAAGGGTGGGAAGTGTTTTAAATTTTTTTATATATTTGGAAATTTTTTAAAATAATTTTCTAGAAATTCTAAATTAAATTTAGAATTTTATAAAAAAATTTAGGAGCGGGATGTTGGTTTATAGGGGATAAGGGTGGGAAGTGTATTAAAAATGTTTATATATTGTTAGAATTTTTTTGAAATTTATTTAGAAATTGTAAATTTAATTTAGAATTTTAGAAATCATTTTAGGAGCGGGATGTTGGTTTATAGGGGATAAGGGTGGGAAGTGTTTTAAAAATGTTTATATATTATTTAATTAAAAAAAAAAAAAATAATTTGAAATTGTAATTTAAAATTTGCATTTTAAATAAAATTTTAGGAGTGGGATGTTGGTTTATAGGGGATAAGGGTGGGAAGTTTTTTAAAAATTTGTATATATTATTTAATTTAAAAAAAAAAAAAAATTTAGAAATTGTAAATTAAAATTTGCATTTTAAATAAAATTTTAGGAGCGGGATGTTGGTTTATAGGGGATAAGGGTGGGAAGTGTTTTAAAGATGTTTATATATTATTTAATTTTAAAATAAAAAAAAATTTAGAAATTGTAAATTAAAATTTGCATTTTAAATAAAATTTTAGGAGCGGGATGTTGGTTTATTGGGGATAAGGGTGGGAAGTTTATAAATATTTGTTAATTTTTTATTAAAAATATTTATAAATAGGAAATAAATTTTCGATGTTTACAAATATATTTCGGAGTGGGATGTTGGTTGATAGGGGATAAGGTTGGGAAGTGTTGTAAAAATGTTTATATATCTGTTAATTTTTTAACAAATTAATTTAGAATTTTTTTTTTTTTTTTAGAATGTTACAAATAATTTTAGGAGCGGAATGTTGGGTTATAGGGGATAAGGGTGGGAAGTTAATTTAACATGTTTATATATTGTTACTTTAAAAAATATTAATATTTAGAAAATTTAAATTTATTTTTAAATTTAACTAATCCCATAATTAAATATAGATTTCAGTCAGAGTATTAAATTAATTAAGTTCACTGTCCAGCACTTATTTTAATTTAATATAGAATGGAGTGGGAATAGTAAATTAATTTAGTTCAGTGTCCAGCACCTACCCTAATTTAATATAGGTTGGAGTGAGAATAGTAAATTAATTAAGTTCATTGTCCAGCACTTATCTTAATTAAATATAGAGTGGAGTGGGAATAGTAAATTAATTAAGTTCATTGTCCAGCACCTACTGTAATTTAATATAGTTTGGATTGAGAATAGTAAATTAATAAGTTCAGTGTCCAGCACTTATCTTAATTAAATATAGATTGGAGTGGGAATAGTAAATGAATTCAGTTCAGTGTCCAGCACATACTCTAATTAAATCTAGGTTGGAGTGAGAATAGTAAATTAATTAAGTTCAGTGTCCAGCACTTATTTTAATTTAATATACACTGGAGTGGGAATAGTAAATTAATTTAGTTCAGTGTCCAGCACCTACCCTAATTTAATATAGGTTGGAGTGAGAATAGTAAATTAATTAAGTTCAGTGTCCAGCACTTATCTTAATTAAATATAGAGTGGAGTGGGAATAGTAAATTAATTTAGTTCATTGTCCAGCACCTACTGTAATTTAATATAGTTTGGAGTGAGAATAGTAAATTAATTAAGTTCAGTGTCCAGCACTTATCTTAATTAAATATAGATTGGAGTGGGAATAGTAAATTAATTAAGTTCAGTGTCCAGCACTTATTTTAATTTAATATAGACTGGAGTGGGAAGAGTAAATTAATTTAGTTCAGTGTCCAGCACCTACCCTAATTTAATATAGGTTGGAGTGAGAATAGTAAATTAATTAAGTTCAGTGTCCAGCACTTATCTTAATTAAATATAGAGTGGAGTGGGAATAGTAAATTAATTTAGTTCATTGTCCAGCACCTACTGTAATTTAATATAGTTTGGAGTGAGAATAGTAAATTAATTAAGTTCAGTGTCCAGCACTTATCTTAATTAAATATAGATTGGAGTGGGAATAGTAAATGAATTCAGTTCAGTGTCCAGCACATACTCTAATTAAATATAGGTTGGAGTGAGAATAGTAAATTAATTAAGTTCAGTGTCCAGCACTTATTTTAATTTAATATAGACTGGAGTGGGAATAGTAAATTAATTTAGTTCAGTGTCCAGCATCTACCCTAATTTAATATAGGTTGGAGTGAGAATAGTAAATTAATTAAGTTCAGTGTCCAGCACTTATCTTAATTAAATATAGAGTGGAGTGGGAATAGTAAATTAATTTAGTTCAGTGTCCAGCACCTACCCTAATTAAATATAGGTTGGAGTGAGAATAGTAAATTAATTAAGTTCAGTGTCCAGCACTTATTTTAATTTAATTTAGACTGGAGTGGGAATAGTAAATTAATTTAGTTCAGTGTCCAGCACCTACCCTAATTTAATATAGGTTGGAGTGAGAATAGTAAATTAATTAAGTTTAGTGTCCAGCACTTATCTTAATTAAATATAGAGTGGAGTGGGAATAGTAAATTAATTAAGTTCATTGTCCAGCACCTACTGTAATTTAATATAGTTTGGAGTGAGAATAGTAAATTAATTAAGTTCAGTGTCCAGCACTTATCTTAATTAAATATAGATTGGAGTGGGAATAGTAAATGAATTCAGTTCAGTGTCCAGCACATACTCTAATTAAATATAGGTTGGAGTGAGAATAGTAAATTAATTAAGTTCAGTGTCCAGCACTTATTTTAATTTAATATAGACTGGAGTGGGAATAGTAAATTAATTTAGTTCAGTGTCCAGCATCTACCCTAATTTAATATAGGTTGGAGTGAGAATAGTAAATTAATTAAGTTCAGTGTCCAACACTTATCTTAATTAAATATAGAGTGGAGTGGGAATAGTAAATTAATTTAGTTCAGTGTCCAGCACCTACCCTAATTAAATATAGGTTGGAGTGAGAATAGTAAATTAATTAAGTTCAGTATGTAGTGGGAGTAGTATGTTAATTAAGTTTGGTAAATAGCAAATATTAGAATTAATTATAGAGTTGAATAAGAATAGTTAAATTTATTGGATTTAATTGACAAAAAATCTGTAGATTTTAGTTTGGGTTGGATAAAACATAGAAGTTATATCAGAATGCAAATTCCAAATTATTTTTAAATTAAATAGTAGATAGGAAAATAATATTTATTTTATAGTTGTTGGAATGTATATTCATTCGAGAGAAAATTTTGTTTATTATTACGCATATTTTAATAATTACATCATTGCAATAAACATGTCTGATATATACCATACGAAATGTCTAAAGCTATCGACCTATTACCTAGATTGGACTCTGGGTCCTGCCGATTTCGTCATACTACCCCCCGTTTTGACGTGTAAATATTTCTTATTGTTGAAACTCGCCTTGAAAATCCCATGTTTGTGCGAAATGCATTGGCTGCGGATCTGGTCTCACTAAATCTTGGAATAAAGGAATTCAAGCAAATACTCAACTACTGTGTGGATTCGAAACACAAAAGTTTATTTTGACATTAATTTACATTTCTTCCAATATGTTGCCTCTCATACTTGTGGATAATTGTTGTCTTGGTGGTCATTTGAGCAGCTGACCATTTGAGGTGGGCAATATTATCGTTACTGATAAAGTGAAAAGTCCAGGCTGAGCATTCACCTAAAACCGTGCTGCTTTAATTTTCAAACTTCCTATGTTTGTTTGGTTCTTTTATTTTGTAACCGCTCGCTGTTGTTTTGGGTTATTTTGGTCGAATCCAGGTCGCGGTTCGGAGCTGTTTCGCGTTTGAGAAGGTAAGAGTTATTTGCTTTATTATTAAATAGTTTTAAGTGTTTTGTGGAAGTAGTTATGTTGTAATAAGTGTGTATTGATTGATGTTTTAGAAGTTAGGGTGTTAGTAATAGTTTGTATACGGTTTTATAATTAACGTTGTGTTCCGTGTTTGTGGCTTTGTTAGTGTTTTGGTATTTCGGTGTGTTAAAGTTTTATAGTGTTTGAATAACGTTTGTAGTGAGGTTTGTACGTGCGTTTTGTGTGTTTGTGGGTGGGTGGGAATGTTTGTTTCTGTTTTGTAGGTTTTACGGAGAAGATATTTTCGTCGGTTTCAAACACCTTATTTTTTTAAAGGAAGTGTGTATTAGTTGTGTTTACTAATGTTTATTTAACACTTCCTTTATTGTTCGGGTTTCCAGGAGCGGTTATTTACTTTTTTTTATATTTTTCGGGATTTTTATGGTTAATGGATAGTCATTTTTTGGATAACTATGGATTTTGAAATCCCTGGATTTATTTGGAAGGAATGTTATTATCCCATTGGAGATACTACACAGGTAAGTTCATTTAAATATTTTTATTGTTGGTGGCGAAACCTTATATAATTAATATTGTTGTTGTGTACTTGGTTTGTTTAATTATGTTGTCTAAATATATGTCCATATAATTCATGTATATATTTTAGACCACATAATTAAATATGTGATATAATAAAGTGGATTATTTATGTTGTGATAGTTGTTTTAGTAGAATTGTGGGTAATATTTAGAAAAGGGTTTAGAAGAGAGTTTGAGCTATTATATTTAAGTACTCAAGTCCTCTTGTGGATGGGTATAGCTGTACCTGTTGTTGTAGGTAATTATACATTTGAGTAGTTTGTCTAGACTGTTTTGGTTTTAATTGTAGGACAGATTGTTGCATTCTTAATTCTTGGAAACTTTGTTCCTTTTGTATGGCAATTAGTAGTTTTTGTAGTGTTTGGAGTTGTTCTCCCAGTAGAAGTTAGGAATGCATTATGCCAGCCCTCGACGGCGTTGTTAGTTTTGGCTTGTTGGTTGAGTGTACTTACATATACATTCCACCAAGGTATTTGGAACTTGGGCTGACGTCTATGGCCTGATCTGTGCAGTCTCCCCACCCAGGTATCCTCAAAATAATCTAACAGGGGAGATAACTTTACTTCATTTTGTTTGTAGAATGGACTTTCTAATAAAAGATTGTAATGTTCTGCAACATCTGTGGTTGGTACATAAGCTAGGGCTGTTAGAAGTTTTATTTGATGTGCAAAACTTATGTTAGTGGCGTATTCTACACTTAGTGAAGATTTTTGTAAATGTCTCCATATACATTGGTTAAGATGGAAGTAACATCCTTGGATAGCTGTATGGGGGTACAGTTTTAGAATGGAATTTATCATGGCTTGCTCAAAGTCTATGATAATTGTTTGAGGGTAAAAATCATTAGATTCTTGTTTTACTTTTCCTAGCATTTCATTATATGTTGTGTTTTGTTTGTTAGGTAATAGTGCATAAATTAAAGGTATGGAAGTGTTGTGATATTGACCGTGTATTGTGTAAAGCTGATAGAATGGTTTTGGGCATATTGTAAAGGTGCCATCCATCATCCATGTTTGGCATTGTTGCAGTTTAGTTATATTGTTTGCAGTAGCAAACATTATGATTCTTTTTTCTGGGCTTTTGTTATCAAAAAAAATAAAAGGTTCATTATTGTGGGTGATACTTAATTCTGGTGGAATGATGATCTCTTGAAAAGTTTTAGGGGATGGTATAGTTGTCGTGGTTGCTTTTTTGGTCCTAGCAATAGTTCTTTTTATAGAAGCAATTGATGGTAATTGGCCTCTTGCTTCTTTGGGCACTCTAGGTAATAGTTCTTTTAGGATTACACTTTTAGCAGTTTGTGAACCTGTGCTTAATTCTTTGATATTTTCAAGAGTTGATCTGACTTCTATTTCAGAGAGATTGGGTGGATGGTTATGCTCTCTTGTATATAGTACAGTTGTTTCTCTTGTTGTTGCTCGGCCGTAGCATTTGTTAGAATAATATTTAGTACACTTCCAGTTCACTTTTCGGTCCGTCTGCTTTTCTTGGGTGTATGTGTAACCCATGTAACACAATAGGAATTTTCCTTTCTGCGAAGTTATAAATTGGGCTTCTTCTGTCATCGTGATGTGTTACAATTCTGGAAAAAATGTATATGAAAATATATGCTATAGTACTTTATATCTTTATATGAAATTAGCAAAAAAGCATTTTTTTAATATATACTTACCAAGTTTTTTTTGTTGTATTTGAATGAAGATGTTGTTTGTCGCAAAAATGTTGTTTAGTTGATTTAGTCTCTGAAAGTTAAAGAACATTTATTGTTGTGGTTGGTTTAGTTTTTTAAGTGGGGTGGTATTGCTGTTTGGTATAGACTATATTTTTATTGAAGAAACTTATTTTATTGTTTTACAAATTAACAATTCAAAAAACATTCCCCCACCTTCATCTGTCCCGGAAGTACCACACATTTATCATCAAGACCAATTATTCAGGAGAATGAACAACCTTTCCACCCAGTTCTCTACCCCCCCTCCCCCACCACATGTCAATGTACCCCCGTCTCCTACCCCTCTTACTATGTGCCCCTCCTGCCTAATAAATAAGATGCAGTAGCCTAACCTCTCACTAAGCAAACAGAGCCTACCCTCATGCCCAGTGGTATAGACTATAGGTGTTAATTTATACAGGTTTTTTACAATTTAAAAAAGAGAACATGGATTTGTTTAGGGGTTTAGGATGTTTTGGGGTTTGAGTAGGATTTAATTAATATTTTATAAAGTATTTTGATAGTATACTTACTTTTTAGTGAGTCTTTTCTGGCAATCTTCAATATTTTCTTTAGCTGTTTGGAGTAATATCTGTAGTGGAAACATAAAGAGATGGAATATATAAGTTAGTTATTTATTTGAGTAAAGATAAATTAGTGTTTTAGTTTAATTTGGCAGTTTAGTTAGAAAAGAATATTTACTTACGTTTTTAGAATAGTAATTGGATGTAGGTTTCTTCTGTTTAGTAGAGCTTCTTCTTCGTTCAATGCTTTGGTTTAAGGCACCGTGGAACACTTGTTTTAATTGGTTTATATAGTGGTTTCAAATTGTTTCTTGAATGTTATTGGTTGTTTTCTGTATGTGGCCTTTCTATTGGATGGTTTGAATTTTTTTTAGTTAATTGGTTTCCTTTTATGGAAAATGCTAAGTAAGAGTATATTTAGTTTTAAAGGAGGAGAGTTTTAAATTATTATATATAAAAAGATTGTTTATTATGTGTACTAATTTTATTTAAATGTGTTCGAAATGCCAATGTGATAATTAATTTAGGGTTTTTTTATTATGTTGTTAAATATAGAGATCGCTATAAATGTTATGTTTATGTTTAAGTAGAATCTCATTTGAAAATGTATGTTTTGGTAAAATATTGTCTTTATGTTGTTGAAAGTATTGGTTTTATTAGTATTAGAATTGTCGATATATTTAAAAAAACGATATTATTGATGTCTATATTTTGGTTATCGATATTTGTGACATGTGTCATATTTATTAACTTATGTCGATATTTAGTATTTCGATATTAATGTGTGCGATATTTGTGTGATCGATATAATTGTATTACGATATTGTAGTGTCGATATTAGTGTAGTTTTTTAAATAAGTATACAATGTCGATATTTTTGATGTCGATATATTTGTTGCGATATTTGTGTAGTTCGATAATGTGTCTGTCGATAATATGTCAGAGATCCTATTTAAATAGATCACTATAATATTAATTATGATAGGAAAAACATTAAACATAGGATAATTCATTAGGATCCAAATTATTAAAAACGAATAAATAATTTACACAATCGGTTATATAATTGATTATTTAAACAGCCAAAACATGAATTGCCATATTATCAAAATTATATATTGAATAACTAAGTTATAATTATTCATAAAATAAACATTTAAAAACATCCCATTATATTCTCCTGCGAACCCAACCTGCAAAAAAACTGTTGGCATAAAATAAAAAAATCCTTAAAATATTTAAACTAATTTAAAAAACATGCTAAATAATTAAACATACTTAACATAGAAATAAAAACAATTTATAACACAAAACCTTTTATAAAGTAACTAAGTAATTAAAAAATGATATTATATACAACTTTATTTATGAATATAAAAAATGTAATATTTCTGTGGAATGATATTTTGTGGCATCACAATAGTTTTTACATGATTTTTGGAACAATATGTTGGTAAAGTGCCCTGTACCTACCATCCCTGCAGACATATTTGTGTTGCCTAAATGAGCCAAAAAGCATGTTATTCATTTTGCAACATGGAAGACTGATCCAATGTAAGGTTGAAAATGACCCCTTGGTTTTGAATTATATAAGCTATACCTATACATGGTATGAAGTGTAACTATGTAGGTTTGAGAGGAATAATGTGCAGGGGAATGATGTGGAGTTGAATTGTGTTGTTTGGAGTGTGATTATATGGTTTGGATTGAAGTGTAATTATGTTGAGTTGAGTGGGATTATATGGCATAGAGCGGACTGGAAATATGTGGAATTCAATTTATTGCATTGTAGTTATGTGGCATGAAGTGGAATGATGTGGAGTGTGTGTAGCTGAATTGTGTGGTGTGGAATTATGAGATGTTTAAATGTGGTGTGTGTAGTGGAATTATGCAGAGTGTGTTTGTGTGTGGCCTGCCTGGCTGTGTGGCTGACCCGGAGCGGCAGCCCCCCAGTGCCTTGAGACCTCCACGTGCGAGTAGCAAGCTTTAAAAGCCCCTGATTGATTGATTGATTGACTGCATGAGAGAATTTTTACATCTGAGAAATACACTCAATCATAACATTTATATATAAGCAATTCAGAAAGTATATATTTTTGTATGATACTTATCCACTGCACTGGCAAAACTAATAGTGCTGGCTTTAATATGATACACAACATTTGTGCAAGCAATGCAGAGAAATAAGACTTGTGATTTGTGATTGTTTATATTTATATGTGCTGACACATTGAAGCCAGACCTATTGGCTTGGTCAATGCTTTCTAATTCCTGGATCGATGGCTTGTCAGGCTTCCTGCCTGAGGACAGTTTTAAATTTAAGTTAATGTAAATTATGCTACACAACTTCACTCTATGCTTGAACACTCTTAAACTGCAGGGACACCAAGGTAATAACAGAGGAATAGAGTCTGGAATCAACATTGGTGGGTTGGTGTTCAGGTATGCTTAAGAGGGATTAGCAGAAGACCACTACAGACCACAGAAGTCCCTCTCTTCTGGCTTAAACAGTGTCTTGAATGGTTTGATCTCCACATGGCTGTGGTTGCAATAGTGGTGCCACCAACTGTGTTCGTGTCATACTAATAGAACAATTGCTCCATTAGAAATCAGGTTTATGGATAACAGTGACACAGCAGGTGCAGTGACACTGAGACATGTGGTTATTAGGAACCCACTTCAATCAGTGGCTATTTCTTTTTTGCAAAACTAAGTGACCGGGCTAGTTTCCTATCTTGCGATGGAGCCCTTGCTAGACCAATGTGAGAGATGGTTAATTCAGTTGCTCCGTAGACTCTGCGGTGTGAATGTGCAGTCATAGAGTCGCAAGGAGCTGTACCACTGCTCAAAAAAGGTACAGCTAAAAAATCACTTTCTGGAGTTTAAAAGAGGCTCTTGTATAGTCCCTGAGGCAGATACAGCAACAGGGACTCGGGAGTGGTGTCTCAAGTTACACGTGCAGTGGCCAGTCATCTTGGTATTCACTCTTTAATTATTATTCACTTCTCTGGTTTAAAAGGCAACAGGAACCAACAAGAATTAGTTCAGAAAAAGTTCAAAGAAATTGCATTTGTAGATTGCACATTAATTTTTATAATTAATTTCTATACCTAAAAATTAATTACAAATGTATGACCAGGTCAAATTATGCGTTGTAACTATAATCACATTTCATGATGTACAAATAAATGTCTGTCCATGATCATACACAAATGAAGCTGTGATAGTTGCAGTTTTAAAGGTGGGCTCCTTGGAGACTTGTAGCCCCCTAAAACAGCCATTTACCAAATGTAGAAGTAGCCCACTGAGAGTAAATCTCCAACTTACTTTACAAACCTGACTGCATGTTATATGGAAAACTAACAAAATGTTGTTCACCATAAAAGCTTGACACCTGATTCTTGCTTAGGGGTGGATTTTTCTTGTTTTTTTACGGAAGTCGAGTGCCAACCCCTTTATAGGAAAATATGTTGCATTCTTGGCCCACAAAGTTGCACGTGATTTAAAAAATGCAAGCACGTCATAGCACAGAAATCTATTGCTTACGTGTTGAAATCTCCAAACCAAGCAGCTCAAAACACTCTAATATACATACAACTTGTTAGCTCAGCAGCCTGCATGCTTCACTTCCCGGCATCCCAACAAAAGGAAGCCATGTGTGGACCTGGAAGTAGAGCCCACTGCTCTTATAATGAGTAAGATGGAACCGGGGTTTACAGCTGCTCCAGACACAAGCACATCTATTTCTTTATGCAATATTTCACACTTCATCGGTTTGTTTCATACCTACACCTTCCTTTCTATTCTTTCTACAAAGCAGCTCTGATATGTTGCAAGGAGCTCTTGGCTATTTCCACTCCAGAAGTCATTTCTGTGCAATATTCCTGAAGGCACAGTGAACGCCCAAGACAGCTGCCAGCTCAAAGGAGCTTCAGCAACCAGCTTTTCTCCCTGGGTTATTTCTGTCATGAGGGTAGGAGGTGGTAAAGCAAGCAGAAATAGAGAGAGTGTAAGGGAATGCAGTATTCCAGGCTGCTTTACAGGACATCTTAGCACCTGACATTAAAGTCTTATGCTTGCACACTGTCGTTTCTGCGAAGCAGAAGGCAGCACCACAAATGAACAAGCAGTGATGAGGGAGGAGACCGGGGCACGGAACAGGCGCCCTCTGAAAACAGCATCTGACATTTGGTTTTGGTCTTTGAATGCTCAGTTAATGTGTTGAGATAAAAACAAGATTTACAGGCCTGCTTACAAAAACGGAGCAGAGCTCGGAGCAGTGAGACCATGACCGATTGTATGAATTAATTTTCAACAAAGAAAAAAGTAGTTCCTAAAACAGATGCTAAAATTATGATGAGTGGATTGATTTAGTACTTGATCAATGCTCTTCAGTAGGGCTATACACAGCAGGAGGCATGAAAAATGCATGCCATGGACAAATGGGGAGAAAGAATAGAAGAGCAACGATGGAGCCAGCAAATGGTAAACCTATGGGTGGACTGAAGCCCACAAATTATATACAACATGCCTCAAAGAGACAGTGCAAACTCTAGCTGAGACCTGATGATTGACCGGTCAAATAATTAATGTGGCAAAAAAGTAGAGAAAGAGTGGGTGACATAACCACAATACTCAACAGAAAAAAATGCCTATGGACATTAGCAATGGACTGAATATTACAGAAACACTAAACAGTATGATTAAAGTATAACCACACTGCCTCCCTTTTGTTTCCATATCCATATTTTCAGTGGTTGCGTTGCTATTTGCATTGCTGTTAAACCTAATATGTGTTAGCATCTAAATTTGTTTTTGATTTATACTATTTGATGTATCATTGTTCATCCTTGTAACACTTTACCACATAATGTTCTTCCTTTCTCTCATACTTATTCAAACTTTTGCACTGTTTACGCATGCCTCTGTTTTTTTCTTTAGCCCCCATTGTGGTGCACATAGAATGGGGTCTTTTTTCTGGTTTTATCAACAGGATTCTATGTTCCATATTTTTTTTCTGCTATTTTAAATTACTTTGCTATGCCCTTTTGTAAGTTTCCCTTTACCGAGTATGTTTTACTAAAGTTGTCTGAATTTTCCCCTCTTTCCTAAAATACTATTTTGTCATGCAGTGGCCATTTTTAAATACTACATTCACGTGTATACCTTCTTTCACCTATTCCCTGTCTGCAGACAGTGACTGTAATTAACACTGCTTTGCTTGGTTTCTAGTCTGGTGATTCCCTCATTATGCAGATCCTTATACTTCTTTTTCAGCACAACTTTATTAGCGAGCATCCTATGGGTGATGATCATTTGTTTGGATTAGGCATTTCATGCAATGGGACAACCTTGCTTATGCTCTACATGTTGTGCATCAGGACAACATAAAACTTCAAAATTTCTGTATCAACCTCCTTCATAGGCTAGACCACAGAAATTGCCTAAATGGGCACATCAGCGGTATACATAACAACTTTCAAGGTAAAAATACCTAAAATTGGTGCCTCACCTCACATAACAAAATTTGATTATAAGTGAAGTGGAGGTAAATCATGATGCTGCTCAATATGCTAATTATTTTAATTATATTAATAACATGATTTGCATGGGGACAATGTGGAGTAACCCAAGGGTGAATCAGTGCATTTCTCACCAGGATGCCCTCAAAATAATTTGTTTTATGAGGGCACTCTCTTGATGTAAAGAACTATCTCTGTGAGGCAACTGGTATGTGCCTGAGTTAGGCCCATGTAAGAAAGCTGTACATTGTCTTACATTGTCCTCTTTTCTGTGCAATAAAATTATTGCTGTGACCTTTTGCACATATTTGATTGCATGACTATTTTGGATTAGTTTCTCTGAAACTACATCTGCTTACACTTCTGGATTCGCACAAAATTATCAGAATGCCTTGAACACTGAGAGCTAGGCCTTTACGCACGATGTACAAATGTCATTCTATCTACATCCATGGGGCGACATGGCTATCTACATATCCACAACATTGCTAATCTATACATACATGGCAAAGATGCTTTAAAAAAATAAATAATAAGCATCCCAGAGGATTAGTAGAGGAGACACTTCGGTTGACACCAACGATCTCTGTAGGCTGTGTCAGAACAGCTACCTGATATCTCCATGAGTGATGTCCAATTTGTGACCAAGACGGTGTGCTACATTCTCTCACGCCAGGTAATGGGGATGGATCATCCTGTGGGGGATCTTTGCTTTACACCTAAACACACTCTAGACATGCACAGAGTAGGAATTGCATACTAGGAGTACGCCTGATTACTGCCTTCTATTATATGCTTGGATATAAACACTGTTTTAGCCCCATGATGGAACTGTATTTATTATTTACTCTTTTGGTGCTTGTAATCACTTTCATTTGTTTCTGTCTACTGATTATCTCAGCACATGTGTTCTATACCTGAATAATGTTGGGTCAAAAAATATATTGAAAACGTCCCATTGTGTATTCTCTATATACTTCTATGAGAACAAGTAAGCACGAAAGTCTGAGCGGAAGGGTTCCAGATCTGTTACCACAATCCCTGAGGGGTCAGGGTTTTCATGTTCAGTGGTTGCCAAAAACTCTTTTAGATAGGGGGGCTTATGGTGGCACTGCGAGCTAGCTGGTCTCTAGGCCAACATATCCTGCAGAAGTCCCTGGAGTCAGTCTAGGCACCTTGCCCAAAAGTTTATGTTGTTCAACAAATGTGCAGATCGTACAGATTAGTGGCATGGTCAACGTTGGTTGGGTTCTTATTTTTTGGGTAAACCGGAGTAGTTCAATCGTGACTTCTCAGAGACTACTATTCATCCATGTTGATAGGGAAATCCTCCTCAGCTGAGTAGGTATACCCAATGTGTTAGCTGTAGGTTTTTCAAGCTTGTAGGATAAAACTTCCCACATTGTGCTAACCCTAGCTCCATACATTCATTTTTTCTACTACGTTTAGGGACGAATCAGAAAATGAACTAAACATTCAAGAGAACTGCAGACATTCGGTTACTCTAAAATAAATACATTATGGTCTTCCAGCAATGGGTGGAGACGTTGCCTTCATGGTTGAGGCACACAAAGCATTCAGAATAGAGGTATTCTATTCATGGGTCAAATTCCCGGCTGCAAATGCCGGTACACTAATGTTTCATACCTACACAGAAGATGAAACACCAGAGGGAATACAAGCCATATGAAGAATTAGAGATGCCTCTCTATTACCCAGAGCAAATAAATTGATTTAAAGGCGCCCTCTCACATACTACAGTAAACTTAAGGCTCAGTCCGCTCAGTAAAGAAGGAACAACATGACCTATCTTAGCTGCAATCACACTGCATCCTAACACAGCTACGTTAACTGCAGCAGAAATGCATACACTATACAGAGATGTAGTAAAAATGTACAGAAATCTTACACAATTCATAATGCGAGCATGCACAGTTATCCCTATGCGGGCTGTTCAGGCTGAACATACCACGGGTATCAGCCCACAAACACTGAATGCCGTCATGGGGAAGATTCCCACCAGTCAGGGGCAAATTATGTTCTAGATAGCACAAAAACAAACCAGGTTGAAGCTGTTTTTCCCCCATGGGGCCTGCAGAAAAAACGTGGAATATTGACTATTTGCCTGCAAATAGGGATAGCTCCCCCAGTGGCAGACTGTGCAACTTGGTGTACAGTCTTCACTGCTGTTTACACTAGAAAACATGGATCCCATCACTGGCTGTCTTGCCTGAGGTACTGAGACAAGTATGGGACAGCACCTGCTGTGGACTTGGGAATGAAACTGATGGGCAATTTTGCCACAGTATCTGCCATTATGTTATGTAACATAAAAGGGGAGGCAGCAGCATTGGCATACACAACCACCTGAGGGAATTCACTCCTGCATTGCAGGAGCGGATATTGCTGAACATTATCGAAGAAACCCATGCTACACTAGGTAGATATAATTTGGGAGTCAGACCTGGAGAACCACAAATTAAGGGTAATCCTGAAAAGGATAGCTCTAAGCAATCACCTGATTCTTCAAAGAAGTAATGGGACAATAAACAAAAAAAATAAAAACAAGACAAAATCATGGCGTGGTTCTTCTCAACAGAAAAACACTGAGAAGAAATATAATTTTAGAAACGGTAATAACATTAGAAAGCCTGACAGGTATCAGGATGCTGATACACGTACCTCTCGTTCCTTTAAGGAGTCACCCGATACATGTTCGGAAAGAGGTGTATGGTCAGAGTGCAGATCAGAAGAGCGCATGAAACTGAAGACGGAAGCAAACTACATTGTTAAAAAGGAAGACAAACCAAAGAATACTAAACCTCGATTCAAAAAGAGGAACGTAGCTGGGATTAAAATAAGGCACGCTCAGACTGCCGAAGACTCTGTTTCTGAACGGGGAATGGGCAGTGATCATGATGGACAGTGCGGCAAAAGTCAAGATTGCTCGCTGGAACCTGATGGATTATCTGGTGGCAGTAGCTCTGAGTCAGTATGTCATGGTGAAAACACCTGATATTAGGATAAGTATTCCCCATCTTTTATACAAAATAAACTCCAATTGG
This sequence comes from Triturus cristatus, assembly GCF_964204655.1. Classification (NCBI taxonomy): domain Eukaryota; kingdom Metazoa; phylum Chordata; class Amphibia; order Caudata; family Salamandridae; genus Triturus; species Triturus cristatus. The sequence goes on from NC_140584.1 coordinate 524,316,671, forward strand.
AGGGGGATATACCCAGGAACATCAAGGCTCACTTTTGGGAGAACCTGACATATGATTATGTTATTCTTTTGGCTAATAAAGACTGGTCACCTGAGTTCGTAATGGAATGCCCAAACAGGGAATTGGTCATTTTGCCAGCTTTCTCCGACCTCAGTCCAGAATCAGTAAAGATATTCTTAGGCCAAAGAGTGGGCATTAGCACTAGCTCCTGTACTATACCGCAATCATGTTGGATGGGATGATGAGTCACCTCATCATGAGATCCCATCAAAATCAATTCCTCAAATACCCAATAAAACATAAAGCTAAAAAACTAGTTTGGGAAATCCCAAAACAACTTTCGTACCAATCTCATGCAGTCTCTCAGCAGTTTCCTGTTGAGAAACTTTCCACAGCTTGTTGCATATTGCATAGAAGAAGCGCTTTTGACATGAGTTCCTGGGACCTAACAAGAAATACCTGAGATCATGTCATCAGAAAGATGGACCAAGTGTTGTTTCACCTGAGAAGTGTTGAGTGTTTAGTCAATCAAAGCACAACTTCCCAACACTTAATAATGTCACCACCCTGAGTGTTTAGATTGTACATATCACTGGTTAGACCTATTTATTTTAAACCCTTTGGCACTGCCCAGGAATCGAGACTGACACTCATTAGCACAAGCAGTAGTCAGGCTTACCCTAGAGGCAATGTGTAAACAATGTATGCATTACACATTCAGCAATAAGGTGAAAATACAACACATGAAAAATCCTATGACAATTTAAACAAAAGAGTAAATATTAATAAATTATTTGGGGAAAAAAGACAAAAATCTAATCAGTGGAACTAGATTTATGAATTTAAAAATTTTTGATAAAGACTAGCACCTAAAAGACTAAAGCGCCAGCTGCGGACATCTAGCAAGACCCAGTCACAATTGAAAAATATTGCCACCACGTTCGAGCATGGTTCGAATCCAAGAAGTGGATCGGGCCCTGTCAGCGCTTACCTTCGGAAATGTTTTGAGAAAAATGTTAGGTAAAGTTCAGTTGGGCAATGCTGTAGGCGGTGTAGTCATCAGGAAGCCTTGGATCAAAGCCGCTGTGAAGTTTTCTACGTTTGGACTCAGTCTTTTTTTGGGAAGCTGAAAATCTCCAGCGTGACGAGGCAGGAGACTGTTGCCGAAGACAGTTGAACACCACTTTGGCAAATGACCGTCAAACAGAATTTGCTGCTGCAGTCACCTATCAGTTCTCTGAGCAGTTTTTGGCCAACAATCTTCTATGTCTTTGGTTTTGAATTGTGGCTATTGTGGCACCTTTAGCACCACAACCAAGGGTCTAGGACTGCTGGGACATCGGTTGGGGGTTCAAGACTCACTCAAGCTGGGTCCAGGTGTGGGATTAAGATGTAGGAAACCTTTTGTGTCCCTGTGGTTCTATACAGGGGGCCAGCTAACTAGACTTTGAAGTCTCTCTGGTAATCCTCGGTTCAGTTAAAGGTGCAAGCCTACACAGCAGGGCTGGCCTATGAGGGTTCAAGTCAGCATGCAGGCAGCAAAGCAGTTCTTACATGTACAGAAAAGCAGTCTTGCAGAGTGCACAGCAGGTCACAGAAGCAGGCAGTCCTCTGAGAGTCCTTCCCCAGGACCAGGTGTGAGCTGAAGAGTGAGGCCAGAGGGACATATCTTTATACCCAGTTCCCTTTCTCTGGAAGGTAACGGCGCTTCAAGAAATTGTCTTTGAAGTGCATGGAATTTCTTGACTACATAGTTTCACTGATTAAATACCATAGTCTTCGTGATATATACTGACATCCTCCTGGGCAATGGTTTTAACATTCTGTTTAGGATCATACCGTTGTCTAAAAAAGAAAAGAATAAGGGCCTCATCATAGGACTTGCAACTGTAAAAGGGATTTTCTAAATGTACAAATACCCTTTTTTGAGTTGGAAAAAAAAATGACTCATACAATGGCTTTTATGATCTTTCCAAATTGGAGGCATGGCACTGCATGAAAGGGCTGTCCCCCTCCTCTTTCGGATTCAGAAAGGAATGCATCAATAGTTGGCTACCAGAATGGTAGTTACAAGCCATTGTTGAGTTTCTGACTCCTGAGTTGAGGTGGTAACAAAGGGCCTGATTTAGATCTTTGTGGACCGGTCAATCTGTCACAACGGTGACGGATATCCTGTCCGCTGAAATATAAATGCCATAGGATATAATGGCATTTATATTTCGGTGGACAGGATATCTGGCTTCTTTAGGAACATGGTCGGTCTACTTTTAAAAAAGGTTTTGCGATTTGGAATGGGCCATCCTGCTTGTACCTCAAGCTAAATACAGCAGGTCATTCTATGATCTCCTTTGATTCGGTATTCTGTGAACTAACCTATTAGTCCATAGGTCACTTTGCAAAATGCCACTCCATGTACAAAAAATCGGTGAGCAATTTGGAACCACTCTTTGCAAATGAAAGAATAGTACATGAAACCATGAGTTCAGAAATGAAAGATGCTAGTTAGTTTGACATTAAGTCATGGGTAGATTTCCAGTATCCAAATGGCTAGTGTCCCTGTTGTTCTGGGTGTTTTCTCCCAAAATGCCAGGAAAATGTTGGGTCGTGCCGCTGGAAGTAGGAACTGGCTAAGTAAGTTTAACACGATGGACAGTCCATCACGGGTTTTGGTGCTAACAAAAGTATCCAATGGCATTTCCACACCTTCCTAAAAGGACGGAAGAACACAGATGAGGGTAGAAGGTGTTTTGGCCTTTTTTCATGTAAGTGCTATTACTTTCCTCCTCTAAATCAGAGCACGTTTTATAATTTTTTTATACCTCACGAAAACGTGAGTTGCAATTTAAAGAGTAAATTATTCTTATTTTTTACAAGTGTTTATCATATATTTTAATCGAGCACAGAGCAGATATAAAAAGAGTAGAAACTATGGTATCTTTACCGTGAGTATAATACTGTTTCAGAATAATCTCTTATCTAAAGCCAGTGAAACTAATACATTTAATAGCAGTTTCGCTGATTTCAAATGCCACTCTTCTGGAACATACTTTTGACATTTGTATTTCTGTTTAGGATCAGATAATGCGCAAAAAGAAAGAGATTTATTCAGAAATGAAAGATACCAGTTTCTTTACCACTAATCATTTTTCAGCCTTAAGTGTTCACTAGACACATTCTGAAGTCTCCAAAGATACCCTCGGGAAGACTGTCAAACTGTCATTGCATTAACACTTCAAATGTTGATTTTTTTACAACACTTGAAATATTACTGCATTTGAAAAATAGAGCAGCATAAAGTTTCACTTACAACTGGTACGAACATGTCAAAAAACGATCTAGAATTGTAATGGTTTGAAAGGATTCATTTCAAATATATAATTTAGCATTTCTAGAGTTGTATTGGTGACATGACTTGCATTTAACAAAGACATATGGAATTATACTTCAGCAAAGATGTAATAAAATTATATATAACTAGTCAAGGTTTCAAGCACCTATCGTCTAAATGACATTCCTATAGTGAGAAAGGCAAAAATGCGCTTTTCTATGCAGACAACGCTGTACTGTTGGCTAGGACAGCTGTCGGACTCCAGTGTCTGCTGAATTCCTTTACAGAGTTTATGAACTTGTTGGATTGGAGCACTAACTTCTCTGAGTCCCACACTATGGTAAAGGGCCCACGGAAAGGAATCCAGAGAATGCAACATGGAGATGGAATTGAAATAACCAGGGCACCCACCTTTTCGTATCTGGGAGTTTTATTCAATAAGAGGGGTTCATTCTATGTCAGGAGCTGCGATTACTAGGCTTGACTTTGCAAAAGGATTGGGGCCCAAGCCAGTTCTGTCAAAGATCTACAAGGCAAAATGCATTTCCATCACCTATTACGGGAGTGAGATCTAGGGCTATGAGGATCCTGGAGATCTACATGTAGTAGAGAATAAATTCTTGAAAAGTAATCTCTCTGATCCTCAATCTGTAGCCTCCTATGTTGCCCACGAAGAATTAAGGATGGGGTACATTTCTGATCTAGTGGCATTGTCTTCTTTGATACTTTGGATTAGGACCTGGATTAATCCCGCCTTGCACTTATCAGAAAAGTGTTTATCCTTAGAGGGAGGCAATAATATCCCTTGCCTTTGCTGCATTAAGAGCTTAGTGCAGGAACTCGGTCACCCCGATTTGTTTGCGTCCCCCAGTGGGCTCTCCAGGAGAGACTTGAGGTGGGTCAAGTGGCACTTCTTGTCTATTGCGAGTGCGGAACGAATCAAGGAAGCTCATTAAACCCACCGTTTGGTCTTATATTGTGTTAAAAAAGTGTCCTTCAACAGAACCTATTTACTAGAGACTACAATACCTTATCATTACTTCCTTTTAGCCCGGTTTAAATCTTTTACACTGGTTGCTTTGTGTACCTCAAGGGAGACAAAAGTTGGAGGATCTGGGTCCCTGCACCGGTGATAATTTTTCCATGCAGGATACACTCCACTTTGTGATGTTCTGCGAGCATAATTGTTTATTACAACAGCATTTTATTCTGCCACTACTAAAAGGGAAGGACTTTGTACAAGTGTTGTGACATGTGACTGTTGCTGTGTGTGTGATGAGTGAGGGTTGAGAGACACCCATTGTTATTTTCATGGGGTTCAGTGTGGGGTGAAAATAAACCATTTTCGATAGTCACAAGATGCCCTCTGTGTTGAGGTTGAGTTTTGGAGTGAAATATACCTTTTTTTGTTGTGTCCTTTCTAAGGGGCTAAGGGCGTGTTGTAGGGGCATGTGTGCTGCACCATGATGTGCGTAATGTCCTTCTTAAGGGGTTATGGGTGTGTGTTGGGGCATGTGTGTTGCACGGTGATGTGGTTAAGGATGGTATGTTGTAGGAGCATGTGCGTTGCACCCTAATGTTGAGTAATGCCCTTCCTAATGGATTAAGGGTGTGCTGTGTGCAGTAGGGGAAAATTGGATTTACCTGTTGAATATTTATGAGTCTAAATTTCATAGGACTAATTGATTGTTTTCTTTCATTTTTGTCCTTTTGATTTGGTGTTTATTGAGATGTAATATTTATGGGACCTGTTGATTGTTTAATTATGTTTTCCATTTTTTCTCTAAGGAGAGGGGATGTGTTGTGGCCTGTGATTGTTGATATGCATCTTCTCCATAGTTTCCAGTTCCTTGCTGTTCAGCCAGTGTGTGTGTGAGGTCGCGGAATGTTGGTGACTGCCTGGGTGCTATGAATGGCGGTTGGAGAGAGTGAGCTGAGCAGTAATGATTCTAGTCCTGGTGGGGCGTTACCTTAAACCTGTAACCTGTAACTAAGCAAGTTCTACTTCAACAAACCTACATCCTACCATCTAAGAGACTTGGCGACCTGCTTACAAGAGAGTATACTTACTTATAAAACCAAACTAGACTGGCACTGATTTATCTCCAGATGCTATAGAGTTTGCGGGTGTCCTTTTATGTTGCGACTGAAATTCGAAATAAAAAATGTTGTGGTCTGTAAGATTATTATAGTGGCTTTTGATTAGTTCACCCGTGTTTGAGATGCCTTTCTATTCTCATATTGTGATTTTTTACGGTGTTGGTTTTTGTGAATATTTATATAAGTTGTAATGATATATATATTCACTGAAAAAACCTTTGGTTTCACACACGTTATAGTTAGGATTTAGCATTTAAAAAACCTTGCAAATTCAGTGAAAAAACCATAGGTTTCACACACGTTCTAGTTAGCGGACATTTCACTCATAAAAAACCATTGAAATTCCCCCGTTATAGTTAGTTAAGCTAACTATAACTCGCGCACCCGCAATCCACTGCTGATGACGTAACATATTACATCACTCATGACATGGTCAGTGACATCACTCATGACATCACTGATGACATCTCAAATGACATCACTGATGACATCACTGATGACATCATCCAGTGAATGTGTGTTTTTCTGAAAATTAAATATGTTTTATATATGTATATCTCAAGGTCGATGTAAGAATAAATGGGTATATAAGTGTCTAAAAGGATGATTTGTTTTTGAAAAATTGATTGTGTAACTGACTGATTAAGTGTATCTTAGTGAATACATGGCTTAATGAGTAATGTTTAAATATGTAATTTTCTTTATCAGTCTCTCACTTTGTGTATAAGTGTCTGCATGGGTTGGTGAGTAGCTACATGGGTGTTTATATTGGATTTTAGGTTGTTTTTTGAGTATCAGTCTGAGTGTCTGCATGGTTCGGTGGGGGGTTTAACGTAGTGCATAGGTGCATGAATGATTGTCTCTCTGGTTGTATGTTTTGAAGACAGCATGTGTGCATGACTGTATGGTTGGATGAGTGTGTGTATGGGTGTGTTAGTGAGTGAATGACTGTCTCAATAGTGTCTTTATGAGTTACTAAATATGTTTTAAAGAAGTATATTTGACTATTGGTGTATATAAGTGAGTATGTGTGAGAGTGAGAGATTGAAATAGTTCCTGTATGAATAAGTATGTGTTTTTATTAGTGATTATTTAAAAGAGTAAGTATGTGTAAGTTTCTGTAGAAGTACATGTTGAGGTGTGTGTATAACTGAATATGCAAGTAAATGGATGTTTGACTCTTTATTAGCATGAGTCACTATGTGTGTGAGTAACTCTATGGATGAGTGGCAATGTGTAACAGGATGTATAGGTGTATGAGTACATATGATGAGTGAGTACATGTATGAGTGACTGTACAGGACTGTTGGTGAATGAGTGGATGTGTATGTGGATCTAAGAATTACTGAATAGGTTATTGTAACTGGTATTGGTATGTCCAATGTTTTGAACATTGTAGTCTCTATTTTTGAATGTGTGTATCAAAGGTTATATTAGGGTGAGAGGAGGTCTACCACTCTGTTACAAGGATGATGTCATCAGTGATGTCATTTGAGATGTCATCAGTGATGTCATGAGTGATGTCACTGACCATGTCATGAGTGATGTAATATGTTACGTCATCAGCAGTGGATTGCGGGTGCGCGAGTTATAGTTAGCTTAACTAACTATAACGGGGGAATTTCAATGGTTTTTTATGAGTGAAATGTCAGCTAACTATAACGTGTGTGAAACCTATGGTTTTTTCACTGAATTTGCAAGGTTTTTTAAATGCTAAATCCTAACTATAACGTGTGTGAAACCTATGGTTTTTTCAGTGAATTTGCAAGGTTTTTTAAATGCTAATTCTTACCTATAACATGTGTGATTTCCATGGTTTTTTCATTGATTTTGTATGATTTTTTTATTATAAATTCTTATAGTAAATGTGTTTTTTTTTTTAAAAAAGCAAGTTTTTTTTTTTTTTTTTTTTACTTTATATTCTCTTAAAACACTATGTTTATTTTTTTAAAATTCTGCAATATATTAATTTTTCTCTTTTTTTTTTTACCAAACAGGTGAGATATATTAGTATAACATACAAATTGTTTTTTTCCTTTTTTTTTTTTTTTTTTTTACTTTATATTCTCTTAAAACACTATGCTTAATTTTTTTAAATTCTGCAATATATTAATTTTTCTCATTTTTTTTTTTACTAAACAGGTAAGATATATTAGTATAACATAGAAATTCTTTTTTTCCTTTTTTTTTTTTTTTTTTTTTAAGTGGGCGTACGGTAAGCTTACGGTAAGCGTACGGTTTGCGTAATGTTCGTAATATTTCTACTCTTTTTACGTATGGTTACGCAATTTACGTAGCCGTGCGTACTGCGTATGGGGCGCGTAAGCGTGTACGCTACACGCGTACGTTACGCGGAAGTGTTGGGGAGTGACTGTTATGCGCATGCGCGCGAGCGCGTGTCTTTTTTACGCGCATGCGTACTTTTACCGTAAGCGCTCCGTAAGCGCTCCGTAAGCGTAACGTAAGCGTAACGTACGCGCACGGTGGGTCATGTGATCATGAAACAAAACTTTTGAATGGTTTAAAGTTGTTTCAGTTCTAGAACTCTCCTACACCACACCCATTCCCCTCATTTCTGCTTGTGATCCCTTAGGAGAAGGAGCTGACTTGTCTTTGGGATACGATGGCAGACTAGCACTCTTCTACTGAGAGTGAGGCTAGCAGCACCACCATCAGGCAGAGAAGGAGGAAACAGAAGAGCTCTTTTATATGGGAGTATTTTAGTTTTCCTGAGGGTGAGAAAAAAGTCAATGCTGCTTTGGTGACTTGCAAGCTGTGCCAGCGTGTACTTTCGAGAGGTAATCCCAACAAGAAGTATTCCTTCGGGAATCACACTATGTTGAGACACCTTAAGGATGTACATCCTAGGACACATGCACGACATACTAGAGGCAACCCTTCAGTAAGTTGAGCAAGCACATCCACAGCAGCTCAGCCGAGTCCTTCTTCAGAAGCTCAGCAGAGCCCTTCATCTGTGGGGGCAGATTCACCTTTTTCTGATCCTGTGGAAACGAACCATCGGTTTGCGAGGGTTACTATGCGGTGTTCATTTTGCCATGGTCTAATTGTTCATAGGGAGACGCGTACGGTAAGCGTAATTTTTTTTTTTTTTTTTTAAACACTAAAAATCAATTACCACATTTCAAGATCCTTGAGGGATTAATAACTAAATACTGAAAATCTGTTTGAGGAGAAGTGGAAGAAAGGGACCATCTAATTTCTGACTTACCTGACCCACCCACAAATTTAATTATAATTTTAAATTTAATTGAAATTGCTTATAAAAATGGCTTTATTTTTCAAAAATTTTCTTTCTCAATCTGAAAAAAAAGAAAAAAGTATTAATATTTAATAAATACAGTACACGTATTTACATATTTTCCCAAAAACAATTTTTTGCCTTTTTTTTGCTGTTTTCAGAATATATTGCATTTCACTATAAATCGTGAAAGCAATTGCATTCATCACTTAACAGCGGGCAAAAAAAAATTAACAATCTCAAAGATTGTTTTAAAAAAGCCCAGAATCTCTTCTCACTAAAACATAACATTATAGAAATGCAAAATATTCAAAAAAAATTCATCTAATAACAATAACTATTTCTTTAAAATACCGTCTGACAATTTTGTTACAGAAGCATAATCACAAAAATAATATATCTCAAATAACTCCACAATACATCTGGTTACCTTTCCTTTAGGCAAAATGGTAATTTTAAAATTCTTTTTTGATTAAATTTCCAATGGTAATCCAATAAAATTCCAAAATTTAAATTGGACAGATGTTACCGATTCTCTCTAAAATTTGGGTTTCCGAAAGATTAATTAGGAATTAAATAAGTCCACAATACAATTGATTACCTTTCCTTTAGGCCAAATGGTATTTTTAAAAATCTTTTTTGATGAAATTTCCAATGGTAATCCAATAAAATTCCAAAATTTAAATTGTACAGATGTTACCGATTCTCTCTAAAATTTTTGGTTTCCGAAAGATTCATTAGGAATTAAATAAGTCCACAATACAATTGGTTACCTTTCCTTTAGGCCAAATGGTAATTTGAAAAATCTTTTTTTTGAAAATTCCAATGCTAATCCAATAAAATGGTAAAATTGTTTTGTACAGATCTTGCCAAGTCTCTCTAAAATTTAGGTTTCAGGAAGATTAGATAGGAATTTGCTAAATCAAAAGGCAAACGTTGCTTGAAAATCAATTGGGAATCATTACACAGTGTCCAGCCTTTTTCACATTTAAGATAAACTGTGTAATGTCCAGAAGTTACAGTAGGTCCTTCATGGAAAATTATTGCAACTGTTACAAAAGTTTTTCCTGAAATTGATAATTGCTGTCCTATAAACTTCTTTATTAAAGTATTCAATTTTGAACCATCAGCTTTACATCGTTGCATCATTAAAATTACATACTGTCCGTATTCCTTTAAAATTAACGTTGAAAACATGTCAGATTTACACTCACCGCATTCCATGCTATGATTAGCATCTTTAACTAATTTAGCAAAAGTGACTGTTTTACTGTCTGGCAATGTTAAATAAATAAACCTTTCAGAATCAACATTAGAGCCACATGTATTGAAACAGTTTTCACAACTATGTTCCCATTTATAAGAGACACCAAACATATTTTCAATTGGCACCCCTTCTTCTTCCAGTACCTGAAGAAAATACATCAAGAATTCCTGTGCGTCTTGCTGTACATTTTGAGAAAACTGTGTTCGTCCTGAACATACATCTAAAAGTTTTCTAATTTCAGTAGCACTTTCTATTTGAGTTTTATCATTACTCAGCTTTTGAAAAAGGAGACTCAACTCAGAACAGAATCTTTTTCTCTGATTTACTATTATCTGCTCTTGCAAACTTTCCAGATAAAATGCAACATTCAGCACTACATTAGCGTAGCAGTTGACACCAGAGCTATTTTCAAAATGACATCCTACAACCTGTTCTTCATTTTCCTTTTTCTTTTTGCTTGCAATTACATCACTCCTCTTTTTTTTCCTCCTCTCTACATCTTCATTACAGATATTCTCATTTCTCCTTTTACGAGAAACTACACGTTTCTCCAACACAGGATACTGACCTAAATGAGGAGCATAGCTTCTTCTTAATCTATTATACTCCTTTACACAATTTGTATCAGCACTAACTTTAGAGTCATCAAAGTCTATCATGAATAAACCAGATAATGTTTTCACTCGTGACAAAGCTACACAAGCCATACCTTCTTTGAACACAGTTGAACCAATGTTCACAAAAGCACAATCTACAGTCAATCCTTGAGACTTGTGAATAGTTACAGCATATGCTAGAGAAAACGGAAACTGCTTCCTACGTACATATAAGTCTTTCACAAGCATGAAACGAACTGAACAACGACAAATATCTTTAACTTCTTCTATCTGATCAAATTTTATTTTTAAACATTCAATTCCATCTTTTTTCTGATAATTAATAAAACCCACAACTCTTCCCATAGCTCCATTAACTAAACCTTTTTCAACATCCAAATTTCTCCTTAAAAATACTCTACAGTTCATGCAAACATATAGATTTTTTTCTAATCCAGCAGTTTTGGAAATGTTCTTCTCTAGTGAATCCAATTTATTTTTCAGTTTGCCTGTTAATGTGATAGTAATTCTTCTATCCTGAATTTTGTCCACTGCTTCCAATTTCCTGATATCTTCCTTTTCCAATTTCAAAAGCTCCTCATTGAATATTGAGCATTCACGTAGAGTTGGCATTAAGCAGATGACACTTTTCTTTTCTGCAATGTTCTTGTATATCTTCTCTGCAACTATTTCTTCCTTTGGAAATAAATTATGTAGCAACCGACTCTGTAATGCTTTTGTGCCAGCTTCAGTGAGTAGTCCAATTCTGATATCTTTCAGAATACTTCCATATTCTTCATCGTTTGCTTGCCTCATATTAGTAGTAAGTTCCTTGTACTCAAAGAAGGACCAAATATTTGCATTACCAATGCTTCCCAATGACTTCTTTGTGTCGTCATGTGTCACAGTATTAAACACTGGTTGTCCTTTAACTGGAGTAAGCTGTAGAAGATCCCCAAAAACTATGACATGTTTTCCACCAAATAACACGTCATAGTCTGTCCTTAGAATTTGCTGCATTCTTAAATGCACAAAGGCAAGCATTAAGTTTGATACCATGCTCACCTCATCAATAATGAGAACTTGCAACTTCTTCAATACTCTTGAAACTTCCAAGCATGCTTCTCCAGTTAGCTTGTGGTATTGTATTTTGTTCTCATGCTCCACTGGTAACATTAGCAAACGATGTAAGGTGATTCCTTTTATGTTATATGCTGCTAACCCAGTTGGAGCAGTAACCACACAAGACAAAGTTGAATCCGTTTTTTGCTGTAGGTAGCTTCTGATGACTTTTATTAAGAAACTTTTTCCAGTTCCAGCTTGTCCGCTTACATACATCCTGATTGGATGAAATGATGTGCATGAGCACTCTTTTTTTTCATGTAGTAATCCGTGATCAATTTTGTTTCTGATCTCTTCATAAATTTGTTGCTGCTCTTCATTCAGTTGTCTTTCCAAATTTGGTAAGTCTATAAATTCTTCTTGAGCTTGATTCATAGCCGTTTCCACTTCATTCATGGCTATTGCAGCTTCATTTTCAACGATTGGTTGTCCTAGGGGATCTTGACTGAGTGTTCCTGAACTTTGGCTGTCTTGAGAACTGTCTCTAGCCACTTCAGCTGCAATTGTAGTTTCCTGTTCAATTTCTTCATTTAACATTTGCACATAATTTGTGAATGTACTGCATTCTATGCTGTCTTTGCAAGCATTAAATGAATCTTCATAGCTTTCAAATTCTCCCAGTAGTTCATCCTCTGTACGCCATGGTTTAAACAGCTGTAAAAGAGCCAAGTAGTAAAATTCCTTTTTGTCAGTAGTGTCGCAACTCAGCTTCCTGTGATTTATCAAACTTCCTTTTGTTTGCTTCACCAAACATCCTTCCTCACCAATGACTTAATATTTTCCATTGTTGATGTCTTCTGTGGCTTTCCGTGAATAAATGTAGTTCTGCAGCACTTCATAGAGACACATGTTCTCTAGATGAAGACTTCTCTTGGGATAATATGTGTCCAACATGTTTGATTTCAAAATATCTGTACTTTCTGGGTCATTCTCGGCCAAATATTCAATTTCTCCAACAGATTTCAGTACCCGATTTCTCATTGCTGCAAGGCCTAAACTTGCCCAAATTATTCTTCTTGATTTCGAGTAGAGACTTGCAGAAGATAACCTATCTGAACATTCGTAGGATCCAATTTCTCGATTCGATAACATCTTTAAACTGAAACTGTACAGCTTCTTACTGACAGTCTTCTCGTGAGAAATCTCTTCCCACATTTCTTTCAATTCAGTTTTTTCTGATTTAGTAATGTAAGACGTTACATATCGAGCAACAGCAATGGAATTGTCAGCTACATACTGTATATCCATGTTAGCATTCCACATGGATAAAATGACTGGGTTGTAGTCATTTATATTTTTTGATTCTTCTTTTCTTTTAAGGTTGTAGGTATTCTTAGGTGATTTTCTTGTAATAGTATGTCTCACAGATGACATAAAACTGTTTACTCTTCCATTTGAAAGAACAGGTCTAGGAAATCCAAATCGACATTTAGTGTAGTATTTATCTTTGCTCTTGTATTTCCGTCGACAGTATTTTCCACACCGATGACTTTGGAAACGTAAAACTTGCTCCTTTAACTTTTTCTCTTCTGTGCTTTTTGGTATAGCACATGTTGCATATTCTTCAATGAAAGATAACACTGCTTCATCAGTATCTGTTCCAAACTTTGGGGCATCCTTGATCCACAACAGCATATGAATATGAGGAGCACCTCTTGCCTGGTACTCTTTTCTCCAAAAGAAATCCACTACTTCTCCAAGAGGTGGATTTTTTTTATTGCAGATGAAGGACATCATAGCCTCAAATCTATGATTGAAATATCTGCAAACATTAACCGGATCCAATGAGCACAGTTCTCCTGCTGTCTTGTATTCGATGTTTTTAATGTTTGAATTTGCCTCTCGTAGAAAATCCAGTAAATCATCCCAAGCGTACTCAGCACAGCTTAGGGTAAGGAACCATGTTGGTGTTCCTAAATTCCGTAACATGCATTTTAATTCACCATGGCGTCGGTACCAATATTCATTTGTCCCACGCTGACAAGCCATCAGATTGATCAGTTGTGTTTCCAAATGATCATCTCGGTGCTGCACTTTCTCCATAAAATCCTTAGCAGACACATTTTGTAAATGTACTCCACTTTTTAAAATGTGATTTACTGCATATGATAATGCAGACAAGTCGCTTTCAAATAAAAGATGGAACAAATAAGGAATACTTTGTCGAAATCTGGGATCTTCAGCATATAGTCTTGTAGTTCGATACTCAGAAGCTGGAATCTGTTCTGGACGTTCATCGTATCGTCCTCCTTTTCCTGTAGGAAACAGCTGGGGAAAACATCGAGCTTCCAAGCTCTCCTCCCATACACTCACGGGAGTTCCTTTTGCTTTCTTCATCTGAAACAGATCAATATTGTCTCCCATAACTTCTTTTGAATCTTTGACTTGTCCACTTTTTCAATTTGTCCAGTTGGTGTTTCTGTGTCTTCTTGTAAATCTTCTTCTTCTTCTTCTATATAAATTGATTCATACCATTTGTTATTCCTTTTCAAATACAAATTTGCTCTTTGTACTTTCCGTACATCTACCAGCTCCTGCCAAATCTTCTTATTCTTTGTAGGTACACCATTAACCAGAATAACTAATGGTTCAGTTTCCAAAGTATCTGCATCAATAGTTTCCATATTTTTTTTCAAATCCAAGGGCAAATACACCACTCTACCTTTTAAACCTCTCAGTAAATCTGAAGGAGGTAATTTACCAGTTTTGGGCTCCATACGTACTATGGTCTGGAACGGATGAACACATTGAATAAGTATAGACTCATATGTATTTAATTCAGAAAGTTCGGCAGGAATAGCATCCAATTCTAAATTATTATGTACAGCTCTGGTCGGCATTCTATTTTCCTCTAACTTGTTGTAACAGTATTTACAAATATGCTGATCTTCACCCAATTCAAAACAATTTTCAAGAAATATATATGTGGCAAAATCCTTCCACTTATAATTATCTTCATTTTCACTTTTTCTGTAGAGATCAACATTCCTGGTTTGTTTTCTATAATGAGTTCTGCGGCAACAAATACAAGTCATATTTGGTCTTTCATTAGAGATTATTGCAAATTTTGTTATGTGATCATTAAATGTCTTACTTACAGAGGGTTCTACATTCTCTTCCACTTCTTCCTCATTTACTGTGTCCTTTTCCGCACTGTCTTGTTCAGGACCAAAGTAACAAAACTGAATTTCATCAGTAACCTTCTCTACATCTGATACCGATCCACGGAACAGAGCCCTATTCAATTCATCTAACTTTATTGCTGGACTTTTAGCAAAATACAACCGTCTCACAAACTTTCTCATTTCAGTATGATGAACAGCCAGCATCCTAAAATGATGAAAAACACTTTTACACACTTTTCTAGATAGACAAGCCAGAGAATGACCCTGCAAACCAGTATTCTATCTCACTCTGCATGGATCTAGACTTTGAAGCACCTTAATCTTCTGTTTAACACTTTTTTTACTATATTCTCTTAGAAACTCACGAAATTTATCAATAGATTCCTGACGCACAGTGCAAATACTACTACAATTCCAAGTGTACACTGGGGCTTTAGGACGTCTCCCCATAGCCTCATCCGCCATCACTTGTACCTCATCTCTTGGAACCATTTTCTCCTTCTCCATTATACAACCATTTTTCACTTCATAAGCACGACCTCTGGTGTCAACTGCATGCAGCAAACTATTACTTTGAAAATAACTCTCTTCATTAAAAAAAGGTTCACTACTTGAACTATGCATCCATTCTCCTAAAAACACTTTACAAAAGTTTGTTCTTTTCACTACTCTTTTCCTTTTGCTTTGTGATTTCAGTACATTGACCATTTTATCTAATGTACGCATCCTATTCAAAATTAAAATGAATAGTTTCCTTTTTAATTCTAATGCCTTTGCTGCAATGGCTTCAATTTCTTTTTTTCTCTTATAAAATTTAGCCTTTTGCTTATATTTCTTCACATCCTTTATCAAATTGGACATAACTCTTCTCTGAAACATTTTTCTACGTATCTCTTTAAACGCTGTTTTTCTTTTTAAGTTAATCTTTATTGTTTCTGAAGGTATATTTGCATTAACTAAATGCTCATTTTTTTCCTGTTGTTTTCTATTTAAAACATTCTTTCCAGTACAGACATTTTGTACATTTTTCCTTTTTTTGAAGATGTTGTTTAAAAAATCTTTTGTCTGCTTACCAGAAGACTTTCTCTTTTTCCCAACATGAGCATCTCCAACTAACTTAGGTCCTCCAGTTGTCTTCAAATATAGTTTTTTTTGGTGGTTTTTCCTTAGTCTGGATTTTGTAGGCATCTTAAATTTTGTTCACTGCTCTTCAGCAATACCTGAAAAAAACTAAAACAAAATTCCTTTATTTTATTTAAATATATTACTACATTTTTTATGATCTTTTCAAATCTTAAAATACTATGTACCCCTTTCCTACAAGTGAAAATCACAATAACACCTTCACAAATTAAATATCTAAAAACAATTCCTGTGTGCACACAGAGTCATGGTTTGAAATTAGGCAGAAAACGAAATTTCTTTGCCAATTGGAAAGCACACTTCCTACTGCTTTTTTGGCAAGTGATAAGTACTTTTACAGTCTGACACATTTTGAATCCACTTTTCAGATTCTGAAAAAAGCACATGTCCAAACAGCTTTTTGAGACCAGCAACATCTGTAACCTGGGTGACTGACTACACTCCAGCAAGGGCAACCAGCCTTAGTGATGCTGAATGTATTTGCATTACTGACTGCAACCTCAAACCCCACTCATTTGTGAATACTGTGCATGATTCCACAGGATAAGCAGCTGGGTGTGTGCTAAGAGTCTGCTTCTGCAGAAAAAATAGCTCCCCCTTTCCATCTAATGCAAATGTAAAATTACCAGAGTAATACGCAATAAATCTCTTTGTGTAATTCCTCGTTGCACACAGAGTCATGCTTTGATATTAGTCAGAAAACGAAATTTCTTTGCCAATTTGAAAGCACACTTACTACTCTTTTTTTGGCAAGTGATAAGTACTTTTACAGTCTGATACATTTTGAATCCACTTTTCAGATTCTTAAAAAAGCACATGTCCAAACAGCTTTTTGAGACCAGCAACATGTGTAACCTGGGTGACTGACTACACTCCAGCAAGGGCAACCAGCCTTAGTGATGCTGAATGTATTTGCATTACTGACTGCAACCTCAAACCCCACTCGGTTGTGAATACTATGCATGATTCCACAGGATAAGAAGCTGGGTGTGTGCTAAGAGTCTGCTTCTGCAGAAAAAAATAGCTCCCCCTTTCCATCTAATGCAAATGTAAAATTACCAGAGTAATACGCAATAAATCTCTGTCTATAATTCCTCTTTGCACACAGAGTCATGGTTTGAAATTAGGCAGAAAACGAAATTTCTTTGCCAATTTGAAAGCACACTTACTACTCTTTTTTTTGGCAAGTGATAAGTACTTTTACAGTCTGACACATTTTGAATCCACTTTTCAGATTCTGAAAAAAGCACATGTCCAAACAGCTTTTTGAGACCAGCAACATGTATAACCTGGGTGACTGACTACACTCCAGCAAGGGCAACCAGCCTTAGTGATGCTGAATGTATTTGCATTACTGACTGCAACCTCAAACCCCACTCGGTTGTGAATACTGTGCATGATTCCACAGGATAAGCAGCTGGGTGTGTGCTAAGAGTCTGCTTCTGCAGAAAAAAATAGCTCCCCCTTTCCATCTAATGCAAATGTAAAATTACCAGAGCAATACGCAATAAATCTCTGTCTGTAATTCCTCTTTGCACACAGAGTCATGGTTTGAAATTAGGCAGAAAACGAAATTTCTTTGCCAATTTGAAAGCACACTTACTACTCTTTTTTTTGGCAAGTGATAAGTACTTTTACAGTCTGACACATTTTGAATCCACTTTTCAGATTCTGAAAAAAGCACATGTCCAAACAGCTTTTTGAGACCAGCAACATGTGTAACCTGGGTGACTGACTACTCTCCAGCAAGGGCAACCAGCCTTAGTGATGCTGAATGTATTTGCATTACTGACTGCAACCTCAAACCCCACTCAGTTGTGAATACTGTGCATGATTCCACAGTATAAGCAGCTGGGTGTGTGCTAAGAGTCTGCTTCTGCAGAAAAAATAGCTCCCCCTTTCCATCTAATGCAAATGTAAAATTACCAGAGTAATACGCAATAAATCTCTGTGTGTAATTCCTCTTTGCACACAGAGTCATGGTTTGAAATTAGGCAGAAAACGGAATTTCTTTGCCAATTTGAAAGCACACTTACTACTCTTTTTTTTGGCAAGTGATAAGTACTTTTACAGTCTGACACATTTTGAATCCACTTTTCAGATTATGAAAAAAGCACATGTCCAAACAGCTTTTTGAGACCAGCAACATGTGTAACCTGGGTGACTGACTACACTCCAGCAAGTGCAACCAGCCTTAGTGATGCTGAATGTATTTGCATTACTGACAGCAACCTCAAACCCCACTCGGTTGTGAATACTATGCATGATTCCACAGGATAAGCAGCTGGGTGTGTGCTAAGAGTCTGCTTCTGCAGAAAAAAATAGCTCCCCCTTTCCTACTAATGCAAATGTAAAATTACCAGAGTAATACGCAATAAATCTCTGTCTATAATTCCTCTTTGCACACAGAGTCATGGTTTGATATTAGTCAGAAAACGAAATTTCTTTGCCAATTTGAAAGCACACTTACTACTCTTTTTTTGGCAAGTGATAAGTACTTTTACAGTCTGACACATTTTGAATCCTCTTTTCAGATTCTTAAAAAAGCACATGTCCAAACAGCTTTTTGAGACCAGCAACATGTGTAACCTGGGTGACTGACTACACTCCAGCAAGGGCAACCAGCCTTAGTGATGCTGAATGTATTTGCATTACTGACTGCAACCTCAAACCCCACTCGGTTGTGAATACTATGCATGATTCCACAAGATAAGCAGCTGGGTGTGTGCTAAGAGTCTGCTTCTGCAGAAAAAATAGCTCCCCCTTTCCTACTAATCCAACTGTAAAATTACCAGAGTAATACGCAATACATCTCTGTCTATTATTCCTCTTTGCACACAGAGTCATGGTTTGAAATTAGGCTGAAAACGAAATTTCTTTGCCAATTGGAAAGCACACTTCCTACTGTTGGTTTGGCAAGTGATAAGTACTTTTACAGTCTGACACATTTTGAATCCACTTTTCAGATTCTGAAAAAAGCACATGTCCAAACAGCTTTTTGAGACCAGCAACATCTGTAACCTGGGTGACTGACTACACTCCAGCAAGGGCAACCAGCCTTAGTGATGCTGAATGTATTTGCATTACTGACTGCAACCTCAAACCCCACTCGGTTGTGAATACTGTGCATGATTCCACAGGATAAGCAGCTGGGTGTGTGCTAAGAGTCTGCTTCTGCAGAAAAAATAGCTCCCCCTTTCCATCTAATGCAAATGTAAAATTACCAGAGATATACGCAATAAATCTCTGTCTATAATTCCTCTTTGCACACAGAGTCATGGTTTGATATTAGTCAGAAAACGAAATTTCTTTGCCAATTTGAAAGCACACTTACTACTCTTTTTTTGGCAAGTGATAAGTACTTTTACAGTCTGATACATTTTGAATCCACTTTTCAGATTCTTAAAAAAGCACATGTCCAAACAGCTTTTTCAGACCAGCAACATCTGTAACCTGGGTGACTGACTACACTCCAGCAAGGGCAACCAGCCTTAGTGATGCTGAATGTATTTGCATTACTGACTGCAACCTCAAACCCCACTCGGTTGTGAACACTGTGCATGATTCCACAGGATAAGCAGCTGGGTGTGTGCTAAGAGTCTGCTTCTGCAGAAAAAATAGCTCCCCCTTTCCTACTAATGCAACTGTAAAATTACCAGAGTAATACGCAATAAATCTCTGTCTATAATTCCTCTTTGCACACTGAGTCATGGTTTGATATTAGTCAGAAAACGAAATTTCTTTGCCAATTTGAAAGCACACTTACTACTCTTTTTTTTTGCAAGTGATAAGTACTTTTACAGTCTGACACATTTTTAATCCACTTTTCAGATTCTTAAAAAAGCACATGTCCAAACAGCTTTTTCAGACCAGCAACATGTGTAACCTGGGTGACTGACTACACTCCAGCAAGGGCAACCAGCCTTAGAGATGCTGAATGTATTTGCATTACCGACTGCAACCTCAAACCCCACTCGGTTGTGAATACTATGCATGATTCCACAGGATAAGCAGCTGGGTGTGTGCTAAGAGTCTGCTTCTGCAGAAAAAATAGCTCCCCCTTTCCTACTAATGCAACTGTAAAATTACCAGAGTAATACGCAATAAATCTCTGTCTATAATTCCTCTTTGCACACAGAGTCATGGTTTCATATTAGTCAGAAAACGAAATTTCTTTGCCAATTTGAAAGCACACTTACTACTCTTTTTTTTGCAAGTGATAAGTACTTTTACAGTCTGACACATTTTGAATCCACTTTTCAGATTCTTAAAAAAGCACATGTCCAAACAGCTTTTTCAGACCAGAAACATGTGTAACCTGGGTGACTGACTACACTCCAGCAAGGGCAACCAGCCTTAGTGATGCTGAATGTATTTGCATTACTGACTGCAACCTCAAACCCCACTCGGTTGTAAATACTATGCATGATTCCACAGGATAAGCAGCTGGGTGTGTGCTAAGAGTCTGCTTCTGCAGAAAAAATAGCTCCCCCTTTCCTACTAATGCAACTGTAAAATTACCAGAGTAATACGCAATAAATCTCTGTCTATAATTCCTCTTTGCACACAGAGTCATGGTTTCATATTAGTCAGAAAACGAAATTTCTTTGCCAATTTGAAAGCACACTTACTACTCTTTTTTTTGCAAGTGATAAGTACTTTTACAGTCTGACACATTTTTAATCCACTTTTCAGATTCTTAAAAAAGCACATGTCCAGACAGCTTTTTCAGACCAGAAACATGTGTAACCTGGGTGACTGACTACACTCCAGCAAGGGCAACCAGCCTTAGTGATGCTGAATGTATTTGCATTACTGACTGCAACCTCAAACCCCACTCGGTTGTGAATACTATGCATGATTCCACAGGATAAGCAGCTGGGTGTGTGCTAAGAGTCTGCTTCTGCAGAAAAAATAGCTCCCCCTTTCCTACTAATGCAACTGTAAAATTACCAGAGTAATACGCAATAAATCTCTGTCTATAATTCCTCTTTGCACACAGAGTCATGGTTTCATATTAGTCAGAAAACTAAATTTCTTTGCCAATTTGAAAGCACACTTACTACTCTTTTTTTTGCAAGTGATAAGTACTTTTACCGTCTGACACATTTTGAATCCTCTTTTCAGATTCTGAAAAAAGTACATGTCCAAACAGCTTTTTGAGACCAGAAACATGTGTAACCTGGGTGACTGACTACACTCCAGCAAAGGCAACCAGCCTTAGTGATGCTGAATGTATTTGCATTACTGACTGGAACCTCAAACCCTAAAAGTATTCCTCATTTATACCAATACACCTTATTTTATGGTGAAAACATAGTCCATATTATTTTACATGTTCCTCACATCTCAATTTCTCCCAAAACACAAAACGATAAACACAACTTCAACAAAAAGAATTCCAATTCTATTATTCATTTCTTAATTTACCATATACATCCCCTCTCAAACTCATAACTCACCTTTAAAATTAGTTAGTTGTGAAAGAAATGTGGCACTCAAACAGTAGATTATCAGAGCCAGGATCTCTGTTCTGTACACCTCTCTCCTCTCAGCAGAACCAGATAATGGCAATGTTTCCCTCTCTTTTTCCACACATATACATGTTAATTTCAAATCTCAGTGCTTCCCCCTTTTTTTCAAATGTAATCACACATTTCTATTGGTTGAAAACCAACCCTTTTCCAAAAGTACCCTTCCCCCAACTTGACTTCAGCCTAGTACCCTTCCCCCAACTTGACTTCTGCCTGCTACCATAGCAACAGCTCTTGAAACACTGCTGTGTAGAGTTAGGTCAGAAGTTCACCACACAATGTTTCATTTCCAAAGAGCAGGAGTGCTTGACTTTTCAAACCTAACAGCAAATCCATAGTACTGTTCTTTGGTAACACATTTTTCTGTACCAATACAAAACATGCTTCTATAAATTTACACATACAGCCTAGTTTTTAGTGTAGAATGGTATAAAACAGCCAATCAGTTCTTTTAAAAAAAAAATATGTATGCCTCCATTTCCAAACTGTCTTTCATTTTTTTTTCCCATTCTACTGAAAGACACCTCCTGAGTGCATCCAGTTCTCCTTTTAAAATGTTCACAGTGTGGATTGTAGGGCACAGCTATGTCTTCTGGAGTGAAAAGTATGCAGAGAAAACAGGTATGGTGAGAGACCTTGCTTTGCCAAATGTAGACATTAAATGGATTGGTCAGAGAGGGTTAAAGTGGCACCAATTGATGCCATTGGTGAAATCCTTCATGCAAATCCAACACCCTGACCTCATAATAGTGCACTGTGGTGGCAATGACCTAGGCACTTTGACTGGGGTAGGTCTGGAAATGCTTATGAAGGAGACCTTTGCACAACTGTTTTCACTTTTCCCTAAAACTGCCTTTGCATATTCTAACATATGCCAAAGGCAAAAATGGAACTGGTCCAATCATTTTTGTCCGCAGATTGACAAAGCAAGAAAGCACGTCAACAAATCTGTTTCTGCTTTCCTCCGAGACTATGGTATGGGTTCCATTTACCACAACAACTTGCATTACGACATGCAAGACATTTATAGAGGAGATGGTGTACACTTCACTGATGAAGGGAACAGAGTCTTCCTCTTGAACCTTAGACTCTGCATCGGTACTTACTTGTAGGTACCACTAAAAAATCAAATCACTTCATAAACACAACGGCTCTTTTTAGAGCCCCCTAATATCTAAACACTTAAATCTGTTTTTTATTTCTTTTTTATTTATTTTTTCTACCGTACGCGTACGGTAAGCTTACCGTAAGCTTACCGTACGCGTACCCCGCGATTTTTTTTTAATAAATGGTTTTTTTGTACTTTTCTGTCCTTCTTTGACCCCCTTTCAAATGTTAGGGGGTCTGTAACTCTCTTCCTTGCCCCCTTTTCAAGTTATCACCCTTTTTTTTTCTGTGTGAAACACACAAAATGGCGGCCGCCGCTTCCTGGTTTCGACCGATTCGAATGTTTACTAAGATCTAACAGCCAATCAGAATCGCGCTCGCGCACGTCACCGTACGCGTACGGTAAGCTTACCGTAAGCGCACGGTAAGCACACCGTAAGCTGCCCCAGATATATATATTGATTTAAATGCTATTTTCTCAGGAACTACTGAACAGATTTACACCAGACCTACAAAAGGCACTTCCTTGACCTGAGGACTACCTCTCTGCCAAATTTCAAGTAACTCTGTTCAGCCGTTTGGGCTGTAGCTGTGTCTAAAGGTCCTATGGAAAAATCCATGGGAAAAACGCGTTTTGGGACCCCCCTTTTTTCTCAGTCCCCGCTTGACGAATCCCCCCGAGACTTTCAGTGTAGGAGCGGAACAGAGCGCCCCACCTATTTTGAAAATTTCGCGAGGATTCGTCGACCGGCGCCAAAGTTATTCCAAATAGAATGTTGCGGATTTCCTATGGAAACAGGGTCCTAACTATAACTACCTACTGGCGACCGCCAGTAGGTAATATTTATATAGGAGGGAACCGTATTGCCTCTTTACGCAAACTTGAATCACGTTTCATCCTCCTAGCAGGCACCAAATTTCCGGATGGCCTGAATCAGGACGAGGAACTTTATTCCCACCTTTAATGAGACACCAATTGATACTGAAATATAAAGACCTTGGTGGGCTACTCATGCCCTGCCCATATCTCTCTCCCCCTTTTTAAAAAAAAAACCCCCATAAAAACAAAAATGCACTTTCGTTTTTTCTGATTATAATTTATTGAATGTACAGGATTTAGGAAATCACATGTAACCAGTGAATGTGAAATATAGCTATGTCCTTGAATAATAGTTGTGTTAAACTATGTTATTAATCCAATCTGTCTCTTTGATTCTATACAGGAACATCACTATGAATTCACCTGTATCTCACATCAGTGATAGAATTACGAGCACCGGAGTTCTCCCTACTCCAAGTCAACATTTGGATAGATGTTCAAAGGGCACTAGACCCTTCATCACATTTTTCGTCTTATTTTTGTGAGAAAAAATCTCTTTTACATTATTTTGAAACCACACCAATTTGGTCACATAGTTTACCAATAGGCACTAGTCCTTCATGACATGTAAACATATGCGAAACTACACCTTTGCATATTCACCACTGGTTATTATGACGAACAAACAATGAAAAGAATTGTATTGTCAGTTTATTTTCTGTACTTCTCTGGAATTGTAATTTTGCGAATATTACAATTATACTAATCTGTTGTATTATGTACAAACGAACTACCAATTGTTTATTTCTTCTATGTCTATGCATTAAAAAAGTGTACTCACCCTTTTTAACTGGTGCAAATGGAGACTATGGTCATGTGACCAAGACCACGGACGTGGTCGAAACGCGTCGTCCTCTTCTGCCCTGTGAGGAATAAAGCTGCTTTGATGATCGAGTGGGCTCGTGTGGATTCTTTTCTTGGCCAGGAATCAACTGTTTCGAAATATATATATATATATATATATTATCTATTGGCGGTCGCCAGTAGATAGTTATAGTTAGGATCGTGTTTCCATAGGAAATCCGCAACATTCTATTTGCAATAACTTTGGCACCGATTGACGAATCCTCGCAAAATTTTCAAAATAGGTGGGGTGCTCCGCTCCGCTCCTTCCCTGAAAGTCTCGGGGGGATTCATCAAGCGGGGGCTGAGAAAAAGGGGGGGTCCCAAAACACGTTTTCCCCATGCATTTTTCCATAGGACCTTTAGTCCAAGCTACAGCCCGAACGGCTGAACAGAATTACTTGAAATTTGGCAGAGAGGTAGTCCTCAGGTCAGGGATGTGGTGTAAATCTGTAATCTGTTCAGTATTTCCTGAGAAAATAGCATTTAAAAGCATATATATATCTATAAGCGCGCTCCGTGCGCGTATGGTAAAACTTACCGTATGCGCACGCTGCTGTGCGCGAGCGCGATTCTGATTGGTTGTTAGATCTTAGTAAACATTCGAATCGGTCAAAACCAGGAAGTGTCGGCCGCCATTTTGTCTCTCGCAGTCTGAGGGGGTGAAAAACAAAGGTGGAGAACGTGAAAAGGGGGCAGGGTGGACAGTTCCTGACCCCCTAGCCTTTGTCAGGGGGTCCCAGAAGGACCCCCAAGGGCCAAAATTTATTTAAATTTTTGTTACGAAAAATCGCGGAGTACGCGTAGCGTGCGCGTACGGTAGAAACGGAAAAATTCCGCGAACTGCGTAACACTGTGCGCGTACGGTGCGCGCACGGTGAAAAACCTTAAAAATAAATAAATACATAACTTAGCATTTAAAAAACCATACAAATTCACTGAAAAAACCATAGGTTTCACACACGTTATAGTTAGGAATTAGCATTTAAAAAACCTAGCAAATTCACTTAAAAAACCATAGGTTTCACACATGTTATAGTTAGCTGGACATTTCACTCGTGAAAAACCATTGAAATTCCCCCGTTATAGTTAGTGCAGGCAACTATAACTCACGCAACCGCAATCCTCTGCTGATGACGTCAGATATTACATCACTGATGACATATGTGTCTTTCTGAAAAAAAAATATTTGTAATATATGTTTAGCTAAAAATTAATGGAAGAAGACATGGGTAAATAGGTGTCTAAATACAGTGATGAAATATCTGACGTCATCAGCAGAGGATTGCGGTCGCGTGAGTTATAGTTGCCTGCACTAACTATAACGGGGGAATTTCAACTTTCACACACACGGCCTTTTACATATGTAGTTACTTGGACATGTACCACTGAGACATCCATTCACTCACCAACACACCCATACACACACTTACCCACCCATACAGCTGTTTCCACATGCACTCTTGAACCCATACACACAGTGAATAATCCACTCAAACATCTATGCACAGACTCACACACCTTCCACCCACCCACACATACACCCAGGCACACATACAAATACTCAGGAAACCAATCGATAACCCATATAGACACTCATGTAGCTACTGACTAACCCATGCAGCAGCTTATACAACAGACAGACTGATACAGACATTCATGCAATTTAGTCAGTAACCCATGCATTTAATAAGACATGTTTAATCACTCACTTAAACAGTCAGTCACGCACCTACTAAATCCTCCATTCAGACACTTATGCACCCACTCATTCTTCAATACACCTTGGCATATATATAATACATATTTAAACTTTAAAGAAAAACACAGTCACTGGATGATGTCATCAGTGATGTCATTAGTGATGTCATTTGAGATGTCATCAGTGATGTCATCAGTGATGTCACTGACCATGTCATGAATGATGTAATATGTGATGTCATCAGCAGTGCATTGCGTGTCCGCGAGTTATAGTTAGCTGAACTAACTAGAACGGGGGAATTTCTCTGGATTTGTACGAGTGAAATGTCCAACTAACTATAACGTCCCTGAAACCTGTGGTTTTTTCAGTGAATTTCTAAGGTTTTTTAAATGCTAATTTCTAACTATAACGTGCCTGAAACCCATGGTTTTTTCAGTTAATTTCAAAGGTTTTTTAAATGCTAATTTCAAATTATAATGTACATTAAAGCTATGGTTTTTTCAGTAATTGTGAAAATGTTTTAGGGATATTTTGTAACTTTAATATCCCAAAAATAGTTTTTGTATTTCTTTTGTTTGCTATTAAAATAATATAATGTCTTCTGTTTTCTTAAATATTAATATATATATATTTTTTTTTTTTAGAAAAAAGTGGAGTCGCACACCCATCGTGTCCCTATCTCGCTGGGTGTGCGGATTCAAACTGCCATATTGGTAAAGTCATGAAGGATGCGCGTGTCAGCCAGCCCACTCCGCGCCAAATGCGGTGCAGCACACGCAATGAAATTCGTTTCATTTATTTATTTGTATACTTACCTCCGTTCTGCCATAATCTGCAGTTTACTACCCCCCGCCCTGCGTCACCGCCCGGCAGCACTCCCTCCCGGGACCGCTACTGCTATAGAGTCGTGTAGGGTCTTTGACTGAAAACTTTTATGTCCAGTTCATGTGAGTGATGGTATAATTGCTTCTTTATTGCTAATTTAATGCTTGTGTAGTTAATAGTATTTCCCAGTTCTCCACCGTGAGTTACAGAACTTCACTCACAGCTGTAAGATTTGTGGACCAGGGGATATTAGCTTTGGTGAAGATTGTTTTTATAAGTGCCTTCATTTTATTATCATTAGCGGTTGTTGTCTGGCCAAAGTATTTTGCCAGAGCGGCCATGCTTTCAAGAGTTTTTGATGAACAAGGCTGATTTCAAGCCAGATCAGAGTGTTCCTTGTATGAGAAGAGAGATTGAACAATTTCTTATAGGCTGTGCATTGAATCTTTTCAAGATCGGTTGCTAGCATACCAGGGAATGCCTGCTGTGCACAGTTGACTGACGGGGAGGAATTAAGTATGGCCGTGGTCGTTGGGCTATAGAGAGTGGTGTTTAACTTGCAGAGTGCATCCGTAGCCATCTTCCCTTTGGACCTCATTTTTTGTAGTTGCAGAGTTGGTCTTCCAGTTTCACACAGCCATGCTCCCAGGTAATTATAATGTTGCACATATTCTAGCCTTTATGGCCCAAGCCACCATCTTGTGGACCTTTTTTTGGATATCACCCAAAGATCACTATCTTTGTTTTGCTAGCATTGGCTACAGGCTTGTTCTGTGTGTTACACGCCATCAGGGCTTCAAGGGATTTTTGTAGGCCAACTTTCCAGAAAGAGTGCTTTTTGCGATTTGATGTAAATCCATTCAGTAGTTTTTGAGCAATAAATGCTCAACAACTTTGTATAATTCACACCACGAAGGATCCGCCGAGCGGCTCCTAGGGAGATCCCACTGGTTGCCACCACATCACCTAGGAAGTGGTGGCAGGCATCACCGGACTTAGACTTGAGTCGTAAAAAATTCAAAATAAACACATAGAGGGCAGGATAGGAATACTCTGATGTCCTAGACCTGTTGTTGGTATTCCCGTGGGACCCCACTTTTGGTCAAAAATATTTTGTTTTCTATTTTGCAGCAAATTTGTGGAGTAGGATCAGTGAATCTGCAGCAAAAAAAATATGTTCTTGTTTTAATTTGGGGAGAGGAACACAAGGCCAAACTTCCTGAGTCTCTGAGAATCCTTGGAGACTGCATTCTCCACATCTTGAAGCATTAAATGCATTAATAAGGGGAGGGGTGCCCAGCTCCCTCCCTGATCCAACAAGGGCCATGAGAATCTGGGTAATTAAAAGAAGGGAAGGGTGGTGAGGCTCCACTCCCGAAGCCTAATCCCCAGGGGCAGAAATGTACATAAAAGGAGAGGGGGCCATGCGACCCTTCTTCCAGGTATTAAAAAGGCCCGAGGGACCCTATCTCCCAGGGTCGTGATAGTAAATGAAAGGAAGGGAGGCTTTGTGGTCCCCGTCCCTCAGCCTATAAAGGCTCAGGAGGGCCCATCCCCTGGGACCAGCTCAATTACTGTTTCGCATGGAGCCTACCCCCGGGATACAGTAGTTTCACTGCCCACACCAGCAAGTGCAGGGAAACATATGTTTGCTCCCTCCTGGCTGGAGCATTTTTTTATTTTCCTGTGTGACGGGAGCAAAAATACAAGTCAGTTTCCACTGGAGGTTGATTTAAAAATGCTCCGGCAGGCTGGGAGCAGACATCTGTTCTGTTTCCCTGCCTGCACTCGGACAGAGAAACAGAGCACATATTGCTCCTGCCCAGAGATAGCAAGCATAGGCCAGGACCTGTGAACAATCTCGAAATGTGGGGCTGGCTGCTTGCGGTGGGGTTGGTCAAAGGGCCTGGACATAGGACAGGCCCTTTGGCCAACCCCTCGCTGGCACTTCTGAAGAACATGCGCCGCTCTGAGCTGGCTTTATGTATGGTATTGAAATATTATTTTATGTAAAAAAAAGCCTATAAATTCACAGAAAAAAAGCTAATGTTAATGTAACATCATAGTCAGTTCAAATGGTCAGTAACAGAGCAGCGTTTTTAATTAAAATAACACATAACTTCACCAGTTATAGTTTTCTCAATTAACTGTAACTCGAGCCCTGAGGTAACTGTACCTACTAACTGCCCAACATATTGCACAACTCATGATATCTTCTATGGCATCAGTGATAATAGCACTGCAACATTTGCAATTACATTTCTCATGAGAAAACTGTGCATGACGGGGCAATAATTATAGTTACTACAGGGCTCGAACTATAGTTACTTGAGATAACTATAACTGGTGAATTTCTATGTTTTTAGTAGTTTAAAATGTTGCATTGTTACTGAACATTTCATCTAACTATAACATTGCTTTCACCTTTGGGTTTTTTCAGTAAATAAATACACACACACACACGCACGTGCACACACAGGGTTAGAAATAATACTTAGCAACTAATTATGATGTAAACGTGTCAAAAGGAAAAGCATTCCAATGTGAAGGTAATTACAATGTGATTACCATGATGTAATCTACTGCGAGGTACCAACACACGATGTAACCACTGAAATATGCACTGGCACCTCTAACAGAGTAGCAGTTTGACACAACTGACAGCACTCTCACACTCATCACAGATTAGAAGGCACACTAATCCTATTAATCTCATACCCTCAAAGTGTAGCTTCCTAACATTGCTGGTAGCACTCTGACACCGTTCACAGTCTAGCAGCCCCTCTCTATTTGGAGTATTATGGATGGGTGAGGGAGTGGGAGCAAAAATATGTGGATAAATATAAGCATAAATTCAAGTTGTATTGACTGAGTAAATGGATGATGAGCGAGAATACACTTATCATCAGTGGCGGCTCCTTGGGAGAGTGCTGCGGGGCAGGGTGGGGGGTTGTAAACTCCGGCATACGGCCGAACAGAGGTAAGTAAGTAAATGAATAAATAAAATGAATTGCAATGCAGCGCGCGCAATGTAATTCGTTTTATTTATTAAAGCCGCCACTGCTCATCATCCATGATGGCTGAATAACTGAATGGATTGAGGCATCCAGGCACTTTTGGTTCATAGGTAGAATATTAGACTTTACCAATGTTTATTCAATACTTCTTCTACGGCAAAGATCTAATAAATCAGAAGCATTAGCAATCCAGTTAAAGTCTTGGTCCCAGATTAATAGTAGGCATGCAAATTCTAATCCCTGTTCATACCACTGATTGTTCAGGGATCAGAATTAAATGTTCTGCTGTTCACACCTCACCAACCACAATTTTCCAAGTTCAGTTTTAGCAGGGCCAACTTGCCAAAATGTGCCCTTTGAAAGGGTAAGGTACTGAAAATCTGCCAAAATAGAAAAGGCATTTAGAAAAAAGAATTGTGCAACGGGGTACACATAATTGGCAAACTTATCAGTAATCAACAAAGAAACAGTGAAGTAGTTCACTAGTGCTTTTAAAAAGGTACTCTTTAAAGAGTACTGACCATATCAACAACAGTAACAAATTACCCGTGATGACAGATAGAAAACAGCCAACCAGATGTTTATTTCAATAAGATAAGAATCAAATTGTGGAGCAATGAACAGCTTTTGTTTGCGGTAAAAAAGATATTGACCTGCATCAGAGATGCATCATGTTACTGGCAGTTACTATACATGGCTGGACATCAACAACTTTGCCAACTGGAAATGATATTACAACAACTTTATCGTTTGTAAAATTAATTCACATCTAGTCATCCCTGGTGTAGTCAGATTTAATTTAGACAGATAACAAATTCAAATCCGCGCTTAGGGATGGATTGCTTTTGTTTAATTACAAAGTAGGCAAATTATTTCATCTTGACGTGTACTATTGTATTATACGTGTAATATTTTATTTTTGAATATACCTAGCTTCGGACTACTGATAGAGGGCTTGATTTAGAGTTTAGTGGGGAGTGTACTCTGTCGCAAGGGTATCAGAGTACCCTCCCTGCCAAACTCTTGGTCCATCTGTCTGATTTAGGGCTCGGCAGACAAACAGTATGTCGACAATAGAGCCCACTCAGGGCACGAGTTGGGGGTTCACGCGGGTGTACGGTGTCAACCCACTATTTTCACAGGGTGAACGCTGTCCACCCAGCCAAGAAGTTAGCCCCACTAAATGATGTGGTGAACTCCTCCCTGTGTAATTTCCAAACACCGGGACACTTTCTGCAGCGCCTGCTTTCGATCTGAAACAACATGAAGGCAGGAACGGGGCTTTCTTATTTAAGACTCCTGCAGGGCCCATAACAAAGGCCGAATTTGAGGGGGTCATTAGGCCTCCTTTTGTGAGTCTCTTGGCTGGGAGCAGTCAGGAGCCTCACAGCTAAATGCAAATGAAATGGAGGGGAAACAAAGTTTAGCACTTAACAAATACTTAAGAAAGGCATCTTTTCACTTTGTTTTCATTTTGTTCAGTCCCTGTTTAGGAGATATGCACGCACTGTAAGAATGTCAGATGTATTGGTCTTTCCCAGTATTTACACAAAGCAAATTGCATTTATATAGAGCTTACTACACCTGAGGAGGTGTTGAAATAATTTAAGTACCACTATTTTTTCTTGTATAGCCCTACTCATCCCAATGCAGGGTGACAGAGCGCTTTACATCAACACGCTCATATTACATGCACAATACATTATATAAGTTTGTAAATGAATGTACAGAATGTGTGACATAAAACTGGGGGTTTACAAGGTGTAGAAGTCACATATCATCTTCCATAGCTCACTGTGCCATTATCCTCGTAATGCACTCAAACGTACACATGATAGACATGCTAAAGATAGATGGAGGCTTTAGATCTGATGTCACTTCTTGTGATGCCACTTCCATTAAAGTCGTGGCTTGTGGTGCCACTTTCTATGATGTCAATTCCTGTGATGCCATGTGTGATGTCATGCGCCGTGATGTCGTGCGCCATGATGTATAACTAGGCTAGTTCCCCCACTTCTTTTTTTAGGACTTGTGCCCTTAGCCTACTCATCTGACCATCTGACCAATTATTTAGAGAGCGGGTTTTTTCTAACAATCTTCTGCTTTAGGAATTTGTGAACATTTTTACCTTTCCAAAGATTTGGTATAATGTCCCTCACCAATGACGGCTGCTCACCAAACGAGTCAATAGCTTTGTATGAGCCCCTGTAATGGCGGTTCATATAAATCTATAAAGTTCACTGCATAGTCAATGGTGATATCTCAATTGGGAGGCGGAGTAAAGGCAGGGTGCGGAAGTAAAGCCATCCACCAACCTAACTGACTGCTTTTATTCCGTCCACCAAATTCTAAATCAGGTCCAAACATTCTAATGAACATTGTTATTGAATTATACATCATCTATATATAATTTTGGATTGTTGTATTGAATTAATTATTAGTATAACAAAATCTGTTTTATAATTATGTTGAATATAAACAAATGAAACAAGATATAAACTATGTGTCAATTTCTTCTTGAGGCTTCTGAATGACATATTTGACAACGTGAGTGAGGCTTAAGTCATACACAATATCATTCAAATCATTGGAACAAAAATATACCCTTAGTGCTAACAAAAATGTACTGTTTTATGTCCTTCCCTCCTTTCTCCACTGAACTGAGCCCATAGCTACAAGGCGGGTGGGGCTAGTTTCTATTTTTTATGGCCCCTTACAGACATCAGTTTTCCTAACTCTTCTTGTATTGTGCCATTTTATCTCCTTCAGACTAAATCACCTCTGCACTTCAGACTTCTCTGTAGTCAAGTATGTCATGTTCATCTGCCAGGGCTCAGTTGGCACTGAGGTACTGAGGGAGCGTGCTTTAGAGCTCCTTTTTTATTGGAAGCTGCTTTATAGTGAGAGCCT
This sequence comes from Triturus cristatus, assembly GCF_964204655.1. NCBI lineage: Eukaryota > Metazoa > Chordata > Amphibia > Caudata > Salamandridae > Triturus > Triturus cristatus. The sequence continues at coordinate 524,349,429 of NC_140584.1, forward strand.
CGCAAGCAAGCATGCCCTGCTTGACACTACCTCTGCAGATAATCCATCATCAGAGATGCGGGCCTTGGCCCTCTTGGTGTAATGCCATGAAGTTTCTACCAACATTTAGTGTTGTTGCATGCTGTGCCTTTGCTCTCTGTCAGCAGAGCACCACAACATTAGACAATCATGATCATGTGGCATTTCTTCTTCTGCACTTGATGCCGGTTTTACATTTGCAACTCGTGCCTTCCAAGGGCTTGTTCCAGCCATTTAGTGCCTGTGCCTTCCATTCTTGACAGAGCCCCTGTGTCATAGGCTCCTGGGTATTGCATGAGGCAGTGAGGGCACTCACTCTGCCACTCGCATGCTCTGCCCAGTGGCCATAATTGGACACATGGGCACCCACAATAACCGAGGGGTCTGCCAACAGTCTTTTGGTCTAACACAGATTTTTATAAAGTTCAGTGAATGTAATAAAATGTTTCTGGGGATCCTTTTTTGGTAAGGAATGTATACCTCTGTCTTTGGAGCCATAAATTAGATTGGATGGGAAATCTGGGTAGAATCACACTTTGCATGGACACAATGGGTAACGTGTCCAGATGTTAAGCATGGGGAGCATGTGATCACTGCATGTACTGTGTGTGCTGGGTGTTGAACTGGCTGAGTGTTCCTAATGTCATGTGGCATCTGACTTTACAGTGTTTGGGGAACATGCACACCCCTTCGGCCATGTGTGCTTTATTGGGGCCAATCTCCCTGGACTTGTGGTGTCGCTGCGCCTATCTGTGGGATCGATCTGGGATTTCCTGTTCATGCATTTGTATGCTGGCTACATGCTACAACATCTGTGATCTGTCAATCAGTAACCTCGGGCCTGGGTCTTGGGGCCTGTCTAATCATGTTTTTTGAGTCCGGGTTGAGGTGTTCACAACGGGCAAATTCGCCAATAAAGATGCAATTTAGTTTTTTTACATTAATGTATTGTTATTCATATTGGCATTAACTTTCTTAATATTAGCACATAGAACAAGGACTCCCAAATGCAGCCACCATCCAGGTACTGTCAGTCAGTGAATGATCACAGTCTCACCATGGCCGGGCAATCCTATTGACTGCAGGGGCCATGGCTTTCACCTGGGTCAGAAAGGGAGGGAGACTACATGAATCATTGGAGACTGTCGTCTTCCCACGGATGTCCCATTTTTAATAAAGAGGTTGTATTACCATATAGGGTCCAGATGAAAACCTAGTGAACTATGCACAGTACTAGCAGGTGTTCCTGCTAAATTCCACAATCTCTAAAGTTTAGGCACTCGGTTAGGCAGCGGGTGTAGCGCTGTAGCACCATTTAATTTACATACTAAGAATCTCGTTAAGTAGTGACTAATTAAGGAGAGACCTTCCGACTTCACTCTTCCCATTCTTAATAAAGCACTTACCCAGGGTTGTTCAGATTCACACTGGCTGATTTGTCATAAGGCATCCGCTGCACAGTCAGTCTTGATAGAGTAGAGTCCCATTCGTAAAGGACAAAGCAGTTTGACTTTGATTTAATCCCATTGAATTTATATTTTCTTGATTGTCTTTTTTATCGGGATATCTATGACTTTTTTACCTGACTCATCCAGGCTCACCATTGCTGCTCTGTGCAACAAGGCGATACAATACTACTTTGATCAGCACAACGGTGTGTTGTACAGTATTGCAACAATTTAGTTGCGACTTACCCAGATAGCTGCTTAGCAAGCCGCATGCTGCGCTAATTACTCCTAGATATTTACTTTGCTTTTACTCCGTTTTTATATTGCTTGGCAAGTGTTTGCAAAACAGTGCAAATGGTTCGTTTTTAGAGATATTATACATATTCTTAAATCCTTTTACCTGCTCTCTCACAACATTTCCTTCTGCTTCCTCGGTCTGCCGCGTCAGTTCCTGTCGATTGTACGGAGGGTAGCAGCCCCTCACCTTCGCTCCACAAGCTTCTGGCTGGGGTCACAGTCTAGTGTGCGGTTAGACACTAGCTATAAAATAGCATTCTGGGCCAGAAGCGCAGTGGATAGCCGCTTGGTAAGCCGCATGCTGTGCTAATTACTCCTAGATAGTTACTTTGCTTTTACTTCGTTTTTATATTATTTGGTAAGTGTCTTCAAAACAGTACAAATGGTTTGTTTTTAGAAATTTTTTACACATTCTTAAATCCTTTTACCTACTCACTCTCACCATTTCATTCTGCTTCCTCTGTCCACCTCGGCAGTTCCAGCTGATTGAGCGAAAGGTAGCAGGTCCTCCCTCTCGTTCACGAGCTTCCGGTTGGGGGTCACAGTCTAGTGTGCAGTTAAACATTAGCTATAAAATAGAATGCAGGGTGGGATGCTCAGCGGACATGCCAGAGGCGCACTCAAGGTAAGCACGGGTACGCCCGTCCAGGCCCAGATCGTGCAGAGGACCGGAGACGCTGGCCTTTTTAACTTAGGTAAGTTGACACATATCACTTTGTCATGTAAAGACCTTCACTCCCTTAATAAATTTGATCACTATTGCACGCTGGTTGACCCTAGTCAGGGACCATCAAAGCCTAAATGCAGCAATTGTGGTTATATCCCTTGCTATAAAACATCGCATAATGCTAAGTCCACTTAAGTGAAGAAAGTTCTCCATAAGACTTTCATAAAACTTTTGATGTGCACTTATTAACGCATGGCCTACGGTGAAACACGCACACAAACTCGCAGAATTCATAGGGAGTTTTCAGCTAGATGTTATTTTGTTATTTTCATCACTGAAACCTTGGCAAATAATTATTCTAATCCCGATCATCTAATAGCAACACCTCTAGGATACTCCATGGCCAGACTAGACAGACTGGTCAAGAGAGGCGGAGGGCTAGGGATAGTTTACAAAAACTGTCTTAAGTGTAAAACTGACCCCATGCCTACCTTGGAATTTTAGACTCTCTCCTGTAGTTTGGAGCTAACTAACAACTACTCGTTTAGTGGCCTGCTTATTTATCGTCTCCCTGACCTATGAAGTGGCTGCCTCCAATACGTATACACTCTGGTTGAGGTTGTGGCCTGTAACAGGGATTTTACAGTGCTAGGTGACCTCAACTTCCATCTGGATTGCATGGAGGATAAAGATCCTGAGGCCTTTCTAGATATCATGAATGCCTTCAGTCTTTCTCAAATATTACTTCAGCCCACCCATTGTGCTAGTCATACACTAGATGCCAAATGTTCGAATAATCAGTTTATTTCTGTCAAGGAGTTCCTCCCTCCTTCATGGTCCGACCATAAAGCTATCATCTTCAAATGAACTGTCCCTTTCCCTATCCAGAATAGAGTAGTAGATTTCAATTCTACCTCACATCAACTCTGGAATAAAACCAACTTTAATATAATGCAACAACATCTCTCTCAGGCCGAACCTGCAACGTCACTTGACCAAATCAGGCTTCAGGCGACTACACAGACTGGCTAAGCTGTGCTATCTTCAAAGCAGTTCTTCGCAAAAACCTCTGTCCAAGCAAATCGAAACAATCTGTACCTTGGTTCACTGAAGCCCTCCACCATGAAAAGCAAAACTGTAGAAGGCTCGAAAGGAGAACCAACTATAACTCCTACGATATGGAAATCTACAAACTCTCCCTTGCCAAGTACAAGGCAGTTATCATCAATGAAAAATCTTTAACGCAACAAATTGAATCCTTCAAACATTCTGCAAGAGAATTCTTTCAGGTCATAAATAAACTAACCAAAGCACCAAAGGCAAAAGGATTCAACAATAGCCAATCTTTTTGTGAAAAAATAGCTTACTACTTCTGTGACAAAGTTGGTCGAATTCATAATCAATTCACTTCCTCTAGCACTGTTAACTTTAGTATTAGCCCTTCTATAGCTCAGTATCCTATCTAAGACTCTAATGACCCTGTCAGCAGCTCCCTACCTCAGCCACTTTACTTTTACGACGGTATTGGAAGTCCTTAATTTGATCAAATCCACCAAATCTGGGTTGCCTTATGACCCCTGCCCCCCTCCATTCTTAAATAGATCCCTAATCCTTTTGCCTCTTATTTGACCAACATCTTTAATGGGATGTTCGGCACTGGGATCTTTACTAACATGTGGAAAAAGGCTTCTATTTTGCCACTTCTTAAAAAGCTCAACTTGGACCTTTTATAACCCAGCAAACTATCGTCCTATTTCCAGGTTACCATTTCCTGCAAAAATAGTGGGAAAACAAATAAATACTCAACTGACACAATTCACTTATTCAAATCATTTACTAGATCCTACACAATTCTGCTTTAGGGCCGTACATTGTACAGAGACGACATTGATAAGGACTACTGATGAGTTAAGAACCATCTTGGACAAAGGAGGCTCAACAACACTCATTCTTCTCGACTTGTCAGTGGCCTTTGATATTGTTGATCATGACACTCTCATCTCTCGCCTCAAAAAACTTGCCATTAACAATAAAGCTCTTGCTCTGCTCCAGTCTTTTTTGACAGACAGAGAACACTCCCTCAGGGATCTTCATTGAGTCCTTTATATTTTAATATCTATGTCACTGAACTGGCATCCCTGATTAGATCTTTTGGGTTTTCCCCCACTTCTTATGCTGACGATACGCAGATTGTTGTGACAGCCTCTGACAATGTCAATGACACAATCCCCCAGTTTCACTACTGTATGATAGCTTCAGTAATTGGATTGGCAAATATTGCCTTAAATTAAACTCTTACAAAAACGAGGTAATTCTTTTCGGTAATAGACTGCAATTCTGGAGCCCGTCTTGTTGGCCTTCTGAGCTAGGAACACACCCCACCCCGGTTCAAAAAGTGAAAAATCTAGGAATACTGATAGATGATAAGTTGAATTTCAGTTATTTCCTCTAGTTTTAGCACCCTGAGAGTGATTAGGAAGATTTTTCCTTTTTTTTCCGCTTTGCTCAAGGAAAACAGTCATCACACTACTAATTCTTACTAAACTGGACTACTGCAATAGACTTTATGTAAAGCTTCAAAAACAGTACTTGAAAAAATTACAGAGCATGCAGAATGCAGCGGCTAGACCTGTTCTTGATCTTCCCAAGTTCCAGTCAGTTTTTGCTTCCATCAGGGGACTCCACTGACTTTCAGTGAGCAACCAAATTAAATCAAGGCCCTTTTCCTTTCCTACAAAGCTCTGCATGACTCCGGCCCCCTTCATCTCAGACAGTCTCTACCATGGTGTGTACCTAGCAGGGACCTACAAACTAAAAGCTCCATGATAGTTATCCACCCCAGGTTCAAGAGACTCAAATTGGGGGGTAGGGGTAGTTGCTTTTCCTCAGAAGCCTCCATACTTTGGAACAGTCTGCCTATCAACATCAGAGCAGCCCCCACCCTGTTGATGTTTAGGAAACTGCTCATAACTTGGCTTTTTAACATCTAGTCTTCCTTCTTTCTTTCCAAGCTGCCATGCCGAATCAGCGCCAAGACACCCACTGGATTCGTGTGCTTTAGAAATTTATTAACATAACAATTTAGTTGTTTACAATATTTGAATTTGGGGCATGACTGATTTTCCAATGTGTAGCTTATGATGTAAAAACTTTGTGTTCTAGGCAATGTCCATTCTCCTCACAGATTCCGGGACTGTTAACTAGGAAAACAAATTCTCCTCATGAAATAATCAGGTCAACCTGGATGTACGAGTCACTATCCAGTTTATTAGTTTATCACTTACTATGTATTTGAGATGGCCTGTATCTGTTTTTAGTGTTTGCTTTGTAGGGCAAGATTTTAAGAGAAGGAGTACCCGTAAGGCCTTGGCCTTAGCATTCCTAGTCATCGAAGCTGTGAGCCATGAGTGTAGAGCTTCAGCCACATGAGGTTTGAAGAGAGGGTGGGGTGTTATACTTTGCCTGAGCAGGAATGGGGCAAGGCTGCTTAACGCTTTCTCTATCTTTCCTTCAGCAATCGCAGGAGTGCAGTCTCTGGATTCATCTATGTTGTGGTGTACAAGTTCAAAGTCATCTTTGAACATAAATGTTGGCAGACAGTCTATACCAGAGCATTCTAGTCATTAAACTACGTATAAGAAGCCTATCGCTTTAATGTAGCCATTATCATGCCCGTATTTCACTTTTTTAAGGAAATATTTTTAAGCCACCTTAAGAATGCTGTGACAACATGGTAATTATTTTGAATCCCTGAATGGATGAACTTAGCCATTGTCCTTCCAAGGATGACAAACTAAGTATTATTAAAATGGGTAAAACAAACTTCAAAACAGGGTGCTCCTTAAAAAAAGAATTGAGAGTGCCAATACGTTTGACCTTTGTGTAGTGCCTGTACAAACACCACGTGTGGGCACACCCGAGTGGGACAGGAATGCCCAGACGTGGGTCCCGTGCTCTCCATGCCACTGGAGTCAAGCTATAATGGCTGATGAGGGCTGAAAGCCCGAAACCGGTCATAGGATGCTTGTTCCCAGTCCAGGGAGGACCTGGCCTGGCAGTTCAGGCTGGACTGTTCCCATTGGGTGCAGGGTCAATACTGATTTGCATTTGGCTGGGTCCAAACTGGAATGGCATGGTGAGCAGTTCGGGCTGGACTGCTCCCATTGGGCGCAGGGTCAAGACTGATTTGCATATGGCTGGCTCCATACTGGAATGGCATGGTGAGCAAAAAAAAGATGGATTTAGGCCCAGATCCTTGTACTGAGGTGAATGTATGACATTGTTCTGCATTGTGTCCATCATTTGTTGTTATTGCATTTTCCTCCCGAGTGGGATGGGTATGCCCAAACGTGGGTCCCATTCTCTCCATGCCACTGGAGTCAAGCTATCCTGGCTGATGAGGACTGAAAGCCCGAAACCGGTGCTAGGATGCTTGTTTCCAGTCCAGGGAGGACCTGGCCTGGCAGTTCGGGCTGGACTGTTCCCATTGGGTGCAGGGTCAAGACTGATTTGCATATGGCTGGGTCCAAACTGGAATGGCATGGTGAGCAAAAAAACGATTTAGGCCCAGATCCTTGTACTGGGGTGAATGTATGACATTGTTCTGCATTCTGTCCATTAATTGTTGTTTTTGCATTTGTACAAACACCCAGGCACACATTGACGTAGACTGCAATTGCATACAAACAGAGCGAACCGGCACGTACAGACATCTACATCTTTGTTACACCAAAAAGGAACCAGCCAACACGTGTTTCAGCACAATGGGAGATTGTCCCGCGACTTCTTCAGGGCTGTACTTTGCGACATTGAATGTTTGTGATTTCTCTGCCAGTGATAATTCCGACCCGGCTGGTCAATATTGAAAATTCTTTGTTGATTCCAGTTAAAAGATGAGTTTTCAGGGGAAGCACCCAATTCATGGTGTGCCTGAGTCTGACTGTGCCATAGGTTACAGGGAGGGGAAGTAAACCAGTCCGAAAGTAGATCTCTAGCTGGTGCTCTGAGTTCTCCTGCGGCCACGGAACCGTTCTCTGTTCCGCATCCGTGTTGGCTGGTTGCTTTTTGGTGTAACAAAGATTAAGAACAAATAAACTTACTCATTTGGACCTCAATCACATTTCTTCAAGTGCATATGATTGAATGAACTTTCATCTTACAATCAGAAAACATGTCCCCAGGACTTTGGTTCTTTAGCTTCGTGCAGGATCTCTCCTACACACATACAGGGGTTATAGGGTGTTTCCCCTAACCTGGCTGCACCGTATTTATTAAACATTACTAAACACTACACATACACTCGGCAGAGCGCCACACTTCCTAGATGACTAAAAACACTACAGTTAGAGAATACCACACACATGTACAGTCACATAGGCATATGTACCAGCAAACACAGGTCCACACGTGGACACCCTTCATATAGGCACAATCGGTCGGGGCAGAAAATAGGCCCTGAAACTAAAACAATTGTGTCCCCATTTATAAACTGGGTCATAAAAATATGTGCCAACACTTGCAAATCAAGCAATTATGGAGTTTTTAAGACATTCTGGGGCATATTTACAAGGACTTATTGCCACTTGAACATCACTGTTTGCGACGTTCCTGTGGCAATAATCCCTTTGCCTTATTTACAAGGCAGCGTTAAGCCACTTACAGTGGCTTAATGCTGCTGTGTAAATAAGGCCCCCTTTCACGCTACACTTAGTGTGAAAGGGGCGGGCAATGGGTGTTGCAGTGGGCATTCCGCTGTAACACCCACTGATTTTGATGCTGTCCCTTATTCACAAGGGTGGCGTAAATATGTGGCAGCGCCAAAATTAAGCCAAGGAAAACCTGTCCTTCACATTGCTGTTTATATGTGTGCTGCATTGTGCAGCACACATTGAAACAGGAAATCGCCATGAATGATTATTTATGTGCAGAAAAGAATACCTTACTGGATATAAACAATCATTCATGGTGATTTGCTGTCACTGCAACCATTAGCAAAAGGGGCCATTTACAACTTTGACGTGTGCTGAACAATGCAGCACAAGTAGGAGTTCAAAATCCCCATTAGTGATTGTTTATGTGCAGGAAGGGACACCTTCCTGCACATAAACAATCAGTCCCTCAATGCAGGCCTCATTGCACTACGGTGCAAGGGTGCCTGCATTGGTGCTAGGCAGCTGAGTTTAGCGCCAGCCCAAGAGAAAACGCAGTGATGTGCTGTACCATGGTAAATAGGGCTCATTATTGTATTTTCAGAATGGCAGAACGTGGCGTTAGCACTTTTTGCTCATGCTGTTAAGTGCTGGTTACTAGTGGTGTCTAGTTTGTCTTAAAGATTACACTAGGCCACAAACCCCCCCCCAAAAAAAATCCGACCACACCACAGAACTGGCTCGCACACAGGCACAAAACTGGCTCATGCACTTACTTTACAGACTGGCACAACTGGCACCGTCAGATTGGCCGATAGGCCAACTCCGCACCTGCATATAGGACTGTTACAAGACAGAGTGTTTAGACTTCAAATAAGTGAGAGGCAAAGGTGCGAAACAGAAGCAATTATTATATTGAAAATATGTCAAGTTGAACTCAAACGCCTCCTTGTTTATGCACAGAGGTGTCTGCATGAACTTCAAAAACAGTGCAATTCTGGAAACAGGAGCAAAGTTTTGCATTTTGGAGTGTAACAGAGATAGTTGTAGCAGTAAAACTTTCTGCATATATTAGAACGCAAGAGTATAATGTATTTAATTCAGCGTGCATTTCACGGTTTAACTCTGGAGTAGAAATAAGCACTTGATCTAGTACAGAACTGCTGAGATTTGCAATGGGCTAATAGGATTATCTGTTTGCGAAGCACGTTCTGCCATCTAGTCCAATAATAGACCCACTTTCTTCAGTTTAACACTGACATGCTCTGGGGGATGAGAGGTGCTCGAGCACAAGGGGGACATAATGGCAAAATATTAATCTGACTGTAGTCTCGCATGACATGTCTATTCAAATTTTGATTTTTAGTAATCCATACGCATGGGCGGCTTCTATCGAGAGCTGGCAACTTTACCCACCTGTAAAATAAAGTCAGGCGCAAGATTGTGGAGCAGCGCTCAAATACTGGCCACAAAAACTGTGGAAAATGCAGCTGCTGATCATCTATAATACAGACAACAATTTGCATTTTTTTAAAAATACAATACAGACCCAAGTTTAGCAAATCAAGAAACAAATGTAGCAGAATTCCTGACAGCTAACTAAGAGCATGGATGTCAATAGACTACTTAAGAAGGAGGAGCTATCAAGATGTAGCGAGTGGGAATGGGCGAATTACTTTTTTTCAATACACGGTAAGAGCTTGTGAAACTGTGCTTTTGGCTCTCGAACCCGCCAGTCCAGAACACGAACGGGCAATCTGTGTGCCGCCCAGCGCCGTCCGAGGATGGGCAATGTAACTACAGTAATCGTAATTACATTAAGATGATTACACCGGCCACCCCCTGACAGTGCTCTTCAAAGCAACGTTTCCAGCATGGACGCTAAGAGGACTCTGCAGGCAGGCGCGGCACAGCGATGGGGAAGTTGCCTTAAAATGCACCATGAGGGGGATCCAGACACTAGGCCTGATTCCCAAAGGGCCTCCGCACTCGTGGCAGAGGACCTGCAGTCATGGCGGGGGAGAGGGGGGGGGGCAGCACTTGTGGCGAAATCCACGCACTGCAGTTATCCATTGAGGAGGTCCTGCTACGAGTACAAGGGCTGGATATAATCGAGGGGTCTGCCGAAAGTCTTTTGGTCTAACACATATTTTTATACAGTTTATTGAATGTAATAAAAGGCTTCTGGGGATCCTTTTTTGGTAAGGAGTGTATACCTCTGTCTTTTGAGTCATAAATTAGAGTATTGGGTGAGAAATCCAGATAGACTTCCACCTTAGGTGGACACAATGTGGCCAGTGGGTAACGTGTCCAGATTTCTGGCATGGGGAGCGTGCGATCAATCCGTGTACTGTGTGTGCTGTGTTTTGATTGGCTAAATGTACCTAACTTCATGTGGCATCTTACTTTATAGTGTTTTGGGAACACGGACACCCCTTCAGCCATCTTTGCTTTATTGGGGCCAATCTCCCTGGACCATTGTGGTGTCGCTGAGACTATCTGTGGGATATCCAGCACTGTTCAAGGATGGGCAATGTAATTACAGTAATAGTAATTACATTAAGCTAACTCCACCGGCCGCACCTGACAGTGCTCTTCAAAGCAACGCTTCTGGCATGGATGCTTTGAGGAGTCTGCAGGTGGGAGGGGCCCAGTGATGGGAAGGAGCCTTAAAATACGCCATGAGATATCAATATAATGGGCCCAATTCACAAAGGGCCTCTGCACTCGTGACAGGGGGCCAGCACTTGTAGCAGAACCTACGCACTGCAGTTATTCATTGCGGAGGTCTCGCTATGAGTGCGGGTCCACCGTCATGAGTTCGGCCCCGCCATGACTGCGGGACCTTCGTTTTGAGTGCTGAGGCCCATTGTGAATCGGGCCCGATGTTTCTACTTTAAGGCAGTAAAGCATCAAGTCAAACATGGCCCGGTCCCTCATAGTAATTCTGAAAGCAACTGTGCTTTTGGCTTTATTTTTTTTCCATGCACGGAATAGTGGATGATCCCCAAAAACAAAAGGCAAATTTTGCTTGTTTTACAATTTGCTCGAAATGTTCCCCCACCCTCAAGAGAAAAGGATATTATTACCTATGAGAGAATAAGAACATTCTTTCCTTTGCTAAAATTGGAATTTTTCACATGTGATAATTATCGCCTATTGCAATTTTTGCGGGAATAGCAATACAGCAACTGCTTTCTCAGCAGTGAAAACATGAAAAAATAAAATAATAACACAGGTTATTATCATTTTATTTTTCCAGGCTGAGCAGAGTCAAGGGCTGGGTGGGGATGGGCTATGCTGATAGACAGCATTTGCAATGGGGGAGGGATGGTGGCCCTGCTGCAAGTGCACATGACGGTTTGGTCAGCAGTTTTAGGATGTCAAAACCATCATGTGTACTGAGATGTCTTCAACTCAGCCCTGCTGCACAGCCGGGTGGAGAATAAGCAGAGGCTCCCAGGCACTAAATGAGCATTAAACCAGCCCGCTCCGACTAATCATGGGGCTGCTCTCATACATTACCAGCATGAGAGCAGCGCCATGATTAGAATAGGGGACTGGTTAGTCTTGCATGGACTGTCGCAAGTTGAGAGGAGAGGTGCAGAAGGGCACCGAGTTAGCGGGCAGCAGGTAAGTGCCTTTTTATTTATTTATCTTTTATTTTCCCCCTCCCTTTTCCCACACTGCCCCCAGTTTCCCGCTGCGCCGCTCCATCACTTTTATGCCACAGCAGTCACCACTGAATAGGATGTGGGTTTTGTTGCTTACCACACCAAAATCTGCATATTATGGCAATTACCAAACACTTTCCCCATTTAAATTCCTGCAGGTTTGACCTGCCACAATGTAAGGAAGGGCAAGGTCTTCATCCTAACAGGTAAATACCATGTACAGCGAATACCACACAACTATGAATTCTGACCCCAACACCAACAGGGTTTAGTACATGGGTCAAAATACTCCAAACCATTCATAATCAGGGCCTTGGTAACCCCACCAGTGGTACAAATGCAATAGCTGTAGATGCATAATAAATAATCAGTGAGAAATAAACTCCACCATGCAATTACATAAATCATCTACACAGCATTTTCAGAGACAATCAGGGATCTCATCCTCCAAACTACACAACGTAAGTACCATCACAAAATATTCAATACAACTAAAGACCCATCTTACGGCAATAATAGGGAGGTTCTTCTAGAAACATATCACAAGGACAAACAAGACAAACTGATATGTGTTAAAACAGTTATTACAGCACCCAGTCACATACAGAATCCTCACATCAAACATACTTAAACACGCTTAATTTCAATAAACCTATTGTTTCATACAGAATAGGTGTCAGGTTGAGAGATACAAAACCTACTTTTTGGAGACTCCCACCACTGCAAGGTCATGATCCATGTAGAAAATGCAGTGTGTGCTTATCAAATCCTTGGATTTTGAAGAAACAAACAACTTGCAGTACTGAACAAGTCAATACATGAATATTTGTCCTTGTGACCTCTGATACATCAGAGGGGCCACAAGGAAAGCAACAACAATTATGAGTGAACACCATAGTAACATAGGATGCAAAAAAAGGCATGCCATGAATAACATGCAATTGCTTAGAGAAAGAAACACATGGAAGATGACCTTTTATGGCTCATAATTAATATATAAGAAGTTGTCCTCTGGAAGGAGTTAAAAACACTACCTCAACTTGCATTCATCATATACACGCCACTTACTCTAGGGTCACTCTAAGAAACCACTTTTATTGGATCTTGGTTTTTTTATTGTTTTTTTATTATGTTTTGAAAATTTGCATTTGTTTATGTTCATAGATTTTAAAGAACGGGAGTTGAAAATATTATGGTCTTGAAAAAGAAGGCATGATTTGATTAGTCCTTCGAAACGCGTTGACGCTCTCAAAATAGCCACAAATTCATTTGTATATGTAATGATGGCAGACATTGATGATTTATATTAATACACAACCAAGGTGGTCTAACTTAAAGTCTTGATTGTGGCAGTTAAAGACAGATAATATTGTCTATTGTTATTCTATACAAAAAACTCTTGTATATAGATTGTGGTAGGTTTATGATATATTGTTTTTAAATTCCTGTTTGTAATATAAATGTTTTTATTGTGATCTTTTTTGATTAAAATGTCTTTTATCTAATTGTGTTTGATGAAATACACTGTATAAAGAATTCTATTGTAATAAACTGAAGTCAAAAATCCACCTACGAGGAGTCCTTGTGCCAAGACATAACCATTGTGAGTGGTTTCTTAGAGTGACCACAGAGTAAGTGGCGTGTATATGATGAATGAAAGTTGAGGTAGTGTTTTTAACTCCATCCAGAGGACAACTTCTTATAGAGTTCCGTGTACGAACCCTAGTCCTTTGGGTTTCCAAGGGTTCCTCTCTCTGTTTATATAGCACCATTAGGCCTTACCACAACACATATTCTATAAAATAGGGAACAAAGAGACATTTTCACATGAGCGCACAAAGTCTAAATTATGAAATCCATGAAATCATCTAAATTCTCTTAAAATAGGTTAAGAAGAAAATGAACATTTTTAAATCACAACCACCTGCAGTTCACTACAGGGTGAACAAACAGACATGGGTCCCGCACTTAAAAGTAAGACAGCAGCAATGTGTGGTGCCGGCAATAGTCGTCTGCACTGCCAGTATAGAGAATAAAGCATTATATTTAAACCACACATTCTTTCTACATAGAATCAATAATAAGGGCAACTTAAAACGGTCTCACAGCTTTACAGGTAACAAAGAAATATCACTGGCTCCACAGCACAGGGGACTGGCCTATATGGCTTAGTAATAATTTTGTTTATATCAATTAGAACTTGAAGTTTCGTTTTTAAGAAACTGCATCAGGTAGACAGAATCTATTTGCTCCATATATATATTCAAACAAATTCCATAGAGATCTATGATTTAAAGTATTAAAATGCACATGTGTTCAAGAGTTACTACTGGTGCAGCAGACACACTGCGCTATAGAAGTGCTGTCCCTACCTATGCACAGCACTCTCCCTTGAAATACACTGGCGAGGGGAGGTCGAGTCATGCAGCAGTCCTGTTGGTCCCTTAATGAAGTAAGTGGGGGCAAACTAGAATTGATGACTTCAAATAGCCACAGTGCACACTCAGTACTAAACTTGTTTATACTAAGATATATTTTTCAGATATATAGTGCGGGACTATAGGGAGATATTCTCCCTCCTTTTTTAGGTTTCGCCTGCACAGCACTTGCTATGTGCTTGTGAAATCAATCATTTTTAATATATCTTAAAAGGGACTTTCATTCCGCCTTCACCTAACTACTCATTCCCATCTATTTCACTTTTGGTTATTGCTGCATACCACTTATTCCAACTGTCCTGCCTCGGTTTCTGGTTGTCTCCAACAGCCCCATCTCCCCCTTCCTGTGCCCTGCCACATTTTACCCACAATTGGGAAATTATTCTTTGTCAGAACTCTTGGCTGAAATATCCCCACCTGACTCAGCGTGTTCTTCAACCAGCCACCCTCCCGAAACTCACACAGTCACTTTAATTCTCCTCTTACACCAACCCTCTCCCACTTTGGCGGTATTTAAACGGATAAAGAAGCTCCTCCTCTGATGCCTGGTTTCTCCTGCAAAAAGAAAATAGGTTTGCAATGCATGACTGTGCTGTTATTCAGTGGCTCTTGTGGTGCTTTGTTATTACAAAGGCTAGGTTTTTATTGCGAGCATATGCCACAAATATAACATGCACTGGCAAAGTCAATAAATCTTGGTTCACCTACTGGCTTTGCAAGTGCTTGTTTAGAACTGGATTGGAAAGGGAAACTCACATGGCAGTTTGGTAGTGGGAATTTAAATCCCAGAAATGTATCAATGTGTTGCACCAGGTGATGCAAAATAATGATTAGAACTCTGCCGATTTCCTTCTTTTCAAACATTTCTAAATCTGAAAAATAGTTAGGCTCTGGTAAAACAGAGTGCATCTGGCTGATAGCTGCATAGAGTTTCTAGATAACTATTTATATTGTTTTCTTAAATAGAGCAGTGAAGCCCTCAGCAAATGCTGTTTCATTATGGCCCAGTTTTCATTTCACTTTTAACATTGTTACATGTGTGTGGCCATGTAAATAACACACAGATTAGAACATGCAATACAGAATTTATTGGCTCACACTTACTACCGCTTACTACAACTTGCTACTATTACCGCCTACCTCTCTTGCTACCACTCACTCTTACTATCTCTTACAACTCATTTCGTAGTTGCAAAACTATTCGTCTATGTTCCTTCAAAAACAGGACTGGGGGCGGGTTATAAACAGAAGGGGCACGTGCTGCATGTGTATTATTACAGGGTCATGTATGAACCGGGAGCTTTTCTGTGCAGAGCCACTTAATATCACATTCCCAGCAGCGAAATATTGCAATACAGGCTCACAGAGCCATTCAAATGGAGGAGCGCTTGGAAGAGGAGGCTAAGGCGCTAGTCCCAGCTGTGAAGGGAACGCTGCACGGGTTCAAGCAAGCAAATGTGGTGTTTGCACACAAAGACACAGCCTGGCATCCTGCCCTGCCCTGCTCTCGGGAGTCGTACCCAGACACAAGCTAGGGCCCTGTGGCAACTTTAATGCCAGCATGCCTTGGCACGGTTTACCACACCAGTTCATAAGTTAAAAACAACATTTCCACACCGTAATGAGATTTCAGAGCACATCCCAGGGATATGAACACATATAATAAATGCACTTCATAAGCATAGTTTTTCCAAAATGCCATCTTAGGGTATTATTGTGCAAACTAGTACATAAAACACTGAATTCTCTTCAGCAGACCAGGCCCTCCTGCAGTGTGAGCTTGCACCAAATAGAACTCGTTATTCAGGGGTCCCCATTGTGACAGTGCTGATGTCACCACCAGTAAAAACAGTGTTGCTCATGAAAGTAGATGGAGTGTTTTTCACTTTTTAGCAGCAGGCACTAAAAGGCTTTGGGCTTCTAAGCTGCAGCTCCCTCACCTGGTGGTCAGTGTATTGAGTAATCCATCAGAACACAATGCAAAGTGTACCCAGAGAAAATGGCATCCGTTCTGGTGTCACCATGCAGTTTATACTGTCGTGCAAACAAGTGAGCACACGTGCCATTTGCTCCATTTTTAGGTTTCATCTTGTGCTGTGTTTCAACTGGACTGACTCTTATTGCCTTATATGTCTTTAGCGTTGAATACCATGGTGAAGACGTATCGAGGCGAGTAGATAGGATCAATTAGAAAAGCGGCGGCAGGCACATCCCGCAATGCACTGCCGCTAATAATCGTCCACTCCACCCAGTGTCCAAATCGCTTCCGCTTCTGGCAACGACTCACTATGCCGTTGGCGAGCTGGAGGGAAGCCAAGGCACTGAAGCATGCCTGAGAAGCTACTAGGGGCCGGCTTCTTCTTTATTTTTGTGCTTTTTTTTTTGCTTTTACTGCAATGACATCATTTCAGTGCCTCTCTCTTGGATCCGGATGGTGCCTGCAAGTATTTTTGCATGCCTAATGCAGAGTCCTGCATGCCTTGACTGCGGTCCCCACCTGGCCTCAGGTTTTGTTACTCCCGCAATTGCAGGAAGCAGGTGGGCTCGTAGGTCGGTGCTCTGGCATGGACGGTAAAACATGAGCAGAACAGAACAGAGCAGGTAGGAGGCTGCTGAGATCAATTTCTTCTGCACACGGCATGGCTGGTGAGTGCTGAGGCCTTGTTTGTTCCCGGAGCCTTGCTTGTTTGTGGAACAGCAGGGGGAGGGGTTGTCTCCCATCTCACTCTACATTGTCTGGGGCCTGTTGGTGAACTACGGGGGAAACAGTGACAGTCTTTTGATTTTCTCCTGAAGGCCACTTCCCCCTTCCCCCCCTCAGACTAACCTGGTAATGGTTGCTGAGCCTTGTCCTCTATTAGACGACCCAAAAGTTGGGGAAAAATTTCAGTTGAAGGACAGAGGCACCTCCAGGTTTCATACCAGTGTTTAAAAAAAAAAAAAGGAGTTTATACTTCTGAGGTGAATCCTGGCAGTGGGTGGCTGGTTTTTGCCCCCCTCCCCTCCCCCCAATACAGTAAGCACTCTGGTTTGGATCAATGGGGAAGGATTTTAAAAAATCAAATATAATGGCCAATGTGGACTCCGCGGAAAGCCTTAAAACAAATACATGATCAGCTCATATGAAGGCAGCATCAGCCGTGGCCAGAGCCAAGTGCAGCCAAAAATCACAAAACTGATCTGCAACAATTTCAAGCTCTCTGAGCTCAGAAGATTACGCATTGGACTCCAGAAGGGATCACGGAATGGGGGGTTCAGTCATGGAGAGTATATCACAAGGGTGATTGGATGTAGAAACAAGACCCGAGGAAGAGCCTGTCACACAAAATGAAGCACCAGAAAGTTTTAATCCAGTTTCCGGGCTCCAGAGGGGAGAGAGGAGAAAGAAGAGGGGCCGCCTGCATGGGCAGTCCAAAAGGGGAAAGAAATCTACCCTCTACAAGAGTCCACAATTGTAAAAACAACCAATCAAAATATTTAAATCAACACCAACTGCACCATTCACATCGTAAGGGCCTCCTGCTGAAACACAATCTGGTCTCTTGCCATGCAATCAGCTCTCTGCTGCACATTCGGTTCTCCTGGAGAACAAGGGCAATCACAGGTCCTTCCAAGAGGAGAGCAGTGTCTCGTTGGACTCTCAACTGCAGCTACAGTTGCAGTTGCAGCCACAGCCTCAGCCTCCAAACACAGAAGGAGTAGCTGCCATAGAGCAGCAAGTACAGGTTCAGACAGAGACTGGCGGGGTCTCAGGAAATCAGACAGAACAGCTGCAAGGAGAAGGAACTGTGTTGCAATGTGACAAAGAAATCATGTTAAATCTTATTTTAGATGAAATAAGTGAGCTCAAGATAACACAGGCAAATGGGATAGCATCCCTTCATCACCGGCAGTCAAAAATCGAGGAGGCAGTTGGTAGCTTCCCAGCAAGATTGCAAGAAGCAAATTCCAGGATCTCACAGCTGGAGGACCAGATGAATACTATGCAGCAACAGGTGACCTTAGCCAGGAAAGAAAAATCTTCACTAGAAAGTAAACTCGAGGAGCTCGAGAGACACTCACAACAGTCTAATCTGCATCTAGTTGGGGCCCAGAAGGATGTGAAGGGACACAAACTCTTCAATGGATCAAGACTTTTATTAAAAAGACTGTGCTACCAGAATTTGCTAGAGATTTCACTATCACAGGAGCGCATAGGGTACTGTCACAACCATTAACCAACTCTAAGCTGCCACAAACAATTCTGGTGAACTTTGCAGACTACCGCATAAAGAGCAGATTATCTCTAAAGCCACCCTGAAGAGACAATTCTTGATCAATGAAGTATCCAGCTGTCAAAGTTTTGCTGACATTTCAGCGGCTGCTGCATGCCGTCGCAAGGAGTTTGTAAAATTATTGTATCTTTTTAAGTTGCAAGGCACGCAGGCTGTAATAGCACAGCAGTCAAAGCTAAGGGTCCTAGTGAGAGGCAAGTTCCATATGTTTGCTAATATAGATGAAGCTCAGGAACTGCTGAGAGAAATCTCTGCTGCAAAATAGAAAAGAAACAGTAAATAGAATACAGCAACACAAATGAGGATGGGGTGGAACTGATCACTTAGGGTGCAGCAACATGGCACCCGGTAGGGGCGTCAATCAGGGAAGGGGGGGGTATTGCAGGCCATTCCCCATCCTATGGGGGTGGTTGGGGGGTAGGAGGGCATAGGGGTAGGTGGGCACAAGTAGAAAAAATTAGCAGAATCATAGAGGGCAAGATATTGGGAAGAAGAGTACTAATGGTGATGCCTTAGCTTCAAAGAAACAATCTCAGGGATGGGTCTTAAACTTCGTATAGTCACGGTCAATGTAAATGGTATATTGGATAAGCAAAAACATGTCAGGTCAATAAGATGGCTAACTTCTTTTTTGCCACAAGTTCTGTTTCTTCAGGAAACACACCTCAAAACAAACACTCCAAAGCTCTTTATCCCTAAAAAAATGTCCAAGGTTTATTTTGCCTCTGCTGCAATGGCAATAAGGGGGGTAGCTATCTATTTCGGCCAAGGGATAGATTGGGAGATTACCCAAGTCCAGAGAGATCCTCACAGCAGATGGATATAGGTCACTGCCAGGGTAAATGTCAACATTTTTAATTTTGTGAAGTATTATGCACTAATCATAGACGATCCCACATTTATCATGAAGATCAATGATTTACTTAGCGGGGCTATGGGCCCTATAATTTGGGGCGGGGTAAACTTTATCCAAGATTTGTCGAAGGATACTTTAAATTAAAATAAAAAACAACTGAAGCCTACGACTAAAAAAGTATTAGATGCAATAAAGCAAGACTATCAATTCGTCGATCCATGGCAAAAAGCCCATCGGGAAGCCTCACAGTATACCTGCTATTCCCGTTGATACCAGTATGCATCTTGTATTGATTTTTTCCTTATTTCTCACTCTTTGAACTATTCTGGTTCAGAAATATGGGCTAGTTCATTCTCAGACCTCTCGCTGATCAAACTTGAACTAGAAATAGATGTAAGAAAGAGGGTAAGGTCCAGGTGGCAGATGCATCGACTCCTTCTCTCAAACCAGCAATGGGTGACTAGCACAAGAAAATGGATAAACTAGCTTTTTTAGGACAATAAGGGCATGGCAACACTTTTCTCAGTAACCTCTGCGGAGGGCACTTAGGCTGAAATATGTTGACCATCTGACCACTCAGAGACCATGACAGGTTGAATCTTCCTGCCGTGGCCCACCCACCTCTTTAACCCTGGATGTTCCATTAAAATCTACTTTTAGCATTACTTTTAGCACGCCCGGCTCATCTGAATGTTTTAGTATACCTCCTAACCATCTTATTAAAACATCCCTAAGCTCCTCCCTCACAGTGTGGGAGTTGGAGCCCGCACTGCGACCAGCTTCGCAGTGCGAGGAGGTTCCCAATGATGAAGCATGCCACCCAAGTGTAGGTGAGGGAATTCGTCCTTTAAAAAGGGTCTCCCCTGCACTCCGTCGTAGCAATCTTGACCTAGGGTGGCTTATCTGTGATGCCATAATTGATACAAGGGGAGTCGTTCCCTGCCGGTCTCTAAATCTCCTCAGGCTTTTTTTGTGTGTGTCGTCATAAAAACATCAATACCAGGAATGTCGAAATTAAAGTTATTTGTGGACGATATTATCATATATCTTAGACCTGAAAGGCAGAATATTGAAACAACACTGACCAACTTTACGCAGTTTGAATCAATCGGAGGGTATAAAATCAATCACAACAAGACTGAAATTTTTATATATAATACTTTTAGTGATTTTCAATCTCAAACGGCAAGCACATTTCCTGACCCGATCCGATATTTAAGGATATACGTCACCAACCAGTATGCGGAAATCTTTCAACTAAATAATGAGGCAATGCTGAAAAAAATTAAAAATCTACTTGATAAATGGTCACTTCTCCCTCTTACATTGCTCGGTCGTGTTGCCCTTATAAAAATTGGGATTTTACCGTTACTGGTTTTTCTTTTTACAAATGTTAAAATTAATATGGCATATTTTAAAGAGCTGGAAACAATTTTTCAACAGTTTATTTGGAATAAGAAGGCCATGAGGGTGAAACTTCCTGTGCTTCAGTTTGACATCAATCAGGCAGGACTCGCACTTCCCCAAGTTTGTACGTACTATGAAGCATCCTTTTTAGCCATAATAATCCGTTTAATTGACTGAAAGGGCTCTTTCAATAATTTCTTTCTTGACAAGATGGTTCAAGAAGCTGGGTTCCAGATCCCGGTCTTCATAAAAAAAGCAAAATTCCCAAAACATTGCAGGAGTATCGCACCAGACTTCAGGCATTTTACTCCATGAAGGCTAATGCCACAGGGTATAAATAGTTGCAGCTTACAGAATGTAAAAGTCTGGGCCTCTAAATCGAGACTAGTCACCTAAGGATTTGGAAAGCCAATGGTTTTAAAGAGCTGGGTGATTTTATAGTTGGTGGTAGATGTATTAATTGGAAAGAGGTCCTAGAGGTACAACTGTTAAACAAGTAATGTTTTCCATCTGGGTCCCACACCGCTCACGGCTGCTCGCTATAGAGCAAAGTTAAAGGGGGTCAGAAATTGGTACCTTCTCCTACGGACCCAAGGAGAGTCTCTCGTGGTGAACACATTTTTAGAAAAGGTCACTCTGGAAATGCAATGTACTTTCACAGACCTTGAGTGGCAAGCTATCTCACAATTCGGTAGCAAGGCCTTAAGAGGGCCAATTAAAAGAAAAAATCATTTTTATCACACTGGATGGCGTACTGTACCCCCAAAGTGCTCCAAAGGTGAATCCAGAAATGGAGAATTGATGCTTTTGTTGTCAGCTAGCAGGCGAGGGAGGCTGGCTTCATACATTTTTTACATGCCCAATGCTAGGGCAGTTCTGGGAGAGAGTCTTTGCCGCCTTTAGCATTGGTCTACAGAAAAGATTGGGCCATGAGGCAGAAATAGCACTTTTTGGCTTTGTTAGCTAGAGACTAAATCTGTCAATGTCTAGAGGGGAAGAGACATTCGTAGTAATTGCCTCTTTAGTGGCGTTCTCCTTGATTCTCCAGAACTGGCGGACTTCCAAAGTACCAGCCTATTTAGAATGGCACAATTAAATGATTCGAACAAAAAAATTCGAAGAGGCCTATGCTAAAAGGGTTGGTGCTACCAAAAGATACACCACTGCATGGAGATATATGGAATTGGTAGAAAACAGGCAAATTTAGAGGGAAAATGTAATGCTAATTTATCTCAGCAGAATTAGACTTGGTTTTAGGTATTATATACAGTTTGCGGTGTAAAATGAGTTGAGGGACTTTATTAGATTAATCCTGTTGGGTGATAGGAACAAAAAAATGCATACTAGGGTATTTAAATGCACTGTACTTTATTTAATTTAGCTGATGTTTGATCAATGCGTACTACGGCTTTAGCCGGCAAGTGTAAAAAGGGAAAAAATGTATTCTAATTTATTTCAGCATATTTGAATTTTGTTTTGCACTTTATTAAATAAAATTCTATTGCTCAATTAATGCCTGCTACTGTATATAGAAGATCAAGATTCGCACATTGCACTTTAGATAAGGAATCAGTTGAGAATATCATAATTTTTAGCGAAAGCAGTTTCAAATTATTTAAGATAATGGTATCCATTTGTAAAATTGATTTTGTGTAATAGATCACTGGTTTAATCTATGTTCCTGCTAAAAAAAAAAAAAAAGATATGTTCAATCAAATAAAATTGGTCCTCTTGTTATCGGTCTCAGAAGGATGACATTCTAAATATATTTCAGTTAACATCAAACTCCTCTTTTGGGGGAAGGGATTACGCTTCTGTGTCATACAGTTGAGCTACCATTGGACATCATTTGTCATATGCATACCAGAAAGTGCATTGTATGAAGGTGGTGATCACCTGATATACTTTTCTCATCATTTCACCATTCGTATGTTGTGTACGCCAATGATGTTTTGCTTTGATGGCAGCTCCTTGCCAAAGCAAATGTTTACTGCTGGGCACTCAGGTACTCCACAAAAAAGGCCTTGTAGGCCTTTCCCTCAGCTGCGGCATATTGGCACTGTGGTGAGTACCCCCACAACCTAAAATGGTGGACTTGGTTGTTTCATTGGAGATTAGCAGCACTTGAGCAACGAGTGGCTTTGTTGTTTTTTAACTGTCTTTAATCATCTTCAAAGAAGTGCGGCTCAAACGGGATACTTAACACACACATAAGGATAGAATGAAGCCCCTCTGCAGGTACATGATATGGCAGGATGCTAAAGGTCTCGTTCGTAAAATCTCACAGGATTCTTAAACTGTTTGTAAAGAAAGCATGCAAAATTAGTTACACGTCGTTGGCTCCTTTTTGGAAGCCTCTATAATGTTAACATGTCAGAACAGCATATTCTGGGGGCCTGGCTAACGCGCAAGATGGTGGTTCCCGTCTGAGCTCTGCTGCAACACGGAGTCAGGAAGAGTATTTCGACCGCTGTGGTGCCCTATTCCAGTGCCTAAAGGTAGCGGATGTCACCAGCTTTATGGCGCCCACCATTTGTTCTATTTTTTAAACGTGGGACACCCGTCTTTGTATACTCTTGGCTGCAAATCTTTTCTCACAAATGCGAACGTCCGTCATTTTGTATGCTCGGCGGCCGTCACGTGTATAGAAATCTTTACGGGTGGTCCCCGGTGGTGCTGTGGGCGTGCCGCTTTTGTGTTTGTGTGCCAGTTCTTCCTCCTCTTCAATTCCCATGATGCTTGTGGAAGAAATAATGTGTCCTATGCTGAATGGACATTATTAAGTGTTCGCTGGCATCCTTTAACACTCGGAGCCTCTTTTCTCCACTGCCAACTACCAACTGCCTTTAGCTACATTACTATTAATCATGCTTGCTTGTGACCACCTTTGTTATACGCACTCTCATATATAGGTATGCCTACCAATTACCATGCCTTACAAAGGTGAGGTTGTCAAAACTCTATTTGGTGATGTGATAACCTCTCAGGACTGGTATCATTAATCATTCTCAGTTTATCTTCACTTCCACTACTTGCCTATGACTGCTGTTGCATGACCTCATATTTCTCTCATCAGTGAATTGTCTTCTGGAGGGCATGACTGGTTCATCATATTGTATATGAAATAGCTGCTCGTCTGAGTGCTCTCCATAATTTTTGTGTCTCTCCTATATGGGAAGGATCTCTACTTTTAAAAATCATCCTACTTCCCGACGTCAAGTTCACTTTGTTAAGATGACCAACGAATCCACTTCTTGTGCGAGGTCCTCTTCATCTGGCTCCAAACCAAAAAGAGTCAAGAATGATCCTCCATCGTCTATTCAATCATCTTCCAATCCGGTCTTAGATTCCATCTTGGAGGAAATTCGTGCCTTAAGGCCATTCATGACCGCCACTAACGAAAAATTACAACTGATTGAAGATCAATGGATTAACAAGGAAGGTAAAATGTCCGTAATGGAGCAGCGGATAACTAACCTTCAAGACGCGACCACTAAAATTCTTTTGTTAGAACAAGGAATTCATAAGATCAAACTCCACACCGAGGATTTAGAAAATCGCAATAGAAGGAACAATCTTCACCTGTATGGTTTACCAGAGAATGTCGAAGGTCCGGATCTCCTTTCCTTTTTGAAGAAATTCTTGGCTGACCTCCTAGATCGTCAGTCTTCAGCTCCCCTCAACATTAAACAACCTCATAGTTTTGTCGTCCACATCCTCATTCTACCAAGTCACGCGGCATAATTATGCTGTTCCTTGAGTTTACTGACTTGATGAATGTTCTCAAAACTGTAAGAGAGAAGCGATGTCTTGTTTGGTCAGGCCATAACATCTTCATTTCACAAGACCTCTCCAATGCCTGGCGTAAAGAATTTCTGGCCCTACGGCCTCAAATGAGATCTATGAATATCCGCAATGGCATCCTGCATCCTTGTTTTTGCAAGATCACACATGAAGGTGTTTCCCGTACCTTTGAAGATCCTCTCCAGCTAAAACAATTTCTACATTCTATTGCTCGACCTCCTATGGACACCTCTGTTCAATGTTCCTGAACTTTTTATGCTCCGATAATATTAAATTGTATATTGCTACTGTTTTGCAATTGTTACTGATACCTCTTGTCTAGCTCTAGATGTTCCTCATTTATTGAGGTCCTCAGCGGTCCAGACAAATAATTGCTTTCCTATAATTCTACTTATACTATATTTCATATTATTTTCTCAATGATTTTCTTATCCTCTTCCTCTCCGCGTTTCAGTGTTGTCTGTCTTGCCCTCGAGTGCGGACTTGCCCGGTTTCTATTTCTTATTCTGCTTCTTACAGATCTGGCTTTTTGTCTTTGATCTGTCATTTCTTTCTTTCCTTCAAACTCTTTTTTCCTCCTTGTTTTGTCCCCCTTCCCTCATTTTTTCTATTTTTGTTTATCTTCTATTAATTTTTCTTATATTCATACGAATACTTCTTTTTGTGCTTTTGAGTCATCTTCATTATTCTGCACAACTCTTTATCATATATTATTTTTTGCTATTTTTGGTATAATTTCCTATTGATAAATGGTGTCTTTTTGTCTTCATGGTTACTCCATTGATGTTTTTTATATTTCTTAATTATTAACTCATTATTGCTAAGCAGTGTCTTTTTCCTCCCATTGTTGTCTCTGCAGTGTGTCATCATTGTTCCTGTACCCTTGCCTTTAAAGTGATATATGCTTAATGTTGTATCGTGGAACGTTCGTGGTCTGGGTCACCTTGTCGAGCGTCAGAAGGTACTTCAATATGAATGTACTTTTTTCTCTAATGTTCACCATACAATGTCACGTATTGATTATATTTTGGTTTCAAAATCCCTATTACCCTCTGTTCAATCCTCAGAAATTGGATCCATCTTTATTTCTGACCATGCCCCTGTTTTTTCATCATTTGATCTCTCCCTTACCAATTCCAAACATACCCGGTGGAGATTTAACAACTTTCTCCTATCTGACCGATCCTATATATCTGAGGCCACCTCTTTCATAAATGAATTCTTTCTGTTCAACAAAGCTAGTGATACTTCTATCATTAATAACTGGGACGCCTTTAAGGCATCCTTTTGGGCTTTCACCATTGCTTACATGGCCAAAAAGAAGAAATTACTAAACTCCAAGTATCTCTCTACTCTCAAACACATTAAATCTCTAGAACACTCTTTCGTCACATCTAATTCTCCTTCACACCTCCATGACCTCATTAAGGCAAAATCTGACTTAAATAAATTAGCTACAGCTGATGCATGCAATATTTTACTTAAAATAAAATCCAAATATCACGGGGGTAAAAATAAAACAGGTAAAATGTTGGCAAACTATTTAAAAATCAAAACGGAAAAGAAAACCATCCGCCCTATTCGTAACACTACTACTAATAAATTACTTCATTCTAATTCTGATCTTGTTAATGCTTTCCAATCCTACTATCATTCTCGATATATGGATGGTACTTCTTCTGCTAGTGATACTCAATCTTTCTTTGATGATCTTCCCTCTCCCCCGTCTGTGCCAGATGAAATGTCTCTCCTTTTAAAAGATATATCACTCCAAGAGATCCTTGATGCCATTAAATCTTTGAGGAGGGCCAGGGCTCCCGGCCCAGACGGTTTTTCTATTGAGCTAATCTCTACTTTCTCCTCTATTTTTGCTCCTTGTCTACTAGAACTTTTTAATTCCTTCATCTCTAAATCAAAACCTCAGGGATCCTTTTTAGATGCCTTCATTATAATCATCCCTAAACCTGATAAAGACCATACCCTTTATTTTATCTATTTATTAAATAACGCAAGGATGTTATCTAATGTGCTTGCATTTGGAAAACTATCCTGACCCTCTGGCTGCATTATATCTTGATGCTGAAAAAGCATTTGATCGTGTAAATTGGCCATTCATGTTCAAAACTCTTCACTGGTTTGGTTTTGGCCCTAAATTTATTTCATTTATTAAGTTGTTATATCTTGAACCCCGTGCATCTATTGCTGTTAACAGTCTTTTATCCCCTATTTCAACTTACGCAGAGGTACCAGGCAAGGTTGTCCACTTTCCCCTCTTCTATTTCTTTTATGTCTTGAACATTTCCTTGAACGCATCCGACATAACCCCCTAATAACTGGTTTTAAACATAAATCTCATGAAATCAAACTATATGCTTATGCAGATGATATTTTGATCTATCTCTCTAACCCCTCTACCACTTTACCCCCATTCCTACAGGAAATTGATTTATACTCTAAAGTTTCTGGATACAAATTAAATCTTTCTAAAACAGAGGTATTACCTTTAAACTCCACCTGTTATCAATACATGTTTTCTGACACCAATTTCAAATGGTGTCCCTCTAAAATTAAATATCTGGGTGTATGGTTCTCCTCGAACATCCCTCATACTCTC
The DNA here is from genome assembly GCF_964204655.1 of Triturus cristatus. Taxonomy (NCBI): domain Eukaryota; kingdom Metazoa; phylum Chordata; class Amphibia; order Caudata; family Salamandridae; genus Triturus; species Triturus cristatus. The sequence goes on from NC_140584.1 coordinate 524,376,574, forward strand.
ATACTCTTATACGCAATTTTAATGCACTAAAATTCAAGATTCAAAATTAATTTAATTCCTGGTTCCCTCTTTTTCTTTCTTGGTGGGGTAGACTGGATATTATTAAAATTAATATTGTTCCTCTCATTCTGTTTTTTACTTTCCATGTTACCATTCAAAATCCCCAATTATTATTTTAAACAACCTAACTCTCTTAATTAAACCATAAATTGAAGGAGGTGTAAGATTTCCTAATTTGAAATTAAATTACACCGCTTTTTTACTTAGACAATTCTATGCTCTAAATAAACAGACTCACGACTCACCGATGCCCAGATGTATTGATTTTGAGCGTTCCTTGCTACATGATTTTTCCTTTTCTGACATTTGTTCTATGACTAACTGTACCTTTATTTCTCACTATCCCATCTTAAAATACATTCATTGTTCACAGAGGGTGCCACCTTTCAACAAGAGTTCCTTACATCTTCCATTTGGTATAATAAATTCATTAAATTCTGACACAAATTATTCTACTTCAAACACTGGAAAGAGAAGGGTATTTTTTAAGTTTATCAACTTGTATCTCATAACTCTGTCATACCCTTTACTGCATTACAACAACGTTATAACTTACCTCTATCCTACACTTCCCAATACTCATAAATATTCAATGCCCTACATCCATTTATGTCGCCAAAATGTTCTCCTGATGACACCATTCCATCTAAACCCTTTATACCCTTGACCCCTTTGGCCACCATTACTCCCGACTCCACTCCCAAAGCTTTCTATTATATACAAGCTTCTGTGCACTCCCACATATGATAGGCCAAAATCTGCTATTGAATTAGCTTGGGAACAAGACCTCTCTCTATCCCTTTCCATTAACAGATGGAACAAACTATGGCAAAAAATCATCACTACCTCAAATGCTGCTAACATTACTCAATCCTTATTTTTTCTCTACAACAGAGCTGTTTGCACTCCTGTTCATATTCATAAGATTAATCCTTCTTCCTCTTCCCTTTGTTGGTCTTGTCTCTCTTCGGATGGCACATTGTTACATATATTTTATTGTCCCAATGTTTTTGAATTTTGGAAATCCATTTGGGCCATATCTTCCAAGATATTTCATTGTAATATACCATTCTCAATTACAAAATGTATTTCTTGGATCTATGTCTACTGATTTTCCTGATGTTACACCAAATTTGAAACTGTTTGACCTTTTCATTTCCCTTTCATTTAAAGTTATTTTAACTTGCTATAGAGATAATTTTAAAGTATGCACGTTAACATGGTGGAACCTTATTTGTAATGAACATAGAATTTCTACTGTATCATCATCAACGCTATCTCAGAGAATCAAATCTGATTTATTTTTGCTTCCCTTTACTTCTTTTTTATGTTCTCACCCTTCTTACCTTAGTTCTTTATCTCATCTTTCCCTTTTCTGTTCTCTTTCTCTTCTTGTTTTTCTTTTGTCTTTCCTTTATTTTTCCCCTTTCTTATTCCTTATCTTTAACCCCTTGTGTGCCCCGCCCTTTCCCCGCCCTGTGCCAGGCGTTGAATTAGCGGGCGGGGTTCATGACGAGATAGTCTCGTCATGGGCACAGCGCAACCGCGGCCCATGACGAGACCATCTCGTCATGGGCACTCAAGGGGTTAAAAACTTTTATTATAGTTTTCACCTGTCTTAATATGTACCCTTATTCTTCGTATTCATTTCTCAACCATAAGATGCTCTCCTTTCCCTTCTCCTTATTATCTCTGAATTAGATTGCTCCTTATTATAATATTTTTTGATGTTATACACTTTATTATTCTATTGTTCCATCTTATGCTCCACTGTAACTTTGGTACTTTTATTATTACATCAATAAAATTTATTTAACACAAAGAAAGAACAGCATATTCTACATGACAATTTGTGTGTTTTATCTATGATATTCTCATGCACTGTATTTCATTGTCAGCATTCTGCATGAGTCTTGGACCATAGAAGTGATCAGCAACATGTGGCAGTACAAGCTAATTTAAGTCAACATGCCATTAACTATTGGCTGCACTATTTTCACAAGCAGCCTAGTGAACGGCGTGTTAGAATCTCTGATCTTGCATCGCAAACTCCATCTGATCTTTCTGGTTTCTCCACATTTCTTAGCACTAATGCAGTTCTTCAGCACCCACTTGAATATTGTTCTGCTCTTTCGTCTTTTATCTCTCGCTCATTCCCTCTTTGCGCCCATCTTTGTCACACTGGCACACGCTGCTTTGTATTGCCTTTCTTCTGCCTGTTGGACTTGGCCCTTTTTGCAGGGTCATCCCTAAACTTTTTGCCTTCCTCCTGTATTTTGTCTGACCTGTTGTTGGCTGTTTTATGACTCTGGGCACTTTACCACTGCTGATCAGTGCTAAAGTGCATATGCTCTCCCTATTGATAATTGATGTATGGATTAGTGATTCCATGATTGGCTGGTTTGGTTTACTTGTCAGACCCTAGTACAGTGCACTGAGTGTGCCCAGGGCTTGTAAACCAAATGCTGCTAGTGGGATTGCAGCACTGGTTGTGCCACCCACAGAAGCAGCCTGTTAAAGTGTGTCTAAGGCTTGCCATTGCAGAGCCTGTGTGCAGTCTGGTTCTGCCATGCTGACTGGGCAAGTGCACCCACTTGCCAGTCCCTAAACCTTCTGTTTTCTTCATATCAGACACCTCTATGGTAGACCCAAGGGCAGGGTGCATTGTAAGAATAAGGTAGGACATGCCCTGGTGTGTGGCATGTCCTAATAGTGAATTACAGCCATTTTCGTTTTTCACTATTGCAAGGCTATCTGTTCCCCATAGGCCAGAATGGGCAGTTTGATTATTACATCTTATAATCCTAACTGACTCAGGGAACATGGTAGAAATTCGAGTTTAGTATGCCTGAACTCAGAATGATAAAATACATATTTTAGTGAAGTTGACTTTAACATTCTGTGTTTGAAAATACCTCTTTTAGAAAGTAGGTATTTTCTTGTCTAACCATCCAGGCCTGCCTCTATTAGGTTGTGTATTCCTTGTCTGGAGTTGGAGTGACAGGGGCTGGGGAAATTCCAGGAGACATGGTGAGTCAGCACAGGGATGAATACAGAGATCTGCATCTAGATGGGTGGGAGGAGTTGCACCTGGGACCTGAATAGGGCTGCGCCTTCCCTCCACAATGCTGGCTCCAACTCCTGTGGTGTGTCTGATGTCTCTGCCCTGCACTCTGAAAGGAAAGAAGGAGTCTTGTCAACAAAGTGCTCCAGGACTGACCAGAACTGGTTTGGACTAGGCAAAGGCCTCTCTGCCTTCACAGAACAAAGAGACACTGGGTATAAAATTCGGACCCAAACCCAAGAACTTTAGATCACTTTGGGAAACAAGAAGAAACCTTTGCTGAGGAGTGGAACCAGAAGAAACCTTGGAGAGACTATCCCTAAGCTGAAGTGCTGCTTGGGGGATTGGCCTGCAGAGGTTGCCTGACTGCCAAAGAAAGGAGAAAGGACTTTGTGTGCACTTTTATTCAACTTGTGAAGGATCTCCAAGGGTTTGGAAAAGAGCTTGCCTCCTGCTGAGGTCTCAGGGCCAACAGACTTCACCCACCGGCTCCCCATGAGTTCATTTAAAGTGACTGCAGTTGTGCTGGACTTTTTGAGGACTTGCATGTCGCAAGGAGCTGGAAGCATGACTCAAGAACAAGAAGCGTGTCGCCGAACTGCCGCTGCCGCTTCACAACCCGAAGCGCCTCGCATCGTCAGAGAAGAGGATCGACGTCGCAGCAGACGCCAGCGCATCACCGGGAAGCACGTCGCAGAAGAATCGTTGAGTTGTTTGTATCAATCGGTGCATTGAGTTTGTATCAACTGATGCATCAAGTTTGCCTCTTTTAGTGCATCGAGTTTGTATCGATGTATACAAGGGAAGTCAAGTCCATAGTAGCCATAACCACTATTGAGGACCTCTTGAAGGAAGGGCAGGCCAACAGGGAACACTATGGCAGCACTTACACTGAGCAGTGCGCAGAGGCACATCTCCCTTCCATTAAGGGGTAGCACGTGATGAACAGTTCTGGCTCAGATGTATTTCTAAATTGGATTAACAGTTAGTACTTTTTTTTTTCTTTTTTAAATCAATGGTTACCCTTGCAACATGGGCTTGTTTTTTTCCACTACACAGTATGGCTGCTGAGTGCCCAGGTGAAGTTGTAAAATTATTCATCCTGAAGAGAGAAACAGTGCTGCACCGTGCAAATAAAAAAGGCCACATTTCAAGAACATTTGTGCACTTCTCGAAACCAAAAGTTTTCCTTCATCCCTCTCTTTTTAACTCCCTTCTTATACCCCATCCCTCGTATAATTTCCTCCTTCTTGTTTGCCTTGAGTCCATCCCTTCTTCTTCTTTCTCTTCCATCCCCTTTGCCTCCATCACTCTGTTCTGTCCACGCCTGACACTCCTCTTTCTCTCCCTATCTTCATTATTAATTAAACCCTCTTCTCTGCTCCTCTTCAATTTTTCTCCTATTTTAACATCCATCTTTCACCCCTCTTTTGCCCTCTACCTTCCCTAACCCTTCTTCCCACTCTCTTCTTTCTCCCTCCTATTCTCTCCTGCCTTAACTCATGTTTTTTCCCTCCTGTTGTCTATCTCTCATTCGTCCCTTATCTTCTTACCCTCCCTTCTATTGCACCCTTTCTCTCCTGGCAACCGTTATTGCCTGCCTGTGTCTCTCACGGGTTGATGCATGGTCTCGGGTACCATCAGGCATTGCTGGCTGCGTCAAAGCACTTTTTAATAAACTTTAAGATATGTTGTACAGCAGCCCGCGCTACTGTGCAACATGGCTAGTTTGCCTTTATGCTAAATAATGGAAGGACAGTAAAACATCTGTACAAATTTCTGTAACTTTTTGGGTTTAAATATAAAATGCCTGTGAGTTTAGTAGAAATATTACTTGAATAGGTCTAGACATAGCCAGTGCGTTTAATGGGCTGGTACTCACCACTTTATAGTACCACCCGTAACAGCACAATATATTGCCTTTCTCAATAAACAAGTCATGACACTTTAACGGAGTTTCAGTAACGTTTATTGCACAACTGCGCACCAAGCTACAACTTACAACAAGAAACAGCTAATTATTAATCACATATGTGATACCTATTGCATTTGCCAATGCTTGTTTGTAATGAGGCCAGTAGCCTCTACAAATGCAGTGAGTAACAAAGTACAAAACTCTACTTTTACAAAACTTGTACGTTTCCATCTCAGCGCAGTGTGCCGCAGTGTGTGCAGTGCAGTAATTCTCAATTTGTTTTGTCAAATTATTTGCAAAATACTTCTAATGTTCTAAAATCCATTACGTTTGTGTCTGCTCCACACGATTGGTATATCAGTAAGTACTAAGGGGCATATTTACAAGGGCTTTATCTCCACTTTTTTGGCTTACAAAGCCAAAAAAGCGGAGATAAAACCAGCGCCCTATTTACAAGAGGGTGCTAACATGCATATTCGCATGTTAGCATCCTTTTTCCCCACGCCTCACTTTGCATCTCCAATGAGATGCAAAGTGGGCGTTACTGGGCGTACCCAAGATGGACTACCTTGCAAATATCACTGATGTTTACAGCGGGATATTTACAAGGCAGCCGACATGATTTTAGCACACATTAGATTTTGGCGAAAACTGCCCTGTGGGTCGTATCAGCAAGGTTATCGCCCTTTTGCAGGGAACATCACTAGAAAACCAGCGATAATCCCTGCAAAAGGGCGATAACCTCGCTATCTCTGGAATTTTTATCGCCCTGGAGTAACGCGTTGTTATTAACGTGCTACCAAGGCGATAAATACCAGAGATAGCCTGCGATAATATAATTATCGCTAAGCACGGCCAGCGATAATTATCGCTGGCCGTTGTTAATATGCCCCTATTTGAGACTCGCACATACTCTTCTTTATGTCTGCCTTGTTTTAAGTGTTGCATGTGGTGAATGTACTAATCACAGAAACGTCTTACAGCAACATATAAACAAATAGCGGATCACACAGTCCTGAAGAAAGCCTCCTGACCCTGTGGGTATTAGCAAAAGAGGCTGAAACCTATCGATTTTCTAGGATAAAGGGATAAATCATTTGCGTAACCAATCAAAGTTTTGATTTCAATCTTTCCCGGGAAAATTAAACACAATAACATTAGAGTTTTTCCTAAGGCATTTATCCTGCTCAAAATATTACCCATCACAAGAAAATCACAGGGAAAAAAAGAAACAACCAAAAAAAAAAAAGCTTCCACTACAGTGATAGAGCCCATCCCAACACACACTTTGTCAAGATGCAGAGCCTGAGGATGAAGCAGGTCACAAAGTGTTGATGAGAGCATTTTTTTTAAAAAATAATAAAAATCCTTTTCAAAGAAATATCATAAGACATGCACACTCTGAAAGCAATTCATAACTTTCTATACCTTTTTGTGTAACGCTTATTTCTTTCAAAGGATGTAATACGAAGCTTTATTCCCTCTCTCCTCAATTTTCTACGAGTTAGTTTATACATTACTATGATATCAGGGGCACATGTCTATCTTTCTCATATTGAATGTTTCATATTATTGAAAATATTTTTTATGTATAAAAAGTAGTAGACATATCCACATATTTGTTTAAGTCTTTATTCCTATTCACAGGAATGGGCTGGCCAACAAACATTAGAACTGTATCGAGGGTGAAGGACAAGATACTCATCTGTAAGGGGGACATCAGACCTCTCGACCACCAGTGAGAAGAGGGAACCTATTACCAGCAAAAAGAGTGCACACACCCAGAGGCAAACTCACTCTACCACCAAAAGATTCTGGGTGGATGAAGTTGAGCCCATGGCAGGGTAGAAGAGGTGGACAACATCAGCCAGGTGATGGTGTTCAATGGGGCTCTTTATGGCGCAGAACAAGATACCTTTGATGAGTTTCAAAAACAAGGACCTCCATCAACTGGACCTGTACCCAGCACACCCTTAACTCCAGATGCCCCATGTCAACGAGGCCTCCAGCTGCACCACCTGTCCAGTGTCCTCCTTCTTCTACTAAGAGTGCATGTCTGGAAAAGCAGAAGCAGTCGAGGGACACTTTTGCTCCTGACACTGCTGAGCTCATATGTATTGCCCCTAAACCTGACTATCTTTGAATGACTGTTCTTGAGGAGGACCATAGCAGATAGTCAGGTAGTGATCTCTTAGTGAGTGTACAGGAGTTGATAGGTGAAGTGAAGGCAGTCACAGAGATGTTATCTGACCATCATAGATGCAGCCTCCTGACCTCTTTGATTGCAGGCATTGTATCTCGTCTGCCTCCATAACCCACCCCACCTCCTGTTGTCACATCTTCTAGCTCATCTGTGTTAACGGTTTCCCTCTCAGGTGCTGTGTATCACATTTTTCAAGGGGGGGGTCTAATCCTGCCATGGACAGGCTACGTAACAGCCTCTCCTGAGGAGGATATAAATGAGGCCTGTGCAGAATTTATATAACTTTTGGGAATGTTATTCTTCTTATGTGAAATTCACAAAATTATACCATTACTCCACTTCACATAATTATGCACCATTTGTGGTAAACAATCACTGTGAAAGGCACAATTTGTGCTCTAAATTTCCCACAAATGCACAGGGACAACAGAACACAAGTGGCTATTGTTTACGGTGCTTTACTTTGATGCATACTCAAGCCACAAATTGAAGCAAGGATGCATTTCCCTGCTAAAATATATTGTGAGATGATGAATTTGCACTTCACATAACTATGCAAAATGTTGCAGTAATTTTGCATAATTATGCAAAAACGAATTATGCAAATTTCACACACCCCTAATATAAACGTTGCTGTGGCAACATGTCAACCAGAGGATTGCCAGGAACTTTGCCCCCCAACACACAGAAGGTGATGAAGGATGCTTACAATAAGTTAACCCCTTGAGTGCCCCGCCCTTTCCACGACCTGTGCCGGGCGTTTCATTAGCGGGCGGGGCTCATGACGAGATAGTCTCGTCATGGGCACAGCGCAACCGCGGCCCATGACGAGACCATCTCGTCATGGGCACTCAAGGGGTTAAACCACTGGCAATTGTTTGGAGTAGCATTCCAACCCATCGTTCTTTTGCCCACCATGTCACCTCACATTTGACCTAGCTATAGAGGAACATTTGCCACCAAACCAGAAAAAATGCTCTGATACTTCCACTGGTTTTAAGGATTGACATTTATGCATAACTTGAACTATTGGTTTTTACTTGAGCATTTCACTTTCTTTAAGGATGCTTATTCCTATGGTTTTGGACTGCTTAGGTTGGATGATGCTTTTTATATTGTTTTGGTTAATATATCCTTATGTTAACAAACTTTGGGCCTGATTCAGAGTTTGACACCAGCTGTTGAATCAGTGTTCTTAAATTTGGTGTTGGCAAGGTACTCCCTGATCCAGCAGTTGGAGAAAAGATTAATATGGAAGTTGAGATAAAGAGTTTTGAATTGATGAATTGAAGCAAATGATGTCAATGCAGCAGTGCTTAATTTGAGCCACTGGTTGCAGGTGGGGCCCACAGGTACTCATTTTTGTGGACTAGCAATTACTTTTCTGCCTTCGACTTTGATCCCGGGCAACAGAGAGAAAAAAAAAAATTTCAGAATGGAGGAGGAAGAGGTGGATGGAAAATCATCGACAAGGGAAGAAATCAAGGATGAAAAAGAATCTGCAAGACTGCCAAAGGGAAATATCAGGGATTAACAAGAACCTGCAAGGGGCAGGAAGTATATGGTGGTAGAAGAAAAAGGCATGAGGTGGACTCAAGAATGTGTGTCCTTCGTATTTGGCAAATCTGACATTCTTCAGTACCAGTTGAGTGCTTTTGAGAAAAACTTTGGACACCGTTATAGACATTTGAAAAAAAATACAAATGATGCTAAGAAGGCACAATAAAGAGATCGTAGTAGATGTCGGTAGTTGACAGAATTACTTTAATGATGGATTTTAGAGGGCCAGTTTTCTACTGTCAGGATGTTTCTTGATGTCAGCTGTGGTGTTGATCCCAATGTCAACATCAAGGCTGTTATCTCACAAGTCAACAAGTCAGATTTCTCCATCTCCTTTGGTATTACATACACCAGTCTCTGCAACAGTGCCAGTGCTTCCAATGAGCTTTATACCCAGATCTACTCCAGGTGAAGTGTCATTCTCCTCTTTGTTTTACAAAGAATTGTGAATTACTGCAAATTATGAGGGTCAAAGCTTGGAAGTCCCTACGTTAGCCAATGGCATTATCCATATTCTACACTGCTCTTATTCTGGTGCCATCCCTAGCAGGGTAAGACTGGTCTATAGAGCAATCAGGCAGTGCCCAATGGACTGGTCTTGCACATCAAAGTGGAAGCAATTTTTTTAACTGTTTTTGGGTCTGTCTTATGGACAAGTGGGAACGTTTTTACTGTTGATGTCTGTGATATTAACAAAAACAATCCTTGCATCAAACACAAATGCATGCAGTTCCCTATACCTTGCAAAATAGTCATACAACATGTCTTTACAAGTTCAAAACAGGCCTAATTGCAAATGTGAGCCACTTTTGTAGCTATCTGGTTTGCTAACTTGGGCCACCTTTATATATGCTGGGTCCTATAATGGGCCCATTCGGATTGCTGCTATGGTCTGCATAGGCCTACAACTAAATTCTGAATGCTCAGCATATATGAGTGGAAATTCGATTTAATTAGATGCAGTATATACAGCAGGTGAGTTTACTTGTTCATGTTTGGTGAAATACCTAGTGTCAGACGCAGCTGCATTTAACTCAACCCAAGACTAAAATATTTCAATTGTACAAATTGTGTCAGCCTCTATTGCTAACATGACTCTCCTTTACAATAAAAGGAGACAACTTCCTGCCAGAAATGCTTTGAATGTAGATTTCTTATTCTCAGTGTTAGAAATTGGATTTCTGGTTGGCTAGGGCAAGTGCCTAAGCCAGGCAGAAACCACCACTATGGTCCGGGCAAGGGAGTTACACACCAAAGGTCAACCCTGCTCACCCTCTTGGTAGCTTGGCATGAGCAGTCAGGCTTATCCCAGAGGCTATCTGTAAAGTGTTTGCGCAACACACTCACACAGCAGCGACACACTAGGCACACCACAAAAGAATCTCCACACAAGGAAATATAACAATAGCCTTTGTATTATCCATTAAACACATTAGAACATAATCACAAATGTACACTGTGCCATATGCGACTTGGTATCACTTTACAGGGATTATATACATGACAGGTCCAGTTGGGCCACTGTCAGCACCATTAGAACACACAAGTAGGGAAAATAAAAACAACTAGTATCTACTGGCAGTTGTACCCTCAGCATAAGCACATTATAAGTACACCATGTCATGACGCAGGGTACCATATTATGCAAACATCCTAATTCCCTCAGGCCCACCTTAGGTCTAAACATTACGGCACACTAGGCAACAATATCTCTGGGAGCCCACTATTATAACCTCCTTACAGTAAGGATGACCAGTAATTACTGGTAAGATCACCTTCCAGCATAACACATCATGCCTGAACATAATCAGCAGTGTACCATTATGAATCACACCCACGTGCCCTATCATGAACACTTATAAAGGGTACACATCATAAATGCCCCATGCCCCTCTCAGGCATAAATCTCATCCTTGATACTGAGCTTAATCCACCAGGTGTATCTCTCATCAGGGCACCTTAGTACCCTTTCTGCTAGGCCCACATCTTACCAGTACGTCATGCCCCCAATATCCACAGGCACAAGTGCAGCTGCCCGCGACCATGCGGCGCAGCTGCAACAATGTCCGGAATGTGTTGGACTCCCGCAGGGAATCAGGGACCTCCGTCGAGATTCCACCCCGTCCCAATGGTCCAGCTAAAATGCCCCAGGTGCGACCTGAGTACCTTGAGCCTGGCGCACCAGTGCTCCTGTGCGGTGTGCTCCCCACAAGCTTGAGGAGGCTCCTAGCCCACAGACTAATCCTCGCAGGGGCCTCCACTGAGGTCTCACGCTGCCACAGTGCCCCCAAAAAAGAAAACTGACCATGCTACTACAGGCCACAGTGCCTGAATACCTCTGAGGGAATGGTGGGGACCTCGGCAGGTCCCGTGCGGCTGGCTCAGCAGAGGTGGCCTCTAGATCTCCAGGCGGACCGGTCTCGCTCTCAGACAGGCTCGGACAGCATGCGGGGCTCTCCTCGTGGACATGGGAGCCCCGCCTACAACCAGGCTTCACCTTCACCTGGCTTCCTCTCGCTGCCACTCTGGCTTCCTCAGGAAGGGCGGGGTTTGCAGCGTCACTTAGGGCGGCCCGGGGATCTGCTCTTCCCCTCTGGTGACTTTCTCCTTTTGCTGTCTCTCCAGATATCCTCCTTCGCAGCGCCGCCTCAAGGGGGAAGCCCAACAGGGTTGTGGGGTCCACGATGCAACCCCCGCCGTCCTGGCATCCAGAGCTCACGAGGCTCCAGTCTCCTCTGGGTGTGGCGGGCTTCGCCCCCTCCGGATGTCACCAGGGAAATCCCAGCCTGGGATTCCGTGCCGCCTATGCACTCCCTCGCAGTCCAGGGCAATGTAGGAAAGCCCCGGCTGCAGAACCAAAAGCAGGTAATCGGGAAAGGGCCACGCTGCCTCTTCCCTGCTGCAGGGCAGACAACCACTCCAGAGTGCCAACCAACGAAGCACTCCAGATGCTTTAGGGAAGTGTGAGCCCCAACCTGGGGCTTAGGTCATAGATCAGAAGAGCGCTCCCCAGCACCACAAGTTCCCCCAGCACAGGGGCAAAGGAAAGGGGCACAGGTAGGCCAGCTCGCAGGGCTCCTCAGCAGAGGGCAGTCCTTTCAGCTACCCAGCAGGCGGCAGGCAGTTCCAAATGATGGTTCCTCCTGGCACACAGCAGTCCCTGCTGTCCTTTCTGTTCAGTTCAAGTAAGCACAAGTTCATGGGGTCACAGCCCCAATATTTATACTATAGGTGTCCTTTGTTCCACCCCCCTGGCACAGGCCTAAGCCCAGTCCAAACCAGTTCTGGGGGCACTAAAAAATTTGTTTACAGGACACAAACACCCTCATTGTCAGTGTAGGCTCTGGCCTCAGACACACCACAGGGGGCGGAGCCAGCATTGTGTAGTTCAGGCACAGTCCTATTCAGGCCCAGGTGCTGCTCCTCCCACTGCTCCAAATGCAGATCAGCCTATTCAGCCTAGTGCTGATTCACCCAGCCCCTCTGGAGCCACTGCACCTCCCCAGCCCCTGTCACTCCACAGCCAGACATAAAATGCACATCAGGCAGGCACAAAGACACATAACACACAGAAATGCCCACTTCTAAAAGTGGAATTTCGAAAATAGTGATAACAAATCTGTGAACACCATTACGCAGCATTTATTAACACTATTCCAAACATACCAAACTTGATCACGCTACTCCTCTCAGATCAGGAATTACCACTGAAACACATATCAGGGAATCCCCAATGTATTCCTATGAGAGGGCAGCCTCACACTAGTGAGAAACCAAAATGGCTGTTTGTCATTAACAGGACACAGTTAAGGCACATGTCCTACCTTTTACCTACAGCACACCCTGCACAAGGGGGCTAGCTAGGGCCTACCCTAGGGGTCACTGATATGTAGTAAAAGGGGAGTCACAGACGTGGCATCCACTTTATGTGCCATGTCACAGTGGCAGTAAACTGCGCGTGTAGGCCCTGCAATAGCAGAGGACTGAGACAGGTTTGAAAGGCTACTTTGGTAGGTGGAGCAAGCAGCGCTACAAGCCCACCAGTAGCATTTAATTTACTGGCTCCGGCAATATGAGATATCACATTACTGGGGATTGATAGGTAAATTAAATTAGCCAAACAGGTGTAGACCAATCTTACCATGTTTACCATAGAGAGCACATGCACTTTACCCTGGCCAGTAGGGATAAAGTGCCCAGAGACCTAAAACCACCAACACCGGGTCAGAAAAATACCAGGAGGAAGGAAAAAGCCTAACACTCAAGGTACTTCAGTTTCTTCATCAACTGTCATAGATTGAAATAAATCTTTGTGGGAAATCAACACATTGAGTAGTCTCAGGAGACTTCTTTCCTATCCTGAGGGGTATATTGCCTATCATATCCATCAAGCCTGAGAACGGCTCCACGTTAGATATGAGGGTGTGCAGACCCAGGGCACCTTGACAACTATATATTTAGGAGATTCCTTTGAGAATTGTGCCATGCTTTGGGTTCCAACAATTTTTTGACCTTTAACTAATGACCCTGTTAGGGGAAAAGAGCAGTGGAAGTGAAAGGAGAGGGAGAGGTTTGGCGCAGCAGCCAGGACGGCTGACTCCTGAGCGTGGGGCACACAGTTCGATCCCCAGCGCCAGAGGCAGATCAGTTCAGTATCATGTGACTTTGGGCAATCGCTGACTTAATCTCTCCAAGGTCCCCAGCACCTTGAGACCCTCATGGGTGATTAGTTTTCTCTATGTAAATACCGGGTTATTATTATTACTGTTATTATTAAACTGGTGCAGTGAAGTTGGATAATGGCAAAAAAGGTCAAAGAAAGAGTGATTTTCTTTGGTACAGGATGTCATCTTCCGAGGTTTAAATATTTTTTGTTTGATTGGAATTTTTCACTTCTTGGTTTATTCGTGTTTTAGTTTATGCAATTGATGTTTTTCTTTTTTGTGTTAATAATGTGAGGGGAAACGTTTTGGGTTATTAACTTTTATTGTACTAAATGCATTATTTATGTGCTGTTGATGTTAATATCCGTGAATACGATGTCATTACACACCATGATATATGCAGGCCTGACCATGACAATACCAATAAATGCAATGTCGATGCATGTCATAAAATGTGGTCTCATAATAATGTCGATACCAGTAGAAACAATGTCAGTGTATCCCATAATCTAGGCACGCATAACAATGTCAATATCTGTAAAGACAATCTCAATGTACGCTATGACAACTGTACGCTCAATACTGAAGATGTTGGTAAAAATGATATCAAGGACCATCATGTTAATTGTACACATTTTAATGAACTCATATCATTGCTTTTGGATTCACCCAAGATGACCTTCCCATCAACCACAAGTCAGATATATGTGGTCAGATAGGCCCTGGACCCAAACCCGAGCCTAACGATTGACAGGTCACAAGTGGGCTCACACTTAGCCCAAAGACAAAAGCGCACCCAGGGAAAACCCTGATCAACCCCACAGATAGGCAGTTACACCGCAAACAGATTTGAGGAAATTTACCCCAATAAAACACGTTTGTCCAAAGGCCCAAGTTCCCAAAATATCAAAGATAGATGCCACAGAAAGTTAGACACAGCATACGCACCCCCGTAGTGATCACGCACTCCCCACACACCTGCGAGTTCAAGAGCCACCTGTGTTCTCCTTATCAGATGGTTGTCCTTGTTTATGACTAGGACAAGAATGCCAGATCGTTTTATTGTACCTCCCAAACGGTATAAAGTGTCAGCCAAAACTTCTGTACAGGGAGAGACTTTCTTCAGACGTCAATGTGCGTTTAATGAAACCAACTTGTTCCTGTTTTGACCAACACCTCTTGTCTTTTCATAAATCCATATCCCAGAAACATTGACACTCTTAATATGTTTTTTAAGGAAGGGTTTCTAGAATTTTGGAGCAGGTTATGCCAGTTGCTCGGTGCCCTTTAACCCTGTTGGATGCTTTTACACTTGATAAACAAAATTACATTTATCTGCATAACCCGGAGCTTTCGTCTTCTTTTCAGAGGTCCACTTATGCGTCAGGGATCAAGAGGTTTATGTGCGAAAGTGGTGCAGATTTTACTGATCATGGAGTTTGAGAGCGTAAAAAAACCCTTAGATTCCACTGTAATTATTTTGCTTTATGAAATGCTTCTGCAGCTAGCTCTGTACACCAAACATTGCAAATATCGTGCAATCCTACGGCGGGTGCATGTGAGAGAGCAGGACCGAAGGTATGTCAGTCACTAATTCTGTTAGATTTACTGCTACAGTCATGAACGTGAAATTCAAAGTTTCTCTCAGCACAGGCAGCGTTTCGCTGAGCGAGCAAAGGAGAAAAAGAAACAACAAAAGAGACATCGCTACCGGGATGTTCGGGGCTCATGGCCAAATGATTACATCTCACGAATATTTGACATGTTGAGTGCCAGTAATTATCCGCTTCCTACCTGGCTTTTCCCTCCCTTTCGGCTGTCAGACGTGTCAAGCACTGCTGTGAAAGAAAGACTGCATGGATTCTAGTCTTGCTGCTGGTGGCTTCAGAAAAGGAAAAAAGAAAGGTTATTAGTTGCAGTGCCAAAGTGGTATTAGAAGACCCATTCTATACACAGACTCGCCCACAGGAGGCGCTGTTCTGATCCTTCCCCAAAACAAAGGCCAGTGGAAGAATGAAAACAACGACTTGCACCTATAAAGTCATGCTTGTTATTCAGAAATGTATAGATTGTGACATAACAGAGACAGACAAGCGTGTTCTGAAAACGACAACCGTATAAAGCCAGCCTTTGCATGGTTGAAGGGTATTTACTTATTATGTAAAAAATATTACATACAATTAATTTACTAATGTGTTCGGAATACGGAAAAAGAAAAAACAGAAGGTTGACAAAGGCAATGGGTCCATCATTCTTGAGCTGCAAAATCGGTTGAAAAGTAAGAACCGCTGACTGTCCAAAACCTGGAATTCGGTCACGAGGAATAAGATTACTCCAGCTCTCTCCCAGACAAAGTTCTGGCTACTACATAGAGCCTACTGGACACCAGCCCGACTACACTCACACAATATTCGAGAAGACCCTGTTTGCTGGAATTGTAATGACAAAACGGGACCTGGAACACTTACTGCTTCATTGTGAATGTGTGGTACCCTGTTGGGATAAGGTCTTCGACTTCATATCTAAACTTTTCTCACACTCCTTTAGCAGGGAACTATCGACACTAGTATTCGGCTACCTCAGGGCAGAGTCACTGAATGAAAAAGATGGGGCGCTTCTAGACCTTCTTCTAACGGCTGCAGTTAAGATCATTCTAAACAACTGGAAGGACACGCATAAGGCATCCTTTAAATGCTGGTTAAATTGGGTCACTAATCTAAGGGGGGCTGACAACATAGCTCTCCAGAACTCACCATGGAAACCCCCCATTAGACACATGTGTGACAGCCTTGATTTCTACTTTAACTCACACAAACCGCCATGAGTCATAACAGGGGCCTGACAAGCCATCCCCCCCATGGAATGCTCTCACAAGTGTTCGCTGCAATATGCTAATGTCAAGACAATATAGACAGTTGATACATACCGATACCTATGATGTTCTGTATTCTGTGCTATGAAATGTGATTACAGCGGGTACATTTCTAGCCGATGATACTACCTTGATGGCTTTAACAACTCTAGACCAATCTTCACCTATAAATGAAAAGTGTCTTACTGCCACCTCAACCTGAATATTTAATGTTAATGCTTTTTTTTGCTTTCATTGTCCTATTGTGTTTATTTCATACTTTTACTTCCTTATTTCTTCTCATTTGTAGTACTGTATGTTTGCTTTACTTGAAAACAACCAATAAAATATATTTGAAATCAAAAAGTGAGAACCGCTAATTTGCGAAAGCATGTCATGTGTACAAATCAGGAAGTGCCCAATTTGCACCCGCTAGCAATTTGTGCATCGATAAATGAGGAATTATGAGCAGGTTGCACATGATACTGCCCATAACGAATTCACCAACATGCCATTTGGAACAGTTTACCTTCATGATTTGTGGCATGATGTTCCTGCTGCAAATCGAAGGCTGAAAACTCTTGTGATTTTTCTCAGATTGCAAACTCATTTTGATCACAAACAAGAAGCTGTGCCCAAAACAGGGTTACCAGTCCCATTCTGATCAGGGAAAGTAAGTATATTTCCATTTTTTCCCATGTTTATATTTTATTATTTTTACTTTTATTTAGCATACAGGTATTAAGTAACAAGAAGAGTGTGTGGAAAAACGAGGTGAAAGTTGTTTGAAAAAATCTATGGTACACTTTCCTGAATCTTTTTTCTTTCATTTTCAAAATCCAAATTCCCCATGCTCTGTAACCTTACAGATCTGCTCGCCCAAGTATTAGGTTTATTTTATTGTTTTTTTACATCACAGTTGAATTTGCCCAAATACTGCAAAACATACTATAAGCTGGATGAACTTCTGCCATTCTTGTTTCAGTTATATATTATGAAGTTCTGTTCTCCTTTCGTACACATTACGAAAAATTACGTCCTTTCACTGTTGCTCAGTTATCATTCTGCCTGTATTTATTGCACAAAAAGCCCTTGGTGGTGGCATTATTCAGTTATCCCAATCCTTACATGTGGTATAGTGAGGTTAACATCTCTTAAATCAGATATAATAAACATACATTAATCAATTTTTTTTGTCTAAAATTCTGTACAACCTACTCAAAATGATCTTGACAGGTGGCACAAAAAATGCACATAGTTTATTCCAAAACTACTGACACCTGTTGGACGGGACCCCAGGAGACCAAGGTGGAAAACCAACTCGGCACCACATTAACATTCCACTTGTGCCACCACATTCCACTTCCAATGTCAGGATCTAGAACAGAATGCAACAACCCACCCTGCTGAACACAAAAAAATCGTTATAACGGTCCAGTCCTCGGCAATGCATGGAAGGGGGCACAAACCAGCAAACATTACAAGGAACTGTAGGAAGGTCCCAGTCCTCAGAAATAGGAACCACTGTCTGGGTAGAACCCCTCAGCAGCAGGGCGATTGGAAATGTGTCTCAGTAGACAGGTCAAACTAGAAGGCATTGGGGATCACTCTCAAACTAGGGAGGGGCCAACTCAGTGAAGGATTATGTCTGTTTTTTCTAAAAGGTAAGGAGTTCGGATGCCTATTTATTGAGGCGTGCCCCATTGGCATTACGGTTGTCTGAAGAATGCAATGAGGAAATTTTGATGTCACGTCGTATCCAGGTGAATGCTATATCAGCGGCCAAGAATCTAATGGTGAAACAATAGAATAAGCTACTAAACTGAAGCTGGTTAGCTCCATGTATACTACCCTTCCACCCTGGTCGCCGTGACGATGAATCCTACCTGAAGAAAGCTCCAGACATTTTAGAATTGATCTTGTGTTCATTTTATGTACGTGGGAGTCTCAAGCCTCTTCAGCGAAATTAAATTGCTGAAAATACCTTTGTTGCGTCTTTGGAAGCCCGGTTTGGGAGATTGAAACCATGTCCTGCCTTTGCTGTTCTCCGGAGACCGACGTGTACCCCTTCAATTGATTGCTAATCCATTGCACTGTGACGATTAGTGCATTTGACAAGAGAATAATGCAATATTTCTGAGATATGTTCTCTCATCAAGGCACATGGCGGTGCTCTGTAGTATTAGTCTTGATTCTGTTGAAAGAGTTATAGAAGTTGTTCTAAAAATGAGTCTGTTCACATATTCTATTAGGTACATTCTTCTTTAGTAAATCCCCTCTCTTAATCCTCTTGGTACAATCTAGAGCATGCTTTAATTAATTTTCTACATAACCCCTTGTCCTGAATATAGCCAGCGTTTCTTGGACGTCTTCTTTTATGCCTTTTAAGCCTCTCGCTCTTCCTCCGCCTAACAGCAGTGTAAGAATTATCATACATGTTATTATACAGTCATGTCAGGTCAAAATGAAGGCATTTTAGGGTCGTCGCTGTACACAGCTGCGCCGGTGGCAAAGAAACAGCGCCGAGCACTAACATCCAGTCGAATGCAAATAATCTCCATTGACGTTCATTATCTGCCTCCTACATATTCCTGACGTGGTTCCGGGGACACTAGACCAAACAGCAATTTTGGGGCCATATTATCAAGGAACGGTGATAACATTATCGCCGCTTTAGTAGCAGGAAACTGCCGCTAAAGCGGCTGTAATGATATGAAGCCTTAATCTTGTTTTGAGACATTTATTACATGGACACAGAGCAGTCCACTTGCTTCCAGTATCCCAGTCTCCAGCAACTGACTATTAAATAATAATTTCTGTAGATTCTACGTGGTCATGACTACACGACCATAGTTCTTATCCATGACATCACTACAGCGGCGATAATGGGCTTGATAATATGCCCTTGTGAATTCCCATAGAAGCCCATGTCCTGGTGGGAACCTGGGCTTCTATGGGAATTCACAAGGGCATATCATCAAGCCCATTATCGCCGTTTCCTGATAATGTTATCGCCGTTCCTTGATAATATGGCCCATAGTTTTTATTTACCAACATTGAGTCCCTAACAGTCACATCAATTCTTCTTTATGGTTTTCATCCTCAAACATTTTGTTTTGCATTTTACTGAATTATAGTTTGCGAAATATTTTCCATCGCCACAGCTCCAGTCACAAAACTCAATCGTCACTGATGATAATTTTTGCTCTACATCTTTACTGAATGAATCAAGTGTGAAGCCGCATCTTTTTCTCATTCTCTTTTAAAACTAGAATGTTTACACAGCAGAAATGTCCCAGTTCGTATCTTGGTTGTATGCTACTGTGCGAGAGTGCCACAAATGTATGGCGTGAATGTGCTTTCAGGGGCATATTCACAAGGACTTATCGGCGAGTAATGCGGCAATAATTTTATCCCCCTATTACCAAGCTGTCGCTAACAGCCGTTGGCGACAGTTTTTAGGGGAAAACATAAGTTATAAAGATCGCTACTTCTGTTAGCGATAATTATATGCAGGAGAGGCGTTCCCGTGCAAAAACACCCGCAAACAACAGTACTCCATAGTCACAAAGGGATCCTTGAACTTTTGAAGACCAAAAAATAGATGGTCTTAAAAATTTGGATAACGCGTGGGGCCACATCACAGCATGTTTTGGTGCTGGACAGCGCTGCAAGCAAGGTTGCAGCGCTGCCCTGCGACAAAACTACAGTGCAGGAATGCGCACCATCAATAAGATAGTGTGCATTCCTGGGCCTCAGTCATGAAAAGTGTTGTAGCGCTGCAACAAGACAGCGTTGCAAATATTCTCACAACGCCCTTCTTGCGACAGCATGGATGCTCTGTATTCACTGGACAGTGCTCCATGACAAGTAATGACAGATACGTTAGGAATCCTGATGTATCTGTCTGCGCTAAAGTCACGCATTGCTGCAGTCGTGTCACAGCCATGATGCAACTCCAGCAATGCATGGGGCCAGCCTATCCCTGTGGCACTGTGTCACCCTTACGCCTGCTATCAGGCAGGTGGAAGGTACTGATGCAGTGACATTCATCAGGGGTGCCCAAATGTGGGCGCTGTTGGAGATCCATCGGTGGTAGTTGCGCGCTGCGGTGTCATAGTTTGGAAGCGTTGGTGGAGTGTTGTTGCGGAGGGAGTGGACAAGACATTCTTTGGTGATCCAGCTGCGAGGGGGTTCGATGATGGCGGGGGCGCCTGGTTGGCAAGGTGAATACGTAATGTTATCAATGATGGTCCAACCAGGAGAGACCGGTGTTGTGGCTGTAGTTGCAGTTCCCGCTGGCTGTGGTGACGTGCTCGACCATGTGTCCTGCTATGTGGCTTGTTGAGGTGACTTGCTGCTTGCGTCTGATGTAGGGGACCTTCCCCAGGAGGGGGTGGTGTCCTGGTCACTGGGGTTGTCCAGGTGGAACTTGAGTTCACGAGTAGGATGTCGTCGGTGGATGGGAGACCCTGGGGTGCAATGAAGTCTACAATGGTATTGGAGAATGGGGAGCCATGGCCTGGGGGGCCTGCGCATGAGGGTGCTGCAGAGGATGTGCTTGGGCTTGGTCCGGATATGGAAGTTGAGGTGGTCCATGCTCACCCTTGGGTCATTAGATTGTGTGGTCCGTCGGAGTGTGCTTCTGTAGGTGATGGCAATGCCTCCTCCTTAATGGTCGGGGTGCTCCTTGGGGGAGATACTGCAGCCGTCAGTGATGGTGATGTCCGGCCCGAAGCAGAGGTTGGTCCTGGCAGGCGAGGTGGTGTCCAGGGTTGATGGCGAGGAGGGTGCTGGTGTCGTAGCGGTGAAGTGTCCAAGAGGAAGGCTCCTTGGTGCAGAGCGCGGTCCAGGGGCAGACGAACGCAAACGGTGTAGCCTATGGGTTGCCTTTGGCACGGGAAACGGCCATTACAATGCAGGCAGTACATCGTCAAAAACGCAACTCCGACAACGCAGATGTCTTTACATTGCATTTGATTACAACGCATTCTGAGGTCAGTGATAGAGTACTTTGAAGTTTTTCAGGTGGGTATGGGTTTTCGGATGTAAAATATGGAATTTGGGGTGTGTTTTGGGGTAAAATATGGAATTGGGGTGATAATTTGGGTTATAAGATTGAAATTGGGGGGTGCGTGTGGGCCAAATTTGATTTTTGGGTGTTATGGGAACTCAAAAAGGAATTCCAGGGTTCACGGTTGGGTTTGGGGTGCAAAGGTTAGTTTTGGTGTGCACTCACTGATGTGGGAATAGTGATATTGATGTCCCCGCTATGCAACACCTACTCTACTGTTGCAATGTTCCTAGTATTAGTATGCTTGGGAATGGAATGTGATGTTATGGCATGCGTCGCAACCACGTATTTGCCTTTGTCACACGGGTGATACGCCAGCTGTGCATGGGTGCACAGTGGCCGCCATTGAGAAGTGCTGGACAGCTGTGAGGTGGTCAATGCTGGAAAGAACATTGAATGGGGCGTGGACATAGGGATGTGTGTGTGAGCGGGTGTTGTAAAAAATGTAATAAGGGAAGTCTTACCTCGAAGCTGGGTCCCATGTCTTGGTTGCTCCTGCTCTCCTGCGTCTGCTTCCAGGAACAGGAAGTAGGCAGCCAGGCTCCCTCCCCTGAGCCAATCACAACGCTGCGATGCAGCGGTGGGATTGGTAATTGGCAACAGGACAAGGCATGCAGCCAGGTGCTGGAGGGGTGGGCATGTTCTCCATGCAGGCTGTAATGCAGCCTGCATTATGAACAGGGAAGTGCACATGACTGCTTTGGACGGCCTCAGTGGGGGGACCAAACAGTCATTGCCCACTTGAGTGGGCATGCCAATCTGCCCATGCCTTGCCCCATGCTTGGAGCAGTCCTACCCACCCTCCCATCCGCAAGGGAAACATAGCACACAGTTACATCAGTAAGTTATCATCGTGTGATGATTGTTCCTCCTCTGCACTGCTCGGAAGCAGTGGGGCGACGCTGTTGCGCCATAGCAGGAATCGATCCCCAGGTGTCCTGCACAACACATCCCACCTTCTCTTTACCTGTACATTGACACTGTGGCACAATCCGTTGCACTCTCTCCAAATCTGTGACTCAGCCATCAGGAGCCTCAGCCAGGTGGGATTTCACAAGCCTGGGTTCAGTAGTTGCCGCCAAGTCAGCTGGTGAACCTCCTGATGCAGTTGATGCAGCAGAACCCCCTTAGGCGTGAAGTTGCAGCACTCATGCCACACAAGTTCGGCGAAGCTCAGGGGCCACACCCTCCACAGTTTATGGCCAGCCCAACATCATCCGGCCTGTGATGCAGAGAGGCGGCACCCACAGTTGATAATCCCTTCCGCGCACCCCGCTGTAGTGGTGGATCGTAGTACGTGATGCAGACCTCCCTACGTTGGGGCGCAGGAGCTCCTCTACTATTGACAGCTCCAAGAAGCGCAAGGCCGGTCTTCTCACATAGGTCAGCAACGTGTCTCCATGCGACCTGCCAGACTTCACCACCAGGTAAGGGCGATCGTCGCGCCTCAATGTCTACCGCCACGGCTCATCGACTCCACAGCTCCTCCGCATCCCACTCCAGGCTCCAGACGCAGGTCCAGCGAGGCATCCAGGCTACAGACGCAGGTGCAGCGAGGCATCCAGGCTCCAGACGCAGGTCCAGCGAGGAATCCAGGCTCCAGGCGCAGGTCCAGCGAGGCATCAGGGCTCTCATCTTGGTCATCCTGGATGTTGGCTGGCTTTTAGGGGTTGTTGAGGTGTACTGCACTTGGCCCCGGCTGCTCAATTCTGCAGTTTATTGGTTTTTATGCCTATTTTATAATGAAGTTTGACTGATAAGCTATTTTTGGTATTAGAGACGAAAACAACTCATGTTGAGCTGACTAACGTGAGTTTTTTTCCCGCTAATGGGCCTATCGGTAGTTATCGTCTGCTAACGCTGGATTTCCTATCGCCATCGGGCTGATGTTAGCGGCAGTTTTCACCACCTTTCCCTGATACTATCGCCATGTAGCGACGGCTTGATAATACATCGCTAACATGGCGATAGTTTTCAGGGTTAGGCAGCGATAAAAAAACTTTCGCTAATTGGCGTTTGGGGTAGGTATCGCTGGTCCTTGAGAATATCCCCCTAAATGTGCACGTCAGAAATCAATGTAGTGCTTCAGAATGGGAATAAATGTCAGGGCGCTACATATTCTCTGTCCAAAATCAAATGCACCAAAGGTAGTATCAATATAGGATCAATTTCAACAAACAGAAGCTCATATTCAGTGCTCTCACCGACCTGTACAATGTTCCTTATAAAATGGTAGACATAAGCTTTATTTTAGCCAAAGAGTACAAAGGAATGCAGTGAAGAGTAACTGAACCTCCGGAATGGATCACTCAATCAATCAGGGTTTTTTATACCGTGCTACTCGCCTGTGAGGGTATCACGGTGCTGCGCTGGAATGGATGAATGAATTTAGGGTAATATCTTAATTAATAGTCTGTATATTGCTGCAAACTGAATTCGCCTATTGCTAAGACTTTCCAGTTTTGGAAAACAGGAGAAGGGAGGCACAGGAAAGTAAATTGATTTGTCCAGGATCATACAAAGAAGCTTGAGAGGTTAGTTCGAATTAGACCCCAAGGCTATATCCTGATGGGCTGCGCTTGTCCAGCGCACATCAAACGGAGTCCCTTTTTTATGTTTTTCGGTGCCAAGACACCCTTGGGTATTCGAACCCTTTATAAGTGATCTTATCAAAACATAACATGTGCCTGCAGGGTGCAAAGTGAATTCATTTGATCTGATATTTCTCAAGATGGGGCATATCAGCAACGAGGCGATATAAAATTATCACCGCTTTTGCGTCAGTTTTCGGACGAAAAGCGGCGATAATTTTATTGCCTAATCAGCAAGGTCACGTTATCGCGTGAAACCTTGCATTAGCACCCGGATTATTAATGCCCAGCTTTGCATCTCTAATGAGATGCAAAGTGGGCATTCCTGACCTGACATGACTGGAGAAATGTCGCTAAGCGACATTTCTCCTATCATCAAGCCCCACGCTATGAAGCATAGCGGCAAGAAAAGTAGCGATAACCCCTGTTATCGCTACTTTCCTTATGCCTGCTTCAGGACTGACTTAGCCATGCTATCCTATGGAAGGTGGATATCATGGCTAAGTATGTGAGGCCCTATCATGAAACTAACGCCAATCTTCGTGAGATTATCACTATTCCAGCGATAATCTCACGTTTGGCAGTTAGCGCTAGGATTTTTATCGCTTTTGAGATAAGTGTTGCTAATAGCACACTATCTTAGCGATAAAAATCCACATTAGCCGGCGATAATTATCCTAGCGCTAAGTGCGCTTAGCGATAATTATCGCCGGTTGTTGCTGATATGCCCCTATGCTAGACAGCACAGCTCAGAAACATGTGAACCCTTGCTCATGGCTTCCAAGCTGTACTGTATGAAAATCAAGCTCCAACGCTAAGAAATTCCGAGTTATATTAATTCACTTTACTAAGAAATTCCGAGTTATATTAATTCACTTTACACACTGCAGGTGCCTAAAAACAGGCGCTCGGCTCTGCAGTGCCAGCAGAGCCCCGGTCCCCTTGTAGCATATCTGAACACGTAAACACTGGCCCACATCACCTCATAAATAGGAATCTGTGATGTTACTTGCCTGTGGTGCAGAGAAGGAAGCCAACATCATCCACAGAGTATAGTAAATCAACCATTGTTGATGTCAACCCTATCTATAATGACAGGAGGGTGCCTACATACTCCCTAAGGTTAATGTACAAGAATAACAAAGGCGGACTGCCTCAGGATATGTTATCTTCTAATTACTAAGCTCGAGATCGCACCGCCCAGTTAGATCTACATTTTATACACTTCAACTGACCATCAAAAGACCAAGAATGGCTTTAGTTGCGCTCACAGAATGAACAACATTTTCAAGCCATAGGCGGTTAATACAAATGCATGCTGTAAATTGTGCTTGAGTTTACTGACCCATCTGACGATGAGTTAAAAACCGCATGATATTTTTATATCATGCGCCAAAAACTACATGTCAGTGCGCCACATGCATTATTTATCAATCTGTTATTTACCGCATGGGATATCTACCACATGTGAAAAATGACACACGTGGTAGATAAGCCAATTACAAGTATGAAAGGTAAGTGAAAACCATTAGAAAATACCACCGTAAAACATGTCCAGTCAAAAACAGATGGTAAAAGTTACTGAAATTGCCGGGAATTTTGGGAAAAAAGCAGGAAAAATACAAAAAAATTAAAACATGACACCAATGCACAAACACATATTACATGCACTGTTTGAGCTGAAACAATAAATCCACACACATGCACACAGCACCAGGAGTATGTAAACAGCCATGCATAGGTGACGCACTTACAGTTTGACACAATGTTATGGTGGTAGTGATGGATATACCAGTCGCACATCAAATTCAAAGTTGTCTTATCAATTTGCGGTGACCATCGAGGTAGAAAACATCCCACTACCATGGATGTGACAAAGAACAAGGCCCTCAAGGGGAAAACTTGTTACACAAACGTTTTCTTTTACTGGGTACTACCCCGGCACTCTATCGTTAAGGTGGCAATGTCAGCCAAATATTTTCTAGGTTAGATCACATACAACCCTAAGTAACTATACAAATGGTCATTGCTGTCCCCTGAACTACCAACCATTAATGTACTTTGACCCTTTTGTAATCCACAAGAAAAAACAGTAATGTCCCAACATATTTTTCTCATTAATATTCATGTAATTTAATAAGTCATAACTTGTTTTGTTTCAAAAAAAGAAAATTATAAACAATTGTCAGCTCTTAATGACGATGACAGAAAATTCTCATTTGCTCTGCACAATATACAAAGTGAATAATCAATTATACACAATTAAGAAAGCCATTCTCAGTATTCCATTGTTTCATTTGAAAAACACAATGTACACAGTAATGACCCAATATACACATCTAGTCCTTCGGAGACACACAAAAACCCCGTGGGGGGAGGAGAGTCAGACGTCGCCACCCCATCGAGGAAACAATCCAGAACAGCCGACACGTGTTTCGTTACGTAATGTAACTTTCTCAAGGCTGTAAATGTAATTATCACAGAAGATGCTTATATTAACATGTGAAATCGTACTTTGTACAAAATCTGTGCACTAGGGCACGAAGGTGAGTCGTTCGATACATTTCAAAAAGAAGAAGAAGAAAATTCTGAAAAGGAGTTGGTTATAAAGGATAAGTGATCAAAACCTCTGTGTTTTCAATAGTTCCTTTGAGAACCCAAGAAAAAAGGCCAAGAGCAGGAAGTCGCCCAAGAGAACCAATGCCTCAGTGCAGAGAAGATTTCTAAGAATCGTGTAAGAAAGAAAATAGAGTATATGACCAAAACTTGCGAACATGACCAATGACACGTGAGTGCGGTATCATGCAACATCCAAACGTAACCTTCACACTTGAGATAGGTGAGTCATCCCCCAATATCCTAAATAGATGACAGGTACCTTAAGTATTATAATACAGCAAGAAGAATTTATATGAGTCCCGATCCAAGTAAGTTGTCGCCCGAAGATCGGCACAATAACCGTATAACACCTGTATTACTGAGTCACCATCCGGTTGTCTACGGCCGACAAACATAAAGGGCAAACAGAAAAATATTTTTTGTAAAAAAGCAAAATTATACGGTTATTATTTTTAGAAAGTGGCAATTTTCTTGTTCAACCTTTCTGTGTGCCTCTGCCTGTTTTGTGGATTGACTGACTGGTTTGAGAGTGACAGGGGCTGGGGTGGCTCCAGGAGTCTGGGTGAGTCAGCTTTAGGCTGAATAGGCCGATCTGCATTTGGAGTGGTAGGAGGAGTAGCACCTGGGTCTGAATAGGGCTGTGTCTGCCTTCCACAATGCTGGCTCCACGTCCTGTGGTGTGTCTGAAGACCCTAGCCCACAATGACAAAGGAAGAAGTTGTGCACTGGCAAAGTGCACCCAGAACTGATTTGGACTGGGTCCAGGACCCCTCACACATAGAGAACAAAGACTTTTGGGGTATAAATATGAGAGCTGAAACCCCTCTAAGTCAGACTACTTCATAAACAAGAGGAATCCCTGCCAAAGAAGATCAGCTGAAGAGACTGAGGAGAAGTACTGCCCTTGCTGTCTGTCTGGGGTTGGCATGCAGTTTGCTGTTTCTACTGAGGAGAGGACCAAGGGACTTTTCTGTGTGCTGTGTCCCCAGTTTGAAGAAGGACTTTGTTGTGTGCTGTGTCCATGTGAAGAAAGGGCCTGAGAAGAGATGGCCTCCTGTTTTTGACGTCCTAGGCACAAAAGGACTTCACCTCCAGCTTCCCTGAACTTCCGTGCTGGGAGTTCTGACCTGCCAGGAGGTGCCTGTAACTGTGTGTGAGGCCCTTGCTTTTGGGAGCTGGCAGCACAACGCAACGAGGGAGAAGCGTGGTGCCACTGCAGCAGCCACCCTCGCATCGCCGAGGAAGCGTGCCGACGCTGTTCGCCGCTGCATCACCGGAGAAGCATGTCGCAGGGCCCCTCGCATCGCTGAGGTAGCCTGCTGCCTCCGCCGCTGATTGCCATCGCATCACTGGAGAAGTGTGTCGCAGGGCCTGTAGCGGCTCAGGAAACCACTGATTTCGCCGGCTGGCCATCCTGCGTGCACGCATCACCTCCACGTTGTCGCAACGCATCAAAGACGCCATTTTGTCGCATCGCACCGGATCGTCGCAACACATCGAGGCACCATCTTGTTACATCGTAACCGGAGCGCAGGAAGAATCAACGCATCGCCTTCTCTGCGACCCTTTTGTTTTTTCTGCATTACGCATCCAAGGTACTTTGAGAGTAAAGTGTCACATTTCCCATCTACCAGCTTATTTTTGCAACAACCTTTTTAAAGACATTCTACTGGGTATCTGTATGTTAGATTTTTGTCGTTTTGGTCTTGTTTAGTTTATATAAAGATATTTTATTTTTCTACACTGGTGTGGTGTCCATTTGTGGTGTTTTCACTGTGAGTGTTGGTACAAATACTTTACACGTTGCCTTCGGGATAAGCCTGTCTGCTCGTGCCAAGCTACCAAGGGGGTGATCAGGGGTTATCTAAAGAGTGTATCCCCCTTAACTTGACTAGAAGCAAGGGTCCCTATTTGGTCAAAGGTACCTGCCTCTGCCAACTTGAGACCTCCATTTCTAACAATTGAGGAACGACTAAAGTGGAGAACCACCACCAGTTGCCATGCTATATTGCTTGTATTTCACAAGTCGTTATTGTACCTAACATGTCAAGGTTTGGAATCTTTTTTTGACGTTCTTAGCATCATGTGGACATGTCAATATGTAATTACTTTTTTCCGTTATCTCCTTCCACAGTCAGGTTCTTTGTTTTTTGTTCAGCATGAGATGTCACATTAGATGGTCATGGTGTCTTGCCATCTTTCTTCTTGATCATGAACTACATCTCCCCATCCGTGAACTTGTACTATTTACCATGCTAGGGTCTATGATGGAAGAACTTGGCAGGGTTCGGCTTGTGATTACTGAGCGGTCAGAAGATGGCAATGAGTTCAGTTTGCCTTGTTTCAAGATGTTTTGACCACAGAAAATGACTGCCGGCACACTGTCTGACAGGGAGGAGGAGTTAGTGTGCTTTGAGGGGGTCTGGAGGTCCTTCTATTTGTTTCTGTGGCCATTTCTGCTAGCGAAGGATTCACTTTCTCATTCCAAGAACTTGCAAAGCCTGACAAAGGGCTCATTCTGATGTTTGTGGTGTGCTGTTTATCAGGTGCAGCATTTACCACACGTGGTAAGTAGCACGTATTAAGTTGTTAACACATGCATTGCTGTAAATACTGATTCTGGGGGACAGGACAAAGCCTCATATTCAGTGTTATTTAGGGCACATAATATTTACCGAACCCCGCAAAACTGGTATTCACTGAATGTGAGAGTTTGGCAGATTTTACCACCAAAATCATAACCAAAGCCTGTGTAAGGGGAGGATGAGTGTGAATCTCTAGTTTTACTATTGTGGGCTCCACAGAGGACACATTCACTATACATCAACATCGGGGTAAGTCTTATATGCTATGGTCCATGTTAACCTCTTTGAATGAGTAAAGTAAAATGACCATGCAGCACAAAAATACAAATGCATAAGGAGGGCATCCTGGGCTTCTGTAATGGTGTAGAAAAGATAGAAGAGTAACAGATTTGCAGCAAAAGCACACTTGGAAGATTGTCCACATTCTACATGGTATAGTGTAATCTTCTGGAATCTAGAAGAATGATTGAGCCTACACATTAGGGCCCAGATGTGCGCAGCCATTTCGTATTTCTTAACGGGCCGAATCAATATTTTGACCCGTTAATAAATGCTAAATGGCCTTTTCAGATATCCAAAGGCCAACACCGGTCGCAATTTGCAATTTCTATCTGATAGAAAT
Source organism: Triturus cristatus (assembly GCF_964204655.1). NCBI lineage: Eukaryota > Metazoa > Chordata > Amphibia > Caudata > Salamandridae > Triturus > Triturus cristatus. The sequence continues at coordinate 524,406,382 of NC_140584.1, forward strand.
CGCTAATTGCAACCATGATTTAGAAATCGCAAATTGGGATTACCTATTTGCTATTCCTAAAGCACATGTATGTAGCATTTTCTAAATTCGAATCGGCCATTTAGGCAATGCTAATACCATCAACTTGGAGTCTATGCTAGCCATGTGCAAAATAAAAAATAAAAATAAAAAAATGCATTTAAAAATGCATTTTTTAAATGTGACATGAAGTGCATATAAGCCTCTAGGGCATATGTACACTTACATGTGCACTAAAAAATTTGGGGTCCCTCCAGGGGGGCCTTAATCCCTGAGGCACCTTTGGCTTTGCATTTCTTAAATTGCAGTTTTTTATTAGGAAATTGCAATTTAGGAAATGCAAACTGTTAGACCTGTCAGCCCTTTGGGTGGTCCCTCCTCATCATTATGTATTTTGTCCCCCTTCTGCCTCAAACCCTATTATAATTTTTCCTTTTTGGGAACCACCAGACTTTTTAGTGTTGATGCAGGGTCAGGGAGCCATTTTCCCTACCCCTGGAACTTCTGTCTGAGGGCCTGAGACACAAAATGGTGGCCACCCATTGTCACCTGTGACATCACCAGAACCTCCTGGAACATTCTGGAACCCTGTGACAGTGAGAGGCAGTTTAGAATGTTGGGAGGCCATCTCAGAGAGGCAGTTGGCAACTGACTGGAGAAGAGAGAGGACAGAGATAGAAGGAGGTCGGAGTAAGGCAGCAGAGGTGGAAACCAGTGCTTGGAGTGGGGTCCAGAAACCCACCCTTGATGCTAGTCTCTACTGACCAAGCCCAGCCTAGAGCCCTGTGTGGGACCAAGCCCAGAAGAACCATCTTAAAGGACTGAACATTTGAAACAGGCCTTAAAGAAGAAGAACAGCAAGTTCCTGACCTGTTCAGCAGTGTCCTCCTGGAGTCCTGACGTCGAGAAGCCTGGAGACCTGGGGCCCGAGGTGGAGAAGCGGCACTGACAGAAAACAGACGTCATACCCGGAGCCGCCAGAGGTCGAGTGAGGGCGCCGACGGAGGTCGTGGAGAGTCACCAGAGGTCGAGTAAAGAGTAACCCGAGGTCGAGTGAGGGCGCCGACGGAGGTCGTGGAGAGGCGCCGGAGGTCGAGTCGGGAGTCACCTGAGGTCGAGGTGAGGCGTCGACGGGGGAGTGAAGTCCGCCCACCGGAGTCGCCGGAAACCGAGGTGAAGCGCACCGGAGGTCGGGAGTGGAGATCGCACTCCGGAGACACCAGGAAGTGGGGAGTCCGAGTCCCTGTGACGCCGGAAGGCGACATCGAGTCGAGACCGTCCAGCGACATCGAGTCGAGACCGTCCAGCGACATCGAGCCGAGGCCGCCCAGCGACATCGAGTCGAGACCGCCCAGCGACATCGAGCCGAGGCCGCCCAGCGACATCGAGTCGAGACCGCCCAGCGACATCGAGTCGAGGCCGCCCAACGACATCGAACCGGAGCCGCCACACGGCGTCGACACGGTGCCGAGCGGAGCCGATCATCGTGAAAAGGGCAGTAAGTGGTAGAGGGGGTGTCTGAGGTCCCGTGGAGCCCTAAAAGACCATTCTAGGGGCTAAAGGGGTGTTAGAACCAGCCTGAGAGTGCCAGGGGTGAACTGAGACTGGTACAGTGACCTCTAAAAAGGGTTGTGTGGTTTGGAGGGCCAGATCTTTAGGTTACACTTGTTCTGCCTCAGCTTAGGCCCCAGCCTTGATCAATCTAGGTGGGACACCCCCATGCCATCCAAGTGTCCTTAAGTTGTGTATGGGCAAAGTAAGACCAAGTGACCTCATGTAAATGATTTGAACTGTAACTGTCATTGATTGTTTTACCTTATTTATTGGAGGTGCTTTATTTATTGTCATCCACTAATTTATTCCTGCACTATATTTATTGTCTGACTGTATTTATTTGCCATCTGTATTTATTGCACATCTATTTATTCTTTGCTTAATGAGGACCTGAACCTATTTATTGAAAATCCAATGTAGTATTATTTATTTGACCTGCTCTTTTAAGGAAAATCCTATTGTCTTGTATTTATGTAATGAAACCTGCAACTAAGAGAAAATAAGATAAAGACATATATATTTTGAACTTGACTTGCATTATTTTTACGGTGTAGTGTCGTTTTTGGAACGGATGAACGCATGGTTATTGTGAGGGTGTGATGTACGCTTCACACGGTGCCTGACCCCCAACCGCTCGAGCCAAGCTACCATTGTGCTGGGAACCTGGTGACTGCTAACCCGGTTGCCCGGTTTCCAACATAAAATTGGTGGCAGCGGTGGGATAGAGCTGTGCTTGCATCCACTTGACAATAACTTTGGGTAGTCCATAGGCCTACACCGGGAGTTTTCTCCAAGCGGACTTCCTAATTTTGAGTTTTGTTTTTTCCAAATTTACTTCTGGTGGTGGGAGGAGGTATTACAAAAGGTACCCCCCTGCATAGCTTCTGTAAGCAACTGTCTTCTATCCTGAGTGGGCAAAATGGAGTTTGTGTTGGAGGATCTGGAAACTTACACGGTGACCCAACTCAGAGAGTTTTGTCAGAGAGAGGGGGTGTTCTGTCCCCAAGGTGCAAAGAAGGGTGAGCTCCAGACCAGCTTAAGGGCTTGGTGGGAGGCACGACGAGAAAGTAAGGTTGAGAACGAGGATAGGGATGGAGAGCCTGACAGCGAGGGGGCTGGTTTGTACCAACCTGAGGTGGGGAACCTAGTAGAGGGGCCCAGAACACTTTCAAGGAAGGGCAGCAGTGTCTCTAGTGGCGGCTTATCTGAAGCAGTATTAATTGACCGGAGGGAGAAAAGACAGCTCACATGGGATTTGGCGAAGCTGGAGAAAGAAAAAGAGGAACAGAGGATGGCTCACGAGTTGAGGCTCAGGGAGATAGATCTCCAGATCCTACGGGTCGGGGCACACACTGTTCCTAATGGTGGCAGCGAAGAAAGGGAAATCACCAGGGAACCCAAACCCTATTTGCCGAAAGACATAGTAGCCAGCTATAGTGCGGGAGATGATATCGCCAAGTGGCTAGCGGCCTATGAGGTCTCGTTAAGAGCCCATGGGGTTCCAGAGAAGTATTGGGGAGGGGGATTGTATAAATACATGCCTCCAGCTGGCAGGGATACATTATTGGCCCTGGAGCAGGATGAGCAGACCCACTACCCCACCATGAAAGTGGCGCTCGTAAGGAAGTTTGGACTAACACCCGAGAAGTACAGACAGAAGTTCCGGGGTAGCCACAAACTGGGCACACAGAATTGGGTGGATTTCCTGGACTATGCAAAGAAGGCATTAGAGGGTTGGATACAGGGCAGCGAGGTGAGGGACTACGAGGGGTTGTTTGATTTGATGTTGAAGGAACACCTGCTCGAAAAATGTTTCCCTGAACTGCGTCAACACCTGGTGGATAGCAAGCTGACCAATCCCCGGAAGCTTGCTGAGGAGGCGGACATTTGGGCTAGTACCCGGGTGTCCACAAGGGGGACTGGAGGGGACTCTCAAAAGACCGGACAGGGCGCCCCCCAGAAGAAAGAGGGAGGGGAAAAGAAAACGGAGTTCTCTAAAGGCCCCCAAAATAGTTTCCAAGGGAAGGGAACAGGGCTAACCCACCCAGAAACCCTAATCCTGGCCAGAGTCAGCAGCCAAGGGTTGTCCATTGCTTCGAGTGCGGTGGTGTCGGACACTATAAGGGAGATGTGAAGTGCCCGAAAAGACCACCCCCTCCCATCGGAGGAAAGGCCCCCGGAGTAGCTAGTGTAGTGCTCGGGGAGGAGATGCCTTTAGATAAGGGAAGGGAGTGGGCGGATGTCACTTTAGTGTCCCTGGGAGAACGGGAGATGGTTCCTAAGATCCAGGTGCCCGCAAATACCACAAAGTATGGGCAGTGGGTCACCATCAACGGCCATAGAGGGGAGGCTTTGAGAGACACAGGAGCCAGAATGACTATGGTACGTAGCCAACTGGTGTCTCCAGAGCAGGTGATTCCCAATGCACTCCACCCTGCCGCGATGGCTGACGGCAGAATGGGCCACTATCCGGTGGCCGAGGTTCCATTTGAATGGGAAGGGGTTGCAGGGTCACTTCGAGTTGCCGTAAGCCCTGCCGTGCCAGTCGATTGTCTGCTGGGGAATGACATGGAGCATAATGCTTGGAAGGAGGTGGAATACCGGACTCATGCTGAGATGCTGGGTACACCTGACTGGGCCTGTGTCAGCACCAGGTCTGCGACTACCCGGAGGGGGAGTTCGTTTAGGTGGGAGCCTGGAACAAAGGCACCGCCGGCTGCCAATCAAGGGAAGAACCGATGGCAGGAGGAGCCTGCCTCGGCATCCGCGCCCCGTGTGACGGATAGGCCACCGGAGGTGGTGGACCAGGAGTCCGCGGAGGGGGATGTTACCGAACTGGAGAACCTACCCATCCCGGCCGAGTGGCACGTGGAGGAAGGGCCGACCAGGGAGGAATTCTGCAAGGGCCAGAAGGAGTGTCCTACCCTTGAGGGACTAAGGCGACAGGCCGAAGCCCAGGCAGCAGGGAACGTTGAGGGGAACTACAATATTTACTGGGAGGAGGGCCTCCTCTACAGTGAACCCAAGGCATCCATGCACGGATCGTCACGGGCCTTGGTTGTCCCTCAACGTTACCGAGCCTTCCTTCTGGAATTGGCTCATGAGATCCCCTTGGCAGGACACCTGGGGCAAGACAAGACCTTTGCCCGGCTTGTCCCGCACTTTTATTGGCCTCAGATGAAAGTGTCGTCCGACACCTACTGCCGGACGTGTGTGTCTTGTCAAGCCAGTGGGAAAACAGGGGTGAAGCTGAAAGCTCCCCTGGAACCACTTCCTGTCGTTAGCACCCCCTTTGAAAGGGTGGGCATCGACATTGTGGGTCCGTTAGATCCGCCTACTACAGCTGGTCACAGGTTTATCCTGGTTCTGGTGGATCATGCCACACGGTACCCAGAGGATATACCTCTGAGGACCATTACTGCACCTGTTGTGGCTAGGGCCCTGATGGGAATCTTTACCCGAGTGGGTTTTCCCAAGGAAGTTGTGTCCGACAGGGGGACCAACTTCATGTCAGCATACATGCGGGCGATGTGGAAGGAGTGTGGAGTGACCTACCGGTTCACCACTCCTTACCACCCCCAGACCAATGGTCTGGTGGAGAGGTTCAATAAAACCTTGAAAGGCATGATCAGAAGTCTGCCTGAAAGCCTGCGGAGGAAATGGGACGTCCTCCTACCCTGTCTATTGTTTTCTTACAGGGAAGTGCCACAGAAGGGAGTGGGCTTCAGCCCCTTCGAGCTTTTGTATGGGCACCCTGTGCGTGGACCTCTCAGCCTGGTGAGAGACGGATGGGAAAGAACTCCCAGAAAGCTTCCCCAGGACGTGGTGAGCTACATGCTGGCCTTCCGGAGCCAAATGGCTAAGTTGTGGAAGCAAGCTTCTGACAACTTGGAAGCCAGCCAAGCAGTGATGAAGGCGTGGTATGACCACAATGCTCACCCGGTGGAGTTGGAGCCTGGCCAGAAGGTGTGGGTGATCGAACCAGGAGAGCTTAGTGCCCTCCAGGATCGCTGGTCAGGAACCTTTGAGGTGTTGGAGAAGAAGGGTAAGGCTACCTACTTGGTGGATCTGAAGACCCCTCGTCAGACCCTACGGGTGCTGCATGCCAACCGCCTCAAACCCCACCATGAGAGGCCCGAAGTCATATTGCTGATGGTGACTGACGGAGCGGAGGACGTGGAAAGCGAGCCTCTCCCCGACTTATTTGCGTCTCAAGAGAAGGATGGGTTGGTGGAGGGAGTGATTCTCTCCCCGTCCCTAACTCCTGAACAGCAGGAGGACTGCCGCCAGGTCCTGGGGCAGTACTCTTCGTTGTTCTCCCTTGTTCCGGGTAGGACTCACCTGTGCGTCCATGACGTGGACACAGGAGACAGCCCACCTGTGAAGTCAAAGATCTACCGGATGACAGACAAGATGAAGGCCAGCATTCACAGTGAAGTCACTAAGATGCTGGAGCTAGGAGTGATTGAACCTTCCAGCAGCCCCTGGTCCAGTCCGGTGGTACTAGTACCAAAAGCTGTACCACCGGGTGCCCAACCGGAACTGAGGTTCTGTGTGGACTACCGGGGACTGAACTCAGTAACCAAGACTGATGCTCATCCGATCCCAAGGGCGGATGAATTGATTGACCGGCTGGGAGCTGCCCAATATTTGAGTACCTTTGACCTTACTTCTGGGTACTGGCAGATCTCTCTGACTGATGGAGCTAAGGAAAGGTCAGCCTTCTCCACGCCCAAGGGCCACTACCAGTTCTGCGTGATGCCCTTTGGGCTCAAGAACGCACCTGCCACGTTTCAGCGTCTGGTGAACCAGATCCTCGCCGGAATGGAGAGTTTCTCTGCTGCTTATCTGGACGACATTGCCGTCTTCAGTAACAGCTGGGAGGATCACTTGCGTCACCTGCAAACTGTTCTCCAGGCCCTGAAACACGCTGGTTTAATGATCAAGGCCAGTAAATGCCAGATCGGGCAGGGGTCGGTAGTGTACCTTGGACACTTGGTGGGTAGGGGAGCGGTGCAACCCCTCCAGGCGAAAATCGAGCCTATCATGGCCTGGGAACCCCCCAAGACTCAGACTGAGGTCCGAGCTTTTCTGGGCCTCACAGGATATTACCGCCGCTTCGTGAAGGGGTATGGTACCATTGTGGCTTCCCTCACGGAGCTTACGTCCAAGAAGCAACCTCGAAGGGTAGTCTGGACGGAGGCTTGTCAGCAGGCCTTTGTGAAACTGAAGCAAGCCATGTGCGAGGCCCCGGTCTTAAGGGCCCCAGATTTTTCCAAGGAGTTCATTGTCCAGACGGATGCATCGGAACATGGCATTGGGGCAGTGTTATCGCAACTCAATGAAGAGGGTCTGGATCAACCCGTGGTCTTCCTATCCCGGAGACTACTTCCCAGGGAACAGAAGTGAGGTGCAATAGAGCGTGAAGCCTTCGCCGTGGTATGGGCTCTGAAGAAGTTGCGGCCATACCTGTTTGGCTCGCACTTCCTAGTTCAGACCGACCACAGACCCCTTCGGTGGCTGATGCAGATGAAGGGGGAGAATCCCAAGTTGCTAAGGTGGTCTATCTCCCTACAGGGAATGGACTTTCAGGTGGAACATCGGCCTGGAGTGGACCACGCCAATGCAGACGGTCTCTCAAGGTATTTCTACCTTAGTGATGAGAACTCCCAAGGGGTTGGGTAGCTCTCCCCACTTTCAGCTGGGGGGGACGCGTGTTAGACCTGTCAGCCCTTTGGGTGGTCCCTCCTCATCATTATTTATTTTGTCCCCCTTCTGCCTCAAACCCTATTATAATGTTTCCTTTTTGGGAACCTCCAGACTTTTTAGTGTTGATGCAGGGTCAGGGAGCCATTTTCCCTACCCCTGGAACTTCTGTCTGAGGGCCTGAGACACAAAATGGTGGCCACCCATTGTCACCTGTGACATCACCAGAACCCCCTGGAACATTCTGGAACCCTGTGACAGTGAGAGGCAGTTTAGAATGTTGGGAGGCCATCTCAGAGAGGCAGTTGGCAACTGACTGGAGAAGAGAGAGGACAGAGATAGAAGGAGGTCGGAGTAAGGCAGCAGAGGTGGAAACCAGTGCTTGGAGTGGGGTCCAGAAACCCACCCTTGATGCTAGTCTCTACTGACCAAGCCCAGCCTAGAGCCCTGTGTGGGACCAAGCCCAGAAGAACCATCTTAAAGGACTGAACTTTTGAAACAGGCCTTAAAGAAGAAGAACAGCAAGTTCCTGACCTGTTCAGCAGTGTCCTCCTGGAGTCCTGACGTCGAGAAGCCTGGAGACCTGGGGCCCGAGGTGGAGAAGCGTTGCTGACAGAAAACAGACGTCGTACCCGGAGCCGCCAGAGGTCGAGTGAGGGCGCCAACGGAGGTCGTGGAGAGTCACCGGAGGTCGAGTAAAGAGTAACCCGAGGTCGAGTGAGGGTGCCGACGGAGGTCGTGGAGAGGCGCCGGAGGTCGAGTCGGGAGTCACCTGAGGTCGAGGTGAGGCGTCGACGGGGGAGTGAAGTCCGCCCACCGGAGTCGCCGGAAACCGAGGTGAAGCGCACCGGAGATCGGGAGTGGAGATCGCACTCCGGAGACACCAGGAAGTGGGGAGTTCGAGTCCCTGTGACGCCGGAAGGCGACATCGAGTCGAGACCGTCCAGCGACATCGAGTCGAGACCGTCCAGCGACATCGAGCCGAGGCCGCCCAGCGACATCGAGTCGAGACCGCCCAGCGACATCGAGCCGAGGCCGCCCAGCGACATCGAGTCAAGACCGCCCAGCGACATCGAGTCGAGGCCGCCCAACGACATCGAACCGGAGCCGCCACACGGCGTCGACACGGTGCCGAGCGGAGCCGATCATCGTGAAAAGGGCAGTAAGTGGTAGAGGGGGCGTCTGAGGTCCCGTGGAGCCCTAAAAGACCATTCTAGGGGCTAAAGGGGTGTTAGAACCAGCCTGAGAGTGCCAGGGGTGAACTGAGACTGGTACAGTGACCTCTAAAAAGGGTTGTGTGGTTTGGAGGGCCAGATCTTTAGGTTACACTTGTTCTGCCTCAGCTTAGGCCCCAACCTTGATCAATCTAGGTGGGACACCCCCATGCCATCCAAGTGTCCTTAAGTTGTGTATGGGCAAAGTAAGACCAAGTGACCTCATGTATATGATTTGAACTGTAACTGTCATTGATTGTTTTACCTTATTTATTGGAGGTGCTTTATTTATTGTCATCCACTAATTTATTCCTGCACTATATTTATTGTCTGACTGTATTTATATGACATCTGTATTTATTGCACATCTATTTATTCTTTGCTTAATGAGGACCTGAACCTATTTATTGAAAATCCAATGTAGTATTATTTATTTGACCTGCTCTTTTAAGGAAAATCTTATTGTCTTGTATTTATGTAATGAAACCTGCAACTAAGAGAAAATAAGAGAAAGACATATATATTTTCAACTTGACTTGCATTATTTTTACGGTGTAGTGTCGTTTTTGGAACGGATGAACGCATGGTTATTGTGAGGGTGTGACGTACGCTTCACACGGTGCCTGACCCCCAACCGCTCGAGCCAAGCTACCATTGTGCTGGGAACCTGGTGACTGCTAACCCGGTTGCCCGGTTTCCAACATAAAACATTTCCTATTTTGCCCATAGACAGGAATGCAATGGCATTTCCTATTTGGGATTCCCTATTAGCGATTCCTACTTCGTAGAAATCGCTTCTAGGAAATCACAAATTGAGTACATATCATTTTGCATTTCTCAAATAGAGATTTCTACGGAGTAAGCCCCCCTTTTTAGCACTTGATTCTCAGGGTTGCAAGGCAGAACAGTCCAAGGCTCACTCATGGAAGGTGGTGTGGGCCAGAGACTCCGCAATGCGACAACACACACTTCATAAATCGCTCTCCATTCAGTGCTTTTTCTTATAAAAAGGAACATTTTGCTAAATACTACCCACAAAAATATACACACAAGGCCTATTGAAATGTCTATGGTGATTCCATTTATAAGAGCCTTACTGCTAGAAAGGGCTCCACTCTAAACAAAGTTCCCATGGATCTTGTACACTCCTAAAAATAGCCAGCTCTCTCTGTAGTCCTTGTCCCCCACCTGCATGCTGCACTGAAGGCAAAATGAAACTAGCGATTCTGATCACATGCTACCCCAGACACGGTCAACGGGAGCAGGGGGTGCTGGGCCACCCGTGAGCACAGAGGCCTCTCCCTGGGGAACTGGCCCTCCCCAGAGAAGGCTTTGAAATCAGTGCACTATGTGCTTCAGCAACTGTATACCTCTGAAGGGCCAGACCCTACCCAACTGTGTTTCACAAGATCTTGATGGGGACCAGACACTGTGCAGTTGATTGAAAGCATTGTGCAGCATCCCCATGGCCCTGTTCTCGCCCTGGGGTTAAACTATTAAACTTTTAGGAAGATGTTGGAAATGACCATCTTCTGAGTGGTATTCCCCCAGATGTTTGCCTCAGCTGCTTTTGTTGGGTTGAGTACTGTTCACACTTTACTCCTCCTAACCAATAGTAACGTGATGTGCTCTCCCTTAAAACATGATAAACTTGGCATACACCTGATTGGCACCTTTCAGTTACTAATACGTTCCTAGGATATGGTACTACATATGGTACTACATGTACAGGCCCTTTGGTATCTCCACCTTCCAGAACCTCTGTCTGGGATCATTGTACTTTGTCCTTGGCTGCGGGTCATCTTTATGAGCACACCATGGCCATCAAGTCTGATTACCTTCCATAACTACAGTTCCCAGACTCACAGCCTCCTGGTCATTTGCAGGGCACCTGGGTGGCCAGAAGAAGATAGGGGATCATACTTTAGGGGTAACCCATATGAGGAAGTGGATTAGGAATTGTAGTGGATGGTGGTTTTCTTTTAGTAATAATAGAACTATTACTTACTAGTTCCTGTTAAGTCTCAATAAGGTAACTATTAGCTCAACCATTGGTAGCTGTAGCAAAGAAATGATCAGTACCAAAGTTAACAAGCATTGGCATAGCCAATAGGTCTCGCCTTTGGGACCTTTAAGTGTTTAGCCATGCAACAGTTGCATAACGAAATACTTATAAGGTCCCAAAAGTGAGACCTATTGGTCGCGAAAGTGAAAGTGATCGCGATCAAACATCAAAGTGAAAGTAATCGCGGTCAAGCACGGCGCACGCGCCCGCGCAAATGCACTGTAGCTCTAGGCCGGCCTAGTAGCACTTTTTGGAGCCCTCTCAATAAGTCTCGCCAGACCAGCGCATGCGCTGGGTCAGGCGAGACCCAAAAAGTAGAAAACATTATACAATAAAAGTCCTATTTCAATTCATAAATATAGAGCAACATTTTATGAACATATAGACACCAAAACTTTGGAAATTGGATGTCAGGACCGGAGACATTATTCATAAAGAGCCATAGTGCCAAAAAGCAGTAAGTGCCAACTGCAGTCATCTGGTTGTTCTTGACCGATACCTAGATGTGAGTTGCGGCCAACCTTCTGAATTAGTTTCTGAAGTGAAAGTCATTAATCCTGAGCATGGCAAGGCTGCAGACTGTGGTTGAGATGGGTTCTATGAGGCTGGATAGCCATAGGACAAAGTTCCAGGGAAGCTGTTGACTTTTGGTGGGAATGCTCTGAGCGGGAGAAATTCAAAATTTGTGTCCAAGGACGGTCATTTGCCAGGTGGATACTTTTGGTGCCTTCGCCCGGTGAAGATTTCTGCCTTTGTACTTAGTCACTTTTTAGGAGCACAGATTCCTCCAGGGAGGCAGGGGTTGAACTATTAAAGGCATTGCAAATGATCACCATTTGAGTGGCATACCCCCAGATGTGTTCCTGACCAGCATTTGTTGGTTCACACTTTCATCCTAACCAGTAGTAATGTGCTGTACTCTTGCTTAAAACATGCTGATCTTGGCATACACCTGATTGGCATCTTTACTTCACTAGTAAAGTCCCTTGTATATGGTACTACATGTACCATGGGCCTGTAAAATAAATGGTACTAGTAGGCTACTACTCATTGTACCACACACTTCAGAAGCATTGTAAAGAATGTCTCACGACCTGCCACTGCAGCCTGACTGCGAAGTTTTTAACCTATCCATTTGACATGTCAAAACCACTCTTTTGACAGGTCTAAATCTTCATTTTAAATATTTATGAATCACCCCTAAGGTAGATCACAGTGACCAATAAATCATAGTGCATGGTATTTAAAAGTATGACATGCTGAAATTAATGTTGCACACAAAAGCCCTTTTCATTGCGGCAAGATTAGCTGATCCATAGGACAACCCTGGATTACATTCTAGCACTTTATAATGACAGTTTCGAGTTAGACGCCGCCAAAATTTTAACCAAGGACTCATTTTAACAGTTATTCAAAATCCAATAGAATGGTGAAATCACATTTTGACTATGATAGAAAAGGTATTTTCAGAAAAGATACTTCTCCTGCCTAATCCTCTGGTGGCCTTTCTGCCAGTGTTAAACTGTCGACTGACTGCTCTTGTCTCCCCTATGGTGTTATATGGATTGATACAAGACAGAGGACAAAACAAAAGGCTTTAGAGTGGGGGAGGGTGTCAGCCTTCTAATGACACGATGGCCTGGGTGCTGTGCCAAAGGACTAGTAATACTTCAAAGATGCCTACCCTGTCACAAGCAGAATAACATGACACCAGGCCTGCTCCCTTCCTTTGTACCTCTAGTCAGCTTGGCTCCAACCTCAGTGGGGGAAGAGCTGCTCCAGAACCGGTTTGGCACTAAAACAACAGAGGGTTTTCCCATTATCTTAGCCACACACCTGAGTGTGCCAAGGGAGCTCTGACTATGCAATGAAAGGTTCTGCCATTTTTGATTTAGAAAAAGAAGGGTATTGTGGGGGTAATTACAGTAAAACACACAGGATGTGCTGTAAATGCAGGTAGGGTCAAATTGGAGAACTGTTACCTCGTTGGCTAGGACATGGTCGGTGGTTGCCCCACTCACAGGCTGACACTGGCTATAAAACTAGCATTCCAGTTCCCTCCTGAGTACACTCCTGGACCTCAAGAAGAATCAGGAGAAGGACTGCCCTGCCATCTGTTCTGAAGAACATAAAGAAGGACTGGGCCTGCTTACCTTGAACCAAGGACACCGGAAGTGATTCCAAGGATCAGTTGGCTGTCCAGTAGAGTACAACAAGCTTCCAGAGGCCTTTTTTTGCTTTTCATCTGATCAGTCCAACTGGACCTGAGCCGGTCCCCTATGCTGGCCTATGTGTTAATGAATCTTGACCTCCAAGTACTATCCCTAAGGTCTTGGACCCTTGGCTGTGATCAGAGTGTATTCCTCCCTAACTGAAACTTCACTGGACTTGACACAAAGCAGCACCCAAGTAGTGGCTTACTCAGACTCAATACCAATGCAGCACCCAATCGACATTGAGACCTCGTGCACCAGTACTGATCCTAAGTGTGCTGGAGTGCCAAGGTAGGTGTATGCATTGTACAGAAGAAGAGTAAGAATTCTGGATAGAGAAGAAGTGTTCTCAGAGTCTGAACAGAGAGCACCGATGACAAGTTCATAACAAGTTGAACAACAAAAAGAGGCAGTGACCCAAAGATCACTAAAGCAAGGTGAAGAAAGTAGTAAACATTTGCAACCAGATGCAGCAACCCATGTTCCTGTTGATTGTGCAAAGTGGCATTGAAGTCTCTGACAAAAAAGACGAGACACCACAAGCTGAAAAGTCTACTGAGACAGCATCAGTATGAACTGAAGATTTCTTGGGTGAAGAAACAAGCACGGATAAAAGAAAAGTCACCTTTGAAGTTTTTGTGATCATTCCACAAAAAGATTCACAAAAAAGAAAGAAAACAATTGTATCAGTTGATCAAATATCAAAGACTTTCGCTGAAGATACTGCTGAATCAAGTGGTGTAAGTGACACAGAAGAATATCAACAGAAAAAAAGATCAAAGAAAGTGCCTTGTCGGAGGTATTCAGACCTTGAGTGGTCATATTACATGGACAAAGTAATGAACGTCACATTAGATGAACTGTGTGAAGCGAGATTTGAATATATGATCCACTCTCATTTAAAGCTTGAGACAAAAAGAACAGAGAAATGCTGAAACAAGTACCTGAGAACTATCAAATGCTGAAAAGAAAACAACAGTTGATCAATGAAAAAGAACACACAACACAGTCTCTCAGATCGAGGTTGGGACACAGATCACTATGTGGATCTTGCGTAGCAGCTGCAACCTGGTGAGAAACGGTATCAACCACATCAGCCAGTCCTTCATCGTTATCGAGTATCTTCTCATCTGTGATTTCCAAAAGTACATTTGCGGGTACAGCAGGCAATCTCATGTCATGGCAAACACAAGGAGATGATGGAGGGAGTGCTGAAACATTTCAGACACTCACCCCCAGTTACAGATCTGTGTTGAATCCATCATCATTCTTTAGCTCACTTCACCACCCCAGTTCAGACACAGCTATATGCAAATCAGCCTTGACCCTGTGCCTCAGGGGAACAGTCCAGACCGAACTGCCAAGCCATGTCTTCCCTGGACCAGAAACAAGCATCCTGGAACTGGTTTTGGGGTAACACCCGTCATCAGCCAGGCTAGCTTGAATCCAGTGGCAAAGTGAGAAAGGGACCCACGTCTGGGCATACCCTGCCAACTTAGGGTGAACAAAGTAAACACAAGGAGATGATGGACAGAGTGCTGAAACTTTCAAGACACTCACCCCATGTCACAGATCTGGGTTGAATCCATCATCATTCTTTAGCTCACTTTGCCACTCCAGTTCAGACACAGCTATATGCAAATCAGTCTTAAACCTGTGCCTCATGGGAACAGTCCCGACCGAACTGTCAAGCCATATCTTCCCTGGACTGGAAACAAGCCTCCTGGGACCGGTTTCGAGGTAACATCCCTCATCAGCCAGACCAGCTTGAATCCCTGTGGCAAAGTGAGGAAGGGAACCACGTCTGGGCATACCAAACTCATGTCATGTTCATACAGCAACAAACCGATTCTCTCAGGAATATTTTGAATTTTCATCAGCACAAAAAGCAAAACATCAGGCCACTTCAGTGATGTTGAGACAGGTTTTTGCTAAGAAGCCTTTATATTTGCAACTTCAGGTCCACAGCCACAGCGCAATTCTTGTTCAATCTGTAGTTCTGCACTTACCATATTCAGGACCTCATTGATAGAATGGTGTATTTCTGCAATTATCATCTTCAGGACCTCATTGATAGAATGGGTCTTTTAATCTGATTTCAGAGAAACTGACAATCTTTACCTGGGGATCGATTTTCGCAATAACACTTTTGCTATAGTGTGGTTGTCATTTTTTCTGGTTGTGTAGTCTTTCACCCATCTCGTGAAGATGCACACTATGACTAAGACATATCTCAGCTCATTGTAATCAGGCATTTCGAGGATGTTCTTTTGCATTCTATTAAAGGGAATTTTGAATCTCACTATGGGATTCAATGTAATGTGTGTTCTTTTCCCAGCATTCATTTGTTGACATATTACAAATCGGTGACATTCTTCTTCTGCAAACATCCTAAACCTTGGGTGGCATCTATTCTTTCTAAAGAGTGGTTTCATTGAATCCCTCTCTAAGTGTGTGTGTGTGTCTATGCATGTATCATGTCATTGGAAGCGAAAAACTGTTGGGTACACTGGTCAACCATCAGCTGACATTTGGATGTCATTTCTGTTTTTCTCAAAAGCGTCTGTGATCCAACGTTGTTTTACTGTCTTGTACCCCTTTTAACTCATCCCAAGTGTAAGTAATTGACATCAATTTTGAATAGACAGTGTACTTCTCAGATTCTCTTGTGAAAATTCCATTAAATGTATAGGCTAATGGGACACAATATTGTGCATCTGAATATGCATCTCTATTTCACATGGCAATAGTTACTCCCATTTGAACAGATAGACTGCATGCTATGGAAAAGGCAATAAATATCATATCTTGTGCTCAGGTAATCTCTTGAAGCAATGAAGTTCTGACAACATAATTTACAGTGCACAAGGCATATGCTGCTTCTAATGGGACATGAGCCATCTCAAAACTCTTAAACTTGAGCCACCCACAAAAAGGACATGGTAGGGCTAAATCAGGGGTTCATCTCTATCTTTGGCTGAAAGAGACATACTTTGTTACTCTTTGGTTGCACTTTTGGATTACAATTAGATTACTATTTCTTGGCCTCTTGATCGGTTTGGTGAATGTCTTTCCTGCCTCTGAACGGACATTACCTTCCACAACATTCTGCAGTCCAACTTGTGAACTTTAAATTGAAACCACATGCATCATCGCACTGTGAACAAAGAGATCTATATTTGATGAACTTTACAACGGTTCTGATTCCCGAAGGAATAGTGCGGGACAGGGTGCCGTATGATGTATATGGTCCTACTGAACTTTAGCAAATTCCATATTTGTCTAAAATTTCTTTAGATGATATCATCACCTCTAGTACTGGTGATTGGGAAATTGATACAGTACATAATATGCTAGAAGATCTTGGGCCAGATGTACTAAGGTTTGTTTCAGGCGCAAATGGATTTTATACCCGTTCGTGCCCGCCAAAAACTGGTGGCCCATGTACTAATCCTATTTTGCGACTCACATAATAGGATTAACGACTCGCTATTAGGAAGGGGCGTTCCCTTCCTAATAGCGACTCCAAAAGCTATGCAAGAATGTTTTGCAACCGCAATTGAGGTTGCAAAACACTCGCACTTACCACCCTGCTGTTTCGCAAACATCAATGGTCATTCATCTGGCCCCCAGAGCAATCAACTAAATTTTCTTCTGATGAATTGTATGATGGTACATCTTATTATGGTGATATGTTTGGTTATCACCATTATGGCCACCACTATCTACATAAAGGAAGTATCCCACGCACTGTTTATAATTACACCTAATGAGAACACTGCCCAACACTACCAAATGGTAGTTCAAAAACATTTGCACAGATGTTTTTCTGGTTTTGACACATCAGACCCAGCCTGACATTATTATAGGCTTGCACCTACATCTGCAAAGAAAAATATGCTAACAAACCCCAAGCTGATATACTCTGCTTCTTTTCTTTCCCAGTTGACTGCACAGGGTTTCGACTTTTGAAAGACAGAGTAGATACAAAATCTGTTTGGGGTACAAAGAACAGGCAAGTTTAGGGAACTGAGGCCTTGCTTAGAGCATGCCTAAAACCACACCTACAGATTTTCCTGAACAAAACTGTGCAACAAACTTCATGTCTTGGAATAGCCAAGATGAAGGACCTGAACACACCATGTATTCCGACATTCACACGTTTTTGCAATTAGCAACATTTCGCACTATACAATGAGGATTCACTAGATGCCATGATGCACAACTACCCTCACAATTCATCAGATCCCAATTGGAAGGGATGGTTGGTTTGGCGTTGAGACACTAATGGGTGTCGGCCTAGATTTCTGGGTAATGCCAAAGGGTTTAAAATTAATTGACCTGACTAGTGGTACATACAATCTGAACACTCTGGGGTGGTGACATCATACAGTGTTGGGAAGTTATGCATTGAGTGGCTAAAGACTGTCTCAGGTGAAACAACACTTGTCCCTTTTGTCGGATGACTTAGATCTTGGAGATTTTTTGTTAGCTCCCGGAATCCATGTAAAAACTGACTCTTGTGTGTCACATACAATGAATTATGGAGAGTTTGTCAACAGGTGGCTGCTGAGAGGCTCCTCAAAATTGATAGGATTAATCTAGAAAAGGCTTTGGCAGTGGTTGACAATGGCATGACCACTGCTTTCATTTAAGATATATTATTTGGGCATCATCTGCAAGTGGCATAATGCAGCAGGACATGTCTATTTTAATACACACACAGTCACAACTCCGGTCCATCGTGTTATTAAGTTAGACACTCCAGACCTTACGTTCTGGCCACGTGACGTTATATAAACACCACAAAACAGTTTTCTTCATACGATCTAGCTGAACGATAGATATTATTGGCACAGAGAGATGAAAAATATACCATGTTGTACATTGAAAAATTGGACTAATTACATTTCACTGTTGCCGATGCCTTCCACGGATTGGATAATCCATGGATCCATTACCCTACCCAACAACATTCCAATTCCAATATTGTCTACAATATCTCCAGGTAGGCAGATATGGAGCATTAGGGGAAGGATTTGTGCATGAACACTGAGAGTAAACTTTCAAGTTCAGATGCAGGAATGGGGACACAGATGTTTTTCTCAGCGGTGCCGACTGTGAGAATGCTTTATGCGGTTCTTAGTATGCAAGGACATTTCACTTCACGAGGCTTGTAACGCGTCAGTAGCGAACTTGTCCTCTTATCCGAAGGGGTCTCTGGCCGCTGTGATTCATCCAGTTTTCAAACTACTCTCTAACGGAAGTTATTTGATGCTGAACGATCAAGGCTGCTGTGTAATGGAGCAAGGCATCGCTTATCTGGTGACGGTTAATTTCATAGTTACTTGTTGCACACAAGTACTGTTTTGACCTGCCCGCACAGTTGGGGAGACAATGCTGTGGCCTTCAATAAATGTTTCCAACATGCTCTTTGATTCTCGAAGCAAACTGAAAGGCATGCTTTTTCAAAAAGATGTGGCCCTAATATCCGCCAAAGCGATGTTTGATCTCCGGGTTGCAAGGACTTCATTTGAAATACAGACGTTACTTCATACTAACTTCCCACTGCATTTGGGTAGCTGGTCCACCGTATCTTAAACATATCTAATCTTGCTGCTATGCAATGGACATCCCAGTTCAAACCAAAATGGAGACACCACTGCCTGTGCTGCTATTCCGTGAGCGGATGTTACACTGCTTCGGCACAACTCAGCTTTGAGAACTGAATGAGCATTGGTTCTTATCCCTCACTGCGTACAACCTGTATTCTGCTGCCTGCTGTACAGTCATGAATGTGTACTGGATTTCTGTCTTGGATCACATTTGGTTGCGCCATTAGACATTGAGGTACTAATGCACCCTCTAAGGTCTCATGGTTATAGTTGTCCCCAGTATATTCCTTGGCTGCTGAATGTATTAGAGCCACCCTGGAATGCTTTGGCTCCTAGTGAAGTGGATACCAACTCTGCAAAAATCCTACAGGATGTAGTCTCTCCCTCGGTGGCTGCTGTAGAAACTGGATAGAACCACCTTTGCTCAATAAACCTGCTTCGAGGTGCGCCTCTGGGAACGTTGTGCGTGGTTGCTGGCAACAGTGATGTTGCATCTACCATTCTAACACATAAACAATTGAGTATTCCATTAGGTGGGAACAATTTGGCCCGTTTTTAAACAAATTGAACCAGACTTAAGATTCTTTTCCTTCTAGGCACCTTGGCTTTCTGCATGCTTCGTATTTCAAACTGTATGATTCTTTTTTTAACGAGTTTTAGAAATTACTTTTGGGTGTTGGTTTTAGATTTTACAATTTCTATAAATTTTATTTGGCCTGCTGTTTTTTTATATAGCTTTTATATCAACCCTTAGTATGAGGAGTGGGTGTTATGGTGTTCTGTGTCCGGGTTAGGTCCAAATAGCAATGTTACACATTTTTCTTACATTCTCCTCTATCTGCATAATAATATTTTACTGTGACCTTATGCACACATTTGTGTGTGTGACAATGTTGGATTAGTTTCTCTGAAACCTATTTGCTTATACATCTAGCTTTTCACAATATCATTATGATGCCTCGAACACTGAGTACAAGGCCTTTTTCGCACACTGTACAAATGAATCTCTATCTTAATTTCCTTGGGGCGCCAGGGCTATCTGCATACCCACAACAACACTAATCTGCATATACATCACAAGGATGATTTTTAATATGAATAAAGAAGTATTTCTGGGGATTAGGAGAGGAGACACTTCCGCTGGCATCGAAAGGTCCCTTTCTGCTGAGGCTATGCCAAACAGCTGCTTGACATCTCCATGAGGGGTGTCCAGTTTGTGACAAAGACGGGGTCCTATATTTTTTCCCACCAGGTAATGGCTTCGATCATCCCATAGGGGGATTCTTGGCAATACACCTACATACACTCTAGATGCACATTAGAGGAGGGATTGCAAAGTAGGAGTGTGTCTGATTACTACCTTGTTCAAATGGCTGCATATAAAAACTGTTTTAGCACCATGGTGGAACTGTACCTGCTGATCCTAATCACTATTCTGGTGCCTGTAATCACCTTCATATGCTTCTGTATACTGATTATCACAGCACATGTACTCTATACAAGAATAATGTTGGTTCAATAAACATATTGAAAACGTCCCATTGTATAGTCTCTATATAATTCCCTGAGAACAAGGGTGACGAGTGACTGAGTGAAAGGGTTCTAGATCTGTTACCACACAATCCCTGAGTGGTCAGGGTTGTCATGGTCAGCAGTTGCCAGAAATCTTTCACTCCCTGTTTGGGTTGGATTAGGGGGGCGTATGGTGGCACAGTGAACTATTTGTTCTCTAGGCCAACATATACCGTGGGGGTGCATGGAATCAGTCTAAGCACCTCACCCTAAGTTTATGCTGTCCACAAATGTGCAGATCCTATGGATTAGTGGGACCTACACAACAGCACCTTTCTTGCTCCTTTTTCAATGATTTGAACCACGTAATGGACTTCTTTTTTACAGTATTTTAATTTACCTGGAGAAACCTCATGTCCATTTTGAGCCAGGTGATCGAATAGTGCAATCGTATCCTCCCTGTAAGTCTTTTGTGTATTTGTGCCACATGTAGGTCAGTGATATACTGCATAAGAACTAAACTTTGAGGCATCTGCAGAAACCCAAGATTATTTTTCAAGATCTGATCAAAAATGGGACACTCCATATACTCTTGTGGAACTCTGTACTGTTACGAATTTGGATCTCTAGCTGGCAGGGGTTGGCACTTGGTCAAAGTATGGACCACAGGCCTAGTCAGGGTAAGTCAGATACACACCCTAAATTAACATGTCCTCACCATCTGGTAGCTTGGCACATAGCAGGCAGTCTTTACTTAAAAGGCAATTTGTAAAGTATTTGTACACCGCTTAATATAGAAAACTGTGAAAACACTACACAAAGATATCCACACACGTTAGAGCTTAATTTAATCAACAAAACAAGACCAAAATGACAAAAATTCAATAAGTAGAATCGGAGTTGTGAATTTTTAAAGACTATCTTGAGATACAGGGCCTGATGTAAATCTTGGCAGTACTCCCGCTGTCACTCTGTGGTGGTGGTTTCAAGTACTCCATCAAGTTGATGGAGTCCTACCCACCATATTTAGATGTGTGCAGGCTCTGCTCACTCCATCACCATCAGGCTGACAATATTGCGCTGAGACAATTTAGATGCTCCCATTGTGCTGCTGTTGTCCTGGCAACAGAATTGTTACAGAGTAGCTCCCTAATGGAGTAGAGACTGTTAAGTACAACTTATTTTTGTGTTAATACACATATAAGTTGTGTTTGCCACAAAAACATATGTAGATAATGTGTTACGCCCATTTTTGTTACATATTGCATGCCACACAAACAAGATGCACATACTATTGAATGAAAACCTACAGGCACCACACGTACAACACGCCCAAGCACCACAACAGCATTTTCTTTTTTAGTGCCAATGCAGGTGTGTTCACTTCACCTTGAAGAGTAGGTAAATGAACACTAGTGCATGTTAGAGCAATGCAAAAGATACACAGGGCTATAGCAATTTTCAGCACACGAATCCTAGTAGGACAATAGTACAAATAGCTTACTTATATCCCAGCGACAACGGAGTAGTTTGGCATCATGGTGGAGTTGGATCTGCAAAGAAGGGAGCTAGACGATGGGACCGAGATTGAAACAAAAGAAGAAAACAGGAAGAAAGGTAGGTTTTGACGTCTTTTCCTTAGATTCCGTCAACTCAGAGTAGAAGGTATTCCTGTCACAGGTGGCTCGATGGAAAAGCACACTGTAAAAAACTCTGCGCAATCCTTGGCTGGACGCCCACCACCAGCTGCTTCTGTCTATGGTGCCGTCGGTGCGGGTGAAGATTCCTGGCAGAGGCGGTGGAACTCTAGCAGTCTTTCAGCCATGGACCTGCCAACATAGGGCAGGTTACCCAATGCATTTCGGGTGTAGCACACTTCGTCAGGGGTAACTATAAGTCAAGAAAAAGGAATTTGAGAAAAACATCATAAAAGTCAGTATAAAGAAGAAAACAGCAGGAATTCAGAAAAGAAGAAGTTCAAGAGAAAGAGATAAAAGTCTGCATCATTAGTGAAGCAGAAATCCAAATGAAAAACAAATATGCTATTGTGAAAAGTGAACACCAGTGACAAACTGAGTGATGACCCACAAATCAAAACTCAAATAAATTGTGTCTCTGACACCATTTTTGAATGCATCTCGATTCGCATCAAAGTGTAAACTATGACCCAAGCGGCATCCACATAAGAGTACATGAGTGGCTAATATTCAAGTGAATCCTTGATGGTCAATAGAACTACATTACCCAGCATGCATTGCAATTAAACCAATAGTATGCTGATGAGTACACTCACAGTCAAAACCTCGGTTAATAAGTTAACATTACAATGCTGGATTCAATCAATACTTCCAAGAGTATGCGAAATGCAATGACTAGCAGTAGACCATCGAATCTGAAATAAATTAAAAGTCAGCAGATGGTGAATCTGTAGAAAAAGCAATGACGGGGCCCTAACTGCCAATATCTAAATCAGGACCATAGTGCTTAAAAGCTTGAAGTGTCAACTGGAGCATCTGGTCGTGCTTGACTGGGGTAAATCCAAAAGTTCAGGCCAACCGCGATGGAGCGGGGGTCAGATACAGGGACTGGCCTTGGCCCTCTGTAAACAGTACCTTGTGTGGAGCATACATTGGCATTGAGGATCTGATGCATAGAGCCGAAGAGGCGATGTGACATCATCGATCCAGCTGGCTACCTTGCAAGGTACACGATGCGCCATCAACAAGCATCATAGCCGGCCATGCTATGTTCTTGGCAGGCGATGCGGCAGTGCTGGAGGCGATACATCGGTTCCAACTGGTGCAATGATGGTGATATGTGGATTTTGCTGCCAAACTTCAGGAAACCCCCTTCCAAGGCCCCAGGATTGGATTGGGACAACTTGGCAGGGTAAACTCACAGTTAGCAGTTTCTAAAACATTGCAGCAGAGTTGGGGAAGTCTTTGATGTCCCTGAGACCTCAAAACAAGAAGCAAGCCAGCAAGACATTGGAGTCGCTTAAGTTTTTGAGGATGTAGAGATTCAAGTCCAGTCCTTCTCATTCCTAGGCATGGAGGGTAGCAGGAAGCAAGCCATGCACAGCAGATAAGAAGACCAGCAAAGTGACAGTCCTTTCAGCAACCCAGCAGTCTTTCTTACTGGCAGAATGTCCTCAGGTACAGAAGTGTACTGAAGTGGTGGTGTCTGAGGTCCTGTACTAATACCCAGTTGTTCCTTTGAAGTGGACAAAGTCCCTGCCCTTTCTTCCCTGGCTCCAGACTCACCATGGGGGATAAGCAGCTCTTTGTGTGGGGACAGGCACAGTCCTATTCAGCTGCAAGTGCCAGCTCCGCCCTCCCATCTTGCCCAGTATAACTCATCAGTATTTGTTAATGGCCCATCAGGATGTGGTTAGCCCATCAGGCACACCTCAGCTCCCTTTGTGTGTGGTTGTCTAGAGGGAATGCACAAAGCCCAGCTGTCCCCCACTTGAGATGTGTCTTCAGAGACAAGCAGAAGGCACAAAATGGTTAAAGTAAGAAAACGCCAACTTTCTAAAAGTGCCATTTCCAGACTTGCAACTTGGAATCCAACTTTACCATAAGTTATGATTTTAAATTGTGAGTCCATAGACACCAACTGGCACATGCATCAAGCAAAAATCTCCTCGCAAAAATACCGAATCGCTAAAATCGGCCGTTAGCGCGTGCCAAACAACCAATTCGAATGCACCAACACCAATAGCGAAAAAATAAAGAATCGCTAAAATAATCCCCGTTGAATTAAAGAATCGCAAAAGAAAGAATCGGTAATAGCGAAAACACAAATTGCGCATGGCATTAGCGATTAGCAAATAAAGAATCGCTAAAGAATGCATCAAAAATCGCTAATACCGAAAAGCTTCAAAATCGCAATTTAGCATGAGCAGAATAAGGGGAATCAGAACCATGAGGTCAAGTTGCAGACACACCAAAAAAAAATAAAAAAAATGTCAAAGTGTACCACAGGTGTAAACAATCCGAAAGCTTTCAAAAAGGGGCCTGGAAACCCCGTTTCCTTTTACAAAATGGCAGCCCTCTACGTGCTTGCAAGGAGGATGAATATAAATGCAGCAGCACAGCGCAGGAGGAGGATCTAGGAGAGGGTATTCAGAGTGCGCATTACATTGCTGGGCCAAAATGAGGATGAAGTATATGACAAGTACCGTCTCAATCGTGCCATGATAATGCGCCTAATTGCTGACCTGGAACCACTACTGCAGCACCAGACACGTAGGACCAATGCCATTCCTGCGCACGCCCAGGTCCTATGCAGCCTGCACCTACCGGCGTCTGGAAGTTTCCTGGGGGTCATAGCCGTAGCGGGAGGCGTATCACAAAGCGCACTTTCACGCTTCTTCCGTAAATTCATTGATGCCATGCTGACAATGATACATACCCACATCAGCTTCCCCACAACCCCACAGCAGATGGACCACACCAAACAGGATTTCTACCAGGTGGCCCAATTCCCCCATGTTATAGGATGCATTGACTGCACGCATGTCCCCATATGTCCCCCCTCAGCCAATGAGTACATCTTCCGTAACAGGAAGTCCTATCACTCCATCAACGTGCAGGTCGTGTGCAATGCCAAGCACATCGTCACGGACATAGTGGCACAATTTCCAGGGAGCACACACGACTCATATATATTCAGACACAGTGGCATCCACAGGCGTCTGCTCAATGGAGAATTCGCAGAGGGACTCCTGCTTGGTACATACTCATACCTATTCATTACATCAGTATCACACATGTATCATCATTACTGCCGCTAAGCCTTTGCTTCCCCCCTGTAGGTGACAGTGCATACGCCCTGCGGGAATATATCCTCACCCCCTACATCAACCCAGCAACACCACAGGAGCAACGCTACAACGCGGCACATATTAGCACAAGAAATGTGATTGAGAGAACATTCGGGATCCTGAAGAGTCGCTTCCGGACCTTACATAAGACTGGTGGAGCTTTGCAATATAAACCAGACACCTGCTGCAGGATCGTAGCAGTATGTGCCATGCTGCACAACATTGCAACCAGAAGGGGGATACCCATAGAGGTGGACAGAAACGACAACTATCTGGATGACCAACCACCCACACAACACCAACAGTTACATGTGCCAAACACAGCTGAAGGTCAAAGGAGGCGGACGTACATCACACAACATCATTTCAGAGCCAGGTAAGAATGAGCCATGACTTTATATTTTGGAGTGATACTGTTTACTTCACATGAGCACTTGTGAAAGTGATGTAACATAACTAGACAAAATTACGGTGCTTCCAGACATTGTGGCGAAAAACATAACCGTTGGCATCACGGGAGTGCTAACGCAAAAATCAAGTGGCCCATGGTTACACCACCATGGACCGAGATGCAGGACTGAATGTCTAGTGCCGCTTCCCACGTACCCCCAGCCTCCTGTCGCGTGTCTCCTCTACCTCACCACGCTGTGTGGCTGTGGAGCTGCGCGTACTGCGCCTCCTGTTGCAGGTCTCCGGCACCGACACGCTGCTCACACTAGATGCGGCCTCACTGCCCTCCTCCCCTCCCAAGGTGCTGCCACTGAATGTCCCTGACTGCAAGTGTTCCACTGCAGTGGTCACCTGGCCTAAGGCCTTCGCCACATCCCTACAGTAATGGCCGAGGTCCACCTGCAGTGACACGGAGCAGCGGGACAAAACTGCAATGCTATTGCAGAGCTTTGTGATGGCCCTGGTAGATGCAGTGGTACGGAGCAAGTTCTGCCTATGCCTCCTGCGCTCGCTGTGTTGTCCTGCTCAGATGGCACGGGTGAGCTCCTGTAGGTTTTGACTGATGTCCCGATTGCCCTCAACCACAGCTGTGGTCATGTGCCGCACAGCGTCTGTCAGAGTGCACATGTGTTTTGCCAGTTTGGAGATGTTGAGGTTCATTGTTCCCATGTGTCTCCCCTGCAGGCGCTGAACACGCAGCATCTGGGCCTCTACACCACCATAGATGTTCCTTGGCTGTTCGGGTCGTTCGGCAGTACTGCGCAAGGACCTGCGCCGCTGTGTGACTCGGCCACGTGCTGGTGGTGGGGCGGGCAGTGTGACACGTCTCTGACTGTGGGCACTTGTGGGTGTTGGCCGCGGGTCTGTATCCATCACCTGCAGGGAGGGGACATGTGCCCTGCGTCTTGGTGGTGTTGTCGGTGGTGGTGGTGGTGGTGGTGGTGGTGGGGGTGGTGGTGGTGGTATTGTCGGGGGTGGTGGTGTGGATTGACCTTCCCGCTGAGTCTCGCCATCGGTATCTGCCGGTGTCTCGGAGTTGATGAGGCGCTCACTGTCATCAGAGTCCACCGGAGATGCATCTGTGTGTGAAACAGTGCATTGCTAGTTTATTTTGTGACTACATCTGTTTGTCATTCTGCATTTATTTCCTACAATGAATTACATATTTTGACACTCTGCTGATCTCATTTATTGTGCATTGGTGATCATACATGCACACTTGCCTAACATGACTACGACTCCCATGATGCAATACTACTGTGAGGGCATATGTGTTATGCACTTCTCCCTGCACACTGTGATTGACCTGGGTGGATGGGCATGGGTATACAATACGCAGCGTATAGGCGCAGGCATGCATCTTACCTTGTTCTGTGGTTGCTCCGCCGGAGGTGTCCATCTGGGTTACTCCGACGACTGCCTCTGGCTCAATGGTCCCCTCAACGAGCTCCTCCAGGGCAGTGTTGACAGGTACTCTGGATGGCCCCCCTCCTGTGCCAGCTGCTTCCTTGACCCTTTCGGCAATGCGCTCCTTTGCCCTCTTCCTGAGGTCATACCACCTCTTCTTAAGGTCGTCGATGCTGCGGTGCGTCACTCCGACAGCATTCACCCTCTCCCTAAAGCGAAGCCAAATCTTCCGCTTCTCTGCTTCGGGCACCTTGCGTGACAGCTTCCCAAACAGCTTATCATGCTTGCTGCTCACCCCCTCGATCAGATGCTCAAGTTCCCTGTCAGAGAACTTTCTCTTCCTCTTCCTGGGTGTGTCTGAAGTGGCAGGTGCATCCTTGTCCATCCTGGATGCAGGTAGTGTGGATGGGTTCAGAGGGTGAAGTCTCTTGGCTGAACTTGTATGCTCTGCCTCCTCCTGTGAGCTCCTCAGGGCAGTGAATGAGGGATGGGCTGGATGACTTCCTGGTTGTGATGTCATCAGCCCGCTTCTTGTGCGACCCGTTTTTTGCGAATTTGCTATTACCGAACTCGCTAATACCGAATTCGGTAATACCGATTTCGGAAATTGCTATTCTTTATTTTAAGGAATCGCTATTGCGTTTTCGGTGATTTTTAGCGATTTTTAAGGAAACGCTAAAGTATACCGAATCTGTACATGCATCCCGGAAGGCGATTCCTTATTAGCGATTCCTTATTTCTCGCTAATAAGGAATTGCTTTTTGGAAGGTTGATGCATGTGCACCCAAATTTGAAATTATCTATCTTTTCCCAATTGGGAATTAAACTTCTAAAATGTAATAGGGTAATTTCAATGTTAGCCTATGGGAGAGCTAGACTTTTTGCAGTAGTGAACTACCAGGACATGCAAATTTGAAAGTGCATGTCCTGCTTTTCAAATACACTGCACCCTGCCATTAGGGCCACCTATGGCCTACCTGAGGGGTGACCTACATGTTTGAAAAAGGAAGGTTTGGGCCTGGCAAGTGGATTAACTTAGAAAAGCTGTTAGAATGCACCTATTAACCATGCTAGTCAACATGAATCTAAGTACAAAAAAATTGTTAATTGCAGTGGGCAGTTGTAGAACGAGTCCCGGGTGTACTCATGGCAAATTTCAATAAGCTAGCTCACCATAGGTGAACTAGAACCAAAACGCATTACTGTATGCCAGAGGAATTCAAAAACAAGCAGTCCTTATTTGCTTTTTGTCAATGTACAAAATCTTCTGGAAAAAGTAGTGGTGATCCTCGTTCTGTTGTAAACAGTTTAGTGACGACTTGTTGATTTCAAGCTTTTTTTTATAAATGTTACTCCACACTTGTAGATGAACGTTGCTGATATATCAATGCAAGAAACTGATGATTAACATTTTTGACGACGTTACTCAATGCATTTCGGGGGTAGCACTCTTCGTCAGGGGTAACTATAAGTAAAGAAAAAGGAATTTGAGAAAAACATCATAAAAGTCAGTATAAAGAAGAAAACAGCAGGAATTCAGAAAAGAAGAAGTTCAAGAGAAAGAGATAAAAGTCTGCATCATTAGTGAACCAGAAATCCAAATGAAAAACAAATATGCTATTGTGAAAAGTGAACACCAGTGACAAACTGAGTGATGACCCACAAATCAAAACTCAAATAAATTGTGTCTCTGACACCATTTTTGAATGCATCTCGATTCGCATCAAAGTGTAAACTATGACCCAAGCGGCATCCACATAAGAGTACATGAGTGGCTAATATTCAAGTGAATCCTTGATGGTCAATAGAACTACATTACCCAGCATGCATTGCAATTAAACCATTAGTATGCTGATGAGTACACTCACAGTCAAAACCTCGGTTAATAAGTTAACATTACAATGCTGGATTCAATCAATACTTCCAAGAGTATGCGAAATGCAATGACTAGCAGTAGACCATCGAATCTGAAATAAATTAAAAGTCAGCAGATGGTGAATCTGTCGAAAAAGCAATGACGGGGCCTTAACTGCCAATATCTAAATCAGGCCCATAGTGCTTAAAAGCTTGAAGTGTCAACTGGAGCATCTGGTCGTGCTTGACTGGGGTAAATCCAAAAGTTCAGGCCAACCGCGATGGAGCGGGGGTCAGATACAGGGACTGGCCTTGGCCCTCTGTAAACAGTACCTTGTGTGGAGCATACATTGGCATTGAGGATCTGATGCATAGAGCCGAAGAGGCGATGTGACATCATCGATCCAGCTGGCTACCTTGCAAGGTACACGATGCGCCATCAACAAGCATCATAGCCGGCCATGCTATGTTCTTGGCAGGCGATGTGGCAGTGCTGGAGGCGATACATCGGTTCCAACTGGTGCAATGATGGTGATATGTGGATTTTGCTGCCAAACTTCAGGAAACCCCCTTCCAAGGCCCCAGGATTGGATTGGGACAACTTGGCAGGGTAAGCTCACAGTTAGCAGTTTCTAAAACATTGCAGCAGAGTTGGGGAAGTCTTTGATGTCCCTGAGACCTCAAAACAAGAAGCAAGCCAGCAAGACATTGGAGTCACTTAAGTTTTTGAGGATGTAGAGATTCAAGTCCAGTCCTTCTCATTCCTAGGCATGGAGGGTAGCAGGAAGCAAGCCATGCACAGCAGATAAGAAGACCAGCAAAGTGACAGTCCTTTCAGCAACCCAGCAGTCTTTCTTACTGGCAGAATGTCCTCAGGTACAGAAGTGTACTGAAGTGGTGGTGTCTGAGGTCCTGTACTAATACCCAGTTGTTCCTTTGAAGTGGACAAAGTCCCTGCCCTTTCTTCCCTGGCTCCAGACTCACCATGGGGGATAAGCAGCTCTTTGTGTGGGGACAGGCACAGTCCTATTCAGCTGCAAGTGCCAGGTCCGCCCTCCCATCTTGCCCAGTATAACTCATCAGTATTTGTTAATGGCCCATCAGGATGTGGTTAGCCCATCAGGCACACCTCAGCTCCCTTTGTGTGTGGTTGTCTAGAGGGAATGCACAAAGCCCAGCTGTCCCCCACTTGAGATGTGTCTTCAGAGACAAGCAGAAGGCACAAAATGGTTAAAGTAAGAAAACGCCAACTTTCTAAAAGTGCCATTTCCAGACTTGCAACTTGGAATCCAACTTTACCATAAGTTATGATTTTAAATTGTGAGTCCATAGACACCAACTGGCACATGCATCAAGCAAAAATCTCCTCGCAAAAATACTGAATCGCTAAAATCGGCCGTTAGCGCGTGCCAAACAACCAATTCGAATGCACCAACCCCAATAGCGAAAAAATAAAGAATCGCTAAAATAATCACCGTTGAATTAAAGAATCGCAAAAGAAAGAATCGGTAATAGCGAAAACACAAATTGCGCATGGCATTAGCGATTAGCAAATAAAGAATCGCTAAAGAATGCATCAAAAATCGCTAATACCGAAAAGCTTCAAAATCGCAATTTAGCATGAGCAGAATAAGGGGAATCAGAACCATGAGGTAAAGTTGCAGACACACCAAAAAAAAATAAAAAAAATGTCAAAGTGTACCACAGGTGTAAACAATCCGAAAGCTTTCAAAAAGGGGCCTGGAAACCCCGTTTCCTTTTACAAAATGGCAGCCCTCTACGTGCTTGCAAGGAGGATGAATATAAATGCAGCAGCACAGCGCAGGAGGAGGATATAGGAGTGGGTATTCAGAGTGCGCATTACATTGCTGGGCCAAAATGAGGATGAAGTATATGACAAGTATCGTCTCAATCGTGCCATGATAATGCGCCTAATTGCTGACCTGGAACCACTACTGCAGCACCAGACACGTAGGACCAATGCCATTCCTGCGCACGCCCAGGTCCTATGCAGCCTGCACCTACCGGCGTCTGGAAGTTTCCTGGGGGTCATAGCGGTAGCGGGAGGCGTATCACAAAGCGCACTTTCACGCTTCTTCCGTAAATTCATTGATGCCATGCTGACAATGATACATACCCACATCAGCTTCCCCACAACCCCACAGCAGATGGACCACACCAAACAGGATTTCTACCAGGTGGCCCAATTCCCCCATGTTATAGGATGCATTGACTGCACGCATGTCCCCATATGTCCCCCCTCAGCCAATGAGTACATCTTCCGTAACAGGAAGTCCTATCACTCCATCAACGTGCAGGTCGTGTGCAATGCCAAGCACATCATCACGGACATAGTGGCACAATTTCCAGGGAGCACACACGACTCATATATATTCAGACACAGTGGCATCCACAGGCGTCTGCTCAATGGAGAATTCGCAGAGGGACTCCTGCTTGGTACATACTCATACCTATTCATTACATCACTATCACACATGTATCATCAATACTGCCGCTAAGCCTTTGCTTCCCCCCTGTAGGTGACAGTGCATACGCCCTGCGGGAATATATCCTCACCCCCTACATCAACCCAGCAACACCACAGGAGCAACGCTACAACGCGGCACATATTAGCACAAGAAATGTGATTGAGAGAACATTCGGGATCCTGAAGAGTCGCTTCCGGACCTTACATAAGACTGGTGGAGCTTTGCAATATAAACCAGACACCTGCTGCAGGATCGTAGCAGTATGTGCCATGCTGCACAACATTGCAACCAGAAGGGGGATACCCATAGAGGTGGACAGAAACGACAACTATCTGGATGACCAACCACCCACACAACACCAACAGTCACATGTGCCAAACACAGCTGAAGGTCAAAGGAGGCGGACGTACATCACACAACATCATTTCAGAGCCAGGTAAGAATGAGCCATGACTTTATATTTTGGAGTGATACTGTTTACTTCACATGAGCACTTGTGAAAGTGATGTAACATAACTAGACAAAATTACAGTGCTTCCAGACATTGTGGCGAAAAACATAACCGTTGGCATCACGGGAGTGCTAACGCAAAAATCAAGTGGCCCATGGTTACACCACCATGGACAGAGATGCAGGACTGAATGTCTAGTGCCGCTTCCCACGTACCCCCAGCCTCCTGTCGCGTGTCTCCTCTACCTCACCACGCTGTGTGGCTGTGGAGCTGCGCGTACTGCGCCTCCTGTTGCAGGTCTCCGGCACCGACACGCTGCTCACACTAGATGCGGCCTCACTGCCCTCCTCCCCTCCCAAGGTGCTCCCACTGAATGTCCCTGACTGCAAGTGTTCCACTGCAGTGGTCACCTGGCCTAAGGCCTTCGCCACATCCCTACAGTAATGGCCGAGGTCCACCTGCAGTGACACGGAGCAGCGGGACAAAACTGCAATGCTATTGCAGAGCTTTGTGATGGCCCTGGTAGATGCAGTGGTACGGAGCAAGTTCTGCCTATGCCTCCTGCGCTCGCTGTGTTGTCCTGCTCAGATGGCACGGGTGAGCTCCTGTAGGTTTTGACTGATGTCCCGATTGCCCTCAACCACAGCTGTGGTCATGTGCCGCACAGTGTCTGTCAGAGTGCACATGTGTTTTGCCAGTTTGGAGATGTTGAGGTTCATTGTTCCCATGTGTCTCCCCTGCAGGCGCTGAACACGCAGCATCTGGGCCTCTACACCACCATAGATGTTCCTTGGCTGTTCGGGTCGTTCGGCAGTACTGCGCATGGACCTGCGCCGCTGTGTGACTCGGCCACGTGCTGGTGGTGGGGCGGGCAGTGTGACACGTCTCTGACTGTGGGCACTGGTGGGTGTTGGCCGCGGGTCTGTATCCATCACCTGCAGGGAGGGGACATGTGCCCTGCGTCTTGGTGGTGTTGTCGGTGGTGGTGGTGGTGGTATTGTCGCTGGTGGTGGGGGTGGTGGTGGTGGTATTGTCGGGGGTGGTGGTGTGGATTGACCTTCCCGCTGAGTCTCGCCATCGGTATCTGCCGGTGTCTCGGAGTTGATGAGGCGCTCACTGTCATCAGAGTCCACCGGAGATGCATCTGTGTGTGAAACAGTGCATTGTTAGTTTATTTTGTGACTACATCTGTTTGTCATTCCGCATTTATTTCCTACAATGAATTACATATTTTGACACTCTGTTGGGTCTGTACTGCTGATCTCATTTATTGTGCATTGGTGATCATACATGCACACTTGCCTAACATGACTACGACTCCCATGATGGAATACTACTGTGAGGGCATATGTGTTATGCACTTCTCCCTGCACACTGTGATTGACCTGGGGGGATGGGCATGGGTATACAATATGCAGCGTATAGGCGCAGGCATGCATCTTACCTTGTTCTGTGGTTGCTCCGCCGGAGGTGTCCATCTGGGTTACTCCGACGACTGCCTCTGGCTCAATGGTCCCCTCAACGAGCTCCTCCAGGGCAGTGTTGACAGGTACTCTGGATGGCCCCCCTCCTGTGCCAGCTGCTTCCTTGACCCTTTCGGCAATGCGCTCCTTTGCCCTCTTCCTGAGGTCATACCACCTCTTCTTAAGGTCGTCGATGCTGCGGTGCGTCACTCCGACAGCATTCACCCTCTCCCTAAAGCGAAGCCAAATCTTCCACTTCTCTGCTTCGGGCACCTTGCGTGACAGCTTCCCAAACAGCTTATCATGCTTGCTGCTCACCCCCTCGATCAGATGCTCAAGTTCCCTGTCAGAGAACTTTCTCTTCCTCTTCCTGGGTGTGTCTGAAGTGGCAGGTGCATCCTTGTCCATCCTGGATGCAGGTAGTGTGGATGGGTTCAGAGGGTGAAGTCTCTTGGCTCAACTTGTATGCTCTGCCTCCTCCTGTGAGCTCCTCAGGGCAGTGAATGAGGGATGGGCTGGATGACTTCCTGGTTGTGATGTCATCAGCCCGCTTCTTGTTCGACCCGTTTTTTGCGAATTTGCTATTACCGAATTCGGTAATACCGATTTCGGAAATTGCTATTCTTTATTTTAAGGAATCGCTATTGCGTTTTCGGTGATTTTTAGCGATTTTTAAGGAAACGCTAAATTATACCGAATCTGTACATGCATCCCGGAAGGCGATTCCTTATTAGCGATTCCTTATTTCTCGCTAATAAGGAATTGCTTTTTGGAAGGTTGATGCATGTGCACCCAAATTTGAAATTATCTAATTTTTCCCAATTGGGAATTAAACTTCTAAACTGTAATAGGGTAATTTCAATGTTAGCCTATGGGAGAGCTAGACTTTTTGCAGTAGTGAACTACCAGGACATGCAAATTTGAAAGTGCATGTCCTGCTTTTCAAATACACTGCACCCTGCCATTAGGGCCACCTATGGCCTACCTGAGGGGTGACCTATATGTTTGAAAAAGGAAGGTTTGGGCCTGGCAAGTGGATTAACTTAGAAAAGCTGTTAGAACGCACCTATTAACCATGCTAGTCAACATGAATCTAAGTACAAAAAAATTGTTAATTGCAGTGGGCAGTTGTAGAACGAGTCCCGGGTGTACTCATGGCAAATTTCAATAAGCTAGCTCACCATAGGTGAACTAGAACCAAAACGCATTACTGTATGCCAGAGGAATTCAATAACAAGCAGTCCTTATTTGCTTTTTGTCAATGTACAAAATCTTCTGGAAAAAGTAGTGGTGATCCTCGTTCTGTTGTAAACAGTTTAGTGACGACTTGTTGATTTCAAGCTTTTTTTTATAAATGTTACTCCACACTTGTAGATGAACGTTGCTGATATATCAATGCAAGAAACTGATGATTAACATTTTTGACGACGTTACCCAATGCATTTCGGGGGTAGCACACTTCGTCAGGGGTAACTATAAGTAAAGAAAAAGGAATTTGAGAAAAACATCATAAAAGTCAGTATAAAGAAGAAAACAGCAGGAATTCAGAAAAGAAGAAGTTCAAGAGAAAGAGATAAAAGTCTGCATCATTAGTGAACCAGAAATCCAAATGAAAAACAAATATGCTATTGTGAAAAGTGAACACCAGTGATGACCCCCAAATCAAAACTCAAATAAATTGTGTCTCTGACACCATTTTTGAATGCATCTCGATTCGCATCAAAGTGTAAACTATGACCCAAGCGGCATCCACATAAGAGTACATGAGTGGCTAATATTCAAGTGAATCCTTGATAGTCAATAGAACTACATTACCCAGCATGCATTGCAATTAAACCAATAGTATGCTGATGAGTACACTGACAGTCAAAACCTTGGTTAATAAGTTAACATTACAATGCTGGATTCAATCAATACTTCCAAGAGTATGCGAAATGCAATGACTAGCAGTAGACCATCGAATCTGAAATAAATTAAAAGTGCATTTGAGAAAAAATAAAAAATACCTGAAGTAATGTGTACATACAGCTCTTGACTATAAATGGAAATGAATAACTGAAACCCGACTAGCGTTTTCATTTTTTTTGCCAATTTGCTTTCCAATTTATCAAATTCACTTCACCTACAAACTCATTTGACTAATTCAGTGATGTTTAGTCGCATTTGTGATGAACACATTGTCTCAATAGCTTTAGCAACCAATTGTACCCTGAAACATTTCTGAAATGTAACACTTTTTGAAATATCAACTTCATATTTTCTGGCTAATTCAGCTAATTTATCATAAGTAGTTGCTGCATGTCTAGTAATATATTTTCTAAAATATATCCACTCTTTTTCTTGGTACTGATTCACATGCACAAGATCTAAACATCCTCTGAATATTTCTTCTAATTCTATATTTAATCTTGGGATGTTTAATGGTCTCTCCTTCCCTGTCTGCAGTGCAGTAGGAATCTGACTTTCTGTCTTTTTATACTCTGTCATTTCTTTAAACAATGGTGAAAGATCCCATCTTCTAATAGGTTGATCACACCCTAATTCTGAGTGGTCAGGATAAACTCTATCAGAGGAGCCCCTCCAACGGCTCCTTGAATAACTGCATTTGGGAGAACTTTAATCAGACCAGTCATTGTGCGAATCGCTAATGGTTCTGCTGTTCTGTTCTGCTGTTATCACCTTCGTAACAGGTACTGGTACAGTTACACTAGAAGCAGTAATACTTAAAGGCATCAACGTAGGAACATTCTTACACTTAAATCAAGCAGGCACAACATTTGATACAACAAGTTGCACAATAGTCTGTTATCTGTGATGGTCTTTCAATCTGAATCATATTCGGGTCAGCAGGGGCAGTAGCCACTGTCACATTAGATATTGAAATACCCTCAGCATTTGGAATAGAGGCCACATAAGGAGGTGGGCGCATGACCAACAATGTATCCAAAATTTCATCCCTTGAATCACTATCAATATCTGATTTCCCTGCAGCCTTTTGATCTTTTCCCTCTGCCTTATTATTTTTCAGCTTCTCAGGTTTCTCAGTAGTAGTAACTGGATAAAGTCCAGTGCCTTCCAGGGGCGGCTCCTCACTAAGCTGTAGATGCGTTGGCCCACAGAAAAAATAAAATGATAATAAAAGCATGTTAATATCATTTTGTTTTTCAGTAATCTTCTGTAGGGGCAGAGTATGCTGGATTGCCCACAGAGAACAAGGTGGGGTGGTAGGTACTTGCTAAGCGTGCATTATGGTTTGGCCAGCCGTCTTTGTCCTGTACTGCCTAAGAGGAGAACATGCCCAGGCTTTCTGTCTCGATCTGAGGTCCGAACCAGGTGCTCAGAACAATCACAACGCTGCTATCAGCAGTGTTGAGTGATTGGCTAGGGGACTCTGGATGCTTGGGTGGTTCCTGTCATGCTTCCTGCCCCTGGAGTCCTGGAAGTGGGCGAAGAGGACCAAAAGGCAGCAGCTGGCAGGCAGGTAAGTGATTTTGTAATTTTTGTTTGATTACCTCCCCCCGCGACCCACCCCCTGCCACTGTTAAATAGCAGCCGCCACTGGTCCCTTCAGCTATAGCTTTCCTCCATCTCTGTTGTTACTCTTCCCATTGAACATCTGCATAAATACCCACAGCTCTTCTAGTTTGGTTCTGGTTTTTCTCTCACTCTTAGGCATGTGCTGTTTACTCCCAGATATTTAATAATTGTGTAGGTCTAGGTGGTGGCATCATCTCGTATAGTTTTTCTCTCAATTTTTCAATTATTCTCAGTTCAAGTGTACCATATTTCGGAAAACTTAAAGGACCTTAACTGGCAGTGATCTTGCACCATTGAAGAAGCCACAAACGTATGTAACCCCATATTCTTTGCTGTATAATGAAATGGAATTGTCACATCACCTCTCACAAGACCCTTAAAAGCTTTCAAACAGTTCATGATTTCGGTATATTCAACAAATAGCAAACAAGGCAATTCAAATTTCAATGGTTTGATTCTATTCCATAAACGTCAAATCTCTTTTCTCCAATCCTGTTAAAGCTTTAATAATTGAAGACTTGTTAACCAATCTCAAGGCAGCACTTACACAACAAGTGACCTATAAAAGTGAGCCACTTTTGTGTTCTTATCAACCAATAGTAGCTTGACAGTACACTAGCCAACCAATCTTAGTCCGGCACACTATGACGTATGATCCCACTCCTTGCAGCGGCTCACCCTCCTTTACATTTTTTTCATACACACAATTCTGCAACTCTATGCAAAAAAATCCTTAACTGCTCCTCTATATAGTAAAAAAAGTACCTGCATATTAATTGGACTATTAAGGTTTTAACACCCTCCAACATTTTCACACAACAAGAATTTTCACATACACATGAATGAAATCTCGACCATTGGGTAATTACCCTTATCAATGCATCTTCACCTTTTGCACAATTAGGTTCTGCCAACACCAATCACTATTAACACATCCCTATCTCAACTGTGTAGTCGATTGTACCTCAAGACCTACGTCACAAATCTTTAGCAGACAAGAAAACCATATAATGTGAATTCTACACTTATCTCAATATCCCGGGATCTTAGGTTATGACAAGCCACCTCTTCAGCTTCATCAGCCTTTTCACAATAAGCACATTAACATCACCAGTTCATTCAGCACGCATTCTACAAATACTCAAACAAAAACTTCTATAATCAAAACTTCAACAACTAAGGCAAATGTGATGAATAATCCTATTGATACTCACACCTCCAAAACAATAACTGCCTTAAAAATCAGTCATCAAATTCTGGGCTTTGGACTATGGGACTTGGGCATTACTATAACTTGGGATCATTGTTTATAGCTCCTCTTCTCATAATGTAAACCATCCTCTGCTTCCAAATCTGCTGGACCTGGAACCAGTTGTAATTTAAGCGTTGTCAGTTTACCATAAACCAGACTAGTACCCACTCTCTTTGCCTTTACAAGGTCGCATGGATAATTACCTTTGTTTGAGAGAAGATCAGGAGCTCTGCATCACATAAATGATAATCACAAACACTAATCTATTTCTCAATCAATAAAGAGAGTTTGGTATGAGTTCAAGTGTTTTATTAAGTATTTATGTTAGTAATTCATCTTTACTAAGATCACCAGTTAATTCATATTAATCTCAATTATCAAATATGAACAGAAATCAATAATCAATATTAGGAAATATTCATAATAAAATGCATCAAGCATGTCCCATGAAGAAAAAGGTGTCAGTCAGAACCCATAAGGAGTTCTAGTTCGAGAGAGTAAGAAAAAAACATAAAGCTTTGGCATTAAAGTAAACTCAATAAATAAACAATATCAATACAGCAGAACTTCTCTTAAAGAGCTGTTCAAGAAACTCAGCAGAGTCTTGCAGCAGCGTGAACTAAGGATAGCTAGGTCTGGGCAAAATCAGCAAATTTGGGCTACTCTGGTAACACACACTCATAGAAACTACACATGTAATGAAGCTTTGCAACATGTTTCTCTTTTCTGTCTTCAGTTAGCCAATCAGCTTTCAATGCTTTCCTGGGAAAAGGATCACTCCTTGTCTTCCCACATAAATACAATAGTCCACTGACAGCAATGTTGCAACAATGGTATATAAACTCTAAGTTTCAGTATAGCTCATTCTCCCATTCAGGGCAACTATCCAACATAAATAGTGCATTTCTAACATTCCAATAACAATGCTCTATATAGAAGTTGAAACATCTATATAATGAAAAGACAACATTTTGATCAACCCTTCATTGAAAGGAATTACAAGTCAGTTAAGAATGCCAAAATCTAGTTTATATGCTGAGTCTACATATATGAACTTCTCATTTCCCATTTAAAAGACTAATTTCTAATCATTTTTTAACAGTGTTCTTCGTGTAAATAGAAACATTTTGCGGAAATATTTTAAAACATTTATGCAACTATTATTTGTTATGAAAAACACATTAAAGGAAAGGTCAAGAAAATGAACAGTTTAGGTTGTATCAGCATTACTTAGGGGCATATGTATCAAACTCCCCTTTAGCGAATCCTAATTTGCGATATTTTGTGATTCGCAAATTCAGATTCGCTAAACGGGATGTAAAAAATAAATCGCTAATCATTTGCGATTACTTAAAAGTCGCAAATAAATCGCAGAATCCCGTTTTGCGATTTCTTAATAGCGAAATTCGCAAATTAAGAAATCGCAAAAACAGGAATCTGCAAGCCTGGTGCAGCCTGATGACATCACAAACAGGAAACTGGAGTGATTGCCTGCACCTGCTCACCTGAGCCACACCCAGAGGCTGCTTGTGGAGTGTGAGGAGGCTTTCCTGGAGACAGCAACCAGCAATGGATCCCACCCAAAAACAGCAGGGCAAGGATGCTGAGAAAAGAAAGCGAACACACAAGTTTTCTGAAAAGGAGCAGGAGGTCCTCATTGAGGAGATGGTCTGCAGCCATGAGCTCCTCTTCGGGAAGAAGGCACTGCATGTCCCAGAGGCCAGGAAGAGGAAAATCTGGCTAGAAATACAGAGCAAGGTGAATGCTGTTGGAGTCACCACACGTACCATCGAGGAGCTGCGCAAGCGGTGGTACGACATGCGCCAGAGGTCCAAGGAGAGGGTGGCAGCCAGACTGATGGATGCCAATCAGACTGGAGGAGGACCATCCACTGCAGAGCAGCCAACCCCCCATGAGGAGCTCGTGGAGTCTACCCTCCTGCCTGAGAGTGTTGGTGGTGTGGCCGCAATAGACAGCTCCGACCCCTCATCCAGCAGACAAGGTAAGATGCATGCTAAATCAACCTGCACTCCTCCCCATCCCTTGCACACTTCCCCAAATGCGCATAGTAAACTCCCTAAATGTCAATCCAGGCCAGGTCTCACAGCACACCCAGAAATGCATCATGGGACTCGTAGTACTGTGTCTGACTGTGTGTCCATGACACCATCAAAATTAAAAGCAACATGTTTGTTTTGGGGATAAGTGAATGAAACTGTGTCAGAGGTTAGCCTTTCAAGAATTGTAACTTTATTGAGTGCCACATGCAGACAGTAACACAAACTCATGTAGTCCCCTTTACATCCACAGCACATGGCATGCCACAAGAAGACAGCGCAGAGGGAGAGGAGCCTGCAGACCCTGCGGACTCCAGCGATGACACAGACCAGCAGCCAATTCAGCGCAGGAAGCGCGCACATGTGCCCCCACTGCCACCATTTGAGGAGGAATTCCCAGCAACAGGGGATGACACCGACAGGAGAGAGGGGAGTCAGGGTGTGACAGAAATGCCCTGTCATGACGCACAAACACCAAGGCGAAGGGCACAGGCGACATCCAGATCAAGGCCCAGGAGCAGCACTGCAACAGAAGCAGAAGGGTCCGTGTTCTCCAGCTTGGAAGAGAGCATGCTGCAGGAACAGCGCCTGCAAAGTAAGGCACTGCGGTCAATAAATCGCCAGCTATGCCGCATACATAAGGACAATAGGAACATGGCAGCGGCAATCCATGAGCTCTGTGCCACTTTGAGGGACACCCAAGCTGCCAATGACAGGGCTGGACGACGTGCCAATGCACGCCTACACAATTATACGAAGGCAGTGAACCGCCTCTGCACCACCACCAGCGAACTCACACGCAGAAGCGTAACAATGTAGGTAGACATGGCACATTGCTGCCAGGACATTGCACGAGGGCTTGCGCAGGTAACCACTGCTGTGGAGCAGCTGCAGACAGCCAATGCTGGTGGCAGCGCACTAATGGCCTCTGCTGAGAGTGAGGACACATCAAGTCGCAGCAGCATCACTCCAACCTTGCCAGGTGAAAGACGCCGCAGTGCCAGACAGGTTGCAGGCCAAGGGAGCACCATGGGGGGCACTCATCCTGGACGGCACCGACGGAGGTGATCATCTGCGGGGACACTGACTGCAACACGGGTGCATTAACCCGAAAACTCTGTTTGCACTATTACTTGTGCCTTCTCTGCACTGTGTGTACAACATGTGCTGGGGACAATTACTATTTCTTGCATGTGAAGTGTGATTAAACACTTGACACATCATAAAGCTTTGTTGTCTCATTTCATCATTACTCACCTAGAAGTAGTTTTGTGTGATCTCAATCCGTCTCTGGCGTCCAGAAGCTGCCCCAACTCCTGCTGCTGGTCTGGCAGGGGGAGCAGGGCGCTCGTCATCCGATGTGTCTGTATCGGTCACATCAATTGTGGTGCCTTTCCTCATTGCCATGTTATGTAGCATTGCACAGCTTGCCACGATTTTACAGCAGGTCTCAGGGCTGTATTGCAGTGCGCCTCCACTTTTATGCAGGCACCTGAAGCGGCTCTTCAGGATTCCAAAGGTTCGCTCAATGACGCAGCGTGTAGATCTGTGTGCCCTGTTGTAGCTCCTCTCACTTCCATTTGCAGGATCCAGGTATGGGGTCAGGATGAAGTCGCGCACTGCATAGGCACTGTCACCTGCATGGAATAAAACACAATAGGTAAGTCAATGTCCCCCCCCTCAAGCGATGTAGTGGATGTATTGATGTGTGCAATGTATTTACCGAGCAGGTACCCCTCCCCAAAGTCTCCAGCACTCAGACGTCTGTGTATTCCACTGTGTCGGAAGATGAAAGAGTCATGTGTACTGCCGGGGTATTTGGCTACAATGTCTGTGATGAGATACTTAGCGTTGCACACAATCTGTATGTTGAGGGAATGGTAGCATTTCCGATTCCTGTAGACATATTCAGTTTCTGCTGGGGGTGTGATGGCCACATTGGTCCCGTCAATGCAGCCAATGACGTGGGGGAAACGTGCAATCTGGTAGAAGTCCAGTATTGTTTGCTGTAATGCCTGTTGGGTGGTGGGGAAGTAAATGTGATGTGAGAGCCTCAGTAGCATTGCATCTAGGAAGGCATGGAAGAAGCGCGAAAGTGCACTCTGTGACACCCCACCAACCTCCGCTATGACCCGTTGAAAACTCCCTGACGCCAGGAGGTGCAGGGAGCACAGGACCTGCACATGTGTGGGAATTGTTTGTGTAGGATGCTCCAAGTGGGGTTTCAGCTCCTCAATCAGGTCCATTATGGTCTGTGGGTGCAGTCTGTACTTGTCATAGATGTCCTCTTCAGTGTTCTGGAACAGGGCGATGCGCAGCCTGAATATACATTCCTGTCTCATTCTCCTGTGAGCAAGGGCCCGAATACGCAGCCTCCTGGCTATCTCGTACATTGCAGCCATTGTGGATTTGTCGGTTGCATTGTGGGGTGGTTTATATACCTTGCACCAGTTTACCACCTGCAAGCAATTGGTGTTAATAGCGATTTCTTAAAATGCGAATTCTGTGGATTCGCAATTTGCGACTTTTTCATACATGAGATTGCGATTTCTTAGTTTGCGATTTCTTGTTTGCGATTTTCGCAGACCTAAGAAATCGCAAATTGGGAATTTGAAACATTTTTCGCAGTTTTGATGTTTCGCAGCCTAAGGAATCTCTAAATTAGCGATTTCTTAATTTTCAATGTGGAAGTGTGTCATACATCTGAAATAGCGAAAAATCAGTCGCAAACGCTGTTTTTTGCGTTTCGCAGCATTTGCGACTAATTTTTCCTTTCATACATATGCCGTCATGTCAGCTTTTGGGTCAAGCACTGCAACTTCATCTTTTCAGGCCTAGTGAGTAAATATGTTTGTCTTCTACAGATTCTTTTTACATTTAAATGCACTTATTTTTCATCAAAGCCTACACTTCACTTCTGCACATGTTTGTAAGCGATATCATCTACTCATTTTCTATTAAAACGCTACCCCAAGTGCACACTCGATAGCACTCATGTGAAGGAGTGCCGTCCACGTAGCTTCTAATCTGATCTGACCACATGCCTCTGGACTTCCTCCAAACCTCTGAGCAAGTACAAAGGCACTTTCTTTCCATATTAAGGGGCATATTTATGACGTCTGGCGCATCTCGGCTAATCAGCAGAGATGCGCCAGAAGAGTTGCGACGCATCTGCCCACCCGTGCGCCACCATTGATGCGCCGCATTTACAATGCGGCGCACCGTGGCACTCGGATGGGCAGATGCGTGACGCATCTCCTGTCGGAAAGGCGGCGCATTGCTGGAGTTGCGTCACAAGCGCGACGCAGCTCCAGCAGGGCTCGGGGGTGCCCTATCCCTTACATGCTGCGTCAATCCTTACGCCTGCTTCAAGCAGGCGCAGGGTTTTGACGCAGCATGGCCTTAAAAGTGACTGAGTGAAATCTTGTAGATTTCACTCAGCCACTTTCAGGAGGCGTTCCTGCGCCGGAACGCCCTCCCCTGCTCCAGAACGCCTACATGTGGCGCAGGGCTTTACAACGTGACGCATCTGCCAGATGCCTCACGTTGTAAATACCCCGCAGCATGGCGCAGGATTTGCGCCGCCGCTGCGTCACAAAAGTGACATTCTCTGCTAGTCATACGTCATAATTGGATGCCTCTGTTACCCATGTTTCCCTTGTACCACGCAGGAAAGATCATAGATTTCGTTTTCATTTCAGCAGTTGCAGTGGCACTTGTCCTCTGCGATGTGCGTCACCCACTGCACCCCATTTACAGCTGTCTTTAAATTCTCAATAATTGAATTGGCTCTCATGACACCCTTAACACTCAGACCACAATCACAGCAGCCACCCTAGGCTGGCTCTCAGCATCAGGGTGGCCTGCCCTGACCGGTAATCCAGTAGATGCATTTAAATGGCACTTGTTTGCAAATATGCACGCATGAATGGTAAATACTTATAGCACTATGACTTAATGAGTAGGCTAGGTTGATTCCATGCACATCGTAATGTTCACAGTGTTATTAGAAGATTTAATGGGCATTGTGAACCTTGGTGAGGAGCTGGCGGTTGCTTTTCATAGCCTATTCCTGAAATCAACATTTTTTCTCTTTAGCGCTGGTGCAGCTTCATTTCAGAGTACCACCACCAAAGAGGCTAATAAATCATGTTTGGTGGGGCATGACTGAGGCCAGGGTAGTACTGGGCAGTACTGGGCATCAGGCATATCCCCGGGAGGCTGGAGACATGGACGGCTGGTTTTGTTCTTAGGGGCCGGTTTGCTGTGCTGCAATATCGACCCCCAGATAATAAAGATGCAGGACTGTCCAGCATAATGACTCTCTTCTTTCTCTCAGTACAG
This sequence comes from Triturus cristatus, assembly GCF_964204655.1. Taxonomy (NCBI): domain Eukaryota; kingdom Metazoa; phylum Chordata; class Amphibia; order Caudata; family Salamandridae; genus Triturus; species Triturus cristatus. Next base: position 524,450,411 of record NC_140584.1, read on the forward strand.
AGTTCCTTGTATACCCAGCAGTTTTCAAGCAATAATAAAAGTGGCAAGAGTGATATCTTTGGTGGTTTATCTTACTGCTTGAGAGAGATCAGAGTTTTATATATTGGTAGTTTTGACTCATCTAATGTAGTTCAGAGGGTTGATATACCTTCTGCAATGAACATGTACCATACAGATCACAAAACTGTATTTAATGTGCATAGCTCAGTGGGTTAATGCTTTTGTCACAGAGATCCTTTGGTTACTTGCAATTCATAACTTACAATTGTAATAAATCTAGCACAGTGAGCTATGAACTGCCATCAAAGAGCTGCATGCAAACTGCATGGTACAGGTTCGAAAGTTATGTTTTTCATTATCCTAATGTTGCTAAAATGGGTTTGTTTGGGTCGAAATACATTCTTATTTAATAAATTCAACCACTGTCTTATGTTTTGAATCCTGAGTTTGTGCTTCTTCAGACCAAGCACTCTTAAAAAATGCCTACTAGTATGGATGGCATGTAAATCCTACACCTTGCATTCCTTTTTGTCTTATGTACCATTTTCTAAACACTGATTTACACACACATGATTCATTATCTCTGTATGTGAGTGTGATGTAAAGTGCTTCGACTCTCTACACTTGTATGAGAGGCGCTATAAAACAAAGGAAAGACATGGAGAGATGAGGGGCCCTGTTGGAGGGTGTAAGTGAGGGAATCATTGAAGGGCCCCAACAGGATTTCCCTATCCTGGTGCACTGTAAGGTCATCATTTACAGTGCTCTAAAAGCTAACCCAATTGAATATATAATGAAAATGTGTTGTAGAATGCACCATTGTTGCACTTTTTCCCAAAGTTTTCTTGGGGACAGAACCCCTCCAAACCCCTTGTTGTGGTCAGGCTCGCTTCCTGCCCTCCCTCGCTCTGCCTCGGACAGGGAGGTTCAGGTTGTACACAATTTTCCTGGGCTGCTTTGGGTTTCCAGTCCGGCCCTGGTTATGACTACAATTCCGTACTTTTATGCTCACACCAGTAAGCTGCAACGGCAATAAAGAATGCATAAACTGACTGCTTAAAAAGGCGGGAAGACGCGGAGTGCCTGAGGCTGGTGGACTGGAATTGTGACAAGAGCTATTACATTTCTTCCGCACCACTACACGATTGCAATATTTAAGCCAATGCAACTTTCCTTGTATTTGTATTCACTTTGGAAGCATTTTATGATGACATGTTCACACTTAATCAGTCCAGGATTCAGCGAGGGATGAATTGAATATTTTACTCACTGGTGCTTTCCAGACGCACCGCGCTCTTGGTTTAGCTTCTGCATGAACGTTCTACAAAATGCTATCGGTTTTTACAAGGCGCATCTCGCCAAGAAGCAAATATCGTGACGAATCCCGAGCGCTCTGCCTATGTTAATTCAGCAATGCACGAGCTTTTCCTGAAATACAAAAGAACATTTGCTCATCACTGACAATATATGCAAATATATGCAAATGTGAATTGCATGTCATTTTTGCATGCTTTGTTGTTTCTTTTGCCATTTTGATGGCAGTTTTTGCTCTTGTATAAAAGGAAACTTGGGTTACTCATCTGTATTATTCTATGTTATTATGTTTCTTATTTTCGTAGAGCTCTTCACTTGTCTTTCAATTGGTGTAACCAATAAAGTAAAGTGATACAGGTACGACACCCAAATTTCGTAACTAAAATATCTTCTGTCGGAAATATTGGGCCAGGGTTATCAAACCTTTGAACCAAAAGATGTCGCTAACCCATGCAAAGCCTTGAAATGGGATACACTTTCCAGCACAAAACTTGATTTTCTCTGGAAAATAGCCCCAAAGTAATGCAAAGTAGTGCTTTGGCTACTTTGTGCTCTTTTGCGTCAAAGGGGTCTGGTTGGTGGTACGAAGGCTTACCTAATAAACCATCCATTGCTTTTAACACAAAGCCTCATCTATTAAAGTGGTAGGCTGGGGTGTGCACCAAGCATTTCCACATTCTCGTGGCAGGCATAACGTTTAAGTTTTCTTTTCTTAAAACATTTTAAACTTTGCATGCATGCTGTAATGTACAGCACTCACAAAGTTAGGACAGTTATTTTCAAGCTTAGTAATTTGTACTGGAAGGATACATTTATAGTACAAAGAATGTGCTAGAGTTCACATACACACCCTTTAACGATACTGCAAGGGTGTATGCATGGTGCAGGGAAGCCTAAAGTGCACCAGCACAGGGCATGACAGCCACAATGCCATATCTTACTAGATGGCCTATTGTTTCCTATATATTGTTTACAAGATATCTCCCAGTTGGAGTTAATTTAGGAAAAGCTACACCCAATTGGGTTATATTTTTTAAACAACATTTAGGACTCTCTATTTGTGTCATACAACATTTTTTTAACAATATTCTGACATGCATCTGTGACACAGATTAAGGTTTAAAAAAAACCAACTGATGTACGGAACGCTGAACAATGCAAACATTCACCCCCAGTAACAAAGATCTGGGTTTAATCCATCGATCTTTTGCCACCACAGTTTGGAACCAGCCATATGTGAATCACTCTTTACCCTGTTCCTCATAAGAACAGTTCAGCCCTAACTGCCAATCCAAGTCCTCCCCGGATGGGAAACCAGCATCCTGGGACATGTTTTGGTGTATCACTCCTCATCAGCCAGGCTAGCATGAATCCAGTGGTGCAGTGAGCACGGGACCCAGGTCTGAGCATACCCTTCATGTGTAGGCCAACAAAAGCAAAGATAACAAATGATGGACGGAATGCTGAACAATGCAAACATTCACCATGAGTCAAAAAGATCTAATTCCAATCTATTATTTTTTGCTCACCATGCCACACCAGTTTGGACTCAGCCATATGCAAATCAGTCTTGATCCAGCTCCTCATGAGAACAGTCCAGCCTGAACTGCCAAGTCAGGTCCTGCCTGGACTGGAAACAATCATCCTGGGACCGGTTTTGGGGTATCCCCCCTCATCAGCCAGGCTAGCTTGAATCTAGTGGTGCAGTGAGCACAGGACCCAAGTCTGGGCATACACTTCACTCCTTGGGTAACAAAAGCAAAAAAGAACAAATAATGGTCGGAATGCTGAACAATGCAAACATTCACCCCCAGTAACAAAGAACTGGGTTTAATCCATCAATCTTTGCCACCCCAGTTTGGAATGAGCCATATTTAAATCACTCTTTACCCTGTTCCTCATAAGAACAGTCCAGCCCTAACTGCCAATCCAGGTCCTCCACGGATGTGAAACAAGCATCCTGGGACAAGTTTCAGGGTATGCCCCTAATCAGCCAGGCTAGCTTGAATCTATGGTGCAGTGAGCACAGGACCCAAGTCTGGGCATACACTTCACTCTTAGGTTAACAAAAGCAAAAAAGAACAAATGATGGACGGAATAGTGAACAATGTAAAAATTCACTGAGTCACAAAGATCTGAGTTTAATCCAATGGTTTTTGCTCACCATGCCACCCCAGTTTGGACCCGGCCATATGCAAATCAGTTTTGACCCTGCGCCTCATGAGAACAGTCCAGTCCAAACTGCCAAGCATGGTCTTCCCTGGACTGGTTATGGGGTATCACACCTCATCAACCAGGCTAGCTTAACCCCAGTGGCATGGTGAGCACGGGACCCACGTCTGGGCATATCAGTCACACCCATAGTGACAAAGGCAAAAAGAACAATAAAATGATGGAATGCTGAACAATGTCAAACATTCACTCCCATTACAGAGATCTGGGCCAATATCCATCATTTTTGGCACATGCATGATGCAATATTATATTTCAAAATGAATAAAGGCTAACGCATACATGTCAGGAGATGGCTGGTGATAACTGAAACCAGTTTGGGGACTTTGCTGTAATATTATCAGGGAAGAAAGGCTACCAGCAGTACAGTACTGAAAACAATGTCAAATTACTGCCATCCAATTGTCAGAAATGCAACTGTTTTTCTACATTTGAGTCACACGTTGTGACAAGAACTCAAAAGAGTAAACTGGACGAGCACTACAGCCTGGTATTGATCATTTGCTGAATATCTGAAACAGAAACTTTGTGTGGGCATAAGATCATGTAAAAAATATCAAGGACCAAATCATAGTGAAGGTAAGTGCAAATCAGTGAGTATAGATTTTCAATTCTTAACTCCATATCTAAGTACAGTGAAGATGTATATATAGATCGTCAAGTTATATATATGTAGAGTTTGCTTATCTATAGAAATTTACCTTTCACAATAGATGTATCCTCCATATTCTTGACACAATATTTTGTTCCACAATATTTCTGTTTCCGATATTTTGTCTAAATACCCCTGGTAAGGAGCACCAGACATTCTGGGTAATCAATGGGTTTGTATCAAAATTCCTGGAACCTTCTTTTAGCAGTGCATCTCTCTTACTGTTACCCAGATCATATCACATCTATGACTTACACAAGTTACACACATGTACCCAGCTAATGCTCAGACAAGCTTCACAACAATACCACATTCCTTTAGTGCGGCGTCCTGTGCCCTCTATACAAAAAGTCTTTGACATGCAGTTTTAGTATTTTCCTACTTTATGCTCTCTGCCATCCTACTAGATCACATCTTTAATAATTACCCAAAAACACTCTTCACTCTGTGCTAAATACAACAACCAACATTCTTCTCATCCATGCATATACACACATCTGCATACTTCTGAGGACTGGGTAATAGCACTCTGAGGGCACACGAGTGGCATTCGTGTGACATTTAAATGGCAATGACAATTTGTGTGTGCACTAAAAAGGATGTGAATAGTGTGGGCTGGAAACTTCCACCAGCAGTGCTATTTAAAGTTTTTATCATTCTTAGTGACAATGACAAGTGGGTTGCCTCATATTCTACCTTCTATGCCACAAAGGCCAAAGAGTATGCTCTTGCATTGGAGAGAGAGAAAACTGCTCTACCTTCATCAGGACGCACCAGCCTTTCCCATGATGCATAACCAAGTTGTAATTCCTGGACATCACTATTTCCTGGGAGTTATAGAGCACACTAATATATAAGCGGGCACATCACACTCAATTTAAGCCTGTGTGAGTAAATGGGTTGTTAGTTCAGGGTTTGGGGGAACCCTATTCAAGGAACAGCCACAGTCTTTGTCAGGGTAAACCACAAAAAGTCACTAAATTAGCCTGTGCTTAATCCTCTGGTAGATTGGCACAAAAGCAGACAGTCTTATTTTAGAGGCAGTGGGTAAAGTATTTATGCAGCACTTAAACAGCAATAAAGTGAAAACACAACACAAGAAAAACCTCAAATCTATTTTTTTAAAATAGAGTACATTTTAATAGATTATAAGACACAAAAACAACAAAAATCAGTATATGAATTTGTAAAGTTTAATGTGTAAAATAGCTCATGAAAGATCAAAGTGCCAACTGTGGACATCTAGTCGTGCAAGATCAAAGACAAAGTTGAAAGTTATGGCCGACTGCAGTGGAGTGCAGTTCAGATACTAAAAGTGGATTAAACCAGGTCTCCTGTCACTTTTGGACTTAGAAGACATTTTTAGGAAAAAGTTCTGAGACGGTATAGTTCCGTGGGGCAAAGCAGCCGGTGGTGTCTAGGGAGGAGGCGTCTTCGAATCACTAGACAAGGTTGCAGTGAAGGTTTCTATGTTCAGACATAGGGCATGATCTGATTTTGGTGGGAGGGTTACTCCGTCACCATGGAGATGGATATGCCATCCACATAATTTTAAATGCTATAGGATAGATATATATTTATATTTTGGTAGATGGGATATCTATCACCATTGTGACGAAGTAACCTGCCGCCAAGATCTAAATCAGGCCTTTTGTCTCTTTTTTGGAAGTTTGTACATCTCCAGCATGACGAAGCTGCAGTCTGTAGCCAACACGAGGTGAATGGAATGATACCTTATTTGGCAGGAAGTTAGATCTTGGTATGCAGGTTGTGTTTTTTGATGTAAATCCGTTCAGTAGTTTTTGAAAAATTAAAGTAAAAAAAATATTTGTATATCTGGGTGGTTAGGTCCAAAGGACTCTTGCGAGAGTCCCTCAAACCCAATTAAAATAAATAGAGCATTATGAATTAATCATTGCAGTAAAATAGAAAAAGGCAAAAAATAATTCAAAAGACCCACATGGTGACCATCCTAAAATGGTGAAAATAATGTACTTCTCACTTGCAGATCTCGACTAAATCAAGTATACTTCATTTGTTTTAGCCAATACATGATGTAAAGAAATCCAGTAACATCTAATTCACAATATTTACCTACACCCTAAGAATTGTATTTATCATAGTGTTTATATACAATGGGTGTATTTTACGAAGCTACATAATGTTTGCTCAATCATGCCCTGGATGGGCTAATGTTACTGTTAATTGAAATGGAATGAAAAATCAACAGTATCTTGTTTTTTAATGGTTTAGCCTATATGTACCCATAATTCTTCTTCATTATTTAATCTTCTCAGATGGTCTGTAACTCAATTGTATGTTTTGATTCGAGTACTCTTAGTACTCACGCCCCTTTCGAACCACTCTGCAAACAAGCCTCTTGGAACACTGCTGGTGGGGTGATCAGGTCCCCATGCATCCTGAGGGCCTCAGGATTAAACTGGACTTCATCCCCCAAGCAGCAGTGCACCAGGAGGCGTGTTTGCAGAGTGGTGGCAAAAGGGGTCATGGCCTCTGACCACTTCTCAGCAATCCAGCTGTGTAGGGCTTACTGGAGGTGACAGGAGGGCTAGTTGGCCCCTAGCAACACTCAAAAGGCAAGGGGGCTTCATAAACCAAATAGTAGTATGCCAGGAGGCGCTTTTCGCAGAGTGGTGGAGAAAGGGGCATGGCCGGCAACTGCCTCTCAGCAACCCTACTGTGTGGGGCTTAATGGAGATAACAGGGGACCTAGTTGGCCCCTAAGAACCCTCAGCAGCGAAGGGGCTTCATCCCCCAACCAAGCGTGGGCCAGGAGGTGCATTTACAGAGTGGCGGGGAAACGTGGTGCGGCCTGCTATCAGAACTCAGCAATCCTGCTGTATGCGACTTGCTGAAGGTAATCAGGGGGTAGTTGCCCCCAAGGACGTCCATAGGGGCCAACTACTCCTCCAGTTACCTCCAGTAAGTCCCACAAAGCAGTATTGCTAAGAAGATGTCAGATGCCTCGCCCCCTTTCACCACCACTCTGCAAATGCGCCTCCGGGTGCACTACTAGTTAAGGAATAAAGTCCCCTTGGCTCCAGGTCACATTGGGGGCCAGGAAGGCCTCCTGGTGCCTCCTGTAAGTCCTATGCAGTGGAATTCCTGAGAGCTTGTTGGAGGCCCAGCCCCCCTTCTCCACCACTCTGCAAACGTGACTGCTAGTTAAAAAACCTTAGAAATTCAGTTAAAAAAAACAAAGGTTACAGGGGCGCTATAGTTAGCAAATAGAATTTAAAAAACATTAGAAATTCACTAAAAAATACCAAAGGTTACAGGGACGTTATAGTTAGCAAATAGAATTAAAAAAAAGTTTTGAAATTCTCTAAAAAAAACAAAGGTTACAGGGACTTTATAGTTAGCAAATAGAATTTTCAAAACCTTAGAAATTCCCTAAAAAAACTAAGGTTACCGGGACATTATAGTTAGCAAATAGAATTTAAAAAACCTGAGAAATTCATAAAAAACAAAGGGTACAGGGACATTTCACTTGTACAAAACCAGAGAAATTCAGCTGTTATAGTTACCTGAGTTAGCCATAAATTGTGCCACCGCAATGCTCTGCTTATGACCTCACATTTTATATCACACATGACATGGTCAGTGACATCACTCATGACATCTCAAATGACATCACTGAAGCCATCACTGATGACATCATCCACATCATCTCTGATGCACCCTCTCACACCCCTATAGAATCTTTTATACACCCACTGCCATTGCCACCCAACCATTCACAAACCCATTGACAGAGCCATATCAGTACTTACACAGACACTCACTAATTCATAGATCTACACACACATCCACTTACTTGCTCACCCATACTGCCACTCATACACCAGCTCAGTTACTAATACAGCCGAGTGAGTAACCCATAGAACTACTCACACACCTACACACTCACCCATACAGTCAATCATACTTTACTAACCCAAACATTTACATACACATACACTTACTTGCTCATAAAAATAGTAACACATACTCATTCATCTATATAGTAACTGACTGAGGCATGTACTCATTCATATAGCCACTCTCACATTCACTCACTCATGCATACAGTCATTCATATACCCAGTCACTCACCCTTACTGCCTTTCACATACCCAGTTACTGACCCATACTGACACAAGCACTCAATCACTGATACAGCCATACAGACACTCACTCACCCATACAGCTTCTCACACAAGCACTCACTACCCCAAACAGGCACTGACTCACCCACTGACTCATCCATACAGGCAGCCACACACCTCCTCACCCACACACACAAACACCCAGCCCACCATAGAAATAGTCAACCAATCAATCACCCACATAACCGTTCATGTACCAACACACTCATAAACCCACTTAGATATCAACTAACAGACAGATACATTCAGACAACCAGTCACTCATCCCTACATTCACTGAGACACCTAATCACTCACTTATGTAGTCAGTCACGCACCCACTCAGTCATCCAAACACTCATATACCCACTGATTCACCAATACACCTAGATATATATATTTAACACTCATACACTTTTTAAAAAAACTCACAGTCACTGCATGATGTCATCACTGATATGATTCACTGGGTTTATGGGTTCAAAAGTGCTGTGAAGGGCTGTATGGGTGGGTGAGTGTGTGTATGGGTGTGTTGGTGAGTGAATGGATGCCTCAGTGGTACATGTGTGAGTAACTGCATATGTGAAAGGCAATCTATGTGAATGTTGGAGTGTATAAATGACTATATGTGAGAGTGAGTGATTGTGAGAGTGGCTGTATGGATCAGTGCGTGCTTGTATTAGTTATTGTATAAGAGTGTAAGTATGTGTTAGTATATTTTTGAATAAGTGAGGTGGTGTGTGTATAACTGTACAGGTGCATAAATGTGAGTGTGATAGATTCTTTGCATGACTGACTAGGTGTGTGAGTAACTGTATGGATGAGTGGCAGTGTGTGAGTGTCTGTATTGATATGTGAGTGCATATGATAATGCCGTATTGATAGCTGACTGCATGTATGAGTGACTATATGGGTGAATGAGTGGATGTGTGCATAGACCTATGAATTAGTGAGTGGGTATGACTAACTGGTATTGGTGTGTCTATGGTTTCAAAAATGATAGTCTGTATTTTAAAGTGGGTGTATCAAGGGTTATATTAGGGTGTGATGAGGTGCATCAGATTTTCATGTGGATGATGTCATCAGTGATGTCATTTGAGATGTCATCAGTGATGTCACTGACCATGTCATGAATGATGTATTATGTGATGTCATCAGCAGTGCATTGCGGGGGCAAGAGTTATAGGTAGCTGAACTATGACGCTGGAATTTCTATGGTTTTGTACGAGTGAAATGTCCAACTAACTATAACGTGAATTTCTAAGGTTTTTTAAATGCTAATTTCTAACTAGAGCGTCCCTGAAACCTATGGTTTTTTCAGTGAATTTCAAAGGTGTTTTAAATGCTAATTTCAAACTATAATGTTAATTAAACACTTGGTTTGTTGAGTAATTCTGCTGTTGTTTTTTGTGATATTTTGTAAGTTTAATATCCTAAAAATAGTTTTTGTTATTTTTTTTGTTCTTAAAATTCTATAATGTCTTCTGTTTTCTTACATATGAATATATATAATTTTTTTAGAAAAAGTGGAGTCGCGCACCCATCGTGTACCTATCTCGGTGGGTGCACGGATTGAAGCTGCCAAGTCGTACAGGATGCGTGTTTGGTTAGCGACGGGGTACATTTCACAAATAAGGGAAACACAGTCCTTCTCAACAACCTAAGGCTCTGCATCGGCAGTTATATGTAGCTACAAAAATCTCCCAATAAACAAAAGGGCTTTTTTTAGAGCCACCTAATAACCCAACATATAACTTAGTTTTTGAAACAATATATTATTTTTTTTGCTTGGAGTCGCGCACCTGGCGCAACTTCAAGAGCCGCGCTCCCATTGCATTCACACTTGGGGGCCACGCTGAGAACCACTCACCCATCGCATTCACACTGGGAGGCCGCGCTGAGAGCCGCGCACCCTTCGTGTTCACACTAGGGGCCGCGCTGAGAGCCGGGCACCCTTCATGTTCACACTAGGGGGCCGCACTGAGAGGTGAGCTAGGGTCGTGACTCCATTTTAAAAAAAAGTAAACGTCTACTATCACTGGCAACTTTTGGCCCGGGGGACCCCCTCCCCCAGGGCCTGGCCTCTGTGTTGTGGACTGTGGGGGAGCCCCAATGCCCCTACGGTCCCACCTACTCCCCGCCTCCTGCGGAAGCCAGCCTTGTCCAAAAGCAATTCTGCTTTGCTTCCTTGAAGTGAGAGGAGGTTTTCTTCCTCTCGCTCCAACGAAGCAAACCAGGGTTTGCTATGAAAGGGCGGGAGCTCTGTTCTCACCCTCTCATAGCAAACAGCAAGGTCCCGGGCGTAGGCACCCCAGGACACTGCAAGAGCTGGCCTTGGGGGGTGGCAGTCCCCAGGGCCATCAAGAGCTCCAGAAGGAGGGCCACGCAGCCCCCCTCCCAAAAGATCTAAAGCCCCAGGGAGGTGGTAGTCCCCGGGGCAGTGTGTGGGATTTAACTTCCCCACACAAATTTTTATTTATAGCCCTGGGGAGGTGGCAGTCCCTGGGGCTCTGGGGGTGTCCCGCAAGGCCCTCCCACTAATTTCTATTTGTGCCCCGGGGAGGTGGTAGCGCGGGGCTGCGGGGCGCCCACAATATAATTTCAGAGTTCCCCCAGGACCTGGCCCACCCGGGAGGCTTTTTGAATACGAAATGCCTCATTTTGTAAATAAATTCTCGGCAGCCTCCGTGACCGCAGCGCGACTTCTGCCGTTTAAAAAAAAATGTTCTTTTTGCCCTGGGGTGCCTTGTGAGACCCCCTGAACAAGCCTAGGGGGTAGGGTATTTGTACCCTACCCTCTTTTCTACATTTTCATCTTTATTTTTCCTTCATTTCTTGTGACTAGGTTACCAAGTCACAAAATGGCTGCCAACACATTCTAGTTTGGAGTGTTGTCAGCCAATAAGAATTGAGCTTGTGCTCGGCAGAAGTCGCGAACCCATTGCGCCTCAAGATATCGATATTTGTATTCTTTGAATTCTCACAAACTACTGGACGGATTTACACCATTTAATAAAAAAAGGTCACTCTCTGAAGCAAGAGCTACCTTTCTACAAAATTTGGTGTAATTCTGTCAAACAACGCCAAAGTTATTAGCAAATCAAAAAATGTTTTTCCTATGGAAACTAGGTTCTAACTATAACTACCTACTGGCTACCGCCAGTAGTTAATATATGTATATATATATATATATATATATATAAAAACCACAAGTTTTCCTTGAGAGAAAGCCACACACAAAGAGGTTGAGCACATCACTGCGCAAGCAGCAGCGTTGTATCAGGCTGTGTGCACTCCATCTTGCCATACACATTTCGAGTTCACTCGAGCTCTTGATCACTGGCGGCATGAAGAGGGAAACAGGTGAGTAAGAACAACTGATTTATTTAATGTAAAGTCCTGCCAATGTGGGCGTGCAAGGCATGCTGGTCGATATAGTTCCAAATGTTCCAAGGACTTACTCGTTCTGTAACCAAGTGGATTCTGCTCCCTCTGCATTAAAAATGTCAATCCCGTAAGGTATATATATTCACTGAAAAAAACATAGGTTTCAGGGACGTTATAGTTAGTTGGACATTTCTATCGTACAAAACCATAGAAATTGCCCCATTATAGTTAGTTCAGCTAACTATAACTTGCGCACCCGCAATGCACTTCTGATGATCTCAGATTACATCATTCATGACATGGTCAGTGACATCACTGATGACATCACTGATGACATCTCTCATGGTATCACTTTTGGTCCCGGGCACCCCATCCCCGGGGCCTTGCACCTTTTTAAAAAAAAATTATGCAGAGGGGGACCTCGTGGCCCCCCTCCTAAGGCCAATTATGGCCCCGGGGACCCCATCCCCCAGGGCCTGGCCACCCGTTTTAATTTTTTAATTTTTTCTGAGGGGGGCAGCGTGGGCCCCATCCTCAGGTCTACCTTTTGAAAAGATTTTTTTATTTAAAGGGGGGGCACGTGGCTCCCCCTCCCAGGCCGCTCCTGGCTCTGTGGACCCCATCCCCTGGGGCCTGGCCTATCCTTTGGGGACCGTGGGGGGAACCCCAATTCCCCCACGGTCCCGCCAGCTCCGTGCCTCCTGCGGGAGCCGGCATTGCTTATCCACAAGGGGAGCTGCTGACATGCAGCTCCTCTTGTGGAAAAGCAATCTGCTTTGGGTTTTGGAAGCGAGAGCAGGAAACCTGCTTTCGCTTCCAAAATCCAAACCAGTGTTTGCTATGACAGGGCGGGAGCCGCACGGTTCCCGCCCTGCCATAGCAAACAGCAGTATCCCGGGGTGGGCACCCCGGGACACTGCAGAAACCAGCCCTAAGGGGTGGCGGTCCCATGGGCCATGGAGGGCTCCAGGAGGGGAGCCGTCCAGCCCCCCTCCCAACCATTGCAAAGCCCCGGGGAGGTGGTGGTCCCCGGGGCTCTGGGATCCGTTAATTTAAATTTTTAGTGCCCTGGGGAGGTGGTGGTCCCCAGGCCGTGTGGGGGGCTCGAGCCCCCCCACACAGATTATTTTATTAAAAAAAGAGCCCCGGGGAGGTGGCGCTCCCCAGAGTTGCGTACGGGGTCCCTGGGGTAGCGTGGGGGGGTGGGACCCTCACGCTTTTTTTAACAGCCCCAGGGAGGTGCCGGTCCCCAGGGCTGCGGGGGCCAGCACTGGCCCCCGCTAATAAATTTTTAGTGCCCCCGGGACCTTGCCCACCCGGGGGCTTTTTTTAAACGAAGCGTGGAAGATGACTGGAGCTGACTGGAGCTGATCACTAGTTTTGAAAATTTCACGAAGATTCTTCAATCGGCGCCAAAGTTATTGGGAAAGCAAAAAATGCTTTTCCTACGGAAACTAGTTCCTAACTATAACTACCGAATGGCGACCGCAAGTAGGTAATATATATATATAAGTTTCATGGAACTTCGTCAAACTGGGCCAAAGTTATTATCAAACCAAAAAACAATCTGTCTATCGAAAAGCAGCCCTAAATATAACTGCCCACTGGTGACCGGCAGTAGGCAATATATATATTGCCGGTAGGAGAGATATATATAAGACAGGTCTGTGAGCAAGGGCGGATGCCCGAAACGCGTCAGATTGGTGAAAACTCGGCTTTGAAATAAAAACAACAATTGTGCCTTATCTGGATTTGCGTGGTCTCTACTTTTCGTGGATACGGATTTTTACGAGACTGCAGGTGTGGGATATATATATATATATATTACCTACTGGCGGTCGCCAGTAGGTAGTTATAGTTAGGACCCCTTTTCCATAGGAAAACCTCAACATTCTATTTTGAATAACTTTGGCGCCGGTCGACGAATCCTCGCGAATTTTTCAAAATAGGTGGGGCGCTACGCTCCGCTCCTACCCTGAAAGTCTCGGGGGGATTCGTCAAGCGGGGGCTGAGATAAAAGGGGGGTCCCAAAACGCGTTTTCCCCATGCATTTTTCCATAGGACCTTTAGACACAGCTACAGCCCGAACGGCTGAACAGAATTACTTGAAATTTGGCAGAGAGGTAGCCATAAGGTCAAGGAAGTGCCTTTTGCAGGTCTGGTGTAAATCTGTTCAGTATTTCCGGAGAAAATAGCATTTAAAAGCATATATATATATATGCGCGCAGGGTGCGCGCACCGTGCGAGCACCGTGCGAGCACCCTAACGTGCGCGAGCGTAATTCTGATTGGTGGTTACATGTTAGTCAACGTTCGAATCGGTCGAAATCAGGAAGTGTCGGCCGCCATTTTGTTTGTTTTCAGTGCGAGAGTGAAAAAGGAAGGTGGCGAACGTGAAAAGGGGGCAGGGTAGAGAGTTCCTGACCCCCTAGCCTTTGTCAGGGGGTCCCTGAAGGACCCCGAAGGCAAAAAAAAAAATTTTTTTTTTTAAATCGCGGGGGTGCGCGCACAGTGCGCGCACCCTGAAAAACACACAAAAAAAAAATTTTTTTACAAAAAAAAAAAAAAAATTCGCAGGGTGAAAACCAAAAAAAAAAAAAAACAAAATTTTTAATACGTAGTTTATTGTAAAATAAATATATAAAAAATAATACATAAATAAATTAGCATTTAAAAAACCGTACAAATTCACTGAAAAAACCATAGGTTTCACACACGTTATAGTTAGGAATTAGCATTTAAAAAACCTTGCTAATTCACTGAAAAAACCATAGGTTTCACACATGTTATAGTTAGCTGGACATTTTACTGATAAAAAACCAATGAAATTCCCCCGTTATAGTTACTGTAGGCAACTATAACTCACGCGACCGTAATCCTCTGCTGATGACATATGTGTCTTTATGAAAAAAAAATATTTGTAATATATGTATAGCTAAAATTTAATGGAAGAAGACATGGGCAAATAAGTGTCTAAATACAGTATTAGCATCAGCAGAGGATTACGGTCGCGTGAGTTATAGTTGCCTACAGTAACTATAACGGGGGAATTTCATTGTTTTTTTATCAGTAAAATGTCCAGCTAACTATAACATGTGTGAAACCTATGGTTTTTTCAGTGAATATATAGATATATATATATATATATATATATATATATTTTTTTTTTTTATTATTTTTTCTTTTTAAGTAGACAATATATGTATTGCCTACTGCCGGTCAACAGTAGGTAGTTATATTTAGGTCTGCTTTTCGATAGACAGATTGTTTTTTGGTTTGCTAATAACTTTGGCCCAGTTTGACGAATTTCCATGAATCTTTTCCAAAATGAAAAGTTAATCCACCTCAGTTTCTTCCTGGAAACTTTCAGGGTGATCCATCAAGCAGGGGCCAAGAAAAAAGGGGGGTCCCAAAACGTAAATTCTCCATACATTTTTCACAGACTTCTTAGACACAACTACAGCAAAAACAGTTTAACAGAATGACATCAAATTCGGCAAGAAGCTATATCTTGGTCCACGAATGGGATTTTTTTGATTTGGTGTACATCCGTTCAGCAGTTTGTGAGAAATTCAGGGAAAAACTATAAATGTATGTCTCAGAGACTCTATTGGGAGCCACAATATAATTTAAAAAATACAGTACAGCGTTCTGATTCGCCCAGGGCACTTTAATTTCCCTTGGTCCATCTGGCTTCGACAGGAGTTTCACTATGACAAGAACAGGTGCTCTGATTGGTTGCCAGCAACATGAGAAAAATGTTGCTGGTAGCCATTACATGACTCGGTCTTGAAGTTGTAAAAAAAAAAGGATGTATGGGAACAGGGTAGGTATACCCTGGCCCCTAAGGCCCTTGTGGGGTAAAAATGGCAGCCAGGCCACATTTCTACATTATAAACCCCAGGTCAAAAAGGAATTCATTTAGGGAAGAAGATGTGCGAACCCCTCCTCCCTGAGCCATTAGCAGCCCCTGAGCCCACCCCCGTGGCCAATGTTTTTTATGAGGAGGGAGACTGTGTGGCCCCCATCCCTGAGCCTCGAGGGGCCCCAGGGAGCCCACCCTGGGCTGGAAATATATAATTATAGAGGGCCATGGAGCCTTCCCTTTTCAAGCCTAAAAGGCCCCGTGGGGCCCACCTTGGGATCAATTATTTTTAGGGAGGGTGGGTGCCCCCCTCCTTGAGCCACTTAAGGCCCTGGGGAGTCCATCCCCAGGTCCAGCTCACGGACTTAGTCTGGGGGTGCTCATCCCCGGGACATAGTGACTTTCTTGCCCGCACCAGTAAGTGCCCCCCACCTAATTTAAATAGCTGCTGGGCCCTGGGAGATAGGGTCCCCGGTGCCAAAAATGGCCCAGGGAGTCACATGGTCCCCTCTCCTTTTAAATAGGTGCTTGGCTACTGGCTATGGGCTGCGTGGCCCCTTCCCTTTTTTTGTACTTTACCAGGTTGCAGGGGAAGGGTTCCTGTGCCAAAATTGGCCCGTGGAGAGGGACTCTGTACCCCCTTCTCTTTTAAAATGAGAACCTACCCATTTAAATAGCTGCTGTGCCTTGGGCGGTGTCCCCCTCTCATTAATTTTAATGAGTGGCCCTGGGGGATGGGGTGCCCAAAGCCAGGCCACATGGCCAACCCACCACTGGGCACAGTCAAAGCCAGTGCGCAGCATGGAGTTAGCTGTATATACCTCATTTAAATAGATGCTGGGCCCCAGGAGATGTGGCCTGAGGCTGAAAACAGCCCAGGGAGGTGGGCCTGGTGCTCCCCTCCTATTTAAGTAGGTGCTGGAGACCGGGTATGAGCTTCACAGCCAGCTCTCCCTTTTGTACTTTGCCATGCACCAGGGATGGGGTCCCAGTTGCCGAGATCGGCTGTTGAAAGGGGGCTGTGTGCCCTCTCCCCCTTTAACAAGTGGCCGGGACCTAGGATTCTCGGCAATTAAATTGGCCCCGGAAAGGGGGACTGTGTGTCCTATTTCCCTTCATTATAGTGCCAAGCTGTGGGGGATGGGGTCCAGGGACCAAAATCGGCCAAGTAAAGCAGTCTGTGTGCCACCTACTCATTTGAATAGTTTCCGGGTCCCAGTGGATTGGGTCCCTGGGGCTGCAATGGCCTTAAGCCCCATCCCCCTACTAAATGGCACCTGGCCCCAGGGTATGGGGCCCCCTTGTTCAAAATTGGCCCGTGGGTGCAACACACCACTGGAACCGGCCAAAGCCCATGTGCAGCATGGAGTTGGCTGTATGGGGGTGTTGGGTGCAGGCCAGGCTCTGCCGCCAACACCCCGCCATCCATGGCCAAAGCGAATGGAAATGAATAATTACTTTACCTTTAAAAAACCCTACAAATTCAATGAAAAAAACAAAGGTTAAAGTAACATTATAGTTAGGTGTAATAAAAATATGTGTTATTAAGTAGATGAATTTCTCAGTGACAATGTTAATGTTTTGAACAAAAAAAATAGAAATTCAGCAGTAATAGTTAGTAGCACTCCTATATATTGTGCCCCCGCCATGCACTGCTTATGTCTTTTCATAGGACTTACCTCATGACATGTTTTATGACATCATGTATGACATCACTGATGACATTTCAAATTACATCATTGATGACATCACAGATGGCATCATCCAAGCTTTATTTTTTACACATATTGCTGAATAAATTGCTGTGGCTTTACACGTAGCATAGTTCACATTAACAATCAACCACACTGTTAGACCCGGCCCTCGTAACATAGCCAGACCTGACCCCTGCACCTCACACCCGCCCCCGAGCCCACGGGGGCGGGTGTGTACCACCAGCGGTTCCAGGACTGCAGGAAGATCCCGGGTACCACCTGGGTGGAGTATGTGAATTTCTTCAGCCGCGCCTTCGATGGGTGGATCAAGGGCAGCAAGGTAACCATCCTGGAAGAACTAACAGACCTTATGTTGTGGGAACACCTGGCTGCGAACTGCTTTGTGAAACTGCGCCAGCATCTGCTCAACAGCATGCTCACGGATCCGAGAAAGCTGGCCGTCGAGGCAGATCGCTGGACCAACACCCGGGTCTCCCGGGGCCCTGTAGGAGAGTACCCCCGAGCCAGTCAGGGACCACCCCGCCAGAGAGGGGGGGGAAGAGAGAGTCCCAGTCTAGTCCCCCGAAGTTCCAACCTCCGCCTTTCCCGGCACCCCCACCAGCTGTATCCGGCCCCCCCCTGAGACGGGGGCACTGGGTGACCATCACTTGTTTCCGTTGTCAGAAGCCCGGGCTTTACGCCAACGACCCTGAATGCCCCATGGCCCCACACACCACCCAGGCAGCACCCCCCGCTAGACAGATAGCCAATGTAGCACTGGGGGAGGAGGTTGAGGAGACCGAAGAGTGGGAACCCGCAGCCATGGCCCTAGTATCCTTAGGAGATAGAGAAATGGTCCCTGGAAGCCTCCTGCCCTCCAACACGAAGAAATATGGGCAGCTCGTAACGATCAATGGCCACCAAGTAGAAGCCCTCCGTGACACCGGGGCCAGCATCACCGGTGTCCTCAGTCATTTAGTCCACGAAGACCAGGTCCTCCCCAACGTCTTTTGCCCGGTCATTTCCGCCGACAACACGGAAAGCCTATGTAAGGTAGCCCTGGTGCCTTTTGAGTGGGGCGGGGTGGTCGGTAAACTGAGAGTCGCAGTGAGAACCTCCCAGCCAGTCGACTGCCTCCTGGGGAACGACCTGGAAAGTTCCCCCTGGAAACAAGTCGAGCGCAAGACCCACCTAGGGATGATGGGCCTCCCTGAGTGGGTGTGCGCCACCACTCGATCCATGGCGGCCTGACTGACCCCCCTGAGGGAAGTCGACGACGCCCCGACCACTGAAGATAGGATGGTCCCCGCCGAGGGTCCCCACATCCCCCCACCAGAAGGGTCGGTCGCCAGTGACGAACCCCCGCCTTCCGACTCCGCCCAGGTCACCGAGTTAGGCGATCTGCCCGAATTGGCCCAGTGGCGCCACGAGGGGGGCCCCTCCCGAGAGGAGTTCTGCCGAGAGCAGGCTACCTGTCCTTCCCTGGTCGGGCCCCGGCAACATGCAGAGGCCCAGGCCGCAGGCGACCATTCTGGGACGCACCGGGTGTATTGGGAGAATGACCTTTTGTACAGCGAGCAGAAGTTGGTGGAGCTAGGGTCCGGCCGGGTGCTGGTGGTACCCCTACGCTTCCGAAACCTCCTCCTGGGCTTGGCCCACGACGTTCCCCTCGCAGGCCACTTGGGCCAGGACAAAACCTACAGTCGCCTCGTGACCCACTTCTACTGGCCCAGAATGAAAGCAGATGTAGAAGCCCACTGCAAGTCCTGTCCCACGTGCCAGGCCAGTGGGAAGAGCGGAGGAAAGCGCAAGGCTCCCCTCCAACCCTTCCCTGTCATCAGTACCCCTTTTGAGCGGGTCGGGATCGACATCGTGGGGCCGCTGGACCCCCCAACTTCCCAAGGGCACCGTTTTATCCTCGTCCTGGTGGATCATGCCACCCGATACCCTGAAGCCATCCCCCTGCGCACCGTCACAGCCCCCGTGGTGGGCCGGGCGTTGATGGGAATCTTCTCCCGCATGGGTTTTCCCCGCGAGGTCGTGAGCGATCGCGGTACCAACTTTATCTCCCGTTACATGAAGTCCTTATGGCAACAATGCGGGGTGTCCTATAAATTCACCACCCCGTACCACCCCCAAGGAAACGGCCTGGTAGAGCGGTTTAACCGGACTCTGAAGGGGATGATCGTGGGCTTGGAAGAGCCCCTCCGGCGTAAGTGGGACGTCCTGCTCCCCTGCCTCCTATTCGCCTACCGAGAAGTTCCCCAGAAATCCTTGGGGTTCAGCCCCTTTGAGTTACTCTACGGACATCCCGTCAGGGGGCCCCTCAGCCTGGTCAAGGAAGGGTGGGAGGCGGCGCCCCGAGGCCCCCCCCCAAGATGTGTTCCGTTACGTCCTGACCCTCCGAAACCAGACTAGGAGGTTCCGAGAGATGGCCGAGGCCAACCTGGAGGCCAGCCAGGAGGAGATGAAGCGCTGGTACGACCAGAATGCCACTCTGGTCGAGTTTCAGCTGGGCCAGCAGGTATAGGTCATGGCCCCCGTGAAACCCTGCGCCCTCCAGGATAAATGGACCGGGCCCTTCAAAGTGGTTGAGCGGAAGAGCCAGGTCACGTACTTGGTGGACGTCCAGTCACCCCGGGACCCCCTCCGGGTCCTCCACGTGAACCGCCTCAAGCCCCACTTTGTGCGGACAGAGCTGAGCCTCCTACTGGCCACTGATGGCGGCTCCGAGGAGGAGTCGGATCCTCTCTCTGATCTCCTGTGCACCAAAGAGAAGGACGTCTCCGTAGAGGGAGTGAACCTCTCCCCATCCCTCACTCCCCAGCAACGTGAGGATTGCCGCCAGCTCCTAGGGCAGTTTTCTGACCTCTTCTGCCTGGTCCCCAAAGTCACCGACTGGTGTGTCCATGACGTGGATACCGGGGACAGCCCACCGGTGAGACACCGAGCCTACCGAGTCCCTGATCGGGTCCGGTCCTGTATTCAAGCCGAGGTCTCGAAAATGTTGACCCTAGGAGTGATCGAACCCTCAGACAGCCCCTGGGCCAGCCCCGTGGTCCTGGTCCCAAAAGCAGCTGCCCCCGGTGTCGCCCCAGAACTCCGCTTCTGCGTGGACTACCGGGGACTCAATGAAGTCACCCAAGCTGATGCCCACCCCATTCCCCGAGCCGACGAGCTCATTGACCGGCTCGGGGCTGCTCGGTTCCTCAGCACCTTCGATCTCACCTGCGGCTACTGGCAAATTGCGCTCACAGAAGGAGCCAAGGAGCGGTCCGCCTTCTCCACCCTGGATGGGCACTATCGCTTTCGCATGATGCCCTCCGGGATGAAAAATGCCCCGGCCACCTTCCAGCGACTGGTAAATAGAGTATTGGCCGGGCTGGAAAAATTCAGTGCTGCATATCTCGACGATATCGCAGTTTTTAGCTCTGAGTGTAGTGAGCACCTCCAGCACCTCCGGAGGGTGCTGACCGCCCTGCACCACGCAGGCCTCACCGTGAAAGCCAGCAAGTGCCAGATTGGGCAAGGTTCGGTAACCTACCTGGGGCACCAGGTCGGAAGCGGGCAGGTCGCCCCTCTACAGCCCAAAATCGACGCCATCCTGGCCTGGGAACCCCCCACGACCCAAACGGAGGTCCGAGCCTTTCTGGGCCTCACGGGCTACTACCGGAGATTCATCCGGAATTACGGCAGCCTGGTCGGTCCCCTCACGGGACTCACGTCCAAGAAACAGCCCAAGAAGGTGCAGTGGTCCCCTGCCTGCCAAGAGGCGTTCGATGCCCTGAAAGCGGCCATGTGCACTGCCCCCGTCCTCCGGGCCCCCGACTACTCCACGGAGTTTGTGGTACAAACTGATGCCTCCGAGCATGGCAGTCCTCTCCCAGGTGAATGACCAAGGCCTAGACCAGCCCGTAGCCTTCCTCAGCCGAAGGCTGTTGCCCAGGGAACAGAGATGGAGCACCATCGAGCGCGAGGCGTTCGCCGTAGTCTGGGCCCTCAAGAAGTTACGCCCTTACCTGTTCAGCACCCATTTCAAGGTCCAAACCGACCATCGCCCCTTGCGATGGCTCATGCAGATGCGAGGAGAAAACCCCAAGCTACTGCGGTGGTCAATCTCCCTCCAGGGGATGGATTTCACCGTGGAACATCGCCCTGGTACGGATCACGCCAACGCCGATGGCCTCTCCCGGTTCTTCCGCCTCAGCGAAGAGAACCCCCAAGAGGATGGGTAGTTCTCTCCGGCTTTCAGCTGGGGGGGACGCGTGTTAGACCTGGCCCTCGTAACATAGCCAGACCTGACCCCTGCACCTCACACCCGCCCCCGAGCCCACGGCCTAGCCGATCCTTCCCACCAGAACACACACACCCGACCCGGACTTCCCCGTCCGTGGCCTTCCTCCTTTCGGCCACACCGGGCCCGCGTGCCCACTTCATGCACCAAGATGGCCGCCCGGCCCCAGCGCGACCCTGGCCTAGAGGCGCCACTCCGGCTGGAAGACATCGCGCTCCCCTTGGGATGAGAAAGGGAGGAGCAGTTTCCATCACACCTCTGCACTTCCCTGGGAAGGTGGGTTTCGATCGACCCGCCGGCCTCCCCGAGGGCTGGCTCCACGCCTGCTGGGTGTCTGGGACTCCTCCCGACCCGGCTCTGAAAGGATCAAAGGACAATGGCAGGAAACCCCAACAAGCGACCCCCAGGTGACAAGACCCCTGCCTGCACAGACTCCGGACATCAAAGAGGAGTCGCCCTATAACAAGGGGTGCTCTGGGACTGTCCGGGAGATTCGCCTTGGAAACACCTGAGCCCTGCTGAGTGACTCGCGGCTCCCTGAAGATCGTAAGACCTCCGAACTTGTGCTTGAGCCCTGCTGAGTGACTCGCGGCTCCCTGAAGATCGTAAGACCTCCGAACTTGTGCTTGAGCCCTGCTGAGTGACTCGCGGCTCCCTGAAGATCGTAAGACCTCCGAACTTGTGCTTGAGCCCTGCTGAGTGACTCGCGGCTCCCTGAAGATCGTAAGACCTCCGAACTTGTACCTGAGCCCTGCTGAGTGACTCGCGGCTCCCACAGAATCTCTTGGTCCCACCGGACCCCACGACGACAAGCGTATCCCCCAGCTCGAGGATTGTGAGCTGCGCGCCGGGTACGCTCCTGCATTTGATCCCTATCCCCCAAAGACTGTCCCGCTACCTCCTACCCCCCTCCAAGACTCTGTGAGCCCGCGCTCCACTTGTATATATTTGCCTTGCTGATCATAAAGATCCTACAACTCCGATCTGATAAAGATTTGTTCTTAAGAACCCCCGGTGTGGTGTCTCTTTGTCGTGTGGTGCCGAGTGTACGATCCTAGATACGAGATTTCTCCCCTGAGGAGTCTCCCGCCAGTGGCCGGCTATGATACCTCGAGGGTGGGTCTCAGGACAGTCAGGGCCACCTCCGGGCCCCTCTGAGGTCACCTTCTAACACACACATATATGGCAAACGCTCATTGAGTACGGTATACAAATATTCAGAGAAAGCCAAAAGATTGAAAGCCAATTCCAAAACAAATTCCCTAATATGGACAGCTTTTATCTGTATCAAACCCCTGACAAGCACCAATCTGAGTATTGTAAACTGTGTTGACCCTATGGTGAGAGTTCTTTCTATGCCACATTGTTTGTAAACAGTGAAAGTCTCATGACAAATACACCAGCGTATTCAAAATAATTTAGTTAGAACAGTGTAAATTCTATGCAACAGTTGTAAAAAAACACTATTTGCTAAAGAATAGCCAAGATCTGAAAGTGCTAAATATTATACTACCTGCACTCTTCATACTGTGGTGAAAACTTTACAGATAGCCATTCTTATGAAGCAAAACAAGCACATGTATGTAGGTTAGTGCCTGGTGCACTCACTCAGTCATATTAAGTATAAATTATTATGCTAACACAATTCTCTCTAATAACTCAAGGCTGCTTACAAGAGTTAGTATCTACTAAGTAGAATATTTCTCCTGTTGGAAACTTTTTCTGCAGACTGGGGCTGTGATGGCATATGTATGCAAGTTTGTTAGTAAATGACTGTCTCTCTTTGTGACATCTATACTTCTCTGAATGTGCTGGTAAGAGACTGCATAGATTGCTACCTGGGTCTGTTAGTGACTATAGGGTTATTTAAGTGTGTGTGCAACTGCCTCTGTTAGCTTTAGATGCATATAATGTCTGGCCATCTGTGAGAGTGAATGTTTAAGTGCTTCTGTCACAGTCTGTAACGGTGTTTTAGAGGCTCTGCTTTTCTACTTAGGTATGCCAAATTAAGGTCTGGGTGGCATTGTTGGGGATGTATAATTGGGTCCCTGGGTCTCTAGGAGTGCATATAGCACAGTGAATCTCCAGAGCACATGTGTTACCTTTTAAACACATAGCACTCTGCCCTATGGGCTAGGTAGCATTCTCATGAGATGGTTAACTAAATGTGCCAGTATGTAATTCTCTGTTTTGAAAGTTCTAGAGCTCTCACAATCTGTAATTATATATATGAATGAATATCTCAATGTATGTATTAGGAAGGACAAAATTATATAGGTGTCTGTACAACTGCCTTGCAGAGTGCTGGATATATAACTAGATTGTGAGTAAGTTAGTAAATGTATAATTCCATCTGTTGAAAGCAAACACAAGGAGATGATGGACGGAGCACTGAAACTTTTCAGACACTCACTCCCAGTCACAGATCTGGGTTGAATCCATCATCGTTCTTTACCTCACTTCACCACCTCAGTTCAGACCCAGCTATATGCAAATCAGTCTTGACCCTGTGCCGCATGGTAACAGACCAGCCTGAACTGCCAAGCCAGGTCTTCCCTGAACCGGAAACAAGCATCCTGAGACCGGTTTCAGGGTAACACCCCTCATCAACCAGGCTCGCTTGAATCCAGTGGCAACGTGAGCAAGGTACCCACGTCTGGGCAAACCCTGCCAACTTAGGGCGAACAAAGCAAAAACAAGGAGATGATGGATGGAGCACTGAAACTTTTCAGACACTCACCCCCAGTCACAGATCTGGGTTGAATCCATCATCATTCTTTAGCTCACTTCGCAACCTCGGTTCAGACCCAGCTATATGCAAATCAGTCTTGACCCTGTGCCTCATGGGAACAGTCCAGACCGAACTGCCAAACCAGGTCTTCCCTCAGCCAGAAACAAGCATCCTGGGACCAGTTTTGGGGTAACACCCCTCATCAGCCAGTCTAGCTTGAATCCAGTGGCAGTGTTGGTCTGTCAGCAGGTGAGAGAGAGCATGTATGCTCTGAAAACATCTATTTCACCTGCATCATGGGTGCTGTAGGATATGTAGTGCTTGTAATAAGAATGTGTGCCTGCATGACTAAGTTACTAAAACTGAAATGTACAACTTTTTTTTAAGCACAAAAGACCATTCTTAATGGCATATCTACAGCATATCTCACAGGTCAGGTGTCTATTGCACAGCATGCACTTAACACTTCAGAAACAGATGCTACATGAAAAGTCAAGCTGCCACAGAGACTCCACATGGGCAGCCTGCACTAGTAAAACTGACCTATGTTTAAACAGAGCATGTTTACCTATGCCTAGCAGTCTCATACTACACTTGTGACCTAGTACAACCTTAAAGAACATATCTCACCATCTAAGCATATACAGAACTGTCATAATTTAGAATTCGCTGTGCTAAAGAATATCAAATAGATGGCATGTTTTACAGGTTCATGATTCATATACACTAACAGTGCAGTTTTTCCTAGTTCAATTCTGAGTGTTCTTGTCCTGTCTTACAATGGAATAATCAGGACTACAATTCTCAGAATGCAAAGAAAAACTTTCTCTGCGACCAGCACATCATATATACACACATAACACTTTCACATATTCAAATCCACTATTACATTATACTTTACACATTAGAGTACAGTGTTTTTGCTACCATTTAGAGAATGTGGTAAAGCACCATAAGGTAAAATGGAGCTCCATGACAATACATTGAGGACTAACTTCACAGACACCTACTCTGCACTTGACATACACTGTGTGTAAGTCTCCTATCAATAAATATATAAAAGCACTCAAACTACCAGTCATAAACCATCTCATGTACTTGGCATACTTTTATATAAATTTCAGACTCATTTTTTTACAATCTCACATATACATATACCTTCTAAATCATTTTCTTTGCTTGCAAAGAAATTGAAATCACATACCAGTAGATTGATTTTGCCGATCAAATAGCTTTTTCTGCTCTTATGAGATAGATGAAATAGTCTCAGGATTTGTAGAAACTATGCATATGAATGGCACACCATTCTCATAAAAAGCAACTTTAAATGGCAAACCTTTTCCACTTTGCACTGTTTGATACTGCAGTAGACAGCAAATGTATTACAAATTTTAGTGTTGGAACTGCATTCCTCCATGGTTAGTAAGTGTTAACCCTTTCACTCACTTTTACAAAGAAGTCCAAAATGGATGCCTACTTGTATATATTTGCAACTTCATTGCGATCATCGCAGTGAATTCGCAAAAATACAGGAGTCCAAAAACATATTTGCCTTCATAGTTGAATGACTTTAGGAGTACACTACACTTTTAGCAAGCCCTGACTAGGAATAAAACCCTTTTTACAGCAGAATTAGTCTAAACAACTCAAATGTATAAAATATTAGTGACTTGTGCCTTTAACAACCTTCCCCAATACACTCCTAGCATATTCTCCATACCAACTCACTAGAACCAGTAGGTCACATGTTCACACCAGATTCTAGATGGACCATACTTGTTACAAAGTGAGCTGCAGCAGGTGTGGTTTGAGACTTGTGTCTGACACTGTTTTCTATACATCCAAATTAACATATGTATGACACATTGTTTGTCCATTAGTGTTCTCCTTTCTGGATATGTAACTGATGTAATTGGAAAAATATTGCGCGGTTTTAATTATTTTAACTGTGGATGATTTATGTTTTTTATGAATTTGCATTGATTATTAAAATACAGATATATTTGCTATAAATTGGTCTCATGGTCTCATGATAAGTGCTTTAAACATATTTAATGTGAGGTGGGGTTGAATAAATGTGGATGTGATTATGTGGGATGATAGAAATAATAACTTCTGATTAGTATCCAAAAGGTACGTATATTTTTATACTTGTATTCCTGGGTGCTCCAGCCTTTTGGATCTGAGAGCCCCCTCTCCTTGTTTTCGTGGTTTACTGTATACATTAAAAAGTATATCCATGCCTGTTTTACATTTTGCACTGTGGTGGCAATGACTAAATGTGGGTGGTGAATTTTTCTCCGCTGGCCAAGTTTGCAAAGTTTTGCCACTCTGCGTTCTGCTTGGAATGCAGAGTTTGGCAAAAATTCTGTCACCCGCCACTACATAGCAGACCAACTCTGAATGAGTCCAAGAGCTTCAGGCCGAGGTAATCCATTTGAGACTCAGAGGCTGGCTGCAGGAGGCAGCGGGAGATTGTCGTCGACTTCGAGGAGCTCCATCTGCAGCCAATGAGAAGGTCTGCTGTCCCAAACCTGATAGGTTGTTGGTGAGGGCCAGGGGGCCCCTTGCGACGACTTCTGCTGGTTCAGCTAGGGGTGCTGCCAAGTGGACCTATACGGTGCTGTCTGTTTGCTTTGTGCATTACACAGGAGGCTCAGCCTCACGCTGCGATAGCCCATCTCCCCCATACCGGTGCTCCACAATAGCCCTGTATGCTTGGCCTTACTCCGGATTGGTGGCTCCGCTTAGCTATCTAGGTAAATAGGGCAGAGCAGAGCGAAATTTCACAGAGTTTTTATTCAACTCCACGGAATTCTGCGTAGTGATGCTCCACCCACCTTAGCAATGATCTGGGCACATTGACTGGGGTAGGACTGGAAATCCGAATAAAGGATACCTTTGCAGAATTAATGACTGTTTTCCATCACACTGTCTTGGTGTACTCCAACATATGCCAAAGGCAGAAATGGAAGTGGTCTAATCAATTCTGTCCATAGATTGACAAAGCCAGGAAACATATTCATTAAACTGTTTCTGCATTCCTCAGAGACCATAACATGGGCTTGATCTACAACAACAACCTGTGTTTTGACATGCAGGGAATCTATGGAAGTGATGGAGTTCACTTTACAGACAAAGGCAACATGGTGTTTCTAGGCAACCTGAAACTAGATATACAGTCTTATGTTTAGCTGTCATATACATGCAGTCAACACCAAGGTGCCGATTACGATCCTGGAGAAACCGGGTACGAACCGTCGGTCGGAGCGTATTCTCCGTCCGACTCGTACCCGGTTGCAAAACTTTACAAACATGAAAGTACGATTTGCACGGAAACACTATTTCCGTACGAATCGTACAAAACACCAACCGAGGAAAATATACACACAAATGACATCCGGAAAAGCGCCGACGTGACGTCGGGACGCATGCAGCCTGCGTTCCACGAACCAGGAAGTACGATTCGCACCAACGTCATCCCGCACGGAGAATATTTTCCGGCAGCCAAAAAACTGCCGGGAAATCAGGACGACGCGCACAAGGAGCACCTGTACGTGACGGACAGACATGGACCCGAACCTACGTGTCATCCCGGCCCTCATAGCAGTCGACCTCCTCTACAGGTACCGACGCAGACACCGCAGAAGGTCAGAACAACACCCAGGGGCAAGGGGGGGGCATGGGCAGGGGCAGGACACAAAACCCCCACCCAAGTCACACAGCACACATGCCCTGGACACACCTGACCTCCAGGCCCTGGTCACTTCGAGGGGGTGGGGGCGTGTCCAGCAATGCCAGCGTCCGCCACAACGGAAGTGGGCGACGATGCGAACCGGCAACACAACAATACAGGTATGTACCATACCCACGCCTTAAGAGCGTGGGTACGAGTCGTACCACGCCCACACCCACGTCACCCCAACAATGGCGGTACGGCCCATACCCATTAGCCAAAGGCCTGGGTACGGCCCACACAAGCACTCCACAGCGTGGGCACGGGTACGTACGGACTGTACCCCCACCCGCGTATGTATGGAGCGTACCCCCATCCCAAAAGTGTATGTACGGACCGTACCACCACCCGTGTATGAATGGACCGTACCCCCACCCGTGTATGAATGGACCAAACCCACACCCGCGCATGTATGGAGCGTACCCCCACCCCAACAGTGTATGTACGGACCGTACCCCCACCCGTGTATGAATGGACCGTACCCACACCCATGTATGAATGGACCGTACCCACACCCGCGTATGAATGGACCGTACCCACACCCGCGTATGTATGGAGCGTACCCCCACCGCAACAGTGTATGTACGGACCGTACCCCCACCCGTGTATGAATGGACCGTACCCACACCCGTGTATGAATGGACCGTACCCACACCCGCGTATGTATGGAGCGTACCCCCACCCCAACAGTGTATGTACGGACCGTACCCCCACCCGTGTATGAATGGACCGTACCCATACCCGCGTATGTATGGAGCGTACCCCCACCCCAAGAGTGTATGTACGGACCGTACCCCCACCCGTGTATGAATGGACCGTACCCACACCCGTGTATGAATGGACCGTACCCACACCCGCGTATGTATGGAGCGTACCCCCACCCCAACAGTGTATGTACGGACCGTACCCCCACCCGTGTATGAATGGACCGTACCCACACCCGCGAATGTATGGAGTGTACCCCCACCCCAACAGTGTATGTACGGACCGTACCCCCACCCGTGTATGAATGGACCGTACCCACACCCGCGTATGTATGGAGCGTACCCCCACCCCAACAGTGTATGTACGGACCGTACCCCCACCCGTGTATGAATGGACCGTACCCACACCCGTGTATGAATGGACCGTACCCACACCCGCGTATGTATGGAGCGTACCCCCACCCCACAGTGTATGTACGGACCGTACCCCCACCAGTGTATGAATGGACCGTACCCCCACCCGTGTATGAATGGACCGTACCCACACCCGCGTATGTATGGAGCGTACCCCCACCCCAACAGTGTATGTACGGACCGTACCCCCACCCGTGTATGAATGGACCGTACCCACACCCGTGTATGAATGGACCGTACCCACACCCGCGTATGTATGGAGCGTACCCCCACCCCAACAGTGTATGGACGGACCGTACCCCCACCCATGTATGAATGGACCGTACCCACACCCGCGTATGTATGGAGCGTACCCCCACCCCAACAGTGTATGTATGGAGTGTACATGGCCACCCGCAGGAGGGGTGGGTGCAGAGTCCTCCCAGCAGTGCCCAGACGCAGGAGGGGTGGGTGCAGAGTCCTCCCAGCAGTGCCCAGACGCAGGAGGGGTGGGTGCAGAGTCCTCCCAGCAGTGCCCAGACGCAGGAGGGGTGGGTGCAGAGTCCTCCCAGCAGTGCCCAGACACAGGAGGGGTGGGTGTAGAGTCCTCCCAGCAGTGCCCATGGAACGCAAAGGGTGGAGTACCCACAGATACAATGCCCACAAATGTCAGTCAGGTGCACAAAGACCCTGCAGTACATGTACCACATGTGTGCGAGGCTGGGAGTACACACATGCATAGCGCCTAAAAGAGAACATGTCCACATGAAGTCTTCTCAACAGTCTACACACACAAGTACAGTGACCACCAAGGATGCCACAAATGATGCAGGTGGAGACATCGCACAGCATGCATGTGCAAAGTTGAAGGAGTCTGTCACACCCCCAGCTGATGTAGACACAGCTCAGCACCACATAGTGGAAACACCCTGCAGGGAAGATGTAAGGTTACACAGAGGAAGGAACCCACCTTGGGACGATGTCACCATGCAGTAACTGCTTACATGAACAAAGTAATTTAGCCAACAGCTTGTGATGGCACACAGATACCAGGGTCCACCCTATGACCAGCACAAGACTACATTTCCCACACACCCAACACATTATCACCACCCAAAATCATGGAGCTGGTCCACCAACAGCAACACCAGATAAACAGTAGTGTTCAAAGGAAAAAACAAATTGCTTTATTCAGCAGGATGTAAGTAAAAAGCAACATAAATGTCAATATATACAAGGCCCATAGGGCAGTCCATGACTCCAATCCGGATGGGGGACACAGTGGTACGTGTGTCCCCTAGCTTGCCTGCACAGTCAGACTCCTTTGTCTTCCACAGGGGGGGGCATCATGTTGGGGGGAAGGACCAGGCACCGCAGGGACAGGAGGGGCAAGGGGAGGTGTTGTGGGTGCAGGGACGGACGACTCCAACACAGGGGGTGGGGCAGCGCCAAAGGTGGATTCGAGCACGACGCTGCACACTACTGCCAGGTCGCTCAGCGTCTCCCCTGCACCCGAAGAAACCACAGGCCCCAAGGAGGGGGGGGGGGTCACAGGGATGGGTCGCAGCGCTACTAGGGGGGGGTGGACAGGGGGGGGACTCAACTCCCCTGCCGGTGTCCTTCCTCCACCGCTTGCGGGGTGGTGCCACACTGGGGCTGATGGACAGACTGGCCAGGACTGACCCTGTGTCCGACTCTTGGCCAGGAGAGCTGAGGGGAGTGGATTTGGAGGGTGGTGGTCGTGAGGAATGTGGACTCCCACTCTGGCTGCGTGTCTTCCGTTTCCCCCCCTACCCAGTGGGTGTGCCTACTTCACCCTGTGTGTGCGTGCCAGGAGGTGTGCGCTTTGCCTTCCCTGCTGGTGTGGTGCCTGTGTCTGATGGGGTGTGTGCATGCTGACGTCTGGGTGTACGTGGGACAGGCATGGAAGTGGGAAGTGTGGATGGGGCATGGGTAGGGGGTGGGACGAAGTGCTGCAGGAGACCCACTGCTGCAGACAGTGTCGAGTCAATAGATCGCAGCAAGTTGCGTTGGTCAGCCTGCGATGCTGAAATGCCCTCCAAGTATGCCTCCATGTTGGTGAGCACTTGGCCGTGGCCATGGAGGACATTAAGCATCGCAGCCTGACCAACCTGCAACTGCCGCAGGATGTCCACAGACTCGGCATTGGCGGCAGCAGTGGATACAGGGGCAGGGGTGCGGTGCCTGGCAGGAAGGAGACACGTGGTGACCTAGCACGCCAGGAAGGGACACGAGCAAGTGGGAGGCCGGTGATGGCAATGAAGGGGGCGGGGAGAGATGTTGTGCTGCTGTCAGCTGTTGGAGCAGCCTCCGCCCCCTCGGAGTGCTCAGCCTCGGACCCGTCAGCTTCATAATCTGTGGTGGCAGTGGACAGGTCCTCCGGCTCACTCCCCTCGGCCTCAGTTACACTCGATGTGCCAGCTAAGGTGTCACTGCTGGCCCTGGTGCCCGGTCCCTCCGCACGGTCCGTGCCAGTGTCTCCATCCGTGTCCCCCGACGATGCTGTGGGCAAGGTGAATAAACAGGAATTAATCAGACACCTGTATACATATGTCACATGAGTCAAATCAACATAGGTTACAGTGCATAGCCTGAAATGAAAGATGAGTAACATCTACAATACAAGGTACATATATAGGCCCTGCAACACACAGTTGGTTCACCCACCATGCTACTGAGAAACTATGGAGAGCATGACACATTTGCAAATGACATGATATGAAATTGGACAGAGGAGCCAGGCTCTGGGGCCAATCCAGCACTGCATCTGCACCACACAGCGTTGCCCTAACTAGGGATGAGCAGGGACCATCTCCATGAACTTGAGACACATGCTGCAAAGGTAATACTTAAAGACATGCCCAACATGAATGGGACACTGCACCTTGAGTGTATGTCCAGACAAACAGCACACACTGGCCAGACCGAGCAATGAGATTTCAGGGGTCGACATGTAGGCCTTGCCCACACCAACCACCCCCTACATGAGACAATGTAATGAGACACAGGAAGCACGTGCATCTCTTAGTCTGGGAGAAATACACATGGGCTGCCAGAAACCCATATTGCACCCAAAATACCCCATGTGCGCCTGTACAACGATCTCATTTACAAATGGCCATCATCAGTAATTGTAACAAGACACACAGGCACTGGCCACCGTGAGTATGAACAAGGGAAATTAGGTCAGGCTGTACAGTGGATACTTGTAGAACACGTTACGTAAATATACATGGTTCCAGGGGACAATGGCACAGAGCACATCCTATGCTGTAGACACTGAGAGTGTCCACATATTGTGATGACACACATGATACCTAGCAAAGTATGCCCCAGGGGACAGTAGTGGCCAGAATATTCCATGGTCCTGAATGGTAATGACTGCAACACAGGCCACCATCCCTGAACTCTGCGTATCGCACACTCATGCACATCATGTCACAGGCCACAACATAGGACATGCTTGCTGTAAGGCATTACACTTCAGAGACATACTCCTAT
Organism: Triturus cristatus; assembly: GCF_964204655.1. NCBI lineage: Eukaryota > Metazoa > Chordata > Amphibia > Caudata > Salamandridae > Triturus > Triturus cristatus. The sequence continues at coordinate 524,483,082 of NC_140584.1, forward strand.
GTCTGGACTCAGCATCAGTGCCAATTGACATGGACCCCACTAGTACTGTACTGGACAGGGCACAGGCAAGGTGCCAAAACCTGTTACACACCACCCCCACACATGATGCTGCAAGCATTGGTCACGTGGATTAACTGCCAGCCCAGATGACCTTGTGAAAGAGTGACTACACAGACCAGGGAACACATGGCAAGGAGGGGAAGGGAGGAAGGACAGCACCGCTATACTGTGGGTGACAGGACCTGCACCGCAAAATTAAACACTGGCAGTGTATCCATGCAACTGCGCACTTGCAAATGCTGGTGACACACAACAAACACACATGTACCTATCCCCTTCCTGCTGCTGCTTCTCCCGTAAGCACCTGTCCATGTCTGGAAAGACCACCGCCAGCACACGCTTGTGGATGTGGGTCAGACAGCGACGCCCATGGTTCTTAGGGCCCATAGGTGAGTCCCCCAGCAGGACCCGTGCGATCCTCCGCGTCCAGCACCGGATATCCTGCCAGCGTTTTCTCACCTGGGCCAGGCGCCACTTGCGACCATCCGTCCTCCTCACGGCACTGACGGCGTCCCTCCAGATCTGCTCCTTGGCAGCGGCGACTACCTGTGGGGTTGAAAAAGTGAGACTACGTCCATACACCTGCCACATGTCACAGAGACACACATTAGATCAATTTTGCTGGTTTCAACAAGGCATATTATGCAGCCAAAGCATTGCACCTTTGTCATAGGGACATTTTTCTCTGTGTAATGGCAAATGCACCACGTGCCATTGAAAGTACACAGGTGGCATGAGGGGTACGACACAATAAATGATCCAGACTCACACTGTGCATCAGAAGGTACACCAGGATTATGTGCAGCACCTCAGAGCAGTCACATGCCACAGGCCACTGACGCTACCTCAGCAGAGTACACAGACACACACAGGCACAGGACATTCACCTGCCATTGCCAAATGCAGCTACAAACCTCACTCTGCACATGTGCCACTAGACGGGGGGGGCTCACAGGTGTGGGGCTGGCTCTGCACGTCAGACACACAGCACTGCTCCCTGCTCACATCAGATGGGCAGGGTATATCCATCCCTCATGCAGCTTGGGTGCTACACTCCACATTTGCACCCACCCACATGACAGGGGACTTACACACACACCGATGTCCAGGGTACGAACACATCATGTGGACACTCTCAGCACAGGTACACAGAACTAACACACATCTGTGGGTACAGTCACCTGTCACACTGGGCTGACCACATAATCACATGAGGACTGTAGAGGCAACATTCCCAGGAGGATAAGACAGGCAGAATGTGGCATGCACCATGCAGTGATTGTCACAGTAAACACAATGCAAGTGAGGACGGCAGACATGCACCACAGCATGCTCTGGCTGGGAGACATCAGGCATTCCCCCCCTGGAACCCCCCCTACAGTACATTGCATGTGTGTCACACCTGGACACAATGCCAGAAGTCACAGTCACAAAAAAGGGACACAGTCTGTGCTAGTGGACTCTGCACTCACCTGAAGCCCTGGTCGCCCATACAGCAGGGGGTACTGTGGGAGGATCACATCCAGCAATGCCAGATTCTCCTCCAGCGTGAAAGGCTGGGCCCTCTCCACAGATCTTGACATGGTGCCAGGGAATCACGAGCAGCAGCAGTGTCGTAGAATCAATAGATGTGCAGGCAAGTGCTCTCTCATGGGACCTGGCTGCCTTATATCTGCCTTGCTGGCCTGTTTCATGCACAGGAGTACAGAGTGATTGGTCACTCACATTTGCATCCTATGTTTCCTCCAATCCCTTTAAACCTAGCACAGTCAGTGGCTTTGCTCTTTTTTTTTTCTTGAGCATGATGTAAACTCCACAACCACTTTGCAACAAAGTAGATTCATTCAAACCGACTTTTGCTGTGCACCTGCTGAAAAAAATTCATACTTTAAACTTGGTCTCCATGACAACCAGCATGCATGTAGGCCTTTATACTTGTCCCTCATGTGTCCCCTATGTAATTTGGAGATTCACACACAGGTACGGTGCGTTCCGGGGCCCTAGGGCACCCCAAATGCATAGCAATGGCCCGTACAGGCGTGTGTACGCTCCGTATCACTATGGGTACGCATACGCGAGCACACCCATAGTGATAGTGAGCGTATGTGCGTGTGTACGGTCCGTATCACTATGGGTACGCATACGCGAGCACACCCATAGTGATAGTGAGCGTACGCGCGTGTGTACGGTCCGTATCACTATGGGTACGCATACGCGAGCAAACCCATAGTGATAGTGAGCGTACCCGCGTGTGTACGGTCCGTATCACTATGGGTATGCATACGCGAGCAAACCCATAGTGATACGGACCGTACACACGCGTGTACACTCACTATCACTATGGGTGTGCTCGCGTATGCGTACCCATAGTGATACGGACCGTACACACGCGCGTACGCTCACTATCACTATGGGTGTGCTCGCGTATGCATACCCATAGTGATACGGACCGTACACACACGCGTACGCTCACTATCACTATGGGTGTGCTCGCGTATGCGTACCCATAGTGATACGGACCATACACACGCGCGTACGCTCACTATCACTATGGGTGTGCTCGCGTATGCGTACCCATAGTGATACGGACCGTACACACGCGTGTACGCTCACTATCACTATGGGTGTGCTCGTGTATGCGTACCCATAGTGATACGGACCGTACATACGCGCGTACGCTCACTATCACTATGGGTAGGCCTACGGCAGCACTCCCATAGTGATAGGGAACGTACACACGCCCTCAGAGCGAATGTACGGTGCCTTACACACATAACAGTGGTGACAGGCAGCACACAGAAAGGAATAGAGCTGACATACTTGTCCATGGATGGACATCAAGGCATTGTCTGGCCAGTACTACATGTGTGGGGCACAGGTGTGAAAGGCTGTGAGGTGGCACATTACTCCTGAGTTGTGAAGGCAATAGATGTATGATGAGATGTGTACAGATGTTATGTGTGACGGTGCTATATGTGCCAGACATGCCCTTCACTCCTTTGACATGTGTGCATGTCGTACAGCACACTTGAGATGAGCGTCACTGGCATGGCACAGTCAACAACACACGCAAGTGTCCCCTGATGCCCGCTACAGGGGTTACCACACCAGACATGTGACTACCCACGGTGCATCATGTGACTATGTCATGTATGTGTGGTGTGTTCACATTAGCTTGATGTTGGTGTTCCCTCAAAAGCATCTGCTGTTGCTGCAACCAACATGTGTCTGTGTGTAGATGGACATGGCACACTGTTACGCACACCAGGCCACATGTGGTATCGGATGTAAGGTGTGTATGTATGCATGGGACACGGAGTAGCGTAACAAGGACCTGTCTGCATCCTCTCAATGTATGTGTGGTCAGTCATGACATGTACACCTTCATGGCAAGGTGTGTGGGCTGTCCTAGTGTAATGTCATGTGACCTGTGGCTCTAGTGTTCTGCTACCTGTCTCTGCAATCAACATCCTACTTCTGCTGATATGTTGATGTATGTCACTCCTGTATTGCGTCTGGCTGTTCACTTACACTGGGACACAGCTAGTCCCATGCCATGGGATGTGGAGGTTCACAATCTCTGTGTGTAGCTGGGTCTTGGTAGGAGTGTCACCTGGCAGCCATACGTGTCCAGGGCATGTAGCACATACCTGACTCCCTATGTAGCATATGTTTATTGACAGATTAACATGTGCTCAGTACATATAAATTGTTTTTGTAGTGCACTCACTCTTCCTTGTCACTTCCAAATTACTGCAGAGCGCTGCCTCTTCCCCGACCAATTCCGGACTTGGCTGACATGCGGGAGAATGACTGTATACGCTGCTACCGCTTCCCCCAACCGTTGATTGAGGAGTTGACGGCAAGGCTGGCACCACACCTGCAACCGCTGCACAGGTATCCTACGGCACTGACACCCAAGCTGAAGGTAATGGCAGCCCTACATTTTCTTGCCACGAGTACCTTTCAATATACCATAGCTCATGTTGGTGGCATGTCCCAGAGCATGTTCAGCCGTGTGCTGCATGATTTTTTAGAGGCCATGTTGCTTCACCTGGATGAGTTCATCCATTTCCCAACTCCTGAACAGTTGACTGGTGTCAAGCGTGGATTCTATGCCCTGGGAGGGATGCCCCATGTCATTGGGTCCATAGATGGGACACATGTGGCTTTGGTACCACCACAGGCACAGGAGGTAGCGTACAGGAATCGCAAGCACTACCACTCCATCAATGCCCTTGTGGTGTGTCTGTCCAACATGGTGATTTCACATGTCTGTGCTCGTTTTCCAGGATCAGCACACGATGCCTACATCATGAGGCGTAGCAGGGTGCCTGAAATGATGACGCAGCTGCGCAACGAACGAGCATGTGTTGTTGGTGGGTACACTCTGTCTGTCCTGTATTTTGCGTAGACTTCCAGCCCGACCGCTTCTCCTGTCCTACTTATGTCCATGTGGTTTCCATGTAGGGGACGCTGGCTATCCCAACATGCCATGGCTGATCACACCTCTCCGCAACCCCAGCACGCCGGCCCAGCTCCGCTACAACACCGCCCATGGCCGGACAAGGCGAGTGATAGAGAGGACATTTGGCCTCCTGAAGAGCTCATTCAGGTGCCTACACAAGACCGGCGGCGCCCTCCCATATGCCCCGTTGAAGGTCTGCAAAATCTTCATGGTCTGCTGCATGCTGCACAACATGGCAGTTGAGAAAGCTGTGCCACTCATCCTGGATCAAGATGATCAGGACCATCCACCCGTGGAGGACGAAGGGCTTGGCAATGGGGCTAGTGATGTGGAGGATGTGGTTCCGCAAGAGGACATCCGGAGTCGGCTCATACGCGACTTCTTTGCTTAGTGGTGAGTACCAGTGTCTGAGTGTGCACGCATTAGTCCCCGTGTGGCATGTGTTGCGATGTGTGTGTCCATCTGCATGTATGCCACGTGAGTCAGAGGTGTGTGTGGATGTGTCACTCGAGTGATGGTGCCAGTGATGAGTGTATTTCCCCAGTCATAATTGTGACCTAGCATGTTGTCATCCTTACATGTGTCGAGTACATGCACATGCAAGTGGCTGTGCTTTTTGTGGCTGACTTCTTGTGTGTCTCTCATCCCCAGGTACTTGCGCATGCCGTCTGCTGGTTGCATTGTTGTGGCACTGCTATTCCTCATGGACACGTCATCGTGTTCTGACTCAGCGTTACACGCACGGACAAGTTTGGAAGTCTCCTTAGGGTAAGGGATGCATCAGGGGTGTATTGGGTGTGGCAGTTATTTACGATGTGTGCACACTGCCCCTGTCGATGTTTGGTTCCTCTGCAGACATGTCGCATCACCATGGGACACATTACATGTAGCTGGATACACCTGAATAGATGGTCAGACTTGTTGACAGTCATCTGTAATGGGATAGTGGATTGTGATGATGGCATCAATGTGTGTAACACTGCCCTCGGACACATACGGTTTGCATTGGCTTGACATGGTGTGGGACTTCCACATCAGAGGATCAATGGTGTATAGCAGCCTCTCGTGAGCAGCAGGGGGTGTTTAGCTGTTACCCGACACTTGTGTGCCAGTTCCATGGCTATCACGCATTTGTGGTGCAGAAGGGGGGTGCCAGTGTTGGACCCACATGTAAATCCACATGACCTGTGTATGTGTACTCCGAGTTGCCTCTGCATTCCGGAATACATGACTAATAAAGGTGTCCCTATGCCTCCAAGGTGCCTCTTCTCAGTCAATGCTGGTGTGTTGCCACGGTGCATACGGCATGTCTGGCATGGTTTTCAGTGATAGTGGCTATGTGTCTATGTGTAGAGTAGCAAGATGCAAGCTGTTTGTGTGGGATTAGACTCTGTATTGTGCATGATGTCCATGACTGTGTGGGTATTGTGACATGTGCCATCCCCATGCATCCAACGTTGGCCAGGCCACCATTCTCTGCATCCACCTGACTCAAGCTTGCAGGACATGGTTCTGCCACCTGTCTACACTTACCTGGGTGCCCCCCAGGACACTCAACATGATCCCTGACCTCTGTGCATGACTGTTGCTGTACTCAATATGTCTGTCGGCACGGTTGTGCGGCCACCCCCTCAGCTGGTTGGGCCCATCACGGGTGTGTATGGTGCTCCATGTCTGTCTTGCCTAATACATTGTGACCCATGTGTGTCCTGTGCCAGACTCAGGGCCCAGGGTATGGATGGTTGAAGTCATATGAGAACTCAGGCATGGTTAGACTTTACAAGACACATGTAAGGTAATAATGCAAGATGTAGGCATCATCTCTTTATCGTGTAAGTTTTTATTTGTGTTGGGGACGTACGTGTTGGGGGGGGGTATGACAAGAGGGGCTTTCCGGGTGTGTGGAATCCAAAGTTCACTGGGGGAGTTGGTGTCCTTGCCATTGGAAATCATCAGAGTCCATGCCACAGTCTTTGTCAACATTGGTCAGACAGTGACCAGCAAGTCCATGTGGCAGAGAATGTCATTTGCTGATGTGCTGCTGTTGGTCCAGTGGGCCAGGTGCCAGGCCAGGTGTCCTGGGAGATGGTGCTGTTGCGCCGACCCTGACGGTCTTTTCCGTGGACGACCCGCCCTCCTGCGGGAACCCTCAGAAGCAGGCCGTGACTATGTTTGGGATGCTCCGTCGGATGTATCCTCCTCCTGATCCCTCCCTGTGGGTGGTGATGTTCTTCGCCTGGTGTCACAGGGAGGGTTGCCCATGTTGTCGGCTATCCGACAGAGTGAACGGTTAATTCCTGTGAGCACCGTCACAAGCTCAGCCTGTCTGTCCTCCATCCGCCCTTGGTGTCGCAGTTGACAGGCATGTTGCTCTGCATGTTGCTGGGCTTGCTGGGTCTTGATCTCCTCGAGGGTCCCCTTCATCTCGTTGAGGGTGGACACAACCTGGCTCATGCCCGTGGTGTCCTGCCGGTATGTGTCCAGGATGTTTCTTACATGGGAATATACCGGTTCCGCAGCCAACTGGTCAGGCTCGTGCCTCCGCCGTCCTCCACTCCCACCACCCCTGCCCACTTGCACCTGGCCTGCCCTTGTCAGCACATCGGGTCTCCGGGACCCCTGAGGGGTGGCATTTGCGTTGTCGCCTGCCTCCTCCTGGGTGCCCGCTACACCGTGTTCCTCCTGGTCAGCCTGGCTGCGTTGTGGTGGTGGGGCAGGGATCCTGGGTGTCTCCTGGGATGTGGCAGGAGTGGGGGTGGTGGTTGGCCCAGTTGTACCTGACGCAGGTGCTGCAGGGGGTTGGACACCAGAGGGGCCAGGTTGGTCGGGGTCGTCCACAGAGTGGTGAGAGTCGTCGCTGCCGGTGGGATCGTCATCCCGCAGAGCCGGATCCTGTGAGTCTTCCCCCCCAGTGTTAGGGGGTGATCCACGACGTTGACCTGTGTGTGTGAGAGACAATGTTATTATTGTTCCATGCAACATCCATGTTTCATTAGTTTCAAAGTTGGCACATTTCCTCTGGGTATTTGGATATGTCTTGCATTCCACTCACAGTGCACTTGTGCATGAGTATGTCCCTTGGCCACAGCTTTTGAGACTTTACCTATGTGTGACACAGTCTTACTTGCTGCGTCAATTGTGACTGCAGTCAGCAGTGGAGTGAGCAGGTGTGGCGAGCCATGCATTGGCGCCTTCCATGTTGCACTGTACGTGGGCACATGGAGTTGTTCCACACACTTATATAATGCAGGTAGCTGTCATTGTGCTCGTGCACAGGTTGAGACATGGCCCAGTGTTTTGCCATGGAGAAGAGAGGGGGATTCAGGCACTGGCCACCCTTGTCTACATGCACGCAGTCCACCTGCTGACGAGCAGACATTCCCACACCACCCAAGGCTGAATTGGTCTCCCTGTGTATCCCTTTCTCACTCCCTCTCTGTCCCCCTCTCCATCCCTCCCTGTGTCAGCCTCCTCCCTCTGTCCGTCTCCCTGTGTCTCCCTCCCTCTCTCTCCCCCTCTTCCTCCCTCTGTGTGTCACCCTCTGTCACCTCAGCCCAGCTTCCTAGGCACACACTTTTTGCAGATCTTTGAATGGCCCTTGGCTTGTTCATGTGAGTTTGTTTCTGATCTCCAGGCACCCATTGGGTGTAGTGTAGTGTCTGTGTCTGCGCTGCTGCTGTGGTGGTGTGTGCTGCCACTCTTTCACAGTGTTGGCTGTTCATTGGCTGCTGTCATGTGCAAAAAGGTGCCTTCACCCCCATGTCTTCATGCAAGGCGTCCGCCATTTGCAGGCAAGTCTTTCCTGTGTGGGGACACACTGTTTGTCTGGCTGTGACCTAGGCCATATGGGCAGAGGGCATTGTTGTCTGCTTCTGAGTTGCAATATGTGATTTTTGAGGCCCATACTCCCGCCATCCGGGTTACCGTGTCTTGTGTTGGGGTTTTCTGTGGCCTGTGACTTGGCATTGTCCAGCTGGGTGCATGGGGCATGGTGGCGCTAGTGGCATGTGCGTGTTTATGGAGTGTGGTTGAGTCATGCGATAGCTTGGGGTGGTTGCGTGCATGATTGTGAGTTTGGTTGTGGATGACGCTCCCCCCATGTGAGGTGAGTTGTTTGTGTACTCACCAGGCTCTCGGAGTCCTTCTACTCCGTCCACTGCCACCACCGGCAGTATGGCCATCACCTTCTCCTCCGAGGGATGGTATTGTACGCGTCTGCGGGGCGGCCCTCCTTCAGTGATGTTGGCCTGGTTGTGGTCGTCGGTCATTTTGCAGCGGACCGTCCTCCGCAGATCGTACCACCTGGCTTGGCATTCATGCCAGGTCCTTCTGGTGGACGCAACAGCATTCACAGCATCGACAATCGTCTGCCACATGGCTGTTTTTTCGGAAATGCTGGTCTGTCTGACCAATGTTCCAAAGAGGTGTGGCTCGACTCTGAGGATTTCGTCGACAAGGACCTCCAACTCTTGGCTAGTGAACTTTGGATTCTTGTTAGTGGGCATGGTGAGGGATGTGGGTGTGGATGGTTGTGGGGGGTGTGGGTGTGGATGGTTGTGGGGGGTGTGGGTGTGGATGGTTGTGGGTGTGTGGGTGTGGTTGTGCAGGTGTGTGTGTGAATGTGAAGAGGGGGTGTTTGTGAAGGTGGTTGTGTGAAGGTGTGCAGGTGTAAGGTGTAGTGGAGGTTGTAGTATGGTGCAGTTGTTTCTCGGTGTGGTCTGGCAGCAGTGGGTCTGATGCAAAGGATCATGGTTTGTGTGTGTTGGGCCTTTTTATTGGTCCATTGGTGGGTGTGGCTGTGTTTGAACTTTGGGTGGGTGTGTTATAAGGAGTGGTTGTGTTTTGGGCCTCTGTTTGGGAGTTTGGCAGTTGCAGGTCAGTGAATGTGTTGTATTTGTGCTTGTTGGACATGTTTTCTGGCTTTGTGCGATTCGAATGGAGTCTTCTTGTGTTGTTTTGCTTTGTCCTGGTTGTGTACCCTGTGTTTTTAGCGTCTGTACGGTGTGTACATCGGCCATTTTGTTGTACAGTGCTGTCCTTGTCTCTGGCTTGGTACGACTCGTACATGCGCGATGTTGGGTGAGGGTGCTGGTGTTGGGGCCTGGGGTGTGCTCCGTACTTAGACTGTTGGGGTGGGGGTACGCTCCATACATACGCGGGTGGGGGTACGGGCCGTACATACACGGTTGGGGTGGGGGTATGCTCCATACATACGCGGTGAGGGTACGGTCCGTACATACTCTGTTGGGGTGGGGGTACGCTCCATACATACGCGGGTGAGGGTACGGTCCGTACATACACTGTTGGGGTGGGGGTACGCTCCATACATACGCGGGTGGGGGTACGGGCCGTGCGTACGGGGGTGTACATACACGGGTGGGGGTTTGACTCGTACGTACACGGGTGTACATACACGGGTGGGGGTACGGGCCGTACGTACGGGGGTGTACATACACGGGTGGGGGTTCAACTCATACGTACACGGGTGTACATACACGGGTGGGGGTTCGACTCGTACGTACACGGGTGTACATACACGGGTGGGGGTACGGTCCGTACGTACGGGGGTGTACATACACGGGTGGGGGTTCGACTCGTACGTACACGGGTGTACATACACGGGTGGGGTATGGGCCGTACGTACGGGGGTGTACATACACGGGTGGTGGTTCGACTTGTACGTACACGGGTGTACATACACGGGTGGGGGTTCGACTCGTACGTACACGGGTGTACATACACGGGTGGGGGTACGGGTCATACGTACGGGGGTGTACATACACGGGTGGGGGTTCGACTCGTACATACACGGGTGTACATACACGGGTGGGGGTTCGACTCGTACGTACACGGGTATACATACACGGGTGGGGGTTCGGGCCGTACGTACGGGGGTGTACATACAAGGGTGGGGGTTCGACTCGTACGTACATGGGTGTACATACACGGGTGGGGGTATGGGCTGTACGTACGGGGGTGTACATACAAGGTTGGGGGTTTGACTCGTACGTACACGGGTGTACATACACGGGTGGGGGTTCGACTCGTACGTACATGGGTGTACATACACAGGTGGGGGTATGGGCCGTACGTATGGGGGTGTACAGACGCGGGTGGGGGTTCGACTCGTACGTACATGGGTGTACATACACGGGTGGGGGTACGGGCCGTAAGTACAGGGGTGTACATACACGGGTGGGGGTTCGACTCGTACGTACACGGGTGTACATACATGGGTGGGGGTTCGACTCGTACGTACACGGGTGTACATACACCGGTGGGGGTACGGGCCGTACGTACGGGGGTGTACATACACGGGTGGGGGTTCGACTCGTACATACGAGGGCTGGGGGGGTGGTTGGGTGCGTACATACGGGGGCTGGGGGGGTGTTGGGCGCGTATGTGGGCACATGTCTCCATGGTTGCTATAGGAGTTCGGTGCGGACGGTGTTTTTTCCATCCGGTTGTAACATCAGACGCACGGGATGGATCTTACTTGCGCGGTCGGACTTCACTTTTCACATTTGTACGGTAAATCGTCCGGGGACGTGTCGGACACATTTTCCGACCCGAGGACGTGTGGGGAATTATTCCCAATGCGATTTGTATGGACTTTTTCCCATGCGAATCGTAGTTGGCAGTTTGTACGGCACTTGTACGATTCGTACAGTAAAAAGACCGGATACGAGTCGTACGGGGAATTTTTTTCCAGGATCGTAATCGGCACCCAAGTCTCTTGGCAGAGCCACCCTAGTGCCCAAAATAGTGTTAATTGTATTTCTAAATATCTTTTTTATTACATTTTTGTAAATGTTCGTGATGCCGTTGGGATGATCGCGAATACATCGCAAAATCGCAAAACAAAAGCAGACATTCAATCGCCAACAGCACATTCAAAATGTATAACTATATAATTGATTCCAACCTTCACACTAGATACATTGCTATCTAAATAACTCTATAAACACATGTATGAGTCTCTGAATGCTTCTCTGACAGCAAGTATAAGTGTTTTAGTGAGATCTGTGACTGGGTGCGTAAGTGTGACAGTGGGCATCTAAGTGTCTAAATAGGTATGGGAGTGGGTGCATGAGTGTCTGAGTGTGTCTATGAGTGAGTGCATGAGTTTCTGAGTGTGTCTATGAGTGGGTGCATGAGTCTCTGAATGGATATTTCACTGGATGCATGAGTGTCTGAGTGGGCATGACAATGGGTGTATGTGAACATAAGTAAATTGCGATTCTCCTATTAACATGACTAGAGAATCTGGATTTCATTAAATACATGGAGGCTATCATTATGCATTAATCCTTTAATGCAGTCATAAGCAGCCGCACTACATCATAAAGAAAGAAACAGTTCTAGAATGTAGTGAGCAGGGTACAAATGGCATGAGGCACAAACAGACTGCCTCTTTTAAATGCAATGAAGTAAATAAAGTTCAGAGGTGAGGTCCAACTTGATCTTGAAACTGAAGGTAGTGAGAAGTCCGAAGAGAGGTAAGGTGAAAGTAGGTGATCATGCAGAATTATCTGAAAGGAAAAGGAGAATGATAATATGATAATATAAAAAAGGTAAGAGTATAATAAAGTCATGAGTTGATATACAATGCAAAATACACACCATAAAAATACATAGTTCAAGAATTATACCAACCAAAGGAGTGGAAAAAAAGGGTGGGATAATGATAGCCTCCGTGTCTTTAATGAAATCCAGATTCTCTAGTCATGTTAATAGGAGAATCGCAATTTCATTACATTACAAGACCGGAGGCTACATTATGCATCAGACATATGTTCAATAGGTTTACAGTAATGGTGAGCGAAGGTTGAAGCATTAGACCAATTGGCCGCTCTAAGAATATCATCTAACTTACCTCCAGACCAAAAGGATTTGCTTGCCATAGCACCTCTGAGAGAATGAGCTTGGAATTTAGAAAGATCAATTCCAGCTAGATTCATTACTGACTTGACCCATCTAGCGATGGAGCAGGAAGCAACTGGTTTAAAGGGTTTAACAAATGAGATAAGGTGTTGTTTGGCATCTAAAGGACGAAGGTCTTTCATTCTCAAGTCATATTCTCTCATACAGTCTATGACACACAATTTCTTGCATAGATCAAAACGAGGATAAAAAATAGAGTCCGACATGGTTTTAGTCCTTCTAAATATATCAAATTTAACTCCAAACATATCATAAGATCTATAAGAAATATCCAGACATTTCACATCTGAAACTCTACAAGAGATTAGACATAAAAGAGTAGCAAGTTTAAGTGAGAGGTATTTTCTGTTAAGGTAAGCATTATCTGGCCAAGAACAGAAAAGGTCTAAGATAACTTTAACATTCCACATGGATTGGTACTTGGGTCTGGGAGGTCTTTTTAGTCTGATACTTTTCATAACTCTACAAATAATATTGTTCTTACCTACCGTCTTACCATTGACGAGGGAATGTCCAGCAGAGTTTGCTGATCTGTAGCAATTAATAGATCTATAAGATAATCCCCTGTCAAATTGTTCGACAAGGAAATTAACTATATTGATGATAGGAGCTTCCAAGGGATCAAAGTTCCTCTCCATGCACCAACAAACCCATTTTTTCCAAATGTTATTGTATCTATAGTGTGTTCCGGGTGCCCATGATTCTCCGAGGAGAGAAAGAGCTGATGACAAAAGGCCAGACAGTTCGTTGGATTGCCTGACACTTTCCAAGCAAGAAGGTTCAAATTCCCTGAAGAGATTAGGTGGTGATCTTCTCCGTCTGCGTTGGTGACCAGACCCGTGCTCGCTGGAATGAGGAAGGGGATGTCGCAGGAAAGTTCGAGAGCGGTCGGGAACCATGCCTGAGAGGGCCAGAATGGGGTTATCAGAACCAAGGAGCATTGGTCTATTCTGACCTTCTGTAGGACCCTTTGAATCATAGCAAAGGGAGGGAAGGCGTAACCCTGAAGGTTTGACCAGCATTGTAGAAAGGCATTCACCGCTAGAGCTCCAGGGTCTGGCATCCAGCTGAAATATTTTGGGAGTTAGAATGACAGTCTGCTGGCGAACAATTCCACATCTAGTGGACCCCAAAAAAGAGAGAGAGTATTGAAAATGTTCACATTGAGTTTCCAATCGGTACGGTCTGAGAGGAATCTTGAGTTCCAATCTGCAGAGAGGTTTGACTTCCCGGGAAGGTATTCCGCCTTCAGAGAAATTTTGTGTTCCAGACAGAACATCCCGAGTTTCTTCGCTAAAGCAGATAAGTCTGCTAATTTGGTACCGCTAAGGCGGTTGATGTAGATACTGCAGAGATGTTGTCCATCTTGAGAAGAACAGATCTGCCTTGAAGAGAGTGTTTGAAGCTCATTAGGGCATATAAACCGGCTGTAAGTTCTAAGAAGTTTATGTGGTGGGAAGATTCCGCAAGTGACCATGCGCCACCAATGTTTTGACCGAGGAAGCGAGCGCCCCAACCGTGGAGGCTGGCGTCTGATTCCAGGACGAATTCCGGGACAGAGCCAAAAATTGCTTTGCCATTCCAGGCATCCAGGTTCTCTAGCCACCAGGAAAGATCCAATTTGTTCTCCTGATCCAGAGTCACAGAGTCTTCGTACCAGAGACCAGACTTGAGAGCTTTCCCCTTTAATCTCTGAAGGGCCCGGTAATTCAGTGGGCCCGGGAAGATAGCTTGGATGCTGGAGGAGAGGAGACCTATAAGTCGGGCTAATTCTCGTAGGGTTGTAGAATCTTGTTTTAGAACGTACCTGATCTCTTTCCTGAAATTTTGCGATTTTCTTGGTAGGGAGAAGGAGGAGACAGCTTGAGGTATCTACAGTGAATCCGAGAAATTCTAGAGATTTGGAGGGTGTAAGGACAGATTTCTCTCTGTTTATAAGGAAGCCAAGACTTTCGATAAGGTGGATGGTGGTATTGAGGTCTTTCTGAATTTGGGAGTAGAGTTGAGACATGATGAGAATGTCGTCTAGGTAAATAATGAGGCGAATACCCCTCTCTCTCAGGATAGAGACAATAGTTCTCATGATCTTGGTAAAGCACCAGGGGGCGGAGGAAAGGCCAAAAGGAAGAGCTTTGAATTGGTCCAGAAGTTTTTTCCAGGTGAATTGGAGAAAATGCTGGTGTTCTTGTGCCATAGGAATTGTAAAGTAGGCGTCCTTTAGGTCTAATTTTACTAACCAGTCTCCTTCCAGAAGATGGTCCCTCAGAAGGTGAATACCTTCCATTTTGAAATGTCTGTAAACTAAGTATTTGTTCACTTCTCGAAGGTTTATCACTGGTCTCCATCCTTTGTCCTTTTTTTGAACTAAGAAAAGAGTGCTGATAAATGTTTTTAAAGACCAAGGTACCTGTATGATAGCTCCCTTTTTGAGCATTGAAGAGATTTCCTCTTCGACGATCTTCTGATGTTCGACTGAAAGAGTTAAAGGATTTGGGGGGTTAGATTGAAAGGGAATCTCTATAAAGTCTATTTTGAAACCCTGGACGGTCTCTATAAACCAGGGGCCTTGAGTTAGCGACTCCCATATATGGTAGAAGAGTTTTAGTCTGCCCCCTACTTGGGAAGAAGAGGAAAGAGGAGGAAGACTTACTTGGAAGGTTGGAGATGTTTGGATTTCCGTGGGATCTGTAGCCTCTGTTACGTGGTCCTCTGGCTCGATGAGGGTAGAATTGTTGATTTGAGGGGTAGAAGCCTCTACCAGAACCTCTGAAGGTCGAGAAGGGCCGTTGGGTGCTGCGGCCGGAAGAACGGCCCCTTCTTCCAGCCTGTCCAAAAAGGTTTGTGTTGAAAACACGCTTCATATTTGTTTGAGCCCTATCAAGGCCGGTAAAGGTGGCAACGTATTTGCCGATTGATTTGATCATGTCTTCTCCGAAGAGAAGACCCTTAGGGTTGTCAGATGGTTCTTTTTCTGCTAGGTCACTGAGTTTGGGGTTGATCTTTGTAAGGATAGTTCTCCTTCTTTCGATGTTTAGACTCGAATTCGCATTTCCAAGGAGGACAATAGCTCTTTGGCTCCATCCGCGAATGAGGTTGGTATCAAGAGGCGTATCTGAAATATGTGATTCCTCAGCTAGGTCTAGGATCCTGGTGAGGGGGCCGAGGACGTCAAGAAGGCGGTCCTGGCAGCCCTTGAGTGCTCTCTCCAGACCTCTTCTAGGGTCTTTCCCTAGTTTGAATAAGATTTTATTAAGTGGGGGTCGAGGTTAGGGGTTAGAGAGACCTTATCATGGATGGTGGGTCTAGGGCACTCTGATTTGAGAGTATTCCTTGTTTCTCTTTCGAGAGAGTTTCTTAGCCATCTCCTAATGAATTTAGAAAAGTTTTCCTGAGGAAACCATTTTGAGCTATTAGGATGGGAGATACTTAGGGGGGAGAACATTTCTTCCCCTAAAGGATTGAGTATAATATTATCAGAAGAGGAGGGGGATTCTCCTTCGCCGGGATTATTAAGGTCTAGGTCTTGGTTTGGGTCGTCAAGGTCAAAGACGAATTCGTCATAAGGATTGTGAACATTTTCTTCCTCTGAATCAGAGTCTGCGTCATCCTTAGAGCCATAACGGGTTGTACCACGAGGGGCACTAGTCATATTTGTGCCGCTAGGGACACCCATCAAATTTGTGCCGCGAGGGGCACCGTTCCCATTTGAGGCGCGAGGGCCTCCCAGCATAGATGAGGTGCTAGGACCTCCAAGATCAACTGAGGTGCTACGACCTCCCATAATGTAATCAAAAGGATGATCGCAGTTTTTTGATTTTTAATTCTTTTTGCCAGGAGTTGTGATGTCATAGGTAGGGTCATCTTGATCAGAGGGAAGAGATCTTCTGGTAGACATCACTTCTTTTAGTGTAGATAACATGCAAGATTGCATTTCTTTCTGCAAGAATTGTATAAATGAGTCATTATTGTGAAGGGGAGAACTAGCAGTGGCATCATCAGAGTCAAGGTCTGACATTTGGGCAGTAAATGAAAATAAAATAAGCTCTGAAGATTAGTTGTATTAATTATGGTATTTAATTTTTTTTTTGTATATATTTTTGGTGAATATTAAAATTTCCCCTCTTTTTTTATGTTAAGAAGGTGGCAAATATAATATAAATAAATCAAGTAACCTACAAAAGAGCAGGTGACAATGAGATGGCAAGAGGTTGATTAAAAAACTATGTAGAGCGGATATTGGAAGCTCAAGGCTTGTTTCAAGCTGTAGGATTTGTTTGTAGTAATAGATTATCTTTCTCCGTTGAAATGCGTTCAAATGCGATCTCCGGCAGCAGCTGATCGGAGCAGAGTAACTGAAGCTCTCGCTCGAGCTCAGCTGCTGTCGGAGAAGCCTTCTGCCTTAGAGGAAAGTTCCTCGGGGGTAGGCCTACGAGCGTGCACCATTGCTAGGGTGCATTTCTTTAATGGTTGTGACGCACTCGCTCGGTCCAGGCGAGCGCGTCGAAGAGCTCTGATCAGAAGTCAAAACTGTGGCATTAAGAATAAGCTCTCGGGGAGGAGCCAAGATGGCGACCGGGACGGCAGCGTAGGCTCCCGGCTCCGTGAACCTCCGCACCCCGCACAGATATCCTGCACGAGATCCTTAGCCTGCGCTATCTACCCGTGTTGGTGAACGCAAGCGGCAACCGGCCGTGTGACCCCGAAGTTTCTGGCAGCGGTACCGCCGGAGAAATGTCCGTCTGAAGTTTGCGGCCTGTGCAGCCCCGGAGCCAGGATCTCGAGTGAACGCCGTGGCCGGGCGGCAGTGCAACAACAACGGCCTTTGGTGACTGGGTGGGGGTCGGACTGCCGGAGTGGTGCGAATGTCGGACTGCGCTTCGCCGTGGTCGCTCCTACCACTAAGCGTAGCTGAACGAGTGCGTGCCTGAGGTGGCAACTACAGGACTCTCCGGTGATTGCTTCAGCCTTCGCCGGTGAGCTGCCCGGACGCCGCCCGTAACTTGTCCCGATTCTTGCGGGCTGCTCCCGGATTTTCGCGGGCGCTGGTCCGTGGTGGGGACGACTGTGGCCCGTGACCACACACCGGACACATTGCTTGCCTGCCCTCGGAACCCAGTTACCAGTGCCATGGAACCCGAGGCGCTTGGGTCTGAGCCCCGGTCCCGATCTGGGATGGACCTACCCAGCGGCCATTTTGGTATGCCAGAGTCCACCATCCTGTACACTGGGTTGCAGCAGGATTGGGAGGGTGTGACTCTGAGGAGCGTAGCGGAGCGGGCGCCGGGAGCTGTACTGGGGTACGGTGACCTTCTCGAGGCTCTCGGTGCCCTTCACTCCACCCTGATTCACGGAGCCTGGGTGTTGGGGAGCAAGCTCGATGGAGTGACATCAGCGTCGGAACAGTTGCCGCCTGCCTATCCCCAGGTACACTGGGACTTCTCACGCCGCGCACGGGGGGACAGTGTCGTGGCCGCCCCTGTGAATAGTGCACACCTGGACTCTCCGGACAATATATTAACGTGCGATCAGCTGGCTGTGGATTTGGTCTGTTCCGGAGGTTTCGGACCTGAGCGGGGGGGGGGTGGCCTTGTCCCGTTTGCGGTCTCCGACGACCCAGGCAACGTCCAAGCAACGGTCGCCCGCCCTGGCTGATTCCGCCTTCCTGGGCCTGGTGTGCAGTGTAAATCCTGGCTCGGCATCGGGAAAGACGATCCTCCCTAGAGCTGACTGTGTTAATCTTCAGAGCCCTTTACCCTACCTGTGTGTGTCGCTTCCTGAGTTTTATTGGACACTTCTCTTCCTGGTAACATTGGACATGGCACTGGGACGAGGGGAATGCATGGGTGGGTTTGCAAAGAGTGGCCAAGGATGATGCTGACCCTTCCGAGGTGGTCACCTACTAGGCGGGCGGGCTCGGGAGTTGTGTGCTCTCATGGCATAATTGTTAATGTACCAAGTGCGTAATGCTCCTTACTCCTCTTTGACAGGGTCGATTTTGTGTTCTTTATTGTATGCTTTATGGGGAACCGTGTGGTGCGGGAGGGAGAAACCGGGGGCGTGTTTTGCAGGCCCTCCTCCAGTTTATTAATACTCTCTCTACCCCCCCGTCTGGTGGGGGCTCCTTTCCCACTTCTTTTCTCTGTTCTTCTATATTTCGGGTCTGGTTCCGGGGCGACAGGCACACTGCTGGGGGGGGGGGGCCGTACTCATCTGCAGAGGTGCAGGGTGGGGGGTTGGGGGGGGATCCTTTAGTCTTTCACCTCCTTTTTCTATGGCCTCCTTTTCTTCTCTTACTCTTCTTTGTCTTTTTCTGGGATCAGTATGGTAGTACTCCTTTGTTGTTAATCACTGCTGTTTCCGGAGTGCCATAATTTCCGTGGAGTTTCCTGGGCCTTGGGGCAGGGGGTTGCAGGCGCAAATGGCCGTGTCATTCCTCCACATCCTGAACTTACTGTTTCAGCGCCATTGCTTAGATAGACTGCTGTGTATTGTTTACGTTCATCGTTCTGCCTGCCATTTTTCGCTGCTGGGAAACTGTTTGGCACCTGATCCTTCCATCCTTTTCTATTATAAAATGTAAACCTTTATTATCCTGGTCTCCTATCTGGGCTGTTCAGAGACTGGGAGTATGCTAGTGTCGAGATTTTGCTCCCCGAGGTACTGACTGTGATAGACCTGCTTTCTGTTATTCTGATTGTTTAGCGGCCGGCCCCGGGGGTTGTAGGCCCATATGTGTAATTGCTTGAAATGTCAATAAAGGTTTTCAAAAAAAAAAAAAAAAAAAAAAAAGAATAAGCTCTCTAGTATGAGAGAAGAGCTAAGGGAAATAAAGTTAAATGCGGAGAAATTTTGTAATTTAGAAGAAAGAAAGCGATTTTATACGCAAGTAGGTAAAAGGATCGACAACTTTAATAGGAAGTCGATGGGAAGGGGGTGGGGGTAAAAGCCCATAGTCACCCACACGATAGCGGAGAGCTGTTGTAGAAAAACACGTTAGACAACAAATAAATATTGGCATGACATTTAAGCAGCAGGAAAATCGTTATAGATAACAAAGATGTTAATAGTAGGTCGTTGTTTTTTTTTTCTAAATTAGGCAAACATCTTAAAACACAATTTCTAATGAGAGAAAAGGATTGTTACTTATCTGCCTGTGAGCCACATTTAAAAGAGGCAGTCTGTTTGTGCCTCATGCCATTTGTACCCTGCTCACTACATTCTAGAATTGTTTCTTTCTTTATGATGTAGTGCGGCTGCTTGTGACTGCATGAAAGGATTAATGCATAATGTAGCCTCCGGTCTTGTAATGAAATCTGTGAGTGGCTGCATGGGTGACAGAGTGGGTCTGCTGTTGGGGTATAAGGGTCTATAAGTGGGGCATGAGTTTCTGCGTAAGCTTGTGAGTATATGCGTAAGTCAATGTGGGTCTGTGAAGGGGTGTATGAGCCTCTGAATGGATTTGTGATTGGGTGCATAAGTCTCTGAAAGGATCTCTGAGTGGATGTGTGAGTCTCAGAGTGGGCCTGTGAGTGGGTGCATGTGAATATGAGTGAGTCTTTGAGTGGCTGCATGGGTGTCTTTAAGTGTGGCATGAAGGTCTGTGAGTTGGGCATGAGTATCTGAGTAGACTAGTGAGTAGGTGCATAAGTCTGTGTGTGTGTGTGTGTATGTGAGGGGTGCATGAGTCTCTCAGTGGGTGTGTGAGTGGTTGCATGAGCCTGTGAATTCATTTGTAACTGGGTGTATGAGTTTCTGAGTGGGTCTCTGAGTGGGTCTCTGAGTGGGTGAGTGACTCTCTGAGTGGGGCTGTCTATGAGGTGTATGTGAATATCAGTGATTCCCGTGAGTGGCTGCATGAGTATGTGAGTGGGTCTGTAAGTGGGGCATGAGGGTCTGTGAGTGGGGCACGATGCTCTGAGTGAGCTTGTGAATAGGTGTGTAAGTCTGTGAAGGGATGCATGAGTTTCCCAGTGGATCTGCAAGTAGGTGCATGTGTCTCTGAGAGTGTCTGTGACTGGGTGCATGAGTCTCTGAGTGGGTATCTGAGTGGGTCTGTCAGAGGCTGTAGGCAAATATGAGTGAGTCTGTCAGTAGCTGTATGAGTGTATGAGTGGGTCTGTAATTGGAGCATAGGGGTCTGTGAGTGGGGCATCTGTCTCTGAGTGGGCTTGTGAGCATGTGCGGAAGTCCGTGTGGGTCTGTGAGGAGATGCATGAGTCTCTCTGTGGTTCTGTGAGTGTGTTCATGAGCCTCTAAATGGGTCTGTGACCGGGTGCACATATATCTGAGTGGTGCTCTGAGTGTAGTGTGAGTCTGTAGTGGGTCTGTGAGTGGGTGCATAGATGTCTCAGTGGGTATGTTAGTGGGAGCATGCATATGTCAGTGGAGAAGTGAGTGGGTACAGAAGTCTCCAAATGTATCTTTAAGTGAATAAATTAGCATCTGAATGAGTCTGTGAATGTATTTTTTTCTAGATTTTGCCCATATTTGCGAAATTATCACGATGTTACACGGGTGTGCGGGCCGCACTTATGGTCAAGACAACTACACGAATATTGTGTGCAAAAAACGTTTTTGACACATAGCTTGTATCATTAACACACCTATATGTCAAACATGAGGTCAGGGTAACTCTGCCCTGACCTTTTATACCACATTGTGGTACATTTTCACCCCCAGGACCATGTCACATTTCCTATTCAGCATTATATAAACCTTTTAAGGGGACTTTAATCTACCGCCCACCTGGTGGGAGAAGTGTTTTTTTTAGACTCTCTGAGTCTGTTATTAGAAGAAGGGCTGAGTCAACAATCCTTCGCTATGCTTGGAGACTTTAATTTTCACTTGGAAAAACCTGATGATCCGGACACAGCCAGATTAAATGACATCATGACTATAGGTGGTTTGGAACAACTGGTCTCTTCTCCTACTCATGCGAAAGGTCATACCCTAGATGAGATATTTTCAAACAATAAGGATATAGCCAATATCTCTACTCTTCCTATTTCATGGTCTGATCACTTTGCGGTCACGTTTGAACTAAACAGTTCCAGGAGGTATCTCACTGGCCCTAAACAGAATAAGGAGATCATTACTAGGGCATGGGGTAAATTGGATGTCAAACAATTGGAATTTTTCCTTATATACTCAATGTACACATCTTCGCAGAACATTGAAGAGGCAACAACTCTGTATAATAGATGGCTAGTTAATGCATGTCAAAACTTAGCACCCCCTAAAAAATGGATACCGAAACGGACCTCCACTACCGCACCTTGGTATTCAGGAGAGCTCAAGGAAAGAAATTATTATGTAAATATGCCGAAAGGAAATGGCGTAAAAACTATGCCGTGGCTGACAAAATAGAGTTTAAATTAACTATCTCCAATTACAAGCAATCCCTCATGTTAGCTAAGAAAGAATATTTTTCCTTACAAATAACCAAGGCAAAATCTGATTCTAAGGAATTGTTTAAAACAGTTATCAAACTGTCCAGTCCCAAGACGCCAAAAGATCATGCTGCTCCAGATTTCTGTAATGTAGTTGGGGCGTTTTTCAAGTCAAAAGTTGAAACAATTTTTTTATCTTTGTCGGGACTGATCGACAAAAATCAGACTGATTTGAATTTTAAAAAATTGGAAAATCCACATACCCCTGTCATGACATTGGATTATTTTTCCCCTCTGGAAATGGATGACACCGTGAAACTGCTGAACAGTATAAAATCTGGTGCTCCGAGTGATCCCTGTCCAGTATGGATCATCAAGCAGATCGTTGATATTGTTTGCAGGGTTCTGACACCTTTGTTTAACGATATATTTTCATCTGGAATCTTTCCAAACTCATGGAAAAAAGCCTCAGTACTCCCATTACTGAAAAAACAGTCCTTGGATCCCAAGGACCCACTTAATTACCGTCCTATCTCTAGACTTCCTTTGCCAGCTAAACTATTAGAAAAAGCAATAAATAGGCAACTTAGTCACTTTCTCCACCTTAATAACTCTCTGGATTCCTCACAATACGGTTTCAGAGCTTTTCATAGCACTGAGCTGACGCTTCTTAAATCCACTGAGGAAATCAGAGAGGCTGTGGATAAGGGAGGTAATGCGATGTTGATCCTATTAGACCTTTCCGCGGCCTTTGATACCGTTCACCATAAGGTACTACTTAATCGGCTATCTGAGATCGGGATATGTGGTCGGGCCTGGAAACTGTTAAACTCCTTTTTGACGGACAGGTCACAAACAATTGAATTAGATGGTAACACCTCTGAACCCTTTTCTTTGCCATGTGGGGTGCCGCAGGGCTCAGCTCTTAGCCCCACACTTTTTAACATCTATGTGGCACCCCTGGCTGGCATCATTAGATCCTTTGGGTTCCAGCTCACCTCCTACGCTGACGACACACAAATTGTGTTGTCGGTGAGGGAGGGAGCCGAAAAGGAAACTGGTGCACGTTTTCATGACTGCATGGGATCAATCATTACTTGGATGTCGGCCAACTGCCTCAAACTGAACTCAGCTAAAACTGAGGTGGTGAGATTTGGTAACAATCCTCGGATGTGGACACCAGATTGGTGGCCTGACAATCTTGGTCTCTGTCCTACACCTTCCAGGAAAGCCAAAAACTTGGGTATGGTGATAGATGACAAACTTACTATGGGGGACCAGGTGAGCAAGGTGACGTCTGGTTGCTCAATGGTTCTCAGAATGATTAGGAAAATTAGGTTTTTCCTATCTGAGGGGAGTCTGAGAACGGTGGTGACTGCATTAATATTGTCACAGCCTGACTATTGTAATAGTCTATACCTCAATATGCAAATTCAACATCAGAACAGGCTGAAGGTCATTCAGAATGCAGCAGCTAGACTGTTGACTGGGACTTCCAGGAATGTCTCAGTCAGAGGAGAATTAAAGAAATTGCATTGGCTCCCAATTCATTTGAGATCTCGCTTTAAGGCATTGTGTATTGTTTTTAAGGCCTTGAACGGAATAGGTCCTGAGTTTCTTAAAAAAAAATTCTCTTGGTATATCCCTAGAAGAACTCTCAGGTCCACTGGTGCCATGTTAGTGAAAACTCCCTATTTTAAAAAAGTAAACTGGGGAGGTAGAAGCTTTATACACAGTGCCTCTAAAATCTGGAATGAACTTCCCCTCATGTTGAGAAATGCCTCTGATTTTACTTTTTTTAAGAAAAATCTTAAGACACGGTTCTTCTCCCAGTTCTAGCTCTCTGTTATCTTAGGTTATCAGTGCTCAGCAGCACCAGGACACCTTATGGTAATCATGCGCTCTAGAAGTAATAATAACATAACATAACACTATATGAGCTCAAAGGAGCCAGAAAAGGAACAGTGTTTGCTCTATTCTGTCTGTTTCTCAAAACAAGCTGCTGACGTTATATATAAATGGCAAAAACAACCAATTACTCTTTTTTCTAGATACAAATCTTTAAATATTGACAAATAGCTACGTATTATATATATCTACTATGCCATAATCAAACAACTTACAACTCCGTAGGAAGAATCCAATGCTACAAAAGGGAACCTGCATCACAGAGTGGACACGCGAAAATAACTCGCAAAAACGAAACTAATCGATCAACGGGTATGGTTTATACACTTTTTGGTGATTGAGTAGTCTATGGAAGGATGATGCGGCTCCGCCCATTTAGATGTCACGTTTTACAGTTAACACGTGCTCACGTTTCCACTGTTTAACTTGTGCATGTGTTGGGAAAAGTTTCAAAATGTGAAGCGGTAAAGGTTTTGATTTCGATCCTCACCAGTATAAGCTCCTAAATATGTACATACGTTGGAGAGCTTAAAAACTGCCTCCCGGCAAACCGTGTCATTTCCTTTCTCGTGACTAAAAACATCTATCAATTGCCGTAATTGTAAATAGAAGACATAAAAAATATCGTTCAGAGTAGAAGAAAAATAAAATACATGCTAATATTTCTCATCACTATGGTTTTAAATTAAAAAAAAATGCCAGCATTTGTAAAGCATACAGCTACCCCCGGAGAGGCGCTTGGGGGCGTCAGGAAGATTAAGCAAGGTATTGCCCACAGTGACATAGTGGTAGGCTAACCTGTGGCTGGAGCCGGGAATCGAACTGTGAACGCTGTTGTTCGAAGTCAGGTATCATAGCTGCTGCGTCACACTTTTTCCACACTTATAAGTTTTAAACATTGTTAAATTATAATTCATAACAGACTACTGTTACAGTTAGTTTTTCACTGCAAAAAGTATGCACGTCTTCTTAAAATGTTCTTAAAAACAATATAGATTTTAGGGATATTGTAGTTTGAAATTAGCATTTATAAATCCTTTGAAATTCACAGAAAGAACCATCATCAGTGATGTTGTTTGCGATGTCATCAGTGATGTCATCAGTGATGTCACTGACCATGTCATGAATGATGTAATATTTGATGTCATGGGCAGTGACATGCCCATGGGGGGCAAAATAACTATTCCAACTCCACCAGGTGCTGACCTCAGGGAAGGTGTTAGTCAGGTGCACGAGTTATAGTTAGCTGAACTAACTATAACAGTGGAATTTCTATGGTTTTGTAAGAGTGAAATGTCCAGCTAACTATAACGTCCCTGAAACCTATGGTTTTTTCAGTGAATTTCAAAGGTTTTTTAAATGCTAATTTCTAACTATAACGTTCCTGAAACCTATGGTTTTTTCAGATATATATTACCTATATTACGTGATGAAGCCCGCTAGTTAGGATGAAATGCGTAATGGCAGACTTTGACAAAATAAAATATTTGAAGCACTTATCTGGGTCCGCGCTCGTTTTTCAGAGGAGTTGGAGCTGTGACTAGGTGTGTTGGAGGAGATCTAAATATATATATATATATATATATATATATATATATATATATATATATATATATATATATATATATATATATATAAATATATATCCAAGCCAACCCCTTCCTCCAACTGGAAAACTGGAAAAAGAGCACGCACAAAAGTGCTGCTGGTTTAGGGCTTTTTTATTTGATAGAACCTCCTCCGACCCAGCATATATAGATATATATGTATATACACATACATTTACATATCCACAAACACAGGTTATCTCAAGGAAGAGCCACGCAGGAAAGTATTATTCTCGTGTCTTTTAATAATGGTGGCTGCAGTCAGGTTAAGGCGGAGAACTTATCATCTTTCGTCTTGTCGCCAGACGCGTTTCGGGTTTGTGACCCTTATTCATTGGCGCAATGTTCAAAGATCAAGACAACGTTGTGCGCTGAATTTGAACTCCTGCAACATGCCCCAGTGGGCGTGGCCACTCGCGCAGCCTTCTGGTTGCCGTAGTTGCACTTTAGTATTCCTTATGTGAGTTTGTCTTGAAATGAGCAAGGAATTGTTCACTGAAAACCCCCAGTGGGGTGATAAACAGTCCCGCACTCAAGAAGCTACCATCTTTTGCCAACCACTTCGACATTACCTCCCTTTGCGCTGGTGACATGGGTTAATGTCCCCACGGGTCCACTCACCGTTGGTGGGGCTATCCCACTGCTGGGTCGGCTGCTACAATCCACAAACAACGGTTACCCTCAAGGAAGAGCCACGCAGGTAACTATTATTCTTGTTTCCTTTACTAATGGAGGCTGCAGTCAGGTTAAGGTGGAGAACTGATCATCTTTCGTCTTGCCGCCAGACGCGTTTAGGGTTTGTGACCCTCATTCATTGGCTTAATGTTCAAAGATCAAGACAATGTTTTGCGCTGAATTTGAATTCCTGCAACACGCCCCAGTGAGTGTGGCTACTCGCGCAGCCTTCTGGTTTCCGTGGTTGCACCTTAGTATTCCTCATGTGAGTTTGTCTTGAAATGAGCAAGGAATTGTTCACTGAAAACCCCCAGTGGGGTGATGTACAGTCTCGCACTCAAGAAGCTGCCATCTTTTGCCAACCCCTTTGACATTACCTCCCATTGCGCTGGTGACATTGGTTAATGTCTCCACTGGTCCACTCATCGGTGGGGGGGCTCTCCTGCGGCTGGCTCGGCCGCTACAATCCACAAACAAAGGTTAGCCCCAAGGAAGAGCCACGCAGTTAAGTATTATTCTTGTTTCTTTTAATAATGGAGGCAGCAGTCAGGTTAAGGTGGAGAACTGATCATCTTTCATCTTGCCGCCAGACGCGTTTCGGGTTTGTGACCCTTATTCATTGGCGTAATGTTCAATGATCAAGACAACGTTGTGCGCTGAATTGCGATGATCAGTTCTCCGCCTTAACCTGACTGCAGCCTCCATTATTAAAAGAAATGAGAATAATACTTACCTGTGTGGCTCTTCCTTGAGGGTAACCTTTGTTTGTGGATACATTTACATATATACGTATATATAAATATATTTACACATTCACTGAAAAAAACCAAAAGTTTCAGGGCTCAGATTTCAGTCGTACCTGAGTTACGCCCTCACAATGCGCTGCTTATGATCATATCATTGATGACATCTCAAATGACATCACTAATGACATCATTCAGTGATTTTGAGTGTTTTCTAAATGTTTTAGAATGTTAAATATGTACACTAAGGTACCAAAAAAATGTGTGTATTCATGCTTGAGTGGGTGTATGCGTGACTGTTTGGGTGTGTGAGTGTGTGTATAATTGATTGTGGGGGTTCTGAGTGGGTATAAGAGGGATTGTGTGGGGGTGTGAGTAGGGGTGGTTGTGGTTCTATGGGTCTGCAAGTGGATGTGTGAGTAGTTGTATGGGTGAGTGAAAGACTGTATGAGTGGCTGTTTGAGTGAGTGACTGGGTGTGTAAGTGGCTGTATGGGTGAGTGAGTGGCTATTTGGGTAAATTAATTGGTGTGTGAGTAACTGAATTGCACAGTGAGTGTCTGTGTGAATGGCTGTGTGGGTGAGAGAGTAGGTGTGTTAGGAGCTGTATGAATGAGTGAGCAGGTGTGCGAGTTGTATGAATGTGTGAATGGGTATATAAGTGGTTGTGTGGGTATATGAGTGGGTGTGCGAATGGATGTATGGGTGAGTGAATGGCTGTGTTGAGAGGCTGTATGAGTGAATGTGTGTGTGAATGGCTATAGGGATAAATATGTGGGTGTGAGAGTCACTGTATGGGTAAGTGAGTGGTTGTGTGAATGGCTATTCAAGTGTGTGAGTGGCTCTGTTTGAATGAACTGGTGTGTGAGTAGCATTTATGGGTCTGTGAGGTATGTGAGTGGGTGCATGAGAGGCTGTAAATATGTGTGAGTGTTTTTGTAGAGGATGTCAGCAGTGATGTCATAGTGATGTCATCAGTTATATCATTGCCCATCTCATGAGTGATGCAACATGTGAGGTCATAAACAGTGCATTGTAGGGGCTAAGTTATAGTTAGCTCAGGCAACTATAACTGCTGAATTTCAGTGGTTTTGTGCTAGTGAAATCTGAGCCAAACGATAACATATCTGAGTCCGTCAGATGCGTTGTGGTCAGTCTTTCTGACTGCCAACCATTCACCCGCCATTGTAATATGACGGGCAGTAAACATGCTTACGATGGCGGTGAGACTGCCACCAACAGTCTATCGGTGGCAGTCTCACAATCATCGTAATCGGGCCCTCAATTCCTAATTGTAACATGTTAGGTTTGGGAGTGGGTGTGTGAGTGGCTGTATGGGTAGATGAGTGAATTTGTGAGTGGCTGTGTGGGTCTGTGAGTAGATGCGACATTAGCAGAATGGGTGCAGAAGAAGCTGTCTTAGTGTTAGAATGAAAGCTTCCCTGTTCCTTTATCCACCAAGAGTCCACAGTTTTGCACAGAATGTCTACCCAACTGGATTGTTTTCTACTGTTTAATTAGTAAGTGCTACCTGTTTGGGCAAATGTGCAGTACATATTCCACAGAACAGCTGTGTTATGGACCAGGATGGAATATTTGCTGGGACCTGGTATGCTTGTAAGTGTATCTTTGTTTGGTGGAGATATCATCATATTCTTCGGTATCAAATAAGCATGAAAAAAATCTTTTGAAAATGTGCTGAGGAGCCGTTTGGTTTGCAGTGCATCATCCTGGCAAAAACAGGGAAGAAGTTTCTGTACTACTAAGGTGGATGGAGCAGGGCCAAACGGGCAATGCCTTCTGATGTTTTTACGTTTTGGGCCCTTGCCTGTCGCGGGTACTTGGGCCTCCCACACAAGTGAGGCACCATTTTTACCGGGAGACCCAGGGGAACGCTGGGAGGTGTGAAATTTGAGTGAGCCCGGTGATGCCACAACTTTCCCACACAACAAACTGTGAAAAAAGTAATTTTTTCAGCTAAAATTGAGATTTGCAGGGGATTCTGGGTAAGGAAACTTTGGGGGATCCACACAAGCCATACCTCCCTGGAAGCCCCCGGGTGTCTAGTTTTCAGAAATGTATGGGTTTGGTAGGTTTCCCTAGATGGCCGCCGTGCACCGGGCCAAAAACCCAAGAGACCCCCCTTGCAAAACCAGATGGTTTTGAGATAGGCAAAGTTGATGTCGCATCACTACGTTTTGGGCCCTTGCCTGTCGCAAGTACTTGGGCCTCCCACACAAGTGAGGCACCATTTTTACCGGGAGACCCAGGGGAATGCTGGGAGGTGTGAAATTTGAGTGAGCCCGATGATGCCACAACTTTCCCACACAAAAAAGTGTGAAAAAAGTGATTTTTTCAGCTAAAATTGAGGTTTGCAGGGGATTCTGGGTAAGGAAACTTTGGGGGATCCACGCAAGCCATACCTCCCTGGAAGCCCCCGGGTGTCTAGTTTTCAGAAATGTATGGGTTTGGTAGGTTTCCCTAGATGGCCGACGTGCACCGGGCCAAAAACCCAAGAGCCCCCCCTTGCAAAACCAGGTGGTTTTGAGATAGGCAATGTTGATGTCGCATCACTATGTTTTGGGCCCTTGCCTGTCGTGGGTACTTGGGCCTCCCACACAAGTGAGGCACCATTTTTACCGGGAGACCCAGGGGAATGCTGGGAGGTGGGAAATTTGAGTGAGCCCGGTGATGCCACAACTTTCCCACACAAACAAGTGTGAAAAAAGTGATTTTTTCAGCTAAAATTGAGGTTTGCAGTGGATTCTGGGTAAGGAAACGTTGGGGGATCCACGCAAGCCATACCTCCCTGGAAGCCCCCGGGTGTCTAGTTTTCAGAAATGTATGGGTTTGGTAGGTTTCCCTAGATGGCCGCCGTGCACCGGGCCAAAAACCCAAGAGACCCCCCTTGCAAAACCAGGTGGTTTTGAGATAGGCAATGTTGATGTCGCATCACTATGTTTTGGGCCCTTGCCTGTCGCGGGTACTTGGGCCTCCCACACAAGTGAGGCACCATTTTTACCGGGAGACCCAGGGGAATGCTGGGAGGTGTGAAATTTGAGTGAGCCCGATGATGCCACAACTTTCCCACACAAAAAAGTGTGAAAAAAGTGATTTTTTCAGCTAAAATTGAGGTTTGCAGTGGATTCTGGGTAAGGAAACGTTGGGGGATCCACACAAGCCATACCTCCCTGGAAGCCCCCGGGTGTCTAGTTTTCAGAAATGTATGGGTTTGGTAGGTTTCCCTAGATGGCCGCCGTGCACCGGGCCCAAAACCCAAGAGACCCCCCTTGCAAAACCAGGTGGTTTTGAGATAGGCAATGTTGATGTCGCATCACTATGTTTTGGGCCCTTGCCTGTCGCGGGTACTTGGGCCTCCCACACAAGTGAAGCACCATTTTTACCAGGAGACCCAGGGGAACGCTGGGGGGTGTGAAATTTGAGTGAGGCCGGTGATGCCACAACTTTCCCACATAAAAAAGTGTGAAAAAAGTGATTTTTTCAGCTAAAATTGAGGTTTGCAGGGGATTCTGGGTAAGGAAACTTTGGGGGATCCACGCAAGCCATACCTCCCTGGAAGCCCCCGGGTGTCTAGTTTTCAGAAATGTATGGGTTTGGTAGGTTTCCCTAGATGGCCGACGTGCACCGTGCCAAAAACCCAAGAGCCCCCCTTGCAAAACCAGGTGGTTTTGAGATAGGCAATGTTGATGTCGCATCACTATGTTTTGGGCCCTTGCCTGTCGCGGGTACTTGGGCCTCCCACACAAGTGAGGCACCATTTTTACCGGGAGACCCAGGGGAATGCTGGGAGGTGGGAAATTTGAGTGAGCCCGGTGATGCCACAACTTTCCCACACAAACAAGTGTGAAAAAAGTGATTTTTTCAGCTAAAATTGAGGTTTGCAGTGGATTCTGGGTAAGGAAACGTTGGGGGATCCACGCAAGCCATACCTCCCTGGAAGCCCCCGGGTGTCTAGTTTTCAGAAATGTATGGGTTTGGTAGGTTTCCCTAGATGGCCGCCGTGCACCGGGCCAAAAACCCAAGAGACCCCCTTGCAAAACCAGGTGGTTTTGAGATAGGCAATGTTGATGTCGCATCACTATGTTTTGGGCCCTTGCCTGTCGCGGGTACTTGGGCCTCCCACACAA
Source organism: Triturus cristatus (assembly GCF_964204655.1). Classification (NCBI taxonomy): domain Eukaryota; kingdom Metazoa; phylum Chordata; class Amphibia; order Caudata; family Salamandridae; genus Triturus; species Triturus cristatus. The sequence continues at coordinate 524,514,023 of NC_140584.1, forward strand.
GTGAGGCACCATTTTTACCGGGAGACCCAGGGGAACGCTGGGAGGTGTGAAATTTGAGTGAGCCCGGTGATGCCACAACTTTCCCACACAAAAAAGTGTGAAAAAAGTGATTTTTTCAGCTAAAATTGAGGTTTGCAGGGGATTCTGGGTAAGGAAACGTTGGGGGATCCACGCAAGCCATACCTCCCTGGAAGCCCCCGGGTGTCTAGTTTTCAGAAATGTATGAGTTTGGTAGGTTTCCCTAGATGGCCGCCGTGCACCGGGCCAAAAACCCATGAGACCCCCCTTGCAAAACCAGGTGGTTTTGAGATAGGCAATGTTGATGTCGCATCACTACGTTTTGGGCCCTTGCCTGTCGCGGGTACTTGGGCTTCCCACACAAGTGAGGCATCATTTTTACCGGGAGACCCAGGGGAATGCTGGGAGGTGGGAAATTTGAGTGAGCCCAGGGATGCCACAACTTTCCCACACAAAAAAGTGTGAAAAAAGTGATTTTTTCAGCTAAAATTGAGGTTTGCAGGGGATTCTGGGTAAGGAAACTTTGGGGGATCCACGCAAGCCATACCTCCCTGGAAGCCCCCGGGTGTCTAGTTTTCAGAAATGTATGGGTTTGGTAGGTTTCCCTAGATGGCCGCCGTGCACCGGGCCAAAAACCCAAGAGACCCCCCTTGCAAAACCAGGTGGTTTTGAGATAGGCAATGTTGATGTCGCACCACTACGTTTTGGGCCCTTACCTGTCGCGGGTACTTGGGCCTCCCACACAAGTGAGGCACCATTTTTACCGGGAGACCCAGGGGAACGCTGGGAGGTATGAAATTTGAGTGAACCCAGTGATGCCACAACTTTCCCACACAAAAAAGTGTGAAAAAAGTGATTTTTTCAGCTAAAATTGAGGTTTGCAGGGGATTCTGGTTAAGGAAACGTTGGGGGATCCACGCAAGCCATACCTCCCTGGAAGCCCCCGGGTGTCTAGTTTTCAGAAATGTATGGGTTTGGTAGGTTTCCCTAGATGGCCGCTGTGCACCGGGCCAAAAACCCAAGAGACCCCGCTTGCAAAACCAGGTGGTTTTGAGATAGGCAATGTTGATGTTGCATCACTACGTTTTGGGCCCTTGCCTGTCGCGGGTACTTGGGCCTCCCACACAAGTGAGGCACCATTTTTACCGGGAGACCCAGGGGAACGCTGGGAGGTGTGAAATTTGAGTGAGCCCGGTGATGCCACAACTTTCCCACACAAAAAAGTGTGAAAAAAGTGATTTTTTCAGCTAAAATTGAGGTTTGCAGGGGATTCTGGTTAAGGAAACGTTGGGGGATCCACACAAGTCATACCTCCTTGGAAGCCCCCGGGTGTCTAGTTTTCAGAAATGTATGGGTTTGGTAGGTTTCCCTAGATGGCCGCCGTGCACCGGGCCAAAAACCCAAGAGACCCCCCTTGCAAAACCAGGTGGTTTTGAGATAGGCAATTTTGATGTCACCTCACTATGTTTTGCGCCGTTTCCTGTTGCGGGCACTAGGCCAACACACACAAGTAAGGTACTGTTTTTCTCGTAAGTCTTTGGGGAACGCGGGGTGGGTGGAAATTTGTGGATCCACGCAGATTCCGGAACTTTCCACGACAGAAATGTGGGGAAAATGTGTTTTTTTGGACAATTTTTTAGGTTTGCAAGGGATTCTGGGTACCAGACCCTGGTGGGAGGCAGTCAAGTCACCCCATCCTGGATTCCCCTGGGTGTCTAGTTTTGAAAAATTGATAGGTTTGCTAGGCTTCCCAAGGTGCCTGCAGAGGTAGGGTTCAAAAACTACAGCTAGACATTTTTCCAAAAAAGGGTCTTTTTTCACTGCGAAATTGAGGTGTGACCAGGTTGCGTTTTGCGCCGTTTCCTGTTGCGGGCACTAGGCCGACCCACACAAGTGAGGTACCGTTTTTCTCGTAAGACTTTGGGGAACGCGGGGTGGGTGGAAATTTGTGGATCCACGCAGATTCCGGAACTTTCCACGACAGAAATGTGGGGAAAATGTGTTTTTTGGACAATTTTTTAGGTTTGCAAGGGATTCTGGGTACCAGACCCTGGTGGGAGGCAGTCAAGTCACCCCATCCTGGATTCCCCTGGGTGTCTAGTTTTCAAAAATGTATAGGTTTGCTAGGTTTCCCAAGGTGCCCGCAGAGGTAGGGTTCAAAAACTACAGCTAGTCATTTTTCCAAAAAAGGGTCATTTTTCACTGCGAAATTGAGGTGTGACCAGGTTGCATTTTGCGCCGTTTTGTGTCGCGGGCACTGGGCCGACCCACACAAGTGAGGTACCTTTTTTCTCGTAAGACTTTGGGGAAGGCGGGGTGGGTGGAAATTTGTGGATCCACGCAGATTCCAGAACTTTCCACGACAGAAATGTGGGGAAAATGTGTTTTTTTGGACAATTTTTTAGGTTTGCAAGGGATTCTTGGTAACAGACCCTGGTGGGAGGCAGTCAAGTCACCCCATCCTGGATTCCCCTGGGTGTCTAATTTTCAAAAATGTATAGGTTTGCTAGGTTTCCCAAGGTGCCCGCAGAGCTAGGGTTCAAAAACTACAGCTAGTCATTTTTCCACAAAAGGGTCATTTTTCACTGCGAAATTGAGGTGTGACCAGGTTGTGTTTTGCGCCGTTTCCTGTCGCGGGCACTAGGCCGACCCACACAAGTGAGGTACTGTTTTTCTCGTAAGACTTTGGGGAACGCGGGGTGGGTGGAAATTTGTGGATCCACGCAGATTCCGGAACTTTCCACGACAGAAATGTGGGGAAAATGTGTTTTTTTGGACAATTTTTTAGGTTTGCAAGGGATTCTGGGTAACAGACCCTGGTGGGAGGCAGTCAAGTCACCCCATCCTGGATTCCCCTGGGTGTCTAGTTTTCAAAAATGTATAGGTTTACTAGGTTTCCCAAGGTGCCCGCAGAGCTAGGGTTCAAAAACTACAGCTAGTAATTTTTCCAAAAAAGGGTCATTTTTCACTGCGAAATTGAGGTGTGACCAGGTTGCATTTTGCGCCGTTTTGTGTCGCGGGCACTGGGCCGACCCACACAAGTGAGGTACCTTTTTTCTCGTAAGACTTTGGGGAACGTGGGGTGGGTGGAAATTTGTGGATCCACGCAGATTCCAGAACTTTCCACGACAGAAATGTGGGGAAAATGTGTTTTTTTTGACAATTTTTTAGGTTTGCAAGGGATTCTTGGTAACAGACCCTGGTGGGAGGCAGTCAAGTCACCCCATCCTGGATTGCCCTGGGTGTCTAGTTTTCAAAAATGTATAGGTTTGCTAGGTTTCCCAAGGTGCCCGCAGAGGTAGGGTTCAAAAACTACAGCTAGTCATTTTTCCAAAAAAGGGTCATTTTTCACTGCAAAATTGAGGTGTGACCAGGTTGCATTTTGCGCCGTTTCCTGTCGCGGGCACTAGGCGGACCCACACAAGTGAGGTACCGTTTTTCTCATAAGACTTTGGGGAACGCGGGGTGGGTGGAAATTTGTGGATCCACGCAGATTCCGGAACTTTCCACGACAGAAATGTGGGGAAAATGTGTTTTTTTGGACAATTTTTTAGGTTTGCAAGGGATTCTGGGTAACAAACCCTGGTGGGAGGCAGTCAAGTCACCCCATCCTGGATTTCCCTGGGTGTCTAGTTTTCAAAAATGTATAGGTTTACTAGGTTTCCCAAGGTGCCCGCAGAGCTAGGGTTCAAAAACTACAGCTAGTAATTTTTCCAAAAAAGGGTCATTTTTCACTGCGAAATTGAGGTGTGACCAGGTTGCATTTTGCGCCGTTTTGTGTCGCGGGCACTGGGCCGACCCACACAAGTGAGGTACCTTTTTTCTCGTAAGACTTTGGGGAACGCGGGGTGGGTGGAAATTTGTGGATCCACGCAGATTCCAGAACTTTCCACGACAGAAATGTGGGGAAAATGTGGTTTTTTTGACAATTTTTTAGGTTTGCAAGGGATTCTTGGTAACAGACCCTGGTGGGAGGCAGTCAAGTCACCCCATCCTGGATTCCCCTGGGTGTCTAATTTTCAAAAATGTATAGGTTTGCTAGGTTTCCCAAGGTGCCCGCAGAGCTAGGGTTCAAAAACTACAGCTAGTCATTTTTCCACAAAAGGGTCATTTTTCACTGCGAAATTGAGGTGTGACCAGGTTGTGTTTTGCGCCGTTTCCTGTCGCGGGCACTAGGCCGACCCACACAAGTGAGGTACTGTTTTTCTCGTAAGACTTTGGGGAACGCGGGGTGGGTGGAAATTTGTGGATCCACGCAGATTCCGGAACTTTCCACGACAGAAATGTGGGGAAAATGTGTTTTTTTGGACAATTTTTTAGGTTTGCAAGGGATTCTGGGTACCAGACCCTGGTGGGAGGCAGTCAAGTCACCCCATCCTGGATTCCCCTGGGTGTCTAGTTTTGAAAAATGTATAGGTTTGCTAGGCTTCCCAAGGTGCCTGCAGAGGTAGGGTTCAAAAACTACAGCTAGACATTTTTCCAAAAAAGGGTCTTTTTTCACTGCGAAATTGAGGTGTGACCAGGTTGCGTTTTGCGCCGTTTCCTGTTGCGGGCACTAGGCCGACCCACACAAGTGAGGTACCGTTTTTCTCGTAAGACTTTGGGGAACGCGGGGTGGGTGGAAATTTGTGGATCCACGCAGATTCCGGAACTTTCCACGACAGAAATGTGGGGAAAATGTGTTTTTTTGGACAATTTTTTAGGTTTGCAAGGGATTCTGGGTACCAGACCCTGGTGGGAGGCAGTCAAGTCACCCCATCCTGGATTCCCCTGGGTGTCTAGTTTTGAAAAATGTATAGGTTTACTAGGTTTCCCAAGGTGCCCGCAGAGCTAGGGTTCAAAAACTACAGCTAGTCATTTTTCCAAAAAAGGGTCATTTTTCACTGCGAAATTGAGGTGTGACCAGGTTGCGTTTTGCGCCGTTTCCTGTCGCGGGCACTAGGCCGACCCACACAAGTGAGGTTCCGTTTTTCTCGTAAGACTTTGGGGAACGCGGGGTGGGTGGAAATTTGTGGCGCCACGTAGATTCCGGAACTTTCCACGACAGAAATGTGGGGAAAATGTGTTTTTTTGGACAATTTTTTAGGTTTGCAAGGGATTCTGGGTAACAGACCCTGGTGGGAGGCAGTCAAGTCACCCCATCCTGGATTCCCCTGGGTGTCTAGTTTTCAAAAATGTATAGGTTTGCTAGGTTTCCCAAGGTGCCCGCAGAGCTAGGGTTCAAAAACTACAGCTAGTCATTTTTCCAAAAAAGGGTCATTTTTCACTGCAAAATTGAGGTGTGACCAGGTTGCATTTTGCGCCGTTTCCTGTCGCGGGCACTAGGCCGACCCACACAAGTGAGGTACCGTTTTTCTCATAAGACTTTGGGGAACGCGGGGTGGGTGGAAATTTGTGGATCCACGCAGATTCCGGAACTTTCCACGACAGAAATGTGGGGAAAATGTGTTTTTGGGACAATTTTTTAGGTTTGCAAGGGATTCTGGGTAACAAACCCTGGTGGGAGGCAGTCAAGTCACCCCATCCTGGATTTCCCTGGGTGTCTAGTTTTCAAAAATGTATAGGTTTACTAGGTTTCCCAAGGTGCCCGCAGAGCTAGGGTTCAAAAACTACAGCTAGTAATTTTTCCAAAAAAGGGTCATTTTTCACTGCGAAATTGAGGTGTGACCAGGTTGCATTTTGCGCCGTTTTGTGTCGCGGGCACTGGGCCGACCCACACAAGTGAGGTACCTTTTTTCTCGTAAGACTTTGGGGAACGCGGGGTGGGTGGAAATTTGTGGATCCACGCAGATTCCAGAACTTTCCACGACAGAAATGTGGGGAAAATGTGGTTTTTTTGACAATTTTTTAGGTTTGCAAGGGATTCTTGGTAACAGACCCTGGTGGGAGGCAGTCAAGTCACCCCATCCTGGATTCCCCTGGGTGTCTAATTTTCAAAAATGTATAGGTTTGCTAGGTTTCCCAAGGTGCCCGCAGAGCTAGGGTTCAAAAACTACAGCTAGTCATTTTTCCACAAAAGGGTCATTTTTCACTGCGAAATTGAGGTGTGGCCAGGTTGTGTTTTGCGCCGTTTCCTGTCGCGGGCACTAGGCCGACCCACACAAGTGAGGTACCGTTTTTCTCGTAAGACTTTGGGGAGCGCGGGGTGGGTGGAAATTTGTGGATCCACGCAGATTCCGGAACTTTCCACGACAGAAATGTGGGGAAAATGTGTTTTTTTGGACAATTTTTTAGGTTTGCAAGGGATTCTGGGTAACAGACCCTGGTGGGAGGCAGTCAAGTCACCCCATCCTGGATTCCCCTGGGTGTCTAGTTTTGAAAAATGTATAGGTTTACTAGGTTTCCCAAGGTGCCCTCAGAGCTAGGGTTCAAAAACTACAGCTAGTCATTTTTCCAAAAAAGGGTAATTTTTCACTGCGAAATTGAGGTGTGACCAGGTTGCGTTATGCGCCGTTTCGTGTCGCGGGCACTAGGCCGACCCACACAAGTGAGGTACCGTTTTTCTCGTAAGACTTTGGGGAACGCGGGGTGGGTGGAAATTTGTGGATCCACGCAGATTCCGGAACTTTCCACGACAGAAATGTGGGGAAAATGTGTTTTTTTTAAACAATTTTTTAGGTTTGCAAGGGATTCTGGGTAACAGACCCTGGTGGGAGGCAGTCAAGTCACCCCATCCTGGATTCCCCTGCGTGTCTAGTTTTCAAAAACGTATAGGTTTGCTAGGTTTCCCAAGGTGCCCGCAGAGCTAGGGTTCAAAAACTACAGCTAGTCATTTTTCAAAAAAAAGGGTCATTTTTCACTGCGAAATTGAGGTGTGACCAGGTTGCGTTTTGCGCCGTTTCCTGTCGCGGGCACTAGGCCGACCCACACAAGTGAGGTACCGTTTTTCTCGTAAGACTTTGGGGAACGCGAGGTGGGTGGAAATTTGTGGATCCACGCAGATTCCGGAACTTTCCACGACAGAAATGTGGGGAAAATGTGTTTTTTTGGACAATTTTTTAGGTTTGCAAGGGATTCTGGGTAACAGACCCTGGTGGGAGGCAGTCAAGTCACCCCATCCTGGATTCCCCTGGGTGTCTAGTTTTCAAAAATGTATAGGTTTGCTAGGTTTCCCAAGGTGCCCGCAGAGGTAGGGTTAAAAAACTACAGCTAGTCATTTTTCCAAAAAAGGGTCATTTTTCACTGCGAAATTGAGGTGTGACCAGGTTGCGTTTTGCGCCGTTTCCTGATGCGGGCACTAGGCCGACCCACACAAGTGAGGTACCTTTTTTCTCGTAAGACTTTGGGGAACGTGGGGTGGGTGGAAATTTGTGGATCCACGCAGATTCCGGAACTTCCCACGACAGAAATGTGGGAAAAATTTGGTTTTTTTGACAATTGTTTAGGTTTGCAAGGGATTCTGGGTAACAGACCCTGGTGGGAGGCAGTCAAGTCACCCCATCCGGGATTCCCCTGGGTGTCTAGTTTTCAAAAATGTATAGGTTTGCTAGGTTTCCCAAGGTGCCCGCAGAGGTAGGGTTCAAAAACTACAGCTAGTCATTTTTCCAAAAAAGGGTCATTTTTCACTGCGAAATTGAGGTGTGACCAGGTTGCGTTTTGCGCCGTTTCCTGTCGCGGGCACTAGGCCGACCCACACAAGTGAGGTACCGTTTTTCTCGTAAGACTTCGGGGAACGCGGGGTGGGTGGAAATTTGTGGATCCACGCAGATTCCGGAACTTTCCACGACAGAAATATGGGGAAAATGTGTTTTTTTGGACAATTTTTTAGGTTTGCAAGGGATTCTGGGTAACAGACCCTGGTGGGAGGCAGTCAAGTCACCCCATCCTGGATTCCCCTGGGTGTCTAGTTTTAAAAAATGTATAGGTTTGCTAGGTTTCCCAAGGTGCCCGCAGAGCTAGGGTTCAAAAACTACAGCTAGTCATTTTTCCAAAAAAGGGTCATTTTTCACTGCGAAATTGAGGTGTGACCAGCTTGCGTTTTGCGCCGTTTCCTGTCGCGGGCACTAGGCCGACCCACACAAGTGAGGTACCGTTTTTCTCGTAAGACTTTAGGGAACGCGGGGTGGGTGGAAATTTGTGGATCCACGCAGATTCCGGAACTTTCCACGACAGAAATGTGGGGAAAATGTGTTTTTCTGGACAATGTTTTAGGTTTGCAAGGGATTCTGGGTAACAGACCCTGGTGGGAGGCAGTCAAGTCACCCCATCCTGGATTCCCCTGGGTGTCTAGTTTTCAAAAATGTATAGGTTTGCTAGGTTTCCCAAGGTGCCCGCAGAGCTAGGGTTCAAAAACTACAGCTAGTCATTTTTCCAAAAAAGGGTCATTTTTCACTGCAAAATTGAGGTGTGACCAGGCTGCGTTTTGCGCCGTTTCCTGTCGCGGGCACTAGGCCGACCCACACAAGTGAGGTACCGTTTTTCTCGTAAGACTTTGGGGAACGCGGGGTGGGTGGAAATTTGTGGATCCACGCAGATTCCGGAACTTTCCACGACAGAAATGTGGGGAAAATGTGTTTTTTTGACAATTTTTTAGGTTTGCAAGGGATTCTGGGTAACAGACCCTGGTGAGAGGCAGTCAAGTCACCCCATCCTGGATTCCCCTGGGTGTCTACTTTTCAAAAATGTATAGGTTTGCTAGGTTTCCCAAGGTGCCCGCAGAGGTAGGGTTCAAAAACTACAGCTAGTCATTTTTCCAAAAAAGGGTCATTTTTCACTGCGAAATTGAGGTGTGACCAGGTTGCGTTTTGCGCCGTTTCCTGTCGCGGGCACTAGGCCGACCCACACAAGTGAGGTACCGTTTTTCTTGTAAGACTTTGGGGAACGCGGGGTGGGTGGAAATTTGTGGATCCACGCAGATTCCGGAACTTTCCACAACAGAAATGAGTGGAAAATGTGTTTTTTTTGACAATTTTTAATGTTTGCAAGGGATTCTGGGTAACAGACCCTGTTGGGAGGCAGTCAAGTCACCCCATCCTGGATTCCCCTGGGTATCTAGTTTTCAAAAATGTATAGGTTTGCTAGGTTTCCCAAGGTGCCCGCAGAGCTAGGGTTCAAAAACTAGAGCTAGGCACTTTGCAAAAAAAGGGTAATTTTGCATTGTGAAAATGTGGTGTGACCACGTTGCGTTTTGCGCCGTTTCCTGTCGTGGGCACTATGCCTACCCACACAAGTGAGGTACCATTTTTATCGGGAGACTTAGGGTAATTCAGATTTGTAAAGGAACTGTTATTATCTATTGACTTTCCATGCATTTCTACTTTCCAAATGAAAGATATTGTGTAAAAAAGAAGTCATTCTAAAAAATGACTGATAATTCTCATGCTAGTATGAGTATTCCCAATTTCAGAAATGTGCAAATATCTACTGTTTCTAAACTCTATATTTTGTTCCCATTTCAGAAATACATAGGGGTCTTTCATACCGATTTTTCCATGTACACTTTTTTACAGAATAATTACTATATACCCGGTACATAATAAAAAACCATTGCAAGTTACTACTCAGTTTTTGCCTCTGGGTTCGTCAGGTTCTTGGTGAACCTACAAGTCCTATATATCCCCACAACCAGTAATGTCCAGCGGATGCAACGGTATATTGCTTTCAAAGAGCTGTCATAATTAGAAGAAGTTACAGGTGAAAACGTTGACACAAAAGGCTGTTTTTTTCAACTAAATTTCAATTTATCCTACATTTAACTGTTTGTTTCTATAAAAAAACCTTGATGGATCTACACAAATGACCCCTTGCTGAATTCAGAATGTTGTCTTCTTTTCGAAAATGTATAGCTTTCCAGGATCCACTATTGCTTTTGTACCCATTTCTGCCACTAACTGGAAGGAGGTCAAAAGCACAAAAAATAGCAAAAATAGGCTATGTCCCAGAAAAATGCCAAAACTGTGTAAAAAATGTTGGGTTTCTGACAAAAGTCAAGTATCCCCGAAAAGCTGGGAAAATGGTGATTTCAACCCCAAAAACCCCTTTTTGATAACATTTGCAGGGAAAACCCCAGATGCTTTCATTTGCAGCCCGTTTTTCCAATTTTTCCCCCCAAAAAAAAAATTTGCCTTATTTTGGCTCTTTTCTGTGACCCCTCCAGGGGAATCCACAAACCCTGAGTACCTTTAGAATCCCCATGATGTTGGAGGAAAAGGACGCAAATTTGGCGTGGCTATCTAATGCGGTCAAAAAGTTACAGGGGCCTAAGTGCGCACTACCCCAAATAGCCAAAAAAAGGCCTGGCACAGGAGGGGGAAAAGGCCTGGCAGCGAAGGGGTTAAGACAGTGTGTAAAGTGTTTATGTAAAACTAAAACAGCAATAAAATTACAATGCAAAACAATAAAAATCCCAAACCGAATTAGAAAAATAACGTCAAATGTAATGAATGAAATAACACAAAAATTACAAAAAGCAATATGGGTAACTGCAGATATATATTTTTAAGTTTTAAGTACAAATAGCACCAAAAAGTGCAAATGGCAGTCAATGGTCGCAGAAGACCGAGACTTAGGCACAATTTGAGGCTGACCTGGATTGAGCGCAGGTCGGATGCACCAACCAGTTTTGTTCTGGGCAAATATTTTACCGTCTAACTCACTCTTTCATAGGTAAACCCTTCTAAGTCCCCCAGGATGTCAGGAGAGGAATTTAGAGCTTTAGATACAGACAAGAGGCCAACACCATGACCCAGGTTAGGTCCAGCTGACAGTTAGCAGTTCAATACATACAAAAAAGGCCTCTTGCAGCTTGTTTTCTTCCTACACCCACAAAGAAGGTCAGTCTTATGACCCTTGAAGTCCCCATTTTTTTTGTTCTGAGTACAACAGGAAGCAGGTCCAGTCCTTCAAGGCTCCTCAGGCCACAGACAGTGGGTCCAGACCTCTTCTTTTCTTCATTGGGTCCAGCAGTGTTCTTAAATGAGCACCTGAAGATACCATATTTATGCCTGGCACAAGCTAGTTGGTGGAAAGAGATTCCTGGCTCCTAGCTATACAATGGGGTAAAAGCTCCCAGGACCGGACCAACCTACTTTTGCAGTAGTTTCCGTTTGCCCTACTACAAACAGGGCAAAAATGCAATGTGTTAGGCCAAATCCAAGATAGCTTCACTCAACCTGGGTTAAGGGCTGGGGGTGTTTGTGTGGGGGGAGGGTAGTGTACTTTGATAATCCCCATGTCCTTCCACATCCGAAAATAAAATCCAATTTGAAGCGGACAATATACCCATAAGAAAATCAGAGACGGTAGTCTGGTAGGACAACTACCACCAAACAGAGGATACACAAGAGTTATCTTGCGATCCAGTTCTCTCCTTTCACGTGTGACCCACCTCCCCCCAGTGATTTAAGTCACTCAACAGACCTGGCAAGCAGGATTTGACACTCTGCTGTCAAACGGAAGCCCACAACCAGCCCACACCCTACATATTCTTTGGAGTTCGAGGAGTAGTAACTGCCCATTCAGGTTTGCCCCTCTGAGGCATTTCACACCTATTCAAGGCTGAGCAGAGTTTGACACCAGGCAGAGGCCTATGCTAATTAGCCCATCTGACAGTTCAGGCACATAAAGGTTAACTTTCTAAAAGTTACTTTTCCTTATTAGTTATTAAAAATCTGACCACCATTGAGTTTGAGTTACAAAACTATTAAAATAGTGGCATAAATGTTTTTTAAACTGTTTCCTTTCCCGAGATACAGCATTAGTTTTTAATATTGGTTCCCATGGTGCATTTAAACAAAATCACTACATCCAGCCACTCACACTCAGCAGTACACATACGTTTGTAGTAAATTTTCAAACCTAATAGCACATAATTAGTAGAAGTAAGTGGCATAATGACGTATGTATGGGAATTTTGCATTAACAAGCGCAACGTGAAATTATGCAAAATGCACCTGCATCATTTAAGCTACGTCCAAGACTAGCTTTTACCTGTCAAAAAGGATTTACTTTATGCAGGTCGCAGTACATTTAACACTGTTACAGTGAGGCTACAATAGTAGGCCTGAAGCCATGTTTTCACTTTCACTATAGTAAATGGCACTATATGTGCGGGACTCCACTAGTGGTATTTAACTGGAGTGAGTCTCCTAAACACCAAATCACAGAGTTAGACACTACATGTTCAATGGAAGAGAACACATCTAGTCAAAACATACACCACTGATCAAAGACACTCTCTGCCATGTGGGGATGGAGACAGCACTTGTGGTGTCTAAAACAATGTATGTTCAGTTAACCTGCACTGATATGCAGGGACACCATGCTAGATGGCTGGTGAATAGGAAGATGTTATGCTAGTCAGACATCTCTAGAGGCGTGGGCCGTCCTGACACAGGTTACAGGACATCCATTCTGACTTGCCTATTGCAGTACCACATGGCAGTCATACTTACTTCGAGTCCCTGTATCAGCTCGCCCTCCTTTTATTAATGGCAGGAAGGCTTTCAGAGCCAAACAGATTACCTAAAGCTCCAAAAGACTGGTACAGAGCTGGCACATCCACCAAAGGCCTCTGGTGTCTACCTCTCCCAGATGCTACCCCAAACTAGCAGCAAAGTATCTCTCAACGCTGTGAACTCTGGGCGAAAAAGGGAGAGCAGCCTGTCCCAGGTGAGGTTGGTGTCTTCCAGATAGCACTGCAGAACCTGTGCCATCTCCTTTTATATATGAAAAGATTACAAGAGACAGTCCTGGTGCTGGGCCCACTGGGATCTGAGGGTCCACTGGAGGGTCACCTCATGTTTGGAATAATGAGGATCTACAAGTCCAGAAGACCAAGAAGCTTTAGAGACATAATCAGATGATCCCAGTACTGATTCTAAAACATTTGGATCATGTCCTGAATACCCAGGAGACACTGCTTAGGAAGAAAGGCTGAGAGGGCATCTGCCACAGAATCAAATAGATTAACTCAATCCTCTGCGTTGGAATCAGGTGGAATGACAAAACCCTAAGATGTCAGGAGGTTGACCGGCATTCAGAGGTGGTCTATGATGAATATGGTAAGCCAATCTTTAGCAGCCAGTTGCTGAGGTAATGTATGCACATACTCAAGACCTTGAAAGAAGGGCAGCAACCACTACCATCACCTTTATGAACATCTCAGGGGCTGATTTGTGGCCTGGTAAACTGAAAGTGTTCCTGGCCACCTTGAATAACAGGTAATGCCTGAAAGACAACTGCACATATATTTGAATACACACTTCCTGCTAGTCCAAGGATGCCATCCAGTCCCCTGTATCATCCAGAGCTGAGAGGATCTGAGCTAGATTGAGCATTATGAATCTGTCCTTCCACAGAAAGGAACTGGTGGCGGTCCAAAACAGGCCCAAAGGCTTCTGTCCTTCTTGGGAATCGAGGAAGTTGCAGAAATACACCCCTCACATCCCCCACAAGTCTTGTAATCTTTTTGGAGTCACACCTTGACAACAGTGTCAACTTTTTGCAACTGGATAGCAGACTGCTCCTTCTGGTGTCTGCTGGGTGCAAGAGGAATGTGAGGGTGGGAGTAAAGTAAGGGCAGACATGCAGTTTTTGATCAATCTGTGGCACTTGCCTGTCCAATATGAAGGATCTTCAGCTTGGGAGGAAATGCAGTATTCTTCCTCATTCAAAGAGCAAAATTACCACGTAACCCCGTTCAGATATGCATACACAATCAAATTATAAAACATTTTTTTTCTACCAATCTACATCTCACCATTTCGTAGTATGTAGTAAGGTTAACTCCAAGATCCAAATCCAAATCGTCCTTACCTGAAATTTTCTGCAAAACAGACAGTATTGCAACAGCCAAATTTATTTTCTCATGTGTAGCATCAGTGCCATATTGGTAAAGTTATTTATGCTATTTGTGGTGAGTTAAAATCAAAGACGGACATAATCAATCCATCATGGGCGTCATATTGGTGTAGGGTAAATTGTATGTAATAATCAAAATGAAGTATAAAAAGATGGATAAAACCAACTCTTCATCACTCCTACCAGAACTTGTCCACAAAAACCGAGAGTACTCTGACCCTGAGCTCCTAAAATTAAAGACGGACAAAACAACCCATCTTGGGCCCCATATTAGTATAGGCATTAACATTATTTGTAAAAAATCAAAGTTAAAATACGTAAAAAAACAACCCATCAGAACAGATAATCCATAATATATGGTAAATAATATTTACTCCAGTTGTCTTAATATCTCGCTATGTATGCGGTCCGATCCACCAAATGCGAAAGCATCCATGCACCCGCAAAATATTGAAAGTAAAGTGTGCAATTTAACTCCGTCATCGTAGCAGCCATTACACCATTACACCAAAGAATTATTGTGCCCTTAACATTAACCAAAATATATTCTTCTAATGTCTTACACTTCTACATGATTTAGTCCAAAGCCGATTATTCGCCAACAGTTTAGCAATTAGAAACACATTAGAAATAAAAGGGAAAATTAAACTAAAACTAAAAGACCTATCCTGAATATATTCGCCCATTTTGCATCCAAAGTACAAATTCGCACAAAAATTCTGCTACGGATTACAACTATGTAAGCCACGCATCCATCGCAATATTGTCCACAATAAATGTAATATCCTGGCTCCCATGCTCGCATAGTATCACTACAAGCTACAGCTCCTTGTGTGACTTTATAGCTGTCCATCTTGGTATCTTTCAATCCTAGATCTCCTGGGAAATACTGTCTAAAAAGCATCATTATAAAGGCAGCGGCAAATCCTATTAGCTGATTCTCATTAATTGTACCGAAGTCCTCGAAATGCAAACTCAAAATATATAAGTTGTGTGCAGAGAAAGAAAAAGGTAAATATGGAAAGGATAAATATAAAAAAAGAGAACACTACATTGCACCCAATAAAGGTTTAAAGGCAACACATTTCAAACATTCTGCGTCTCTAAAAATATTGCATTTCGTGGTCAATATTCAGGCCTTTTTCAACCGCACGCGATCTCATAATCCAACTGGCTTCAAACTTATGTATTTTCAATTCACAGTTGCTTCCCCTCACATCACTTTGTAGAACATTAATCCCATCCCATGGAACCTGAAACTCAGATGTGTGTTCTGAGCCTTACGATCTTTAGCATGTTCCGTTATTAGGTATCTAACAACTTGCTGCTTCAGTGCTCTATAATGCTCCGAGATACGCTTTCTCAATGTTCTAATAGCTCTTCCTACATACACTATGTTGCAGTTGCAGATGAGCACATAAACATCATAATAAGTACTGCAATTAATATGTGTTCCTATTTCTGGTCTCGCCCTGCCATCAAAAACCACTAAAAAAAATCATGAATATCCAGCTGAAGGAGCACATTCAATCTAATGATCACCTAGACACCACCCAGTTTGTTTTCCACACCCAACCCAGGACAGAAAACGCTTTGATCAAGGCAACCAAGGAGATCAAGCAGACACTTGATCAGGACAGCCCTTATCCTGCTTGACCCTCAGCAGCTTTTGATATATTATATCATGGATTGCTGTTGGAACACCTGACAGAATCAATGCCATTGGTTGGGCCTGGGATCTACTCAAATCGTTCCTATCAGAAAGCAAACAATCTGTCCGGTTGGATGTATTCGCCTCTCATCCTCTCTCTTTCCCTGCAGGGTCTCTCAGGTGTCCTGTCTCAGCCCAACCTTATTTGATATGTACATCACACCTTTAGTCAGTGTCATTAAAAGTGTTGGCTCTCCCTTGAATTCCTACACAGATGACACCCAAATCGTCATCTCACTGGCCAAGGATGACATAGGTATACGTACCATATTTTGTGATTTAATGCAGGTAGTCAGCAAGTGGATGAGAAGACACTGTCTTAAACTGAATGCAGGAAAAACTGGAGTGATGCTCTTTGGTCAACAAACTTCCTTCTGGACCCCGTCTTGCTGACCAGCTGACATGGGCCCTCTTCTAGCTCCTGTCACCAAGACTCAGAACTTGGGAGTCTTGATTGACAATAAATTAAGTTTTAATAATCAGTTCCCTATCCTCTTCCACTTTCTTCACTTTGAAAATGCAAAAAAATATCCTCCTGTTTATTCTGGTTCAACTTCAGAAAACCCTGATTGCATCTCTGATAATTATTAAATTGGATTACTGCAACAGCGCACTACTCACTGCACACCAGTGCATCCTTCAGAGGCTGAAAATACTGCAGAATACTGCATCAAGACTTCTCTTAAAAATTCCAAGACATCATTCAGTAGCCAATATCAAAAACCTCCACTGGCTCCCTATAAGACAGTAAATCATGTGCAATGCTTTTTGCATCGCTTACAAGGCACTCTATGGCTTAGTTCCTAACTTTCTTCAACAAAGTTTTCATTGGTCCACCCCAAGTTCGAACCTTTCACCCTGCCATGGCCAAACACATCTTTGATCCCAAATTCAACAGCTCCACCTGTGGAGTCAGGAGCTTGGTTCTGGGAACAACAGTAACCTAGAATACCATACAACTACTCAGGAAGCTCCTACAAACCTGGCTTTTTAGTACCACCAAGCTTATTGCTGATCCTTTCTAGCGTCTCTTCTCCAGTATCAATGCCAGAGCCAAAACACACCAGGGTTAATCTGCCCTTTAAAAGTATATGAACATATTAACATGGCATTGTCATATGAACTATTAAAGTTAAGCTTTGCCACTACATCCATTGCCAATATACATGTTACAGTCAATAAGAACCAGTGCTTCATGTTAAGCTATTTGCTTTCTTATATGATTATCACTCTTAATGTCACTTATTTTTTCTCCTTCCTTTTTATTTGCATGTTTTTGCTCACTTTGCTTTTTTCACATACTATTTAAAGGAACATTTTAGCATTCTTGCCAGCAGCTCTATTCTCTTTAACCACATTGTCCACCTTTTGTCCCTTTTCTTTCCCTGTTGTAAGGAGATAGTATCCTTTCCTCTGATTCTTTCAGCTTGTTGGGGGGAATTATAACTCTATGGGGCAGATTTATGAGGCCCTTGCGCCTCATTTACGCCACCGTTGCGTCACTTTTGTGACGCAGCAGCGGCGCAAATCCTGCGCCATGCTGCAGGGTATTTACAACGTGACGCATCTGGGAGATGCGTCACGTTGTAAAGCCCTGCGCCAGCAGTAGGCGTACCTGTGCAGGGGGGGGCGTTCCATCACAGGAACGCCTCCTAAAAGTGGCTGAGTGAAATCTACAAGATTTCACTCAGTCACTTTTGAGCCCATGCTGCGTCAAAACCCTGCGCCTGCTTAAAGCAGGCGTAAGGATTGACGCAGCATTGTGAAGATAGGTCCCCCCAAAGCATTGCTGGAGCTGCGTCGCGCTTGCGACACAACTCCAGCAATGCGCCACTTTTACGGCACAGATGCGTCACGCATCTGTGCCATTTTTGCCCCATGGTGCGCCGCATTGTAAATGCGGCGCATCCATGGTGGCGGAGCTGTGGCGCACAATAACTGGCGCATCCCTGCTGATATGCAGGGATGCGCCAGTTATTATAAATCTGCCCCATAGTTTTTAAGTACAAGTAGATGTCTGGAAAAATGAAACAAATCAATATATTTCGCTTTTACTATTGAATTATATATTTTAAGCATTTAAGTACCAACATAAACAGTTATGTCACCATCTTATAGCCATTCCAAGTCTGTTACTTTTCATGTTTAAATCAGTGTGTCCCTGGCTGTGTCAGCATATTCACTACTGTGTGCCTGGCTGTGTTATAGTGTGCATGACAGTGTGCCTGGGTGTGTCAGCATATGCATCAGTGTGTGCCTTGGTGTGTCAGTGTATCCATATGTGTGTGCCTGGGTGTGTTAGTGTATAGATCATTGTGTGACCGGGTGTGACAATGTATGCATTAGTGTGTCATTTAGTGTGTTAATGTATGCATGAGTGTGGCCCTGAATGTGTCAGTGTATCCATCACTGTCTGCTTGGATGCGTATGTGCATATAGAAGTGTGTGAATGGGTGTACTACTGTTTGCATCAGAGTGTGTCGGGATGTGTCAGCTTCAGCATCACTGGGTGTGTCAGTATATGAATCAGTGTGTGTCCGGGTTTCTTACTGAATGGGTCATTGTGTCACTGGGTGTGTTAGTGTGTGCATCAGTACATGCCTGTGTGTTAGTGTATGTATAAGTGTGTTCCTGCACGTGTCTGTGCATGGATGTGTTATTGTATGCATTAGTGTGTGCCTGCCTCTGTTTGTGTATGCATGAAAGTGTATCTGAATGTGACAGTATGTGCATGAATGTGTCCCTGGGTGTGTCAGTGTATGCATGATTGTGTTCTTAGGTATGTCAGTGTATGCACAATGATGCATCTGGGTGTGTCAGTCTATGCATCAGTATAAGTCTACCTATAGACTATTTGAGAAGTGACTTACATGTACAAAAAAGAAGTTTAAGGCTTGGCAAGCGATTTTCAATGCCTACTCAACCTCTCAGTAAAACTGCACACAGGCTCTGCAGGAGCAGGCCGAAGACATGTTAAAAAGGCTAGATGTGTGACTTTGTTGTGTCAGTACTTGAGTACATATCTGAGTGAGTGCGAGTGTATTAGTCCCTTAACATGTGTGTGAGTGTATGACTTAGTAACTTTATTGGTATAAGATTGTCCCTCTTAGTAACTCTATAGGTTTGTATGCAATTGGCTGTATGGAGAGCTTACTGGCTGTGTTAGTTAGTTTAGGAGTATGTATCTGATGTGTGCAACTGCCTCTGTTACTTCTGGACTGTATGAATGTGCGAGTGAATGTCTATGTGCCTCTGTCACTGTCTGACTGGGTGTGTGAGTGGCTCTATACTTTTGGAAATAGGTATGTGAGTCGCAGTATTGGTGGGAAACTTAATGTATAGCTGTGCATATGGATCTGTAAGTGTGTGTGTGTTATTCACTGAACCCTTAAAAGTAAATGTGTTATCTGTTAAGGGCATAATACCCTGTCCAATGGCGTAACAACTGCATATCTTAGGGGTGACTTATGTACAAAAAAAAGTGGATTTTAAGGCTTGGAAATGGGTTTTCAATGCCAACTCGACCTGGCAGTAAAACTGCACACAAAGGCTCTGCACTAGCAGGCCTGGGGCCTGTTTAAAGGGCTTCTTGCCTGGATGGCTGACTAGGAGTGGCAGTACTTGAGTACATATCTAAGTGAGTGTATCAGTCCCTCTATGGGTGTGTGAGTGTATGTGTAAGTAACTGTATTGGTATATGAGTGATTCTCTTAGTAAATCTATGGGTCTGTAAATCTGTATGCATGTGGCTGTATAGATAACTTACTGGGAGTGTTAGTGAGGGTTGGGGTATGTAACTGTGTGTACAACTGGCTCTGTTACTGCTGGATAAACAAGTGCTGTATGAGCATTTCACCTGACTGGGTGTGTGAGTGACTGCTTTTGTAAATATATATGTGAGTTACAGTATGGATGGGAGACTGGATGTTTAACTGTGCCTATGGGTCTTCAAGTACATATATGACTCACTGAGAATTCAAATCTACCTTCTAAGCACATAGCACACCACATGAAGTCCTACCTATGCCCTACCTTAGGGGTCACTAGTATGTAGTAAAAAGGATGTTTAAAGCTTGGCAAGCAGTTTTAATGCCAACTTAAACTGGCAGTAGAACTACCCACAAACACTACAGTAGCAGGACCAACAAGTGTTTAAACGACTATTCACACAGCTAGTCGCAGACCCAGAGAGTCTCTCATGCACTTACTAGCACACCCTACAGACACATACATTCACAAACACAGAAGAACAGTCACACATACACTCTCTTTTGGTTACATCATACACACTTTCATCTACCTCATGTGCACACATACCTTTTCAATCACGTTTTTTAAACTACTCTCTAATTCTCATATTTGTGAAATGAGTTTGTTGGTCTGAATTTTTTTTTTTATGAAATCAGTTACACTCTCCTTTTACACAAAATGGGAAATTTAAACATAAGAATGGTACACCAATCTCATACAATGCAACAATTAATGGCAACCTTTTCAAATTTGCTCTCAGTCGAACCAACATAGTTAGAAAATCGTAATGCCCATTTCATATTTTACTTTTATTATTCCACTTCTCAGTGGTCATTGTGTCTTAACCGTTAATTGCACTTCTGTGAAGAAGCTCAATCCCATAGTGTTTTTGGGTAGATTCATGAATGCGTTGTGACGCTCGGTGCAGCCCCCGTGTAACTTCATGACGGATTCACGAATATCCACAGGAGTCCACAAAAGTATTCAGAAGTGCACTCTTAATACTTTATAACTACAATGCACTTTATAAGATAGTTCTGAAAAGGAAAATAAACCCTCCTTAATAAGCCATAAGTGTAAACCACTCTAATTCTAACTAAAACAGTACAATGCTTTTAACATAACCCCCCCGAGTATTTTAGATGAGTTTCCATGGCAACCCCCTTTGAAACACTCTCTTCAACCAGTAGGTCAGAAGTTCACAACACATTTTCGAACCACCATACTAGCTTCAAAATCAAATGCAGCCGGTGTGATTGACTGTTTAGAATTAAAAGCATATCCAAGATTGCATTACAATTTTTTATTTTACAACCAGAACATCATCACAGATCTACTTACTTTTCCTTAAAAATTACTACCTAATTTTAGCATCCTGCATATTTACACATTAAATCAAATATGACCATTTTTAAACCATATCCTGTCATCCATTTTAATTGCCTTTCATTTTCAAAATCTGTGTCATTCAGCTCCAGCCTTCCCCTGTGTGCTACTCCCCCTTGCCTACAAAAGGGTTGGAGTGTGTATTGTGGGTCATAGCTTTGTATTTTGGGCTAGAGAGTATGCTTGAAAGAGTGGGATTGACAGGGACGTGGGCTTGTCTAATATGGACATTAGTTGGGTTAGCCAGAGAGAGCATTAAAGTGGAATCAATTGCTGCCATTGGTTAAAAGCATTGCGGATTGCAAACATCCTGACCTTAAGATAGTGCACTGTGGTGGTAATGACCTAGGCACACTTACTGGGGTAGGACTGGAAGTCCTAAAGGAGGATGCCTTTGTTAAATTAATGAAACTTTTCCCTCATACTGCCTTGGTGTTTTCCAACATTTATGAAAGGAATAAATGGAAGTAGTCAAACTAGTTCTGTCCACAGATTGGAAAAGCCAGGAAACATGTTGAATATTACTATTTCTGCATTCCTCAGAGACCTTAACATTGTCTCTATCTACAATAAAAATGTATGCTTTGACATGGAGGATATATATAGAAGTGATGGGGTTCCCTTCACAGAGAAAGGCAACAGAGTGTTCCTTAACATAATGAAAAACTGCACCATTTTATGTGTAGTTATAATCCACATACAATAAACACAAAGGCTCTTTTCAGAGCTGCCCCTTTTCCCAAATACTGCTTAATTTTCTTTATAAATCCCTTTTATTAACATAGTTATTTTAAATCAGTGAATGCATTGTAAATTTGCAAAGCAAAAGCACACATTATATACACAAAGGCACATATAGGATTTGTAACACTGGTTTGAGGCTGTACACCTCTCAATGGCTCTGTGGGTAGCTGTCTGAGTGTGAATGTGTGCACGGGTGCCTGAATCTCTGGGTGGCTCTGTGAGTGGGAGTGGGAGTCTCTGGGTGCATGAGTGTCTCAATGGGTCTGTGAGTGGACGCATATCTTTCTGAGTGGGACTGTGAGTTGGTGAAAGGCTGTCTGAGTGGGTCTGTGAGACAGTGCATGAATCTCTGAGTGGATCTGCCAGTGGGTGCATGAGTGTCTGGGTGGGTCTGCGAGTGGGTACATGAGTGTCTGAGTAGGTCTGTCAGTGGATGCATGAGTGAGTGAGCCTGTGAGTCAGTGCATGAGTGTCTGAGAGAGTCTGTGAGTGGGTGCATAAGTGTCTAACTGTGTCCGTGAGTGGGTCTGTGAGTGGGTGCGTGAGTGTCTGAGTAGGTCTGTGAGTCCGTGCATTAGTCTCTGAGTGGGTATGTGAGTGCGTAAATGAGTGTCTGAATGGGTCTGTGAGGGGGTTCATGAGTGTATGAGAGGGTCTGTGAATAGGTGCATATGTGTCTGAGTGGCTCGGAAAAAACAAAAATAATGGCAGTGAACATCATGAAAAGAAAAGCATTAAGCTGGCACATTGCCTGCCAACGTTTGGAGTCAGTGTCAGAATATAAATATTTAGATATTATCAAAGTTAACAAAGGCACATTTAAACAGCAGAAAAAGGCTTTGAAACAGAAGGGAAATGCCCTAGCACTGGCCTTAAGAAACCTAAAGAAGAAAGTGGCTGGCCCTACTCTAGCACCACTGCTGCAGGTAATGCAAGCAACATTGATCCCAACAATAACATACAGGAGTGAAACATTACAGGGTATGAATGCATCCACATAAGACTGGATCATGGGCAAATTCTATAGAATGATATTTGGCCTTCACAGATACGCATCCCCAGGTCAGATAAAATTTGAATTTGGACTTCAGATGCAATCCCTTGTCAAGAGAGGAGCATACATCCAGTGTTGGCACAAACTAAATAACTCAAAACCAAAAACATTAAACACATATCTATGGCTGGAACTGATGAACAAGAGTAATTCTCCTGCTAAGGTTTACCTTAATGGGTCACTCATCCAACTTGCTCCTGCAACTTATGCCAGCTTCAAAAACTGGTAAACTATCAAAATACGTTTGTCAATTGAGGATAAGGCAGCAGTGGCAGACAGAGCCCATGGCTGGTACGTGATGTACAGTTCTGATAAAGTAAAACCTCAACCCTACATTCAAATGGGATACTCCAACTCAATAAAATAAACCTTTCTATGATAAAGCTTGGGCATATGCCCATACACCTTTGAAATGTAGCACCACCACGACCCATTGCCAGTTGTGCAGAAAAGTGAAAGAAGATATGGTACACTTGGTGTGCACCTGTAAGGAGTTATTGGCTGAGTGAAGAGCCATGCTACACCGGATCTCCAACCAAAGTGGCACCCGAACATGCACACAAGTAGCTTTAGCCTGCTTCATGCCCATGGACACACATCTGAAAAGCCGCTTTGTGAAATTCCTTACCAAAGTAGAAAATACATTTCCCCTTGAATGGAGTGCATGCACTCAGCTCTAATTACCTTTACATACACAGGACACTTTACATGCCACTGCACTCTGTATCTTAGAACGTCCTACAATAATTTATTATTAGGTACATAGGTAATTTTAAACAGGTGAATGTAATTCCTCATCTCTATCTTATCCTGCTCACAATGATTGCCCCACTGCAGAAATGTTTAAATCACTGATGCAATACTAGTATTAATCAATGATTGGTAGAGTAAAGCTCCTCTCGTTAAACAACATGTACAGTGCACTGCAGATCACCTAGACTGTAAGTAAGATTTTAATCTCCTTTTCTAAACTCCAACATGTCTAAAGTACAAACCGTTAATGGTCTCTCATTCAGAACGTTAATGTACATGCCTTTTAGAGAAAATAAAAAAGTACTTTGCACTGAAGAACACATAGATTGCATCGCAAGATTATAAACTCCATCTTCTGTGCTCCAATATATCTAAGGTTGAACCGGTTCGCAATTTTGCACTTTAAGAAACAAATGCACTTTATAAATATACCAGGCTTCAAAGTATTTAACTAAAAGGGGAAAACTGCTGATTTAAAATGCTATAATTGATGTGCAGTGACATTACAATTTGAATTGTTTCAATAATTTTTTATGACTGTTTTATTGTTGCAAAGGTTTTAATTACCCAAGCAATACTAAATAACTTTGACACTTGAGTGAGTCTGTGAGTCAATCCATAAGTCTCTAAGTGGGTATTTGAGTTAGTGCATTAGTGTCTGAGCAGGTGAATGAGTGGGTCTGTGAATGTCAGTGTATTTCTCTCAGCGAGTGTGCGCGTCTCTGAGTAGCTCTGTGAGTAGGAGTGAGAGTTTTTGAGTGGGTTTTTTTTTTTTTTTTTTTTTTTTTTTTTAAAAACCTTTATTCTTGAAAACATGGACACAGCTATTTAGCCGACATCCCGGAGGTTCGGCAGCTTTGAGAAAGCAAACAAGGAAACGTCCACAGTGCATAGAGGAGAATCAAAAAAGGTTCTATTTTAAATAAATACAAACTCACACAAAACCCCAGCAAGGCGAATAACACTGAAAACCACTGGTGATTGCCCCTCAGGGGAGAGCAGACCCCCGTCGTCTAACAGTCACAACTCTGTGCTAAGAGGAAAAAGGGGGGAAAAGCAGAGGCCCAAAAAGTCAATTATCAATCAGATACATATACAGATGCTGGAAAGAATGTTAAGGAGAGAGCTGTTCATCGGGGAGATCCAAATCAGGGGCAAGACATATGCCACCCCTATACTGCTTCCACCTCCCCCAAATGGCATGCCACTTCCGGGGGCGCCCTCTAGCACAATATACTGTCTTTTCCCTCAGCATACTCCAGTCCATGTTTTCTTTCCACGCAGTCAATGTGGGGGGAGCCGCTGAGCCCCACAGGCGCGCGATGTCTTGCTTAGCCACCATATTACCCAGGGTCACCCACTGGGTCTGTCCCACATCGTGATCGGTAGGCCCCCAAACATTCAGGAGACAGCACCGAGCCTCCGGCTGCATAACAATGCCCGTCACCTCCCCCATCACCGTATGGACTCTCCTCCAGAATTCCCTGATAACGCCACATTCCCAAATGATATGCATAAAGGTACCCACCATCCCGCATCCCCTCCTACATAAACCCTCCTCCGAGAATCCCATACGAACCAGCCTAGGCCCCGTGACATAGGTTCTGTGGAGTATTTTGAGCTACACCAGCCTCAGTCGTGATGGGATCACGACCTCCTTAGGAGAGGAGACCGCAGACTGCCAATCCTCGTCATCCAGTTCGAGCCCGTCCCTAGTCCACTGGTCCCTCAGCCCCAACAGCAGGTCCGCCCGAACGTTTATCAATTTCTTATATATGAGAGAAATCGTACTCTCCGGCATATGGCCGTCGAGGATCCGATCCTCCAATGGAGAGGACTCAGGCACCTTCTCTCCGTCTACGAGAACTGATCGCAGGGCATGACGCACTTAAACGTAGCGGAAGAACTCGGATTTCCCCAACTCGAACTCCTGCTGCAGCTCTTCAAAGGACTTCACCCTCCCCTTACTCAGCAAATCTCCAACCCTGGAGATTCCAATCAAGTCCCATTTATCAAAACCTTTTGTATGCCAGAGCTTCCCCAATCTGTCAGATTCAAACAACGGGGTAGCTAGGGTGAGCCTATCCTTCCAGCCCAACGAGTCAGTCGCCAACCTCCACACGCGCACCGCCACCCCCGTGGGCCCCGTGAGGGACGAGTCCAGCGCCCTAGAGTACAGCGCTCTATGATAATTACCGCCGCGCAGCAACCATCGGTCCATGGCATAACCGGGGCTTAGAGCCGGACCATAGAAACCATGATTAATCGCGCTCAACTGGGTGGCCCAATAATAGCGTCGAATGTCCGGAAGCGCAATACCCCCGTCGTACCACGGAAGCGTCAACTTAGCAATCGCTATGCGCGGCCTACCATCCCACAGCAATGATCGTTGGAGGCTTTCAACCTCCCGAAAGTAACTGGCCGGTACCCAATCAAGGGTATTCTGCAAAGCATAGAGGAACCGGGGGAGAGACATCATTTTAAACAAAGCGGCGTGCCCAACGAGGGAGAGCGGCAGCTTCCGCCAGCCCGCAACATCCCGCCGCAAGCGCGCCAATGGGGGGAGCAGGTTTCTCTCATACCGAAGGGTGGAGTCAGTGGAGATAAAGATCCCCAGGTACACAAAGCCCTGCTGGGCAATCTGGATCGAGCACGTTCGCGGGACAGGCAGAACCTCGCCGCTCAGAACATACAAATACGATTTACTCCAATTGATGACGAGACCCGAGTTCCTACCAAAGGACGTCAGAACGTCACAAACCACTGTAAGCGAGTTCTTGGGCGAGGCGAGATATAACAGGATATCATCGGCATAGAGCGATATACGGTCCTCGTGCTCGGGCGACCACCTAAGTCCACGTATATCCGGATGCCAGCGTATCCACGCCGCCAGCGGCTCGAGGGCAAGGGCGAACAACAAAGGCGACAAGGGGCATCCCTGCCGAGTTCCCCTCCCAAGCTGGAACGGAGTCGACGCCCGGCCGTTTACTACAACACTCGCAAGGGGACCCTCATACAGCAACCTCACCCAGCTCAAAAAACCAGGGCCAAAACCGAACTTGGCAAGCACTGCCCACAGATATGCCCATTCCACCGTATCAAAAGCCATCGTGGCATCAAGAGATGCCACAATAGCTGGTTCTCGGATCGTGCCCGCCCTGGCAATCACTCCATGGAGGCGCCGAAGGTTCAACGCGGTGTTACGGTGCGGGATAAAGCCGGATTGATCCGGATGGATCAAGTCTCCGAGCACCCTGACCAAGCGGCCTGCCAGAATTTTAGCCAGAATTTTCGGCTCAGCATTAAGGAGTGATATTGGCCGATAGGAGGAACACTTATCTCGGGGTTTACCCTCCTTGTGTATTACAACAATCGTCGCCAGTCTCTGGTCCAACGGAAGGGACCCTCCCCCCCGCGCCTCCACAAACATGGCACGCAGGTGAGGGGCAACCCTATCCGGGAACTCATCGACCGTTATGTCTCCATCGAGGTCGTCCCTATCTACGTCAGACAGGCAGGGCAGATCAATGTCCCGCAGGAGGTCAAGCGAGTCCTCGGTCGGCCTATCCGAAACTGCGGCATAAACCATACTGAAATAATCCGAAAAACACTGTACTATCCCCTCAGGGTCAACAACTACCTCTCCCCCCTCTCTCGTCAGTTCCGGCACTACTCTATTAACCCGTTCTTTTTTGTCCAGCCAAGCTAGGAGCTTCCCGGCCTTATCCCCAACATCATACAAGCGGCCCTGCTGTTCCCTACTGAGGGTCTTGGCGACATTAGTCACCAGGTCCTTATATTCGGCTTGCTTCAGGCTCAGCTCATGCAGTGAGGCCTCTGTAACCTCCTCCTCCAAGGCCACCTCTAAAGCCGCGATCTCCTCCTCAACCTGCATAACCTCGCCATCTCTCCGCCGCTTGGCCGCCACTACCAGGGAGAGGGCCTCTCCCCTCAGCACAGTCTTAAATGCTTCCCACAACGACACGGCCGAGTCAACAGACCCCTGGTTGTCCTTAAAAAAGTGATCAACTGTCTTCAACAGCGCACTGCGCATCTTGGGGTCCCGAAAGTACCAGGGGTTTATAGGAGCAACCCTGCCCCCTCCCTCGCGCCCGACATCCAGCCGAACCCACACTGGCGAATGATCCGATATGCCCCGCGCCATATGCCTGGCCTCAGATACCAACGAGGCATGCGCAGCCAGGGTAAGCAGGTAATCTATCCTAGAGAGGCTACCATGCGCCCCGGAGTGGAAGGTGTATTGGCTCTGTGTGGGGTGCCGGAGCCTCCAGCAGTCCACCAGGCCGAGTGTGTCTAGGAAGTCTGGAAGCCACTTCTGAGCCCCCCCGGTATCCCTGGGCGGGTACCTATCCAGCAGCCCAGAGCCGACAGCATTGAAATCGCCCCCCACCACTAACATACCCTCCGGGAGGTCCAACAAGGCCCTACCCAGATCTGTGAACGTGGAGGCCTGCAGGGCAGGAGGGACATAGACCGAAACCAAAACCAAAGTTCTGCCTTCCCACCTCCCCGCCACCGCCACAAACCTCCCCCTATCATCAACAATGGTGGAGTTTACCTCAAACTGTAGTGAAGCTCTAACTAGGATG
The DNA here is from genome assembly GCF_964204655.1 of Triturus cristatus. Taxonomy (NCBI): domain Eukaryota; kingdom Metazoa; phylum Chordata; class Amphibia; order Caudata; family Salamandridae; genus Triturus; species Triturus cristatus. The sequence continues at coordinate 524,541,849 of NC_140584.1, forward strand.
CCCACACCCCTGGATCCAGAGGAGAATCCCGAGTGAGCAAAGACCGTTTCAAGAACTGCAGGACTATCCCCCGCTTAATGCGATCCCCCAAACCATTAACATTCCAGCTAAGAACGTTTAAACCCCTACCCCCCATCCCCACACCACAAGAGACCCACCCCCCACCCGAAGAGCCACCATGGAATAATCCTGACAATGAGTACTGCGCCTTGCAAAAACAAACCCCCCAACAACAAACCCAAAATCCCAACTATCCCCCCCACCCTGCACCCCTGCTGCAGCTTACAAAGCCCCCCCAACTTGCAGTGTGCCTGTCGCCCTACCAATACCCAAATACCCAAATCTACAAAAAGTTCCCTGAGGGAGGAAAGAGCTCCCATCGTCCTCCCGCAACCCTCCGTATTGTACTGCAATCGGTTCAAGTCATCATCCGGAACCAAATCAAGTCAGTCCGGCTCCAAAGGCATCAACCCTGCTCATCCCGGCCACTGTCCCCGTCTGTGGCGGCATCCTCACCAAACCGTCGTCGGGGCAAAGCGTCCAGCCATTCACCGGCCATAGCAGGCGACTCAAAGAAGAAAGTTCGGTCTTCATACACCACCCGTAATCTGGCAGGGAAAAGCATGGCATACTTCAGGTCCCTCTCCCGAAGCCGTCTCTTCACCCCCAGGAAGCTCAGCCTTTGCTTTTGCACCAGCTGGGTGAAGTCAGGATAGAAACTCACCGACGCGTTCTGAAAAGGGACCGGGCCCGTCACCCGAGATGCTTGCAGGATAGCATCCCGATCTCGGAAGTGAAAGAGCCTGGCGACAATCGGTCTCGGTGGAGCTCCCACCCTGGGCCTCCCGCCTGGCACTCTGTGGGCTCGCTCAACTGCGAAGAACTTCCCAAGGCCCTTAGGCTTCAGATGATTAAGCACCAAGTCCTCCACGAGAAGGTCCACAGAAACCTCATCCGAGGATTCCGGGACCCCGATAATGCGACGTTGTTGCGCCTGGCCCGGCTCTCGAAGTCCTCGAGCCGACGGGCGGAGAGGTCACTCTCGGCCCGCAGCTTACGAACCTCAGTCTGAAGTTCCGAGACATCGTCAGCGAGGCCCGTGGTCTTAAGATCAAGGGTTTTTACCCGTTCATTGGTTTTGCCCAAGTCCGCGCGGATCAGGTTAACGTCCACCAAGATGGTATCCACTTTATGCGCCAGGGCATCAAACTGTCTCCCAATCGAGGCCTGCATCCCTTCGAGTGCGCCCATGACGTCCTGCAACGAGAGCTCCGAGGACGGGGGTGAGGCAATCTTCTGTCCGTCCAGCGACTGGCTCGATCCACCGGGCGACCCCTTCTGCTGGGCATACCGGTCCATGTTATTAGCTTGAGTATAAGCTCCCCGCCTGGTAGCCTTGGGTTTCAGACGATCCACCTCTGGTTTACCCGACATGTCTGGCTCCAAGCAGTCCGGTGCCAAAAGACGGCCCTCTCTCAGGTAGAGGGAGCAGGAGAAGTCAGTACTGCAATAGCCCGCCTGGGTAGGGCGCAGAGCGTCCAGAGGATAATGAAGCAGGCGAGAGCACTCCCAGGCCAAGGCAGACAAAGGGCGAGAAAGTGAAAGTGAAAGGACGGGATCTTCCGTCCGACAGTTCACACCTCGCCTGGCCGCTGTTGTTCCATTAGAGGTCGGGCATCCTGCCAACGCCAGCCCCTGGCATCCCTCGGAGACAGGCCTCAAACTTCCGCCGTGCACAACTCCGGTTCCCGGTGGGCGATCTGAGCTCGGGCGGCATCAATCGCCTCCATAACGAGTCATCTGCAAGATGCCGTGCATATAATACAGGATTGAAGACAGGATAATCGACGGAGGGCGCGTGGGTCTCGGGAGCTCAAAGCTCACGCGGCCATCTTGGTCCGGCGCTAGGCTCCTCCCTTGAGTGGGTTTGTTAATGGGTGCATGTGTCTTTGAGTGGGTCTATGAGTGGGTGCATGAGTGTCTGAGTGGGTCTGTGAGTAAGTGCATGAGTCTCTGAGTGGAAGTCTTCAAGTGGGTCCGTGAGTGGGTGCATGTGTCTCTGAGTAGCTCTGTGAATATGAATGGGACTATTTGTCTGGTTCTGTGAGAGGGTGCATGTGCCTCTGAGTAGGTCTGTGAGTGGCTGCATGAGTGTCTGAGTGGGTCTGTGAGTGGGTGTAAAAGTGTCTGAGTAGCTCTATAAGTGGTGTGTGTGTGTATGAGTGGGTCTGTGAGTGGGTGCATAAATGACCGAATGGGTCTGTAAGTCAATGCATGAGTGGGTATGCTAGTGTGTGCATGAATGTCTGAGTGGGTCTTTCATTGGGTGTTCGAGTCTGTGAGTTGGTCTGTGAGTTGGTGCATGAGTGTCTGAGTGCATCTGTAAGTGGGTGCCTGAGTGTCTGAGTGGGTCTGTGAGTCAGTGCATGAGACTCTGAGTAGGTATGTGAGTGTGTGTATCAGTATATGAGTGGTTCTGTGAATGAGTGCATGAGTGTCTAAGTGAATGTGTAAGTGAGTGGGTATAAGAGTGCCTGAGTGGGCCTGTGAGTGGGTGTGTGTGCTTCTGAAGGGGTCTGTGAGTGAGTACATAAGTATCTGAATGGGTCTATGAGTGGGTACATGAGTGTCTAAGTGGGTCTGTGAGTGGCTACATGAGTGTCTAAGTAGGTGTGTGAGTAGCTGCATGAATGTCTGATTAGATGGAAAAAGTCTGAGTGGGTCTGTAAGTGAGTGCATGAGTGGCTGATTGGGTCTCTGAATGGGTACGTGAGTGTCTGATTAGGTCTTTGAATGGGTGTTTGTGTCTCTGAGTAGGTCTAAGAGTAGATGCATGAGTATCTGAATAGGTCTGTGAGACAGTGCATGAGTCTGTGAGTGGGTCTGTGAGTGTGTGGATGAATCTTTGAGTGGGTCTGTGAATGGGTGCTTGAGGGCCTGAGTGGGTCTATCATTGAGTGTGTGAGTCTGTGAGTTGATGCATAAGTGTCTGAATAGGTTTGTGAGTGGGTGTGTGAGTGTTTGAGTCTGTGAGTGGGTGTATATATCTCTGAGTGGGTCTGTGAGTGGGTGTAGGATTGTCTGAATGGATCTGAGTCAGTACATGAGTCTGTGAGTGGGTATGCGAGTGTGTGCATAAATGTCTGAGTGTATCTGTGAGTAGGTGCTTGAGTGTCTGAGTGGGTCTATCATTGGGTGTGTGAGTCTGAGTTGGTGCATGAGAGTCTGAGTGTATCTATACGTTTGTTCATGAGTGTCTGAGTGGGTCTTAGAGTCAGTGCATGAGTCTCTGAGTGGGTATGTGAGTGGGTGTATGGATGTCTAAGTAGATGTATAAGTGAGTGGATAAAAGAGTATCTGAATAGGCCTATGATTGGGTGAATATGTTTCTGAGGGAGTCTGAGGGTGTCTATGAGTTAGTGCAGAAGTATCTGAGTGAGGCTATGAGTGGGTCTGTGAGTGGGTGCATGAGTGTCTGTGAAAGTGACTGTATGAGTGTCTGAGATGGTGGTAAGTGTTTGAGTGGGTCTGTGCATAGGTGAGTGAGCATTGAAGTAGGTCTCTGAGTGGGTATGTATATCTCTGAGCAGGTCTGTGAGTTAATGCATGAGTGTCTGATTGGGTATTTGAATGCATGCATGAGTGAGTGGTTCTGTGAGTAGGTGCATGAGTGTCTGAGTAGGTTCATGAATGGTTGGATGGGTCTGGGAGTAGGTGTGTGTGTCGCTGAGTAGATCCGTGAGTGGGTCCGTAAATGGGTATAAGAGAGCATGAGTGGGTCTGTGAATGAGTGAATTAGTGTCTGAGTAAGAGTGTGAATGTACTTTTTTTAATTTATTGGTGATAGCTGCGACATTACATGGGAGGGGCGTGCTGAGCATTGCAATGGATTCATGAATATCGCACATGGGGGGAATTTTTTTGATATCTTGTCTCTAAAATATCTATATATTTCACCCATGAACCCTTCAGTAACTGCCACTATTTATTTCAACCCCTGGGACCGTGTCCCATTCATAAAAATTGGCAGCTGTAACTGTCTACACAGGATGCGGCCAGCTAATCAAAACATTGCAGTTGGTGCGTGGAATTGCGACACTTCATGAAGTGTTCGATGGGGGTTCACGCCTCAAAATATACAACATTTTTTTCTATTAAAATGCTCAAAATCTACTGAGCAGATTTACACCACATAACCAAAAGGGCTCTTTTTGGACCATTGGTGTAATTCTGTTGAGCAGATCGGACTGACAGTCATGTTCAAAATCCCCACGGGAAATTTCATGGGAAAAGAGCAGAGGAAGGGGGCAGAGACATGCAAAAAGGACCATTGAGGACAGAAGGGATAGGTAGGGGCTGGACACAGGCCAGAGAGGGAAGGGGAAGGGGCTTTACAAGAGAGCACATGGAGTAGGCAGGAGGAGGAGGAGGAGAAGCTGCAGCAAAACATAACATAGAGGGCAGAAAGGAGTGACAGCAAAATGAACCATGTAGTAGAGGAGGGAGGGGATAGGAGAACAGACCTCAGACAGAGAGGATAGAGGTGGCAGGGCCAGGCGGCAGTCATCTGACCAAGCTAGGCAGCTGGGATGGGCAGTTACAGTTCAATAGAACACTCAGAATAGATAGGAGGGGCAGTGGCAGGTCCATGGATTATGGTGAGCAAAAAGGAGGGAGAAGGTTAAAACACACAGACATCGGAGGGCGGGGAAGGAGGGTAGGGCAGCAAGATAAGCACAGAGCAATGGTGGGGCATTGAATTGGGCAATGGAGGGAAGGAGGAGTGGGCAGGGGCATCAAGCTAAATGGAGGGCAGTGACAATGCATTAGACCATGCAGGGCAGGAGGGGGGCTGGTTTATGGACTCGGACAACAGACGGTATGGAGGAACTGGATGAGGCAGCAAGATAATTGTTAATGGCAGGCAGGAAGGGCGGTGGTAGAACAAGTGGCAGCAGAATTGACCATGGAGGGTGCTATAGTTAACTATAACTTGTGCCCTCGCTGTGCACTGCTACTTACCCCAGATATTACATCTCTTATGGCATTTTATCTGACATCATTGATAATCTCACAGTAACATTTGCAGAAAATTGTTGATGAGAAAATTGTGCATGGCAAGGGCGTGAGTTACAGTTATCTTAGGGCATGAGTTATAGTTCCTTGAAATAACTCCAAATTCTGAATTTCTATAACCTAACTAAGGTTATTTTAAATTCTATTTCCTAACTTTCCTAACTGTATACGTATCTATCTATATATATATTTATTTTTTATTTTTTTATTTTATATATATATATATATATATATATATATATATATATATATATATATATATATATATATATATATATATATATCGCTACCAAGTTGCACCAAAAGCCAAGGCACTCCTAGGCGGGTGCTGTAACGCGGTGGTGCCCCGTGTTCAAAATCAGCGCTACCAACAAAGTCCACACTTTCGGACAAAGTACAGCACTCAGGGAGTATTCCGTAGGTTTGTTTATTCAGCAACAAACAAAAGACAGACGCGTTTCAGGTTATCCTTCTTCAGTGTCTAGTTGCGCTAGCCGCGCGAGAGCATTTTGAAATCAAAAGGCTATTGACGTCACTTCCCCCACCGGTATAGCTAATGCAATATTTATCTATCACATGGCGGCCATCTTAACAGGGTGAAGTTAACGTACAAAGTTATATGGATAAACACTTCTTCCTGTTTATCGCTCGACATTCAAGAGTAAAATCATCAACATTAAGACTACACAATTGTTACAAATCCAGCTATAAAAGCATGAATGCAATCAAGATGTAATTAACTAAACATATTATAAATGTCGCTTCACAGTTGTGTGTCATAAAAAGCTACATATGTTCATAAGATTAAGCCGTGGATCGGCGTACATATTGTAGCAAAAAACCTCATATCATTCAATTGATCTAAAATGGATATACTTATGGATTAAATAATTCATTAGCGATAAACAGGAAGAAGTGTTTATCCATATAACTTTGTACGTTAACTTCACCCTGTTAAGATGGCCGCCATGTGATAGATAAATATTGCATTAGCTATACCGGTGGGGGAAGTGACGTCAATAGCCTTTTGATTTCAAAATGCTCTCGCGCGGCTAGCGCAACTAGACACTGAAGAAGGATAACCTGAAACGCGTCTGTCTTTTGTTTGTTGCTGAATAAACAAACCTACGGAATACTCCCTGAGTGCTGTACTTTGTCCGAAAGTGTGGACTTTGTTGGTAGCGCTGATTTTGAACGCGGGGCACCACCGCGTTACAGCACCCGCCTACGAGTGCCTTGGCTTTTGGTGCAACTTGGTAGCGATAATTGTTTCCAGGGCACCGCGTGAGGACACTGCAGCTGTGCATCTACACAGGAGTGAGGACTGCAACCGCAGGAGCAGAATGAGCACGGACCGTCCCTTCCAGTGAAAGCAACGGGATCGGGTAAGGCGTGCTCCTATCTATATTACAATCCTCCTCAATTACTGCATTACGAGTCCCACGTCAGGCGTATGGGAGTCCGTTAGAAGGAAGAGTGCACTCTCTCTTCCTTATATTCAAGCAAACCACAAGCAATGTTTGACGAAGCAGATCGTTGCGAGGCAGCTCATGACATCTTCAAGAAAACCACAACATCGTCATTAGAGAACCCACAGGCTGTATCGAATGAGTCAAACACTCGCAAAACCTTGCGCACACTTTTCACCAAACTCGAAAGACTCTATGAAAGGGAGGTAAGAAAATGGTGGGAAGCCACCTCCCTCCAAAGTTACATGGATGTCGACAGAGTGCCTAGGGGCCTACGGATCTACACTGTGCCCGCTTATGAAAACCCGGATCCTTGTCTCCTGGAAGAATGGGCTGAATACACAGCAGCGTCATGCAAAGGCATGCTCGCAATCCTGGTTAAATTCGCGTGGAGCGACAGAGAAAAGGCATTGGTGGAAATTGCAAATATGGAGAAAGAAATCGCAAACGATGATGACAAAGCTAAACAGGAAGAGTTAAAGGAAGAAATGAAGAAACGTTTACAAAAATACGAATTGAAGATACGACAACGTAAGCAGGACAAATTTGAGCGTGATGAACGCGATTACGCCCAAGGGAGGATCCTGACCTTCGCAAGAAAATTTGACGAACCACGAAAAGCCATCCACAAGAAGAAATCTCCGGTACCGTCTGATAGAATAGAAACGTCCGAATCAGAGGTCACGGAAAGTGAACTATCGGGAGAAGACACGACTGCCCCTCAGAGTGATAAAACGAAAAATCCATTTCACTTGGAGTTCGATCTGATACGGCAAACGTGGCTGAGAGGCGGAAAGAGCAAGCCTCCGGAAAACACAGACGGACAAGGAGAGGTGGCTGGTGGCGCACGAAGCAGAGGAAGAGGCAGGGGCGCATCTCGAGCGAAGCGCAGCAACAGGGGAAAACGGTGGTAGAAGAAACAAATGATCTGACCATCATTAACCTTACGCCACGTGTATTAAGCGAAGCCGAAGAGGCAGCCCTGAAATTAGGACTATCATTCTGCCCGAGCGATCGCTTAGAATACACGAAGACGCGCATCGACTTATTCAAATTTATCCGCAAAATCAAATTACAGAAATATTTCAAATTAAAACCTTCTATAACTGAAACGAGGAGACTGAAGCACAAACCTAGGCATAAGGTAACAGATGTCTTAACGGTCCAGGATCTGAACACAATTGAATTGCTGGAAGAATTACGAGCAGAAGAAGCAATCGCAACCACACAGAGTGAGGATTTAGTCCTGAGAGTACACCGGGCGGGGATTGAACAAGAAACACCTTTAACCACCTTCGAGCCTCCCTCCATTTTCAATCCACAAATGCCATACGATGCCATAGACTCGTTTTCCGATGCAGTACTTCATGATCTTCAGAAATTCAGAATTAAGACTTCTTCCTGCACACCGAAACAACAGAGGAACTTAACCCATGAACAAGAAATGATCCTTAAGAATTTGGCTATGGATGAAAATATAATCTGTAAACCTTCGGACAAAGGTGGCAACGTAGTGTTACTTACAAGAGAACAATATTGTCGAGAATCTTACCGACAGCTGAATGACATCAGGTTCTATGAAAAAACTAACAAAGAACTGTACCAAACTAGCATCACCCAGTATCATGCCTTGATTTCTAAATGGCATAATCTAGGGTTGCTTAATATTAATGAATTTCTCTTTCTACGCAACAATGAACCAGTCACACCTACGTTCTACCAATTACCGAAAATACACAAAGACAAAGTTGATCCACCTGGGAGACCGATAGTCTCTTCAAAGGGCAGTTTGGCAGAGAATATGTCCATTTATATAGACAGTTTTCTTCATCCATTTGTCATACAACTCAAGTCATATGTCAAGGACACTAAAGATTTTATTTTTCATCTGATGGACATTCACTGGGAACCTACCTTTAAACTAATTGCAATGGATATTACTAGCCTATACACCTGTATTGATCACCACCAGGGTATAATGGCAATGCGATACTTCCTAAATAAAAGGCCCCTAAAATTCGCAGAACACAGTATCATGCTGCTTGAATTCATTGAATTCTGTCTCCACAACAACATTTTCCTATTTCAGGGTCAATTGTTTAAACAAATCTCTGGAACAGCTATGGGCACCTGCTTCGCCCCCAGCTATGCGAATCTTTTTGTAGGCTGGTGGGAGGAGCAGGTGGCCCTTAGTGACGAAAGACAAAAATGGGCCGAACACATAGTTGTGTGGCACCGTTACATCGACGATCTTTTTATAGTTTGGAGAGGTTCAATTAAACAGGCAAAGGATTTCATTTCTGAACTCAATAATAATAACCTCAATCTTGGGTTCACATATGAAATTAGCACCACGGAAGTCAACTATCTAGACCTGAAGGTGCAGGTGAGGGATGGCAACCTTGGAACCGAATTATATCGGAAACCAACTGCCGGTAATTCAATCCTACATGGCAGTAGCAATCACCCCCCCAAGCTGATAAACAGTATACCCTATGGGGAACTTCTCCGGCTGAAACGAAATTGTTCCAGAGAGGCTGATTTTGTGTCTGCTGCCTCAAATTGTATGACAAGATTTTTAACTAGGGGCTATAGTCAGGAAGTTCTTAACGCAGCATTGGTGAAAGTTAACAATATCCAGAGGAAGGATCTGTTGATCCGGAATGACACCCGGAACTCACAGTAAAAAAAGTAAAAAAAGTACAAACTTAGAAGGTAGCAAACTTCGGATGATAACAACCTTCTCAGATGATGCCAATACTTTGAGGAGAATAATGAAAAGGAATTGGCACATTTTGCAAACTGATTCCGTAATGGGTAAAGATATCCCGGCAGTGCCATTGATTACTTTCCGTAAATCACGGTCTTTGAGGGATAAACTGGTTCAGAGCTACCTACCACCTGTAAGTCACTCTAAAGGTGTTCTGAAAGATATGAAAGGTTTTTTCCCATGCGGGAAATGTAAAGCTTGTTGTAACAGCAAAAGAACCCTGAGCTACACTATTGATGGGATAAAAAGACCCAAACCCATAGATAAATTTATCACCTGTACCACCACTCATGTAGTTTACTGCCTCTTGTGTCCCTGTGGACTCAAGTACATTGGCAGCACTATTCATAGTGTAAAAATGCGCATCTTGGAACACCAGCGTGCGATTATGAATAATGACAGCAACTACCCAGTAGCCAGACATTTCGCCCTCAAACATAACAGCAACAGGGAACTGTTACAGTACTTTGGATTGGACTGTGTATTTACTAATCCAAGGGGTGGGGATAGAGTGCAACGCTTGCGGAGACTTGAATCCCGCTACATAATTGACCTACACACTAAAACACCCTTTGGGCTGAACAGCGGAGAGGAATTAGCTGTGCATTTGGGGAGGTAATCAGGGAGATTCCGATACATAATTTCTTCTTTTTCTTCCTCTTCTTCTTTTCTCGTTTTCCTTCTTTGTTATCCAGGAAGCTCAGGGATCATAAGATGTAAGAACAATTCTTGTCATCAATATGTGTTTCTACTGAGCATGTTATGACTCTTTCTAACAGTAGTGAGTGTATAGTCTTATAGATTCTATTGGATATTCTCAATCATGCATAATATGCTTAGGCCGATACACGGCTTTGAATGTTTAATGAATTATTTAATCCATAAGTATATCCATTTTAGATCAATTGAATGATATGAGGTTTTTTGCTACAATATGTACGCCGATCCACGGCTTAATCTTATGAACATATGTAGCTTTTTATGACACACAACTGTGAAGCGACATTTATAATATGTTTAGTTAATTACATCTTGATTGCATTCATGCTTTTATAGCTGGATTTGTAACAATTGTGTAGTCTTGATGTTGATGATTTTACTCTTGAATGTCGAGCGATAAACAGGAAGAAGTGTTTATCCATATAACTTTGTACGTTAACTTCACCCTGTTAAGATGGCCGCCATGTGATAGATAAATATTGCATTAGCTATACCGGTGGGGGAAGTGACGTCAATAGCCTTTTGATTTCAAAATGCTCTCGCGCGGCTAGCGCAACTAGACACTGAAGAAGGATAACCTGAAACGCGTCTGTCTTTTGTTTGTTGCTGAATAAACAAACCTACGGAATACTCCCTGAGTGCTGTACTTTGTCCGAAAGTGTGGACTTTGTTGGTAGCGCTGATATATATATATATATATATATATATATATATATATATATATATATATATATATATATATATATATATATATATCTATATATATATATATATATACATACAGCAATGCTGGTCACTTCCAGGGTGGCAATGTGGTCCTTTGGTATATTGATAAGTACAGACAAGAAGCGAACAGACCACTGATAACATTGGGCAACTATGGTAGAACCAACAGGGAGGCTTACATTAATGCCACTCATGACTATTGGATCAGTGGAAACAATGGAGAATATTGGAGGAGGAGGAATTTCACTTTCTCTACACAAAGAAACCTACGGCACCATGCTTTTACATGTTGTTGAAAAGACTTAAGGATGATGAGAACCCTCTGGAAGACCTATAGCATCTGTTAACAATAGTCTCCTTGAAAATACTCCACATTCCTAGATTCCTACCTGTTTCTATATGTGCTGAGCCTTCCTGCATACTGCAGGGATAGCACTGTCTTTAATAACAATATTGAGGGAATTACTTGGCAGGAAGCTTACTGGCTTGTAACAATAGATGTGCTTTCACTGTATACCTGTTTCAAGCATACATTGGGGACCAAGGCGTGTCAGTATTGTTTTAGAGATAAGTCTATCTTTCTTTATGAGCATGCAAGAATGTTGATTGATATGCTGACCTTTTGTTTGGAGAACAACTTCCTTCTCTTTGAGGATCAATGGTATAGGCAGGTGGTCAGAACAGCCATGGGAAGCTGCTTCGCAATGAGCTAGGCCTGTATTTTCATGGGATGGTGGGAAGAACAGTGTGTGTGGTCAGAAAAGAATGAGGAATTTACCAGACAGATCCTGTTTTGGACTAGGTTTATTGATGACATTTTTATGATATGGAGTAGTTCGAAAAATGAGAGATTCTTTGCATTGATAGTTCACAATGAGAGCCATTTGAGTCTCACGCATAGGAGTAATCAGAGGTCAAAGGATTTCCTGGATGTGAATGTCAAAATAGATAATAATGTGATACAGACGAGCTTACACAGAAAACACCTCAGGTAACAGCATCCTACATGCAACTAGCTATCACCCCAAGAAACTTAAGTGGAGCATTCCCTATAGTGAGCTCATTAGAGCCAAACGTAACTGCAGTACACAGCAGGCATATGATGAAAAAAAATACAGGAGGTCTAGTAGATTCAAACAGAGGGGTTATTCACCTCACATCCTGAACACTTCAGAAGCTAGGGTGGCGAGCCTACAGAGGCCAAGCTTGCTAATGGTAAACAGAGGGGTGTTGACAAGAATAACCCATTAAGAATGATCACGACATTTAACACAGAATCACACTTGATCAGAAGGGCCCTCAAGAAACATTGGCATCTGATCAAGTTATAGGGGCACATGTCACCATGCACCCTTTAGTGACATATCGCAAACCTAGATAATTAAAGGACATAATTGTAAGAAGCTACTTGAGTACAGATGAGAAGGAAGGGTGGTTGAAAAAACAGAAAGGTTCCTACAAATGCGGGAAATGCAAAACTTGCATGAGCAGTAAAAATAGGAAAATGTTCTCTTTACCTACGAGAAAGACAGGAGAGATCAAAAAGTTCATGAACTGCAATGGTGATTATTGTGTCTATGTTATTGTCTGTCCTTGTAATCTCCTATATGTAGAAAGTATGATTTTTTCAATCAAAAAAAGAATCTTGGAACATCAAAGAGTTATTAGGAATGTTGATCTAAGCTATTCTACTGCCATACCTTGGTTGAAATACCATAATAGGAACTCTAACAATTTTTTTTTTTTTCGTATTGACAGGATCACCTTGACTGTGAGGCGGGGAGACAGAGAGAGACAACTGAGAATTTTGTAGTCCAAGTACACTCTCCTTCTCAGCAGCAAGTCCTCTTTTGGTCGTAATGAGGACAAGGAAAGCCACGTCCACATTGGATGAGTACCTTATCTCTGGTCTGCTCCTTTGAATTGAAGATTACCTCTGCTGTGACTTAATGTTTTGCTGTTTATACTGCACACTGGTGGAGGATTGTACCAATTCTTCAGTATTGCCAGACTGAAACTTTTGTAGTGTAGTTCCTATATCCCTGAAAAGCTCTGCACATTGGAATAACATACACTATAGATTTGACATAGGACTAAGGTCAGTATGTCTCTATCGAGTATATTAAACTTAATTACTTGTGTGTGCCAGCTAACTCAGAGGTCACTAGAAACTTCTCAAATATACAAGAAGGGATTAGTCTCTGACAACCGCATAAACATGACAACTTTGTTTCCCTTTAGAATCAGAACAGTCTCAGAATAGTGGAAACAATAGATAACAGTTTCACTCAGTCAATGCTTCATTTCTACAGAGTTGCATAGAAATAGAGAGACGGGCGTTTCAATAAAAGGGTTTATTGAACAGTCTTATTTCTCGTGCAACAGATATGAATTGCTACAATCATAAGACAGACTGCGAAGTACAATATGTAGGGGTTTTAGCATTAAGGTAAAATAATACTGCAATAGCATGGTTTGTAGCTATGACATTTATTAATCAAAATACATACATAAATAACATAAGCTAAAATGTGATACTCATCTGATGCTTCTAAATTGTTCTACCTCAGTGTACCTAACCTAAGTGCAGTACGAGGTTTGAAGTAGGTGCTATTTCTAAAGTATAGATAGCTATATTTTAGTTTAGCCAAGAGTTGCCAAAAGTTTCTCTAAGTTCTAGTCAGCTCCATACCAGGCGCGGTGCGTCCATTGGGGCGTGGGGGCATCGCCCCCCCACCCCCGCACCCGCCCGCGCGCCCGCAGCTCCCTCCTCGGTGTCTCTGAACTTAGTTTACTTAAGTTCAGAGACGCCGAGGGTGGGGAGAACTGACAATGCATGTCAGTCAGCATGACGTCGGACCGTTGGCGGTCCGGCGTCATGTTGACTGACATGCATTGTCACAAGCCAGGGAAAGGCAGCACAAGTGCGCATGAGTGGGCATGGAGATTAATTTTTAGCCCGTGCCCAGTCATGCGTACTTGTGTTTTAACTGCCTTGCGCATGCCCATTAGGAGCCCCTCGGTCTCCTAATGGGCAGGCGGCGGGCGAGGAGTAGGCTGTGCCCTCAGCCAATCCTGGCGCTGCAGCAGCGCCAGGATTGTCTGAGGTGTTGCCAGTCACTTGACTCCAGTGCTGACGTCACGTGGTGTTCCGGACCGGTTTGCAGGGGCAGAGGCGCAAACGCGGACCAGGAGAAGAGGCGGTCAGGTAAGTGTCTTTTAATTTTATTCATTTTAATTTCTCCCGCTGCTGGTGGTAGGGTTGGGGTGGTGTTTAGGGTTAGGTGGTAGGGTTGGGGTGGTGGAGAAGTGTTTTTTAGGGTGTTCCAGTGGATTGACAGGAACGGGGCTGCTGTGAGTGGTAGGGAGGGGGAATTGATGGGTGTGCAGGAAGTTTGGGAGGAATCGATTGATGGGAAGGGTGTTTTTTGGCAAAGTCGAGGAAGGGAAGGAGCTGCCATAGGAGCCCATGTTAAACGTGAGTTTTGCATGTTTTTGGGGTTCGATTGTAGGGTGTTGCAGGTGGTTCCGAGTGGATTTGCTTAGCTGGGATGAGAGTTGGGAAGGTTTAATTTTGATTGCAAGTGTTTTGAAGAAAATCCATGGAGGGGAAGGGGTGTTTTGGGCCTAGTTTCAGAGTGCGTTTTGACGGGGCACTCCTCCAGCACTTTTACGCCCCGCCATTTTCAAATGTCACCAGCCGCCCCTGTTCCATACCTTAAAATGAGAGAAGTTGGAATCTCTTTTCTGGACTCGATAGTCTAACCACCCGCAAGGGAAGTCAGAGAGCACTGGAGCTGGATTCTCTGCGAGGAGGATGGCAGCAGCAGGTCAGTGCATCAGGCTGGAACTCGATCTCCTTCCGAACTTGCCGTGGCGAACCACGTATTCTGGGTTGGATCGAATCCTCCGGGAACCGCAATTTGCCAAGGTAAGTGCTGGTATATTTATACCTTGAAGTTGTCTAGGAATGCCAGTATTGACGTAAAAGTCGGGCAGAGGAACGTCATGAATGAACCCCTAAGGAATAGATGTTCATCTATTCTTAATGAATTCTTGGAGAAATCAATATTCAAGCTGAGGGAAATTCCTAAAGGCTTAAGGGTCTGGTTTTCCAAGAATTCATTGTGACGTGGATGGACGGATGTAGGTGGCCATGCCTGTATTTGGTTTGTACGGACAATGTCTAAATAAGGGCCGGATTTCTACGTCCAAATAAGGGCAATGTGAATTGTACCTATATAAGGGCATAAATCGGGAAACCTATATACGGAATATAAATCTACACACAACACTTTCACAGGCAGATGTATTTCAACTGCCGGGATTATCAAAGAAAGGGGACCCGAGATTAAGATGCATGGTTGTATGTAACCGGAATGGTTGAATCAGTGCTGCCACACTGTGGGCCCCGGCTGGAGCTTCCTCTTTTTAAATTGATTCCTTAAATTCTTTTGCATGGTGTCCCACACTTTTCCCCACAAAGGAATGGTATACTTTTCAGAGGTACTAGGGTATGGGATAAACAAAGAGATGTTGTTATGGTACACAAAAGGTATGTAAATGTTGAAATTGACTGTTGTCAATTAATTATAAAATTGATATGACTAAGGTGATATGAGATCTGATTGCTTTAAAAAGAACCTAGAGGCCTGGGCTTAATGCACACTTGTGCAAGACATATGCCCCCAGGGACCTCGTATGGAAAAGCATATGGTATTTTCTCTGCTCAGTAAATAAAGAGATTTGTCATATAATGAGGAAATGGTTAAATATTGACAGGCAGAAATGTATTATTTGATGTGTTCATTTTCTTAATTAAGTCCAGAACAAACGATTTATAGCACACTTGAGCGGAGTTGTAACAAATATATCTGCATAGTAAAGAAGAATACCAGACACTTTAACAGCCAGTTTGATAATTTGCTATTTTATTTATTCTTGTAGTATGAATTTATGCTATTTAGTTGACTGAATTGTAAATAAGAATGCAGTATGTTTTCCATGTCCTTACCCCATTCAGATTCATTGTCTGTTTTTTATGTTTAGCACTGTGCACTATAAGTTTGGATAGTGGTCACAAGCAAAATAGCTTTTTTGAAGAATACCGCAAGGTCAAAACGCGTTGCCGTTGTGAATAAAACATTGTGAAATGTGACTCTGGAGTGCGATTTGTGTGCATTCGGACCGTTAATGCACACCTTCTGAAATACATATATAAGCTTAAAATCAAAGATATTCCATGGTCTGATGAATATATCTTGATGTCTCTTGACGTTACATCATTATACACCAGTATCCGTCATCGTGATGGCCTGGCAGCCTGTGAGCAGTTTCTCACCAAATGACCTATCCAATTCTACAAGTATAATGAACTGAAAATAGAGTGTACTAGCAGCTTAGGGGTGCTACCATGGGAGCCTGCTTTTGCCCAAACTACGCATGTTTACATGTGGGCTGGTGGGAGGAACGGGTTCTCATGGCAAAACACTATGAGGCATGGTTCAACAAAATCAAGGGCTGGCTTCGCTATATGAATGATGTCTTTGTGATCTGGAGGGGGGACATGGAGAGTGCCAAAGCCATTATATCAGCGATAAATACAAATGAGTTAAATCTTGAGTTTAATGCTAACATGAGCTCTGTCTCTGTTGAATTTCTGGATGTAATGTTGTATGTTTCCTATGGCACATTAAACTCTAGATTACATAGAAAGACCACGGCAGGCAGTTCGACTCTACACGCCTCCAGCTTCCACCCCAGACATCTGATTGCCAGCATCCCTTATGGTGAAATGCTGTGCTTGTGCAGGATTAGCTGCTCCACTAGTGACTTAATTTCTTGCCAGAGGAACGCACACTCAAGTTTTAAGGCACAGGGTTACTCAGATAAAGACATCACAGCTGCTACCAATAAAGCTACCTTGTCATCCAGGAAGGAACTCTTGAAAGGAAGGCCCACCATTAACCTTAACAGCACTGACACACATATGATGTCTACCAGCCCAGGCACTGTTAATACTTGCCTAATCATCACATGCAACATGGAGGAGCAAGCCATTAGGTCCATCATCAACAAGCATTGGGGCATTATCAAACCTGATCCTACCCTTGGACCGTTGGTAGCTCGATGCCTTGACATTACATTCAGAAGGGCTTCTCCATGCATGATGCTTTAGTCAGGAGCAGTCCTGAAGTTGTCACCAAATCCAACTGGCTATCCGATATACAAGGGTTTTTTAAATGCAACAGTTGCAGAGCATGCAAATTTGGTGTTAATGTCAACCAGATTACTGCAATGTTTCGTAAGGAGCCCTTGATCAAATATAGACTCACCTGCAGAACTGAGTATGCAGTCTACATACTCGAATGTAAATGTGGCCTTAGGTACATGGGCAGCACCAAACTACAGGTACATCTTCGCATCCTACAACACCTTAGGGCGATAGTTAACAGTGAACCCATGTACCCCGTAGCACAACATTTCAATGATGTCCATAACAACAACCTCGCTCTCTTCAAGTACTTTGTAGTTGACTGTGTACCCCAACCAAGACGGGGAGGTAATCGTGAGAAACAACTACGCCAGTTAGAAACAAGGTATATCCTTGAACTTAATACCAAGACTCCCGCAGGGCTCAACATAAGGGAGGATCTTCACAACTTTCTGTAGACTTACGTTAGTCCTGTAACCATCGATTACTCTCAGCCTGAATTTTGGGACATTTTATCTTGACACTCCAGATTCTAGACCCCCATGTACTTTACCTCAAAGCACTGTAACTCTGAACCACGTATATGTTCTTGTGATGCCATTTACACATGTGTGCTGTTCGTATTGATTTCAATTTGCCTGCATTATCCTGTGTGAATTCTAGTGATCATGTGTAGCCGCAGTTTTCTTGTATTTCCCCAAAACCATTGCATCTCTGAACTCCCTCTGTGCTCATCCTTTACTAGTGACTAACGTGTTCCGGCTGGAGCCTAGTCACAGACACCGTGTTGCCATTCTTATTTTTTCTTTGCCACTAGCTTAGAGAGGAGGACAATATTCTTGGTTGTTTTTAGCCCACTACAACACACGAGGCACACTCAACACGCTAATCGGAACTGCATTTCGCATTCCTACTTTTAGATGTTTAGCACTCTCACCTACGCTCTATCAGCACTCCAGCACTTTCCCTGTCTTCCCTTTCCCATGACGCAATTTGCGCATGGATATATACATATATTTTTTTAGGGTAGTGGATCGTTGTGTAACATCACTGACGTCTAACAGTCACCACTTGGGTGTTATTTTCGCTGACTAGTCATTGCGTTGCATTTGTGCCGCTAGTAACTTACTTTGACCTTGACTCACCATAGAACCAGGTCTCAGATATTTCTGCGGTTCCCACATGTGCCTGTTCATATTTTTCACGGCATGCTGGCATCCTTCTGAGTGATGCAACTACCACTACAGGTGACACTTGTCCCCACGTGCTATTTTCAGCGCACTCGAGTCTTTCTACCATGGAATTATTGATTTCACATGATTTTAGTGGTACACACACTATTATTAATTTTTACATCTTTCAGGGGTGCCCGCAAAGTTTATGATTTATGTTTTTAATTAGAACAGGTGTCACATGCTTAAAATGTGATTTCCTGTTTGTATTGTAATATCTGTAAAACTATGTCTTTCACGAATTACGAATGTCAGGTTTTTCATATAAGTCTATTGTCTATGTCAGCTGCCTGTCATCTTTGCGGCATCTATGAAGTCATTTGCATATGACTCACCACATTTTCAGCAAGTCGTCAGTGTAACGTAAATGTGCATACATTATGTAGAAACAGAAGAATCACTACTATGATCTATATTTACACTATTACATGATTTTGCATTAAATCAACCTTTTTGTATCTGCATTGAGTATGTGCCCATGTGTTACCCAGTGTGATTTAACCTTGGGATCTTGTTTGTATACCTGGGCGTATGCACAGTTGCATTCTGTTATTATAAGTCCAATACTAAAAATGAAACCCCAATGGGCGTTGCTTTTGCCCATATAATTAATGTTCATAACATCCCTCGTGGGTCAATGTCAGTTAGAAATACATGGATCGCTGCAATTAGTTAAACATCTACTGGTGAGCGTTAACGTCCTGTATGTGGCGCCAGGTCCTCCTGACACCACAGGTCCACTGAATCGCGGCGGTGCAATACTCGCGGCTTAGGGCACAGTCGCCAAAACATCCAAACACTCCAAGTTGCCCTTGGTGAGGATGCCCACACGGCAACGTTACCTCATGCAGTGAAGTACACAGCACGCTTCTGCTCTCCATGCTGACATTTATCATTCTGCCTGTATTAACGTATTTCGGAAATAAATCCTTGTTCACAAGCCATCACAAACATGACACAGCAGCGAAGTATGGAACACCTGCTCTTATTCAAGGAAGTCCTGCCTACATCAGCAAGATCCCCTGCCCACTTGGGCGTATGAACAGTTGCATTCTGGTATCAGCAGTCCAATAAAGGTGGGTGAGAGATCTTGCTGATGTAGGCAGGGCTTCCTTGAATAAAAGCCGGTGTTCCATACTTCGCTGCTGTGTCATGTTTGTGATGGCTTGTGAACAAGAATTTACTTCAGAAATGCGTTACACCAAATTTGGCAAAAAGGTAGCCCTTGGTTCAGAGTCGTGCCTTTTGGTTAAATGGTGTAAATCCATTCAGTAGTTCCTGAGAAAATCAAAAGTAAAATGACATATATATCTGGGCGGAGCCTAACCACACATCTCATCGTGAGATCTGATTGGCTGTCAGCACTTCATCCAAGAAGTCCTACTTATGACAAACGTATTGCACTCCTGAATCCATCTTGATTGGAATAAAGTGGTAACTCTTAAAACATTTAATTTAAAAAGGAACAAAATGAGGGGGTACATTTTGCCATAGAAAGTATGAGTGCTGCAGAAAGAAAAATTAGGGCACATTTTGAGTGACTTCTCAAATCCTCTTCTATTTCATTAAAATATTCTGACATGCAGACTGAAACATGCACTTTCAATTCCAGCAGCAGACTTCCCTGGTGAGCAGTAGCTTTACTACAGTGATCTAATGAGCAACTAGAGTGCTAACATTCTGAATTGATGGCAAATATGTGACACATCTGAATGCCTTCTTGATGGAATCAAAGTAAAAAACTGAAAGTATTTCCTACTGAGGAGATTGCAGTAAATGAGGAAATTAGGAAACTTCATAACAAATAAGTCTCCCAAGATGGCCACAAGGGACAAAAGAGCCCAAATGTAGCACAAATATCACCCAGATGTGCAGTTTTATATAGTGCAGACTTGTCAGGTATTGGGGTGCTTTACATGAGCATTGGTTACATCACACAAGAACAAATTCATTTTGGTTGTAGACATGGGGAGATTAAGTGATTTGACCAGAATCACAGAATGTCGAGCTGAAGCAGAAACTCCAAACTGGTTTCCCAGTTGCAAAGTCTGCAGCTCTGAAAGTAACACCACATCCTCTCCCCTAAGTGCAACATTTAATCAAGTGGTCAACTGGATAAAAAAACATAAAACTAACAAATAATTTAAAAGTGCTAAGTCGCTATTTGAAACTCAGAAAATATGTTCTCATTTTAGTTTTTTAGAGCACTAACCATAATTTTTATGCAAATAAGACCCTCTCATATAAGCAATTTCTAAAGGAAATGCTCTAGGTATTACAGTTTTGATTACATCAAGATGACGTCCGGCGTTCCACACTTTTGTAATAAATATAGAATGTTAGCAATCTAGTTGTTCATTAGGATACTATTGAGAGGCAGAGGCCAGGGGCACGGACTCTGAAAATTGAAGGCAGGTAGGAGGGTGCAGAGGCAACAATTTGACCACACTGGGCAGGCAGGAAGGGTGGTGGCAGCACAACAAACTATGGAGGGCAGTGGAAAGGGGGGCAGGGGCAACAAACCAACAATACAGGACTGGCAAGAGAGTCTGTGGCAATATAATAGACTATTGTGGGCAGAAGGAAGAGGCAGTGGTAGTACAACCATACATGCCAACAGACCCGATTCAGCTAGGAAACGTCCAATGTTTTTAAGCTCAAATGGGCTTTATTTGATCTGTCTCCTGTCTACAATCTCCTCTTTTTCAATGTAACTCAAAGGGGAAAATCAATACCCCATATTTTTTTTCAAAATCTCCTTCTTACCAAGTTCAAAATGTTCGCAAGTATGGTACATTGGATCATGGAAGGCAGGAGGAATTGGGGTAGGGACATGGACTCGGATAACAAAGGACAGGAGGGACATGGAGAGGTGCACCAAACTGACCCTACAGGGCAGGCATCAGGGTTTGCAGCAGCACAATACACCACACAGGGCATGCGGGACGGGAGTGAAGCACAACAATCCATAGAAAGCAATAGGGAGGGGACAGTACCATGCACATGGACAACAGAGAACAGAGGGGAAAGAGGCGATGGTAGCTAGCTGACCACAATGGACAGACAGGAGAGAAAGCTGCAGCATAACAGACCATAAAGGGCAGGAGGGACGGATCAGGGGCATTACAATGGATCAGACAAGCCAGGAGGGAGGGAATAGGGGTCTGCACATGGAAACAGAGGGCTGGGGGCAAGGGGGCAGGGCAGGAGCAGCAAGATGACCATGGCGGTCAGGCAGGATGGGCACTAGAAGCAAGACACACCATGGAGAGCAACAGTGAGACTATGAAGGCATACACACAGACCATGGAGGGAAGGTGGGAGGGGGTCAGGGGCAGCTAGGTGACCACACAGGGAAGGTGGGAGGGGCCATGGCAGCACAGAAGACCATGCATGGCAAGCGGGAGGGTTAGTGGCAGCACAATGGCTATGATGGGCAAAAAGGAGGGTGCAGGAGCATGCACAAAGGACCATGGAGGATAGAAGGGAGGATCAGGACCTGGGCACAGACAAGAGAGTACATGGGAAGGGGCCTCACAACAGACCACGCGGGGCAGGCAGGAGGAGCAGTTGCAGCACAACAGACCAGGGAGGGCAGAAGGGTGTGGCAGTAAAATGGACCATGGAGGACAGGAGGAAGGGGATAGGGGCATTTAATGTGGACAGGCAGGGTGGAGGTGGCAGGGACAGGTTACAGTCATCTGACAATGCTAGGCAGGTGGGAGGGGAGTGGCAGCTCAACAGAACACTCAGAGTAGATAGGAGTGGCAGGTCCATGGAACATGGTGGGCAAAAAGGATGGAGCAAGGGCATGCACAAAGACATCGGAGGGCAGGGGGAAGGAGAATAGGGGCAGCAAGCTAAGCAAAGAGGCTAAGCAGGAGGTCAATGATGGGGCATAGAATTGGCCAATGGAGGGCAGGAGGGGTGGACTGGTACATCATGCTAAACGGAGGGCAGTGGCAGCACATCAGACCATGCATGGCAGGAGGGAGGAGGCTAGTCCATGGATTCAGACAACAGAGGATAGGGAGGAGGTGGATGGGGCAGCAAGCTAACTGTTCAGAGAAGGCGAGAAGGCCAGTGGCAGAACAACGGCCACACAGGGCTGTAATAAGGGAGCAGGGACATGAACTTGGACAATGGATTGCTAGGAGGAGGGAAGGCAGGAGCAGCAAGCTTGGGTGGGGGCAGGACAATGCCAGGCCCTGCTTCCAACCCCCCACCATCCATTGTGATATGCATCTTACTTAACGTAAAAAAAAAAACTAGAAATTTGCTGAAAAAAACAAAGATTACAAGGACGGTATAGTTAGACTCAGATTTCACTCGTACACAACCAGTGAAATTCAGCAGTTATAGTTACCTGAGCTAACTATAACTTACGCTCCCGCAATGTACTGCTAATGACCTCAGACATTACATCATTCATGACATGGTCAGTTACATCACTCATGACATCACTCATGACATCTCTAATGAGCTTTGAATGGAATGGAACTATAATCGCTAGAACTTTATTTAGGGATAGTGTGTGTATATTAACACCCCTTTTTTTTCCTTTTCTTTCGTGTAAGAACCATTATAATACGCAACGTGCCCATATTAATATGGCCGATAGCCTTTCACTTTAAAGTAATGTGTAGTCCATTGTTTATGTTGAAGTTTGCAATTCTAAGTATGTTTATTATGAATAAGTCACGTTGACGAACATACAGGTATGGCGGTCACGGGGCAAGATATGCTGAAATGACATTGTGTGCATATTAGCACTTGCTTTCTTTTCTTTATTGTATCAATTCCTGAATTTTCACATCGTGACCAGGCCAATATGGCCGCCAGCTTTTTGGATTAAAGTAATGCACTGCTGATGAAGTCACATGTTACATCACTCATGACATGGTCAGTGACATCACTGATGATATCACTCATGACATCTCAAATGACATCACTCATGACATCATCTACGTAATCATCAATGCACCTCCTCACACCCTAAAATACAGACTACCATTCTCGAAACCACAGACACACCAATACTAGTACAGCTACAATATTCTGTGCACTATGCATGCAGACCTCTAATCAGCTACATAGCTTTGATACAGTCTTTTAAATACTCAGTTAGTACCTATGTAGTCCAGGAATCATTCTGTGTGTCCCATGCACTTCTCCATTCAACCATCCAGCACTATCTACGTATCCTATCACTCTGCCAATACCTAAGCACTAATACATTTAGCATGCACTCTCTTTACAGCACTGAAATTACTCCAGTTATTAGTCATATACTTAATGAATGGCCTAGCCACTAACACAAGTGCAGGTACAATATTTTGTACACTATGCATGCAGACCTCTAACCAGCTACATACTATTGATACGCTCTTCTAAATACCTAGTTAGTACCTATGCAGTCTAGGAATCAATCTGTCTGTCCCATGCACTTCTCCATTCACCCATCCAGCACTATCTACGTATCCTATCACTCCACCAATACCTAAGCACTTATAAATTCAGCACGCACTTTCGTTGCAACACTGATATTACTCCAGTTATTAATCGTATACTTAAGGAATGGAGTAGTCAAAAACACAAGTGCAGGTACAATATTTTGTACACTATGCATGCACACCTCTAACCAGCTACAAACTATTGATACGCTCTTCTAAATACCCAGTTAGTACCTATGCAGTGTAGGAATCCTCCTGTCTGTCCCATGCATTTCTCCAATCACCCATCCAGCACTATCTACTTATCCTATTAATCCACCAATACCTAAGCACTTAAAAATTGACTATACACTCTGTTTGTAATACTGTAATTATTCTAGTTACTAGTCATGAACTTATGGAATGGCCTAGCTACTAACACAAGTACATCTATAATATTTTGTGCACTATCCAAGCAGACCTCTAACAAGCTACATACTATTGATACACTCTTCTAAATACCCAGTTAGTACTCATGCAGTGTAGGAATCGTCCAGTCTGTCCCATGCACTTCTTTAATCACTTATCTACCACTATCTACTTATCCTATCACTCCACCAATACGTAAGCACTTATAAATTAAGTGTTCACTCTGTTTGCAGCACTGTCATCATTCTAATTACTCGTGGTATTCTTATAAAATGACCTAGGCACTAACACAAGTACACATAAAATATTCTGTGTATAATCCCTACAAATCTCTAAGCAGATACATACTATTGGTCCACTACATTAAATACTGAAGTAGTACCGATGCAGCGTAGGATACCTCCTGTCAGTCTCATGCAATTCTTCAATCACCCATCCAGCACTATGTTCTTATTGTATCAGTCTGCCAATACCTAAGCACTTATGGGGCAGATTTACAAGCACCCTGCGCCACCAGTACGTCACTTTTTGTAAGGTAATGATAGCGCCAGGCACTCCTTAATATTTACAAGGAGAGGAAAAGCCACCCTGCGTGGTTTTTCCTCTCCTTGTAAATACGACCCCTTCATACACAGAACTTTGCTTTGAGGGGGCGTCCCATAGGTGTTGCTGCGGGTGTTCCCACGCAACACCCATAGAACAAGACACATCTCCAGATTTATGAGAAATCGTAAATCTGGAGATGTGAGTGAATGCTGCACCATCCTAGAGTTGGTGTAGCAAGGCGCAACGAGGAGAAATGTTTTCATTTCTCCTCATTTTTTCCTCTTTCAATGCATGCTGCATTCCACAGCATACATTGAAAGAGGAAAATGCCTTTACTGATTGTTTATGTGCAGGAAGGTGTCCTTTCCTGCACAAAAACAATCTCCACATGACACAGACATCCTTGCACCATGGTGCAAGGGTACCTGTGTCACCGCATGGCTGCAGTTTGTGCAGCAGTGCAGAGGGAAGCACAGAGTTGCAACATATTTATGTACATATGTCACATCCCTGTGCTTCGGAAGTGCCACATTGCAGTGCAGCTAAAGAGCTTGCAGTGTCATGCTGCAGTACTTCCTCTTAAATCTTCACCTATAAATTCACCATACACTACTAATGCATTCTTTCAGTCAATCATGCTGTATACATATATTCAACCAAACTTTCACACATTACCTTGCAATTATAGTTCTTTCTTTAACCAGATAAGTTAGTTCTGAGAAGAACTTTTTTTTCTTCTTTTTTCTTTTGTATTTTTATTTTTATTTTTTTTAACAATTTTGTATTTTTTTTTGGTTTTTTCAAAAAATGAACAAAAAAAGAATTAATACAACAGGAAACATTTGGAATTACTTATCATTCCAAAAACAAAAAAACAAAAAAATAAACAACGATGGTTGCGTTGCGCAGCACAAACTGCATCCACCAACTGCTCACCGAAGCATATAAGTTTCTTACACTTCACGCAGTGTTGCTCGAGAAAGGCGAATTCTGGCCTAATGTCCATTGCAGGTGTTCCTGAGGACGCTTCAGATGTACTTGCCACATCAGGTGAGGGGTTCAAAGCAGCTCGCCTCATTTCCACCCGAGCAAGATTGAGAGGATGTGTGGTCCGGAGATGCTTGTACATAGAAGCAGTGCCACAAGAGTATTTTTTTTCACTGCCTCTTGACAGGACTCGGTCACAAGTTTTGCACGTCACCTTTCTCGCATTTACTTTCTTCTCTCCAGGAGAAAAAGTGAAGAATTTCCACACAACAGATTCCGGCCTCTGTGGACGTGGTGCCTCCTGCAAGAATTCTTCCTCAGAAGATACTTCCTCCTGCTGCTGCTGCTGTCCAGATGCCATTTTGTTTGATATTTTTTGAAAAACACCAAAAAAAAGGGTTCTTGTAGGAAAAGATATGTCTCTCTAAAGATGCTCCAACAAGAATGATTAAAATAGGTGGGGTCCTTCAATAGTTACAGTGGGAAATGTTATGAACCAATGAAATCTTTTTTTTGAGATCACATGGGATCCGTGCAATCTGCGCTCACGAAGCACGCACCCGTCGTGACTTCGCGAAAATATATTTAAAAATAGTATAAGTTTATTATAAGTACAAATATATTATTTTTATGAATATCTTAGATAGTCTCTTGCCCTAATATGTATGTTAAACACACATACATATCATTTTAGAACATAAAAAAAATTTGCGGGTGTCGCGCACCCAGCGCGCCCCAGCACGTATATGACGTCCCACGGGACCCACCACCGCGCAAGCGTCGTGTACCGTAAAGTGAATGTGTCGCAAATGCGTGGGAGCAGGAGTCGCGGACTGGTCGCATACTAATCGTGCACATCACGTAATATTAAATGTATATAATGTAACTGATAAACACGCAGCCGTCGTACACCATACGCGGATCCTTCACGACGTTTCAAAAATGGCGGCTAAAATCTGCGCTCCCACCGTAATGTGTACGCTTTGCGTGTGCGAAATTTGAAAAATAAAATAATAGAAATATATTATAAGAAAAAAAGAAAACAAAAAAATTAACCAATATTTCAGTTTACATTTTTTTTTTTTCAATTTTCAGAAAAATATATAATGTTATTTAATGAATAAAATATTTATAAATAACAGTTAAAAAACTGTAGAAAATCAGTACAAAAAAATAGGTATAACTACTATTACACTTGAAAATTAGCATTTAAAAAACCTTTGAAATTCACAGAAAAAACCATAGGTTTCAGAGACGTTGTAGTTAGAAATTAGCATTTAAAAAAGCTTTGAAATTTAGGGGTGTAATAGTTAGCTGGACATTTCACTCGTACAAAACCATAGAAATTCCTCCGTTATAGTTAGTTCTGCTAACTATAACTCGCGCGCCCGAAATGCACTGTTGATGATGTCACATATTACATCATTTATGACATGGTCAGTGACATCACTGATGACATCTTCCAGTGAATGTGGTTAAGTTTGAAATTTAAATATGTATTATATATCTATACCAGTCTGTATTGAAGATTGAGTGGATATATAACTGTCTGGATGGAGGATTTAGTAAGCGCCACGGAGCTGCGTTGCAGAGTGTTGTAAAAAGGTGCATGGCCTCTGAACACCTCTCTGCAACGCAGCTCTCTGGCGCATACTGGAGGTATCTGGTGGGCTGGTTGGCCCCCAGGGACCCTCAGGATTGAGGAGGAATTAATTCCCCAACTGAAACTGCGCCACAGGGTGTGTTTGCAGAAATGTCACTTCAGGCCACGCCCCCTTCCTTCACCACTGTGCAAACGTGCCCCGTAGTGCGTTTTCAGTCGGGGGATTAACTCTCTTTTAATACTGAGGGTCAACTAGCCCAACAGGTATCTCCAGTATGCGCCAGGGAGCTGCGTTGCAGACAGGTGTTCAGAGGCCATGCCCCTTTTTACACCTCTCTGGAACACAGCTCTGTGGTGCTTACTGGAGGTACCTAGTGGGATAGTTTGACCCTAGGGACCCTTAGGATTCAAGGGGACTTAATCTCTCAACTTAGAACTGCCACAGGACGCATTTACACAGTGGTGAAGGGAGGGGGCGGGGCCTGAGGTGACGTGTGTAAACATAGTGACATCTCAAATGACATCACTGATGACATCATCCTTGTGATAGAGTGGCAGACCTCCTCTCTCCCTAATATAACCTTTGAGACACACATTCAAAAATAGAAACCAAATTTTTTTTTTAAATGGACATACCAATACCAGTTACAACAACCTATTCAGTAATTCCAAGATCTACATACACATCCACTCATTCACCAACAGTCCTATATAGTCACTCATACATGTAATCACTCTTCATATGTACTCATACACCTATACATCTTGTTACACACTGCCACTCATCCATAGAGTTACTCACACACATAGTCAATCATGCTAATAAAGAATCAAACATCCATTTACTTGCATATACAGTTATACACACACCACTACACTTACTTCTACAGAAACATACACATACTTACTCTCTTAAACAATCTCTTATAGAAACACATAATTATTTATACAGGAACTCTTCCAATCTCTCACTCTCACATACACTCACTTATATACACCAATACTCACATATACTAGTTTAAAACATATGTAGTTACTCATAAAGACACTATTGAGACAGTCATTCACTCACTAACACACCAATACACTCACTCATCCACCCATACAGTCCTACACACATGCTGTCTTCAACACATACAAACAGTGAGTCACTCATTCATGAATCTATGCGATAAGTAATACCCCCACCGAACTATACAGACACTCAGACACTCATACTGATACTCAAAAAACCAACTAATAGCCCATATAGACACTCATGTAGCTACTCACCAACCCATGCAGCCACTTATACACAAAGTGAGAGACTGATACAGATATTTACATATTTAAACATTACTCGCTAACCCATGTATTTACTAAGATACACTTAATCAGTCAGTTATACTAAAAATTTTACAAAAAAAACAGCCATTTAGACACTTATTTACCCATTTATTCTTCCATCGACCTTGAGATATACATATATAAAAAATATTTAATTTTCTGAAAGGCACACATTCATTGGATGATGTCATCAGTGATGTCATCAGTGATGTCATTTGAGATGTCATCAGTGATGTCATGAGTGATGTCACTGACCATGTCATGAGTGATGTAATATGTGACGTCATCAGCAGTGCATTGCGGGAGTGCGAGTTATAGTTAGCTGAACTAACTATAACGGTGGAATTTCAATGGTTTTGTATGAGTGAAATGTCTAGCTAACTATAACACCCCTATAACACCCCTGAAACCTATGTTTTTTTCAGTGAATTTCTAAGGTTTTTTTTAAATGCTAATTCCTAACTATAACGTGCTTGAAACCTATGGTTTTTAAAGTGAATATGTATATATATATATATATATATATATATATATTATCTACTGGCGGTCGCCAGTAGATAGTTATAGTTAGGACCTATTTCCCATAGGAAATCCGCAACATTCAATTTGGAATATCTTTGGTGCTGATTGACGAATTTTCGCAAAATTTTCCAAACTTTTGGCCAGCTCCGCTCTGCTCCTACCCTGAAAGTGTTGCGGTGATTCGTCAAGCGGGGGCTGAGAAAAAAGGGGGGTCCCAAAACGCGTTTTCCCCATGCAATTTCCTTTAGGATCTGTTGTCGCAGCTACAGCCCGAACCGCTGAACGGAATGACACCAAATTTGGCAAAGAGGTAGTCCTCAGTTCAGACTCGTGCCTTTTGCATATATGGTGTGAATCCGTTCAGTAGTTCCTGAGAAAATTAGAGTTAAAAGTACATAAATATCTATGGCCGCGGAGGATCCGCGGACCGTACACGCACCGTACGTGCACCCTCCCCGAACCGAGCGTGCACCCTCCCGATCGCGCGCTGAATGCTAATTGGCTGTCGAGTGTCTCTCTACATTCGAAACCAGGAACTGTTGGGGGCCATTTTCTGCCTCGGTAGAAGCGAGGCTGAAGAAGCAAGGGGAAAAAGTCTGTAAGACATAAAAAGGTGGCAGAGTAGAAATACTCTGACCCTCTAGAGGTGCTTAAGGGGGCCTAGAAGGACCCCCTGTGGCCCACCCCTATTAAAAAAAAACTGCAAAATGCGCGCACGGTGCGCGCATCCTATCGCGTTGGATGCACGTATTCTCTCGCGGTGGGTTCGCGGATCCAAGGGAAAAAAAATGAAATTGTTGTGAGATAAAGATTAAGCTTAAGTGTTTTGTTCTTGAGTGGCTCTAAAAAGAGCCGTTGTGTTCATTGAGAGTTTTTGGTACTTATAAGTAAGTACCTATACAGAGTCTAAAGTTGTTGAGGAAGACTCTGTTTCCTTCATCAGTAAAGTGTACTCCATCTCTCCTATACATCTCTTGCATATGAAAGCGCAGATTGTTATTGTAAATGGACCCCATTCTGTAGTCTCGGAGAAAAGCAGAAACAGATTTATTCACATGTTTCCTACTGCCTTTGGCATATATTAGAATACACAAAGGCAGTTTTAGGGAAAAGTAAAATCAGTTCTGCAAAGGTGTCTTTCATAAGCATTTCCAGACCTACCCCAGTCAAAGTGCCTAGGTCATTGCCACCACAGTGCACTATTATGAGGTCTGGGTGTTGGATTTGCATGAAGGATTTCACCAATGGCATCAATTGGTGCCACTTTAACCCTCTCTGTCCAATCCATTTAATGTCTACATTTTGCAGTTCCCTTACCACTTCCATAGTGGTAAATAGGGTTTGGTAAACTCGTAGGGATAGTGGTTGTTGTCTAGAATCACACTGTGAGTCTGTGTGCATTTGGGAACCAATGTAAGAGAAGCATTTGGTAACATTGTGTATTTGCTGACAGATAACTATTTTAAATCCTGTTACGTTGTCAAGTTTTAGTAGCATTAGAAGCCAGTCATTGCTTATGCGTTGATTAAATGAGTCAGGCATTGACACTAAAGTGCAGTCGTGAAATATGTAGATTGTGTGCAGTTCCCTTACCACTTCCACTGTAGTGAATGAGTTTTGGTAAACTCCTAGGGATAGTGGTGCTTGTCTAGAATCACACTGTGAGTCTGTGTACATTTGGGAACCACTGTGAGAGAAGCGTTTGGTAACATCGTGTATTTGCTGACAGATAACTTTTAAAACATGTAATGTTGTGAAGTTTTAGTAGCATTAGAAGACAGTTATGGCTTATGCTTTCATTAAATGAGTTAGGTATTGACAGTAAGGTGTAGTCGTGAAATATGTAGATTGTGTGCAGTTCCCTTACCACTTCCACTGTAGTGAATGAGTTTTGGTAAACTCCTAGGGATAGTGGTGCTTGTCTAAAATCACACTGTGAGTCTGTGTGCATTTGGGAACCACTGTGAGAGAAGCGTTTGGTAACATCGTGTATTTGCTGACAGATAACTGTTTTAAAACATGTCATGTTGTCAAGTTTTAGTAGCATTAGAAGCCAGTCTTTGCTTATGCGTTGATTAAATGAGTCAGGCATTGACACTAAAGTGCAGTCGTGAAATATGTAGATTGTGTGCAGTTCCCTTACCACTTCCACTGTAGTGAATGAGTTTTGGTAAACTCCTAGAGATAGTGGTGCTTGTCTAGAATCACACTGTGAATCTGTGTACATTTGGGAACCACTGTGAGAGAAGCGTTTGGTAACATCGTGCATTTGCTGACAGATAACTGTTTTAAAACATGTCATGTTGTCAAGTTTTAGTAGCATTAGAAGATAGTTATGGCTTATGCTTGCATTAAATGAGTCAGGCATTGACAGTAAAGTGCAGTTGTGAGATATGTAGATTGTATGCAGTTCCCTTACCACTTCCACTGTAGTGAATGAGTTTTGGTAAACTCCTAGGGATAGTGGTGCTTGTCTAGAATCACACTGTGAGTCTGTGTGCATTTGGGAACCACTGTGAGAGAAGCGTTTGGTAACATTGTGTATTTGCTGACAGATAACTGTTTTAAAACATGTCATGTTGTCAAGTTTTAGTAGCATTAGAAGTCAGTTATGGCTTATGCTTTCATTAAATGAGTCAGGCATTGACAGTAAAGTACAGTTGTGAAATATGTAGATTGTGTGCAGTTCCCTTACCACTTCCACTGTAGTGAATGAGTTTTGGGAAACTCCTAGGGATAGTGGTGCTTGTCTAAAATCACACTGTGAGTCTGTGTGCATTTGGGAACCACTGTGAGAGAAGCGTTTGGTAACATCGTGTATTTGCTGACAGATAACTGTTTTAAAACATGTCATGTTGTCAAGTTTTAGTAGCATTAGAAGACAGTTATGGCTTATGCTTTCATTAAATGAGTCAGGCATTGACAGTAAAGTGCAGTTGTGAAATATGTAGATTGTGTGCAGATCCCTTACCACTTCCACTGTAGAGAATAAGTTTTGGTAAACTCCTAGGGATAGTGGTGCTTGTCTAGAATCACACTGTGAGTCTGTGTGCATTTGGGAACCACTGTGAGAGAAGCGTTTGGTAACATCGTGTATTTGCTGACAGATAACTGTTTTAAAACATGTCATGTTGTCAAGTTTTAGTAGCATTAGAAGACAGTTATGGCTTATGCTTTCATTAAATGAGTCAGGCATTGACAGTAAAGTGCAGTTGTGAAATATGTAGATTGTGTGCAGTTCCCTTACCACTTACACTGTAGTGAATGAGTTTTGGTAAACTCCTAGGGATAGTGGTGCTTGTCTAGATTCACACTGTGAGTCTGTGTGCATTTGGGAACCACTGTGAGAGAAGCGTTTGGTAACATCGTGTATTTGCTGACAGATAACTGTTTTAAAACATGTCATGTTGTCAAGTTTTAGTAGCATTAGAAGTCAGTTATGGCTTATGCTTTCATTAAATGAGTCAGGCATTGACAGTAAAGTGCAGTTGTGAAATATGTAGATTGTGTGCAGTTCCCTTACCACTTCCACTGTAGAGAATGAGTTTTGGTAAACTCTTAGGGATAGTGGTGCTTGTCTAGATTCACACTGTGAGTCTGTGTGCATATTGGAACCACTGTGAGAGAAGCGTTTGGTAACATCGTGTATTTGCTGACAGATAACTGTTTTAAAACATGTCATCTTGTCAAGTTTTAGTAGCATTAGAAGACAGTTATGGCTAATGCTTTCATTAAATGAGTCAGGCATTGACAGTAAAGTGCAGTTGTGAAATATGTAGATTGTGTGCAGTTCCCTTACCACTTCCACTGTAGTGAATGAGTTCTGGTAAACTCCTAGGGATAGTGGTGCTTGTCTAGAATCACACTGTGAGTCTGTGTGCATTTGGGAACCTCTGTGAGAGAAGCGTTTGGTAACATCGTGTATTTGCTGACAGATAACTGTTTTAAAACATGTCATGTTGTCAAGTTTTAGTAGCATTAGAAGACAGTTATGGCTTATGCTTTCATTAAATGAGTCAGGCATTGACAGTAAAGTGGAGTTGTGAAATATGTAGATTGTGTGCAGTTCCCTTACCACTTCCTCTGTAGTGAATGAGTTTTGGTAAACTCCTAGGGATAGTGGTGCTTGTCTAGAATCACACTGTGAGTCTGTGTGCATTTGGGAACCACTGTGAGAGAAGTGTTTGGTAACATCGTGTATTTGCTGAGAGATAACTGTTTTAAAACATGTCATGTTCTCAAGTTTTAGTAGCATTAGAAGACAGTTATGGCTTATGCTTTGATTAAATGAGTCAGGTATTGACAGTAAAGTGTAGTCGTGAAATATGTAGATTGTATGCAGTTCCCTTACCACTTGCACTGTAGTGAATGGGTTTTGGTAAACTCCTAGGGATAGTGGTGCTTGTCTAGAATCACACTGTGAGTTTGTGTGCATTTGGGAACCACTGTGAGAGAAGCATTTGGTAACATTGTGTATTTGGTGGCAGATAAGTGTTTTAAAACCTGTCAAGTTTTAGTAGCATTAGAAGCCAGTGTTTGCTTATGCATTGATAAAATGAGCCATGCTTTGACACTAAAGTGCAGTACCATGTAGTATTGTCTTCACTGCACCAGAACTGTAAATTTAAAATGTTTACCCAGGCACTGTCCTACAAGTAGTCTGATGATTTAGGCAGTTTCTAAGTACTTATGTTGTGAACCATTCATTACCAAATAGACTGCTTCAGATGTCTATGCAGTATGCATGTAGTTCTCTAACCACCTACACAGTTGTTTTTCACACCTTCAATTCCCTAGTCAGTATCTATACACTTCCAGGAAACACCCTGTCACTCCCTTTGCAGTCTTCTAATGACCCATTCAGCAGCATGTAGTAATCCATTCACTGTGCCAAAATCCAAACACTTATAAATTCACCAAGACACTGTCTTTCCAGTACTCTAATGATTCAGTCACTGCCTAAGTATTCATGCACTGAGCCAGGCCTTAGCACATGGACTGCTTCAAACCCCTATGCACTATACATGCAGTCTTCTAACCACCTAGACACTTGTCTTTTACACTTTCAATTTCCTAGTCAGTATCCATATAGTCCAGCAAACATCCTGTCACTCCCTTGCACTCTTCTAGTGACCCATTCAGTACCAAGTACTAATCCATTCCCTGTGCGAAAAGCCTACCGCTTATAAATTCATCCAGGCAGTCTCCTTGCTGTAGTCTAATTATTCAGTCAGTACCAAAGTACTCATGCAGTGAGCCAGGCCTTAGCACATGGACTGCTTTAAATGCCTATCCAGTATGCATTCAGTCCTCTAATCAGCTACACAGTTGTCTTTCACAACTTCAATTCCCCAGTTAGTATTCATACACTTCTAGCAAACACGCTGTTACTCACCCAGTGTGTCTCCTTTTAGTACTGTAATCATTCAGTCAGTTAGCATGTAGTCTTTTAGTGAGGTAGGCTTTAGGGCATGAACTGCTTCAAAGTAGTATGCACTATGAGTGTTTTAATCATCGTCACACTTGTGGTTCAGGGCTATAGTTTCTTAGTCAGTTTTTATATAAAATGTGTTTGTACAGTAATGGAATACTGTAAATTTGAAAGTTATTAGTATACATTTATTTCTGATTCTTTTTTGCAGATACTGTTTTTCAACGTTAAAATAGAGAAATTATGCCAGAAAAAAAAAGAAAAAGAAAAGAACACAGACAGCAGGATTATTTGAAGAAACATGAACCACAAGTATTGAATGAACAAGATAATGTGGCTAAAAGGAAAATATCTTCTGGTAAGATCACAAATTTATTTATTGTAGGAACAAACAGAATGTAGATAATGCTGCAACTTCAGAGAATTTTTTAAGTAAGAAAAAAAATCAAAATAAGAGGAAAAGTAAAAAAGTAAATGTTCAGTCAAAGGAGATAAAGCATGGTAAAAGAAGACAAAATCAGTATAAGGAATTACGCAAAAAAATATTTTACAAGAGAGTAGTGCATAATTTGCTGAAAGATGTGAAGAAATATAAAAAGAGAGCTTTATTTTATAAAAAGAAGAAGCATATTGAAAGCATTGTGGAAAAGGCTTTTGAAGTAAAAAGGAAACTGTTTATTTTAGTGTTAAACAGAATTCGATCACTAGATTTACCAATATATGTAATGAAGGCCAAAAGTAGGAGGAAAAGAGTTATTAATAAAAAAAAAATTGTGAAGTTTTTTTGGGAGAATGGATTCACAGTTCTAGTTCAGAGCCTTTTTTTAATGAAGAGAGTTATTCACTAAGTGAAAAATGATTGTATGCAGTTGACACCAGTGGTAGAGGTTATGAGGTTAGTGATGTTGTCCAATGGAGAAAGAGAAAATGGTTGAAAGAAATGCAGAATAAGTGATAGCTGATGAAGTTTTAGGGAAACGTGCTAAAAACCCTGTGTACACTTGGGATTGCAGTAGTGTTTGTAGTGTACGACAGGAATCTATTGAAAAATTATGTAGTTTTTTACGAGTCTATACTAAAAAAAGTGTAAAACAAAGGATTAAGCTGTTGCAAGAACTAGACCCTTGCAGAGTGAGAAAACATACTGGTTTACAAGGTCATTCTCTGGCTTGTCTTTCTAGGAAAGTTTGTGAAAGTGTTTTTCACCATTTCAGAATGCTGGCAGTACATCATACTCAAATGCGGAAG
Organism: Triturus cristatus; assembly: GCF_964204655.1. Classification (NCBI taxonomy): domain Eukaryota; kingdom Metazoa; phylum Chordata; class Amphibia; order Caudata; family Salamandridae; genus Triturus; species Triturus cristatus. The sequence continues at coordinate 524,577,580 of NC_140584.1, forward strand.
TTAGTGAGAAGGTTGTATTATGCAAAAAGTCCAGCACTAAAGTTAAGTGAGTTGAACAGTGCTCTTTTACGTGGGTCAGTGTCAGATGTGAAGCAGGTCTGTGAGGATATTGAGTTTTGTTACCTTGGGCCTCAGCAAGCGAGTGAAGAAACTGACACATTAGTAGAACATAATGTTGAAGACAATGTAGAACCTGTAATTACAGAAAAATTTGAGGATGAAATCACAAAGTGTAAGGTAATTTCAGGTGAAAGACCAAATGTTTCTTGTATTTGTTGTCGGCGAAGTCACTATAAAAATCAGACTAGGGGTCTCAATCTGTATTCAAAAAGTGAAATAGAAGATAATGATAAGTGGATGGAATTTGCAACTTATTTGTTGGTAGAGGATTATTTTGATTTGGGATGTGAGCAGCGTATTTGCAAATATTGTTCTAATGCCTGTTAGAGCTGTTCATAATAATCTAGAGTTGGTTGCTATTCCTCCAGAGCTGAAAGATTTAAATACGTATGAGTCAATTCTGATACAATGGTGCTGATTCCGATCCGTTAAAAATAATTTGCGTACGACCCGTATCCGTATTTTTTTACGTACGAGTCGTACAAGTACCGTACAAACTGCCAGTACGATTCGTCCGTGAAAAATAACTACGAATAGCGTCAGAAAAAGTCTACGAGAGTACGTCGGAAAGTAGTCACGTCCGAATATCGTCGGGAACAGTGTACGAGAGTGAGCCGGACATATTTACGTGCAAATCGTAAAACACAAGTCCGAGCGCGCAAGTACGATCCCGACCGTCCGTCCGAATACACAATCGCACGTAAAATGACCCGTACGGAGCCAACGTAGTAGCACACATGTATACGGGTAAACTTATGCCCGTGTACGAGCCGTACAGCCCCCCCACCCCCAAATATGTCAGCACCGTACCCCCCATGTACGTGCCTTACCCCCCTGTCCGCACTGTACCCCATCCCCGCACCTGTACGCGCTATACCCCCCAATGTACGCGCCTTCCCACCCTGTAGGCGCATCACCCCTGCATGTACGCGCCGTACCTCCGCATGTACACGCCGTACCCCAGGGCCGCACGTGTACGCACCGTACCCTCACCGCATGTACGCGCCTTACCCCCCATGTACGCACCGTACCTCCGCATGTACGCGCCGTACCCCAGGACCGCACCTGTATGCACCGAACCCCCACCGCATGTACGTGCCCTCCCCCATGTACGCGCCCTCCCCCCATGTACGCGCCTTACCCCCCATGTACGCGCCGTACCTCTGCATGTACGTGCCGTACCCCAGCGCCGCATGTTTACGTACCGAACCCCCACCGCATGTACGCGCTGCACTCCAACACCGTACCCCAGCACCCTCACCCAGCATCGCGTATGTACGGATCGTACCTACGCGAAAAAGACTCTTACAGAACCAGGACACTGTAGAACAACACAAGGAGGGTCAATTGGACTCGCACAACACCACAAAACACGTCTACATGACAAAATACATCTCAATGAATGACCTGGCACATCCAAACAGGCAAACAGAGGCCCCAAATCACAACCACCTCTTATAACACACCCACCAAAATTCAAACACAGCCACAGCCAAAAATGGACCAATAAAAAGGGCCCACACACACAACCCATGAGCCTTTGCAACAGACCCACTGCTGCCAGACCCCACTGAGAAACAACTCCACTGAGAAACAACTCCACATTACTCATGCCTCCACTACACCTTCACTCACACACCTTCACACAACCTCCTCCACAAACATCCCCCTCTTCACATTCACACACACACCATCACATTCACACCCACACACCCACAACCATCCACACCCACACCCCACACCATGCCCACAGACAAGAATCCAAAGTTCACAACGGCGGAGCTGGACCTCCTTGTCAACGAAGACATCAGAGTCGAGCCACAGCTGTTTGGAACATTGGTCAGACAGACCAGCATAGCTGAAAAAACTGCCATGTGGCAGAGGATTGTAGATAAGGTGAATGCTGTTGCACCCATCCGAAGGACCAGGCATGAATGCCAAGCCAGGTGGTACGATCTGCGCAGGGCGGTCAAGAGGAAAATGGACGAAGAGTATGCCCAGAGTAACATCACTGGAGGTGGGCCGCCCCGCAGACCCGTACACTACCATCCCTGGGAGGAGAAGGTGATGGCCCTGCTACCGCCGGTGGGAGTACACGGAGTCGAAGGAGTTGCAGAGCCTGGTGAGTACACAAACAACTTATGTAACATGGGGGCAATGGGGTCCACACCACATATACACCAAATGCACGCAACTTCCCCCAAGCACTCACCGCACACAACCACACTCAAAAACCATGCTCATGCCACTAACGTCTCCATGCACCCTTCACAATTCAAGGCAAGGCCATGTCCAAGGCTACAACAACCACAAACACAAGACTGGATGTCCGGGAGGCTGGGAGGGTGGGCCCCACACAACACATTGTGAAAATGAGACGCAGACACTAATGCCCTCAGCCCATATGGCATATGTACATACGCATGCAAAATGCACAGGGACTGGCAAAGTACTGACAAGGTAGCTGACACTTGGCCCTGCTGTATGCAGCACAAGGCCCTCCTGGGACCACTGTACACTCAAACACCAACTCCACAAGCACAGGTATCTAGCACAGGAACTCACACTCACTGTCATGCCAGCATGCACCATGAGGGGACAGACACATCACCTGGGAGACCCAATGACAACTCACACTACACACAACAGCACGCCCGGTCACAACCCCCCCCCCCTAACACAAGCACACAAGGCAGGCAACGGATTTACACACTCCCACAATGGACATGTGACACAACAAGACCAATCTAGAGCCAAATAAGCATCAGAGCCAACAATCTACAGGTCAAACACCCAGGAGAACATCCCAATCTGTCCCCCGCAACATACCCATACCCAAGTGGACATTGAGAAGAATGCTAGGCACATCCAACTACCTTGAGGAACTGTGTCAACTTGAATACGTATGAAACATAGATGTCGCATGAAACACCATTAACATTCTCTCTCTCTCACACACAGGGCAACGTCGACGATCTCCCCCCAACACTGGGGGGGAAGAACCACAGTCCCAGGCTCTGCGTGAAGATGATACCACCGGCAGCGACGACTCTCACCACTCCGTGGATGACCCCGACCGACCTGGACCCTCTGGTGCCCAAGCCCCTGAAGCACCTGCGTCAGGTACATCTGTGCCAACCACCACCCCCATTCCTGCCACATCCCAGGACACACCCAGGAGCCCTGTTTGCACTGAACAACAGAGCCAGTCTGACCAGGAGGGACAAGGTTCTCCGGGCACCCAGGAGGAGGTAGGCAACCCTGCAAATGCCATCCCTCAGGGGTCCCGTAGACCCGATGTGCCCACAAGGGCAGGCCAGGCTCAAGTGGGCAGGGGTGGTGGGAGTGGAGGCAGGCAGAGGCGCGAACCTGACCAGCCAGCTCAGGACACCCGTATGTCACACATACGCAGCATCCTGGACTCATACCGGCGTGACTCCAGAGGCATCAACCAGGTCGTGTCCAGACTCTCCGAGATGCAGGGGACCCTCAATGAGATTAAGAACCTGCAGGTCGAGCATCATGCCAGTCATCAACAACACCAAGGACGGATGGAGGCAAGACTGGCTGAGCTACTGGCGATGCACAGGGACGTGAGCCAATCACTCCGTCAGATCGCCAAAAGCATCGGCAACCCTCCCTGTGCCACCAGGCGTAGACCAGCACCAGACACAGGGAGGGAGGAGGAGGAGGAGGATTCGTCTGACGGAGCATCCCCAGCATCGTCAAGGCCTGCATCTGAGGGTCCCCGGAGGAAGGTGGGTCATCCACGGAAAAGACCGTGAGAGTCAGCGGACCATCCACATCTCCCAGGTCACCTGGCCTGGCACCTGGCCCTCTGGCGCAACAGCAGCACCTCATCCAATGACATTCTCTGCCACATGAACTTGCTGTTCACAGTCTGACCAATGATGACCAACACTGTGCCCTGGACTCTGATGACTTCCAATGCCAAGGATACCATCTCCCCCTGTGAACTTTGGATTCTATTCCCCCGGTAGAGCACCAAATTGCATCTACCAAACCACTTACCCCACCGCAAATAAATATATCACTTTGGACATGAGACGTTCCTGTCATTTTGCATTATTCAACGACATATGTGTGTGGAAATGTCAAACTATGCCTGAGTGTTGAACTAACTCCAGCCATCCATACCCTGTGATCAGAGTCTGGTACAGGACACACATGGGTCACAAGGTATCATTCAATGTAGGCATGGAGCACAACACTCACCTGTGGCTGCTGAGGGGGTGCTTGCTAAACTGTGCGGAGAGACCTATTTGGGAGATCATCATCAAGGCATAGAGGTCATGGCCCATGTGGAGGTACCCGGGAAGGGAGTCCCACGTATGTGTGGCCAGGTGGGAGTACAATGTCCTGTATGCTGGAGTACGGTGGATGTGAAGAACGGTGGCCAGGGCAAGGTTGGATGCACGGAGATGGACCAACGGGATCTAGGATGACAGACGTACAAGGTTGGTTGGGGTCGGGTTGTGGACTGCCTCCTGAGTGTGGGTGGGGAGTGTGGAGGTCATCCTGCAGCAGACAGTGATCCATTGCAGCTATCTATGGTGGACGGTGAGGTGGCTGGAGCGCAGGGTGTTGAATCTGAGGTGTGCAGATGCACCCTGGAAGTGGACCAGTTTCCTGGGAGTTTGGATGTACTTGCTCCATAGAGGGCAGGGCAGTATTTGACACAGATGTTGTCATGGACCTGGAGGATGGTCTGTCTTTTCTTGGAGTGGATGTATCTGTGGATCATGTGCATAATGCAGAGGGCGTTGCAGCATGAGGTACAGATGGTGTGGACTAGCATGGCATATGTGAGCGAGCCAAACATGATGCACACCATCTTGTGTGTGTGGCCACTGGGTGCTTGTGCAGGGCTCTTGCGGGTGGGACACAGGCACTTGACCCAGCTGGAAGGGGACAATCCTCAGATGATCACCTCAGTCCTGTACAAGTCCAGCCTCAGGTGGATCGTGTGCAGCCATTCATCAATGGATCTCATGCATACTTGAATGATGGAACTGCCAATGTCTGTGTGAGGGTGAGGAGCACCTGGCTGTCAATGGCATACGAGCTGATGATGAGGTGCTGTGCGCATGTGATGGTGGAGAGGGGGGTCCTGGACACTCTGTAGATTGACATGCTGAGAGATGATACCTGTGCCATGTCCCAGACGATGACACCATACTACATGCTGAAGCCTTGAGTCCCACTCCCATGCCCTTGCTGGGCTACAGAGCCTGTGGGGAGTATTAGGGACGTGACCTGGTTGGTATGACAGGGCCTGGAAGGCGGGGCAGCGCAGTGTAGGCAGTTGGAGTTGCACACTCAGCATGCAAAGGTGTTGTGTGTGTGCCCAGGGTATGTCTGACAGCAGGCGTTAGATGTGCGGATGGACATAGCTCGGAGTGTGGCTGATACATCAGACTGTAGTGTGATGTGGGTTATGCAAGGACAGGATGGTGGTGCAATGTGCACCTTGCATGTGCTGATGGTACAGCCTTTGCCACCGCATGGTGGCAACAGTGGCATAGACAAGCTGAGGACAGCCAAATGAATGGGTGGAGGGAGGAAGTGAGGAGCATCTTGGAGGCGTGTGTGTTGCCAAATCTGGATATTCTGTGGGCCCTTGCTGCAGGGGCCGCAGCAGCAGGCGGCATCTCCTTGCAAAATGACAGAATTTGCACACATAGACTAGGATGTCAGAAGGACAACTGCAACAGGCGCGTGTGTAAAGTAAGGAGTGTCCAGTGTCACATGGCACACCCAAAGACAATGCATGCACAATCACCAAAGAAGCATGACACCGGATCAGGAAACTGAAGGCCGACCTGTGCACAGGAGACACACCCTCAGCAGCTGTTGATGGCCCATTGTGTGGACCAACATGCCAAAAAACATACACGACCATGTACTTCATGCCCAATAGGGAGCCTAACCCATGAGCAACTGCATGCATGTTACTAAACTACACATGGACTCCTATGCATAATCTTCCACAACTATGCCTGATATGCCGCATGCAAAGTGGCAAGAGACCTGCATTGACAGAGATGAGGCACCTTGGAGTGTGACGAACACCTTTATTACTCAGCCTCACATTAAGGGAAATGCATCAATTGGAACAGACTCACAGGTCATTTGGCTGACCATGTGTGACCTACACTGGACACCCCCTTCAACACACAGATGTGTAAATCCTACTGAGCTGGCACACAAGTGAAGGGGTTGAGCCTAACACCCCTTGCTGCACACGAAGAGTCTACAATTCCCCATTGAGCCTCATATGGGGATATCCCACACTATGTCCACCATTAGCATCCCGTATGTTCCTGAGGGACGTTATACACACATTGATGCCTTCATCAGAATCCACAAACCATTACAGATGATTGTCAGGAAGGGTGACCATCAATTCATGGGAGCCATGCAACACGTCATGTGGCCCATGGTGAGTCGACATGTATGCATGGTAACACAACATGCACAGGAGCAGTCCCCACATATCACAAACACGTACCACCCACAAAATGCCTTGCTGCACTCCTTACCCCAAATGACTTTTCACCATGTCTGTGCATGTAACTGGGATCCAGCACACGTTGCAATACTCATGAGGAATAGCAAGAGGGCAATGATGACATGAGCAGACGACAGCCGCAAGAACCTGTGGAGGCCAGACACACAACAAGTCAGCGAAGAGCTAGTAATCCTCAGACATGTACATGTACTCTACAGGAATGATGTTGTCACCATGCCCTTAATGAATTTAGTGTCCCAGCTAATATGTGTGGAATGACATCATCACTTGAATGACACATCAGAACACACCTCCAAGTCACTTAGCACACAGTCAGCTCGACACACACATTGCAACACATGCCACACAAGGCTCAAAGCGTGCACACTCAGACACAGGGACTCACCATCATGAGAAAAAGTTGCGGATAAGCTGACTCCGGATGTCCTCATCCTCATCCTCACTTGCCCCGTGCCCGAGCCCTTCATCCTCCACGGGTGGATTATCCTGCTCATCCGAATCAAGGATGAGTGGCACGGCCTTCTCCACTACCATGTTGTGCAGCATGCAGCACACAATGAAGATTTTGCAGACCTTCACTGGGGGATATGGGAGGGTGACGCCTGTCTTGTGGAGGCACCGGAATCTGCTCTTCAGGAGTCCAAACGTCCTCTCAATCACACACCTCGTCTGATCATGGGTGTCGTTGTACCGGTGTTCTGCGGCTGTTCTGGGGTTGCGGAGAGGCGTCATCAGCCATGGCATGTTGGGATAGCCAGAGTCCCCTACATGGAAACATCATGTGAAGAAGTGGGTCAGGAGATGCCGTAAGATACAAAGATAGTGCTGAACACAGGACTAACAGAGTATACCCACCAACAAGACATGCTCGTTCCGCGTGCAGCTGCAGCATCATTTCTGGCACCCTGCTACGCTTCATGATGTATGCATCATGTGCGGACCCTGGAAAACGGGAACAGACATGGGAAATCAGCATGTTAGCAAGACACACCACAAGGGCATTAATGGAGTGGTAATGTTTTCTGTTTCTATAGGCTACCTCTTGTGCCTGTGGTGGTACCAAAGCCACATGTGTCCCATCAATGGCCCCAATTACATGAGGCATCCCTCCCAGGGCATAGAACTCACCCTTGACACCTGTCAACTGCTCACGAGTGGGAAAATTGATGAATTCATCCAGGTGCACCAACATGGCTTCTATAACATCATGCAGGACACGGCTGAACATTGTCTGGGACATGCCACCGACATCAGCTATGGTCAATTGAAACGTGCCGGTGGCAAAAAAATGTAGGGCTGACATCACCTTCACCTTGGGGGTCAGAGCTGTAGGATACCTGTGTTGTGGTTGGAGGTGTGGTGCAAGCCGGCGGGTCAAGTCCTCTATCAACTCTTGCGAGAAGCGGTATCTGCGTATGCAGTCATGTTCACGCATGGCATCCAGGTCTGGCATTCGTCTGGGGAGAGGCGGTGCCCTGCAGAAATTTGGAAGGAATAACGAAGAGTGAGTACATTACTACACCAATGTCACTGAGGTGAGCACATGTTCAACAGCTAATACACATCTGCTTAATACAGAGTCTGTGCTGTGCAATACATCCAGGACACGTGGGCCAGCCAGGTGATACTCCTACCAAGAGCCAGCCACAATAGTTGCATGGCAATGTTTACGTGACATGCGTTAAAATAGCTGTGGGCCAGTGTAAGTGACAAGCCAGACACATTACATGAGTGACAGACATCCACATATCAGCATTTGAAGGATGTCATCTCTTACAGACAGCTTGCGGGAGTCTAGACGCACAGGTCACATGTCATCTGGAAATGGACAGATAACACACATTTCCATTAAGGGGTCCATGTCAAAAACTGATGACACAGACATTGAGAGAACGCAGATATTGCCTCATGTCAGGAAGTCATCTTCGAACCATCATGACACATGTAACGTGTGAGTCCACATGTGGCATGGTGTGCGTATATGTGTGTCATGCACATATGCACACAGACACATTTTGGATGCTGCAACAGCAGATGGAGTTGACAGAACACCAACGGAAAGCTCATGGGAACACATGACACACACATGACATAGTCACATCGTGGCACGCTGGGAGTCACATGTCAGGTGTAATTATCCGTGTACCTGGCATCAGGGGACAGTTGCGGGTGTTGCTGACTGTGCCATACCAGTGATGCAGTGCTTGACACGTGTGTCGTACATGCACACATGTGCAAAGTGTGAAGGGGAAGTGTGCCACGTAGTGCCCCATCACACATGACATGCGTAAACAGCTCATCACACATCTATTGTGCCACAACATGAGGAGACATGTGCCACATCACTGCCTGACACACCTAGGCCCTGCACATGAAGGACTGCACTGACAATGACTTGATGTACAGCCTTGTGCGAGTCTGACACCTTCATTCCTTTCGTGTGCGCCTCCTATCACCAGTGTAAGCAGTGAAACGCAGTACACATGCTCTGAAGGCATGTGTAGGGCCCGTACTCATGCGTGAGTACCTGCCGTACATGCGTGAGTACGTGCCTATCACTATAGTTGTGTTACTGTAGGTCCGAGTGATACGGCACGTACTCACGCGTGTACGGCCCATACACGCGTGAGTATGTGCTGTATCACTAGGCCCTACAGTACCCCCAAATATAGTGATAGGCACGTACTCACGCGTGTACGGCCTGTACACGCGTGAGTACGTGCTGTATCACTCGGACCTATGGTACCTCCAACTATAGTAATAGGCATGTACACACGCGTGTACGGCCCATACACGCGTGAGTACGTGTCGTATCACTAGGCCTTATGGTATCCCCAACTATAGTGATAGGCACGTACTCACGCGTGTACGGCCCGTACACGCGTGAGTACGTGCCGTATCACTCGCACCTACGGTACCCCCACCTATAGTGATAGGCACGTACTCACGCATGTACGGCCCGTACACGCGTGAGTACGTGCCGTATCACTCTGACCTACAGTACCCCCACCTATAGTGATAGGCACGTACTCATGCGTGTATGGCCCGTACACGCGTGAGTACGTGCCGTATCACTAGGCCCTACGGAACCCCCAACTATAGTGATAGGCACGTACTCAGGCATGTACGGCCCGTACACGCGTGAGTACGGCCCGTATCACTGTAGTGATGGTGCCCTAGGGGTACGTGGGAAGCGCACCATACCTGTGTGGGGATTTAAGAATTACAATGGGGACACATGAGGGACAAGTATTAGGGCCTAAATGCATGCTGGTTGTCATGGACACCGAGTTTCAAGTTCAAAATTTTACATCATGTGGTCTGGAAAAAGCAGTTGGCCACATTTTACATTGTTGCAAAGTGGTTGTTGACTTGACATGATGCTGCAAAATCGAAAGATGCAAAGGCTGTCACTGGTGTATGTTTAAAGGGATTGGAGGAAACGTCGGATGCAAATGAGTCTGACCAATCACTCTGTACTCCTGTAAATGAAATAGGCCAGCAAGGCAGATATAAGGCAGGCAGAACCCATGAGAGGGCACTTGCCTGCACAACATGTCAGTCGATACCACTGCTGCTGTATTGTCTCCCTCTGGCACCATGTCAAGGACTGTGGAGAGGGCCCAGCCTTTCACCCAGGAGGAGAACGAGGCCCTGCTGGATGTGATCCTCCCACGGTACCCCATGCTGTATGGTCGACCAGGGGAGCAGGTGAGTGCTGACTCCACTACCTTTGCCTGTGCACCTTTATTGTGTCTGTCACTTCTGGCATTGTGGCCAGGTGTGACAGACATGCAATGTTGGGTGGAGTGGGTCCCAGGGGGGGGATGGCTTATTTCTCTCATGCAGGGCTTGATGTAGTTCATGTGAGCACTCCTCACTTGCATTGTGCTTACTGTGACATTCACTGCATAGTGCATGGCACATTCTGCCAGCCTAATCCTCTTGGGCATTCTTGTTCTATTGTCCTGCGGTGATTCAGTGGTCACCCCGGTGTGACAGGTGACTTCACCCACAGATGTGTGTGAGAGTTGAGTGGAGCTGTGGTGAGAGTGGTGAGAGTGTCCAAATGATGTGTACGCACCTTGGACATTGATGTGTGTGAATGTTTCTTGTCATGTGGGTGAGTGTCTATGTGGAGTGTTGCACCACAGCTGCATGGAGGAGGCAACTGCTCAATCCATCTGATGTGTGAAGTAAGCCGTGCTGTGTGTCTGACTTGCTGAGCTAGCCCCACACCTGTGACCCCCCTGGCAAGTGGCACATGTGCAGAGTGAGGTTTGCATCCGCTGTTGCCAATGGCAGGTCATTGATGTGTGCCTGTGTGTGTCTGTGTACTCTGCTGAGGTTTCGTCAGTGGCCTGGGGCATGTGACTGCTTTGCGGTGCTGTCCATCAGCCTTGTGTTGCTTGGGATGCACAGTGTGTGCCATGATCAGGGATTGTTTCGCACCCCTCATGCCACCTGTGTACTTACTATGCCATGTAGTGCATTGGTGCGTCCCCAGTGGAAAAAGTCCCTATGACTAAGGTGCCATTACTTGCCAGCATACTATGCCCTGTTCAACAAATCTAAGATGTTCAAATATGTGTCTCTGTGACATGGTGCAGGTGTAGTGATGTTGTCCCACTTTGTCATCCACACAGGTATCCCCAAGGGGAAGATCTGGAAGGATGCCGTCAAGGCCGTGCAATCGGCGGCGGGTCGCAGTCGGCGCCTGCCACAAGTGAGGAAGAGATGGCAGGACATCCGGTGCTGGGCCCGGAGGATCGCCCGGGTCATGCTGAAGGACTCACCTCATCGCAAGCATGGCGGGTGCCGGCGCCTGACCCACCAGATGCGGCGTGTCCTGGCGGTGGTCTTCCCTGACCTGGATAGGTGGATACAGGAGTTACAGCAGCAGGAAGGGGGTAGGTACGTGTGTGTTTGTTGTGTGTCTCCAGCTTTTGGAGCTGCTCAGTCGCCTGGATACACTGCCAGGCTATATATGTGCAGTGCATATCCTGTACCCCAAAGCCAACCTGTGCTGTTCTTCCTCCCTTCCCCTCCTTGACATGTGTTACCTGGTCTGTGTGTTATCACTATTGCACATGGCCATCTAGGCTGCTAGTTTATCAAGGTGCACACTGCTTTCAGCATCATGTGTGGGGGTGGTCTGCCTGAGCCCTGTCCTGTTCAGTCATTTCGGGGTGCATAATTGTTGGCACTGATGCTTAGTCCCAACATAGGAGTGTGAGGGTTCAAATGAACAGACTTGCTGCATGCATTACCAATGTTGTGGCCTCAGACATGATGTGCATGAGTGGGATATATGCATAGTGCCGGGACGGTTGCTCCTGTAACAGTCAGCTCATTCCAGGACCATGGAGCAGTGTGCACACTACAGTCCCCTGACACAGCCTGCCCTCCTACTCATGTGTGTCATCCAACACTGTGCAAATTCACTGTGGGTTCATCATGGCTCTGCCTCTGTGGCATTGTTCCCTGGCCTAGGTAATAGTTTTCACATGTGTGATACATTTGCCCACGGGACAGGGATACGCCAGTTTGCTTGTGCATACTCACACTGGGCAGTGCCTGTGTGGCTATTCACAACAATCTGTTGATGTTTGTTTGTGACCAATATGTTTTGGCAGCCCTACAAGGTGATGTCGTGTTAATGAAGCTAGTTTTCAAGCACAGTTATTGTAACCCTGAATAAGAGGTTTCACTTCTTGATCGGTATCAGTCACATTGACTCAAGTATGGGTGTGTGTGTGCGGGAGGGGTGTACATGTTCAACCCTGATGTTTCATTGCCAGTTCTGACTTGTGTGTGATGATTCGCAGTACAGAAAGTCATCATGCAGTGCCCCCGTGATGTTGGCCAGTGCTTAATGTTCGTGCTTCATTGCCTGTGTCAGTTTTTGACAATCATGTATCCTGCTTTTACATTTTTGGCACCTGTGTGTGGTTCAGATGCTACACAGTTGTGACTTTGTGTGCTGACATCTGTGGGTACATTCTGGCTTGCCATGAGGGGGAACCCACAGTACAGCTAGGCTTTTTTGCTAAACAATTGTAGGCCCATTAGCTTATGCATCGTCCTGGGTGTGGACATGTGTGCCACTCCAGATGACAGTCAGTAGGTCATATGTGTAGCCCACTGTGTGATCAGGTGACGGATAGCCATGTGACAAATGACATTATTCAAGTTGTTACTCAGAGAAAAGGTCCATTGGCACTCACTACACCTGTCAACATGTCTCAATGTTTCATATGCTTGACCTTCTTGTTTGGTTGTGAAGGACAATGATGTGCCTGCATGACAGATGTCTCCCAAGGAAGTGCACAAGACACCACCTTTACACTTTCCAGGGACACGCTGGCACATTTTAAAGTAAGGCACAGTTTGAACAAAACTTGTTTGGAGTACATACATATACATGTTCCCACAGTGTGCTAGCATTTGGGTTAGTCCTTGGGTGTTGCTGATACCAACTTATGAGTGTCAAGTCATGCAGACCACCCTGGTGCCATGTATATGTATTTACTGATATGCCATTTCTGCCTAACAGTGGCTGATTTTAATGAGGCTGGCAGCTCAGACAATGACTGTGTACATGTAGTTTGGTGTGCACCTCCTTGTGTGACTTCTGCTATACAGACACATGTGTGTTGTGTTCACAGAGTGCCACATTCACCCATGCTAGACATGTCCATTGTGTAAAGGGTTGTGATTCTCCAGGAGTCACAATGTATTTCTTTGGGGTGTCAAAAGTACTCACAGGTCTCTGAGTGTGGGGACACCTTCTGCATTGGCATGTGGTATTTGGCCTTGGGTGCGACAATACTGTTTGTTTCACAGTGAACAAGAGGTGGCATGCCTTCATAGTCTTGCTGTGCTCAACTGATCCCAGACACTAGCTTCTCATGATCTTGTGATTTCAAGTTATTTGCTGTTGTGTCCTAATTTTCATTGTTTCCAAGTGGCATGGTGGGTCAACCAACTGGGGAGTGCAGGGCTTACATATGTGGGGAGTATCCTAGATGTTACTCATGATGCCTTTCCTGATATGCACTGTTGCCTATTTTGTTTGGACTCATGTGTCAGATGTATACAGGTGACTGATTTTTTCCTGTCTCTTCACCTTGCCCACAGCATCATCAGAGGACACCGAGGGAGACACCAGCAGGGACGTGGAGGAGGGATCGAGCAGTGGTGCCACCACTGCTGAGGAGTCGGTGGAATCTAGTGGCACGGAGGGCGAGGGGAGTGAGGCAGAGGACCTGCCCAGTACCAACACTGACTACGAGGCAGACCGGTCCGAGGCTGAGCTCCCAGCAGGGGCGGAAGCTGCTTCCACAGCTGAAAGCAGCAGTACATCTCTCGCAGCCCCCTCCATTCCCATCACCGCCCTCCCACTTGCTCGGGTCCCTTCTGTCCGTGCTAGGCCACACTGTGTCTCCTTCGTGCCAGGCACCGCATCCCCTGCCCCTGTCCCCCCTGCTGCCCTCACTGCCGAGTCTGTGGACATTCAGCGGCAGTTGCAAGTTGGGCAGACATCGATCCTGACTGTCCTCCATGGCCACACCAGACTGCTGACCCAGATGGTGTCGTACATGGAGGGCATGTCATCAGCGATGTCTGACCAACGGATGTTGCTGAGGTCCCTGGACTCGTCACTGACGGCAGTAGCGAGTCACCTGCAGCGATGCGTCACCCCCTACCCCTGCCCCATCCACAAGTCCTACACCCATGCCTGTCCCAAGCACACCAAGACATCCACACACACGCACCCCACCAGACAGAAGCAGCACACCACCACGTAAGGGCAAGCGCACACCTCCTGACATGCACACTCACTCCCCAGTCCCTCCGATGTCACTCCCCTTGGCTCCCCTGCCCCAGATTCGGAGAAAGAGGCCTACTTTGCTGGGCTGGGCCTCAGCCCCACTAGTTCACCTGGACGCAAACGGTCAAGGCACTCCACAGGTAGGGGAGTTAAGTCCCCCAGCCCGTCCACCACCTCCCCCAGTAGCACTGCAACCCATCCCTCTGACCCACCCCTCCTTGGGGCCTGTTGTTTCTCCGGGTGCAGGGGAGACGCTTGAAAAACTGGCAGAAGTGTGTAGCGCCGAGCTCGCCTCTACTTTTGGCGCTGCCCCACCCCCTGTGGTGGAGTCGTCCGTCCCTGCACCCACCACACCTACCCTTCCCCCTCCTGTCCCTGCGGCGCCTGGTCCTTCCTCACATGATGCCCCCCCCCCAGTCGACGACACAGTCTTGTGATGTGCAGGCAAGCTAGGGGAGACGCATGGCCATGTGTGTCCCCCCAAGGACTGATGATATGGACTGGCCATTGGCCTTTGTGAATAGTCTCATTTACACATTATTATTTTCATGCTGAATAAAGCATTTTGTTTTTCATTTGAAAAGTCTTGCATTTCAGGTATTGGTGTTGATGCTGATGCTATAGGAGTTGGGGTTGTGAGCATGTGTTATGTTTCAGGGAAATGTTGCAGTCTGCTGCTCATGGGGTGGAACCTGGTATCTGCGTGCCATCACAAGGTCTCTGCATAGATTCTTTGTCGTGTATGCTCTTTGTGTTTGGAGACATTGTCCCAAGGAGTGTTCCTTCCTCTGTGGCACCTGACATCTCCCCTGCAGAGAGTTGCACAATTGTTGTGTTGCCCTGTGTCTACATGTCCTTTGTTGGTGATGGATCCCTTCAACTCTGGCCATGCCTGCTCAGCAATGTGTCCGGCTGCATTGTCTGTGCCATCCTTGGTACACACTGTACTTGTGTATAGAGTATTTTGCCATGCCTTCATGGATAAATTGTCCCTTTTCCGCACAATGCATGTGTGTAATCCCAGCCTAGTACACATATGGTACTTGTTCTGCTGGGTATTTGAACACCTGACTCACAATTGTGGCCATTGTATCTGTGGGAACTCCACCCTATTCCTTCCATGACAGACAACATCTTGGTGGCTAGCCCAGCTCCTGAACATTCCTATCAGTCCTGGGATGTGCGTGACAGTGTGTGTTCTCTTTGGCTCTCTTGGGTTATTAGGCAGTGACATGACTATACGGTCTTGTGGCATGATCTCAGTGTGTGTATTGTGCTGCATCTGCCAGGGGTGGGTATGCATGTGTTATTTGTCCTCACATCCACATGTGGTGTGTCATGCAGTGGGGGAAAGACATCCATCCTCCTGGGAGTGGGACACTGCTGTCAGTGATGTGTTGTTATGGCACTATCATCATTGTCCTAAGTTAGGGATACGTACATTCTCCCATGGAGCTGTGGTCATCTGATAATGATGTCCACCCCCTCCATGTCTCTGTCCACTGCTGGGAGTCCTCTGCACCCACCCCCATGTCTCTGTCCACTGCTGGGAGTCCTCTGCACCCACCCCCATGTCTCTGTCCACTGCTGGGAGTGATGGGCACCCACCCCTCACATGTCCCTGTCCACTGCTGGGAGTCCTCTGCACCCACCCCCATGTCTCTGTCCACTGCTGGGAGTCACTGCTGGGAGTCCTCTGCACCCACCCCCATGTCTCTGTCCACTGCTGGGAGTCCACTGCACCCACCCCCATGTCTCTGTCCACTGCTGGGAGTGATGGGCACCCACCCCTCACATGTCCCTGTCCAATGCTGGGAGTCCTCTGCACCCACACCCATGTCTCTGTCCACTGCTGGGAGTCCTCTGCACCCAACCCCATGTCTCTGTCCACTGCTGGAGTGATGGGCACCCACCCCTCACATGTCCCTGTCCACTGGTGGTATTCCTCTGCACCCACCCCCATGTCTCTGTCCACTGCTGGGGGTCCTCTGCACCCACCCCCATGTCTCTGTCCACTGCTGGGAGTGATGGGCACCCACCCCTCACATGTCCCTGTCCACTGCTGGGAGTCCTCTGCACCCACCCCATGTCCCTGTCCACTGCTGGGAGTCCTCTGCACCCACCCCCATGTCTCTGTCCACTGCTGGGAGTCCTCTGCACCCACCCCCATGTCTGTCCGCTGCTGGAAGTCCTCTGCACCCACCCCCATGTCTCTGTGCACTGCTGGAAGTCCTCTGCACCCACCCCCATGTCTCTGTCCACTGCTGGGAGTGATAGGCACCCAACCCTCATATGTCTGGGTACTGCTGGGAGTGATAGGCACCCACCCCATATATGTCTTGGCACTGCTGGGAGTCATAGGCACCCACCCCTCATATGTCTGGGCACTGCTGGGAGCGATGGGCACCCACCCCTCATATGTCTGGGCACTGCTGGGAGCGATAGGCACCCACCCCTCATATGTCTGGGCACTGCTGGGAGTGATAGGCAACCACCCCTCATATGTCTGGGCACTGCTGGGAGTGATGGGCACCCACCCCTCATATGTCTGGGCACTGCTGGGAGTGATAGGCACCCACCCCGCATATGTCTGGGCACTGCTGGGAGTCCTCTGCACCCACCCCTCATATGTCTGGGCACTGCTGGGAGTGATAGGCACCCACCCCTCATATGTCTGGGCACTGCTGGGAGTCCTCTGCACCCACCCCTCATATGTCTGGGCACTGCTGGGAGTGATAGGCACCCACCCCTCATATGTCTGGGCACTGCTGGGAGTGATAGGCACCCATCCCTCATATGTCTGGGCACTGCTGGGAGTGATGGGCACCCACCCCTCATATGTCTGGGCACTGCTGGGAGTGATAGGCACCCACCCCTCATATGTCTGGGCACTGCTGAGAGTCCTCTGCACCCACCCCTCATATGTCTGGGCACTGCTGGGAGTGATAGGCACCCACCCCTCGTATGTATGGGCACTGCTGGGAGTCCTCTGCACCCACCCACCCACCCACTTGCGCCCTTGCTGTGGTACACTGTGTCCTGGGCATACACCACCCCCAATTTACAGCTGATGTGCTGCACCAAGCCGTACACCTACATCCGTGGCGTGTGTACGCCTTGTATACATCATGTAATGGGGCTGTAGGGGTACGCGTGGTACGGCCCGTACCCACGCTCTGGGGGGCGTGGGTACGGTCCGTACCACCATTGTAGTGGTGATGTAGGGGTACGCGTGTACGGATCGTACCCACGCTCTGGGAGCGTGGGTACGGTCCGTACACGCATACCCCTACATCACCACTACAATGGTGGTACGGCCCATACCCACGCTCTGGGGGCATGGGCATGGTCCGTACCACCATTGTAGTGGTGAGGTAGGGGTATGCGTGTACGGACCGTACCCACACTCTGGGGGCGTGGGTACGGTCCGTACACGCGTACCCCTACATCACCACTACAATGGTGGTACGGCCCGTACCCACGCTCTGGGGGCGTGGGTACGGGCCATACCACCATTGTAGTGGTGATGTAGGGGTACGCGTGTACGGACCGTACCCACGCTCTGGGGGCGTGGGTACAGTCCGTACACCCGTACCGCTACATCACCACTACAATGGTGGTACGGCCCGTACCCACGCTCTGGGGGGCGTGGGTACGGTCCGTACCACCATTGTAGTGGTGATGTAGGGGTACGCATGTACGGACCGTACCCACGCTCTGGGGGCGTGGGTACGGGCCGTACACGCGTACCCCTACATCACCACTACAATGGTGGTACGGACCATACCCACGCTCTGAGGGGCGTGGGTACGTCCCGTACCACCATTGTGGTGGTGACGGGTACGCGTCCACGTCCACTTCCGTTGGGGCGGGACGTGGGATTGGTGGACACGCCCCCGAGGTGACCAGACCATGGAGGTAATTAATGTGCAGGATGTATTAGTATTTTGTGGGGTGTGGTTTATGTTTCCTGCCCCTTGCACCCCCCCCTTTGCCCCTGGGGGTTGTTCTGACCCTCTGCGGCGTCTGCGTCGGTTTCTGAACACGAGGTCGTAGGCTATGAGGGCCGGGATGACGCGTAGGTTGGGGTCCATCGTTGTCCGTCGCTCCTTGTTCGCATCGTCCTCAATTTCCCGGCAGTTTTTGGCTCCCGGAAAAAATGCTACGTGCGGAGTGACGTCGGCACGAATCGTACTTGCTGGTCCGTAAAACACTGCCTGACTCCGTCCGGACGTCGCATATGCGCCATCCAGAATCAGATTTGTATGTATTTTTTAGCCGGTCGGTGTTTTTTACGACTCGTACGGAAATGGTATTTCTGTGCAAATCGTACTTGCGAGTTTGGAAGGTGTTTTTCCTGGGTACGAGTCGGACGGAGAAAACGCTCCGTACGACCATTTGTACCCGGGTTTTACCGGATCGGAATCGGCACCAATGTGTTCACCCGTTTCAGGCTATTGTTCGTATGGAGACCAAAACAAGAAAATTACCTCCATCAGAGTTGCAAAGAGGATTGAAAGGAAGAGTTGTGTGTTTACCATTAGATTTAAGGAAAAATGTTGAAACTATTGATGTAGATCATGCAGAAAATGGGCCACTAGTCATTCTAGTTAATGGTGTTCCTACTAAGAATAAGAAAATCTGGCAAGAGTTAGTGGATGTTAGAAAAGTGCAAAAGGCATCATTGTATCTGTTAAAAAATAATGAGTACTATAGAAATGTGTTTGTTGGAGAAGAAGAAATAGATTGAGCAGAAGATAGTGAAACATTAAGTGGACAAATTGAAAAAGTGGACATGTCCAGATGTGAAGAGATCTATGAACATTACAGTGTACATCCACTTCATTCCAAAGAGGTGATGGGGAATACAATTGAGTTGTTCCAAATGAAAAAAGCAACAGGAAGTCCCATGAGTGTATGGGAAGAGAGCTTGGAAGCTCGTTGTTTCCCGCAGTTGTTTCCAACAGGAAAAGGTGGACGATATGATGAACGTCCTGTGCAGATTCCTGCATCTGAATATCGGACAACAAGATTATATGCAGAAGATCCAAGATTTCGACAATGTATCCCTTATATGTTTCATCTTCTGTTTGAAAGTGACTTGTCTGGACTTTCATAATCACATTTTAAAAACTGGAATGCATCTGCAAAATGTAACTGCAAAGGATTTTATGGATAAAGTGCATCAGAGAGATGATCATTTAGAATCTCAGTTGATAAATCTGATGGCATGTCAGCGTGGGACTAATGAATATTGGTACCATCGACATGGAGAACTGAAATGTATGCTACGGAACTTGGGAACTCCTACATGGGTTGTTACACTAAGCTGTGCTGAGTATGCTTGGGATGATTTACATGAATTTCTTCGAGAGGCAAATTCCAATATAAAATATATTGAATACAAGACATCTGGAGAATTGTGCTCTTTGGATCCTGTGAATGTATGCAGATATTTCAATCATAGATTTGAAGCTATGATGTCTTTCATCCGCAATAAAAAGAATCCTCCTCTTGGAGAAGTTGTGGATTTCTTTTGGAGAAAGGAGTATCAAGCAAGAGGTGCTCCTCACATACATATGTTGTTATGGGTCAAGGACGCCCCCAAATTTGGAACAGATTCAGATGAAACTGTTTTGTCTTTCATTGAAGATTATGCTACATGTGCTCTTCCAAATAGCAGAGAAGAGAAAAACTTAAAACAACAAGTCTTACGATTTCAAAGTCACAGGTATGGAAAATACTGTCGACGAAAGTACAAGTCAAAGGATAAGTTCTATACCAAATGTCGTTTTGGATTTCCACGTCCTGTATTAGCCAAAGGAAGAGTGAACAGTTTTATGTCAGCTGCACGACATACCATCACAAGAAAGTCTCCGAAAAACACCTACAACTTAAGAAGAAGCGAAGAATCAAAACACATAAATGACTACAATCCAGTTATTTTATCCATGTGGAATGCTAACATGGATATTCAGTATGTTGCGGACAATTCCATTGCTGTTGCTCGATATGTAACGTCTTACATTACTAAATCAGAAAAGACTGAATTGAAAGAAATGTGGGAAGAGATTTCTCACGAGAAGACTCTAAGTAAGAAATTATACAGTTTCAGTTTGAAGATGTTATCGCATCGCGAAATTGGAGCATATGAATGTTCAGATCGGTTATCATCTGCAAGTCTATATTCCAAAAGTAGAAGAATCATTTGGGTGAGTCTAGGTCTTGCAGGAATGCGTAATAGGGTACTGAAATCTGTTCAAGAAATTGAATATTTAGCAGAAAATGACCCTGAAAGTACAGATATTTTGAAAACCAATATGTTGGACACATACTATCCAAAGAGAAGTCATCATCTTGAGAACATGTGTCTCTATGAAGTGCTGCAAAACTACACTTTTAAACGGAATATTACAGAGAACATCAACGATGGAAAATATGGAGTGAATTGTTCTGAAGGATGTCTGGTGAAACAAAGGAAAGGAAATTTAATTAATCACAGAAAACTGAGTTGCGAGTGCGACACTGGTGACAAAAGGGAATTTTACTATTTAGCCCTTTTGCAAATGTTCAAACCATGGCGTTCTAAACTGGAATTACTTGGAGATTTTTCCAGCTATGAAGATTCATTTAATGCTTGTAAAGATAGCATACAATGCAGTGCTTTCGCAAATTATGTCAAAATATTGAATGATGAAATTGATCAAGAAGCTACAATTGCAGCTGAGATTGCTAGAGACAGTTCTCAAGACAGTCAAAGTTCTGCTGCACTGAGTCAAGATCCACTAGGACAACCAATTGTTGAAAATGAAGCAGCGATTGCAATGAATGAGGTGGAAACAGCAATGTATCAAGCACAAGAAGATGCAATACAGTTAGGAAACTTGGAAGAGCAACTAAATGTTGAACAGAAACAAATATATAAGCAAGTGAAAGAGCAGATTGACCATGGATTACTTCATGAAAAGAGAGTGTGCTCATGTACATCATTTCAACCTATCCGAATGTATGTGAGTGGTCAAGCTGGAACAGGAAAGAGTTTCTTAATTAAAGTAATTACAAGTTATCTGCAAAAAACAACTGAGTCACATTTGTCTTGTGTTGTCACTGCTCCAACTGGGTTGGCAGCACATAACATTAAAGGAATTACTTTACATGGTTTACTAATGCTGCCAGTAGAGCATGAGAACAAATTGGAATAACACAAGCTATCTGGAGAAGCTTGTTGTGAAGTTTCAAGAGTGCTGAAGAAAATGAAACTTCTCATTATTGATGAGGTGAGCATGGTTTCAAACTTGATGCTTGCCTTTGTGCATTTAAGAATGCAGCAAATTCTTAAAACAGAGTATGACGTGTTATTTGGAGGAAAACACGTCATAGTTTTTGGAGATCTACTGCAACTGACACCGGTAAAAGGACAACCAGTATTTAAAAAACTTGCCCATGAAGATACCAGAAAGTCTCTTGGCAGTGTTGGTAATGTGAACATTTGGAGTAATTTTGAATACAAAGAACTGAAAACAAATATGCGACAGACAAATGATGCTGAATATGGAAGTATTCTTCAAGATATAATTGGAATTCTTTCAAAAAAAGGGAAAGAAGCTTTGGAGAGTCGATTACTTTGCAATGTCTTTCCAAATGAAAATGCAGTTCCTGCAAAAGTGTACGTGGAAATTGCTAAAAATAAGTCAGTGATTTGCTTAATGCCGACACTGCGTGAGTGTTCAATATTCAACGAAGAATTATTAAAATTGGAAAATTAAGAAATTGTAAAAATGGAAGCCATCGATAAAATACTACATGAAGGAATCACAATTATTTTGACGGGTAAGTTGAGATCAAAACTGGATTGTTTAGAAAAAAAAATCTAAAACTGCTGGTTTGGAAAAGACACTGTATGCGTGTGTAAACTGTCGGGTAATTTTAAGGCGTAATTTGGATGTAGAGAAAGGTTTAGTTAATGGTGCAATGGGCAAAGTGGTGGATTTTGTGAATTATCAGAAAAAAGAAGGAATTGAATTTTTAAAAAATAAATTTGATCAGATTGATGAAGTTAAAGAAATTGGTCGTTGTTCAGTTCGTTTTTTGCTTGTTAAAGATTTATATGTCCGTAGGAAACAATTTCCATTTTCTGGGCATATGCAGTGACTATTCATAAATCTCAAGGATTAAGTGTAGACAGTGCATTGGTGAGCATTGGATCTACTATATTTAAAGAGGGTATGGCATATGTTGCTTTGTCGCGAGTCAGAACATTTTCTGGTTTGTTTTTGATTGATTTTGATGAGACAAAGGTTACTGCAGATGCAAACTGTGTAAAAGACTATAATAGGTTAAGAAGGGTGTATGCTCCAAATTTAGGTCAATATCCTGTATTTGAAAAGCGTGTGGTTGGTCGAAAAAGAAGGTTAGAACATATCTGTTCTGAAGGTATCAAGAAAAGAAAAGAACAAGATAATGTTGTGATTGCAGGTAAAGAGTTTAAAATAGTCCTGGTGTCAACTGCTATGCTAATTTAGTGGTCAATGTTGTTTTTTATCTGGAAGGTTTGAAAGCACAAATTATGCAGAATCTGCTGCTGTTGTTCTCTGTTGCATTCTGTTTATGAAAAATTGACAAGAGATAGAAGTAATATACAATCTGTTTCAGATGTTCATAGTCTTTTGGATGTGTGTTCTGGTTCTACACAATTTACACAAAATATCCAACAAGATGCTCAGGAATTTTTAATGTATATGCTTACCATTTTTGAAAGTGAAGGTGTAGAAATAGAAAATATTTTTGGCCTTTCTTACAAATGGGAACATTATTGTGAAAATTGCATGTATACATGTAGCACCAATGTAGACACTGAGAGATTTATGTATTTAACATTACCAGACTGTAAATCAGTGTCTTTCAATAAATTAGTGAAAGGTGCAATTCAAAACATCGAGTGTAGCCAATGTAAATCAGAAATGTTATCCACATTATTCTTAACAAAATATGGAAAATACTTAATTTTAATGATGCAACGTTGTACAGCTGACGGAAGAAAATTGGATACTTTAATAAAACAATTTGTAGCAGCACAACTATCAATATCAGGAAGGACTTTTGTAGCAATTGCAATAATTTTCCATGATGGTCCTTCCACCACATCTGGACATTACACTGCCTATCTAAAATGTGACAAAGGCTGGAAACTTTGTAATGATGCCCAGTTGGTTTTCAAACAACATTTGCCTAGTGAATTACCAAATTCCTACCTAATATTTTTAAAGCCAAAGTTTTAGGAAGATAATTCACTCTCTGAGGAATTTATTATTATAATTTAATAGGACTACCATTGGACAATTTACATAAAGAAGAAGTGCAAAAATACCATTTGGCCTCAAGTAAAGGTATATTTTTGAATTATGGACTTTTTGGTGGACATTTATTCGGTGATTATTTTAATGCGGCAACATTTACAGTTTTTATAAGTTAAAATTATAAAATTTTGTAATCTGTAAGCATTTCATATATGTATAATTTGTATTTTCTGGTATTTTACTGAGAATAGTATGTTGTTTTTTTTTTAACAATCCTTCTGATTGTTTTTTTTTTGCCCGCTGTTAAGTGATGAGTACCATTGAAATCACTATTTCTAGTGAAATTCAATATATTCTGAGAACAGCAAAAAAGGCAAACAAATTACTCTGTGGAAATTATGTTGTGTTGTAAAAAATGTATTATTATATGTTATAATTTTTTTTTCTTTTCTTTCACAGATCCAAATTTTAAAATAAGCAATTTTTAAGAATTTATATTTGAATGAAAAACAGAAAAAAAATGTATACCATTTTTTATTCCTATTACTGTGAAGGTAAGCTTAACTAAGTCTCAATATGCAGAATGAAGAGGCCTGCAAGAAGCTACAAAGTTGAAACACGTTTCTAAAAACACCCTGTTTATCTAGTTTTGAAATCTGACCATAATCAGATATCATGTGACCTGCAAAAAAAGAGATTTGAGGGGTTCATAATATTTCACCTTTTTAGCTGTTGAAGGACTGCAATCATTTCAATCATTCTTCTTTGAACATGTTTGCAGACAAAACTCTGTGCTTACTTTTATCATTCGCAAGGAATTTTAAAAACGAAAATATGTCACTTTTTGTAACATAGTTATTGTGTAAGATACTGTTTCATATTTAGAAAGAGTGGAAAAGGCACTCTGTGCACTTTGTACACTCCATGTAAATACAACCTCATCATGCAGACCACTTTGCGTTGATAGGGTGTTCTATAAGTGTTGTTGTGCATGATTGCACTGAATACTCATAGAACAAGACACATGTCTAGATTTATCATAAATCATAAATCTCGATATGTGTGTGAATGCTGTACCATTCTAAAATTGGTGTAGGAAAGCACAACAAGGAGAATTGTTTTCATTTCTCCACATTTTTATATCTTCAATGCATGCTAAAATGTTCAGCATACATTGAAGGAGAAAAATACATTTTCTCATTGTTTTTGTGCAAGAAGGTGTGTCTTCCTGCGGAAAAACAAACAGCACATGACACAGATATCCTTGCACTGTGGTGCCTGTGTCACCACATGGCTGCAGTTTAAGCAGCCATGCAGAGAGAAGCATAGATTTGCAACATATTTATGTACATATGTTGCATCCCTGTGCTTCGGAAGTACTACAGCACACTGCAGTTAAAGAGGTTACTGTGTGATGCTGCAGCACTTCCTTATAGTTCTGCACTTATACATTCACCATACGCTACTAATGCATTCATTCAATTACGTACTACACATACATTCATCTAAACTTTCACACACTAACAAAGAAATGTAGCTCTTTTTTTAAACCAGGAAAGTTAGTTCTTACAAGAACTTCTTTTTTTCTTCTTTCTTCTTTTACAATTTTTTTGGGGTTTTCAAAACAATTTTAAATTTTTTTTGGTTTTTCTCCAAAAAAACAAAAAAAAACAGGAGAAACCAAACAATGAACTTCAGGGAACAATAAAAAAACAAAAAAAACCTAGCAAATGTGACTTTCTTGGCGGCGGCATATCAGATCGATCGACTGCTCACCATAGCACAAAGTCGCATTGCACTTAGTGCAGAGCACTTTTAAAAATTAAAATTGAGGACGGATGTCCAAGGTTTGGGCTGATGGATGCACTCTTGATGTGCTCGGCTGCGATGAGGTGGATGGCGCAGGAGCAGGAGTGTTTCTCATCCGTTGGCACTCTTCTTTTGCAAGATTGTTTGGATGAAGGGTCCTCATGTGCTTCATCATACTTGCCGTGCCGCAAGAGTATTTCTTGTTAGGATCCCCTCTCGATAGGACTCTTTTGCAAATCTTGCACGTGACCAAGGTGGCATTGGTCTTATTTTGCCCCTCGGGAAAAGTAAAAAATTTCCACACCACTGAAGAAAAACGTTTTTTGAGTGGTGCCTCCGGCAAAAATTCATCCTCTGAACTATGAGGTGATGCAGGTGATGCCTGCTGCCCTGAAGCCATTTTTGGTTGAAAAAAGTTAGAGCTAAGTGTAAACTTAGTCTAAAAAACCTTCTTCTCTCCAAAGAGATGGTTCTCCAAAGAAGCTCAAAGAAGAATGATTGAAATGGGTGGGGTTTTTCAGTAGTTAGAACAGGAAGTGTAATGAACCAATCAAATCTCTTTTTTTGCAGGTCACATGGGATCCGCGCACCCTGTGCTTACGCAGCACGCACCCAGCGCGCATCCGCGAAATTGAATTAAAAAGAAATATAGGATTAGATGTCAAAATATATTACTTTTAAGACTAGTTTAGAGTTTGTCTTCAATTAATATTCACATGAAAAACATAAATATGTTTTTTTAAATGTTAAATACTTCGCGGGATCCGCGCACCTACCGCGTCATAGACGCAGATGACGCATAGCGGAAGCGCGTAAACGTCGCGTTACTTACATCGAACGTGTCGCGTATAGGCTGGCAGTCGCGTACCGGTCGCGTTGGAATCGCGCACTAACCACTTACCCGACGCATACCATGCGTGGATGCTATCGCGTAGGGATCGAGAACGGTGCGCGTAGGGTGCGCAAATCAAAAAACATGGAAAAAAATATATAAAATAAAGTTTTGCACATATAGTTAAAAAAATATTTAGAAAAATATAAAAAACTATGTTTGAAAAACCCATTAAGTTTAAATAATATTTTTTAATTTTTAAAAGAATTAATTGAAAAAATACGTTTAAAAAATGGTGATAAAAAAGTATTTAAAAAAATGTAATTAATGAAATTGACACACTGAATTTGAAAAATATAGAAATCCAATCAAAATCATAAAACATGATATCTTCAGAGATAAGTTATAGATAGGAATTAGCATTTAAAAAACCTTTGAAATTCACTGAAAAAACCATAGGTTTCATGCAAGTTATAGTTAGGAATTGGCATTTAAAAAACCTTTGAAATTCACTGAAAAAACCATAGGTTTCAGGCACGTTATAGTTAGGAATTGGCATTTAAAAAACCTTAGAAATTCACTTAAAAAACCATAGGTTTCAGGGGTGTTATAGTTAGCTGGACATTTCCCGCGTACAAAACCCTAGAAATTCCCCTGTTATAGATAGCTCAGCTAACTATAACTCGCGTTCCCGCAATGCTCTGCTGATGACTTCACATATTACATCACTCATGACATGGTCAGTGATATCACTGATGACATCACTGATGACATCTCAAATGCCTACCGGGGTGCGCGCACGGTGAAAAACCTTAAAAAAAACAAAAACATTTTAAACGAGCCATTCCATATTACAGGATACAGTCAATCTATAACTATATACATAGGTAGCTTATTGTAAAATAAATATATAAAAAATATAATAAAACATACATAACTTAGCATTTAAAAAACCTTACAAATTCACTTAAAAAAAACCATAGGTTTCACACACGTTATAGTTAGGAATTAGCATTTAAAAAACCGGTCAAACTTCACTTAAAAAACCATAGGTTTCAC
Source organism: Triturus cristatus (assembly GCF_964204655.1). Taxonomy (NCBI): domain Eukaryota; kingdom Metazoa; phylum Chordata; class Amphibia; order Caudata; family Salamandridae; genus Triturus; species Triturus cristatus. The sequence continues at coordinate 524,605,083 of NC_140584.1, forward strand.
GCATGTTGTAGTTAGCTGGACATTTCACTCGTAAAAAACCATTGAAATTCCCCCGTTATAGTTAGTTCAGATAACTATAACTCGCGCGACCGCCACTCTATCACAAGGATGATGTCATCAGTGATGTCATGAGTGATGCCACTGACCATGTCATGAGTGATGTAATATGTGACGTCATGAGCAGTGGATTGCGGGCGCGCGAGTTATAGTTATCTGAACTAACTATAACGGGGGAATTTCAATGGTTTTTTACGAGTGAAATGTCCAGCTAACTATAACATGTGTGAAACCTATGGTTTTTTAAGTGAATTTGCAAGGTTTTTTAAATGCTAATTCCTAACTATAACGTGTGTGAAACCTATGGTTTTTTAAGTGAATATATATATATATATATATACATATATATTACCTACTGGCGGTCGCCAGTAGGTAGTTATAGTTAGGACCCTGTTTCCATAGGAAAACCGCAACATTCTATTTTGAATAACTTTGGCGCCGGTCGACGAATCCTCGCGAAATTTTCAAAATAGGTGGGGCGCTGCGCTCCGCTCCTACCCTGAAAGTCTCGGGGGGATTCGTCATGCGGGGGCTGAGATAAAAGGGGGGTCCCAAAACGCGTTTTTCCCATGCATTTTTCCATAGGACCTTTAGACACAGCTACAGCCCGAACGGCTGAACAGAGTTCCTTGAAATTTGGCAGAGAGGTAGTCTACAGGTCAAGGAAGTGCCTTTTGTAGGTTTGGTGTAAATCTGTTCAGTAGATTCTGAGAAAATAGCCTTTAAATTAATATATATATCTGAGCCAGCTTACGGTGCGCTTACGGTGCGCTTACCGTACGCGTACGGTGACGTGCGCGAGCGCGATTCTGATTGGCTGTTTGATCTAAGTAAACATTCGAATCGGTCGAAACCAGGAAGCGGCGCCCGCCATTTTCTCTCTCGCACTCTGAGGGGGGCAGCAAAAACAAAGACAAAAACCATCTAAAGGGGCAGTATATTCAGTTCTTAACCACCCAGCATCGATATAGGTGTCCCCAAACAACCCCCAAGGCCAAAAAAACAATTGTATTTTTTTTCGAAAAATCGCCGATTACGCTTACCGTACGGTTAAAATTATAAAAAAAAAAGAAGTATTCACACTCTCCACACCCCGTGTGCTAATGGTGCCGGAAGGGCACCATTTGTGCATGGCTTATTTCATCACAAAATAGTACAAATGAATACCTTTTCACAACGAAGCGCATAATATGTCCCCCATGTGCGCACGGTGCGCGAAGCGCATCGTGCGTACATGGCCCATCCCGCATAACGTGGGCACGCGGTGCACACAGTGCACCACGTGACCACCGTGCGTGCACGGCACTAACTGCGTAAAGTGGGCGCGCGGTGCGCGAAGCGCACCGCGTGCTCACTGTGCGCGCACGGTGCGCGAAGCGCACCGTGCGCGCACGGAACGAACTGCGTTAACTGGATGCGCACGCCACGAATGGCATAAAGTAACTTAGCATTTAAAAAACCGTACAAATTCACTGAAAAAAACATAGGTTTCACACACGATATAGTTAGGAATTAGCATTTAAAAAACCTTGCAAATTCACTGAAAAAACCCTAGGTTTCACACAAGTTATAGTTAGCTGTACATTTCACTCGTACAAAAACCAATGAAATTCCCCCGTTATATTTATGCAGGCAACTATAACTCACGCGACCGCAATCCTCTGCTGATGACATATGTGTCTTTATGAAAAAAAAATATTTGTAATATATGTATAGCTAAAATTTAATGGAAGAAGACATGGGCAAATAAGTGTCTAAATACAGTATTAGCATCAGCAGAGGATTGCAGTCGCGTGAGTTATAGTTGCCTGCACTAACTATAACGGGGGAATTTCATTGGTTTTTGTACGAGTGAAATGTACAGCTAACTATAACTTGTGTGAAACCTATGGTTTTTTCAGTGTATATATATACATATGAATTTTTTCACTAAAAAAAGGTTACAGGGATGTTATATTTAGAAAATAGAATAAAAACACCTTAGGAATTCACAGAAAAAAAACAAATTTTACAGGAATGTCATAGTTAGGCTCACAATTCAGTTGTACAAAACTAGAGAAATTCAGCAGTTACAGTTAGCTGATCTGACAATAACTTACGCCCCTGCAAAGCACTGCTCATGACCTCGCATATTACATCACTGATGACATGGTCAGTGACATCACTGATGACATCTCAATTGGCATCACTGATGACGTTACTGATGACATCATCTAGTGATTGTGAGTGTTTTCTAAACGTCTAAGTGTTAAACATATATACTAAGGTAAGTGGCTGCGGGAGTGTCTGTTTGAATGAGTGAGTGGTCGTGTCAGTGGTGTATAGAAGAGTGAGTGGGTATATGAAAGACTGTATACTTAATTGAGTGGGTGTGTGAGTTTTCGTAAGGGTGAGCGAGTGGGTGTGTCAGTAGGTGCATGAGTAAGAGAGTGGCTGTGTGAATATCTGTATGGGTGAGTGGATGTGTAAGTGGCTGTAATTGTAAATGAGATGATGAATGAGTGGCTGTATGGGTAAGTGAATGGGGGTGTGAGTGGCTGTATTGGTGAGTGAATGTGAGGGAGATTGTATGGGAGAGTATGTGATTATCTCAGTGACTATATTGATGAGTGAGTACTTTTGTTAGTATATCTATGAGTAAGTGAGTGGCTATGTGGGTAACTGTATGGGCAAGTGAGTGGCTGTGTGAACCACTGTATGGGTGATTGAGTAGGTGTGTGAATAGCTGTATGGGTAACTGATTCAGTGTGTGAGTGGCTCTATGGGTGTATGAGGGGGTATGCAAATGTCTGTATGTCTGTATGACGGATGTGTGATTTGCTGTATTGGTCAGTGATTAAGTGTACAAGTGATTGTATATGTGAGTTAGTAGTTGCGCTAGTGGCTGCATGGGTGAGTAGATGTGTGAGTAGCTCTATGGGTCACTGAGAGGGTGTGTGAAAGTTTGTATGGGACTGGGAATGGATATGTCAGTGGTTGTGTTCGAGTGGGTGTATGAGATGTTGGATGGAGGTGCAAGTGAGTAGTTCTGTGGATGATATCATCAGTGATGTCATTTGAGATGTCATTAGGGATGTCATTTGAGATGTCATCAGTGATGTCACTGACCATATCATAAGTGATGTGATATGTGAGGTCATAAGCAGTGCATCGTGTGAGAAGCTGGGTTTCGGTTGCAGTTACTCCCCATGTTTTGCCAGAACTACTGATGCACTTTGACTTGATGTGCCTTGGGTCCCTGGCAATTAGGTTCCCAGGGCCTGTGTTCTTTCCCCAAAACTGTACCGAACCCAATTGGCTCCCTGTTTACAGGTCAGCCCCTGGTAAATGGTACCCCAAGTACCCAGGGCACTGTGTCCAGTGAAGGCCTCTAAGGGCTGCAGCACTTATTGTGCCACCCTGAGAGGCCCTGCACATTTACATTCACACTCTGCCTTTGCAGGCTGTGTGTTTTGGTACAGAACAAAGTGAGGAGTCGACATGGCACACATCCCGGGGTGCCATGCCTACAAACCACTGCCCTGGCATAGATCAGCCATCTAGCTGGGTGCGCTATACTAGTGGTGAGGGTACAGGTGCATGAGCCCTATACCCCTACAGTGTCTAATCCATTGTTAGACATTGTAAGTGCAGTGCTGCCATTAAGAGTATATGGTGCTGGGAGGTTCTCATTACGACCTCCACAGCAGCATAATGGCTACACTAAAAACGGAGAAGTTTGGTATCAAACTTCTCAGCACATCAAACCCACACTGATGCTAGTGTGCGATGTAATAAAAAATGCATCTTAGAGATGCCCCCTGAAAAACGACCAGCCTCTGGTGGTTTCCTTGACTGGTACACACCAGCCTGCCACCATGAGACATGTTTCTGGACCCCTGGGGTGGCAGCATTCTCTCTCTGAGCCCAGAAACAAAGCTTTTCCTGGGTGGAGGTGTTCACACTTCCCCCAGGCCAGGAAGAGCCATCTGTGGCAGGCGAACTTCAAAGGCCTTGCAGCCTTTGTAATGTGACCCCTGCCTCTCCTGCTATCAGGAGCAGGCCCCCTACTGTCTCCCCTCCTTTTTGGTGGGAAGACAGGCAGGAAAAATTAGCCAGCCCAGAAGGTGTGCTCACCTTTGCCAACCCCACCCCTAAGGTGGGGGATGTGAGGTGAAGCCCACACTTCAGTGCCCGCCATCTTGCAGATGGCAGGCACCCCCCAATCAGGATTAGGGATTGTGCTCACTCCCCCACGTGGGGTGAGCACACCAAGGGTGTAGTCACCCTAAGGTCAGTAGCCCATTGGTTACTGACCCGAGACCCCTAAAACACCCCTAAATACAGTATTTAGGGGGCATCCCTGTACCATGAAGGCAGATTCCTGCAACCTAAGAAGAAAAAGGATGAAAGAGGATGCCCAGCAGAGGAGACTGCAGAGAACAACTGACTTGACCCCAGCCCTACAAACCCTGTCTGTAGTTTCCAGAGATCCCGCACCAAAAGTCACCTTGTCCTGCAGTCAGCGACCTCCAGAACCCTGGGAGAACTGACTGCCTTCAACAAAGACTAGATCTCCTGTGAACAGCAGCTCTGTTCAAAAGAAAACTCTCAAGACAGACTCTGAGACTGCTCAGGACAAAGAAACCCGACGCCTGGAACCACCACTGCACCCATCGCATACGGCCTGAGTTTTAGTAGGCCACCGGTCCCAGTGAGGTCCCCCAGTGCTCCAGAGCCCGAGTCCACCGTGGGTCAACCCTTCCAGGACATCCCAACATCGCCTGAAGCCTCTGCACGGAGACCACCCCAACCGAGTGGCCCGGTAAGGTGAAATCCGACCTCAAAAGACACCCCTGCATCCAGCCCCACTGTGCCTTGGAGAAGAGACCCCGAGGTGCACCTAGATCCCCGAGCCCTCCAACTTACCTGCCCAGCTTTGGTTCCTCCCAGAAGTCTTTCTGGACCGAGTCTGCAGCTGTAAACCAAAACCAAAAATCCCCATTGAAAACAACACGGCACCAGATGCCAAAACAGAACCCTGCAACCAGCCGCCCCTGCGCCGCTGCTGGTGCACTTTGTGTGCTAAACCGGATCCCCCTTTGCCCTGAGCCTAACATCAGGAGCTTTGCTCCCACAACCCAGTGGCCTGCTTGTAAGCAGCCACCAACCGGAGGCGCCCTATCCCTCATTGGATAGCATTGGGCCTCAGCACTCTGCACCAGGCCTCCCCAGTGCGGCTGAGGGTGTAACAAGAGTGCATCCTTGACCCTGGGGAAATCCTTGTTCTAACCCCAGAAGCTCAACCCCAAAGACCGATTACTTACCTGGTAACCGTTAACATCATTTCTCTCCATAGGAACCTATTGACTGTTTTTCTCTGAAAAATGTTTTCTGTGGAGTTGATTTTTATGGAAACTTGAAAAATAGCAACTGTGCAAAACTGTTTTTACTTACCTTTCTCTAGGATATGTCCCAGTTTGATATCTAGGCATTTCACACTAAGTAGAAAAAGTAATCTAAAAAGTAATCTAAAAAGTAACTAAAAGTAATCTATACAGTAATTTCACTACCTGTATTTCAAACTACTGCATTTGAACTCGCATTCACTTGTAGACACTACATGATATTGTTAAGCATTTGTTTCACTTACCTGTGCCAGGCTTGGCTTGGTTCTAGAAATAAAATAACTTAATAATATTTTTATACAAACAAAATTGGTCTGAGTTCAGTCTTTTAAGTGTGTGACATCATTTGCTGATTGAGTGTGTACACAGTAACAGACCACAGGAGGTAGCCCATAAACCACAGTGAGACTGGGGCGGTACATTATATCTAACAACAATGTCTCAATGTGGGATTCATTGGAAAGACAAGTTATGTCAAAACAAGCCATACAGTAGAATACTTATTAGAGAAATGAATCCAATAGGGAAGACACAGGGAGACCGAGGGTGTAGGGAAATATATATTTGAAGAATGTTCAGCACATGATGGACATATTAAGTCATATGTACATATCATACAGGTGAAGAGCACTGCGTGACAATTAGTGGCAATGTAACCAACAGAATACTGTGCACAAGTGCTCGTGGAATTTGTGACGGCGCAAGTGACACATAAAGTGGTATATACAGCGGTGAAGGAGGCGCAGCATAAAAAACAATGGTACATAAATCTGGCGGAGTTAGGGCATTCACACAGTTGATGTGAGAATTTTCAAGGAACAGTGGAGCAAATGCCCATGGACAGAGGGGCGCCAAAATTAACGCTGTTGAAGTCGACGGCGTTTCGGCCTGTAACAATCTAGGCCATCATCAGGACTGGTTACACATACTTGGGGCAGTGTTGTAGAAAACCGGGAGAAAGATTACACCAGCGGGACACGGCCTGCGCGAAATATCGGGGGGTCCGTGAACGTGTAAGTTCGTAGAGGGCGGGGGGCTCAGTCAATTGGAATGGTGTCCATGGCGAGTGAATCACCGCAGGGGGGGTCCGTGGCGTGTAGGTGGCCTTCACGCCGGCCACCTACACGCCACGGACCCCCCCTGCGGTGATTCACTCGCCATGGACACCATTCCAATTGACTGAGCCCCCCGCCCTCTACGAACTTACACGTTCACGGACCCCCCGATATTTCGCGCAGGCCGTGTCCCGCTGGTGTAATCTTTCTCCCGGTTTTCTACAACACTGCCCCAAGTATGTGTAACCAGTCCTGATGATGGCCTAGATTGTTACAGGCCGAAACGCCGTCGACTTCAACAGCGTTAATTTTGGCGCCCCTCTGTCCATGGGCATTTGCTCCACTGTTCCTTGAAAATTCTCACATCAACTGTGTGAATGCCCTAACTCCGCCAGATTTATGTACCATTGTTTTTTATGCTGCGCCTCCTTCACCGCTGTATATACCACTTTATGTGTCACTTGCGCCGTCACAAATTCCACGAGCACTTGTGCACAGTATTCTGTTGGTTACATTGCCACTAATTGTCACGCAGTGCTCTTCACCTGTATGATATGTACATATGACTTAATATGTCCATCATGTGCTGAACATTCTTCAAATATATATTTCCCTACACCCTCGGTCTCCCTGTGTCTTCCCTATTGGATTCATTTCTCTAATAAGTATTCTACTGTATGGCTTGTTTTGAGTGTGTACAACAAATTCTTAACACTACCCTCTTATAAAGCCTTACTGCTTGCCCACACTACCACAAATAGAGAGTAAGGTACTATCTACTTTTACCTCTGCCTACCTTTCTGGTTCCACTGGACTCTGTGCACACTACACCTCATTTTGGTATAGTATATACAGAGCCAGCTTCCTACACATTGCAGCTGTGCAAGATATAGCTATAGCTCAAGTTACGATAACTGCTGTACATACTTGCAGTTAGTAACTTGTTTCCATAGGAAGAGCATTTATTCATTTGCCAATAACTTTTGCATATATAAATGTAAGAAAGGCATCTTTGGGTAGTTTCCAAGTTTAGGTGGAGAACAGCCCCTTTATATGATGCACCCTACAACACCACTGATACTCTGAATCAGCTCACCTCAAGTGTCTATTTCTCTAGCAATGTTTTAGATTCATCACAGTGACATCCATGCTGAGCTAGAGAGTGACAAAGTCTTTTACCATTTTACAGCATACAGTCTTGAAGCATAGGATTAGCAAGTGCCATCCATGCTGAGCTGAAAAAGTACAAAAGCTTTTACCACTCCAGGCACAGTATTACAAATGTGGCTGGTACAATACCACCCAAGTGACCTAGAATGAATAAAAGCAATCACTGACACATGTTTCGCTGAAATTAAAGCTTGTCAGAGTAGTACATCTTTGTCCAGACACAAGGAAGCAGACACTATAGGTCAAGACAATAATTTTCAGGCTTAGAGTGCAGCATAAATGATGTAAAAAAAGAAAGCAGTTAACTCTGGGCAGTTCCCAAGTTTAGGCAGAGAGTAGCCCCTTTCTATGAAGCACCCTACAACACCACCAACACTCTGAATCTATCCATCTCAAATGTCTGTTTCTCTAGCAGCATTTATAAGCATAGAATTCTCACAGTCCCATCTACGCTGAGCTAGAGACTTACAAAGGCTTTTGCCATTTTTACTGTAAAGTCTTTAAGTATAGGATTAGCAAGTGCCATCCTTGCCGAGGTGAAAAATGGCAAAATCCTTTTACCACTCCAGGCCCAGTATAACAGCTTTGGACTGGTAAAATACAATCCAAGCCAACCTGGAATGAAGAAAAGCAACCACTGACATATGTGTTTTGCTCTAGTTAGAGCTTATTAGAGAGGTATAGCTTTGTCCTGATAAAATGGAACACCAACAAACAGACAGACAGACAGACAGACAGACAGACAGACAGACAGACAGACAGACAGACAGACAGACAGATAGATAGATAGATAGACAGACAGACAGACAGACAGACAGATAGATAGATAGATAGATAGATAGATAGATAGATAGATAGATAGATAGATAGATAGATAGATAGATAGATAGATAGATAGATAGATAGATAGATAGATAGATAGATAGATAGATAGATAGATAGATAGATAGATAGATAGATAACGAAGTGAAGATCAGCAAAGAAGAAGTAAATAAAGATAAGAAAGAGTAAAGAAGGAAGGGGCAAGCAAGACAAAAATATAAAAAGAGAAAATGAGTAAGAAAAAAGAGAGAAGTAGAGGAAGAGAATTAGAAGAACGAAATAAAAGCTGGAGACAGAAAAAAGGCAGCAACAAAGACTAAAAGACAGAAAATAAAGCAACAGGGAAAGACGGCAGAGTAGAAAAGAAAGAACAAGCATTGAAAATGCAATAGGTCTCGCCTTTGATTAAGTTAAAGCCATTTGCTTTGCTAATCATATTGTATAGCAAAGCAAATGGCTTTAACTTAATAAAAGCCGAGACCTATTGCATTTTCAATGCTTGTTTCAGAATGTTAGGAGTGAACTGAAAGGTTGTATTTTTCTCAAGCAAAGTGAAGAAGTGAAGGAAGACAGCGGGGAAGTCGGAACCAAGGCAGAGGGGGACAGTGACACACGTGGGTCAGGCGTCGAGGGAGGGGAAACGGAACCTAGAGGAGACGTACACACATAGAAGTGGAGAGGGAATAGAGGGTGAGATGGAAAACAGGGCAACGGGAGGGAGATATACACAAGGGGTAAGAAGTAGAGCAAGATAGTGGGGGAGAAGGAAACAAGGGCAAAGGGAGAGAGACACCGCTGGAGGTCAGAAGGGAGGCGAGAGAAAGGGGGAGATGGATACAAGGGCAGAGAGAGACACGCACAAGGATTAGAAGGGGAGCGAGCGAGAGAGAGAGAAGGAAACAAGGGCAGAGAGAGAGAAACACATGGAGGTCAGAAGGGGAGAAAGAGACAGGGGAGGTGGAAACAAGGGCAGAGTGAGACACACAGGGAAGTGGAGCGAGATAGTGAGTGGGAGGGGAACAAGGGCAGAGGGAGAGACGCGCATGGAGGTCAGAAAGGGAGAAAGAAACTGGGCAGAGAGAGATACACAGGTGTTCAGAAGTGGGGGAAGAAAGCGAGGGGGAGACGGAAACAAGAGCAGAGAGAGTGACACGCAAGGGGGTCAGGCGTGGAGCCAGATAGTGAGGGGGCGACGGAATCTAGGGAAGGGAGACATAAACACACACGGAGTCAGAAGTGGAGCGGAATAGAGGGTGAGATGGAAGCCAGGGCCGCGGGAGGGAGATGTGCACACGCGGTCAAAAGTGGAACGAGATAAGAGAGGGGTGAAGGAAGCAAGGGCAGAGGGGAGAGAGATACACATATAGGGGGCTCAGAATGGGAGCGAGAGAGGTGTGGGAAACGAGGGCTGAGAGAGCGAGAAGCCGGCAGGAAGGGCAGATGTGGCTAGCGAGATGGGCGAGGAGGCGCAGGGGGTGCATGCTAGTGGGAGAGGGCACAGAAGGAGAGGCCGCGGCGGGTGACCCTCGCCGCAGTGGCATGGCAGGGGTGCCCTTATAAACAACCTTCCCTTCAGCTGCCAAGAGCATCCATGATCTCGGGGTCGGGGAGGGATGTTTTCTGCTCTTTATTTAAAGGGACTCCATGTGCCTTGCTTATGCCAGAGCGCTCACACACCCTGCGTGGCGCTATACTGTATTCGGAATGTTCCGAAATGCATGCCCTCTCTCTTGGTTGCACTGAAACCTGCCAGCGGGGCTTTAGATTCATACATCCAGAGCGTTTCTTAAAATGTCTTCAGCTTCGGGGCCCGTCTAGGGCCCGACCTCGGCATCACGCAAGGAGAGGCGAGCCGAGCCAGGGACGGATATAATGAGAACACGAAATGGAGGATGAAAACCAAATATTCGCACATATAAACATGTACTGAGGACGGAGCATCCAACGCACTGACGAGCGCGCAAGTTTGATTTTGGGTGGGGGGAAGGGAGGAGCGGGTACAATTGCCAATGAAGAGCCAGCTTGTAGCACACCCGCTTCATGGCTGTTTTGAAGTCTTTTCTTATCTGCTTGTTAAATAAACAAGCAGATAAGAAAAGTAGAAGCAAGTTTGGGGGGAAAAAAAATCTGAAGGAAGCCGTTTAGCGTGAGTGAGTTGTTTTAGATCTAAATCTTGAAACAGGTAAGCTAGGTTCAACAAGCATTGGCCGCACGCGCGCCTCGCGCTTAAAGTTAAAAAACCAAACAAAAAAAAAAAGACAAGCCCGGTGGAGCGTGCCGCGCGCGCGCTTGGGGGCGGGGGAGCGGACCCTTTGAAGTGCTCCCAAAAGGTGGATTGCATGGCGGCACGATGCGCGTGATTGTGCGCTTGCTAGCTTTTTGGGAGCACTTTTCAAACCCGCTCTCTATAGTCTCGCTTTGCGATCGCTTACGCGATAGCAAGGTCGAGACCTAAAAAAGGAAAGAAGTAGAGAAAGAAAGACACAGGAAGAAAGAGAAAAAAGGGTGAATACGGAGAGATAGCAAGAAAGAGGGGTCAGGACGCACACTGTTTTAAAGTACTGCCTAAGCAAAAGGACAGCTGCATATAGTTAAAGCAGCTGACAAGCAATTATATGCCCTACTGTTAGCTCCTGAGACCTATTGTAGGCCCTTGGTCTGACTCCGAACCTGAAGGTTTTTGCTTCCTTTCTCTTCCTTGCAGCAGTGGATGTTACTACCATACACACAGAACCCGCAGCTACCTCGGTTACAGCGACAATGCACCTGCTGCACTCTTCCTCTTAGTTGTTGCCCACTCCCCGCCTGAATCTTGACCTTGATTGGGCCAAGCACAAACTGCTGTTGAGCAGCAGTGACACTGCAAAATAAATGTCAGTGGCTGGAAACTACTATGAATTTCAATACATGTGTGCTCTGAAATGTAAACAATTTCATTTGGAAAATCAGGGTATTTGCATGTTACTGAAAAAAATAATTGTTTGTATTTCAATTTTAAATGCATGTATTTTGGAAATACCAGCCCACAGACTCCTTCACCTGGGGCAGTTGGGAAATGAACAGCAAGCCAGAGGGGCATAAAAACCCCTTGATCTCCTATTAGCTCAGCCACTGATTGAACTTCTACAATTTTGTGTTGTTATGCTTTTCTCTGCCCTTCTCAACCAGTCCCTGTTTTTTAGCTCCCATTGTGCTAAAATATTTTTCCAGGTGCCTTTGTTTGCAATTGGGAAATCGTTGCTTCCTTTCTGCACAGTTTTGCCTATGTTCTCCTTTCTTTCATGTTAAGCATTCATCCTCTGTAGCTTCATGTAGTGATATGGTTGTGTATTTAGTTCACCACCCTTGCTGTTACAACCTTGCATGTTTTATTGTGAGCTACAGGATTCGTGGGCACAGCTGAGAACCTAGCTTTTCACTTGTTGTCGTCCACTGTGTGTATTCTCTTTACACTGCCACTTACATCACCAAAACTATCAACTCCAAAGACTTTGCTCTTGCATGTCAATCCTACATATGGATATTTTGCAGTCAGTATCTTTAACAGCAACAGTGTGACTGTGTGGAGCTCTCGAGTGTTTAACCCAACTAACCTTTACTATTCATGTTATTACCGGTATGTCTTGAATGCCTTGAGTTTTTAGCTATTCTGAATGCTGAATTGTCTCATGAGTCCCTGTTGATTCTGAACTTTGACTTTCTTTGTTACCTTGTGCAGAGCTTCCCCCCTTTGATTCGCATTATCTTCTGATTATGAGATTTTGGGTAGCTCTGTTACCGATATTCTCCTCCCTATGTTTACCTTGCCACCACTTCCCGACAGACACTTGAAATCTGTCAATGCTGGGAATGCATTGGAACTTTGCACCAGAGCGATTTTGGTTTAAGTTAAATCTTCCCTCAAAGCCTGAAATTTGTTGGGGCTTCAGTGCAGATTGGGGGCAGAATGGCAGAAAGCCCACTAGGACACGGAAGGTTATATTTATTTTTTCAATGTGCTGGGGGCTGGTTCTTCCTAGCATCGGACCACACCTCCTCAGCCCAGGGGCAACTGCAATCTTTCTGCACCCGCTCTTGGAAGGTGACTGGGGTCTCACCCCAATCTATACACTCAAGGAGCAGAAAGCCCATTAGACAGCAGTACGTTTATTATAAAATAGGAATAAGATGAGTGTAGGACACACACCTCTAACTCAGAAGCCCAGTAATTCTACCCTCCTGGAGGAAGCAAACAGTCTACTAGACCACTAGGGAAATAGCAGTGAAAAAAGTATAGGTGAGGATAGGCCAGCCTGACAATTGGCTCCTCGATTCCCCTTGACCCAGATACTCTTTCTATCTCCTATTTTGGCAAATAGGGAAAATTAATGTCAACCCCCCCCCCCCCAACCCATGGGTGCAGAATACTACCAGACACCAGGTGTTTTTTTAGCTAAATGGGGTGAGTGACTAGCCATTCTGTCATTGGGCTGCACCCATCTCCCTGCAACCTAGCTGTCTTTATACTGCCTGAGAGGCAGATTCAGGGATTTACCCAGTCTCTGCCGCTCCATATATCAAAACGTAACTCAAAATGCCAGTTACCTCTATTTATCCTTGGGGGACAGCAATAGCAATAGGGCTTGGGGATAAGCCTGCTCCAAATAAAACATACTTAGCTTTTTTGATCACTAGAGGGCTAGGATATCCAGCATGATCTGGCATGTGTGGATCCCAGTATATTTTCTGACACGGTATATACTTCAAACATCCAGTTTCCATTGTTCAGTGGCTGCAGTATTCAGAACTAGAGTCTTTCACACTCACGAATCCCTAAAAACCCTTGCAAATTCTGAGACCAAAGGGAAACCAGCAGGTGTTCTTACCCTGCAGTTTCCAGGGCCTGTGGATGGGACTAATTCAATGAAAGGTATGGGCCAAAACCGTTTCCATGTGAAGACTACATTGATATTCAATTTACAACACAAAGTCCCAGTTTTGAGCTGTTTGTCTGGTATGTAAAGCCCAAACATAAACATGGGGTACCATGAGAAGGGTGGCAATGCAGGATGATGACACTTTGCTGTTAACAGCAAGTTCTCAAATATCCTGTCACGTAAATATAAGGAAATGTTGTTGTTTCACCTATACTTTAATATTCGCAGGGCATTCTGGGTATGAAAATGTGATGGGATCCACGTTATAAGATTTCCCTGAGTGCCAACTGACTCAATTCCCAAAACCACAGTTACCCACATGATCCCAAGAACCAACATAAGTTCAAAGCAAAATTATTAAAATTTTCACTGTTGTTTGTGTTCCTTTCCTGGGTTATATGCCCACCAAAAAGTTGTGTATTATTTTTTCTGGGGAGAAGTGTGGAGATTCTAGTTGGTGGGATTTTTGTCATCCCTTGAAGATCCCATAACTTTTACTGGCAGAAATGTTATAATATTCTGTAAAGTCATCAAAAAATGCCGTTTGTGAGGCATTCTGGTAATTTTTGGATTTCGAAGGAAAATTATTTTTAATAAAAAATATTTTTATTATCATTTGCCAACTCTGAGTACATGATTGAAAACACAATAAGACCACAATTTTCACCCCAGTAGAAACGCCCAGCCACCCACCCACCCCCGCTACACAATTATATACCAGAAAAATGTAATCACTGTTGCCATACCATATATAAAAGCAAAATCAGTCAAATTCATACAATTGATACCAAAAGGGATAGAAAGATAGAAAACAAAGAAAATGTAAGCCAATCCGCTAGAGACCAGCAAAGGGCCAAGGTGCTTATATAAACACAAGCTTAAAGGGCATTGTGCCTATCCTCAACAGCTCCTGACATCCACCCAGTCTAATAACGGGCACCACCTCCTCAATCCCTTACTTTTGTTACGAATCCCCTTCCTTAGGAAAATTGCCTTCTCTAATTCACAAACAGCCAGCACCCTGGCTAGCCAATGTTGGCACTCTGGTGGATTGCTATCTGGCCAGTCTGAAGCGATACATAGACGAAATACAGTCATAACAATAAAGATCATCTCTCTGCCTCTTGCTGGTCTCTCAAATTCAGACACTCCCAAGAGGATCACTGCAGGGCATAGATTTACCTGAATATTTAGTTTATTTGACAAAATAATTCAGTTATCTGGGACTTAATATTGGATAAGGACGGACAAGTGCCAAAGATATGCACAAATCAGCACCCCTAGAATGACATCTAGGGCAAAGGGTGCCTTTGCCACCCCCCCATTTGATAATCCTACTAGGGGTATAGTATAAATTAAAACATGTTTTGTAATATTGAACATGTAATTTAGCTGATATAAATGATGTCTGAGCAAGAGCAACGGATTCCTGGAAGCAGGCATCTGAGATGGTCAGTTGTTCTTGCCATCTCTGCGAATGCTTACCTATATCATCCCTCATGTATTTATTGAGGAAGGAATAGATAAATCCTAGTGAAGGTTTATGTTCCGCTACCAAGGCATCTACCAAATTACACTGTTGAAATCCTATTGCCCCTTCGGTTTTGCAAAAAAAGAAAATCCCTTACTTGTAAAATGTTTTAAAAAATCCTTATGGCTAAGACCAAACTCTTCTCTAATTTCTTGAAATTATTTTATCCCTCTACCGGAGAAAAACAGGCCCACCTTGTTTAAGCCAATGTTAACCCACCGTGAAATATATTGGTCTGAAAAGGTTCCTGGGAGAATTAGATTATCCTTCAAAGGGATGGAGAAATTATGTCAGCCTAGACCCATCAGTTTAAGGACTCTAGACCCGATCTGGAACGCGTTCTGCAAGGTCTTAAAACGAACGCGCTTGAAATAGCTTAGTTCAATTTGCCTCCCTAAATTCCCCCATGCCCCTTCACCTATCAAAAACTCAAATGGAGAGGGAAAATAAACAGCACCTGCAGGCCACAGAGTTTTCTCTTGTTATAGAGGGCCAAGATTCTGTAGCACCGTAGCCCAGTAATACATGTTAGGGAGCCCCCACCCTCCATGATCTTTAGGGAGCGTCAAAAATTTCATGGCAAGCCTGGGTTTGGAATAGGCCCACACGAATCGGGAAATTATATCATTTAGCTTTTTGAACCATAAATTGCTTATTCCTAAAGGAATGGCCCCAAAAAACATAAAGAATCTCAGGGAAAAAAATCATTTTAATGCCATTGCATTGTCCTGCCAGGGATAAATGCATGTTATTTAGCCTCTGCAGACGTTTCTTAGATTTTTCAATCAAAGGCTCAAAATGATCCCCGATAAAACAATCCACATCAGGCGTGATAGCAACTCCCAAGTATGTCGCTCTTATAGCCACCCGTGAGTACTGCCAAAAGTACGGTTTTGTACCTATTTAGCAAGTAACCCAAGATATGCCCAAATTCACCTGCTTCTTTCTCAATTTCCACCATTGCAGTAGCCGGCTCGGGCATAACTACAGCAATGTCATTAGCATACGCGAGCGTTTTAGTATCCCACCCATTATATGTCATCGGAAAGATCTTTACATTAGCTTTTAGCCTGCGCATAAACGGATCAATATAAAGGGAAAACAGCAATGTGGAACAGGGACAGCCTTGCCTCGTTCCTCTTAGAATTGAGAATGACTCTGAGAGTTCCCCAGCCACAAACACCCTGGCCTCAGGTTTATAATAAAGTGCCCTGAGTACTTGCCTAAATTCGAGCCTTAAATTTATTCGCTCAAGCACTTTCCACAGGTAGCCCCAGGAGACCCAAACTTAAGGCCATAGAGTCTCCTGTTACCTGGGCGGCGTTGAACAATGTTGTTACCTGGCTAATGTGGTCTGTAGTGCTTTTCCCGGGTATAAATCCATGTTGCCATCCACTTACTACTTTACTAATAACAAGGGACAAACGAGAGGCTAAGATTTTAGAATATATTTTAGTGTCCCCGTTAATAAGCGTAATCGACCTTTATGACCCATGCTCCCTAACAGATTTGTTTTTTTGGGGGAAAACTACTATCTTTGCTTGAGACCAAGAAGGAGGGGGTGTATTACCTTCAAAGATATGTTTAAACAGTCTCACAAGACAGCCCCCAAGCTCCGAAGCAAATGTTTCATAGAATTCCATTGGAATGCCATCTTCCCTAGCGGGCTTCCCGGTTGTCAACGAAGAGATAGCAGTAAGAATCTCTTCCCACGGGGGGATCCCTTCCAACCCTGCCTGATCATCTTCATCAAATTTCATGGGTACACTTAGATCTAAATAATTAGAAATGTCATCCGGATAACCCCTACTGGTTTCCAGATTCAATTTCTGGTAGAATCTTTTAAATGCAGATCCTATCCCCACTGGATCAGACGTAATGCCCAGATCTGGGTCCCTGATCTCCCTGACTTCATTCTGGCCATTCTTTTGCCTGGTCCTTATAGCTAGCATGCGCCCAACTTGTTCTCCTTATTCATACGCTTGCTCGCTACAAACTAAGAACTATTTCGTTTATAGCTGCTTTAGCCAGCATGACTCCTATCTGCGCTTCTTGACAGTCACCTCCCTGTTGTGTAGCAGTTATACATTTTTCTTCTTCCAGGGCTAGTAGGGCATATAATTCTCGCATCTTTTCCTTCTCCTTCCTTACCATAATTAGCGAGAACTGGAGAGTTTACCCCTGAATCCCAGCTTTTAATGTGTCCCAAACTATTTCTAGGGAAGTGCTACCAAGATTCTCACTAAGGAACATTGGAATATAGGTTTTCATATGGGTTACATATTCGTTGTTTACCAGTAGACCTGCTCAAAACTCCATTGAGTGCCTCTTCTACAGGACACACTCTCCTTGATTACCAAGACTTGAGGGTTGTGGTCAGACATGACCCGTGGGAAAAGTTCAATATCACAGTCTTGAATTATGGCATGTGAGACAAAGAAAAAGTCAAGACGAGCGTACCGGTGAGGAGAAAAAGGTAAAGCCATGTTCGGTTGGCTTCCTGCTCTGCCAAACATCCATCAGCGTATGATCTTTACATATACTTTTAAGAGACCAGAACACCCTGGGTTTCCTGCCGTAGTATTTGTATTGTTCTTCGCACGACCAGCTATTGACCAAATTGATGTTTAAGTCTCCACATAGACTAATGGGAGCTGGACAAGACACCAGTTCATTATTCAACCAGTCATATAACCCAGAATCATCTAGAATTGGCCCATATAAAGAACATAATGTAAAAGTGCATAGATTAGACAGAAATTCCAGAATCACCCATCTCCCCTACTCTCAGTACGAATATGTGAGAAAACTGAACCAAATCCCTTTTAGCCAAAACTGTCACCCCACAAGTTCCTGTGTTTTGACGTGTGCCCACAACTAGTTTGAAACCTAGAGTGTCCAATAAAGACAGCTGCACTCCTTTGATGTGGTTCTCTTGAAGGCATACTATATCCTCCTCTAAGGATTGCAATTCCAAGGTTACCCTGGCTCTCTTTTTCCTATCATTGAGGCTGCAGATGTTCACCATGGCGACTCTTAGTTTACACATTGGCCCAGTTTCCTAAACACCTTACCCCTAACCATCCAAGAAAAATATCATCCTGTATTTTCTTGTGCCCAATTATCCTTCTGTGTAGCGCCCTTCCCATCCCCCCAAACCCTCCCTCCTACAGACCCCTCCCTCCTCCCCCAACAAATAAGCAATCAGGTCGAAAGCCTGAATGATAGCGCCTATGCAAGAGTGCATCTCCAATCGCTCCTGACCCGTGCCCCCCCTTAATTGAGAAAAAGTATCCCACTCCAATCAAATTCAATGAGGACTAAATTATCCTTAAAGCCCCCGAGTGATTACTATTGATCCAGTGCGAGACCGGAGAAAAAGAGAGTAGGGAGAAAGGCAAATTTATAATTATCCCTTCCTGCGTCGCAGTTCCAACGTCACACTAGCTCATTCACACACGCATTCATTGGTGGGGCCCATAACACCAACACTCACACGTTTTCCACTCACGAGTCTGCACACAGGAGGGATGATAGTTTTGCGCTGGACATGTAAGGGGGGGTACCTTATTACCTATAGGGAAGAAAGGTTATTTTACAGAATATACATTAGCATTCACCACCTATAGATTCCTAATCCTAAACATCAAGGCACTCCACCACTTGGTCGACGGACCAATTAGTTGGATTGGTTGAAGGTGATTTAGAACCAGCTAAAACACATTTAAGACTCAGAATCCTCTACTCTTTTCATTGAAAAACCACAAACTCGTAATTTCCGTTAATCATATTTGTTTATCTAAATATTATTTGCAATTGATTTCACCATTTATGAATAATCAAAGTTTAGAATTTTAGTCAATTAATACAAATCGCAGGACATTTATATTTACCTATTCTTGCTATCTGGATTTTTCTCTAATTCATTTGGCACTGCATAACCGAATTTAGCC
Source organism: Triturus cristatus (assembly GCF_964204655.1). Classification (NCBI taxonomy): domain Eukaryota; kingdom Metazoa; phylum Chordata; class Amphibia; order Caudata; family Salamandridae; genus Triturus; species Triturus cristatus. Next base: position 524,623,974 of record NC_140584.1, read on the forward strand.
GTTAAATTGTCCAAATAAAGCAGGCCAAAGCTCAAAGTCCAAAAGTTCTTTGCTCAGCACGTTACAGTTCCAAAAGGACCAGAAATCGTGGAAGCATATATCATCGCCTGTGGGTCAATAGAGATTTGCAGTCATCGAGTAAGAAGGCAGCATCTGCATCAATCGATCTCCATTCCAAACTTCTCCCTATTCTACTGTTCTTTCATAATAAATTTCTGGATAACATGGAACATTTTTAGGGTAAGAAAGACGGTGATTGGCTGGTTGGAGAACGTCCGATTTTTACTCTATGAGGTTCTCATGGTATTTGCTGGTTCATTTCCTCTGTCAGTCTTGCCCTTATGCAACATTGTTGTAGATTTGCTTGTATGTCTCAATTGTTCATTTAGACCAGATTTTACTGACTGAAGTTCGGCAGTCTTCCATGTTCCTATCCTTGACCAGGAACACGGTGAATTAGGGTCGTCAGGAAGTTCATGGAACCATCCGAGTCTACGCAGTAGGCATCGCGTTCACAAGACGGTGGCCACTTCTGAACTCCATTTCGGACGCCATATTTTGGTAGGCCCAAATGTCAACTTAAGCGAAACAAACACAAAAAGATAATTAATACAAAGAAATGAAGATTCTAATGTTAAACCCTCACTAATCCCTTTATGTATTAGTATTTTCCTAGCATATAGCGACATTTAAAGCGATAATACTCACCTTTAGGATCCAAACAGGAACACAAACATCACATAAGCAACACAAATCATGCGATATCCTATTACCACATGTACTATTATTAATATGCATACATATTTTAGTTATTAGAATTATTTTGCCATGCAAATAGCAATAGGTCCCACGTGTAATTGGTGTATGCAAATGGTTGGTTTAGTTTAACACAACAAACCGTTAGTAAAATTATAATAAGTAGGTTATACAGTTAGTATTTTCATGCAAAATAGAGGAGGTATACAAAATGTTGTTCTACCTGCTCCATCACTATCTAGCAGGTTGTACCACCAATCAATAAATCTGGAAAACATGGAGCAGGGATCCCTAGCTGCTTTACTGAGCTATATTTTATCTACATTCCCTCCACCTATTTGTTTCAAGTACTCCTGAGCGCTAATTTCAGAAGTGAATCTTCGTGTTTGCCCTTTGTAAGTCCCTTTTAAGCGGGCAGGATTTTGGAGACAGACTTCCGCTCCAAGCTGCTGGAAAGGATTACCATTTCTGACACTCATTTCGTGGATCTCCTTCAATGATGCCTCTCTTTTTCAGCACTCTCTCCTTTGCTTGAACTCTATTTAATTACTTATCTTAGTAAATACTATCTACCTCAGACTCTACCACCCTCTTTTCTTTCTTAGCCCGTCCTTCCTTTTCAATTCTCCACTTGGAGTTCCTCTCAGTATTGTGCTGCTTTCAATATCCTTATTATCACTTTTTTGTTTCTTGGTTGGTATTTGCCTCCTTACTTCATGGCCTGATTCACTCTTCTATTTTTCTATACTCGTTATCCCTCAAATAAATGTTGTAAACTAAAAGGGATTTTATTGTATAATATTACAGCCCTGAAGAAGCCCATGCTTGGGCGAAACGCGTTGGTTGTACTGAACCTCACCGACATCTTGAATAAAACATCACTCTAGAAACACAAGCAACGTCGTGGACTTACTCTTTACTTTATATTCATTTTTGTTGTACATACTTTATTTTTACGCTTCACTGTATATTGCCTCTCATACCCAGTGTCAAATTTCCTCGATCTGCCTACTGTTTAAAGCTACCCCTTGCCCCTTGCTTAACTTCTGGTCCACTGCTGTTGCCTTGCTACTACCCGAGAACAAGTTAGAAATTAAGGATTGGCCATGTGTTCCAGTCTTCCCTGGTTGATCATGGTGCCGCTCTCCAGGCTATTAGACTTGAGCCTTCCTCTGTCCACAGCCCCTTCTTAATTTTGATTTCCCCCTCACCCCATTACCAACATCCTGGGAGTAGGAGGAGGAAGGAAGCCCCCATCCCCGGCAATCCTGTATTTAGGCCAGTTTCCGTGATCCACAGCCAGGCATCCTGATTTTTTTAGGCGCGCTGCTGACTCTACTGCGACACTGTAATAGGGAGCGCCGGAGCCGTGTGAACATCGTCAGGAGCCACGCAGCATCGGAGGAACAGCCAGTCGGCATCCGCGATCCTCCCTTCGTCCCCGGACCAGCTCTAGGTGCACAGCGCCTAATCTGCACAAACAGGTACAGTCCGGATATCATATTCCGGAGATAAAGTTCTTTTCCTTACGTTACTGGCCTCTGGGGAGCTTCTCGGGCAGGAGTGACCCGGTTCGCCTCCTACACAGGTGCCATCTTGCTTCTAAAACTTTATGTAGGAGTAATACTTTCTAAAGGATGTCCCGCTTGTGGGCGACACCATCTGTAAGGCGCCTTGTTAGGCTCGAAGTAAAATTCTTGAAGCTTCCATGGTGTGTTTTGAGGTGTTTCTATTCAAAGGTGATAAGCCTACCCACACATATGTGGTACTGTTTTTATTGGCAGGAGTATGGAAATACTGGATGGTAGGACATGCTTCATTCCTTCGAGATTCTGTAACTTTACTCACAGCAATGTGAGGACATTTTTAGATTTCATCCAATGTTGGATGTTTCCAAAGCTTTCTGGTTAGATACATTGGTGGGCTCTAGGCAAATCACATCACCCTGGAGTCCCATGTGTCTTGAGTTTTCAGGCATGTCTTGGTTTGGGAGGATTAATTGGGTGCCAGTTAACCTTGGGCCGAACTACAGCATACAACTACCACCACAATAGTCTATCTTATCCAAACACCATATCCTCTTTTAAAATAATTGCATTTTGAGACCTTTCCAGTTCCATGCAATGGGCATACTGAACACATGTAGGGTGCCTTGTTTATCAGGAGCAATGAGGGAATGCAGACTGGTAGGACATCTGGCATTATCTATTGAATTTCCTTATATGTTTAACTTTCAATTGCAAGTCAGTGTGCACCAAAAACACATTTTGAAAAACACCATCAGAATCACCTGATAGAATGGGTAATCCTACATTCAGAGTCTTATTGATAACTCTTATTCCTGTTCTCAGATTCTTGGGCACTGTGAGAAAGTCATCCTTTTTACCCTGATCACCCCAATGTTTTTACTTATACTGGTGGCTGGTGGTAACTGACTCTGACTGCGCCCTGGGCTCTGCTAGCCAGGCCCAGGACCTATGCTCTGATTAAAAATAAATGTATATGGCAATTCAGTGTAACTACAATCGGTCCTGACAGCCTACCTGTAAGTCCCTCTATATGGCAGGCCATGTAGGTTTAGAGACCCACAGCTTTGAGACACTTAAGTGTGCACTGCTGTGTTTCCTGCTGTCATTATAAAAGTCAACCCTGCTTTGCAAGCTGTTTCTAAATTGATATTGCATGCAAATTCGACTTTGGATTTAAAGGTACTTCCAAAGTATTAAACTAGCTTATTTTTACTTATAATACACTCTTAAGATCTACCCTAGGTGCCCACAGGGGAGGTTGCCATGTAAAAATAGCTGGTATATTTTAAAAGATTTTTATATGCCCTGGTGAGTGAAAAACGATCAATTTATTTTTTACCCATTGTTGCACTTTTAGCTCCAAATGCTAACATGGGAATACTGTAATACATTGTAATTATTGACTGCAATAAACTAAAATAATGTTTCAAGGACTCAAAAGATTGTTAATGATAATTCCAACAACTTGCCACTGTTGAATTCTTGATAACTAACGCAGGACAGAAGTTAAATAAGTTTCTTTTCTGGGAACCAAAATCATCCTTCTAGCAGCCTCTCCTGATTGTCCAGTCTTTAACAGGCTCAGCCAAACTTCTTTGATGAAGTGATAAGTGGCCTGCACAGGGACAAAGGATATCTGATGGGGGAGCTCTGCAGCTGCAGAGAACAGCCCAGGATGGGGCTGTGTAACTCAAACTAGGCTTCAAAGACAGCAGGACAGTAAGGGATGCCAGCTAGGCCTATACCCTCTTCCTGTACCCCACAGCCAGATGGCAGCACCAAGAGTGAAATTTGCAGGACATGTGGAAAGGGAAATGAGCCACACCAGTGGGTTGGCTTAACCAGCTCTTACCCCCACAGAAAGAAATTCCCCATCTTGAATTTTAAAGTGCAGTGCTTTGTTGGGCAAGAAAATTACACACTTTGAAGGAAGCTGTCATGCTTTTGGGTGGCAGCCTGTATCCCACTGGTCAGGAGTGCCCCCCCCTGCTTGTTGCCCCAGAACATTTTATAAATATGTGAGAGCTTCTTAGCAACTTAGATCTACTGCCTGAAACTCCAAGGAAAAGGACTGCCCTGCTGGAACCCTGGTCTGCACCCCAAGGAGTTCACTCTGAAGGACTGCTCCTGCTGTACACTAGGTACTACAGCCGTGAAGACTTTGCCTTGCTTCAAGAAGGATTGAGCAATGGACTCCCTGAAAGCAACAGGTTAACAGAGCTAACCTGCACTATCCCCCCAAAGAAGTCCCCAGACTGGAGGGCATCCAGTGGACCTCTAAGGATTTGGCGAAGTGCATTGTGGGAACTGTAGCCCAAACTTCCAATATCCATCTCAGAGAATCTAGACCATTGGATTTGGGCTTTGGACACTGAATCCCCAATAGGAAATTCAGGAAAAAGTTCCAGAAAGGTTGGAGCAAATTTTGGAAAAACCCATAAGATGACCTGCCTGTAGTCGAGGGTCAAGCCGACGAACCTCGGACCGTGACCCCACCTGGATATTAGGTTCATCACATTGAAAGCTCCGGAGCTCAAAACTTCCAAGAGTTGATATGGGGCTTCCACTGAACCAAGCAGATGAAGTAGCTGTGAATCCAGCCTGCTGGAGATGTACTCTTGATGTTGTGAGAAAATCCTCCAGAAACATTTCTAAGTGCAAAGGTAACATTTTGACCGGGGACTCCCGCTTAGTGTATTCGACCAAGTCTCCAGCGTGGTTGCCCTCAAACTTTGACTTTGTCCTGGTCAAGATGGTACTATATGCTTTAAGCACTAGAAAGTATGTATTCTTCAAAATGTCCTATCTCATCTTTGGTGTTATTTCAATCATAAAAATATTTTCTGTTTTTATAAATTGGTTGTGGATTTTTGTTGTATGTTGTTTTTAACTTATTTCATGTATTGGTGTTTTTAAATGCCTTACACACCTGTGTCCTAAGTTAAGCCTACCTGCTCACAGCCAAGTACAAAGGGTTGAGCCAGAGGCTAATGTAGTGAGAACTTGACTGGACCTTATATTGCATTGGTGGCCTTATTGCTAATGGTAGGTGCACACTTACCCCTACCAATAATCCACCTTCCAACAGGCACATTTAAAAAAAATGCAGAGCTTTTTTTCATGTGCTTGAATAATTAGTAGTTTTATATGAATTGGTGAATGATTGCTAACTTATGAGAAATCATTAGTAGACAAAGCTCAGTTGTTGGCTTTGTGTATCTTTTGTTTTTTGACAATCAACAAGCACTATGACCAGTATAATTGAAAAGCCTACGCATTCTACACAAATTCTGCAACTTGTAGAATTTGGAATGTAGTATAATTGAAATGAAATGAAATGAAAAATTATATTTATATAGCGCGTAACTACCCGGGGGCCTCGCAGCGCTTTGACTGATCGCTCTGGCGGGCTGCAGGGTAAGTTAACACGCTTTTGTGAACAGATGAGTTTTCAGGGCTTTCCTAAAAGCCAGCCGGTTCTTATTCTCTCTAAGGACCAAAGGAAGAGAATTCCACAGTCTTGCGGCAGTATGGGAAAAGGAACGGCCGCCCCAACGGGTTTTGGTGATTTTTGTTGTGGATACTAAATGTAGTGAACCAGAGCGGAGGGCTCTAGACGGGATGTGGGGCGCGACTAGGGGGAACAGGATGGCAGGGCCAGTTCGATGGAAAGATTTATGCACAATGCACATGGCTTTAAACTGTATTCTAGCAGCCACTGGGAGCCAGTGCAGTTCCTTTAGAGCATTCTTGGCTGACTGCCAACGGGGAATGTTGAACAGTAATCGGGCGGCACAGTTTTGTGTGACTTGGAGCCTATTGATCACTGCTGCCGGGGCCCCTAAATATAGAGCATTTCCATAATCCAGGCGGGAGAGTATCAGGGCCTGAACCATGATTCTCCTCGCCTGGAAAGGAAGCAGCGGAAGGATTTTACGCAGCATTTTAATAAGCCCAATACACGTGGAGGCAGTTTTAGTGGCCTGGACCGAGAAGTCCAGCGCTTTGTCGAGCCAGATTCCAAGGCTCTTTATCTGATGTTTAGGGGGGGAAGAGCGCCAAGACATGTGGGCCAAATAGAGGCCAGAATGGTCGGTGGAGAGTTGCCCAATAACATAATCTCCGTCTTCTCCCCGTTTAGCTTAAGACAGGAGAATTGCATCCACTTAGCAACGGCCTCTAGACACGAGCCCAAGGTGTTGGACGACCCCTCAGTGTGGGCCAGCGAGACCACCAGTTGGGTGTCGTCCGCGTAGGTGACAATACGCACACCGAAGGGCTGGACTATCTCAGCTAGAGGTCGCATATATACATTAAAGAGTGTGGTGCTCAGGGACGAGCCCTGAGGAACGCCACAGCTAAGTGGATGCTTAGAGGAGACTACCTCACCCTCAAACACCTGGAAAAATCGCTCATCCAGGAAGGAAGTCAGCCATTCCAGGGCCGCGCCCGACACGTCCATGTCCTTCAAACGGTGTAATAGGGTGGCATGGTTAACAGTGTCGAACGCGGCACTGAGGTCGAGTAATATAATGGCTGCTTTTCCTCCCCGGTCCAGCACGGCTCTAGTTTCTTCCGTGACTGCTATGAGAGCCGTTTCAGTCCCGTGTTGAGGGCGGAACCCCATCTGAGAGGCACAGAGCAGGTTATTTGATTCTAAATAATCTACTAAAATGTTATTAATGTGCCTCTCCAGCAGTTTGCTCATCCAGGGGAGTAGGGAGATAGGGCGGAAATTGGCCAAGTTGTTCTGATCTAAAGTGGGCTTTTTCAAAAGGGCCCTAACCATCGCACACTTCCAAGGAGTTGGAACTGAGTTGGAGGTGATAGAGGCGTTGAGGACATTCAAAATGGCTGGGCAGATGACGTCAATGATCTTGGCGAGAGTCTGCGGAGGAGCTGAGTCATTGGGGGAACCCGAGGTGACTTTAGGGATCATTCTGTCTAGTGTGATAGAGTCTAGGAGAGGGAACTTGACCAACGAGCTAGGGGCCGAGAGGTCGGGCTCAGTTGTAATGGTGGGTTCTGTGTCACCACTACCAATGGAGAATGAGGAGTAAATGGCCTGGATCTTCTGAGAAAAGAAGGTGGCTAAATTATTATAACGAGTTTGCGCACCGTCAGGTGGCAAACGCTCAGGAGGGGGGGGGGAGAAATCAGAGATTTGGCTATTTTAAAAATTTCCTTGGGGGAGTTTGCAGCTAAGTTAATTTTAGATTCGTAAAATTGAGCTTGTGCAGATTTTAATTCATTTTTATAGAGCTTTATTGCGGCTCTATACTCAGATTTCTTCAATTCTGAGGGTTCTTGTCTCCAGGCGCTCTCTAATTTGTGACATGATTGTTTCATGGCTCTGAGTGCGGGGGAGTACCAGGGCGCGACTTTCGATCTGTTAATAGAATGCAAAGATTCCTTCGGAAGGACTAGATCAAGGGTACTGGCAATCCAGTTGTCAAAATTGATGGAAGCTATATTAGGGTTGGTCACCTTCGGAGGAGGATGTTCAGTGAGAGCCAGTTTCCACTTAGGGAATGGGAGCGAGGCCCATTTCCTTCCCCAGTGCTTGATGTGATCTTGTGAGGTGGAGGGGTTACACGTGGACCATGTAAAAGGTACTAAAAAGTGATCGGTCCAGGGTAGTGGTACAGGTGTTTCAACGGTTAGGCTATCTAAATTACTATAAATGTGATCTAGAAGATGCCCCTTGATGTGTGTAGACTGAAACCCTTTCTGAAACAGGTCAATAGCCTGAAGGTTTGATCGGAGAGTGTTGGCTGTAGAGTCAAGCGGATCATCCAGATGCAAATTAAGGTCGCCTAGCAGGGTGAAATTTGCCGATGTTAACGTTAGATTGGCAACTGTATCCGTCATATTAGTGGCGAAGTTGCTGAGGGTGCCTGGTGGTCGATAGAGGGGGAGAGTTCAAGAGTGAAATGTAGGTTCTCACAAGATGACGTAGTAGAGGGAGTGACGTGGCATCTAAAGTTATCCCTATAGATAATGGCCAGCCCTCCACCTCTCCCTGTCTTACGGTCCAGTCGTTTAAAGGTGTAGCCATGGGGGATGGCTCGTACTATTGCAGGATCAGTTTCTAACTGAAGCCATGTCTCTGTCAGAAAGAGGGCTTCAGGATTGAGCTCCTCTATCAACATGGCCAGTTCAGTGCAGTGTTTCGGCAGGGATCGGCAGTTGAGAAGGAACATCCTCCATTTATGCATGGAGGGATGTTTCCCTGGGTTGGGGGAGGGTATATGCCAGTCACAGATTTTACAGCGGGCCTTAGAGTTTATAGGAAGGACCGAGTGTAGACATGTTGGTTTGAGGGCAGGTCGTAGTGCATGCAGAGAGGAGGCACTATATAAACGGCGATTTCCTACCATGATGACGGCTAGGGCCGAGAGCTGGAAGCGTCTGGACGCGGACTGGCGCAGACTGGCTTCTCTTTGGCGCCTCTTCGGCACGTCTACGGCGCTACCGCTGCGCGTGCCACTGTGCGGTGCTATGAATGTTTATATAGATTGGGCTCGAGAAAGACTGGAGCGTCAACCCCCTAAGATGGCCGCCAAGTAATGGCACCACCAGGAGGTAGGATTGTACTGTTCTCCCTCCACAACAATCAGCCTAAATCGCTGCGGTGGACCGGGAAGTCAGTGCACAAATTAACATAAGCAACAGCAGTGTTTCAAAGCATAAAAACGATTTTTCCTTTTCTTAAAAACACATACAGCAGTACACAAAAACGGTGCTATCGCCTAGAGCGCTAGCGCTAGAGTGATTAGTTCAGGATAATTACTCGTGCGCGTCGGCGCTGAAAGCCTAAATAGTCAGGGCTCGAGAAAGACTGGAGCGTCAACCGCCTAAGATGGCCGCCAAGTAATGGCACCACCAGGAAGTAGGATTGGACTGTTCTCCCTCCACAACAATCAGCCTAGATCGCTGCGGTGGACCGGGGAGTCAGTGCACAAATTAACATAAGCAACAGCAGTGTTTCAAAGCATAAAAACGATTTTTCCTTTTCTTAAAAACACATACAGCAGTACACAAAAACGGTGCTATCGCCTAGAGCGCTAGCGCTAGAGTGATTAGTTCAGGATAATTACTCGTGCGCGTCGGCGCTGGAAGCCTAAATAGTCAGGGCTCGAGAAAGACTGGAGCGTCAACCCCCTAAGATGGCCGCCAAGTAATGGCACCACCAGGAAGTAGGATTGTACTGTTCTCCCTCCACAACAATCAGCCTAAATCGCTGCGGTGGACCGGGGAGTCAGTGCACAAATTAACATAAGCAACAGCAGTGTTTCAAAGCATAAAAACGATTTTTCCTTTTCTTAAAAACACATACAGCAGAACACAAAAACGGTGCTATCGCCTAGAGCGCTAGCGCTAGAGTGATTAGTTCAGGATAATTACTCGTGCGCGTCGGCGCTGGAAGCCTAAATAATTTTCAGGAATGTTTAACTTGTAGGGCCTAATTACGATGTCGAGCACCGTCTCGGTCGTGGGACCGACCGACCTCTGGTCAGCAGTCACGACAGCCTAATTAGGATGCAACTGAACACATTTTGGTCGCAATCTTACATTTCCCTATGAGGGAATGAATTATGGCTGTAAACCAGCCGTAATACATTCTCCCATAGGGAAATGGGCTGTGTGGTTCATACCTGCACCCCGTGACAGGCACCTCAAGGTGCATGCTACGTGGTGCAGGAATCAACAGGGGGCACTTTGATGCCTGATTCTGAAAGTTTGGAAGATGACCATAGCACAGCATACAGTTTGTTGATGTCATTTTTAAATACAAAACATACACTTTCTTGTATAGCACTTCTTTTTTCTTGTTTCTTGTGAACAAAATCATAATTTTGTCTATATTTTCAGGTCTTTCTTGAGAAACCCACAAACCTTGCATATCTTTGCAATCCCCAACTTGTGTTAAAAAAAAGATTGCAAAATTAGCCTGAATAACATTTCTGGAAAAACAGTTTTTAAATCTAAATTGAAAACTGCTCTGAACATCAACAAAGGGGTCAGTCATTTGAGGGAGAACGCTCAGCACTTAAAGGTATAAAATAACATAACAACACAACATAAAACATAATACTTCACAATGTGATGCCTCTTCATGCCACTTGCCATGGCGAACCTTGTTTTTTTTTTTGATTGATTTGTCGTAATTTTATAGGATTGTTGACTTGTATATTTTTCTAGTTGCAACTTCTCCTCCTATGTTTTTAGAGATACATTTTAATACACATAAAGGTAATACATAAACAGATTTTTAGCTTCATGAAAAGCTCCCTGCACTGCATGATAGACTACAGGGCAAGCACCATTTTTTGTTTGATTTGAAATGTAGATGTGGATCTTACTGAGCAATCTACAGAGTTTGAACTGCACACCATCTTTGCTTTTATCGCTGGGCATTTTAAATAAACGACATAAACTCTGCCTTCAAGAACTACTTGCTCTTCAACCAGGCTGAAACATTTTAATGAGCAGTCAAGGGACTACAGTCATGTACTTATTGGTGAATTTCTATTCACATTCAAGAAATACATTACTGTTCGCTCTAGTCATTGCACATTTTATATCGGCTGGAAAAGCACCCTGAAATATGCCAGCCAAATGAAAAAAATCCTAATTGCATCATTATTGGGAATAGTAAAATAGCTACAAAGCAAAATATTTTTTGAGAAAGTGTTATAGAAGTAAAAATTCAATAGCTTTGAAAGTATTTTGCGTTTTGCTTTGCATTGATGATGGCTCTTGTTATCACTGCTGTAGCGTTGTACCAGGTTGTAGCTGCCTTTAGGGTTTTGCTTTACATTGATGAGGGCTCTGTTCTATGCTGTGGCGCTGTATTTCTTCTTTTGGCCTTACTAGTGGGTTTCTGGTGGGCTTTTCAAATGCACATATCTGCAGGGCCTTCCATTTCTTTGAGTCTGTGTATGAGCTGGAGTGGGGCTTCGATTTCACAAAAGCCACCTTCAAACTGCTTCTCATTGAATTGGGCGCACATGGCACACATGAGGAGTTTTCTGCTACAATGCAAATTTCCTGGGAGAGCAGTCTTTCTTTGGGGCACAGATCCTGCACTCGTTTCTGGTTGTAGCATTCTCCCCAGCCTGGGAGCATGCAAATGAATATGCTACACCCAGTGTTTTGGATGGTACGTCTTTATTTCTCCACATACAATCACACACTGTTCTCTAATTACATCATAATGGTTAATAACCACACTTTAACACCTCCCAACCAGTTACATGGTTACTCCGCTGAGTCTGCCCAGAAGAGCAAGGGTCTGGGCACACATAGGGTCTCATATACAATATACTAAAAAAATATTTTCATTTTTTATATATGAATGTACAATAAACCGTACATCTTTACATGATACAGTGGTTGGTGTTTAGAGAGTGTGGAGGCCTTATTAATAGATTAAAGATCAAATTACCTTTTTAAAAAAAAAAAAAATGGGAGATATAGTTACGAATGATGTGAATTGAAGATTGTGTAATAAAAAGGGATTCATACTTGTTTTGATTAACCTTGAGACCCTGTCCATTTTTGTAATTGAAGGGTACCTCTCCTAATCTTGTGGACTCTATTTTTCATGTACTAGGTGCACCAGAGGTGTTGGCGAAGAGCAAGTAGAGTAGTCCCTCTTTCCCTCTTCTACATGTGTGCTTAAATGACTGAATGAATGATAAGATGTATACCATGCACATCTACTACAATGCGTGTCCAGGCATGGGGATTAAAACAGCTGCAGACAACATCACAATCTAAATAGCCAAGTCTTGGGATATTGTCGGTAAGTAGATTCATCTTTAATGCTGCGCACCTTGGCAGGGATGCGATTCCAGGCTTCTGCCACCAAGAAAGAGAAGGAAGTATCCCCTTTCCTGATCCATTTGATCATAGGCATCACTTCAAGTAAACTGTCAGAGAAGCGTAAGACCTTCAAAGGGTGATACTGTATAAACCTCTCTTTGAGGTATTGCAGAAAAGTGTCAAAAAAGACCTGGTGCACAAATATCAAGGTCTTAAACAGAATCCTTTTGTTAATTGGCAACCAATGGATGTCAGTGAGAAGCTGAGAAAGATGATAATGACCGATTTATTTGCAGATGCGCAGGGGTGTTTTGTACCATCTGTAGATCAGTAAATGACACTAGTAGCCCCAAAAAGAGAACATTGTGTAGTCCAATCTTGAAGTAATCAGAGCATGGACCACTTTTTTCCTAGAGTTCAGTGCAAAGAGGAAAAGGAATTTCTGTAAGGACCGAAGTATGGAAAAAATATGATCCCACTAGTGCAGTGATCTGAGGTTGAAATGACAGTTGGCAGTCTAGTTTAACTCACAAATTTCTTGCCACAGTGGCAGGGGGCACGAACAAGACAATGGGGGTGGAAACAGTTCTCCTATCTTACAAATATAGAGGCTCTAAACAGCAGAATCTGGGTCTTATCAGAGTTACACTGTAAATTACTAGCTCGCATCCAGCCCAGGACTGACCTCAAACAACATTTAAAAGACTCCAGAGCATCATAGGACTTATTTGCAAAGGAGAGGAACAGCTGCGTATCATCTGCATATAAGATCATCTTTACCCCAAACGTCTCCACCAATGGTGCTAAAGGGGCCATATCGATGGTAAACAAGGTGGGGTTAAAGAAGAGCCCTGCGGCACTCCAAGGTTAAGGGACTTAGGAGCAGTTGGAAATGGTGACATCCAAACAGCCTGACCTCTGTTTCCCTAAAAGGGTTGAATCTATTTGAATGCTTGCCCTACCATGCTGATATCTCTTAATCTCTGCAGAAGAATGGGGTGAGAGACTGTGTTGAATGCTGCAGATAGAGCTAATAAGTTCAAGGATGCATTTTTCTAATGAACCAGGTCAAGAAGAGTTGAAACAGTCTTATGCCTTGAGTGAAGGTCCAACTGAAAAGGATGTAACAGCCTAAATCTTTCATGATTCTGAGAGTTAAATACTAATCATCTTTTCTAACATTTCAGAGGCTGCCGGCAAGAGAAAGTTAGAATAAAATTTAGCCAACAGAGACTGATCTGTGATTTAAGTAATTTCAGGTTTCTCTCTTGATGGAAATTACCAACAATTATGTGATGACGCCTGTCTGAATATTTATGAGGAATTTACAGATATTCTACAGCAGGAACAACAAACTTAGTGAGCCCGAACATCTGCGGGCTGCTGCTGTTAGTGTTCAGTTGCGTTTAGCACTATTTTCTTAGTGGACAGCAGAACAAACTAATTTTGACAGAGCAAGGTGGTATTATCAAGGGCCACTCACCAATAGATCATTGCCTTAGTCTATGGGCAATGGCAAAAAAGGCAAATGAACCACAATTTTCAATACGTAATGGAGGTACTATCTTTGAGAGTCAAATTGGATTGGAACCTTGAGGAGGGTAAATGTGTGAAACAGCTCTTTGCTCTCCCACCATCAGCTATGATCCAGGCTCTGAGGGCAGAATGCCAACTTACAGCCTTGAGTTATCAGGGGCTGTAAGCTACACTGAGGTTCTGGCAGAGATTGAGTAGAGAAGGGACCAGTAAAATATCAAACATTTGTAAATGGGAAATAGAGGAAAGTGAACTGAATTGGGCATCACAAGTTAGACGCATGCTAGCTAAGATCTATGTCAAACTATCATTACATCCTGGCTGAAGAGGGGTGAAACCCCAAAATCGGTCCTAGGATGATTGGTTCCAGTCCAGGGAGGACCTGGCTTGGCAGTTCGGGCTGGACTGTTCCCATGAGGCATAGGGTCAAGATTAATTTGCATATGGCTGGGTTCAAACCGGAATGGCATGGTGAGCAAATAAACGATGGATTTAGGCCCAGATCTCTGTACTGGGGTGAATGTATGACATTATTCTGCATTCTGTCCATCAACTGTTGTTTTTGCATTTGTCACCCCGAGTGGGACTGGTATGCTCAGACGTGAGTCCCGTGCTCTCCATGCCACTGGAATCAAGCTATCCTGGCTGAAGAGGGGTGAAGCCCTGAAACCGGTCCTAGGATGCTTGGTTCCAGTCCAGAGAGGACCTGGCTTGGCAGTTTGGGCTGGACTGTTCTCATGAGGCACAGGGTCAAGACTGATTTGCATATGGCTGGGTTCAAACTGAAATGGCATGGTGAGCAAAAAACGATGGATTTAGGCCCAGACGTCTGTACTGGGGTGAATGTATGACATTGTTCTGCATTCTGTCCATCAACTGTTGTTTTTGCATTTGTCACCCCGAGTGGGACGGGTATGCTCAGACGTGAGTCCCGTGCTCTCCATGCCACTGGAATCAAGCTATCCTGGCTGAAGAGGGGTGAAACCCCGAAACCGGTCCTAGGATGCTTGGTTCCAGTCCAGGGAGGACCTGGCTTGGCAGTTCGGGCTGGACTGTTCCCATGAGGCACAGGGTCAAGACGGATTTGCATATGGCTGGGTTCAAACTGAAATGGCATGGTGAGCAAAAAAAACGATGGATTTAGGCCCAGATCTCTGTACTGGGGTGAATGTTTGACATTGTTCTGCATTCTGTCCATCAACTGTTGTTTTTGCAAACTATCATTACAGAACCGTGAAGTTAGGGCAGCATACCCCCAAACAGGAGCTACATGCTATTATAAGTAAAAAGGCTCAATGGGAAGATTTACTTTATCTGAAGAGCAAATCTTCTTCCCAGTTCTTGATAAAAGGCTGAAGAATCGCTCATATGTTCCCTTACATTGATTCCCTGCCAAGTCTTAAGCTTATAAATGTATTTAAATTTAGAGTTGGTCTTAACCCATGCAATGTAGATAGGAAGATTAAAACTGCTATGAGAAATGTGTACATGTGGACTGAAAGTAAAATGCAGTGGCTCACTTATTTTGTTGGACTGTTTGTGGTTGCTTGATGAATGGAAGGAGATTTTAAAATCTTTTTTTATTGCTTATACGATTATTGATAGGGATCAGGCTCTTGCCCCCACACGCATCAAACTAAAAACCGGTCGCAAACGGGCAGATTCGCAGAATCTGCCCCTTTGCAACCGGTATTTTTGCATTTGGGATGCATCATCCCAAATGCAAATATCTCTATTTAAGAAATCGCAACTTTCTGATTACTTAAATTGCGATTGCATTTAAGGAATCGCAAATTGTGATGCCTCAAATACAATGTATGATGATATTTAAAATATCGATTTTGCTATTCGGGGACGCTAATTACCATCAAATGAAACTTGATGATAATGAGCGAAAACTTTGAAAAATGCACTAAATTGCATTTTTCAAAGTTCAAGGTTACACTCACACATGCCCTTGAGGTACGTGTGTGCGCAACATGGGTTCACTTAGCAATTTCAGGGGTGCTACAGGGTGTCATCTTGGCACTCTAGCACCCTTGAAATTGCAACCTATTGGGTACTCGCAAATTGTGCATGCAATTCCCATTTCTTCCTTTGGGCCTCTAGGCCCCTAGGAATGAATGGGAGGCAATTCCTTAATTGTGACTCACAATTTGTGAGTCGCAATTGAGGAATATGAAGGAATCGCTAATTTATTTGCGATTCCTACATACATAGCCAATAGCGAATCTTTAATTGCGATTCATTAACAATCGTAATTAAGGATTCGCTAGTGGATATTTTGATGCATGTGGGGGTTAGTCTATTGATAAATATAAGATGTTTAAATGTTGTGTGTGCAATAGGAAGATTTTTAATCGCAATACAGGAGTCTTTAGAAGAGCTGCTAATATAATTTAAAATGGCCCTGGGGATTGAAATGAGATTTCTCCCAATATTTATATTTAATTATTTCCATGCTAGTCATGACTTAAAAACTTATTTGATAGAGAGTGAAACTGTTCCTATTTGTATTGTAAATATTATTGGGTTTTATTGTGCTTTGTACTATTTTTATAGATGCACTATTTGTATTGCTCGTATTTTTAACTGTATGTTTTTATTGTGTTGTTGTCTTATATGGCTATATTAGCCAAATAAAGTATATTGAATCAATCAATAAAACTATTTTCTTAGCGCAAAATGCATCCTCGGTCCATTTTGGAGCAAGGGTGCCATTTATGCAAAACAAACAGTGGTAAATACTGGGTTAAGCTCCTTGTGTAATTCAGCGTAATCAGGTGTAATTTTGCTGTCATTTCGCGTAATTACGCTATAACAAATTAAACGAGTTACACCCACCTCTACTCATGATGTCAGCCAATGCCAGTTTTGTGCTATTTCCTTTCCAATTTGACTTTGCTGATGTGCTCGAGTGGCTCGAGGAAACAAAAGAAAATTTTTAATTAAGTAATTTCAAGGAAATAGAGAAAAAATTAAAGTAACCAAAAGCAGAAATTAATGGTAGCACTACTTCCAAAAAGCAAGGGACAAAAGCAATCAAAAAATGGTAGAAAACCCAGGAAAAACAAGCAAAATTAGAAGGCAAATAGACCAAAACACACCCCACCTGTAGGAGATGTGATGAGAGACATGTTATGTGAACACTCACAGCCAAATCACCTATCAAGTCAAAAGTGTAAAAACCTCAAGGTACAAGCAAAGCAGCAAATGTAAATAGAAAGCTGCAAGCATAATGTGCTTCACCATTGCCACACCAACCCCCGCGGACCACAACTACCACATCTCCTAAAGTGTGGACAAATTGCAATAGCTACATCACACACTCAAGAAGCAAGCAGTCTACCTTCAGCAGCCTTGTGGTTGCAAATAATTGTGAGTAACTGGTGAGATAACATCAACGCTTTTTGCTGTTGTTGATGCTGATAAACTGGATTCTGTGTCCTTATCCATTATTCATGAGCAGGCAAGTCATTTTTTAGTTCTCAGCAGAGTGAGATCTGAAATGATGTATGCCACATTCCAGCGAAGGAAAACAGAACGTGACTTCACTGCCTCACAGGTTGCGTTTTGTTGGCCAACAAGCTACCCCTGGGCACTGAGGTAACTAATACCAGGGGACTTATTGATTCCGCTAGTAACTATTATTCTTTGTACCATTGGGGCATGGCCTCACCAGCGGCAAGATGGCTGCGCGCTGAGCGAGCTCTGCCGGACGAGCCATCTAATCCGGCATAATATGCCATCAGCGGGAGGCATTCAGCTACCAAAAATGCATCCCGACATCGCGCACCCTCACTGAGGTGCCGGGGGCCGTGGAGAGACAGCCCCGGAGACACCCGCCGCACTGTGGGCCTGGACGGCTGCCCATGCATCCTGCGGTGCTACAGGCCTAGGCCAGCCCTTCCTGCCTGCTGGGGCCCCCACCCGCTGTGATTGACGGGGCTGCTAGGCCAGTGTGACCCCTTGCCCAGCTCTGCGCGACAGCACGCTAGGGCTGCTGGGTGCCCAGCATTGTTGCGCCCAGCTCCGGTGGCTCTGGCCCGCCACCGGAAGGTGGACCGGGGCCTGGGGCTGAATGTGGGCCGTTGCTGTTCCGGCACATGGTGCGACCCTGAGAGACCCGCCGATCCTGCCTGTAGCCCCGGGTCCTGTCTGTGTGACAGCCACCTGGACCGGGCGGCGGCCTCATCGAGACATCCAGATCTCTGCCAAGTAAGGCTGCTGTGTGCGCTGGGGGACCCGTCCTGTGGACTTGCTGGCCTTCTCCCCTACATCGCATCAGCATGGGCGTAGACACCTGCGGCGCCTCCACACTCGGTGACCTGTCCCTCCTGGCTGTCCCCTGGGGCTTGATGCAACACACCTAGGATCCTAGCGCTCTCCTTAGCCCACCCAGCACTAGGATCACGCCACTGCCCGTCCCTGGCCTGCAACTGACCGCCGCCTTGGCCCGCCTGGACGGAGGGGGTCTGCTCCCTGAGGATTCATCCCTCTTCCAGCCTGCTTCACGCGTATGTGACCACACTGGCAGTGGGGCACTCCCGAGGCTTGCGCCTGGTCTCACTGCTGCTGTCTCACTGGAGGCACCAGTTGCAGCCGGCTACATCCTGTCACTGGGAGCACCCACAACAATATAACCTGTGACACATCACCATACTCCTGCAGCCTTCTTTGCGACTGGCTCCAGGCCTCTCTGCGCAGCCTCGCGGCCCACCGGGGCTCCGCACAGACTCTCTTGGGAGTTGCCCTACCATATCCTCCTACCACCTCGCCTGGCCAGACCGGCCTTTGAATCTGAGGGCCAACCCTACCACTGTGAAATACTCTGCGCTACCCACTCCCCTCACTGCCTCTTCATTGGGGGCCACAATGGGAAGACGGACACTAGGCAGCCCAAGACCACTTTCACGGGGAGCGGTGTGGGCAAGGGCAGGGAGCCCCCTCCCCCGATGCTGGTGAGCAATCCACTCAGACCAACCTCCCCAGCGAACAAGATGACAGTCTTAGAACTATCCTTCTAGAAGTGCAGTCCAGCCTAAAGTCCATCTAACGTCCTGCCTCAACCAGGTTAAACAGAGGGTGCATTCCCAGGACACATGCATTGTCTAGCTCGAGGCAAGGGTTTGAGTGCCGAGGACGCCGGAGCCTCAGGAGTGCAGAAGTTACTCCATATGGATAATATCCTCGAAGTCATCCACACCAAGAATGAGGACCTAGAGGCTCGCTCCCGAAGGAACAACATTCGGGTCGTTGGCCTGCCGAAATCTACCGCGACCGTAAATATTGAGGAGTATCTTGAAACCCTGCTCCGCGATCTCTTTGGCCCGGTCCTGTCTGCCCATTTCATTGTCGAACAGGCACACAGGTCACTTGGTCCTCGATCCCACCTGGGGCTCCTGCGAGGCCCATCATTGCCCGATCGCTGAACTATCGGGACTGGGACTCCATTCTGTGCAGGGCCCGGGAGCTGGGTGAGGTCAATCATCAGGACATCAAGTTGTCCTTTTACCCTTATTTCACTTTGTCCATCCAGGTGGCCCGCAGGGATTTCTTCCTGCCAAGCGCATCCTGCAACAGCTCCACATCACGTATTTGATGCTCGACCCCTACAAACTCCGCATTGACTTTGGGGAGAAACGTAAATTCTTCACTGACCTGAAGGCTGCTCTCACCTTCGCGAAGCAATTGCACAAATCCCCACCAAGAAGCCATCACACTAATTCCGAGGACTGACGCACAAGTGACAATGACTGAGCCTTAAATGCTGGTCCTGCCTCACTGTTATGCATATTTCATGATGTTCTTCCCATGCGCTATGTTTGATGAAATGTCTCATGCCTTTTTTTATCACACAAAAAAACTGTAATCTTGGTGTGTCATGGCAACCAACAGTGGACGGAAACTTGATACCCTTCAGGGTCCGTAGGTCTCTGGGACAGTTTAAATACCCCGCTCCTCTTGCTTGCAACAAAGAACATTCCTATAATTGCAAGCCTCACCTTTAAGTCGCCTCCCTCTGAGCTATACCATGTTAAGCCACCTTGCCTATATGGCAAGGGGTAAATGTGCTGTGCCCACACATCCTGCTGGGATGACTCTCATTCCTGTGTTACATTTTCCAAGCTTGGGTTCCCTAGGAAGGGGTGGTCCGGATGCTCAACTTAATTGGGGAGTTGGAGTGGGTGGTGGGATGGTTGTTTTTTTTCGCAGGGTCCCGCAATTTTTGCCTTCTGCAAGAGGTTTCTTCTGTTATTGCTTTTGTTCTGATCTCAGCATGTTACTGTATGTATGCATTCCACAATGTATTGTACCTTATTGCACTAGTTCTATATGCTTTCACAATGGACCGTAGAAACTACACTATTCACTGCTTCTCAGTTGCTACATGACTGATACTAACTTTTGGACTTGGAATATCAGGGGTCTGAATGATCACCATAAAGCACATCTTATGCATGCACAGCTTATCAGATATCAGGTAGGCATCTGTTTCCTCCAGGAGACGCACCTCCTCCTCGCCACCTCATCTAGGCTGCAATCCCGTCACTGGGGAGAGTCCTACACTGCCTTCTACTCCAACTATTCACGTGGCGTCTCCATCTTTTTTAGGATGGGCCTCCCTTAGCATGGCCCCAACTCCCTTATTGCCACAGAGGGTCGCTATGTGATCCTCACTGGCACACTTTACAATCAGCCACTGATACTGGCAGTGCTCTATGGCCCCAACACTGGTGACCCCGACTTCTTCACACATGTCTGGCAGCTCATATCCTCTCTAGGACCTCACTCCTTGATATGGGGGGGGGCAACTTTAACATAGCACTTTCGCAGACACTGGACCGCTCGGGAGACCGCATTCAACAAACACAGGCCACTTCCCTCCTCCACTCAATCCTAGATGATAACTCCCTATTGGATGCCTGGCAGCATGCACACCCTGGAGAGCGCAAGGGAACCTGCATAGCTGGCTCACATGGATCCAAGTCTCGCCTCGACCTTTGGATCACTACCCATGATATTGCCTCCTGGACCACTTCCGTGGACCACATGGGCCGCACTTTGCCCGACCATGCCCCCATACACCAAAGTTTGCGGCTCCCTCTCACACTCTGTTGCATGCTCCTAATGCACTTCCTGGGCGGCACCATCATCCCCTATTTTGAGCGTGTGGGCTCTGTTGAATCGCCCTCGACCATCCGGGAGGCCTTCAAGGTCTTGATCCGGGCGGAATATATTGCCAAGCAATCTGGGGTGTTAAAATCCATCAGAGGCACTCTCGAGCACCTAGAAAAAGATAGCAAAGCCCTAGACCTTAAACAATCTCAAGACCCCAGCCCTGCTACACTTGCCTCTATCAGAGCCAAGCTTACTGAATTTCATGAGGAGGCTGATAGAGAGATCACATTTCTTGGCAAATCTCCCCCGACAGCCACATGCCTCTTCTTACATTACAAAGCAAAACCAAAGGGATGATGGACGGAGTGTTGAATAATGCAAGCACTCACCCCCAGTCAACTGATATGGGTTTAATCCATCATCATTCTTTAGCTCACTTCGCCACCCCAGTTCAGACATGGCCATATGCCAAATCAGTCTGACCCTGTGCCTCATGGGAACAGTCCAGCCCGAACTGCCAAGCCATGTCTTCCCTGGACCGTAAACAAGCATCCTGGGACCGGTTTCTGGCTAATCAGCCGTCATCAGCCAGGCTAGCTTGAATCCAGTGGCAAAGTGAGCAAGAGACCCACGTCTGGGCATACCCTGCCAACTTAGGGTGAACAAAGCAAAACCAAAGGGGATGATGGACGGAGTGTTGAACAATGCAAGCACTCACCCCCAGTCAACTGATCTGGGTTTAATCCATCATCAATCTTTAGCTCACTTTGCCACCCCAGTTCAGACAATGGCCATATGCAAATCCGTCTGACCCTGTGCCTCATGGGAACAGTCCAGCCCAATCTGCCAAGCCATGTCTTCCCTGGACTGAAAACAAGCCTCCTGGGACCAGTTTCTGGCTAATCAGCCGTCATAAGCCAGGCTAGCTTGAATCCAGTGGCAAAGTGTCCATCAACTGTTGTTTTTGCATTCTTTTTACATTACAGCCCTATGCAACGAGGCCAGGGGGAGGACTACCTCTAACACAGACATTATTGCTAGGATTTCCAACTTCTATTCCCAAATATATACTGCTGGGACGGGCGCCCCTAGAGAGATTATGGACCAATATTTTGACTCAATTGAACTGTTGTGGCTTGGCAACTGTCATCAAGAATTCCTGGATGAACCATTTACTAATTTGGTTGAAATGTATAATGAATCGCTCGAAGTGGGTAGGCTCCCCCCATCTCTCTGTGAGGCCATACTCACTCTTCTATTGAAGCCGGAAAAAATCCCCGAGAGCTGCGATTCATACCACCCTCTATCGCTAATTAATACTGACAACAAAATGTATGCCAAAGTATTGGCCACCCGTCTCCTCCTGCTCTTGCCTTTAATAGCTTGCCCTGACCAGTCGGGATTTATTTCTGGGCTGTGCACTATTGTCTCGGTCATTCACCAGATTACCCCCACCCTACCTGCTGTGGCTGCCCTTTTGGACGCCACTAAGGCTTTCGACACTCTAGAGTGGCCTTTCTTCTTTTATCTCATTCCCCGGCTGGGCTTTAGTCCGAACATTGTGCGCAAGATCCAACTGCTATATACACTCCTGACGGCATGCATCAGGGTAAACGGACAGATTACCGACCCCATAACCATCTCGAGGGGGCACCAGGCATCACTATGGAGCCTCTGGTGGCGTGGTCGTGGCAGCATCATACCCATCGGGGTATCGGTTTCTCGGCTTATGGCCTGGTCACTTCAATATACGTGGATGGCGTCATAATATATGTTGGAAATGGCCCTTTTTGCAGGGTTATCCCTAAACCTTTTGCTTTTCCCTCCTATTTTTTCCTGACCTGTGTGTGTTGGTTTTAGGACTCTGAGCACTTCACCACTGCTGATCAGTGCTAAAGTGCATAAGCTCTCTGTGTAAACTGTGTTTTGATTGGTGTTTCCATGATTGGCTATTTGATTTATGTGTCAGTCCCTAGTAAAGTGCACTGTGAGTGCCAGGGCCTATAAATCAAATGCTGTTGTTGGGCTGCAGCACTGGATTGTGCCACCCACGCAAACAGCCTGTAAAGTGTGTCTGAGGCCTGCCATTGCAGAGTCTGTGCGCAGCCTGGGGCTGCCATGTCGACTTGGCAAGTTCACACACTTGCAAGTCCCTAAACCTTCTGTTTCCTACATGTTAGTCACCCCTAAGGTAGGCCCACGGTACCCCTGTGGGCAGGGTGCATTGTATGTGAAAGATAGGACATGCCCTGGTGTGTGTGGCATGTCCTAATAGTGAATTACAGCCTTTTTCGTTTTTCACTATTGCAAGGCTAACTGTTCTCCATAGGCCAGAATGGGCAGTTTGATTACTACATTTTATAATCCTAACTGACTCAGGGAACATTGTAGAAATTCAAATGTAGTATGCCTAAACTCAGAATGATAAAATACATCTTTTAGTAAAGTTGGTTTTAACATTCTGTGTTTGAAAATACCACTTTTAGAAAGTAGGTATTTTCTTGTCTAACTATCCAAACCTGCCTCTGCTAGGTTGGTTATTCCCTGTCTGGAGTTTGAGTGACAGGGCTGGGGAATTCCAGGAGACAGGGTGAGTCCGCTCAGTGGTGAATAGAGAGATCTGCATCTAGATGGGAGGGAGGAGTTGCACCTGGGACCTGAATAGGACTGTGCCTGCCCCCCACAGTGCTGGCTCCACCCCCTGTGGTGTGTCTGATGTCTCTACCCTGCACTGTGAAAGGTGAGAAGGAATCATGTCAACAGAGTGCTCCAGGGCTGTGCCTTTCCTCCACAATGCTGGCTCCACCTCCTGTGGGGCGTCCAATGTCTCTGCCCTGCACTCTGAAAGGAAAGAAGGAGTCATGTAAACAAAGTGCTCCAGGACTGACCAGAACTGGTCTGGACTAGGCAAAGGCCCCTCTGCCCTCAGAGGACTACGGATTTTGGGGTATAAGTAGTGGGACCCTGATCCCAAGAATTTAGATCTCGCTGGAATCAAGGAACCTGCCAAGACAAAGAGCTGGAAGAGCTGCCAGGAGGAGTTCTGCCCCTTTGCTGTGTTGTTGCATTGTTGGGTTGGCCTGCAGCTGCTGCTTCTGCCTTGGGCAGTGAAAGGACTGGACTGAACTTTCTCTACTTGTGCTGAGTTTCTCTAAGGGCCTGAACCGAGCTGGCCTCCTGTTTAGAAGTCTCAGGGACTGCAAAGACTTCACCAACCTCTGGGTACCGCTCCTGGAACCACTGTTTCAGTTGCCACAGAGAAGAGGGAACTGCGACCAACTCCGTCACCAACTCCGTCGCTGGCCTTGTGTCCTGAAGGCACTGCAGGCCGCACCGACTCACCCTGCACCGCAAGCCTTGGTCTCACCGACTCCGTCACTGAGCCGCTGCCTGCACCGCATCGAGATACACCGCAACCTGCATCGCCTCGCTTCACTTCGTTGGCCTGAGCTCGACACCCGTGACCGACTCGTCACGCACAGCTGTCTGGCTCGGCCAGCACCAATTCCCGCCAGCAGGCTCTGTCGCTCGTATCGCAACTTGCCAGTACCGCATCGAGCACTGTCTCGCCCTGCACCATAAGCCTTGGTCTCACCGACGCCATCTACTCGATCATCACCGAGCCGCTGCTCGCACCGCATCGAGGGACACCGCACCTTGCACCGCTTCCACCTTGCACCGTGACCGCGACGAACGCCACAACCGGCTCTGTCAACTGCACCGCAAACTGCCAGCACCGCATCGAGCACCGACTCGCCCTGCACAGCAAGCCTTGGTCTCACCGACGCCGTCTGCACGATCGCCACCGAGCTGCTGCTCGCACCGCATCAAGGGACACTGCACCTTGCACCCTTCCATTTTGCATCGCGATGGATGCCAAGACCGACTCGCACACCCGTGTGAGCCGCACTGAGAAAGGTACTGTGAACGAATCTGTCCCGCTGTTGCTGGCCCGTACCTACGCGGTCAGTGGGAACTGCGAGACTCTGTTGTTTTCAGCATCGCGGTAGGCTCGGACCGAGCTACCGACTCGCACGAACTCTGTTTTTCAATGTATTTTGCAACTTAAAGACATTTTGAGAAGTAACTATTTCTGGAGTACTGTATTGTAGATATTTATCGTATTTGGTCTTGTTTATATAAAAATATTGGATATTTTTCTAAAACTGGTGTGGTGTCTATTTGTAGTGCTTACATTGTATTACTGTTGGTTTTGTGCAAATGCTTTACACACTGCCTCTAAGATAAGCCTGACTGCTCGGGCCAAGCTACCAAGGGGGTGAGCAGGGGTTATTTTAGGAGTGTAACTCCCTTGTCCTGACTGGAGTGGTGGTTTCTGCCTGGCCTGGGTGCAAAGCTTAGCCAACCAGAAATCCAATTTCAAACAATATATATCCACGAACCTCGAGAGCATCTCGCGCCCATTACCAGGGAGCTTATCCACTTCAGCTGCCTCTCCGGAGTTCAGGTCAACTGGAACAAATCCGTTCTCTTCCCCGTCACAGATGCCACTAAGCCATTCACAGCAGACTATCCATTTATCTGGACGACTGGCTCCACCAGATACCTGGGCATCTGGTTGAGCAAAGATGTGTACGAATTATGGAGGTCCAATTTTGGCAAAACAATGGACTGGCTTGAAACTAAGATGCTTGTGTGGCAAAAACTCCCCTTATCACTTGCTGGGCGTATAGTCATCGTCAAAATAGTCGTACTGCCAAAATTCCTCTACGCCTCCTCAAATATCCTTATTCCTCTTAGGCCACAATTTTTCCAAAAATTATGCTCTAACATTATCACATTGATCTGGGCAGGAGGCCAGCCCTGAACTGCTTATGACATTCTAACACTTACCTTGGTCAGGGGTGGTATGGGGCCCCTGATCTCAAACTCTATGCGTTGTGCGCCCAAGCCAGCTTTCTTCATTTCTGGATCCATCTAACAGCTTTCCAGCCTTGCTTCGCTTGCCATGCAGCTGACTTGGGTAGTCACACCATGGCCGACACTTACCCCAATAATAATTTCTTCACACTTGAAAACGCAGCTCCACTCTCTATTACCAGATCAGGGATACGTGTAGAAGTGATAACCCTACCTTTCCACTTGCCCCCCAGCCCAACACTGTGCTCAAATACATCCACTCTTCCATCTCGCTGCGTAAAATGATCACAAGACTATATGATCTCACACTTGAGGCTTGCCCCATAAACACAGAGCATGCCTGCAACGCATGGGGTGTCGACTTGGAAGGCGACCTCTCCCCGTGCAATGGCAATACTGTTGTAACCAAATCAAGCACCTCTCCCCCAACTATCGCCTCTGGCTCATTCATTTTAAACATGTACACAGACTCTACCGCACCCCTACATCACTACACAAGATGGGCCTGACGGATAGTGACAGATGCACGCATTGCTCGGCCCCTGGCGGGTACTTCGCACATTTGGCCTGTTTGTGTCCCAGGGTCTCCTAGTTCTGGCTGGAGGTGTGCACTGTAGTTAGCGATATCACACTTGAGCGCATTATCCCTGATTCCCTACTGTGCCTCCTGGGTCACGTGAAGCACATTTCGGACACTAACAGTAAACTGACTGCAATGCTCCTGGTGCTTGCAAGCGCCGGGTGGCCATTCACTGGGGCCGCAAACCGGCACCCCCAGGTCAGATGCTGGTTGAACGATGCATCTCACTGTCAGACACTCCTGGGTGAATTCTGGGATTTGATGCCAGTGGCAAGCAGACCCCCAGACATATGGAGCCCTCTCATTTCCTATTTGCACTGTTTGGCTACCCCGGATTAACCTACAACAGATTCCCCTACCACTGACGCCCAGATTGCCAACGACGGTCCCGTTGACTCAAGCCTTAATGCCTGACAGGCGACCTACTCCTCTCCCTAACGAAACAATCACATCTCACAGGTCGATGTGCAGCACCATGATACACCCTGATTGATGATTACCCTGTAGTGTTGATTCCATTTGTAAATGCAATTGTTATTATACTATTTGATGGAGTGATAACCTGTAACATGCCGTATTTTTCAATTAAGGTTTTGAAAAAATATATATATATATATTATTCTTTGTACCTAATATTGCCCCTTATTGCAGGTTGATTAAAGGTTGACTCCTGTATTTCATATACTAATACCAGGGGACAGCACCAGAACCTAATGAGGAACCCAAAAGAAATGCCTCAGAAATGGAAGAAATGCTTAAGAATGTGAGGAAACAGTGAAATCGAGGATCACAGCAAGAGAACTGTGGACGTTGTTCCCCGGAAAGACATGAAAAGGCACAACAGGGAAAAAGTGTCACTGTTCTACAGCAAAACTGAAAATTTGGGTGGAAATACAAGGATCCATTTTCACCGGTAATTAAGGCACAAAGGTGGATTTCTTGTATTTCATGTGACATGCAGAAATTTCAAACACCTCTAAAACCACCTAAATGGGGGAAGAATGTTGTTGTTGAAAGAGAAATATATACCTTGTGCTCAAAAAGTTGTGACCCTGCACTTCAGGGAGTTTTTCAAATATTTCTTCCTGGGTCAACAGTATCTCATACAGAATTTTTTAGAAGGGAACCTCTGTAGTGTTAGACCTACCCTATATAGTGCAGGGTAACAGCCATTGTGACCTAGTAGTCCAGTGGTTCATAGGCATTGTGTCAATGCTTACCAATAACCACCATAATTAATATGTTTGCAGAAATCTTGCAGGTCTTTGACCTCATAATGGGGTAGTTAACCTCAAGTTTGGTGAAACAGAAGCCAAGGTCTAAATTAGCTCCTACGTCCTTATCTCATTGATCACTGCCTTCACTTCTTGAGATACATCTATATATATGAAACACAAACACTACCAATCTGCTAAAAGCACTATGTCCTCTTTAAAGAACATAAGTTGAAAAGACATTAGGGCAACATCTGAATTTCACCAGTTATGGTCAGCATCACATCCACAACTCTTTCTCATGCATTGCTCATCATCTCAAGGATGATGTCAATAAAAACATCACAGATTATATCATTGATGTTATCACAGGTCAATTCACATGTGTGATCACCATTGACATTGTGCTCTGAGAGCAGTCTCTGGCATTG
Source organism: Triturus cristatus (assembly GCF_964204655.1). NCBI lineage: Eukaryota > Metazoa > Chordata > Amphibia > Caudata > Salamandridae > Triturus > Triturus cristatus. The sequence goes on from NC_140584.1 coordinate 524,651,854, forward strand.
CACAAACCTTTAGTTAAATGTGAAATTTACTATGCTAAGAGCTCAATGCGAAGAAGACCATTGTGCTCTGGGCTTAGGGCCGGGCCTTTTGCTATGCTTAAAGCTTTTCACTGCTTAGTGTGATCTGGTTTCACGGCCTTGACCATGACACGCAATTCTGTCCTGCATAGAGCACTTATAGTCCCAATGCACACAGTGTACAGTGTTCAACCATATTGATTGGTCTCTAGGTGCTGAGTGTGAGATTTGACCAGGCTGTGCAAGCAGTCCTCACCCCAAGAGTCCACAGGGCACAATGTGAAGCCGTGTGAAGTAAGTTCTGGAAGGAGGCTATTAAGTGATAGTCTGTACCCAACTCACAGATGATTATACTGGCTGTTAGGCCTGTCAGCCTTAGGGTGGTCTTCCACAAAGCTTTTTGCCTTCTTCCACCATTTTCACTGATCTGATTTTTGCTGGCCTTCAAACTATTTGCACTTTACTACTGCTAACTAGTGCTAAAGTGGATGTGATCATGGTAATATAGGATTATCCCCAACTGGCATATTTAAATTACCTTTTAAGTCCCTATTACAGTGGTACTACATGTAACCAGGGCCTGTGGATTACATTCTAATAGTGGTACTGCAGCATTTATTGTGCCACCCTCTTAAGTAGCCATTTAAACATGTCCCAGGCCTCCCATTGCAGCCTGTGTATGCAGTTAAAACTGCCATTTCAACTGGGCAAAATAAACCTTTGCCAGACCCAAACCTCCCTTTTTAATGCATATAAGTCACCCCTATGGTAGGCCCTGGACAGCAGAGAGGGCCAGGTGTATTGTATTTAATATGTGGGACATGTACATTTACGTTTGCATGTCCTGGTAGTAAATAACTACTAAAGCCGTCTTTTACTACTATAAGGCCTGTCTCTCCAATAGGATAACTTTGAAGTTACCTTATTATATTTAATAAACTGTAGTTTCCCAATGGGAACAGGTAAGCAGTTAATATTTGGTGTCTTTGGAATTGTAATGAAAAATTCTCCCTTATGATGAGAGACAGATTTTGAGTTACAATTTTGAAAACGCCCGTTTTAGAAAGTTTACATTTTCCTGTCTTAGCCATTTAGTGCCTGTAGTCTGCCTCTGGGCCACACGACTAGGTGTAGCTGACAGTTGGTTTTCTTGTATTCCTCCTATACAACCATACACAATAAAAAACATAGGTGTGCCTGGATGGGTCATCATTGGCATGACCGGAGGGCGGAGCTGGTCACAGCCCTACTCACACTTGAATAGGGTGTGTCCTGCCTCCAATTAAAGGGCTTCATATCCCCTGCAGTTGGAGCCAGGTCAGTGAAGGCAGGATGCCTGGTGACTTGAAAGGGATACCTTTAAAAGCTTTTCCCACTTTAACAGCAGAACAAGGTATAAATATTGGACCTCAGACATCAACTTGTCAGTCCACTCCTGGATCTGTGGATACTCTACAAGGAAGAAGGACTGCTGGGCTTCTGAAAGGTCTGCCATGCTGATGGACTCGTGCTCTGAAGGACTGCAGCCCTGCTGTGGTGACCTGCTGCCCTCTTGCCTAGGTGAGAATGGTTGGACCTGCATCTGTTGAACCCAGGAACCCCGGATTACTCAAAGGGCTAGTTGGCTGGCCTCCTGACTAGAGCCCCAAAGAATCCTGCAGAAACCTTGAACTCAGCACCTGGACTCTGCTAACTATGAGTCCTACCATGCCCAGTGTGCCTAACAGAGCTGTGCCAGCCAATCTGTGGATCCAAATAAACCAACACATCTCCTCTGTTCAGCACACAAACCAAAGCAGAACAGATGCATCAGCTCTGCTGCAAGGGTTCTGCAGATGCAAGGACTCCTCATTGATCTTGCAGCCCACATCAGAACCACTGCCTGTGCAAAACTTTCCCAACTAAGGCCCTCGCATTTCAAGTATCTCATCGACGGCAGCCTCAAAGACAACACAGGTTCTCGCATGGCATCCTCACAGCTCCTCTGGACTGATGCATTGCCTTGACTGTGCATCCTCGATGCTGGACTTCACATCGCAAGCCCTTGTTGGTGGAATCCTCAACAATGATGAAGAACCTCGCATCGCAGTTCCCCAGCATCTCCGAATCGAACCTTCTCGTGACGTACCTTCCATGCAGGACTTCGCAATGCTCCTCAACCTGGACATAGGGTACTCTCATCAGCGCATCTAACTGGGTCGCTATAGCGGGCCCACACTCTATTGCAGTCATCTTGAACTTGTGACCTTGTCCCAGTCCGATGTAACCAGATATCTACAGTTGGTGCTTTCAGCTTGCTGGCGCTATGTTTACTGAAGTCTTAAAACCTGCATATCTCCAGTCCTATTGGCTGTATTTTTGTCATGTTGGTCTTGTTTTATTTATTAAAATCTACTCTATGGGGCAGATTTACAAGAAAGCACCACCATTAGAAACCCTTACGCCACTATGGATGCACCGTATTTACAATACAGCGCACCATGGCGCAAGGATTGACAGATGCGTCAGAATTTCTCACGCATCTGTTGACGCAAAAGTCACGCATTGCTGGAGTGGTGTCGCAAGCACGACGCAGCTCCAGCAATGCAGGGGGAGGCCTATCATCATTGTGCTACGCCACTCCTTACGCCTGCTTCAAGCAGGCGTAAGAATTTGATGCAGTGGCGTCCTTGTAGATTTCACTGCGTCACTTCTACGAGGCTTTTTTGCATTGGAACGCCCCCCCTGCATACATTATACCTGACGCAGGTATAATGTGATGCAGGGCTTTACAACGTGACGCATCTCCCTAGATGCGTCACGTTGTAAATGCTGCTGCGTCGCGAAAAGTGACGCAACAGCGGCGCAAAAATGACGCAAGGGGCTTGTAAATCTGCCCCTTTGTGTCTAATCTGGTGTGAGATCCTTTAGTGGTGTGTTACTGTTTAAAGTGTTGCACAAAGAATTTACATATTGCCTTTGAGTGAAGCCTGACTGCTCTCTGCCAAGTTACCTGAGGGTTAGATTGTGACTTCACCCTGACAAGGATTGTGGTTCTTCTTTCAGTAGCGTTTCACCCCCTCAACCAGTAACTCAATTTATTACTCTATCCATTTGACTCTGCCCATATTTTGTGAGCACAGAGCCATATTTCTGCCCATGCTCTATTTTGTGTTTCCCGGCTGCAATAGCAGTTTAATTGATGCTATCATAGATGTCATTTGTGATGCCATCTGTGACATCATGTGTGAGTTCATGGATAGAGAATTGAGGGAGTCATGGTTATGTTAGTCATCATAGTTGGTGATTTTCAGTTTTTTTTTAGATTTTTCAGCAGACCTATGATCTGTACAGAAGCAAAGGTTTTGAAAGTGAATGTGATTATATCCTTTATAACAAACACTGTGGGACAGATAATACGCAGGGCATGTCAGATGTAACAATAATCACCTCCTTTAAAAATCTAACATTGAAATGTTTGAAATAAAATTATTATAGGATATTCTGAGCTTTCAAGGCATGACATGTACATGTTATTGCTTTCCACATAGGCATGTGCCAGTAAATACCTGGCCTTTCTCCTTGTAGAATACTGGGAGGTTTGACTTGAAAAAAAAACAACTGTATGATCTTTATCTCACCTGGTAATTACAAGTGCATTAAATATTGCAACAACTTGCCATTGTGAACCCTGCATAAACATTTTTTGTAGCAGAACATGCATTGTAATAGCTCACTTGTAATCAGGCCCCATTTCTCTGCTAGGTAAAATTTAAGGAAGTAACAGTTAATCCTAATCCCCATGACATGTCAGCTCTACTGCTTCCATTTTGGGCCATCCTCATTTCTCACTCCTCATCCCTATTTCTCATCCATCATTCCTAATTCTCATCCACGACACTTGCTTTGCATCCCTACCTCTCATCCATCATTCCTACTTCTCTTTCATTTTCCCTACTTCTCTTTCATCATCCCTACTTCTTACACTTCTTATCCCTACTTCTCATCCATCACCTCTACTTCTTACACATCGTATACCTACTTTTCATCCATCATCCCTACTTCTCATCTATCATTGCTACTTCTCATCCCTACTTCTAATCCATCATCCCTACTTCTCATCCATCATCCCTGTTTCTCATCCGTCATCCCTACTTCTCAGATATCATCCCTACTTCTTATACCTAATTCTTAGCCATCATCTCTACTTCTCATCCATCATCCCTACATCTTATCCGTACTGATCAGCCATCATTCCTACTTTTCATCAATCATCCCTACTTCTCATCTATCATCCCTTCTTCTCATTCATCATCCTTACTTATCATCCATTATCCCTACTTCTCTTCTATACTCCCCACTTCTCGCTCATCGTCCTTACGTCTCATCCATACTTCTCATCCATCATCACTACTTCTCATCCCTACTTCTCAATCATCACCCCTACTTCTCATTCCTACTACTCATCCATCATCCTTACTTACATCTGTCTTCCCTACTTCTCATCCCTACTTCTTATCCATCATCCATAATGCCTACTTCTGGTCTAGACACGGAAATACATGCTCTATCATTGCAAGTGCTGGTTAAAGACAAGAGAGAGGAAATACAACTGCTGTTTGCTTCCAGTGAATCCAAGGCTGTACAGCATTTTGTTTTATTTAAGTAAGTGTCATTCTGTTTACACAGGCCTTTGAGGAAAACTCTGATGGTTTGTGGAAGACAATGGCCTCCCACCTGGGCTATAATCAACACTTAGAGAGAGGGCTATACAGTTAATTGGGAAAGCTATTTTTATTTTCATATGTAACAACTCTATCCAGGCTTTGTTGTCCTGGTTTCCTATACAACTGAAGCCCATCACCTGAAATCTGCAAACTGCAAGGGCAGAAAATAACACTGCTCTTAGAGCTGAAGGAAACCTCAGACTAAAACCTTTTCTTTGTAACAAATAAAACTGAAACCAGAAATGTTTTCTGATTAACTATATTACCCTGCCTCCAAGATTTGATTTTAAACATTTTCTTTGCTACTGTAATAAACTGAAAACAGACAAGGTTTCTGATGACCTCTATACCACTGTCTCCAAGTGCTGATTTATGGCCTAAGCCAAGGACCTTTGTCATTCCCACACCATCAGCAGAGGCCTGTGTAAATAGAAAAAGTCTTAAATCAATGAAATGCTCTACTGTCTTGGATTCACTGGAAGCAAACTGTACAGTGTGCAATGAGGAGGCTGTTTTTCAGTGGCTATACCACTAGAGTGCAACCTTCTCTATTACCTCTGATTGGCTGTTGCCAACCAATTAGTGTGAAAGTGTGTTTCACAACATTGAAAGTGTGTTGGTATGACTGAGGGATGAGGAATGAAAAGTAGAATAGAGGTAGGGATGAGACATAGGGATGATGGATGACAAATAGGGATGAGAAATTGGGATGGCTGATTCATGAGAACCAGGGATACAAAATAGGATGATGAATGATAAGTAGGGATGAGAAGTATAGATGAGAACATAACATAACATGTGTCTGTAAAGTGCACTCAAGGGTATCTTGGTGCTGAATAAAAGATGTCTATTGTGACCCTGCTCAATGGTACTCATTTTATCAACCTCTGAAGGATGAAAGGCTAAGTGGACCCTCTAGGATTTGAACCTGTGACCATGAGGTAAAACACAGGCCCCTGGAGTGGATGCATTAGTTAACTAAGCCACCAGAGCCGGCTGGATGAGAAATAGGGCTGAGAAGTAGGGATGATGGATGAGAAGTAAAATGATGAATGAACGGTGAGAAGTAGAGATGGTGGATGATGCATGAGAAGTAATGAAGATGGATGAGAAGAGGGGATGGTGCATGATGTATGAGATGCATGAGAAGTAGGGATGATCCATGAGAAGTATGGATTATGGATGAGAGGTAGGGTTGATGGATAAGATGTCGGAATGAAAAGTAGGAATGGTGGGTGACATGTATGGATTATGGATGAGAAATAGGGATGATAAGTAAGAATGATGAATGAGAAGTAGAGATAATGGATGAGAAGTTGGGATGAGAAGCAGGGCTGAAGGATGAGAAGTAGAGATGATGGATGAGAAAAAGGGATGATAGATGAGAAGTAAAGATGAATGATGGATGAGAAGTAGGGATGACGGATGAGAAGAGGGGGTGATGCATGATGTATGAGATGCATGAGAGGTAGGGATGATGCATAAGAAGTATGGATTATTGATGGAAAGTAGGGTTGATGGATAAGAAGTAGGAATGACTAGTAGGGATGATGGGTGAAATGTATCGATTATGGCTAAGGAATAGGGATGAGAAGTAAGAATGATGGATGAGAAGTAGGGATGATGATGAGAAGTGGGGATGAGAAGCAGGGCTGAAGGATGAGAAGTAGGGATGATGGGTGGGGAGTAGGGATGAGAAGTAGAGACTGGATGAGAAAGAGGGATGAGAAGCAGCGATGAGGGTTGAGGTGTAGTTATGATGTAAGAGAAGTAAGGATGATGAATAAGTAGTAGGAATGAGAAACAGGGACGAGAGATGAGAAGGAGGGATGATAGATGAGAAGTATAGATTATGGATGAGAAGTAGGGATGATGGATAAGAAGTAGGGATTAGGGGTAGAGGTGATGGATGAGAAGCAGTAATGAGATGTAAGGGTGTTGGGTGAGAAGTAGGGTTTATGGATGAGACACAGATATGAGAAGTAAGAATGATGGATGAGAAGTAGGGATGATGGTGAGAAGTATTGATGAGAAGTAGTGAAGAGGGATGAGAAGTAGGGATAATGGATGAGAAGAAGGGGTGATGGATGAGAAGTAAGGATGATGGAAGAGAAGTATGGATGATGGATGAAAAGTAACGATGATGGGTGAGAAGTAGGGATGAAAAGTAAGGGTGGTGGATGAGCATTAGGGATGAGAAGTAAGGACACTGGATGAGAAGTAGTGATTACAAATGAGAAGTAGGGATAAGAAGTAAGAATGATTGATGAGAAATAGGGATAATGGAAGAGAAGTAAGAATGATGGATGAGAAGTAGGTATAATGGATGAAAAGTAGGAATGATGGATGAGAAGCAGCGATAAGGGATGAGAAGTAGAAATGATGAAAAGGAAGTGGGGATGGTGGATGAAAAGTAGGGAAGATGGATGAGAAGTAGAGTTAAGAAGCAGGGATGAGAATTGAAAAGTAGGGATGATGGAAGAGAAGTAGGGATGATGAATGAAAATTATGGATGAGAAGTAGGGATGATGAGTGCGGAATGAGGATGTCCTAAAATTGAAGCCCTACACTTGTTCTAAACTACCAGTTTTACACTTGTTATGTTTCCAAGTACCACTGTCTCCCCATTAATCCTGGAGGTCCTCATTTGTTTCCATAGAACCAAACACAGATGTAACCATGTTCATTGACTTAAATATTGCAATTAATTAGCAGAGTCAAAGATTATCTTTTCTGCACAGAAAGAAATCACTGTTATATCACTGGATCAAAGTACACTTATTGCAAATACTGACCAGAGTTACTAATATATGTCCCCTATTAGCAGGTTTGAGTTCACACAAGTATGAAAAGTAATTTCTGGAACTGTATCGAATAATGATTTGTTAGGTTTCACTTTAAGCCTTCATCCAGCTGCCTCAATGTATGTGTTTCTGTTACTTCTTTTTTTGCTTTATTTTGTATGCATCTTTACCTCCTCCTTATGGGACGTGGTTGCATTCTTCTACATTATCTAACTTCTGAATTATTTGTTTGTGTAAATATTCTAATCTTACCACTCTGCATTGCCTTCTGATCCAAGCGAGGTTTCTAAAGAGTCCTTTTCTACAAATTAAATTAAGCTTTCGCAGGCTGTATCATTTACACTTACCATTACTGTGCCCCCGAAATTGTCATCCTTTTCAGCATATCATACTTCTTTCATCACTTCTGCACCAGGAGAACATGACCAACACAAGGCCTGCTTAGGAATTTTACTAATTGTAATACTTTTGTTAGAGACACTGTTACCCCATATATCACCCTCCCCAAAAAGCGAATTTTCCACCCACTAAGCACTATCAGAAAAGCCAGAATCAAAAAGTGCATATAAGAAACTGAATCTGTTATATTTAGAACCTACTTTTTGTGTTTTTGGGGCCAGTGTACTGTAGGGAAGCATTACCTGATCCCTGCACCACTGGCTATTATGAATTTTCTCCCTGGGATGGTGAATAATCACATAGACCTGGTGATACAAGGACCCGTTCCATGTGGGCTTCCTTGTTTTCAGGGAGAAAACGACTGACATTTTCCACCTGAACAGGTGGATAATGTCAGTGGGAAGGCCAGTGGGGATGGAGAGGTCGAATTAGGGGGGTGCTAATTTTCCACTTTGTAATTGTGCTTTACAATGCAGTACACATGCAAAGCCAGAAAGCTTGAAGAAATAAAAACATTTCTGTTTTTTCAACACCTGCCTCAAAGAGGAGTAATTTTAGGTGAAAAGACTGGGGGCCTTATTTATGAGGAATTGGCGTAGGGCTGTGCTGCATTGTGAAAGGGCAGGAATGCACCATAGTTATGAAATATGGTGCATTGCTGCCCTTTCCTCCAGCGCTGGTGCACAATTTGCTGCCTTGCACCAATGTAGGCACCCTGGCACCATGGGGCGAAGGTGCCTTGCTGCAAGCAGGATTGTTTTTGTGCAGGAAGAGGCATCTTCCTACACAAAAGCAAACCTGAGAGGCATTTCCCTCAGACTGCAGCACACATAGAAAGAGGACAAAACTAGGAGACATAAACATATTTCTCCTTCCTACACCTGGTCTGGTGAGGTGTAAGGTTTTGCTAATGCCCCAGGTTTACATGATTAAGTAAACCTGGGTCAGCGTCAAAATCCATAGGAGTTACATGGAAAAACCCACTGCAACGCCCATGGAACACCTCCTTGATGGAGAGTGAAAAAAAGCAGCACTTTGTCTTACACCATATGTATGAGGCCATGCAAAGCCATGCAAAGTGGCTTAGCGTTGCCTCATAGATATTATTGAGATGTTTGCACCACCGAAGCATCAAAAAAAGCCATGCTCCGGCTGCGCAAGTCTCTCATAAATAAGCTCCTGGGTATCTAGATATTCAAAGAAAGAGAATCCAATAAAGATGTAATTTTGACTATTCATTTATTTAACCCCTTCTTAAATTACTGGATAACTGTAATATTCTTCTGATTGGTCGATTTCAGTCTGCTCTTGGCAGGCTAAACCTTTTTTTTTAATTGATGCTGCAATATGCTAGGTGCTGAGGATAAAAACATTTAATCACATTGTTCCAATCATAGTTAAATTGCACAGCTCCTCTCCACGACCTATATAATTAGATTAGACATGTTGCATAGCCTTCAGGCCCCTTTATCCCAATCTACATGTATATGGTGATTTTCGAGGGCATATTCCTTTCAGGGCATCAGCTCTACAGTTTCTGCCTCCAGAAATGAAAACAATTATTTCTTCTATACTATTTAAGACACCTTTGAAGGTGTACTTGTTCAATCAGGCCTTTCTTCGATATGAGTCTCTGATATTAAGTCTGGCCTGTTGGCTCTGCCCACTAATGCATGAATTGAAGAAATCTATGATTGACCTTACTGTCACTGATTACCATACTACCGTGCCCACTCAGCCCTTCAACTTTGCAATGTTGATAAAAGGTGAGAGCATACACTTTGCAAACACACATGCTGTGTTGATTTTTCATTTACAAATGGTTATTCTTTAACGCAGTTTGCCTCTACGTTCAGTTTTTCTCAAACTATACATTTATTTGATTCCCTTATCTTTCATTTGACCAATATTTTTTTTTCATTTGTGTTATCATTGCACGATGGCTCATTTTCCTTCAGGTTACATGCAGTGCATTAAAGTCTTTAAACAATAAAACCATCTATTAACTCTGTACGGCATCTTTATGCTTGTGAAATGCCATTGTAAAGTCTTTCTCATCATGGCTATGATGATCTGATGGTGATATTGTCTTTACTAAAGAAGCAAGCTATTCCTAGTCTTCCATGCCTCTCTTGTGATGCATGTGCAGATGGTCAAACACAGAGTGGTAAAGGTACACACTAAAGGGCTTATTTATGAGATTTAGGTGTAGGGTATTGCAGCAAGGCATGACCAATAAACAGGGACCCCGAGGAAATTAAATGTAAGCAGGGACTCTCGGGAACAACGATCAAGAAAAGTCCACCCTCAGGAACAAGGGAGGAAAGTGTCACCTGTCACAGGATAATAATGGAGCGAATTCATGTCTCCAGTGGATAAAAAGGGGAGGATTCACTTTGTTCTGGGGAGAAACAACTGCATAGAAAAATAATAAACACAAATGGGATACAGTATAAAGAAGTTTTAATTCAGTAATGTTGTAGGTAGATATAGGTGGATATTTGGCCAAGACGGACCATCCCACGTTCTCGGAAGCCTGGGATGCCGGATTGCTGACGCCGCTTCCAGAGAAGAACTCTGTTTCACTCCTGTACGCTGGGACCTTTGCCTGAACCTACCCCGGTCGGATTATTGCTCACGCTGGGACAGCAGCGCAGCCTTTCATTCTTTCTAAAGATCTCAGATTCTTCTCTAGCTGATTCAAAATGTAACCATAGGAAAATGTTCCTAGCTATTAACCCACTCTTATCCGGATTCCCTTTTGGAAGAAAGCTGCTCCAGATCCTTCTTGATTTAGATCCTTTGGCCCCGAACTATCTTCAGAAGCAATATTTATTTGTACGCGACTGGTAGTCATTTCTACCTCCGGTCTACAGAGCATTCCTTCAGTGAGTGTTTCTACTTTAGGGATTCCTACTGCTTCGGAGCTGTTACTTATGAAAAGTGGATACCTTATACCCAGGCAGTATCTATAAATATTCCCTTCGCTGCCTGATCCTCCTCACTTTTGTGCTCTTTTTAGATACTCAAGCCACCAGTGCCCTGAGTAAGGTGATGGCTACCTGTTAGCCTAGCACCGAAACGCGCGTCTGCACCGTGCAAGCCAGAAACCATTGGGCGACAAACTCCTGAATGCACCTATTTGATACACCATCGCCCTACATTCTCTTTAGGTTTCGCTCTTTTAGATATTTGGCTTGTTTTTGTATAGAATGTATTTCATTTGATTCTGGTGAGAATGTATAGTGTATGAATGGTAAGACTGGTGGAAGTATATGTGTATAATGTTGCCTTTTAGGTTTATTTCATTGTTGAGAGCTCTCTTGTGGAGGTAGACACATCTACCTAATTATTTGTTTTGTATGTTAACTGTATACATCACTGTGTATTTTGTCTTCTCGTTTGCTCCGTGATTCACTATTATTTGAAAGTTAAACAATATGTGCCTACAACATTACTGAATTAAAACTTCTTTATACTGTATCTTGTTTGTGTTTATTATTTTTCTATGCAGTTGTTCCTCCTCGGAACAAAGTGGATCCTCCCCTTTTTATCCACTGGAGACGTGAATTCGCTCCATTATTATCCTGTGGCAGGTGACACCTTCCTCCCTTGTTCCTGAGGGTGGACTTTTCTTCATTGCAGCAAGGCACCTTACTGTGCTGCTCTACCCCAAATGGAAAGGGCAGGAATGCATTGTATTCAAGCAATATGGTGCAGCCTGTTCTTTCTCCCTGTGGTGGAGCCATTTCGGCAGCCTAGCGCCAACTGAGGCTCACTTTTTCCGTGGTGTAAGGTAGGATTGGTTTTGTGCAGGAAGGGACACCTTCCTGCACAAAAACAATCCTAAGAGGCGTTTTTGTCTTTCTATGTGTGCTGCAGAATGCAGCACAAATGGAAAGGGGGAAAAAACGAGGAGAAATAAACATATTTCTCCTCATTACGCCTCACCTTGGAAGGCATACAGATTAGTGCTTAACCAGGTTTACATCACTTTATAAGTCTGGGGCAGCATCAAATTCCATGGGTGTTGCGTGGGAAAACCCACAACAACGCCCATGGAACGTCTCTGGGGCGCAGAATAAGGTGACGCAGTGATTTGCGCTGAATCAGTTTACTTGTGATTTATGAGGGCACTCAAAGCCAAGCAGGGTTGGGTGTGGGTTTATAAATTGAAATGAGAGCCCTGCGTCACACATGTACCACTTTACGTGGTGCAATAGTTACACAGGGCTCTCATAAACAGACCCCCAAGTTTACCAAACATCCTTGCTTTCAACATTAGCACCCTGTTCCTTCGCCCAATGCTTTGTTTAGAAAGACTATCTTCATTTTTGCCTAATGAGGTAAATAGGTATTTTTGCCATGTGCCCCGCTACCCGCCCCCCCCCCCCCCCCCCCCTCCGATTTCTTTTTTTATTTCTAGCTATCCTGTATTGCAGTCAGTGGAAAATAGTGCTCACAGATTAGCTGAAGTTGTCTGTCCAAAACACAAATATGTGTTCATTGACAGCAGTCAAATATGTGCAAAAGTTTAGTGAAGTTACACAAAGATATGTCAAACGTAAGATGACGTGAAATATTTTCCCCATTACATTCAGTTTTTTTTAAACATGCTTAAGAGACACATGTTAGTGCACGTGGCGAGGTGTTTTAAAAACAAAATAGAAATCGGTTCTACATTTAATTTTCAAATTTGACACTTGGGTAAGTCCGCAGTAAATATACACACACATTTTGGACAGCTATAGAGAGTTAAGATATGAAAAATAGGCTCCAATTAAACATTTTCACCATTTACATTTAAACACGTATGATCTACTTCAAATAATATATTGTGGCAGCAGTAGCCTGTGTTTTAAAGTGCAACAACTTGGCCTTAGCTTTCGTTAGAAAATGCTAAAATTATACAAATTTGCACTCCAAAGATAAATAAATATGTACAAAACAAGGCTAATATTGGATTGAATCAGCAACACATATGTATTTAGGTCAATATATAATCAAAAATCATCGAAAGTGCAAATCACAAATTAATAAAAGTGAATGCTTGAATTGAATAGAAAAAAATAAGCCTGTTCCATAAAGGAAAGAAACCCTCTTCTAAAAAGGAAAGGTGCCAGTTAGAACCCATAAAGAGTTCCTGCTTTGAGAGCAAGCATAACACTTTCGATGAGTAATACATCAAAAAATTATCAATAAGTCAAGCAAAGCGTCTCATTAAGAGAAGTTCAAGAAAACTAGAAAGAAACTTGGAGCAATTATGGCATAGGGCCTGGGTGAATGGGAAGTCACAATAGTGAATGGCCAAACATTGGTGCAGATTTATGAGCCCCTTGCACCTCATTTACGCCGCCGTTGCGTCACTTTTGTGATGCAGCGGCGGCGCAAATCCTGCGCCATGCTGCGGGGTATTTACAACGTGACGCATCTAGGAGATGCGTCACGTTGTAAAGCCCTGCGCCTGCAGTAGGTGTACCTGTGCAGGGGGGGGGGGCGTTCCGTCGCAGGAACGCCTCCTAAAAGTGGCTGAGTGAAATCTACAAGATTTCACTCAGTCACTTTTGAGACAATGCTGCGTCAAAACCCTGCGCCTGCTTGAAGCATGCGTAAGGATTGACGCAGCATTGTAATGATAGGGCATCCCCGAGCCTTGCTGGAGCTGCGTCGCGCTTGCGACGCAACTCCAGCAATGCGCCGCCCTTCCGCGTCACGCATCTGTTTATCCTTGCGCCACGATGCGCTGCATTGTAAATGCGGCACATCTATTGTGGCGCAAGGGTAAACTTTCGTGACGCATCTTTCCTGGCGCATCCCTTCTGATTTGCAGGGATGCGCCAGGAAACATAAATCTGCCCCAGAGTGGGCAAAAAGAATCCCTAAAGATTGCCAAAGAGAGAGTCCTAATCTAGTCTTGGAACATGCACTTATATCAACAACACATTTTATGATTGTCAGCAACTGTTGCTCATTGCTTTTTCTCCCATCCAGTCATCGTCTGAGGTTTTTCTGGAAACCACAAGGGGCATATTAACAAGGAACAGGGAATATTAACGCTAAGGGCGCTTAGCGTTAATGTTTTTAACGCCCGCTATCGCTGGATAATATCGCCTGGTTATCGCGTTATTAACAATGCTAACCGCCTAGGCGATAGAAAATCCAGCGATAGCGGCATTTTGGGAGGTTATCGCTGGTAATGCAGCGATAAAACTACAAGGATAGGGATATCCTTGTTGATAGCTCATGGTGGATTTAGCCATGTAATCCACCTCCAATTGGATTAAGTGGCTAAATCTGAAAATTAGCAGACATAAAAAAGCAGCGTTAACCGTGGTTAGCGCTGCTTTTTTTATCTCTAACAGGGTTAGCGTGAAGCTTGATAATAGGAGAAATGTCGCTTAGCGACATTTCTCCTATTATTTTGCTCTGGAACGCCCACTTTGCATCTCATTAGAGATGCAAAGGGAAGCGTAGTGAAAAAGGGTGCTAACATGCGATTTTGCATGTTAGCACCCTGTTGTTGATAGGGAGATATTTTTTATCTCTGCTTCTTTGGCTTTTAAAGCCAAAAAAGCGGAGAGAAAGCCCTTGTTAATATGCCCCCAAGTTCTCCCATCATTTCATTGGGAGGGAATAATAGTCGGGGTAGTGGACTAGTTCACTTGTTGTACAATGTTAAACATGTTGAAATTGGTTTCATATCTGATTGTTCCCATGCATCTTAATGTTGTCTTTCACTACAATACTACATGTTTGTTACATTTTATGGAGTTTTGAAACATTCTCTTAAAGAAAACTTTTTCTACAATGATACATTCAGAAAAGGAAATGCAAGTTAGTTTAAGAGGTTAAAACATTAATATTTGCGCTATTGCATGTGTGTCTCCATTCTTTTCTATGTACAGCTAAAATGAAACATTTTGTAGAAACATATTATCATTTGATAAATTGTTGACTTTTTTACTAACAGCATTTTTGTGAAAAGGTCAGGGGTTAAGCATTCTTGTTACACCTGCATTCCTGTAGTAACATCTCATTCTTGAAAAGTAACATTTAAGTGGGCTCAGGCAATTTGTAAATGAATACAACTTTTCAATGAGACTACTTTAGCCTCGACCAGGTAAAGACAACAGCTAGGTACAGTTTTTCAAAATTTCCAAAGGCACCTTATTTCTATAAGAGCTTGCAGGTTAATACTTTGGGGCAGATTTATGACGTCTGGCGCATCTCTGCTAATCAGCAGAGATGCGCCAGAAGAGTTGCAACGCATCTGCCCACCCGTGCGCCACCATTGATGCGCCACATTTACAATGCGGTGCACCGTGGCACTCGGATGGGCAGATGCGTGACGCATCTCCTGTCGGAAAGGCGGCGCATTGCTGGAGTTGCGTCGCAAGCGCTATGCAGCTCCAGCAAGGCTCAGGGGTGCCCTATCCCTTACATGCTACGTCAATCCTTACGCCTGCTTCAAGCAGGCGCAGGGTTTTGACGCAGCATGGCCTTAAAAGTGACTGAGTGAAATCTTGTAGATTTTACTCAGCCACTTTTAGGAGGCGTTCCGGCGCAGGAACGCCTACATGTGGCGCAGGGCTTTACAACGGCACAGGGCTTTACAACGTGATGCATCTGCCAGATGCGTCACGTTGTAAATACCCCGCAGCATGGCGCAGGATTTGCGCCGCCGCTGCGTCACAAAAGTGATGCAACGGCGGCGTAAATGAGGCGCAAGGGGCTCATAAATCTGCCCCTATATGTTTATTTTGTTCTGTATTATTGTATGTTATGCTAAACACTCTGTCATGTACATGGGTGTTAGAAATGGGGTCTCTAGTTGGAAGAGGTAGGTGCCTTTGTCCAAATAGGGACCTATGCTTCTAGTCACTGAATGGGGATACACTTCTAAAATAAATCCTGCTCACCCCCTTGATAGCTTGGCACGAGCAGACAGACTTACCTCAGAGGCATGGTGTAAAGCATTTATGAACACATACAGCAATACAGTGAAAAAATGACAAATGGACACCACACCAGTTTAGAGAAATAAGTAATCTTTATCTAAACCAAACTAGACCAAAACGATAAAATCCACATTACAGTAATAAAAATATGACTTTTAAATGACAGAAATAGTTCAGTTCAAAGCAAATAGCAGATGCAACACTTTTCACACAAAGTACCTGGGAATGCATCGCACACACAACCAAAAAGGGAAGCAGGGAAGGTGATGTGTTGGTTCCTTACACTCAAGGAAGGTGATGCGTTGGTTCCTTGCTCCGGAGAAGGTGATGCGTCGGTTACTTTTTGCTGCGCAGGAGAAGTGATGTGTCGGTTCCTTACCGGACAGCAGGTAATGCGTCGGTTTCTTATTGCGCGGGAAGGTGATGCATTGGTTTCTTACTGCGTCCCCCAATGATGCGACAGACCTGACACCTCAATGCGATGCGATGGTCCAGGATGATGCGTGGGACCTTGCAGTCGCACAGCAGTGTTCTTAGACTTCGGAGATTGGTGCACTTGATGCGGCGTGCAGCAATTTCTTGAGTTGAGGGTAGGTGCTGCAGCGATTTCTTTGGTGATGCGTCAGAAACAGATTCAGATGCGTTGCGCTTCTCAAAGTTGCGCTATTTTTCCAGCTTCCAGCGGCAAACAGCCTCCAGATGTCCAAAACAACAGCAGGCACCTCTTAGCAGGTCGGAATTCACAGCAAGGAAGTTCCGGGGAGCTGGTGGTGAAGTCTCTGTGTCCCTGATACTTCCAAACGGGAGGCAAGCTCTTCTTCAAGCCCCTCGTGATCTTTCTCAAGCAGGGGACACAGCAAACAGCAAAGTCCTTTTCCCTTTCCTTGGCAGAAAGTAGCCACTGAAGCCCAACCCCAGACAGCAAACAGCACAGGGGCAGTATTCCTCCTCAGTTTCTCCAGTTCTTCTCCTTGGCAAAGGTTCCTCTTGATTCCCAGAAGTGATCTAAAAGTCTGGGCTACTCTTTTTATACAGTAAGGGCCACATGTTCAAAGTCAGAATTTGTGAATCCTAAATAGCGAATTTTAATAAATCGCTATTTAGGACTTGCAAATCCCTATGCATGTAGGAATTGCAAAAAAAAGTGTGATTCCTACATATTCCTTAATTGCGACTCTCAAATTGAGAATTGCATTTAAGGAATAGCTGCCCATTCATTCCTATGGGCCCTTAGGCCCATAGGAATGAATGGGAATTGCATGCGCAATTTGCGAGTACCAAATTGGTGCCAAAAGGACACCCTGTTGCCCCCCTGAAATTGCCATGTTACCACATGTTGCACACATACATGCCCTAAGGGCATGTGTGTGTGTAACATGACACTTTGAAAAAAGCACTTTAGTGCATTTTTTAAAGTTTTTGCAAATTACCATCAAGTTCAAATTGATGGTAATTTGCGATCCCTAATTGGTAATTCGCAATTTGAAATTGCATCATGCATTGCATTTAGGGAATCACAATTAGCGATTTTCTAAAGGCAGTCGTAATTTAAGTAATCGCAAATTTTGCAATTACTTAAATTGCGATTTTGCATTTGAGTTGATGCATCCCAAATGCAAAAATACAGGCCACAGAGGGGCAGATTCTGCGAATCTGCCCGTTCGCGATCAGTATTTTTTTTGATGCATGTGCCCCTAAATCTCTTTGTTCTCTAGTGCAAAGAAGCTCTTTGCCAAGCCAAAACCAGTTCTGACCTCTCTGGTGCTGCTTCCTGGCAGGAGGTGGAGACACCATTGTCCTTAGCAGACCAGGCCCATTCAGGTGTGAAAGAAATCTCCTCCTGCTACTCTGAATGCAGCCCAGGTCTATTCAGCACAGCCCTGCCTCACCCTGGAAAAGCAGGACACACCTCAACCCCCCAAGTGGATTTCTGAACAGAATGCACATCCCCAGCCCCTGTCACTCCAAAGTAGACAGTCAATACACAAGCAGAGGCACACTGGATGGTTAGGCAAGAAAATACCTATTTTCTAAAAGTGGTATTTTCAAACCCAGAATGTAAAAAGCACCCTCACTAAAAGATGCATTTTAACATGCTGAGTTCAGGCGTCTCAAACCTTATTTTCCTATCTTGTACCCATGGGTAGTTATGCTTACAAGATGTTATAAGCAAACTCCCCATTCTATCCTAAGAGGACAGATAGCCTTACAATAGTGAAAAACAAATTTGGCAGTATTTCACTATCAGGGCATGCCACGCACATCAGGGCATGTCCTACCTTTCACACACACTGCACCATGCCCACAGGGGTACCTTGGGCCTACCTTAGGGATGACTAACATGTAAGAAAAGGGAAGGTTAGGGCCTGGCAAGTGGGTGCACTTTCCAGGTTGTCATGGCAGTTCTAGACTGCACACAGACTCCGCAGTGGCAGGTCTGAGTTACCTTTGAAAGGCTGTTTGTTTGGGTGGCACAATCAGTGCTGCAAGCCCACTAGCAGCATTTGGTTTACTATCCCTGGGCACACACAGTGCACTGTACTAGGGACTTCACAGTAAACCGAATAAACCAATCACAGAAACACCAATCCATAGCAATATTTACAAAGGGAGCACTTGTACTTTGGCACTGAACAGCAGTGGCAAAGAACCCAAAACATATAGACCAGCAAAACAAAGTCCAACTCACAGCAAAATTTCAGGAGGCAAAGGCAAAAATATTGGGGAAACCCATGCCAATGATGCCAGGTCTAACAATGGGTCTCTCCTTTTAAGTATGTCTGTGTGCATTTGTCTCTCTAAATGTACCCTTCCTTTGGTCCACCCATGTGTTGGTGTATGTGTGTTATGTGTGGCTAAATTTGTGGATGTCTGTGTGTCTGCGTATTTTATTTTTTCGGTACCCAAGAATCTGTATGAATGTTAATCTGAGTGCCTGATTAGCAGAATGTCGCTTGATCTGTGATTATGCATGCTGATATGTGTGATTTCTTACTTTGCTGACAGTCTGTTGGTCGGTAAGAACTAGTGTCTGTGAGCACTGCTCATTACCATGTATTAGATAGCTGTAGATTTCTTACGGCTTTGCCTCATTTTCTTTGCTTTTAAGAATTGAGCCTAACAACCCAGACTGGTGAATCTCACTTTTGGAGAATTACCAGTATGAGGAAAACCCATATATTTACCTACTGCCGGCCACCTGTAGGTATTATAATTAGGGCATGTTTCCATAGGAAAATCTTTTTTTGACTTGCCTACATCTTTGACACCATTTGTCGAATCTTGACGAAATGTTCCCCAACAATTGCCCCACTGATTTTTGTTGTGCATGGAAAGTGTTGGTGCGATCCATTAACCAAGGGCCAAGAAAGAGGGATTGGGGGGACAAAAAAGTACATTTCCCATTTTAATTCCTTTAGAGCTTTAGACATGACTACAACCCGAACCGCTAAACAGGATTACACTGAATTTGGCAGAAAGGTAGATTTTGGTTCGCAGATCATGCTTTCAGTTATTTGGTGTAAATCCATTTACTAGTTGTTGGGAATCATATGGAAATACAAATGTGTTCATCTGAGATTGTGACGGCTTCATGAATAACAACAAGCTTGTGCAGAGATCTGCAGAGCTCTGATTGGCTGCCAACACTTCAACTAGGAAGTGTAGGCAGTCATCTTGAGACGTGGCTTCAGCTGAGTCCCCCAAAAAATAATGTGGAACAAAAGAAAAGGGGGCAGGGTAGGAATACTTTGACCTCCAAGCCATGGTCTTGGGGTCTCAGAGGGAGACCGGCAGTGAAAAAAGCATTTTATTTAAAATTTTGTGAAAAATTGTGAAATTCAAAGCAAAATAAAAAAAATTTAAAAAACAGTGCACGGGCTCCTGTGCTTGTTTTGATAAGGCCCTCGGATGGGCCAGGTCTCGGGGCATTTTGTAAAAACAAGAAGGGCACACGGGGCCCCCCTCTTGGGTCTCATTCAGCCCCAGGGACTACCACCTCTGTGGGGCTTTATTTAAGTAATAGAGGGAGGCCTCATGGACACCCCTCTTTGACTGTTACAAGCCCCAGGGACCACCACCTCCCGGGGCTACTTCAACAATATGGTAGGGGCCGCATGGATCTCCCCATAGACCACCACCTCCCTGGGGCCAAAATAACATTTTAAAGTGGGAGGAAGCTGTGCGGCCCCACTACTGGGCCATATGCGGCCGGGGGACCACCACCTTCCTGGTGCCAGCCTGTGTAGATCAAAGGAGGGGCCGCAAAGCCCCCCTCCTGAAGCCACATATCGCCCTGGGGACCGACACCTCCCAGGGCCATCTCCTGCTATGTCCCAGTCTGTCCACCCCAGGACATAGCTGTTTGCATTTGCTTAGCTGCATCTTTCCGCTTTAAGAAAGCGAGCGCTGTCAAACAGCTAATGATTGCTGGAAGCGGAGGTTTCATCTTTTTCCCTGCCTCAAGCATGCAGGCAGGGAAAGAGATTAAATAATTGCTCTTGCGCACAGGGAGCTGCATTTCCAGCAGCTCCCTTTGTGCAAGAGCAATGCTGGCTTCAGCAGGAGGCGGGGAGCTGGCTACGACTGTGGGGGCCGTGAGGCTTGCCCCTTGGTCCCAGGGGTAAAGAGCAGCATGAGGCAAAATAAAGGTGAGAAATGAGCAGAAAAAGGCAGAATAAAGGGGAGAAACAAGCAGAAAGGTGCAGAATGTCCGAATTGAGGCAGGAATAAAGGTCAGAAGGGAGCAAAAAGAGCCAGAATATAGGTCAGAAATTAGCAGAAAGTGGCAGAATAAAGATGAGAAACGAGCAGCAAGATGCAA
This sequence comes from Triturus cristatus, assembly GCF_964204655.1. Lineage (NCBI taxonomy): Eukaryota > Metazoa > Chordata > Amphibia > Caudata > Salamandridae > Triturus > Triturus cristatus. The sequence continues at coordinate 524,672,561 of NC_140584.1, forward strand.
AATTAAGGTGAGAAACTAGCAGAAAGAGGTAAGATAACGGTGGGAAACTAGCAGAAAGAGGCAAAATAGAGGTCATAAACGAGCAGAAAGAGGCAAAACAAAGGCAAGAAACAAGCACAGAGGTAGACTAAAGGTCAGAAATGAGCAGCAAGAGGTAAAATAAAGGTGAGAAGTGAGCAGAAAGAGGCAAAATAAAGCTTAGCAACGAGTAGGAAGAGGCAAAATAGAGGTCAGAATTCAGCAGCAAGAGGCCAAATAAAAGCCAGAAATGAGTAGTAAGAGGAAACATAAAGAGCAGAAATGAACAGCAAGAGTCAGAATAAAGGGCCGCAGCGAGCAGAAGGAGACACAATAAATGGCAGAATGTGCAGATAGAGGCAACATAAAGAGCAGGAGCAGGCAGAGAAGAGGCAGATGACATGTACAGGAGGCACAAAACCGAAGGCAGCAGAGGGTAGCAGACTGCAAGCATGGTGAACAGGAGGACTGTTGCATTGAGAGCTGACATGAGAACCTGCTTTCGTGTGCCTCCAGCTTTTTTTACTGCACACCCACTGACAGACCCACTCATACACTCAGAGACCCACTCACGCACCCACTGAGAGACTTACGCTCCCTCTGAGAGACACGCTCAGACACTCATGCACCCACTCACAGATCCATTCAAGCACTCATTCACCCACATACAGACCCACTGAGAGACTTACACATATATTCACAGAGCCACTCAGAAAATGACACACCCACTGACACACTCATGCAATCAGTCACAGACCCATTTAGAGACTCACACACCCACTCAAAGAGCCACTTGGACACCCATGCACCCACTCATAGATCTACTCAGACACACACAGCCACTCACAGACCCACTCAGAGACTCTCACACAGTCTCACAGAGCTACTCAGACACTCATTCACCCACTCACAGACCCACTTAGACACTCATATTCCCATTCACATACTCACTCAGAGACTAATGCACCCACTCACAGACTCACACAACCGCTCACTGACCCACTCAGACATTTAAACACCCACTTATCACCCACTGAGAGACTCATCCATCTACTCACAGACCTTCAAAGACACTCATGCACCCACTCACAGGTGCAGTCAGATACTCACGCACCGACTCACTCAGACACTCATGCTTCCAGTCACAGACCCACTCATGCAAACACTCACAGATCTACTCAGACACTTGTGTACCCACTCACAGATCCACACAGGCACTCTTATACCTACTTACACAGCCATGAACACACCCCTACTGTCAGTCACGCACCCACTCACAACCAATGAAACACCCACAAGCCTACTCACACACCCACTCAGAGACCCATTTTGCCACTCACACATCAACACTTCTACCTATATAGCCACTTGGACACCCACTTTCAAAGGTTACAGATTATAGTTAGGAAATAAAATTTTACAAACATTGAAATTCACTGAAAAATCCAAAGGTTTCAGGAACGGTATATTTAGTAAATAAAAATATTAACAATTTAGAAATTCACTAAAAAACCAAAGGTTAAAGGGACGCTATAGTTAGGAAATATAATTATAAAAAGCTTAGAAATCACTGAAAACACAAACGGTTACAGTGACACTATAGTAAGGCTTTGATTTCACTCGTACAAAACCATTGAAATTCAGCAGCTACAGTTACCTGAGCGAACTATAACTTACGCCCCTGCAATGCACTGATAATGACTTTAGATATTACATCACTCATGACATGTTCAGTGACATCACTGATGCATTACTAATGACATCTCAAATGACATCACTGACGACATCATCCACAGAATCACTCACACGTCCATACGGCCTCTCGTACACCTACCCACACAACCACTTACATGCCCATTCACAGATACATATAAGTACTCTTACAGCCACTCACTCATCCATAGTATCACTCTCACACCCACTCACTCACACAGCCAATCATACAACCACTCATTTATCCATACAGCTACTCAGACTACTAGTCAATCACCCACACAGTCACTCACACAGCCACACAAATACAGCTACTCACACACACACATACTCACCCATACAAGCACTCACACACACTCACACACCAACACAACCACTTATATACCCACTCACACATCCATACAAAGACCCCCAATCCGCTCACTCACCCATACAGCCATGTCATTTGAGATATCATCAATAAAATCATCAACGATGCCACTGACAATGTCATGACTGATATAATATGTGAGGTCATAAGTAGTGCATTGTGGGGGCTCAAGTTATAGTTAGCTCAGGTAACTATAATTGCTGAATTTCAATGATTTTGGACAAGTGGATTCAGAACCTAACTATAATGTTCCTGTAACCTTATTTTTTCAGTGAACATCAGTATAGATGCATACATGTCTATATCCGTATATAATTATATTTATTTTTGACAGTGGTGGTCACCACAGTATAGTTATAGGTCAGATTTTCAATAGAAAGTGTGTTGTTGTATTTTTGCTATCAGTCTTTATGCCATTTGGCTAATCTTGCCAAAGCATCCATGAAAACACGTTCCTCTGCCTCAGCTCCTTCCTATATGAACTTAACAATCATACTTTTTTCTGTCTACCATGACCAAGAAAGTAAGAAGCTGAAGTGAAGGAAAAAGTTGTAAAGGAAAGCAAAGAAATATACAAGGCAAGTATGAAAAAGATAATGGAGGTAGAGGAAATGGGGTAAATGTCAGGCAGGTAGAAAGAAAGGGAAACAGACATTGCAAAGAGGCTGTTCCAATGCATGGCATTTACCACTCATGATTTTACAATGCATATGCCTTTACCACACATCTTTACAACAAATTATGTTGTAAAGGTATGAATGGTAAGAGCATATGCATGTTACTGGTGGTAAGAGCATATGCGCTGTTCCAGGTGGCATAGGCATATGTGTGGCATTCAACATCGTTATAGGAGACGCTTCCAATTCCTCTTTAGCCTTGAAGATCTGCCTTGTTGTGAGGTAAGGGGAATTGCACAAGAGGGTGTGGGGCAGTGGAGTTTGCAGGGCCGGGTCCCTCTTTAGGGCTAGGGGTGTTTCTTTTTTTAAGTGCTGGGAGCTGTGCCAGGGGCCTGTTTAGGGCTTTGGGCTGAGACCGGATTTGTTTTAAAGGGAGAGAGCCAGGGTGGGTTATGTTAGCTGACTGGTCTTAGGGTTAAGGGCTTGATTCTTGTTTTTTAATGGCTGGGGGCCGGGGGAGGTTGCTCCTGGGCGTCCGGTTTTGGAGCTTAGGGCTGGGCCCAGGGATTTTATTAAAGGGCTGGAGGACTGGGGTTTGTGCCGGGGTCCAATTGTAAGGGTCAGGGTTTTTATTTAGGGTGAGAACCCGGGGGCTTTTGCTTGGGCCAGTTTTAGGGCTTAGGGCTGGGATCAGGGAATACCTGTACCACGCATATGCCTTTAACATTCACACTTTTACAACATAATTTGTTGTAAAAACATGTGTGGTAAAGGCATAATTGTTGTAAAAATATGCGTGATAAAGGTTATGTGTGGTAATGGCATTCACATTGTTGTAATGGTATGCGTTACAACGGAATGCGTTGTTCCATCAAACATCTACAAAGGTAGAAGAGTGTAAGGAAGAGAGTTGGCCTTAACAGCTTTGAAAAAAAAAACTGAAAAAGGAAATATCAAGCAAAATGGAGAAGTGAAGAATGGAGTGGGGTGGGGTAGGAATAACATGGATTTGCAGTACAACTCCCTCCTCCCTGAAAGAAGGGACTTGACTTTGGAAAAAAAGGGGAAGGGAAGGGATGGTTTGGAAAAGATTGATTTTACAGAAATGCTAATCAATGTGAAAAAATACAGAAAGTTGGGTGATCCAAACCAGTTTCTAAAGGTTGGTTTTTCTATGCTTTTGCAAACAGTTTTGCTGTGTCTGCTTTTGTGAAGGCATGTGCAATTGTTCATGCATGCTTTCTGTAACCTTACACATGCAACCTAATTCCTGAAGAAGCAAATATAAATACTTTGTACTGAATCTTGTAACTGGAGTACTATGGTATTCAGATGGTGCAGATAAACTGTCGAAACCCAGGCACAACGTGGCATATTAACAACAACTTGCGATAAATATCGCAAAGCGCGCTTAGCGCTATTTCTCATATCGCCGGTTATCGCTGGATTTCAACGCCGAGATAGCGCATTATTATCAAAGCTTATCTCTGAGGCAATATGAAATCCATCAAAAATCAACAAGAGAGGAAGGGATCTACACGGCTAGTCCCCTCAGTAGATTATCCAAAATCAACAAAGCCAGTGTACAGTAAATCAAAACAAAGGGCACTGTTAGTCAAAAGAGCACAGGTCCACAATTTCCATACAAACCGGTATGTTCTGGGAAAGAAAGTAGACCTCTATGAAACAATACTCAGTTGGTATTAAAAGCCCTCACTCGCCAACCTGGTTGGTGACATGCTTCATCATCGGGCTTCCACTGGGACGACCGAATGTCATCCCAGTGTGCTGCAACGCCAGGTTACTGCGGAGCGGGGTTTTTTTGTGTGGGGATAGTGAATTTAAAATCTCCAATTGAGTCAAAAATAAAACTTTAATAATTTTTCTTAATTGGAAAAAGAATAAAAGGGAGTGAGGGTCAAAAAAATAAAAGACCTGGTTCACTCCGCGGCGGTCAACATGTTTCTGCCTCTTTGAGTGTTAATCGGGCATTCTTCAGGACCAGAGTGAAGGTGCGGAGCCCCGGTGGTGTGAACACTCTAAGGTTCACCCTACCGTGGGCTACTTGTGTGAAAATCAAAAACTTAGTAGTGAAAACTCCGCCAGATAATGTTAATTATTAAGGGGAGAGGAACGAGTTTACTAAAGAGGCCAATCCGTTAATTGCCTCATGGATCCCGGGAGGGGGGTGGGAGCAAATTGGCACACCGCCCTTGCTGCTCAGCACCCGTGGAAAGCCTACACAGCCTCTTGCTGCCGGGTCCGGATGATCATCCCCCTCCCGGGATCCATGAGGCAATTAACGGATTGGCCTCTTTAGTAAACTCGTTCCTCTCCCCTTAATAATTAACATTATCTGGCGGAGTTTTCACTACTAAGTTTTTGATTTTCACACAAGTAGCCCACGGTAGGGTGAACCTTAGAGTGTTCACACCACCGGGGCTCCGCACCTTCACTCTGGTCCTGAAGAATGCCCGATTAACACTCAAAGAGACAGAAACATGTTGACCGCCGCGGAGTGAACCAGGTCTTTTATTTTTTTGACCCTCACTCCCTTTTATTCTTTTTCCAATTAGCAAAATTATTAAAGATTTATTTTTGACTCAATTGGAGATTTTAAATTCACTATCCCCACACAAAAAAACCCCGCTCCGCAGTAACCTGGCGTTGCAGCACACTGGGATGACATTCGGTCGTCCCAGTGGAAGCCCGATGATGAAGCATGTCACCAACCAGGTTGGCGAGTGAGGGCTTTTAATACCAACTGGGTATTGTTTCATAGAGGTCTACTTTCTTTCCCAGAACATACCGGTTTGTATGGAAATTGTGGACCTGTGCTCTTTTGACTAACTGTGCCCTTTGTTTTGATTTACTGTACACTGGCTTTGTTGATTTTGGGCAATATGAAATCCAGCCATAGCGGCGAAAAACGCCAGTATCGCCTGAAAACAAGAGTTAAATTGGAGGAGATAAGGAGATCCTTGCTGATACGCCCCAGTGACCTTAACCCTATAATCCACCTCCCATTATGGAGATGGCTTAGTCGACTTTTAAGCAGGTGTTAAGATCCTGCGATAAGGGGGCTTAGCGCCATTAATCTCGTCGCTAAGCGGGTCTGCTGCAGGCTTGTTAATAAAGCGAAAGCCTTGTTAGTGACTGTTTCCATGTAGTTTTGCTCCGGAATGCCTACTTTGCATGTCATTAGCGATGACATGCAGGGCGATAAGAAAATGGGAGCAAACTCATGGAAACTAGCGCTAACATGGCTTAGCGGGAGCTTGCTGATAGTGCGATGTGAATATTGCCGCTTTTCTGGCTTTTAACCCCTTCAGTGCCCGCCCCTTTCCCCGCCCAGTGCCGGCCGTTGCATTAGCGGGCGGGGTCTATGACGAGCTGGACTCGTCATGGGCACAGCGCCACCGCGGCCCATGACGAGTTCAGCTCGTCATGGGCACTGAAGGGGTTAAAGCCAGGAAAGCGGCAATATGGCCCTTGATGGTATGCCTCCACATGAATTAACACAATTTAAATGAAAAGTGCAGTGATGCTTGAGAAAGGTTCAACTAAATGTGCACACTCTAAGGGTCAGTGAAAGTTACATTCACCTGATAGCTCTACTACATTCAAGCTGTTGTGCACTATTTAAAACTAAATGAGGAGACTCATTAAGGTCACTGAATGGTTCTTGTGTTAACCACTTAAAGGAAACATATATGTTTCTTCTGATTTGGGTCATAATGTGATGATTACCTTCATCTTTGGACTCATGTTTAACCTTCTCTCATTTATTCTCTTCATTTCCCTCGCAACTTAAAGAGGGGTTTGGTCTTTGTCATCTTATATTCTATATCTGTGATATTTCATACTATTGATCACCGGTACATTTATTACATTACTTTCACTTTTCCTTTCAGGTTAAATACTTTTTTGGCCTTTTTCATAATTTATAATCTGTTTATTGTGACATTTTATGCTATTGATCACTTGTCTCTTCTTGCTCTTTTGTTCTGGGTGTCTTCAGCTCTGCGCTTGTTTGATTTAAGAATTCTAAAAAACGTATTCTTTTTTCTGACCACTTACAACAATTCAAAGGCAACAGTTAAGAAGTATGCAACTGATCTCCTTGTTTTATTTATTTTAAGTGTTTTCAGCAAGGCTTTTAATAGTATGACACACTTTTGAGGTGGAAATGTCAAGGAACTTCACAATCTTCACCCTCCGCCATGAGCCTTGCCTACATCCAGCCCCAACATCAACACACCCAAATGTTCAAAGAAATTGGCTGTGCTCAGTGCCACTGCAGACTTACTTTTCATACTGTATATGGTCCGTTGCATACAGATCTTTATCTCACACCATGCGTGGCGTCAAACTTTACAAGTCTTGGTTTCACTTTGAAATTGTGAGTAGCAAATTCAAAATTTTCCAATGTGTTTGCTACACCATGGCTTTTCCAACACTCCACAAACTCCAGGAACTGCCCTAATTCCCAATTCAACATAAACAATATTCATATGACCTTCACTTTTTTTCTGGATGACTGGTAAATGTTTTCAAGTGTATGTGGTTTGCACTAGGTGGCCATTTCAAACAAATAAATACAGCTTCTTGCAGTCAGAAAATGGGTTACTGGTTGAGGGGGTGAAACTTTACTCAAGCAGAAAAAACAATTCCTGTCAAAGTGAAGTCACAAGTAACCCCAAATTAATCTGTGCTGAACCCTCTGATAGCATGGAACAAAAGCAGTCAGGCTTAACTTAGAGTCAATTTGTACACAACATAAGAAAAATCCCACACCAATTTAGTCAAATAGGGTCAAATATAATAAGTTATTTGAGACCAAAACAACAAAAATCCATTTTGTAGATCCGGAGATATGCAGTTTTAAAGGTTTAGGTAAAACATAGTGCTTAAAAGCACATAGTGCCACCTCAGATAATCTGGTCCCATCAGACTGGGACACAATCACCATGTCATATGAATCACTATGTTGCGCAGGCCGAATACAGCGACCAAGTTAGGCCTGCTAAATAAAGTACCTTAAATCATGGTTGTGGATCATTGCAAGATCCCACGTTTAAGATTTGTCATGCAGCGGCGGTTCTGAGGAGCTGCAGAGCTGTGATATGAAGTCCTGCATCAAGGATGTGTTGCACAACGTCGAGGATGCATCTTGCAGCATCGGTTCAGATACGGAACTGCTAGGAGATGCATTGTGCTGCATCGGTTCTGCCCACAAGAATACAGCAGGCCTTGTAGAGCACCTTCAGGTCCACTTCCAGGGGTCCAGTACTCAGTGTCACCACTTAGGGGGCAAGACTCACAACAGGCAGAATCTAGGCTTAGGGTTCAAGAGGTTAGAGCCTCTTTTGTCCCTGAGGCCCTGATCAGGAGGATAGCCAACTCTACCTTGGAGTCACTTTGGTGTTCCTGGTTTCAAGCTGCAGGTCCAGTCCCTTTCACTAAGTGAGCAGGGCCGCACAGCAGCCCTTCTGAGTTTTCAACAGGTCCAGTGCACTGAAGAGTTGGGTCTGTGGGTCCAATATTTATACCTGGTGCCAGCTTTGAAGTAGGAAAAGGTTCTGGTGGTTTACACTCCCAGAGGTATTTGGAATTTCCTGCCTCCTTGACCTGGCCCTAGCTTGTCTGTGGGCACAAAACACTAGTGTCAAACCCTTTGTGAGTGTGATGGGTAGCGCAATTGGATTGTACATGTGTTTGGCAAGGGTATGTCCAGACTTGGGTCCCTTGCTCCCTGTGCCACTAGATTCAAGCTAGCCTGGCTGATGAGGGGTGATACCCCTAAACTGGTCCCAGGATGCTTGTTTCCGGTCCAGGGAGGACCTGGCCTGCCATTTCGGGCTGGACTGTTCCCATAGGGATCAGTGTCAAGACTGATTTGCATATGGCTGTGTCCAAACTCGGGTGGCATGGTGAGTAAAAGAGCAAAGGATTTAACCCAGATTTCTTGACTGGGGTGAATGTTCGATTTGTTGCACATTCCATCCATCATATGTGTGTCCTTTACTTTCTTGCCTAAGTGCACCAGGTATGCTCAGACGTGGGTGCTGGACTCACTGTGCCATGGAATTCAAGCAAGCCTGTCTGATGAGGAGTGATACCCCAAAACCTGTTCAAAGATGCTTGATTCTGGTCCAGGGAGGATCAGGCCTGGGAGTTCGGGCTGGACTGTTCCCATGAGGAACAGGGTCAAGACTGATTTGCATATGGGTGGGTCTAAACTGGGGAGGATTTGTTCCACATTCCATCCATCATTTGTGTGTCTCTTTCGTTCTTTCCCTAAGTGCATAGCACACTTTGCCACGGATTTCAAGCTAGCCTGGCCGATGGAGTGTGATACCCCGAAACAGGTACCGGGATGCTTTTTTCTGGTCCAGGGAGGATCTGGCTTGGCAGTGTGTGGGCTGGACTGTTCCGATGAGGAGCAGGGTCAAGACTTATTTGCTCTGCATTCCATCCATGATTTATGTGTCTTTTGCTTTATTCCCCCTAGACACACACAGTCCACTCACCCCAAGACACAGACCATCCCTGCTTGCAAACATCCCAAGACCCCGGTAAGAGCTTTCTTGGGCTTCACTGGGTATTATAGGAGATTTGTAAAGGGGTATGGCACTATTGCCACCCTATTAACAGAGCAGATTTCCAAAAAGCATCCAAAATAGGTGATTTGTAACCCCGGGAGGAGAACTCCATTCCACCAGTGGAGTTTACGGAGTTTTGCCTACTCCGCTCTCCGTTGAGAACGTGGAGTTCAGGCAAAACTCCGACTCCGTGGTGGCGCGAAGTTAGCCAGACTCTCCACCCTCCCCAAATTAATTATTATTTATAAAAAAAAGGTTCTTACCTGCTAGGGTGTCTCCGGGCTGCTTCCTCCTTGCCATGGTCTCTCTCTCCTCCTCGTCCACAGAAACCTCTATGTTGCACGTCATGCATGAGCGCACACAAGACGTACAACGTAGGGTTTTCTGTGGACGAGGGCGGCGACGACAGCGAGGCGAGAGAGACCATGGCGCGGAGGTGGCAGCCCGAAGACGCCCCAGCAAGGTAAGTGCCTTTATTTTTTTATAACCAAAGTAGGGAGGGTAGAGGGCAGCGGAGCAGAATGTAGTTCCATGGAGTTTTTTTCCAACTCCGTGGAACTCCACGTAGCGGCAGTACGCCAGCGCAGCCCGGTCTTAGTGCAATGGACAGAGATGTGTTGGAAAGCTTTCCGCACCCTGAAGGAAGCTATTTGTACAGCACGAGTGCTCAGGGTCCAAGTAATTCTTTCGCCGAGAAATTCCTAATCCAGACAGATGCTTCAGAGCATGGAATAGAAACTGTTCTCCTACAGCTAAGTGACGAGGGTCAGGATCAACCTGTAGCCTTCATCATCATGAGGTTATTTCCTGAGGAACAAAGGTGGAGAGCAATTGAGAGGGACGTTTTTGCAGTGGTCTGAAGTTCTGAAGAAGTTGAAACCATACCTGTTTGGGACTCACTTCTGGGTTCTGACAGAACACAGACCCCTCGAGTGGCAGCACCTTTCTTCCCATAGTCAGATCTCCCGTGGCATACCCAGAGGTGTGGCTATGATAATGGACAAACCCTTCATTGTGGTTACTCCAAAACCAGTCCGGGGGCACCTCTGCCTCCCACTCGGTTTGTAGCCAGGCAACTAGAGGGACAAAAGAGGGGGTTAGGCCTGCTACCAGGTTCATCTGCTTGTGGCAGGAGCAATCCACATCTCACCACAAGAGAGCCATCAGCAGTCAGGTGACAATTGAATACTGTCTGAAAGACCTCCAGAGGTTTTTCAACAAACTTCATCAAAATTTGATTTCACCATTGAATTGAATTTTGAATCACAATCAAAATGAGTCCTTGAATTATATTTTTCATTTTTAGTGGTTTACAGCCCAAAATTATCCTTATTAGGCGGTATAATTTAATCCAGTGTTTCCCTAAGGGGCAGCTAACCTTGCCACAGAAAAAAGGGCTTTTGTGTTGTTTTCATTGTCAGGACATGTGTAAAATTAATTTCCACATGTCCTACGTTTAACCCTTCATCCTGCTTTATTGGGCAATAATCTGAATAAGTGCTCCATTTCCCAGCAGACACATCTATGTTAGGATGCAAAAAGGGGGCGTGGCCAAGACGTCGACCAACATGGCCGCGCGGCGTTGAATCTCCGCCAGTCGATCACGGTCCAGCAGCAATATCCTCTTGAATAACGTGCCATCGCCGCAACAGTTGGATCCAGCAAGTGGCCCACCATGCGGTGACCAAGAAGTTGTGCCCAGAACGTATCCTGGAGCTCTGTGAGGCACCTGCCGATCGGGACACAGGGAGGAGGAGTACGCCTACACTGGTGCCTCACCCACGATCCACAAGGCATACCCAGATATCAGGCGCCTGCCGCAGCTGTATCCCCTGCCGGAAAAGAAGAAGCAGCATCACCGGGTGAGTCCGCTGAGAGCAGGTGGCGGTCCGCGCTTTCCCCCCTCCAATCCCGCCTGCATTTCTCCGTTTCGTGGGCCGTTCGGCTGCGTAGGCCTGCACCCTCTGCCCTTCCTCCATAGGCCCCGCGGTGGGCCTGGCCAGTATTGTCGAAGCCTTTGGGGGGGTGCGGGTGGAGTGGCATGGGGAGCTGGGCTGCCACGTCTGCTGTCCGGTGGCTCCCTTGTGGCAGGGGATGACCTGCAGGCCTGCGGGCCTGACACCCTATGGGCCGCCTGGGATGACCGCCTCCTGCCTAGCACTGCCATTAAGATCTGTGGTCAGATCCTGCCTACACTACCCAACTGGTTCAGTTTTCCGTGCTCTGGGTGTGCGCTGATGCATGCGGGGTGAGGTGCCGTTTATACAAGGTGCTCCTGGGCCTCTTGTTATTCGTGGACCACTATTTCGGCCCACCTTGGAGGGCCCTACAGCTGCAGCATTTGGCCCGGAGTGGTAGTCCTTTAACGCGCACCACAGGCACAGCCCGCCCACCATGCAGTCATCACCTTCAGCACATCTGCATTCCCCCTGGCCTTCACGTGGTGCAGACGTCCACAGGGCAAGTTCCTGCCCCCACATCACACCCCCCCACTTGGTCCACTAGTGCCACGACAGCCGTGTCGGCCCAGCTTGAGGCAGATCACTTCTCCCCTCCGGCCTGCTGGCCTTGATCTCTCCCCACAACAACAGCTTTCTCCTGGGCTCACCTTTGCCACCTCACATCGCTACAACCTCTACTGTTTCATCCTGCTTCGGCATGGGCCGTAAAGACCCTAAACAAAAGACCCTGCCATTTGAGAATTGTGGAGCCAAGCTGTAACGACGAACCTACCATGGCAGAGAACAGTATGGGAACCGACAGCACAAACGCCCTCTTGGTGCAAACATCCGCGCTGCTCCTGGAGATGAGGGTTGGTTTCCGTGCGCTTGATGGCCGCTTTGACGCACTGGACAAATGCCTGGAAGATATGGGAGCTAAAATCCAATTGCACGGCCTACGCCTAGACGTTGCAGAGGCGCGTATTTCTGACATCGAGGACGGCCTGGCGCAATCCTTTAAGAGGCTGGAGCACATGGAGCGCATCCGTAAAGATGTGGCGATGGAGAACGAAGACCTAGAGGCGTGCAGTCGGCGCAATAACGTCCACATTCTGGAGGTACCAGAATCCACTTCAACAGGCCGCTTGGACCACTTCGTAGAGACATTGCTGGCAGACATGTTTGGCAGGGAATCCTTCACCCCAGGATTTGTGGTAGATAGCGCGCACCACTCGCTGGGCCCCAGACCTAATCCTGGCCTTCCCCCGCGGTCCATCATCGCTCGCATAATAAACATCCGAGACCGTGATACCGCCCTGCGCCTCGCCAGAGAGAAGGGGGACACCGATTGGCAAGGCTCCAAAGTAATGCCATATCATGACTTCACTCTCATGGTGCAGGAAGCCCGCCGCAAGTACAATGGGGTCAAGGCCACATTCAGAAACTTGGGCATGAAATACGGCATGCTCTACCCCGCCAGACTTCGAGTTGACGTAAATGGCGATCATGCATTTTCGACTCTCCGACGGAGGCGCAGGAATTTTGTTGCAACCACAAACAGAACAACGGCAGGTCAGGGATGGATGGGGACAGATCTTCGCCCTTGGGCAGTGGCTCCAACGCAAGCATGGAACTGTTTTCCAGCGCAGGAAAGGCTGATCAACTCATCCTACAGGCAATAAAATAATGGTATTCTTAGGATGGGATATCTACGATAAGTTCACCAGTATGTTTCTAATGACTGTTTGACTGGCGTGGCATTGCCACACCCAGTAGTGTATACCTTTGGTTCACTTTCTTGATATTTGAATATACCTTGTTGGGGTTTACTCCATTGCAGCTTAGAGGTTATTGGTATATTGGGATACGCCTTCAGTTTTGTTGAGTAGACCACAAGGTTCTGGCTCAGTCGTTTGTAATTCGCTACCAGTTTGTTCACTGTCACAGTTGTTTTGCTGTCTTTGCTGTTGGTACATAACATATTTGATGCACACTCCTAATGGCTCAGTTGGGTAATATAGATGGTCCCTCAGGCCTGTCCCTTATGTCTTGGAACGTCAGAGGCCTCAACGATAACCGTAAAAGAAGGCATGTTATTCATTATCTCCTTAGACATGGGGTGGATATTGTGTATTTGAAGGAAACGCACTTACCGAAAACTGACTCACTCCATTTTGCTGCCAGTTGGGGGGCACACAGGTATTTTGCCAATTTCAGCAGCTATGCCAGAGGTACGGCCATCCTTATCCACAAGCGAGTCCCCTTTAGCTTAAGCTCTGTTCTCAGTGACCAGGAGTGTAGATACATAATTGTCGCGGGATCCCTCATGGGACACAAGGTGGCACTGGTGTGTGTATATGCCCCGAACACTGACTCGCCTGAATTTTTTCACTCCTTGCATGCCCAGTTATTAAAACTAGGCCCTTGTCTGCTCCTGGAGGTGGGAGATTTTAATTTGCTCTTCAATCCAGCATTGGACAGCACGGCCTCAACCCCGACACCAAACTGCATTCTAGACGTGCTCTCTTGACCATCTGCGAGTAACTTCCCCTACTTGACATTTGGGACACTCCCGAGAACATACTCAGACCACTCACCTGTTCAGCTCCAGCTGTGGATCCCTCGCCCAGAGGGGTTTGAACGCCTATGGCGCTTTCCGAGCCGTGCGCTTCAAGACGACCTCTTTAAGGAAGAAGTGCGCGAAGCGATAGAAGACTATTTCACCATAAACACTGGCTCAGTAGATTCTTGGTTGGGTCTGTGGGAGGGCTTCAAAGCATACATAAGGGGCGTGTGCATAGCCAAACACTCAGGCATACTTAAAAGTCTCCGCACCACAATCTCTCGTATTGAGCGCAAACTCGCTGAGCTAAATAACGCCGCGCCTCATTCCCCGGTCCAGGACACCACGGGTCACCGGTTAGCCCTCTTGATTGAATTCCCAGAGTCCGCAGACCGTGAGATATTATACCTCAGCCAATATCAGACCGCTAGGAAATATGGAGAGGGCAGAGTACTGGCACAGATGTAAAGACCCCCTTACGGTAAAGCCTGCATCACTGAGAAACGTACTTCTACAGATCAGTCACTCACCTCCACTTTAGAGATTTGTGAGGAGTACCTAGAATACTTTGCAGCCTTGTACTCTACTAAGACGGGGAGAGACCCATTGGCACAGGAAGCTTACCTGTTGGAAATAGCTTTGGTTTACCTAGAGAAGGACATGCAGGACTTCCTCGCGGAACCGATAGCTGAATCTGAAGTTCTAGGTGCCATTGATACACTCTGCTACTCCTCTGTCCCCGGGCTAAACGGTTTCACAGGGGATTTTTATAAGGCATACAAAGATATACTGGCCCCACAGCTGATTGAGGTTTATGCGGCTGCCCTCGAGATACAAATCCTGCCCCCCCACGCTTAGGGAAGCGGTAGTGATCCTTCTCCCCAAACCCGGTAAAGACCCGACCTCCTGCGGTTCCTACAGACCATTATGCCTCCTGAATTTGGATTATAAAATAGTAGCCAAATTTGTCGCCAATCGCCTTTCCCAGCTGATGGAATTCATCATATCTCCAGCCCAATCTGGCTTTATCCCCCACCGCTCCGCCTCTTTGAATCTTAGGACGCTCTTCTCGGTCCACTACAGAATCATCCCGGCAGTTCCGGCTGCCGCGATATTGTTAGATACAGAGCAGGCCTTTGATTCTCTGGAATGACCCTTTTTCCTCTCGGTGATGCGCCGCATGGGCATGCCAATGGGCTTCTTAGCCACCACCACCTTATTATACAGCCGCCCTACAGCTCGGCTCCGCTTAAACAAACATTTTCCCGTCCCTTTTCGCTCTCCCGTGGCACACGGCAGGGCTGCCCCCTATCATCCTTTTTGTTTATTTTAGCCATGGATCCCCTATTCCGCCACTTTCAGGAAAGGCACTTATACAGGGGCTTGCAGTTTAACACAGGCCCCCTCCTAGTTTCGCTATACACTGAAGACACCATTCTATACGTGAGGGATCCCCGGGTTAATATAGAGCCTCTAATCAGAGAAATACTGCAGTTTGGCCTCTGCTCAGGCCTAGGCATTAACTGGCGTAAATCCGTGATCTTCCCGTTAACTTCCAGTACGACCCCCTGGGAGTGCGAGTTCCCTCTGGAATGGTGTACTGATTCTGTAAAATATCTGGGCATTCATATACATCTCGACACTGCCCAGACTCTCCGTCTCAACTACGGGCACGCAATTACCACACTTGGTTGAGAGATGGCTGCATCTACCCTTGTCCATTGCCAGCCGTGTCGCGATTCTTAAGATGATAGTGCTTCCAAAATTTCTGTATCTTTTCAATAATATTCCTATTCCCCTCACCAACGGGTTTTCTTACAACTGCGTAAGAACCTTATTAGGGTAGTGTGGGGGGGCAAGCAGGCACGCGTCTGGTGGCAAACTCTTACCCTGCCATATGATAGAAGTGGCTATGGTGGACCAGATCTCCAACTGTGTTACTTGGTGGCTCAATGAAGCTATGGCTACGCATGGTTCCACCCAGAAGCTCGGATCCCCTATCTGCACCCAGAGGCGGATCTCATCTAGCTGAACGGTTGTCCACCGTACTCCCCAAAGGTGTTCCCAGAGATCAAACTGTCTCCACCACTAGCTGGGCCTGGGACAAGCTAAGACGGTTAAACCAACGTCCCCACACTGTATTCCTCTGCCTTACCCCTCCCAAACGGCCATTGGTTTACAATCACTGTCGAAAAGTTGATCCAGCGCACCTTAACCAAATTCGCTATCACAACACTAGGGGACCTATACCCAGAGGGGCATATTTTCTCCCCATCAGACGTCACTTGGTTTCAAGACGGCACCATTATGGACTGTTTTGTGCTGAGTTGTCTCCGCTCTGCATTACGCGCCTTGTTGCCTGGTTTCCCATTAGAGCCAGACCCATACCTGCCCCTTACACTAGTAATTGAAAGCACTAGCGTTGCATATCTCATTTCTAAACTATACAAAGCCTGCGCATCGTTGAGGCCAGTGCATGATGCCAAGGTTCGTGCAGACTGGGAGGCAGATTTAGGCCGCCCCATCACTCACAATCAATGGGCCAAGTGCTGCGCAGTGACGAAAGATGTCTCTCTAAACAGCAGACATAAACTCTTGCATTTTAAGTTCCTATGTAGAATCTATATTACCCCCGCCAGGGCGCACAGATTATACCTCATACTTGCCGCAAATGCGCAGCCCCCTATGATGATTTTGCCCACCTCACATGGACTTGTCCTAAACTACACATCAACTGGGAGTATATATACAATGCGCTAGGGACCATGATGAAACTGACCCTTACCCCCATACCGGCAGTAGCACTACTGGGATACACTGTTAACTTTCCCAAATCAGTCAGACGTTTTGCATCCCTCAGCTTACTGTTAGCTAAACGTGAAGTTGCTCTGCTATGGGGCCGCAAGACTGCTCCTACAGTGGCGGGCTGGCTGCGTAGCCTGGCTTATTGTAATACCAATTGCGAGATCTGTGCCGGTCTCCTGTCAGGCTCTTCCCGTCCTAGGGACATTTTGGGTCCCTACAGAACCTATGCAGAAACACTGCGACAGGCTTCTAGCTCTCAATTAAACCATGGTATAGTTCCAGAAGGCGTGGGGTAAAGCATGCATCTTCACACAATACCTGTACTATGTATTCTTTTTACCCCTCACGGTGGGCTGCCCTGCTTGTTGTCAAAATGATACATAAATAAAAAAAAATTAAAAAGATGCAAAAACATATCTCTGCCTAGGGAACAACAGTGCTTTTTGGACGCTTGAACCATTCATGCTTTTATGTTTGTTTATGTTATTTCTTGTTAAGTGTCTATATGTTCCATTGTGTTCATTTTTATGTAATGTTTCAAGCACATTTGCCTGTATAATTTAACGGTTATACATTTGTCCTGTCTTTTGAGTATTTGTAAGTATGTCACCATATACGATTCTTTAATATATTGTTCACATTTTTGCAGTCCTGAGTGCCGTTGTGATTATTTTGATGTAATTCAATGTAACATTGATTGTCAGTCTTAAGTAACGGTTGACTCACCAAGAAAAAAAAATAAGTAGTTGCAAATTGCATGGCACAACTATGTCTATATTCTGTTACTGGGAAATCAGGCTTACCTTAGGGGTGACATAAATATTTTAAATGGAAAGTTTAAGCCTGGCAAAAGGTTTATCATGCCAGTTTGTAATGGCAATTTAAAACCGCACACCCAGGCTGCAAGGGGAGGCCTGGAGGCATGCTTCACAGTGCTTCTTTACTGGGTTGCAGAATCCACTAGCAGAATTTAATTTACAGGTCTTAGGTGCATGTAGTACCCTGTTCTAAGGACTAATAAATATATTAAATGTGCCAATTGCCTGTATGCTAATTTTAATATGTTTAAAGGGGACAGCCAAAGCACTTTGACATCGCTTAGCAGGAGTAAAGCTTGCAGAGTACTATGGCCAATAAAATTAGGTTCAGTTAAAGAAGATTAAAATCTTGGGAATACCACACAAAAGATGATAATTTCCAACACCAGTCCCAAGTGGATCTATCAAGTCCTCTCTGCTGGTCTCTATGGGAGTGAGTCCTGGCCACCAAGTACTGTCCCCAAGGTCCTGAACCATATGCCATAGTCAGAATGTACACCTCCCTGCCTAACCGAAAGCTTCACCCGACTCAACGGCAAGCATCGGCAAAGGCAACCTTCATTGATGGCTTCACTTGGATTTGACACCAACTAACACCTTACCAGGACTTGACGCTGAGCAGCACCAGACTGACAGCTTTCAGCAGACTTAATGCTGAGTAGCTTCCGAGCAATGCCAACCACCTTTGTTGATGATTTCACCGGGCCCGATACCAAGGGAAAACAGTCTTCACATCGCATGCGCTACAGCGCATGCGATTACAATGCAGTCGTTACAATGACCACGTTGTTACAACGCAAGCCATTACATCGCAAGTCTTTCTACGACTTGCTGTAGGGGAAGCGCTAAACTAAGGAATAGTATAATTTACTATTCCAACACCTTCCCTATGTTGCACACGCTGGAGTTGGAATAGCAAATTATACTATTCCTAAGTCCAGTGCGACCCCTACAGCAAGTCGTAGAAATGACTTTCGATGTAATTGTTTGCGTTGTAACAACGCAGGTGTTTTAACAACCGCGTTGTAATCGCATGCGTTGTGGCGTATGCGATGTACCATCGCATATTCTATACAAAGCAGCCTCCAATTCACTCTGTGTCCTTGCGGGTCATCGACCCTCCATCGTCTTCTAGCCAATTCCTGGGATCACTCCAACTGCCTGACCCCACTGTGGACTTTCTACCGCCTTAAAAGTTTCTAAGTGTGATGGTAACTTTATCACCAGAACAAACCAGGTCACAGTATCCAACTTGCATTCCATTGCGGTTACCATTGTCCTGGTCCAACGTGACCAGTTTCCCACGGTTGCTGCTAGTGCCTTTTGGAGCTATTTGAAAATTGAAAATTTGAAAATAAAAAAATAAAAAATGTTAAAATCATAATTCCTGTTCTACTAATTGAATTTTGTTGTTCTGGTGTCATTTTATTTACTCAAATATTCTCTATTTTTAAATTGGTTTGAGATTTTTCTTGTGTTGTATTTTTACTTTACTACTTTTACAGTACAGCATAAATACTTTACACGTTGCCTCTATGCCATAGCTGCCAGGGCTTTAAGCACAGGTTTATATATGGTGCTTTGTGATTATTATTTAAGTGGGTTTTAACCCTTCACAACTAATACTCCAAGGGGGATATTCACAAGAACGTGCGTAACACAACTTCCAACATCGCAGCCCATTGCGGGAAAATAACCCTGTGTCAACATGGAATTCACAACAAGGCGGTACCATGGAAAAGTCCGCCGACACGTGGACAATGTCCGCGATACAACCACCACGACGGAGATAAAAAAACAAACCACAACACCAAAAAACACGCGATGGCCCAAAGCGCGATGAGGAAATCAGCGATAAGCAGCGCCAGGCTTGCAACACACACTTGGCAGGCCGAAAAAAATCACCATAAAAGTAGAAAAAACACCCACACCCAAACTGACCTACTCCCAAGCACCATGGAGGCAGCTGGAGCAGGCGCAGAGGATGAGCACAACCCCACAAACACCCCGGACAACCGGGGGACCGGACACTGCTCGACAGGACACAATACAATCGCAACAGGGTGAGTGACCACCAGATACCGGTGGAGATGGCCACGATGGCACACATGCACAATCAAGCAGGGCACAGCACACACCCACAATTACCCTGGCACCTCGCCCAGACCCACAGACTGTCACAATGAACAATGCCATGCTGTCTGAATGTCAATCTGTAGCATGCGGCTACATACATGTGGACAGATTGTAATACACCATCTCCTCTTCACATCGCAGGGGCATCGTCAACACCTCCTGCAAAGCAGTCCCAGCCACTCTTGACTGATGATGAGGAGGACAACACCAGCATCGATGCACAAGCCCTCCTAGACATCATTGACCTCATCCATGACTCACCTCCAGGATCACGGCAGCCCAGCTACTTCGAGGAGACCCCACCTACCACCCAAACCACCCAGCAGGAGGCACCCACAGCCCCACAGCCCCAGCACCCTCCCAAGTCCCCCCAGGAACAACAAATGGCCTTCCAACGCCGTGCGCTGGAGGGGCAGAGGGAGATGGCTGAGCAGGTTCCGGGTGGGGTTCGAACTCATGGCTGCAAACTGGACGCCATCCTTGTGTGTCTATGTCTGCCCAATGGTATCCAATGAGCCCTGACTGACATCGCTGGAGTCATGACGTGGAGAGTAGAACAGCTGTCCGCTCAGAGTGGCTCCAGCGATACCAGCCGTGAGCTGGCACACATGCGGAGGCTCATGGAGGACATGGTGCATATGGAGGCGGAAAGGATGGCAGCCACCGCTGCACATCATCGGAATGTAGCTGGGATCCATCATGCCCTGCAGACCTCCATCATGGCATTGCCGCCACAAGGTGTGGTGCTGATGAATGCTGCTGCCCCCACACCATCCACATCCCCGCCCCCTGGTGTGTCAGTGCCTCAAAGTACGGCAGACGTATCCACCCAGGTCCCTTATGTGTCAGTGGCACACAGTGCTGCAGCGGAGACTGCAACACCCACAGAGGGGGCAGGGCACACATCCGGGGACGAGGACGTGGCTGCGTTTGTGATCAGGAGGCACTAGCATTCCTTTCTGCCACCTGGCCTGTTTCTGCTTGGTGCCGTAGATGGCCTCATGACCTTCCACTGACCCCCAATACACTCCGATGCACTCATCTTGGACAGGGACATGGACTGCCACATCCTATACGACCAATGACACAGTGGACAGACTGCGTACTGTACCCTTCCTCTTCCGCAGTACATGTCATCCCCGGATGGACTCTGGCTGGCCCTCCACGGGCCCATATTGTGCAGCATGCTCGGCATTGCCTTGTACTGCTCCAGCTGCATAACTGCACTGGATGTGCAAATAAACATCCAGCGACGCACTGCTGTGTCATGTCTTTCATCATTCAGGTATGGATATGTGGATGAATATGGGGACAGTTCTTTTCCTTGCGTCAATGGTGCTCATCCTGTGGGATGCGAGTCAGAGGGTGCGACATTGCATTTTGTGTACCTGGTCCCGTGAACACTACAACAGGGACACACGCATCAGTCACTTCCTTGTGCGGACATGGACTGGACCGCACCCCGAGCCCACAAGTCATTGTGGCAAGCCCTATGCTGGTCCAGCGTACGGCAGGCCAGACTAGTACGATGAAGCACCGAGGGGGGGGCATCATTGCTACCCGTTGCAGGCGTACTCGCTGGTGGTGTGCAGGTCACAGGTCTAGTCGTCAGCATGTCACAGCCACTCCCTGAGGGCAGGTTTGCACACACACCACACCCATCCAGCACAGGCCCCACTGGCCATGTGACTCTGCCAACATAAGGGGCCGCCAATGTCACATTCCCCTCTTCCAGTGGTGACTGGTTGACGACCGCTCCATGCTTCCCATTCATAAATGGCCCATGAGTTGTTGCGCACAGGTTTGGTGGCATCTGAGGCCTGGTGCACGACACGGGCCTACCGCCATGTGGCACTGACTGGGCTTGCAAAGGTTTAGTGGCACCCGAGGCCTTGTGGCTGGCACAGGCCTGCCACCAAGTGGCGCTAACTGGGGTTGCATAGGGTTAGTGGCACTCGGAGCATTGCAGCCGGCCCAGGCACCCCACCACGGTACGGTGACTTTGGGTGCACTGAGTCAGTGGCACCTTAAGCTGCTGAGTGGGTGTGCAGCTTCCGATAATGCCCAGTCCCGGTGGTCCAGACAGCTCAGGCTTTGTGTGCCCTACTTGACCACAGTGTAGGCCAGAGCCAGCGGGCAGCGCTGGCCTTCCAGGATCCCAGAATTAGTGGCACCCATTGGGCTGAGCGGGTGTGCAGCCTGAGATGGTGCCCGGTGCACTGGTATGTCCTCTGCCATGGAGTAATCAAGACCCAGCACCAGACGTGAGACCTGTTGGCCTGCGGAGCGTGGCTGCATGGTGTGGAGGGTGCCATGTCCGCATGCCCCGGGCTTGTGGCTTGCAGCAGCATGTGGTGGGACCTCCTGTCTACGTGCCAATGGTGGAAGGTGAGCAGTGAGGCCTGGGTGTGCATGGGCGGGCATGCTCCCATGGGCGGCGGGAGGGGTTGGGGTGCCTCTGCCTGGGTGTGCATGGGCGGGCAGGCGATGTTGTCTTGTGCAGGTGTGTGTACTGTGCCAGTCATGTATCTGGACTCTGTTTCAGCTGGTGGCTCTGACTCAGTTGTGTGACCTGGTGAACTGTGATACATACCTGCATGTGATTGGAGACACACTGGTGGCAGCAGGTGAGCAGTGTGGCCTGGGTGCGCTGGGGCGGCACTGTCTCTCTCTCCACCTCTCTTCTTTTCTCTCTCCCCCTCTCTTCTTCTCTCTCTCTTTCTCTCCCCCTCTCTTCCTCTCTCTCCCCGTCCTTTGATGTGCGGAGGACACACCTTCTCATCATGTTTTTTGTCTTGCACGCTGAGACCTACGGATTGTCCCGAGGGGAGCGGCCATGTGTCTTCATTTCATTTCAGTGTTCATTTTAATAAAGTTTCATTTGTTGCTTCGAAAGTGAATGTGTGCTGCTCTTTTCTGTGTCGACACATGCATGTCACCAGTTGTGATTGTGCAACGTCAGGCTGATTATTTTGTGCATGTTTAGGTGTAGCTGATGTGGCATGTCTTTGGTCGGGGGTTGCCAGGGAGGGGTGTTCCTGGGGGTGGTGTCGGTGGCTGTTGTAGCCCTCTTGGGTCCCCGGGCCGCATGGTGGGTGGCTCCATGGCTTCTGTTGCCCTTCGGGTGTGGCCCTGGGCTAGTCTCCCTTTTGTGGTGTAGGCTGCCGTCTGACTTTACACCAGGTCAGAGCAGGTGTAGATTTCCTGGTGCTAAAGCGCCTTATCGTCTGTTTTGTGTTTTTATCGCCGATGTGGCTGGTCATTGAGAATGTTGTGGTGTGATGTTGTTTCGGATATTGGCACGGGAACACCCACTCTGCATCTCATTAGCGATAGTTGTGCGGGTCCTCTGTGGAAATGTTTTTTGCGGCTGCTATCGCGGGTAAACTGGTGCTGTGGGCTGGTAACACCAACTTGTGAATGGGGCGATGGATTTATCGCAACTTTGGTTGCGATAAAGTGCCATTGACTCAGCGATAGTTTCTTGTGAATATGCCCCTAACTTGTTGCAGCATTGGACTGTTGGCAATGTTGAGAACGCAATGTCTTAGATGTTCCCTTTGGAGTGTGCTAGTGGTGTGACATGCTGTACCATATGAGTATACTAAGGAGGTTGAAGAGAGTTTCTCGTTTCTGTTTTAGCTTGTTTTGTCTGGGAGGTTAAAGTCATTCAAGAGGCTGTTGGAGGCATGCCCGATACATGTGGTGGTAAGGAGATATGAGAATTCATCTACAAAGTCATTGTTCTGCCCAGGAGGTTTGTAGATGAGATGTCAGGTGGATTTGAGTGTTACTTGCCAAGACTGCAGGACTAGGCGGACTAATGAAGGCCAGCGAAGCCTCTTCCCTTCTTGTGTGTACGGTCCACATGATGGATGCTGTAGTCTGTAAGAAGGATGTTTGAAGATGTGAGTGTGAACTATGTTTCTGAGATGAAGGGGGCATCAAGCCTGTAATAGGTGAGGAGGTGTGTGATGTCTGGTGCATTGAGTGCTGCAGATTGAGCAGATTGAGCGCAAATGAGCATGAGTTAGAATGTATGTTCTGTAGTTTTAGGGTGTGTGGTAGTTAGTGGTATGTGTGCAAAGTTAGGTTTATATGTTGTGTGAATGTGAGTTCCTAGGTCACATCTAGTTGTGATCATGGGGCTCTGCAATGTGGGGCGCATTACTATATCTTACCTTGTAGGATTCTGACTTAAGGCCCTTTCACACCCTAGCAGGCCCAAACTGCAAAGCCATTGTCTGTGTCCGTCCTTTGCTGGGGATGTCTGGGTTTTGGGATGATCCAAATATTTGACTGAAACAGGAAGAAGGTTGAAAGTGATGTCATTTTTTTGTGCAGATGGATGACGGAAAATGCAACAATATCACTTCCTGTGCCGAAGGATGATAAAGCGGCGTCATAATCTGTGTTGATAGATATAGAAAATGGTGGCCAGTGATATTACTTTCTGTGCCGCTGGATGCAAATTGTAGTTTTTCCAGACAGATGTATGTATAGACTGGAGAATTGAGACAAAGTTGATCACCAGGCTTTTCTGTGTTGTGTAGCATTTTCCTTTAAATGTAAAGTTTCCCTGAAAATCAACATTGGCAAGATCTGGAGAAACATGTTTTGAGTTTTGGTGGTGCAGTGATGTAAGACGCATCTCAAATGATTTGTGTCTACTAATCAGAGATGATCAAGTCAGTGTATTTTGATGCATCTAGCTGGGACAAGCTGAATGCAAAGGTGTCAGACAGGCTGTCTTCAGTGAACTGGGTCGTAACCAGATTAAGGGCCTCATGTAGGTACATATAATTTACCGATTCTTAAATACCGAACTTTACCGAATCGGTATTTATGAATCGGAAAGTTATATGTAGGTAAAAATTCGGTAATAATTACCGATTCGGTAACATTCGGTATTAAAGAATCAGAATTTACCGAATCGGTAAATACCGAGGTGGTATTTACCGATTCGGTAAATTCCGAGGTGGTATTTACCGAATCGGTAAATACCGAATCGGTATTTACCGAATCGGAAAAACGAAAACACATGACTGGATGAAACAGCCAATCCTGTGCAACCACACCCCACCCAACCAGGAAGTGGCCACACCCAGGCGGGTGCACACAATCAACAGACCCTGGAGAGGCTGGGAGTGCAGAGGAGAGGCAGGGAGCCAGTGCCTGAATGTGCAGCTCAAAACCACCATGTCCAGCCAGAGGACACAGAGAGATGGCAGGGAAAGGAGGAGGAAGCAGAAATTCAGCCCCAGGGAACTGCAGGTGCTAGTGGAGGAGGTGGTGAAGCAGCACCAGAAGCTGTTTGGGAGGCAGTCCCTGCAAGTGCCAGAGTCAGAGAAGCGCAATATATGGCTGGGAATCCAGGCGCAGGTCAATGCGGTTGGAGTGACCCCCAGGGACATTGAGGTCCTGAAAAAGCACTGGTACGACCTGAGGATCGTCACAAAGAGGAAGATGGGGGAAATACAGAAGGAGGCCAGCCGGACAGGAGGTGGAATTAACAGGGCACCTGCCCTCACCGAACTGGAGGAGCTGGTGGAGGCCACAATAGAGCACGAGAGCGTCGTGGGCCTTGGGGATGCCGACAGCTCTGCCAGAGCCGCCACCCAACAAGGTAAGACGAATGCACAGCAATGTAGCCCCCCCTACCCCTATCCCACATCCCCCATAGTGAAATGAGTATCCCACTCCAGTCCATGTGTTAGTGCAGACAGGCAATGCATTATGGGAGATGTAGTCAGGGAAACCCCAACCGTGAACTGAATAGCACAGAACAACAATGCATGGTACACACATTAGCCAAAAGGATGCAGGGAACAATGTGAGAGTGTTACATACATTTATTGTGATGCTAGCAATGCAGGGCTTCAGGTACACTGAGCTGATGTTGCATTTCTGTCCACAGATGTAACATCGCGCAGGACTGCACATGCTACAGGAGAGAGGGCACACCGGCAAGACAGGTCAGCTCTGGCCAGCACAAGTTCCGCCCAGGGAGCATTGCCACAGCCACCATCACCACTACCACAGCCAGCATCACCACCACCACAGCCCGCATCACCACTACCACAGCCAGCATCACCTCTACCACAGCCAGCATCACCTCTACCACAGGCAGCATCGCCACTCATGTTTGAGTCACCGGCCACATCACCGCCTGCATTTGTGAGGTCGAGGAGGCGTTCTGCTGCCAGGTTGCGTGCGTTAGACACCACATCTGACGACAGCAGGGGCCCGGAGCCAAACACTATGCCCCAGGATGGGAGCCATGCCACTGTGCCCTCCACCTCACAGGGAGAACACACGGGTGCAAGACGGCGCCGCAGGTCGCGGGTGCAGAGTCCACCAGCAGACGTCGACAGCCATGGGGTCTTCTCGGGGCTCGAGGGCAACATGCTGAAGCAACAGCGCCTGCAAACAAAGGCAGTGATGTCAGTGCAGCGACATATCCGTGGACTGAAAAACACTTTTACCAACATGGACAGGAACATCAGCACAATGGCGGTGGGGATGGGTGACATGGCAGCGGGCATTCAGGACATCTCCCAGTCCATCAAGCTGTTGTGCAGCAAATATGATGCTGACAGAGCTGCACAGCGCCGGGAACGGCAGAGGAGGGACAGTCACACCAGGGCACTCAACCGGCTGGCAACTGCCACATCACTACTCTGCCGGCGCTCTGTATCTATGCAGGAGGGCCTGACACACTGCAGCAGCGACGTGTCTCGGGGGATGGTGCAGGTCACAAGTGCACTTGAGGTGCTATTGACTAGTCAGGCGGCCACAACTGGTGCAGGGGATGCTGCAGAAAGCATCGACACCAGCAGCAGGAGCAGCATAACACCCCCGGTCCCAGATACCCGCAGGAGCAGCAGGCGGCTTGGGGTTGGCAGTAGTGAGGAGGCTCAATCCGTGCCATCCCACACTGTAGCGCGTGGACGCAAGCATTAACGTAGCACCGCATAGCCAAAGACTATTGGGTGACGTAACCCTGGACTTACTCATTGTACTTACGCAATGTTGCCAGAATGGCATATTTTTGGTGTTGTGGCGTAGTGCCGCATTAAAACTACGTCATGACATACAACAACTGGCTGTGTCCCCTTACTTACTCAGAAATAGTTGCATGTGATCTCTGCCCGTCTCTCTCTCCCATCTGTTGCTGTTGGCACTCCAGCAGCGTTGGCCTCTGGCTGACCTGAATCATCCTCATTGTCCTCAAAATCTGTTAGTTCCACCTCTGTACCTCTCTTCGTGGCAAGGTTGTGCAGCATTGCACAAGTGGCAATGATCTTGCAACAAATGATGGGTGTGTACTGGCGTGCGCCTCCGCTCTTGTGGAGGCAGCGGAACCTGCTTTTCAATAGTCCAAACGTGCGCTCCACCACGTTGCGTGTAGATTTGTGTGCCATGTTATATCGTCTCTCACTCTGGGTTGTTGGGTGTAGGTAGGGTGTGAGGATGAATGACCGCACGGCATATGCACTGTCGCCTAGGTGAGTAAAAGGGAACCATCAGTCACATGCCTCAATACACTATGATTTGCAAGTTTCATGGGGCGTCACTGTTACTTACCTAGCAGGTATCCCTCTCCAAATTCTCCGGCAAGCAGTCGTGTGTAGATCCCACTGTTCTGGAAGATGTAGGAGTCGTGGGTGCTCCCAGGAAACTTCGCAACAATATCAGTGATGATGTTCCCTGCATCGCAGATTACCTGCACATTGATGGAGTGGGTGGACTTTCTGTTCCTGTAGATGTGCTCAGTGGCAGCTGGTGGGCAGATTGGGCTGTGTGTGCCATCAATACAGCCAATGACATGGGGGAACTGTGCCATGTGATAAAAGTCAGTTTTAGTTTTCTGCAGTTCAGCCTGTGTGTTTGGGAAGCTGATGTAGTGGTGCATTCTCTGCATCATGGCATCCAGGAACTTCCTGAAGAAACGGGACAGGCAACTCTGGGATACACCGCCCACCGCAGCTATCACCCCCTGGTAACTGCCAGATGTGAGTAGATGTAGGCTGCAGAGCACCTGCACATGTGGTGGTATGGCATGCGCCCTTCTAGTTGGCTGGTCCAGGAGTGGGTGCAGGTCCCTGATCAGGTCCATGATGGTTTGTGGGTGTAGCCTGTACCTTTCATGTATCTCTGCGTCAGTCTGTTGAAAGAGTGTGATGCGCTGTCTGTAGATGCGTTCCTCCCGTCTCCAAATCCTCAGACCTGCTGCCTGTAGACGTAGGCGCCTTGCAATGACATACAGAGCGGCCATGTTGTCCACACTGTTGCATTTTGGGATTGCTTATATGCATTGTTGATGCTTACCACCTGCTCTCAATCCGTGTTAATTACCGACTCTTAATTACCGAATTTCATGGATTTCTTAATTACCGATTTTACCTACATGTCTTTTTCAGTTTTACCACTTCATATTTACCACTTCATATTTACCACTTCATATTTACCACTTCATATTTACCGATTCGGTAAATCTGTATTCGGTAAATATGAATCGGTATTTACCGCTTCATATTTACCGAACACTGGTTTTTGGCCTCCTACATCTCACTTGACTAAATACCGGTCGGTAACGGCATATTTACCGAATTTCGGCCGTTACCGACCGGTATTTAGCTACCTACATATGGCCCTAAATGTGGTTTATTTGGTGGTTTGGATGGCATGGTACTCTGATTCATTTCAAAAGGAATAGAGAATTGGAGTGATCAGACCAGTACACCCGAAAGGTATCATGAAAGTAGGCCCAGGAAGAATTGGCACATGTGATATGAAGAATGCATCCATCGCTCTGTGTTGGTTTGGATGTGAGTTTTAAACTGTAGAACGGAGGTAAGCTTTTTAGCATGATGTAGCCTTTGCTTGTCACGTCACCCCATTCTGTGTTCCGACTCCCAAAATATATATTGCTGCTTGATAGCATGTTGTTGTGGGCTATGTAGTCAGCCAGTTGATTTAAGTAGTTTATTTTTAACTTTGGAGGATGATATAGGATTTGTTGATACGTAATGTTGCGGGTGACAGAGATATTTTGAGCGATTCAAAGGTGGCAGAGGTGATGGATGGAATGGCCCTGCAGTCTAGAAGAATGCACATAAATAGCCAATAGCGTTTATAGTAGCAAATAACCAGTCATAAGCATGTTATCAATCATAATAAGCTCGATTCGCAAAGGTAAACTTAGACGTTTTACCTAAGTTTTGATCAAACGTCTAAGTTTGTGACTCGGGCCCCTTGTCTATTGGTAGCTGGAAAAAGAGGCATTCTAACAAATGCACACTCCCCAATTTACTATAGCAGCTCAGAGGTAAAAAATCAATGTTATTAATGCAATATGGTATAAAAAACTGACTTAAGATAACACTTCTTACTATCTTAGATATTGCAGGTTGCAATGACTTTACGGAGGAAAACAAGTATGGAAATGCGGACAATGCCTTTTCAATGTGAGTTTATTCCGTCGCACACATTTAACCCTTTGGGTCCATGACTCCATGTTATTCTTTATCTTTGCTGAAGGAGTCGAGCGGCATCATGGCCCACCACAGACTTTTCGCCTTTGAAGAAACAGGTTAATGGACACACAATGGTTTAAAATAATCACTGGAAAAAAAACCTGAAGAAATAAGAGCTTGCAAAAAATGCTTCGCACTCGACGAGCTGCGACTCTGTTCTCGCAGGCGGCCTCGTGCTAATGCACTTCTCAAGCAGAAATAGCACCTTGTTAACATAAACAGGTGCCTCCTCTTGTTCACACTGCACTGCTTCTCCCTGATTGGTGGTTCCGCCCTCACGAGCGGGCTTTGTTTTAGGCCGCAGGAAGGCGGGAAGACGGAGCGCCCCACTTTGTGCTGCTGTTAGAACTCCTCGGAATAAGTAGTGTTTGAGGAGCGCATCAGGAAGATGCGCCTCTGCGTAATGCATGAGCGCATACATTATGCATGCTAAGAAAACCTGCATGACTTGCTTTACCCCTTCCAAAGAGCTTTCTAGTCAAGCGTCCTTAACAAACTGTGGCATTTGTTATGCCGGTTCCCTGGCAAAGATCCCCTCCCAGCACACTGCTGGGAACAGAAGAGAATCAGCCGAGAACGAGAATAAAGGAGATATATATTAAAAATCAATCACACCACAAAAATGCCTTCAATATGGCGACGACAATCCCATCATAACCGAGTTGTATACGCTCTTTGGCCTGAATGCATTACTTGATATGCGGGAGCTCCAGTTTCAATGAGAGATAACACTTTAGAAAAGGCGCCAGTGTGTCTCTTCACAGGATGGGATGCAGTTCACTTCAGCAAAGCATCTTCTCCCTGATACAGATTGAGGGAATTGCATTGGGTGTGCTCAGAATTTTTAATGACACATTTGAGATCCAAGTGTAATTTAAGATTTTAGCAGTGAGGTGGTTTCTGAAACTTACCTTCTCATCCCTTTTTCTCATAACAGTTGTAGCTGAGTGAAGTGGGAGTATTTCTCCAGAGACTGTCAACTAAGTTTGCTTCTATAATTAAACTCAATATTAATTCTTGTCGTTCTGAGCACTGCTTCCTGTATGTATTTGAGAGAGTCATGCATGTTTGTATTCCACTACATGCACGGTAAGCTCATTACTATTCTGGAAAGGTTATTGTGACCCCACCACAAGCATGGAAAACATATTTAACAAGCATTTGCAATGCAATCGGTCTCGCGTTTGGGGCCTTATATGAATTTACCTATGCAGCATATTATTGTGGGTACAGCAACATTTGAGCGTTTAAGCGCTTGGCATTGTATATGACAATGGCTTTTATTTATGTGTTTTAAACCCAACACATATATAAAAGGCATTGTTATTTTTAATGCCAATAGCTCAAACTCTTTTAACTGCATTTCTTCCCACTTGGAATAATTATGGACGCACCCAAATAGTATTGTTTATAGTTACCTGTGTTATATTTCATGTATGGGAACCACAGAGACATTCTTGTTGTATGCAATCTACAGTTTCCTAGCAACGCAGTTTCACTGAGGATTCTAGAGTGTGGATTGCTCAGTGAGGCTTGGCTGTGGAGCTGAGAAGATACATCTGGGGGTTTGTTCTTATTACTTCATTAAATCTACATTTCATCTACTTGAAGTATCCTGTGATCTTTACAAATGGCGACGAGGATGGGATGCAGTGATCATCTACTATAGAAGACACAGGACATACAGTTGGAGAACAACATTGAAAAAAAAAAACAGTTTGTAATTGATCAAACTGAAGAACAAAGGAGTAACCTACAAGCGTTGGAAACTACCTGCTGTTTTCCTCCAATCAAAAGGCAAGGACTTCTACTGTTGTGAGTAAGTCTTTCATTGAATTCTTTTTAAAAAAAAAAGAAGAAAAGAAGCACGAGTGTGTCTTTACTGGAGGAAAGTGTTTGATGACAACGACGTTGCGTGATTCAGCTCCGTGAAGTTGCTGTAAATGACCGGATCCGGTGGGTCATAACCGTGAATGAGAAGAAAAGACTCTTGAGTACAATTGACTTCATGTGTGAACCGTGTGAGAAGTGAAACGTTGGGATCAAGTATAATGTACAATGGTACTTTTCCACGCGATACGTGAAAATTGAAACCTTGGAATCTCTGATTTGAATGAAAAGCGCGATTAGAAATAGCGCGTTTTGCTTATTTTAAACAAGTTAAAACCGTGAAGAAAGCGCCGTGGGGAATCAGTCCGAATTGAATATCTTACCGGATGACTTTCAAAATGCGCGTAAAACTGCCGCGTAGCACGAGTGCGCACATCTTTGTCTTCATTTGAAAACGCTCTTCACGAGCGAGTGCATCGCGTGTGTCTTGGATATTCCTGCCTCCATTGTTGTCGTCTTGATGGAAACTACGTCCGACGTCAAGAAAGCAACGAGCTCGCTGATTGGTTCAGACTGATGCGCATTACTTTCAAGTAACGAGCTTTGCCATTGCAGGAGACGTTGATGTCACCACGTTGCTTGGTTACCAAATCCATTTAGCAAAGAAACAATCGTATTTACTTACGAGAAGAGCCAAGCACTGGCGCTGACTGTGGAAACATCGGAATGAAACAGAAGTTTTGAACTTTGATAGTCCAATTGAGTGACTTTTAAAAAAAAAGCGAGAAGGAGAAAAGTATATATTATGTATTTTTCTTTTAGTATTTTGAGGGGTAATGATGACCATTTGCAAATGAACATCAGGTAAACTCTGCTATACATTGCCCTATGTTTTAAACTACAGTGTTTAATTAATCACAGTTAGTCTATATCAAATAATGGCCACACAAAATATTCCTCCACCTCCTACTTTCTTGCAAGAACCTGGTCCCACTTGCATGGAATGGGAGGACTGGAAGAAGGCATTTATCACGTATCTAGAGGCTATAGGCGGAGACGTGTTTTTGCCCAAGAGGAAGTTCGCTATTCTAAAATTGAGTTTAGGCATTGAAGGCAGGAAGGTTTTGAACACTTTGCCTAGTTTTTCTGAACATGTTGAAAACAACAATTCTGATTCTGAGGATGATCAATTTGATATATATGAATGCGCAATGTCAGCAATATCTGATAATTTTGGGAAAAGATCAAGTCTTGTTGTAGAGAGACATAAGTTTTTCTCGCGTGTCCAAAAACAAGGCGAGAAAATTGAACAGTATGTCGCTGCTTTACGAAGGCTAGCAATCACCTGCAAATTCAAAGATCTAAGGGATGAAATTATTAGAGACCAATTAATTAATAGAACATGCAAACCCAAAATCCAAGAAAAACTTTTAGATCTAAAGGATCCCACCTTAGACAAGTCTTTAGAGATTGCTAAGCGCATCGAGAACACATCTCAATACGTCAAGGATTTAGAAGACAGTAAGTCTAAAGCTAATTCCGACAGTGACAAAGTATATGCTGTACATACGTCTAAAAAAAATTTCAAAACCGGCAATGTTGAAAAAAGGGTACCATTTATAAAACAAGACAATGATAGCAAGGGGAAGTTATGTTATAGGTGTGGCAGTAATAAACATACTGCGGAGGCTAGCCATTGTCCAGGTTTAAAGACCAGTTGTTACAAGTGCAGGAGGATTGGCCATTTCTCCAGGTTTTGTAAAGGGGAAAACTTCCACAATGCGAGAAAATCAGTGAACATAGTGATTGAGGATATCTCATCTCATTCTGTTGTTGACTATACAAGTGATATAGATTCTGAAATAGAAGTGATGGTAGTAGGCAATGACGAAACAAAAGACAATAAACCACTTGATATTGACAAATATGATAAGTATGTACCTCCCAAGTGCATAATCAGCATAAACAACATGGATGTTGCCATGTGGGCTGATTTTTGTTCTCCTTTTTCTCTAATAGACAAACAAAAGTGGAAAGAAAGGAATATGAAGGAATTGATGGCAACTAATGTAGAACCTCAGGGTTATTGTGGAACAAAATTACCAGTTATTGGTTATTTTAATGCTTCTATGTTCTTCAAGGGAAGGGAAACAGAAGCAAAGGTTTTTGTTGTAGAAACGGGGAAGTGTCTATTGGGATGGGTGGAGCAGAAAAATTTGGGAATCATTCTTGATCCCAATCATCCTCTACAGGTATTACTGACGGGATTGGAGGACAATAAGTGGACAAGAAAATTTCCAAATTTGTTCAAAGAAAGTTTGGGATGCCTCAAGAAATTCGAACATCAAATAATACTAAAAAATTAAGCCATACCCAAAGTACACAAAGTTTGGAAGGTGCCACTTGCCCTGAGGGATAAGTTGAAACATGAGCTGGAAAGGTTGAGTAAGGAAGGTGTAATAGAAGCGATAGAAGCTTCAGAGTGGTTAAGTCCCATTGTAATAGCACACAAGCCCAATGGAAATATTTGTATGTGTGTGGACTTGAGAGATCTGAACGAGTGTATATGGGTAGACAGACATCCACTACCCCATATTAACGAAATGCTGTCCACAGTTGCTGGTGGGAAATGTTTTACCACATTAGATTTATCCAGCGCTTACCACCAAGTGCGTTTAAAGAAAGAATCAAGACATCTCACATCTTTCATAACACCTGAGGGCGCATATCAGTTTGTAAGAATGCCCTTCGGATTAGCATCTGCATCTGCAGTTTTCCAGAGAGTAATGCAAACAATATTGAAGGGCATTGACAAAGTCTTAGTATTTCAAGATGACGTGTTAATATGGGGAAACGACAATAGCCAACATGATGCTACTTTGTTAGAAGTTCTGTCTAAATTGGAATCTGCTGGTTTAACCATTAGTTTGCAGAAGTGTAAATTTGCTCAACCTACTGTTGAATATCTGGGACACACGTTATCATGTGAAGGCATTAAACCAAAATTAAATTTAGTAGCTGACTTAGAAAAAGCTCCTTCTCCTCGAGATAAGGAACAATTGAGGTCATTTCTTGGATTGTCCGAATATTATTCCAAATTTGTGTATCATTTTACTGACCTGGTACATCCATTACATTGTTTGATGAAAAAGGGTGTACCTTTTACATGGTCTTCAGAATGTCAATCTGCATTCATGAATATTAAGAAAGCTGTGGCTAATGCTACTGCATTATGTTCATTCAACCCACAACATGAAACAATAATAGCGACAGATGCCAGTGGATATGGGTTGGGTGCTGTGCTGATGCAGAGAAACAATGGGAAGGAAAGAGTAGTAGCCTTCGCCTCACGCACTCTCAAGGGCGTTGAGCCTTCGTATTCTACCATAGAGAAGGAGGCTCTTGCGTGTTGGTGGGGTGTACAACATTTTAAGATTTATGTTTGGGGAACGAAGTTTGAACTGTACACAGATCATAAACCGTTGATAGATGTTTTTACCACGACTGGAGCAGGGAGAGCTACCCCACGCATAGCCAAATGGTTATATCGTCTGCAGGAGTTTTCATTTGAGATAAAGTATATGCCAGGTGTTAGGAACGTCTATGCAGATTGCTTATCCCGTTTGCCAGTGACTCATGATGAATTGGATTCCAGTATCGATGAGGAATGGATGGTAGCTAGCATTGAGGAAGTGTGTCAAGCTATCACAAAACAGGAATGGTTGGATGCGATCGCTTCGGATGCAATCATGGTAGAGGTGGTAAAGCAATTACCTACGTCTTTCGGTTAGAAATTGGATGAATCAGTGAAGTGTTATAAGGATGTGTGGGAGGAATTGTCAGTTGTTGATGGCATTGTAAGAAGGTTTGATAAACTAGTTGTTCCATCTTCATTGAGGACAAGGTTAATGGAA
The DNA here is from genome assembly GCF_964204655.1 of Triturus cristatus. NCBI lineage: Eukaryota > Metazoa > Chordata > Amphibia > Caudata > Salamandridae > Triturus > Triturus cristatus. The sequence goes on from NC_140584.1 coordinate 524,707,429, forward strand.
TTATTGCATGAAGGTCACGGGGGTATGTCAGCTGTCAAAAGGAAGGCCAGGATGGATTTTTGGTGGCCAGGGATGGACAGAGACATCGAGAGGTTCGTAAGAAAATGTATTTCATGTACATGCAGTGACAAATCTCACGTACTGAAAGAAACTCCCATAACTCCTATCAAGTTATCAGATAGACCATGGGAAAGGTTAGGAATAGATATATGTGGTCCATTCGATTGTCTACCTTCATCTGAGAGATATGCCATCGTGATGATGGATTATTATTCTAAATGGCCTGAAGTGGCATTTGTTAGAGAGGTTAAATCTAGCAATGTAATTGTATTTTGTGATGAAGTGTTTAGGAGAGAGGGTTGTCCTGCAGAGATAATATCGGACAATGGACCCAATTTACTTCAGAAGAATTCAGTAGTTTTCTTGGTAGAATGGGGATAAGACACTTGAGGACTCCTGTATATCATCCCAGGGGTAATGGATTAGTGGAACGCTTTAACCGAGTGTTAGGGGATTGCATTCAATTATGTCTATCAACAAATAAGTGTTGGAGAACTGAAGTAAAGAATTTGCTTTGGAATTACAGAACCACTCCTCATTCGGTGACTGGGGAGACTCCATTTAGATTACTCAAGGGAAGAGTGCCTAGCACCATGTCAGTACCAGCATGGATGGGAAGAAGTGGTAAGAGGAGTATAAAGATCACTGAGATGCGTGCTAAAGTTGAAAAGCATCAAGATGCTTACCAGAAAAGACATAACGACAAGATAGCTAGTGCTGCAGTAGATATTCGAAAGGGGGATGTTGTAAGGTCATGTTCTGGGAACATGATAAAGAAAGGAGGGTCAAAGTTTTCTGAACCAAAGGTAGTAATAAATGTGAGAGGTAATTTAGTAGAGTTATCTGATGGTAAGTGGTGGAATAAGTGAAGAATTGCAAAGTGCAACAAGATAGAAGAAAAATTATGGTTGGAAAAGAATTCACATTGTATCAAAACACATAGTGTTCCCGAAAGGACTCCAAGTGAGCGGGTCAAAAACAAACCCAAGAAATTGGATGATTATTTATGTGAGCGAAAGTTGCTGTGTCAAACTGGTAAACTCTTTTGGTTGTGTATAGTAAATGTTTCTGACATTCTAAAAAAAAAAAAAGTTTCTATTTGTTTCTTAGTGGTTTAGAGTATCGTTCTATATTGTCAATTGGATAAAGGGGAGATGTGTTATATTTCATGTATGGGAACCACAGAGACATTCTTGTTGTATGCAATGTAAAGTTTCCTAGCAACGCAGTTTCACTGAGGATTCTAGAGTGTGGATTGCTCAGTGAGGCTTGGCTGTGGAGCTGAGAAGATACATCTGGGGGTTTGTTCTTATTACTTCATTAAATCTACATTTCATCTACTATCATGCACAGCAGCTAACCCAAGCACACTAAAGCGAGGCAGGTGCAAGGCAAGAGCGGAGGCCTAGTTTTCACCACCTTTGCTTCCACACAAGTCTGCAGAGCACAACTGACGCCCTGGTCCCTTTAGCACTGTGGCTAAAACCTGCACAGGACCTATCCTCTGCATAGCAGCTAAACTCTGCACAGCAGTGTGAGGCAGGTGCAGTGCAAGTCTAGGTCTAAAGCGATTTACTGAAGAAACTTTATAAGTGTACATTGGCAAGAGATGACCGTGTCACTAGGGCGCAACCATGGCCGTCTTTTAGGAGCAGTAAGGGGTAGGAGCTACTACCTGCGGCTTATCATTCAGTGCCAGTGTCACGGTCCTTCCTACTGTAGGCAGCAGAATGAAGAGAAAGTAAGCACGACTTCTAGGAGTATGGAGGACTTTCCGTATAATTCTCTCCACCTACCCCTCAGCAGCATGTATGAGGCAGGTGAGTGGCTGAGGTTGGGGAAATAGGGGTCAACCCCGTTATTTCATCAGTTCAAAGGGCGCTGATGGCACTTTCTCTACTCCTAGCTATTATAGGGGCATATCAGCAAGGCGAGGCGAGACGATAAAATTATCGCCACTTTAGCATGAAAACTTGCGTTAGCGTAGGAATTCCTAACGCCCAGCTTTGCATCTCTAATGAGATGCAAAGTGGGCGTTCCTGACCTGACATGACAGGAGAAATGTCGCTAAGCGACATTTCTCCTATCATCAAGCCCCACGCTATGAAGCATGGCGGCAAGAATAGTAGCGATAATCCCTGTTATCGCTACTTTCCTTACGCCTGCTTCAGGACTGACTTAGCCATGATATCCTATGGAAGGTGGATATCATGGCTAAATTTGTGAGTCCCTATCACCAAGCTAACGCCACATTGTGTGAGATTATCGCTGGGTTTCCAGCGATAATCTCACGTTAGGCAGTTAGCGTGAGGATTTTTATCGCTTTTGAGATAAGCGTTGCTAATAGCACCCTATCTCAGCGATAAAAATCCACGCTAGCCGGCGATAATTATCCTACCGCTAAGTGCGCTTAGCGATAATTATCGCCGGTTGTTGCTGATATGCCCCATAGTGAGTCATTGTCTATTTTTGGTCCTGGACTTACACTTACAAATCACTGTTCAATGTGTTTCCGCAGCTGGCTTTAACAACACAAAGAAGAGTTGCCTTCCCAGAATGCAGTGGTTTAGCAAATTAGGACACGGGACTGCCACTAACAAGATACCCCTGTCTCCTGGTCACATCTAACCAGGTAACCATAGGAAAGGCCTGCAGGCTCACCTTTTTCAAGCAGTTGGAACTTGCGTCCATTTAATGTGTGGAATCTCAAACCAGTCCTGGATTTAGACCCCCGCAACAAGATGTGACGTGGGGCTTATATTTTCCCTTTTAACATTAGTAGTATGGGCTTAAAATCTGCATCACTAATGCGAAATGTCACACATGGCATGAGGCCCCATGGCAGCTGAGTCCCTTCTTAAGTGGGAGCTAGGTTGACAGCGCCATCTACCACCTTCCAACTTACCTATTACAAACCCTACAGGTCTGGTTAGTATGTGGTTGCTTCACAAAATTAAAACATGGGAAATGCTGATTTATGACACATTTTGATTACTTTTACGGCACAGATACTTTTTCGACCCAAATGCCAGTTAATTATACATCTTAGGGCGAGAGGTTATTATGATTGTTGCTTTGTTGCAGTATTCAAACTTGTTTGTGTTCTGCATCTGGCATTACACATTCGGGCAAGCATGGCTCCCTGCCGCTCACCATTATCATTACTGGGTCACATGTGAAAGTTCCCAGAGACAATGAGTTGGCCACATATGCTTGCAGGTCCCACGAAGCTGGGTGCTTTCTTTTTATTGGACAAGCAGTTCCTTTGCATTGAACAACATTGGGGCAATTACATGTGTAGACTCAATAGTTTAGATGCATGTAAACAGGTCCCTTCACATCGGGGTGCCTCCTAGACAATATGAGTTTGGAAGACATGATTAATATCCCCCAAAATGTGTGCTAATGAACCCAAACACACTCCCCCGGTTTCTTACAAAATGTTACTGGTGACATTTTAGCTGTCATCAAAATCATAACACGGTGTAAGAAGGCGAGGCGCACCCTTTCTGATCCCAGCAAGGAGAAAAAAAAGCAACATAGAATGCGCTGAAATGTAAACCAGAGAGCAAATATGCGCCTTGAAGTTTCTGACACATGCAGAAATGCGCCGAGTGACATCTGAGCTGCAACAGCCGCTGCAGCCAGCAAACCACAACACACGAGCACAGGGCAGGGAGGCTCACTTACAGCGAGGTCTGTGCAGGAAGGAAGGTAAGGTTACACCGGGCTGGGGCTCCCCCCTTCTGGTGTCTTTCGGGGGTCTTCGATGTAGCTGAAGTGAAAGGGAAAGAAGGAGGTTCCCGCTCCTAGTTTAGGGCTGCAAAGAGCTGCAGCAGATCCAACACCGAGTCCCAACACGTGCAAAAGGCAGGGCTGCTGCCCAGGGCTCTGGGTGCTGGTTCGGCACCAGCACCCTCACCTCTCCCGCCTCCTGTCAAAGTTAAACACAGAGGGAGGGGTGCTCCTGCCAAGCGCTCCTCTGACAGGCAGAGAGATGGGAGGGACCCCTGGGCGGTAAACGAGGATACACACGCAAAAACGGAGCCGTCATGCTAGCGTGAAGGGAAACCACATTTCCTGTGCAACAAGTTCTTTTGAAATCTTCTTCGTATGTATATGTTTACTTGTATGTACGGATCGCGCATTTGGTCGTGCCGAGACTGTTTTAGTTAAATAACTAAAGCACAAAATTAACTTAAACTAGAGTCAAGAAGCACATTTTAGAGATGTCAGTTTGATTCTTCAGCACCCAAATCCTGACCCCCTGTACGCACAGGGTTTCGAGCCTGCAGCCGCGCGCTTCGCAGTGTCCCCTTGAAGTGCGGTTTATTTGCAGTGAGCGCAGCAGAGCACGGTATTACTAATCCAAGGCCCCGGAAGTAATGGTCCAGCTGCTCACGGGCCACAGCCGCCATGTGAGTGGCGAAGAGGAATGTCAGACACAAACAAGCATTGGCAATACAATAGCAATCACATTTACCCGAGACATTGCATTTAAAACGGGAGTGCGGGCGGGCGCAAGCAAGCAGAAGCATGACTGGGACTGCGCAGGAAGGGGGCGGGCACCCAAGAAGTCACGGACTGGGTGCGAAGGGAAAGAAAGTAGTCTGTGCAGTGAAGGGGCCAGTAGCCATGGAAGGATAAAAATGACTGACATGGCTGTCATGGGGAGGGACTAACAAGTTTAAAACCAATCGGAAGGCAGCATTTATAACCTAAGCCAATGAAGAAGATGGGCTGGAGAGTGGGCAGAGCTTCCACAAAGCTTCCACACTATAGTGTATAATGCATGCCTCGCAAAGCGATGGCAGCGCATTCGCGCTGCAACGCTAGGCGAGACCTAAAAAGTACCAGGAGAGGCTTGAAACTCTTTGGTAGGTTGGTAGGGGGGCGGGAAAAATTATTGAAGATCTGCCACAGAAGTTTTGAGCTCCCAGAAGATTCTCCATGCCCTTTTCCCAATTATGCTGTTCTATCTAAAGATATTTCCCGGCAGAGGATGCAAAATCTAGCAGAAGACAACAGCACTGTAAGAACTCCGGGGCATATTTACAAGCCCATTTGCATCACTCTTGCACAACGCAATGTGATACAAATTAAAAATGAGATTTATGAAGCCACATAAGGCCACCTTGCGTGGGCCTTAGTGGCTTCATAAATCTTAAGTAATGCAACAAAGGGCAAATCACTGCTTTGTATTACTCAGTGCCAGGGAGGCATTTCCATGCAACATCCATGGATGTTGACACATTCTCAGATTTACCAGAAGTGGGAGACCGGGGAATGCACCATAAACCGACGCCTCCCCAGGTGAGGCGTCACAAGGAGAAATATGTCTATTTCTCCTCGTTTTTTCCACTTTCTATGTTTTCTGAATTCTAAAGCACACATAGAAAGAGGAAAATGCCTCATGGATGGTTTTTGTGCAGGGAGTTGCCCCTTCCTGCAAAAAAACAATCCTCCTTACAATGCAGGCACCTTTTCACCATGGTGCAAGGGTGCCTGCATTGGTGCTAGGCAGCTAAAAGGGATCTAGTGCAGAGGAAAAGGTAGGAATGTGCTGCAGTGCCTTAAACACAGCATATTCCTGCCCTTTTCCTGTCATGCACTGCAGCGTAGCAATGTGACTTGCAGCCTGCACTGCGTGACTTGGCCACAAATATGACTCTCTGGGACATATTAGCAAGAACCTCGTTAAAATTATCGCCGTTTTAGCGGCAGGAAACTGCCGCTAAAACGGCGATAATGGACTTGCTAATATGCATTATAGAATTCCAATAGAAGCCCAGGTTAGATGTCCTGCACATCTAACCTGGGCTTCTATTGGAATTCTATAACGTATATTAGCAAGCCCATTATCGCCGTTTTAGCGGCAGTTTCCTGCCGCTAAAACAGCGATAATTTTAATGAGGTTCTTGCTAATATGCCCCTCAGTTTTCTCCTGTTCCCTTTTACTTGGTCAGCACCTCAGGATGTTACAGCCTCATCTCAGTGGGGAGAAAATCCTTCCTTGCTTTCTGGAGTGGAGGAAGACCGTGACATTAGGCAATGTAATTGTACAAGTGCGAACTGGTGGAGATATTGGGCTCTTACATAAATACCTTTCTTCTTCAGATATAGGAGAGGAGTCAGGATGTTTCCCACAGTATTTCCTGCCATCATCAGAGGAATTCCTTTCACAAGTGGAATAAGTTCTGTCTACTGTGACAGGCAGAAGCAAAAGAATGATTATCTACCACAGGCATATATATAGGTAACACCCACTTTAGGTCATTGATTCTGAGTTCCCAGCACTAATGAAATTGACTATGTCATCCTCAACTTACCAAGGCAGACGCCCATTGCAGCAGGGAATGCTTGCCCAGTTAAACCCATGGATAAGAATATTGATGTCCAGTTTCTGTCTCCTTGTAAACACATAGGAATCATCATAGGAGAAATAGCAGAAGTTCTTGTACATTGTACAGTAAGAGCAAAGCAGCAGGCTGGATACATAGATGGGTCATCGACAAGGGGTTAAAAAAGGAGTAGTCCTCGGTGAAGTCGTCGATGAAGGTAGGAAAAACTCAGCGTGGGAAAAAGTCCACAGTTTGCACCCAGGAAGCTGGCGAAGTTGATCAATGCTCCTTTGAGTCTGGTTGGGTGAAGATTTCTACTTTCAGACTATTTTCTAAAAGTTGGATTTCTTCAGCTGGGTAAGACTGTAGGCTGTACTCAGAGAGGGCTCAACATCATCGGATGCTGGTCAGTGTTGAGTCAGCTGAGTTGGAATTGCTGCTGGGGAGAATAATGTAGCCAAAGCTGCAATGAAGGTGGGCCTCAGTCTTCTTTCAGTTCGGGAGGCAAAGATCCTTTAAAAGGTTTCGAAATTGCAGGTTTTAGGACGAATTAGGAGGATTACACTCTGTCACCAGCCAAGGATTTCAGGACCTTATGAACAGCACTTGGGGGTCATTACTTGCTTCACAGAAGTCAACAGCATGATCCAGTGCAGGCTCGATTGAAAATGATTAGCTGGTCTCCTTCAGGAAAGTGGGCTTTTCTCACCTTTTGTGTCCTTGAAGCTTAACAGGAGGTCAGCCAGGTGCAGTACTTCTTCTCTCTTCCACAGGTTGAGTAGTGTTCTAAGGAGGGTTTTCAAGGGTGTCATATTTTTGCACTCTACCAGCCTGTGGGTGGGGGGGTGACTCCTATCTCCTCTCTAAGCAATGGGGAAAAAGTTCTGAGGTGTAACCCTAACCACTTTTGCAACAGTACCAGTGTGCCCTAATGCAAATAATACCACAGTTCCACCCTTTACCTAAATTCTAGATGGCAGAACGTTTTTCCCCTTTGTAGAGTTCCCATGCCCACCTGAGTGATGTGCCCAGGGAATGAGCATACCCTCCCCCGTGTGTCACTCAAAACCGGCATTGGGGGCAGCTTCTCTCCCACAGTATTATGGGATGTTACATTGCATGCAATACATCGCATGCCATTAGAACGCGGTTGCTACAACGACCACATTGTTACATCACATACCTTTACAACGCAAGTCGTTACAATGACTTGCTGTAGGGGGCGCTGAATGTTGGACTAGTATAATTTACTATTCCAAATCCAGTCTGTGCAACAGTAGGGAAGGTGTTATATTTTAAATCCAACACCTTGTGCCCCCTACAGCAAGTCGTTGTAACGACTTGCGTTGTAAACGTATGCGATGTAACAACGCAGTCATATTAATGGCCACGTTGTAATGGCATGCGATGTATCGCAAGCGATGTAAAGGATGTCTCCCCTCCCAAAGGGATTGACTAGAAGCACAATAGAAGTGGAAGGCCAAGTGTTTTTTACATCTTTCTGAGACATGCCCCTTGGAAAATAATTAAGCTCCTGGACACTGCCAAGATGATCATCCTGTCAGAAGAACAGGACATCTCTCCACACCCTAGTCCTTTGTCTCAGCTCTGGAAGCCAATTCATATCTAATCAAGGAGTTATTCAGCTCTTGGGTGTTAGAAAGTTACCCTTTGCCCTGTTCATCCCCATTTGTTGCAGAATGATACTGTGTTAACTGACTCTGACTATACCCTGGACTCTGCTAACCAGGCCCAGGACTTGTGCTATATTTAAAAAGGTGCATGTAATAGGGTACACTTACAATTGGCAATGACAGACCCTATACGTCCCTAATATATAATAGGCCCAACAGATTTCCTGCACTTGTATGGGTGCACTCCTGAGTGTCTGCTGTCATTTTAAAGGCAGCCTGCCTATGTAGACTGTCTTTAAAAGTAAATTGAATGCAAATTTGACTTTGGTGATATGGGCACTTTAAAAGTGATTATCTACCTTATTTGCACATATTAGGTACTCCTCTATGTGCCGCAGGGGTGGGGGCCATTCAACTATTGTTACAGGGATTCTGCTTTTGCACAGAACTATGCGCAGGAGACCAGGACCTCAGAGAATTATGGTGTACCAGAAAACTCCCCTCAGAACCCAGAACCCCTTATCCGACTAGCTTAGTATCCCATTCGTTAGCCTAGATCTAGCTAGGCGGTCCCAATGTATAGACAAACCAGAACAAGCGACTTAGATATTTCTCAGGAGTGGTGGGAATCCGAAATACCTGTTCGTATCTATTTGTTAGTCCACAACATAATAATAAAGACACAGTAAAGTTTAAAGAGTTTATTTTATAAACCTCGCGTCCTAAGATGCAGTACTTTGGCTAACACTAGCAGACTAACAGTACAGATCAGAACCATAAGCATTATTACAATACCATACAAAATGAAAGGAGCAATCATACTAATAATGACAGTGGTATACAGCCACACTCCTTTCTCTAGAATCTAATACATTATTATTATTAGACTATTAGAAGGTCTCTTAGGCTAACAGGGGGGACCCCATACCGTATAGATCAGCTTAGTAGAATCACATCAAAGGATCAGCTCTCTCATGCATCAGCTCTTCTGTTCGAATGAATGTAAAACCAAACTGTTCTGCAATATTAAAGACGCTTGTCCTTCAGATATTGGCAGCTGTATGCATGATATGTCTAACAAGTGGTACGATCAATCTAAACACAACACTCTGTACCTTCTAGTGACCCAGATGCGTTCTTTGCATGATGTACAGACCAAGGGCACATTTCACGGTTAAGAATGTGAAACAACAGTTTGTTATCCTGTAAGGCAAAGTCGAGTCAGCATTTCTAAAATGAATAACACATAACAACAGTGTCGTGTGCAGCGCAGCAGAAACGACAAGCTTGCTTGCTAACAATGATCTCGTTTATGCTAACTTAGTGTTGTAAATAGGGCGTGGCTTAATCCATCCTACACCCCCCCATGATCGGAGCACGAACCAATAGGGATACACTTATCAAGAACGCAGAGTTCAAGTGATTCAGAACGGAACCAAGGGCATGAACTATAAGTCCATATAAGGTAAGTGTAAAGTCCGAGAATAAGAAGGAAAAAAATTTGTTTAAAAAATAAAAAATGATGTGTTAAAAAATCAGCAAAACTTTCGTAGAAAACTAACAGCCCTGGATGCACCCTGGATGCACCCTGGAGTGACAATGTCAATCAGTCAATCCATAAAGGTATAAGCACTGTAAGTTGCAACAGCTTCCAAGAGGAAATCATTGGAGCGTTCCGCAAAAGTATCCGCCATCCAATTTAACAAGGGAAAGGAACACACGTGTTCATCAAGTAGTGGAGCATCCAGCACCATGATAGGACAACTGTCAGTCTCCCCGATATAACTCCTTTCAAGGAATTCAATAGCCGCCTCTCCGATATCCCAGTTACCAAGGACTCCGTGTGCAGCACCCAAAGCCATAAACCCGACACCAGAACAATCAAATTCTTGAGCCACTAAGGGACACATTAGTTCATCAAAATCCGGGTCAGGTGACGCCAAGTTTGACAGGCACAAGTCCAGAGCCCATTGGAAGGGACAATTTAGGCAATGAAAGACAGGTTGCACACATGTAAAAAAGGGAAACCGGAAAGACAATCCATACTTGACGCTTAATACCGCCAGTGGTAAGGTGCCGTAGTAATCAAGCATCCGGCTACGAAGATGGAGCAAGCGCAGCACGCTGTCTTGCAACTCCTGGTGTGCAGCCATATCGAAGTGCGCAAATCAACAATAGGATCCCAGCCACCAAAGCGAGGAGCAAAGGGAACCCTCCGAAGACACTTGAAAAAATAGAATGTAAAAATGCGGGGATCACACCAAAAACAGTCTGGAAAGATGTCACGAGGCCCGAGCCCACAATTTAAAAAAAATGAACAAGGCAAGTCGTAGACAAAGCATTAAAGATAGTTTGAATCAAGGTTCCAAAATGGAGGGGAGGTCGGTATTTAAAAGAGCTTGTACCTCAGTGCGTGTGTTCGCCACATTAAGAAGAAATGTTTCACGGGACGAAGTCAACGCAACCTCTTTTTTAGACAAAAGAGCCCTTATTCTGCTCATCCTATTGAACTCTGCATTCAAGGTTGTAATCGCTGGCCAGATGGATATATTGAGTCGACCTTGCGGGGGTGGGAAAAGGACGTTATTACAGCAAACTACTTTTTGCGAAACAGTGACTATGTAAGGAATACCCACTAGCATCCCACAGCAAGCTTCACTATTTAAAAGCAAATAACTACCGTTGGCAAGCAGCTTAAAAGAAGACGTTATAACTGGCATTGGAATCCCCTTTAGGACACAAGCTAAATTAGGAGCGTGTATATTGCAAGCGCCATGTAATTGTATATGTCTAAAAACCACAGAGTGATCAGGAGCGGAAATGCATTCTTCACCTTTTAAGTAAACCTCCTTGCCATCCCTTATGCATCTGTAAGTGAACGTGTGGAAATTTAGCTTGCAAACTGAACATTATCTGCGCCATCTTGCCTCTCCCCAGCGCCACACACAGCGAATGCACGGCCGCCATTTTTAGGCACCCCACTCTCTCCCCGCTCATTCTCGATCGCCAGCGCTTCCCCCTGGTGCTGCGAGCATCCCCCGCGCGCCGGCCACCCCCGCTCTCTCATACAGGCCGTAAACCCTCTCCTTCTGCGCGACCCTGCTACGGAACCACATCCGACCGACATCCCATACATGGTCGTGCCTCTCCTTTGATAACCCCCTTCCCCTGCGCCCCATTGTCCGAACTGGTCCCAGGCCATCACCTAGCCCTGCGGATGCAGTTTATTGCCCCTACTGTAAGGGAAACACCCCACATCAAAGGGATTACAGTAGATCAAAGCCCCTACCCCCTGAGACCCGACCGGTCACACACACCCCTGGGAATTGGCGGAATACCCTGCTGCGCGATAGACATCTCCTACTGCGGGTAAGGTGGGAACTTCTACTGTAGCTATGTGTGGGATCGGATCTGAGCCGGGGCTTCAGGGGATGTTCTCTCATGCATCAAGGGAATCTCAAGAATGTACTATGTGTAATAAAGCAATAAACCTGTGTATAAGAGACCAGGTCTGAGAGATGCAGTTAGAGCACCTCGTGACGATACCTTGCTGTCTGATCTGATGTGTTCTGCTCCGACGGAATAAAACTTTGTTTCCTGCCTTCCAGTCTCCGGCGCCTGCCTCTTCATTGGTAAATTATCGAGTGGTATGAGAGGCGATTACCGCCGGGCAAATACTTGAAAGGAACTGCCGCTACCATTTAACAATTGGCGTCCCAAACGTGGGGCCCATCAGCGACACGTGGATCCAGTGGGAGAGGTCCCGACGACAGAGTGAACGACTGCAACGATCGGGAGAGCTCCTGCCCAATAGACCCTCGTCTGGCAGCCGATCATCCGAACTTCACTGGTTCCGAGCAGACCTCTCTCGAGTGATCTACGGTCCTGACTGGGAACCATCAAGAGTGCCGCGGCAAATACGGAGAGTAGAGGACGATCGGGCGCTGGAGGCGGAAGACGAGAAACTGTCCACGCGGTCCGGGTAAGGTCGTGATACACGACAAATTGTGAAATAATTGATTGATTGTTTGAAGCTTTGGAATACTAGTATTGCTCATAGATTGTGCTCATTGATTGTTCTCTTTGAGATATTCGATGTCTACAAACGGGGAGGAGTAGAAATACTCTCTCTCTCTCCCTTTGCAGATAGTGAAGGGTAGGTAACGCAGACTTTTGTCCCCGTTGAAACCCGTCGTGCCTATCTTTATCTCCCCACTGATTGATTGTCCGAACATTGATTGTTTTGAAGAATAGTGCTCTTTGAGATATTCTCTGTTTGCAAATAACGTAGAATAGAAATATTCTGTCTAGTCTTTGCAAATAGTGAAGGGTAGGTAATGCTGACTTTTGTCCCCGTTGAAACCCGTCATGCCTATCTTTATCTCTCCATTGATTGATTGATTGATTGTCCGAACACTAGTTGTTCGATATTGGTTCTTTGGAGGTATTCTCTGCTTACAAATAACGAGGAATAGAGATATTCTATCTAGTCTTTGCAAGCAGTGAAAAGATAGGTAGTGCTGACTTTTGTCCCCGTTGAAACCCGTCATGCCTATCTTCTCCCCACTGATTGGTAGTTGGTTCTGCCCGGACCGCTTATTAGAGGTGAACCATCCGGCTCCACTGGAGGGCACCCCTAATAAGGACATGTTCACTAAATATGGACTAGTCGCCGTAGCTTATAGCAAGCTGTGGCATAAATATACCAAGAAGGACCCCGAGAGTCAGTGGCCACTGATGGGATCCTTCGACGACCATAAGATAGAAGTGCTAGAAATAGCTCTGCGTAGCAATAAGACGACGCCTACTATGCTTGACAGTATTGGCATGTGGTGCAAAGAAGCAACGCAACGGAAAAAGAGGGAAGAAGTAAAAGCAGAAAAGGAATTACGAAAGGCAGCCCACCTTGCCGCTAGAGGGTTAGAAGAAGAAAATAAAGGAGAGAAGGGAAACTAAACTAAGGCAGGAGCCCGAAACATCAGGCCAGTACGCTGTTAGGACCCCTTCTTTGCTCTACCCTGAGTTATCCTCTAAACAGCGAACGAATGATGAATTACTATTAGGTCCCCCGATCATTTACATGCCCCCTCCATACGCACCCTCCCAATCAATAGTGCAACACCCACAACCCCCAAACACGAACGAAAGCAGTACAGGGGCCTCGGTCTTCACGGCCTCCGCGCCGGCCGAGCCTCCTGTACTGAACACAACGTCGGCAATAACATTGGATGACCCTGAGATGAGAAAGAAAGATTCCACCAGAATGAATCGACTAACGAAGGATGAACGAACAGGAATCGACAAAATAGTAAAGGCACTGGTGGGATCCTTTTTGACCTTACAAAAACTAAAGTAACGCTAGGAGTTAGCCCTTTGTGGGACATATGAAACCAAGGGAAGGAGCCAAGCTCACGGTCGAGATGGCCACGAGGTAGCCCGACTCCATTACTCTCGCTACCTAAACATGTCTGCCCTACTGCCCACCTCGCCCAATAAGCATGACAAAATCCTGCACAAACGGAAGCCTGCTGACACCCACCATCGACGTCACCAAACTAGGGCTAGATCGCGCACAATTGGGCTATGTCCTTTTTCCGATTGCACAGTAACCTCCTTGTGCTCGTCATCAGATTGCAAATATGTACAAACACTCCAACGAAGTAGTATAGTTATAACATTTTAATAACTTATAAGATATAACAAACACACCAACAGGGTAAACAGGTTAAAACACGTTTTAAAACAACTATTTACATGACAGTCTGCTGCAACCTCCATCCCAAAGCCTTAACGTCCACGTGACACCGTCCTCGCCTCTCCTTCCTCGAAATTGCAACATTGGCCTGTTTTGGGCCGTTCTTTTAGTCGGCTTTGGGCTATAAAAGCCATGCAAAAATCCATTGACATCAGTGGCGGACGACTGTGCGAATAAGCCGGAGGCTACACAAAGTGCCAAAACTCTGACAGCGCCAAGGCGGAGTCCGCCACGCTGTGCGGACCTTCCCGTTTTCTTTCTTCTTTCTTCAATAACGGCTGATGCCCTGACGGGGGGAGGCGACGCGGACGGGCCTCCCCCGCCTCCCCAGGTGGAGGCTCACCAGCAGATGAGGACGCCCCAGCCGTCTTTTTCATCGGTCTGCTGAGTCGCACCCTGCCACGTCGTGTGGATCCTCCCATTCTCTTCTTCCTTCAATAAACGGCTAGGGTGCCCTGACAGGGGGGAGGCGACGCGGACGGGCCTCCCCCGCCTCCCCAGGTGGAGGCTCGCCAGCAGATGAGGGCACCCCAACCGTCTTTGACTCGCCGGCCAGCTAAGCTGCACCCCAGCCGTCTTTGACTCACCGGCCAGCTGAGCTGCACCCTGCCGCTGCACGCGACCACCGGACGACCGCCCAAGCACGGGTTCACCAGGATCGCCACTAGCACCCGACGCGAGGAGTGGGCCCCCGCAGCCAAGTAATCGGGGACCCACCCCGGTGGCGATACCATCCAAACTGCTGTTGTCGCTGCTACTGGAATCACCCCGGTGGCAGTACCATCCGAACTGCCGTTGTTACTGCTGTTGGCTCCCCTCCGGTGGCTGTACCGAAGAGCTGCTGCTACTGCTGCCCTTGAACTCCGGCGGTCGGCTCCTCCGGATCCAGGCATAAAGCCCACCGTGAGACAATTCTGGACTCGAAAGCTTGTCTGCTTGGGCGTGGGCCCCACCTTTGACAAAATGCTCCCCTCAGCCTTGCAGAATCGGCTGGAGTCATTTGACACTCGACTCCCGCGGACTTCCGGTAAGGACAAAACCGCCGCCATTGCTCTTTGCCCCGGGCGGCAGCCACCTTGCCTCCGCTTGGTGCAGTGAGAAAGACTGGTTCAAAGCGTCGGCGGAAGAACCCGCCTGCTGCCCCGCCCCAAGAACGAACCATGGCATTTCTACGGGGTCGCAGTGACGCCATGCTGACGCAAAGTTGACGCTAACGAAAGTTCTCGAACTACTGAAAGGAATTCTGGTCCAACAGCTAATTCATGGAAAGACTTAGACTGTACTCTGGCCCGACCTCGCCCCAAGATGGCGCCGATGTAGGAGAGGCCTACAAACCCTTGTGGCGTCCCAGTCACGTGACATTTGTGTTAAAAAGAGAGATATATATATATATATGCGATGCTTCCACACATGATGGTCGGGGAGGGGCGGGAAGGGAACCGATTTTATGCCGTAGTAACGTTGCTCATGACACTCGACGCCTCCCACCCCGTGGCCGGCCTGAACGGTTGTAGGCCCGTATCTTGTATACTGACATTGTTTTAAATAAAGGGCCTCTTGAAAGAATTACGGAATCAGTGTCATGACTAATCACATAGGTTGATAAAGATTTCTTCGTTTGAATAAATGATTGTTACTCCCAAGCAATAGAAAACAGATAATGCAGTCCCCATTCGCCTGAATCTTTTTTGATTAACGGAATTTGTACCCATCACACCTATCTTTTTCCAAGAGTTGTTAAACAATGGTCAACCATAGCTCAGGGTATATGCCGAACGCAAGGTATGTTATCTTGCACCTTAATACACGGCCGATTGAGAAATGCATGTATGACAAGGGAACCCGAATTTAGGAAATGAAATAAATTAGAGCATCTTTGTCTCGGACAAAAAGAATAATAGGTCTGTGGTATCACCCATTCCTGCGACTAGCCTGGTACGTGGTAAGTAGAACTTTTTCGTGTCTGCGCGCGCTAGGGTACTTTGAATACTGCACATCCCCTCCCCTCTTTTTCCCCTCTATAGGTCACGACGAAGCTCCGACTGAAGAATGAAGTGGACATGGACCGCACCGAGTTCAATATCAGGGAAAATTTAGACAAACGTTGTGAGATAGTGCGTGAAGTGCAGACCACCATTGAGAACATGAGAAACTGTATGGCATGATTGTGCGTGTGTGCTACGATTACACGGTATGAATGTGTGTGCATCTCATGCTTAGGTCACTTGAAGAGAGCGTCACTGTAAGATTGAAGTGCTCGCCCATCGATCAAAGGGAGAAGAATAAAGGGTCCGACACGCACTAGGATAAACTACAAAATACTGAAAGTACGCAGCATGCATAGGAAAGGAGGACAGGAAAGGAGAGGTCCCGATACTCAACGTAGCCCTGAGTCTCCGTCTTAAGTTTCTGCGCTTGATGCATGTACTGTCACACCCTATCCGGCATTTGTGTGTACGTGATCACCGAATTTATGTCTTTTCCCCGCTTGTGTTTTCTTACATGGAACAGACCCATGCTACTCCATGTTGTGTGTGCACCAAGTGGCCTATTATCTTACCCATGTCTCTCTCGTTTTGTGTCGTATGTATGCCAAATAGCCTACTTGATGCACACCTCTCTCTCTCTCTCTCTCTCTCTCTCTCTCTCCCTCTCTCTCTCTCTCTCTCTTTCTCTCTCTCTCTCTCTCTCTCTCTCTCTCTCTCTCACTCCCTCCCTCACTAAAAAGCCTTCTTACCCTCTTTTCTTTTTGAATAAATTAACGACACATACCTCCTCGGTAAGTGTATAATTGGCCTGGAGCACGGTGGTGTTCGAACAAATTGACTGAAACAAAACGACCGTACTCTGCCACGTTACTACCTCTCCTTTCTACAAATATTGAGCTTAATTGGCTGAGAAAAGAAAGGACAGGTAAGACGGCAGATGTCTCCCAATTTGGCCCTCATCACGGGGACTATATGTCAGTGGTTTCCGTTTTTCAGAGCTTTAACAACACCATCTCCACCGCCCAGAATTACCCCCGCCCAATTACCCCGAAATAGAATGTCTAAAGCACCCCGTTCTCCCAAGATAACCCCAGCCCTATACTAGCCGCCTCAGAGTATTTCGAACGAAACAGCTGATGACCTTATTCACTAATAATACATCGCCTAAACTGATAAAGGGTTACCTATTGTCGCCAGCAAAAATAATGCTTAGCCTATGTTCCTCCCCGAAATGGATACTCGTGAACCCGTGACAGTAGCACCTCGCACTTTCTTTTCATAAACTTAGCAGTCCTCGGAAGGAAATATGTATTAACAAAACTTGTGTTGAGACGAACGAGCCTCTGCCGGAGAAGCCGGTTTGAATTTTTAATAGACTAGAAGGTTGACAGATGTCAGGCTTCCTGCAACCAGTATCGGGCGCAGGAATCGGCACCTAGAGGGCCAGACGATGGGCAGGGACACCCACAGAAACTTGCACCACAGCAATGATTAATAGATTAGTAACGCACACACTAACATCAGAGTTAATAGACACCAATCATACAGCAACCGATAAAAGCATGTCCGCAACCACTCGGTGGTTGGGAGAGAGGATGAAGTATGTAAATGTCTTCCCTGCCAACTCTCTAAGATTTTTGTTTCTTGTACCCATTTAAAGATAACGTGCTGCCATCGGAAGGGAGGGGTCGGACGTGACGCACAGCCTGGCTGCAGACCATGGAACATCTATGACATCGACCAAGGGGGAAGCTACGAAGCAAAAAGGGCGTGAGACGAGACACCATTTTCAGGGACTGCAACATAGTAAGGGACAGATCGGAGTGATTTTCCCAACCAGGATAAGCACCCAGATCAGGGATCGAGGGGGAAATTAATTTTTTAGATATAGCCAATCCAAAACAGGTGGTCTGAAAAATAGACGAATTTTAAAATAAGATATGGTTTGGGATAAGACAGGCACGATGCAAAGCTTCTGTTCCTTGTACCTGCCACGGGTTAGTTCCCCAAACCGATTTAAGATCGATAGTAGCTTTCCATACGTCATAACCTCCAATAGCCAATTCATCCATAATGGATTTGGAATAAAATAATTTTGTGTGTGTCAGTCTGACCTTAGAAGTGGGTTCTACCGCCACCTTAAAATAAAAAGAAGCAGGGTCTGACACACTAAAATCCGAAAAATATGGGAATTTTTTCAATAAAGTCGCAGAGCTACCAGCCTTAGGGACAGGACAATGTTCCCATTGAGTGAAATTACCAAAATTTCGAAAAGTATTTGCTCTGTGTAGGAAATGTGTGCCATAATGTTGAAAACAAAATTGTTCATCGTAGTTTGCGGTATTTAAATACAGATCTTCAGCATCAAATGCAGCATAATATTTTAAATCAGAAAACAGTGCTTCTATTGCCTGTACATCCCAATCATCAGAGCGGATGTTTTGCTTAACTACATCACCCATAGAAACACGAAAAACAGTTGGCACATTAATAACTTCGGTGGGACCATGAATTTGAAAGTTCACTGCATCCCAAGCAATCCCATCACGTACAGGCCAGGCGGTGATGTTCACAAACGTCTGGTCTCTTTTCATGATGTGTGATGAGGAATGGGGGGCCAAAGTTCCATCAATTAATTGAATTGTAGAACGCTCATTCAGGTAGTGTCCATTGATAAGTCTAAAAAACACTACCACAAAGCCAATTGTCATGAATTAAAAAATACAAATCAGCACCAGCCAGATGTAAGTCCAAGGTGCAACCAAAAAATGTCTCTTGAACCAGGCAAAAAATATAGAAATTTTGGAAGGGGCAGTGGAAGTCAATGATTCAGTTTCAAAGGAAGAATGGGACTGGGTAAGTGTTGTTGTATGTAATAGGGGCAAAGCGACTTCTGCAGGATAAGCATACTCAGGATCATCAGGCAAACCACCAGCAGTAGGTGGCGGATTAGTAACTGTGATCATCTCAATGGAAACCTCAGGCACGATGATAGAGGGTGGCACCACAACAGAGTTTCTCAGCATCGAAGGGCAGGAAACCGAAGATGTCATACTATGGAGAATCGGCCACCCTGTGTAGCTTGACATTCTCAATTGAAATGTACCTGTTTTCCTTGCGACCAGGAAGTGGGGGTAAAACAACTGTACGTGTACCCAATACTCCAAGCACCGGGACTGGTGCACGATAAGAGGGGCCAAACTCCTTCTTGTTCTCTACCTTCTCACGGACCAGGTCACCAACTCGAGGCAGCCAGCCGACTACCGGAATCAGGAGCGCTTCTTCAGATGTAGAGGGCACGTGTTCCTTTGCCAGAGTGTCTCTTGCTTCTTGTAGATTCTGCAATACAGCACAGTGGTCATCTAGGTCAAAAGGCGCGGCAGCCGCCGCCATGTCTAGACCATCAAGGTCCGGAACAAACATTCTCACTCCAAAGAGCAACATATACGGGGTCTGCCCACCCAGAGACCTTCTAGGGAGGTTATTAAGTGCACGTTGGACGTCATACAAGTGGGCAAGCCAGTTCCGGCCTGTACCTAACACCTTGGCTGTCAACGATTGCTTTAGGTCACAGTTCATCCGTTCCACAACACTATTACCCTCAGGCCGGTATGGAGACGAAAATTTGACTTGGACCCCCAAACTTCTCATTGCCTCTTTGTACGCCTTAGAGGCGAACGCCGGGCCCTGATCAGAGTGAAGGGTACCACACGCAAAACTCCCTATAAAGACACGCGATGCTTTGATGACAGTCCTGGCATCAGCACTCCTTTGTGGCCACACCCACAGAAAACGTGTGCACGAATCCACTGCAACCAAGATGTACTTGTATGCAGTATCAGAGGTAAAAGGACCGCAGTGATCTAAATAAACACACGCAAATGGTTGATTAGATATATGCAGCTGCGTTGGAGGTGGACGCGAAACAGAAGAAGGTTTAATCTGCTGGCAAATGTCACAACTAAGCACATAAGCTCGCGCTTGTTTATACAAACCGTACCACCAGTAACGTTGCTGTAAAAGAGACACAGTTGCTGACACTCCAGCATGCGCAGACGCAACACCTTCGTGGGCAGCCGTTATCAAATTTGATCTGCAGTCCGCGTTGGGAATCAATCTATCACCAACGTCGTTAATCCTCACTAACGGGACGTTATCAGGACTTAAGTGATAATGGTATCGAGAAGGGAAACCTCTAGGGAAGTTTGTCCCTGTCTCAGAAGCAGCAATAGCTGCCAAGATGTCGGCATCAATCTTAGATTTTGATCTTGTAACCGCTGCTACTAAGTATGTTGCCACTGTTGTTTTAGCTGCCTCGTCAGCCAAACTGTTACCGACAGCATGGACACCAACTCGTTGGTGACCAAGAGTGTGAATTACATTCACAAGTGGCAGACTCCCTTTAAGTTCTGCCACTCGAGCCCAAAGTGTTTTATGCTTCACCGTGCCACCTTTGGAATCACGAAAACCATTCATAATCCCAAAAAGCAAATTGTTGTTGTAAGATTGAACACAATAGTAAGAATCACTCACTATAAGAGTAGTGACCCTGTGATCAGCAAACTCAAGTGCAAGCACTAGAGCACGAAGCTCCGCCAACTGCGCGGTACAATCACCCAATGACTGCATATGCACTGCATCAGATTGGAACTCTCCATTTACGAAAGTACCAACTACAATTGCGCAAGCCGCTGAATAAGCGTGCCTTGATCCAGTTGCGGGTTGCTCCGACCCGTCAGTGTATATGACACAATGGTATTCCTCGATGGGGCGCAATGACAGAGGAGCAGGATGAACGAATTCATACTCCAAACTCTCTTGAGTCTGCAACGCCGCGTCAAAGATGTATTCTACGTCAGGCGAAGCTAAGGAGGTTGCCCATTGTATCCACCTTGGATGCAAAGCCTTAGAATTCGGTACACTAGCTTTAGTGACTGCCTCGAGAGCAGGAAACGGTGTTACCACCAGCATGCGCTTTCCCTGTGATAGCGCTCGTTCTTTCAGGATTGTCATCTGAACTGCTGTTAAGACTTTTTCAACAGTGGAAAATCGCAGCTCAGCCGAAGTGTACAGATGAGATTTGTAAGCAATGGGGACTGTGTCGCCCTCATTGAACGTTAAGTACGTGAAACCTTCCGCGCCTGGAACAATTCTAATGACCAGGTTGGTGTGGTTGTCACGAGTCTTTAAAAATTTAGCTGTAAGAAGATCAGTTTGCAAAGTATACAATGCCAATGAGTGCTCTGGCAGCAAGCAAGATCTGGTAAAAGTTGGTTGAATCAAGGCATAAAGCGTCTTGATACGCTGGGCATAATCAGGAATGTAGGATCGACCGAAATTCAGAAAACCCAGCAGGGATTGAAGTTTTTTCAGTGTCGTAGGGATACGAAGGCGTGCGCATTTCTCAAGGAATTGCGGTGCCAAGCCTCGACCCTCATTATTGAGTTCGTACCCCAAGAACAACACTGTAAGCTCAGCAATGTGGGACTTCTTAAAGTTAAACTTGTAACCGAAGTCCGCAAACATAGTCACTATGTTATCCACACGAGCAAGGTGTGGAAGCAACTCGTCGTCAGTCAGATAGATGTCATCAACATACGAGTATGCTTCCGGGTCTACCATCTCCAAGAGAGAGACCACGCGAGCCGCAAAAACTCCAGGGCTGTTTTTATAGCCCATTGGGAGCCGTTTGAACAATTTTTGTTTGCCACCCGAGGTGAATGCTGTCCACTCATAACTAAGAGGGGCCAGGTTATGGCAATAAAAGCCATTTGATAAGTCGAGCGTAGTTTTGAAACGTTTTCTCACAAGACTATCGACGAGAGCCGAACTATGAGTATTTTGTACCGCACACGTCCGGCAATGTGAGTTTAAATGCCGGTAATCCAAAACTAGGCGGTACGACCCGTCAGGCTTCGTCACAGTGAATAAAGGATTATTCATGGGTGACACACATGTCTCAATTACTCCTTGATATTCTAATTGTTCAAGGATAGACGCGACGTGAGATCTTGCCTCGCGACGCATGGGATATTGGGGTTGAGGCTGGGGATCGGATCGCAATGGAATCTCGTGATTGGGAGAACATTTATCCCAGCCAACCTGATTACGATATAACGCAGGTGCAAGCACCTGTGCCCACTCCCCGGCTAACCTAGTAGACTCCTCCGTGGGCACTGCGTGCCCAAAGGAAGGAAGTATAACCTCCTCTCCCCATGGAGCGTCCAAAATGAAAGCCGGAGGCCAATCTTTCTCCGCCAAAAGAATATCATAGGTGGTGGTAAGATTATCCCAAAAAACCACTTTAATTTTGCGTTGTATGTCACCCTCAATATTAAGGACTATTTCAAATAATCTTTCTGGGGGAGCTACGCGAGTATCAGCAGTTTCAACTGTCACATAAATGTCAGTTGCTGTCGCCTCCAGAAATTGACGCAATGCTTCCCGCACTACTGTAACCTCCGCCGCGCTGTCTAGCAGCGTTAGTGCCCATGTCAGGTTCCGAAGCTGTGTCCTGACCATCTGAGGCATATCTTGCTGAGATAGCAGCAACTTTCTTTTTCTGAAACGGTGGATGTGGTCTGGCAGCATCTTCCTGCTTGCCTTTACCGTCAGTCTGGCGGGGCTGGTCTCAACCTTGAGCACCCCGTCCTCTCCCACGCTCTCCACCACCAGTGTGCGAAGTCGACGTTTCCTGTGAAGAACGAGGAGAGCGTTGTTCAGAAACCTGAAATCTATCAGGTGACTTAATACGAGTACGATCACGCAAATCATAAGTGCGTTCACTATACGACTGTACGGGTGAGGCAGGACGAGAAACCTGTTTCTGTTGCTGCTTCTCTTGTTTTTTGGCACGCCAACTTTGTTTAGGAAAGTTGGGCTTTTCGTCTTTTGTAGACGAACTCACCTTAGTTTGCTGCACTACATCAGGAATTTTGATGGTGGGTTTCACGCCTAAGGCACTACGTCCAACCATCCTATAGGCTTTCGCAATAATTTTCGCAAGCTCCCTTGGCTTATCGGCATCAGCCACAAGCTTCAGCATATTACCAACTTGGAACTGCATGGCATCTCCTTTGAGGTTGCCCATTACCATGGAACAAACCACATCGAAACTGTCGACAAGCCTTAATCCTAACTCAATTGCTGCCTCCGCACCATGACTTTCTTGAACTTTCTTGATGACGGAGGGTAGTACAGACATAGACGGAGAGCCGTAGCACTTCGAATAGGTCGCAGCAAAGACCTTAACCCAATTGTCACAATCAACAAGTTCAGGGACCAGGTCCTTCGGCAAAGTAATGGTGAGTATCCTGTGTTTATCCACAGGTGTAGTGTTTGGAAACACGGCTTCTAATTGATCGAATTTTTCCGCAAGCCAGTAAGGAAATTCATCCTTACTGAGGGGGCGCTTGCCGCCAACCGCATTAACCATAACAGGGCTAATCACCACCGCGTGATGGTGATCCGTCCCGTGCCCAGCAACCGCAGGTGCTCCCACCTGAACTGTGCGTGACACATACTGCACTAAAGCCCTATGGACCGTAATCAGGGCTGTGTGTAGCGTTCGTAAATCACCCACTCCCACCGTTAGGTAGCGTGGGTGTGGAGTATATCCGGCCAGTACCGGCCAAGTGGCCCCTGCAATTGACAACGGGCCCATTCTCGCCGATACGACCTCATGGGGGAGGGCGCCATTAAACCAAATTGTATGCTGCCAGGCAGAAATAGGAATTTCTAGTGTCCTATATGGGGCATAAGCCGCAGACACAGGCGAGGCTGTATAGTTGTGGAACAAATTATCGTCCGTATCCACCTCCTCTAAGGTCACCCATTAGTAAAACAACTCATACGGGTAGGTGGTATCAGCACTGACCACAAAGACCACGGCCATCCCGTCATCAGGTACCCCATAAGCCCTCAAATGAGCGCGCAGAGGAACCCTAATATGAGCGGGAATATTAACCGCTATAAGGACACCCAAAAGAGAAACAACGATATTTACAGTAGCACTTGGGTTCAAAAATTATAACCTTTTTAATTTTCAAGCTTGATAGAACCTTTAGTCAAAACCTAGGTAGGTTATACCGTCACTCTCGTTTTCCGGAAACGAGAGTGAGGGTAGTTGTGGACTAAACTCAAGTACTACTAAAGCGTCTCAGATCATAAGACCAAACGTTAGGGGCGCCATGTTGCAGGGATTCTGCTTTTGCACAGAACTATGCGCAGGAGACCAGGACCTCAGAGAAATGTGGTGTACCAGAAAACTCCCCTCAGAACCCAGAACCCCTTATCCGACTAGCTTAGTATCCCATTCGTTAGCCTAGATCTAGCTAGGCGGTCCCAATGTATAGACAAACCAGAACAAGCGACTTGGATATTTCTCAGGAGTGGTGGGAATCCAAAATACCTGTTCGTATCTATTTGTTAGTCCACAACATAATAATAAAGACACGGTAAAGTTTAAAGAGTTTATTTTATAAACCTCGCGTCCTAAGATGCAGTACTTTGGCTAACACTAGCAGACTAACAGTACAGATCAGAACCATAAGCATTATTATAACACCATACAAAATGAAAGGAGCAATCATACTAATAATGACAGTGGTATACAGCCACACTCCTTTCTCTAGAATCTAGTACATTATTATTATTAGACTATTAGAAGGCCTCTTAGGCTAACAGGGGGGACCCCACACCGTATAGATCAGCTTAGTAGAATCACATCAAAGGATCAGCTCTCTCATGCATCAGCTCTTCTGTTCGAATGAATGTAAAACCAAACTGTTCTGCAATATTAAAGACGCTTGTCCTTCAGATATTGGCAGCTGTATGCATGATATGTCTAACAAGTGGTACGATCAATCTAAACACAACACTCTGTACCTTCTAGTGACCCAGACGCGTTCTTTGCATGATGTACAGACCAAGGGCACATTTCACGGTTAAGAATGTGAAACAACAGTTTGTTATCCTGTAAGGCAAAGTCGAGTCAGCATTTCTAAAATGAATAACACATAACAACAGTGTCGTGTGCAGCGCAGCAGAAACGACAAGCTTGCTTGCTAACAATGATCTTGTTTATGCTAACTTAGTGTTGTAAATAGGGCGTGGCTTAATCCATCCTACACTATAAGCAGGAACCTTATAAAAGATGTTATATATGCCCTGGCGAGAGACAAACTGCCCTTTTCATTCTTTCCCCATTGTAGATAATTAGCGCCATACACTAATATTGCAATATTTTACTTAAGTATAACTATTGCTATGAAAGGAGTAAAATGTCATTCAAAGACTTAAAAGATTGATATTGATAAATCCAACAACTTGCCACTATTGGATTTATCATAACTGGTACCGAAAAGAAGCCATAGAACACTCTTTTCCGTGAGCCAAAATCCAGCCTTCAAGTAGCCTTTGCTAATTTGTGAGCCTTAACAGGCTTAGCCAGGCTGCCTTGATGAGGGGATAAGTGGACACATACAGCAGGTGTTATCTGATGGAGAGAGCTCTCAAGATGCGGAGGATAGGTCATAAAGAAGGGGGCTGGGTAAATCAAACTGAGCTCAAAGAGGGAGCAGATCAGTAAGGATACCAGGCGTACCTACCCGAACCCTGAGTACCCAGCCAGATGGCAGGCGTAGGACTGGAATTTACAGAGGTCAGGGGAGCAGAGCTAATGGAAAATTGGAAATGAGGCACACTGTGGGTTGTTTTAGCCAGCTCTTACTCCTCTGGAGAGAAATCATCAATGTTGAATTTTGGAAGTGCAGTGCTTTATAGGGCAAGAAGATGCTACACTTTGGAGAAAGTTATCATACTTTTGGGAAGCACCTAGCATCTAATTGGACAGAGGTGACCCCCTGCTTGTCATCCCAGAACACTGAATAAATATGTGAGTGCTGCATAGTCTCTCAGATCTGCAGCCTGAAACCACAAGGAGAAGGGCTGCACTGCTAGAATCTGGATCTGCACATAAAGGCCTGCACTCTGAATAACTGTGCCTGCTGCACAAACTTGTACTACAGCCCTAGGGACCAGTGGAGGGTGGCACAGGTAAGAGCTGTGGGTAGGTGGGGCAGGGCGTGGTGGGGTGGGGGTGGTGTAAGTCAACAGACGACAGGGTAGGTAATATTAAATAAAACAAATGATGAAATCACGTAACTTGCACTCGCCGCATCACCGACACGGCGATGCGGCAGTTGCAAGGTAGGTGGTTTTATTTATTTCCTTATTTAATATTACCTATCCTGTCATCTGTCAACTTCCACCTTTTCCAACCCTGCCTGTCCCGTCCGCCGCATCACCTCACCGCTCTTACCTGTGACGGCCGCCACTGCTGGGGACTGTGCCTTGCTTCAAGAAGGATTAAGAAGTGGACTACCTGCAAGCTACAAGTTAACAGAGCCCACCTGCATAATCTCCATCAAGAGTCCCCATCCTGTAATGCGTCCAGTGGGTTTTTAAGGATTTGGCCAGGTGCATTGTGGGAAGTGTAGTCCAGACATCCTAGAGCTCATCTAGGAGATTCCAGACCTTTGGATTGGTGTTTTTGACACGTTGAACCTACAGGGAGACCTTCAGGAAGAAACTTAGGAAAGTTTGGAGAACTTTGGAGTACTTTTGTGAAAAAGCTCCATAAGGTGATCGACCTGACGTTAAGAGTCAAGCCAACTACCTTCAACTGCGACCCGACCAGGATTTCAGATTCATCTTGCTGAAAGCTCCGGAGCTCAAGACTTCCTGGATTAGACCAGGGCCTCGCAGAACGTCAAGCAAGTGAACATACATCAAATCTGTCCTACTGTGGAGGGTTGATCGACTTCAGAAGATAATCCTCCAGAAAGGTTTCTAAGAGCGAAGGTCAGTCGGCCTCAAACTTTGACTTGTCCCGGTCAAGTGCGACCAGATCTCCCAAAGTGGCACTATAGGTTTTTAAGCACTATAAAGTGGTTAATGTTTAAAAATTCATATATCCGGTTCCCCTCACTAGATTTTTCTTGTTTCTGTGTCTATTTGTTCATAAAAATATAACCCATTGGTGTGGGATTTTTATTGTGTTTTGTGTCTTACTTATTTAATGTATTGGTGTTTCAAAATGCTTTACACTTCTGTCTCCTAAGTAAGGCCTGACTGCTCGTTGTCAGCTACCAAGGGTTGAGAAAGGGATTAATTTACTGAGACCTTTACTGGACCCTATACTGTGTTGGTGGCCTTGTTACTAAGGGTAGCTGCATACTTACCCCTACCAATAATCTGCTTTCCAATACTGGGTGAGAGATGAAAGCCCAGGCAAATAGGCTTCTAGAGGTTTTAGGCAGGCTATAGATAATTTTTTTAAGTACGTGTGTAAAATATTTTTGACAAATCTGACTTTACTAATTAATTGGATTTGCAATACATATTTAAAAAAGTCCAAGAATTAACAGTGTATCTGGTTCAGAAGTGGAGATAATTTAATTCCCAATGCCTTTATTGTGGAAGAGCTAACCCTTCAGTGCTGAAATAGCTTTTCAGACATTTTTACTTTCAGGACATGTTTAACATTAAACATTTACATGTCTTATTTTTAAATACAATACCATGCACTCTGCCTTTAGGGGATTTAAGGCCTACTTAGAGGCGACTTATTTATATTTAAAAGAAGGATTTAGGCTTGCCAAAATGAGTTTATTTTTAAGGGTGGAATTTGCAGTTTAAACCTGTACAGTTACTGTGGCAGTCCTGCAGTCATGTTTTGTACTGTCACTTTTGTGGTGGTACCTCATGTGTTCCAGTTCACTAGTGACAATTAACTGACAGGCCTGTGATACATTGTACCATATACTAGGGACTTAGTAGAAAGTTAAATGTTCCGATCAGGAGTAAAGCCAATATTGACATGTTTTAGAGGTCAGAGTCCCAGTGCATAGAATCAAAATGCAAACAGCATTAGTCCAAACAATGGGAGTGATTATGCCAAAAAGAGACATTTTCTTACACACAGCTTAGACCAGCTTCTTAGACTTTATTCAAGACTGCTTCAGGTTCTGTTGTGTTTGCCACCACTGTACCTAACACAGTATGAGGTTGCATTCTGTGTAAATGTGTATCTTGCCGTAATTAGTGTCTTTCTTTGCTTTTTCCTTGTGGTACTGCCAGAAAGTCCGCACCCTAGATTGTGATGAGAGTGTGGTTTAAGGTGATATTAACCTCTTTAATTATCAGTGAACTTCATAACAGAGTACCTCTCTTCATCATCACAATGCTATATTCCACACTTCCTGACAAATGTATTGCATAGCATAATGTGTATATTTGTACTAGTATTTATATGGTGTGTACCTATTTGGGGGTGGAAGGAGTTATGTTGTTAGGAAAAAATATGAGACCATATACATCAATATTCAACATTTGTATATGAAATGAAATGAAGAATTTGTATAGCGCTACATGTACCCGGAGGTGTCTAGGCGCTTAATGAGCATACAAGCAAAGGTGTTACAGTGGAGGTGCACTAATATAGCCAGGTTTTTAAACCCTTCCTGAATTTAAGCAAATTGGATTCTTTTTTAGGGAAATAGGAAGGGAGTTCTAGAGTTTGGTGGTGTTATAGGCAAAGCTTTTTCCTCCTCATTTTAATTTGTGTGCCTTGGAAATAATCATATTGCCACTATCTGCCGATCTAAGCGGTCTTGTTGGAATGTAGGATTTAAAAAACTTGCGCCAATTGCCATGTGCCAAGGCCATGTCTAGCTTTAAAAGCTATGTACAGCGCTTTGAATGTAATAAGTTTGCTGAAGGGCAACCAGTGTAGCTTCGTGAGAGCCCTGGAGACCGAATCATGGCGAGAGAGACCAAACAGGACTCTTGCTGCAGCATTTTGTGTCATCTGCAGTGTGCGTATGCTGTGCTTGGTCGCACTAGTAAATAAGGCATTACAGTAGTCCAGCCTGGATGCAATTAACGCTGTGACCACTGTTTTCCTTAACTCAACGGGATAAACGGATGTACATTTTTCAATATTTTCAGAATAAAAAAGCATGCCGATGTGGTATGATTGAACTGAGTTTCAAATGACAGCTTAGTGTCAAAGAAGACTCCCAGATTTTTTACTTTGTTAGCTAGTATTGGAAGGGGGCCCATATGAGTGGGCCACCAGCTGTCTGACCAAATCAGGGCCGGGTTGCCAAAGAGCATGACTTCCGTTTTAGATGAATTAAGTTTTAAACAGTTATCCTGCATCCATTTTCCTATGTGGTCCATGCAGTCTTGGAAAATGGATGCGGTATCGGTAGACGAGCTTTTGATTGGCACAATAATCTGCGTGTCATCCGCAGAGGACATCAGGGTGAAACCATAGCTTCTTATTAACTCAGCCAGGGGAATAACATACAGGTTAAAAAGAGTGGGGCTCAACGACGAACCCTGCGGGACTCCACATAGGAGTGAAAAAGCCAGGGGAACAAATGCATAGTGAGGCACCATTTGAGATCTATTTGACAGGAAGGAACTGAGCAAGAGGAGTGCCTTATCCCTGATTCCCAGCAAGGTGAGGCGGTCAACCAACACATCATGGTTGACTGTATCAAACGCCGCCGAGAGATCCAACAGGATGAGTGCGGCGCTCCCCCACTATAGAGTGTTTGCCTAAGCTCCTCCGTGGCTGATAGTAGTGCTAGTTCGGTGCTATGATGGACCCAGAATCCAAATTGTGAAGGGTCGAAGATGTCGCTTTCCAACACAAAAGTGGATAGTTCTTCATTTAGAAACCTTTCTATTATCTTTGCTGGGAAAGGCAACCTGGAGATGGGTCTGTAATTTGAGGGTTCACTAGGATCTAGATTAGATTTATTCAAAAGTGGCAGAATGGAAGATTTCTTCCATTCAGTGGGAAAATGCCCTAAAGAGATCATAAGATTAAAGATAGGCCAAAGTGAAGAGGCTATGATCTCAGGGACTGAAAGAAGAATTTTCGGTGGCCATGGGTCGAGGGGAGTAATTGGTTTAATAATCTGATCTAGAGTAATGGGTGAAAAGGAGGGAAAAATAGGTATGGCAGAGCTATCACGATTTGAGTGAGATCCGAAACTATCAACCGAATACTTGTGGGGCATCGAAGATTAGGGACAGAATGCATCGAAGACCTGTTTAACCTTTTGTTTGAATGAGTCTACTAGCTTATTACAAAATTGTTGGTAGAGAATAGTATTTTGGAGCAGCCATTGGCTGCTTCTATTTTTCCTTGAAGTCAGCTGACTTTGCCTTCAGGATGAGGTTTTTATATGTTTGGATGGCTAGTCTGTATTCAATTTTGATCTGGGCATCGTTATCTAGCCTCCATTTCCTTTCTAATCTTCTACACATTTGTTTTTGTGTTCCCAAAGACTCATTGATACACGGTTCCGACGGAGATTGCCTGACTGATCTCAGAATAGTTTGTGGAGCCAACTGCTGGCCTGCAGAGTCCACCAAAAAGTGATAGCTTATTACTGCCTCATCCAGGTTCATCATCGGGAGACTGTAGGGAATGGGTGAGCACTTTGTTTAGCTCATCTGCCTTTACCTTGTTCCAAGGTCGAAAGATGATAACTTTATTTGAGGAGTTAGGGAGCCTTTTAGGCGGCAAGGCAATTTCAAACATGATTGCCTTGTGATCCGACCAGATTAGTGGCAAGGCTCTGGTCCATACTAGGTTGGGATGATCCAAAAATATCCCATCCAAACAGTGCCCAGCCGAGTGTGTGGCCCCTTTGACCAACACACTGAGTCCTGCACTGGCCATATGATCGAGGAGGGCTTCGGTTTCCCTATCTGCACTGTTATCTAAATGAAAATTGAAATTCCCAAAGATGGAAAAATTTGACTTGTCTGCTTTGTTCTTCAGAAGTAAACCTATTGAGTTTAGAAAGCTGGTTTTGGTTTTGGGAGGCTGATACAGTAATGTGCCATTAAAAGTGTTCTGACCATCAAGTCGAACTTAAAAAATTGCTGCTTCACACTCTGTATTATCTAAGATTGGTTTAAACCATGTTTTGAAACTCTTTCTGACTATTAGCGCTTTTCCTCCTCCTCTTTTCCCCACTCTATCTTTTCTGAGGATTTTAAAACCAAATCCTTCAGGAAAAGCCTCTAAGAGATTGGGTTCGGAGGAGGCATCAGTCCAGGTTTCTGTGACCAAGGCCAAATCGATTTGATTCTCATCCATGAAATCATGGAAAGCTAGTGCGTTTTTAGCAAGAGATCTCGGGGCATATTATCAAGAATGACGTTAAAATTATCGCCGCTTTAGCGGCAGGAAACTGCCACTAAAGCGGCGATAATGGGTTTGATAATCTGCCCTTGAGAATTCTAATAGAAGCCCAGGTTCACACCAGAACATGGGCTTCTATTGGAATTCTCTAGGGCATATTATTAAGCCCATTATTGCCGCTTTAGCAGCAGTTTCCTGCTGCTAAAGCTGCAATAATTTTAACGCCGTTCTTGATAATATGCCCCCTTGTGTTCAGGAGAGCGCAACGGATTTTCGTCTCTCTCTGTTATGGAGTTCTTTGAGTGTAACTGCATCGTCTTGCTTGAAACAGTGGGAGAAGGTGAAACACGTTAGAGCAATGAAGGCATTGTATGCCACCTGAACTCAGTTGGGGCTACAAATTGGCTCTCAGGCAGGGATTACCTGTTGGTCTAAGTTGTAACAAGGTTTCTTTCAAATACTAGCACCTAATTCTGCCGGGGTTGTCTGGGTAAAATCCGGCATCATGTCCGTGCGCGGACAGGCGCCTTTGGCACGCCGGCGGCGCGCCTGCTGCGCGTCAGCTGCAGCATTCGATAAATAGACAGAGAGTCGCCAAGGCTAGTGCGCCTACTTCCGTGACTGAAAGTGTATGAGGAGACTAAGTCCCGCCCTCCGCTTGAACAGTACAGCAGCCGCGGAGGACCAGGGCTAAGACAACAACAAGAGTCAAGAGTTAACAAGTAGATCAATAGAACAGTTACAAAATGGTTAAGAATGGATTTTAAAAATGTCTATACATTCAGCACGATTCTTTTCTTGCAATCAAAGTTATGTTCACCTTCCGCGCAGCAGCGAGCGCTGTACAGTCCTTGCCAATTCCTGTTTCATTGTGTGTAACATTTAAATAGTTATATATTTATAGATTTGAACTGCATAGTAACACTATACTTCACATTTTTGCAATTGCATTACATTTCAACCATTTTAAAGATTTTAGGCAAATAGAGAATAAGGAACCCTTTTAAAATATGACAGAGTAGGAGTCCTGCCTAAAATTGGTGACTTTTCTGCCATCTTAAACCAGTAGTTCTTCTACTCCTTATTTAGAGGTAGGGGAAGAGCTAGGTATCTGATGGTAGAACCTCAGCTAGCTTTGTCATCAGTATCCTATGTTTTGGCAGCCTACCTAACACAGAGCTGCTGGGTCACAA
Organism: Triturus cristatus; assembly: GCF_964204655.1. Lineage (NCBI taxonomy): Eukaryota > Metazoa > Chordata > Amphibia > Caudata > Salamandridae > Triturus > Triturus cristatus. The sequence continues at coordinate 524,739,632 of NC_140584.1, forward strand.
TGTTGGTTGAGCTGCCCTATTTAGGGTATTGGGACTGTCAATGACTACTCCTGACTGGGACTACCATACTGGTACGGCGGTACTAGGCAGGAAAATGGAAATTTCCTTTAATGCCAGAAGCATCTTTTTTTGTTCTGCATAAAACATTCCATCTTTGTTTGCTCTATTGTACAGTCAAAAAAGAATACTGAGTGAGTTGCCTAAATATGGTGGCTCACACTCAATTTTGCTCTACCTAAAGTCCATCCACTTCATGAGCTCATTCACTTTAGCCAGTGAGGTGAGAGGGGATCTCAGAATATTGCAGGCAGTTATCCCAACTACCTGATAAAGTCAAAATGAGTGTTAGATCTGTCAGCCGTAGGGTGATCTCTTTTTTGCCTTACCACTCCATATTTTTCTGACCTTGTTTTTTGTTGGCCATAGCACTTTGTGAACCGTTACCATTGCTAACCAGTGCTAAAGTGTGTGCACTCTATCCTTAAAACCTGGTAACATTGGTGTATCCCCAATTGGCACTTTTTATTTACTTATGAGTTCCTAGTAAACTGATACTACATGTTCCCAGGGCCTGTAAATTAAAGGCTACTAGTGGGCCTGCAGCACTTATTGCACCACCCACTTAATTAACTCATGCAACACGTCTCAGGCCTGCCATTGCAGCCTGTGTAAGCAGTTTTAAACTGCCAGTTGGACCTGGCAAAATATACATTTTGCAAGGCATACATTTTCCCTCTTAATACATATAAATCCCCTCCAAGGGTAGGCCCTAGTCAGCCCCCATGGCAGGGTGCAATGTATTTCAAACGTAGGACATTTACTTTTACGTTTTTACATGTCTTAATAGTGAAAAACTCTTACATTTGTTTTTACCTATTGCAAGCCCTACCTTTGCCATAAGATAACATTGGAGTTCCCTTATTACTCTTAAAAAGGATATCTTCCGAATGGGAGCAGATGAATAGTTCATGTTTGGTGTGTTTGGAATTGTGATGAAAAATTAACTTAAAGTTGGTATTTTTAAGCCTTTGCGTTTTAGTGCTTGCTGTCTGTCTCTGGGTCACATGACTGGTGGCAGTTGGCAGTTGGTCTTTGTGTAGTCCTTCTAGACAGTCACACACAATAGAGAGCTACGGTGTACCTGGATAGGCTATCACTTGCAGGATGGGACTGAGGAGTTAGGAATATCCACACTTTCACCTGAATAGGCTGTGTCCTGCCTTCACACAAAGGACTGCATACCTACTGCAGTTAGTCTGGAACCAGAGCAGGGGAGGTGGAAAACCTGAGAACTTTAAAGGGAATCCTCTAGTAATTTCTCCGATTTCAAAGAAGGCACCAGATATAAATACTGGACCTCAGAAACCAACTCTTCAGTACACTTCTGGAGTTGTGGCGGACTCGGTCAGGAAAAATGAATGTTGTGCTGCTGAAAAGACTGCCGCTCTCCTGCTGGACTGCTGCCCAGAAGGACTGCTGCCTGCTCTCTTGTCCCGCTGCCTGCTGCCCTCTTGCCTTGATGAGAAGGACTGGACCTTTAACCTGTACCCAGGACCGCCAGTGACTCCACGGCTAATCTCTTGTAACCAGCACCTGGACTCTGCAACTGTGAGTTCAACTCCGCCAAGTGGTGCCAACCCAGTCCTGGACCCTTAGAAGTGGGCCTGAAGGTATCCTGCGATCCCAAGTGAGGATTTAGCAGAACTGGTACAACCCCAAGCAAAAGCAACGCATTGCCTCTGCTGCGAGGATTCTTTAACCACAAGGACTACGCATTGACCTTCCAGATTGCAACCTCATCAGAACCACCATTGTGCAAAGCATCCCCTACACAGGCCCTCGCATTGCAAGCCTCTCATCGACAACCACCTAGACAACGATGCAGGACTTTGCATCACAAGCCCTTTAGTCCCTTAAGAACCAGCCGAAGTGAGATGCATTCTCGACACAGGGCTTCACATCACAAGCTTCCCTTGTCGACGACCTCCACAACGATGATGCAGGACCTCACATCACAGCCTCTGGAACCAATGCTAGGTGATGCATTTCTGACATGGGCCTAGCATCACCATGGCTGCATGAGACATCCTGTGCTTTGGACCTCGCAATGCTCTATAACCAGGATAAAAGGTACTCTTGTTCAGCTAACCTAACTGGGTACCTATTTCAGGCTCTCACCTATTCCTTTTTCAAGAGTGAAATGGTCACGAAGTATGTTCCCAACTTCCAAACAGGACATGAAGGTCCAATGAAGTCAAAGCGCAACATGACCCACAGGGAGGAGGGGAAGACCTCAGCAACTCCTTGCTTTTCCTTCCTAAAAAAGAGAGTATTTTATATAAATATATATATATATATGCAGTGAACAAGGCGGCTGTGCCCGTCGAAACGCGTCTGTGCCTTTAACGTTGGAATAAAGCCTTTTCTTTGCTGAAACTACTCACGGAGTCGGTGCCTGTTTGTTTGGACGCTGTCAGGCTGGTATCATATATGTGTATATATAAATATATATATATATTTCCTCAATAATCTCTCATGTCATCTGCACTATATGCATTACACAACCTTGAAATTAGTGCATTGAAGTGGAAAACGTTCCCTGGAACTTGCAGATTGCCTAACAACAAAACATAATACATCAACTATCTTACGGAAGCAATGGAACAATAATGCCAAAATAACACATAACTAAATCACATGTATCTTAAAATTTTGGCTTCATGGAAATGCATCATATCAAATTATTTGCCTTTCATAATGTAGAGAAAACAAAAAAGAATAAGGAAAGTATATGCAGTTTCACCACTTAATTATTAACACACTTTTCTTATATGTTCCCAGTTCCAGACTCATGCTTTCACAGGGTTCAAATGACTGCAGTCAGATAAGCATATATTTTACATTTATGCGCTCACAGCGAGTAACTAAAAGTAAGCAGTCGCAGGTTTTTCCTTATCTTTGGTCTTTTTGAATTTTCTTTCCGCCCCCTGAAAAAATGAAGTAAAGAGTTGTAGGAATCCAGCCCGATGAGATCTGAAACTGCAAAGCAAACGGCAGCGACAAACCAGCACAAAACTCCCCGGACTTCCTAGGACACTGAACGCAGAGATAGGTACGTTAGCCACCAAACAGGATACAAGTCCAAATGCCAAGCAGCTTCAGAGGTGTAGCGTGCAGCTTTAAAGGCTACGCACTCCACCTCTTAAAGGGGCCACATACTCAAGAGGCCGTTTTAGGGCAAACCCGACAGTACACCCCTCCCAATGACCCCTTCCACAAGTCTCAGTTTGTGTGGGTAACAACGATGGAACAGGTGTAACAGACAAGGGGCATGTACATGGCCCACAGGTTCCCAGGTGCGACCCTCCGGCCCATTTCCCTTCTAGTGAATCAAGTAAAAGAGTTTGGGGCATATTTACTAGGAAACTGTCGGCGTATGGTGTTAAACCAAGAAGGCTAATGCTGCATCTGACAATGTCCAAATGCTGGGATGCACCATATTCACAAGATAATGCTATAGCTGACTTAAGGAATCTGAGAATTTTTATGGGCTCTGATCACTGTGAAGGTATGTAAAGACGCCATCAAATACTGTGTCCACTCCTCAAATGCCATCTTAATTGCCAACAATTACTTATCCCCTAAAGAATTGCTCTCTTTAGCAGGTGTAAACCTGTGTGAAAAATAAGCTATGGATGAGGCACTCCTGTATTTTTGGTTCTTTGTGACAGAGCCCCACGTACCGCTACATTAGATGCATCGACCTCTACAGTAAACGGCTGTGTGGTATCAGGATGCTGTAGAATAGGTGACCTGACAAAGGTATTCTTTAGTTGCTGAAAAGCCTGTTCAGCAGGCTCATTCCAATTAAAAACCACTCCCTTTTTTAAAAGCTGCTTTATTGGACCCACTGAGATAGAAAAGTTATTCATAAACCGCAGATAAAAATTGGCAAACCCTAAAAAACTTTTCACTTCCTTCACTGATTTTGGGGACTTCTATTGCAGAATGGCTGAGTCTTTTTGAGGATCCATACCAACTCCCTCTGCAGACAGTATATACCACAACAAAGAGAACTTAGGAACATGAAATTCATATTTTTCTAATTTTACAAACAATCACGTAATCGCTGTAGAAAAACTCTAACATGTTTTTCATGATCTGACATAGAAGAGGAGTATATAAAAATATCATCAATATGGCCACTGCACAAACATCAAAAAGCTCCCTTAAAACCTCATTGATGAAATATTGAAAGGCAGCAGGAGCATTGCATAATCGAAAGGGCATAACTAGATATTCGTACAAACCATACTTCGTACAAAATGCTGTCTTCCACTCATCTCCCTCTCTAAATGAGAGGGCAGCCGTAAATCTAGTTTGGTAAACACAGTAGCATTTTATATTTGATTTAGAAGAGTGTGAATGAGGGGTAATATGTAACAGTTCTTAATGGTTACTTCGTTATGGGCTTTATAATCTATAGGAGCACCCAAGTCCCCCCTGTTTTGGAATGAAAAACAGAGGAGAAGAGGGTGGTGAACGGAATGGCCGAATGAATCCAATACTAAGCACCTCATCAAGATATTGTTTAAAATTGATGTTTTCTTTCTGAGTTAGAGCATATATTCTACAACATGGAATGCGAGTTCCAGGAACAATATCAATTTGACAGTTATATGGTCTGTGTGGTGGGAGGGTAGTAGCCTTTTTGCATCAAAAACATCTACCAAGTCTTGATAACAGGGAGAAATCTGAGAAATATCATCCTCGATCATGGCTGCTGCAGACCTTTCATTGTTAGTATCAGGAGACCAGTTCAAACAATGTTCTTAGCAAAATACAGAACTAAAGTTAATGGAGCGTTCTTCCCAATCAATATCTGGATTGTGAGTCTCCAACCAAGGAATTCCCAAAATACCATGGAACTGTGGGGCTTGAATCAAATCAAATCTTAATCTCTCTCTATGGTTCCTGTGTACAGTTAACAATACATCGGCTGTGGAATGGGGGATGGGACCTTACTTCAAGGTACTGCCATGTATGGTTTTAGCGTTGTCAATCTGATCTTTTGGCTCATAAAATAGAGAAAGCACCACACAAAGATTTCACACCAGGTTAGAAACATAAAAAATAATTTAATAAATCAAACAAGTCCAAAATGACAAATTTAAATCCATTAAGTATTACTTGAGCTATGAATTTTTAAAGAATAAACTGTAAAATAGCTCTTAAAAGCAATAAGGGCCTACTTTTGATATCTGGTAGTGCTGGACCGGGACAAAGTCAAAAGTTCAGGTTGACAACGATGAAGTATGGGGATACCGAGACCCAGGGAGGCCCGCTGAACAAAAGTGCCTTGATCCTGGCTGTGTTGATGATGAGGATGCGGGGCACAGACAACACAATGCATCGGTATCAATCCCTGCAGTGGTAGTGATGTGTCAGTCCTGATCTGCGCAGCAGTGATGATGCGTTAATTCCAATGAACACACAGGTTCACTCTCCTCCTCCACCCCTACATCTGTCATGAGGAGAATGCTCACTTGGGGCCTCTCGAAGTGAGGCTTGAGCCTGTTCACATGGAGCCCTCTTAGAGGGTCCTAGGGGTCTGGAGGGCCATTAAGCAGGTGGCCTCCCCTTACGCTCTTTGATTTGGGTTGGTCCAGTGGTCTGGAAGAGCTCTACTTGCTACATGACCCACACTTTATGTCCAGGCTGAAACTAAACCAGAGTGGCCTTCTGGTTGTACCAGAGCTTCATGACCTTCTGGTAAATTGCATTTTGTCTTCTTCCAGAAGCAATGCATCAGATTGCGGCTGGCCAGCATGTAGCTGACCACATCCTCGGGGGTTTCTGGGGAGCTTACTCCCGCTCCTGCATGACAAGGCTCAGAGGTGCTCTAACAGGGTGGCCATAGGGGAGCTCAAAGGGGCTGAACCCTGCTTTGGCACCTCCATGTAGGCAAAGGGAAGGCATGGGAAGAGGACGTCCCACTTATACCTCATGGACTCAGTTAGGCTCATAATCATGCCATTGGAGATCTTGTTGAATCTCTCCAGAAGACCATAGGTTTGGGGGAGATAGGTTGTGGTGAACTTGTAAGTTATACCACACTCATCCCACATGGACTTCATGTACATGGACATGAAGTTGGTGCCTCGGTCAGTGGTTGTCTTGGGGGCAGGGGTCCAATGATGTTGATGCCCACCCTTTCAAAGGGGGTGCCAGCGACTGAAAATGGGATCAGGAGAGCTTTTAGCTTTTTCCCTTTTTTGCCACTGTCTGGCAGGTGGGCCAGGACCTACAGAATGCATCTGAGACTGTCTTCATTGTGGGCCAATAAAAGTGGGAGACAAGCCTGGTAAAGGTCTTGTCTTGCCCTAAATGTTCTGCCAGGGAAGACGTCGTGAGCCAAACCCAGTAGGAAGGTCCTGTAGCACTAGTTGATCACCAGCACACTGGCTGCCCCAACCACTAGAAGCCTTAGGCTCGTTATAAAGGAGATCATTCTACCAGTAGATTGGGTGGTCCCCCGAGGCTTCACCTGCTGCATAAGCTGGGGCCTGTTGCCTCAAGCCCTCAAGAGTGGGACACTCTTACTATGGTCTGCAGGATTCCTCCCTAGTAGGCCCTCCCTCAACTTGCCAGTCAGCAAGTTGACAACTGGGCTTTAGAGCAGGCTATATTACAGAGTCTGTCCTTCTTGCTGTGTCGAAATATCTGAGTGATCAATTAGATAATGGTGGCACTCTGCCCAATGGGTGAGCAGGATATGGCTTTATCTTAGCTGGGCTCTTTCCTGCAAGACTGGGTATTTCAGGTTCACACTCATTAGCACTACTCATAGCCATATCCTTTACCATCTGGTATCCCTCAGGGCTCCACTCGTAGTGCGACCCTTTTTAACCTCTATGTAATGCCACTTGCAGATGTTGTAGAAAACTACAGTCTCACTCTCCTTTCATTCGCCAATGACACCCAGATCGTGTCTCCCTGTCATCTCAGGAGAAGTGCAGTGCAGCAGCTCTGAAAAGTTACCTGCCTTTCACAAGAGTCTTCTGGATGAACGCTAATTCCCTTAAATTGAATGGAGATACGACCGAGGTTCTGCTGTTGAGCAGTCTCTCCCACCATTGGGGTCCTCCTCTGTGGCTTGATGCTATGGGTACTGTTCCTACTCCAGTTCCTATGGTCAAGAATTTAGGGGTCTGGCTTGATGACAGACTGACTATGAGTCACCAAGTCATCATTTTAGCATCCACCTGTTTTGGCATTTTAAGATGGCTCAGAGATTCTGGGTTGTCTTCCTGTCTCCACCCAAAGAACCGTTATCCAAGCTTTGGTCATTTCAAGGCTGGATCACAGTAACATTCTGTAGTGATAAACTCAAGTAGACAGCCAGGAAGTTGAATTGAATTTAATGTAGAACAGCTACACAGCAGAGACAGCAAAATAGTTGGCAAACAGCTGGGTCTCAACCGCTCTCTCTGACTGATTCAAAACCTAGAACCGAGTGACACTGCATCCAGACAACCATTACATTCCACATGACAGAGCCTGGAATGCAGTACACATTAACTGAGCACAGTGTTAAACATTCAAGACTGAAGAACTATTGATAAAGTATAACATATCTTCTCTTCTCAATAAAAAATAAAAAAAATAAGAACATAAAAGCAATAAAAATAATGCAAAAGCTCACAATAGCTATTTTTCAAAGTTCACAATTGATAGCTTTTAGGGATCCCCTTCGATCTTGTGCTCCTCCTAAAAGGAATCTGAAGACCAACTGTCTTGGGAGATATAGGCACATCTGAAGAACATGTAACAACATTTTTTACCTTTACAATTTTTCCTACATTCCACCAGTTCCCTCCCTCAACTTGTACAGCATTATTACCCACCTGGATGACCAAAACAGGTGGACCAAACTTACTCTCACCCTTCTTAACATGAATGGAAGATTTTTACACGGACAAAATCCCCCACAAATACAGGTACAATTTTAGCAGACCTTTTCTTGTCAAACCAAGATTTCTGTTTGAATTGAGAATCAAGAACATTTTCTTTTACAACCTTCATAAGACTGTTAACATCGGGAATGGTATTGATCCATTTATTCATCCATGCTGGTTTAAAACTAGTGTTTGCTTTTCTCCTTCTCAATAATTCAAACTGAGAATTTTTTGTCGTGGAGTGTGGAGTGGTCCTAAAGAACCAAAGCATGCTATTTTTGGAGCTGACAACGTCACAATTAGAAGATTTGGCCCATCTGATGCAGTCTCCCACAACTCTAATTCATACGTTCTACGAGACCATTTGATTGGGGATGGTACAAAGAACTTTTGACATGCTTGATGTTGCATGACTGCAAGAAAGATTCGAACATAGTGCTGGTAAACTGTGTACCGTTATCAGTCACCAATGTTTCAGGAAAACCTTACCGCATGAAAACATCCTTTAAAAAAGACAATGACACTTGAAGAGGAAATATCTTTCACAAATCTTAACTCGGGCCATTTAGACGCATAGTCTATTAACACCACGATGAAAAGAGAACCTCCTGGTAAAATTTCTAAAGGACCAACAATGTCAAACCCCAACTTGGACCAAGGTACAGAAGGACATTCAATGGGATGAAGAGGTGGAGTTGCTACTTTCAAACCCTTGTCAGCAGACCTACAAATTGAGCACACATCAACCACGTCACACACATCACAGTCCATGGAGGGCCACCAAAAACCATTACGAACTCAATGCTTGGTAAGAGTAGAACCAAAATGACCCTCATGGGCCTTTACAATGATATTTCTTCTAAGACTCTGTGGAGGAATAAGTCTGTCAGCACGTACCAAAACACCGCCATCCATTGAAATCTCTGATTCAACCTTCCAGAAAGGTTGCAAATGTTGAGGGAGAACACGTTCTCTGGCCCAACCAGTCCTTACATATTCGCACACTTGTTGCAAAACTTCATCATCAGACAGTGCCTTGATCCAACTCTCCTCAGTGCCTATGCTATGCTCAGGTAAACCAATTGCAGCAATAAGGCAGTCATCTGAATCCTCTTCACTACTATCAGCAACACAAGACTGATTTCCATTGTCCTCCATGGGAAACCTAGATAAAAAGTCGGCCCTTATATTTCTGCCACCAGACACATGAACAACATCAAGCTGGTATTGCATCAGACGAGAAACCATCCTAAGAATTCTCGGAGAACAACATTTACTGGTGCCGCACCAAGTATGTTTACAAGAGGTTTATGATCCGCCCTTAACAAAAAGCATCTTCCCCAGACGTAGGAACGGAACTTTTCAATGGCCCAAAGACAAGACAATAACTCCTTTTCCACTACAGAATATTGAAGTTCCCCATTCCTCAGAACTCTAGACGCAAAGGCAACTGTATTTTCACCACATGCTGAATCTTGGGTCAAAACTCCCCCCAGGCCTACCTGACTAGCATCAACCATAATACAGGTGGGTAATGCAGGATCATAAGGCTTAAGAGCATCACTGTTTGCAAGATGCTCTATAACCAAACTCAGAGCCGAAGCACACTGATCTGACCAACAAAAAATCACACCTTGCCTGAGGAGTGAACTAATGGGACGTACTATAGATGCATAGTTAGGAATAAACTTAGAATAATATTCTAGTAAACCCAGCACAGACTTTACTCCTGTTTTATCTACGGGAGCGGGGGCACAGATAATCGCATCTAACAATCCTTGTCTTGGTCTGATGCCTTCTCCAGAAATGTGGTGACCTAAGTATTCAATCTCATCACAGAGAAACTTACACTTTTCTGACTTGACTACCACACCATGATTTTTGAAAATCTCCAAAACCTTCCTTAGAAGATAATTATGTGAAGAAATGTCTTTAGTGTGTATGAGGACATCATCTTGAAATACAAGAACACCGTCAATCCCACCTAACATGTTTTGCATGACCCGTTGAAAAACGGAAGCTGCCGAAGCAAGCCCGAAAGGCATCCGTTTATACTGAAATGTGCCTAGCGGAGATATGAACGCAGTAAGGTGACGAGACTCTGCTTCTAGTTCAATCTGATGATATGCACTGGCTAAATCCAGTTTTGAAAAGTATCGAGATCCTCTGACACTTGAAAATAGATCACAGATTTTGGGTAGTGGGTGAGAATCTATCCAGATTTCTTTTTTGAGAGACCTCAAATCCACACAAACATGCAACTTCCCACATTTCTTACGTGCAACGACCAAGGGCGAAAGCCACAAAGAAGATTCTGATGGCTCAATTATCCCTTGATCATACAGAGACTTCAGTTCTGTTTCAAGATCGTCTCGAACACTGAAAGGTACACCCCTTAATTTGTGTTTTACTGGAGAGGATCCATCTTTGACAATGATTCTATGCTTAAAACCACGAATGGTCCCAAGCTCAGCAGAAAAAAACTGATGGAAATGATCTTCCCACTTCTCAAGGTCTTGCCCCTCAGAAATGACAAGAACTTGTTCAGCACACCCAGGTTTATGGACCATACCAAATAAGCCTTTGTGATACCATCCCAGGATGTTCAATCCTTTGACGGCAACATACATTTTTCTGGAGATTTTCCTATCTTTAAAAATAAGGTCATCCTCGAAGTATCCCAGAAGATCAATTTTACGACCTTCATAGGAGACTGGTGAGCGATCAGGAGGTTGAGGAGGTCTGTCACCCCATGTTTAAAAAAATTACTCTTTTGTTAACTGTTAGAACTGGCGATTTCTGGTTGGCTAAGGCTTGCGCCAAAGTCAGGCAGAAACCACCACTCACGCCAAAGATAACCCCTGCTCACCCCCTTGGTAGCTTGGCACGAGCAGTCAGGCTTATCTCTGAGGCAATGTGTAAAGCGTTTGCGCGCGCACCCAGCAACAACACCCAAGGCCCACCACAAAGGAAACTCCACACAAGGTATTCTATAAAAATAGCCTTTGTATTATACACAACACATTAGATAAAAACACACACTTTACAATGTGCCAACCGGCACGGGCAGAATTTACAAGGGATTATATGTACAGGGGACAGGGCCAGCTCACAGGGCCCTCCAGCAGGGAGGCAGTCCCCAGTGGCGGTCTCTCCTGGCGCCCCGCAGCAGCAGGCCCCCCTCAAGTTGATCCTACAAGAGAACACCTTGTAAGGGGACACAGCCCCTTTTTATACAGAAAAAGTCTTTGTCTGAAGGTGCAGGGAAGGGGCGAACCAGTTACATCTGGTTCCTGAGCACTTTGTTTTGCTCAGCCCCTCTCCCTATTCACTGGCAGGCCAGGGTTATCAGACGCACCACAGGGGCCGGAGCCAGCAGTGTGTGGGGAAAACCCTGTCCTATTCAGGACCCAGGTATACTCCTCCCCAGCCATCAGTATGCTAAACTCCCATTCACCACTGGGTGACTCCTCCTGACTCTGGGGATTTCCCTAGCCCGTCACATGACCTCCACCAGCCAATCGCCAGACAAGCCACACATTTCATACTGCACACTGAAGTGCCCACTTCTAGAAGTGGCACTTCCACACTAGGTACATGCACGCCGCACACATAATCGCGCAGCATTCACTCACACGAGTCCGCACATACCAAACTCGGGCCTGCACACCCCACGCATCAGGAACTACCAGGACACATACATTCCCCCATGCATTCCTATGGGAGGGCAGGCCAACCTCACAACACGCACGCACTTTACCCTGGGACACAGCGGTAAAGTGCGCAGAAACCCAAAATCATTACACCAAGTCACCCATAAAAAGCAAAAAGTTTCGGGGGTGAACCTGCCAAAAGGGCCGGGTCCAACATTAACATAGTAATTCTTGCTCCTGAATCTACCAGCAGATTAAGTGGCTTACTTCCTATAACAATTTCAACAATAGGATCGACACATTCAATTGGGTCAGTGACGTTAGAAACATGGTCAATGATTTCAGTAACCACAGAAACAATTTCGGAATCAGATTCACAATTTGACTCTAAAACACAAGCAACTGACCTTTTCTGATCGTTAAATTTCTTTTTAAAACAAATCTTCGCAAAATATCCAATTGTTTTACAGCAACTATAAACAACATTGGCACCAGGACATTTTGCACCCTTTTGATGTGGAGAATTACCACACCTGTTACACATTTGTTTACCATTTTGAACATCAGATGTACTTTTCCCTGATCTTACGTTTCTGGATGTAGAGTTTTTATTAGAAGATTTTCTAAATTCGCTTTGTTTCTGTTTAGGGATAGCTGAGACAACATTGACAGAATCGGCATGTTTATCCTCTAACTCCTTCAAAGACACTTGGGAAGTCTCAATGCTTTTAGCAATTTTTTAGTTGTCTCATCCAAATCGGGATTGGACAGGGATAACAGCTTTTGACGTATTTGTTTGACCCTGCAATGGCTTACAAACTGGTCTCTGATTAATTGGTCAGTAAAAGTTTCAAATTGGCAATCAGCTGCTAATTTGCGTAATGTTGAAATATATGAATCAATATCTTCACATTCATATTGCTGCCTCTTAAAAAAAAATTATGTTGCAAAACCATCAAACTTGGTTGTTTGTGAAACCTTGTTTTGAGTTTCATAATTGTGTCTTGGTAATCATCAATATCATCCCCAGGAAGATGTACAACTTCAGGAAGGTGTTTAAAGATGGACCTGCCTTTGAAACCAAGGGAGTGAAAAAGAAAAAAAAAATTCAGTTCATTACTGAACCTAGAAGCACTAATGGCTCCGAGGTAAGTTTGAAAAGCGTCAAGCCAAACCTCCTATCTGACAGGAGGCTCTCCAGCAGACTCCAGAAAAGAAGGAGGAGGAGTTACAGATTGAATGACTGTTGTGTTTAAAACCCTTGAAAGTAGGAGAATAATTAAATGTGCAGAAAGCTGTTTAATGATCTGCTAAACTTCAAAAATTCATTAATAGTGAAAGACGTAAAGTATGAATAAGGTGTGCAGATCACCGTGAATTTTGCTTGATGTATGGTAGAACAAAAAAATGGTGTGCAGATCACTGTATTGTCTGATGAAGACTTTAGATCTGCTTTAGTGTGCAAATCACTGTTGCAATCCACTTAAATACATTTTAAACTGGAATATGCCTTGGTTAAGTTTATCCAAGATTGAAGCAAAGAACTGTCATAAATACGATTCGAACACGTTTTGTCCTTGTAGCGGCTTTAACACGCTAATTGTTGGGACAAGGCAAGCTTTAAACTTGTTGATAAATTGCACAGTGCGTCTGGCGCTGTGTTGCTTAGCAACTCTCCACACAAAAGACGAGCATTAAGCTTGTTAACAGGTTCTACTGGCGTCTGACGCTGTGTTGCTTAGCAACTCTCCACACGCATTCGCTATAGCATGAAAACTCAGCTGTGACGTGCTTGACGTGAGTCACAAACGTAGCGACAAGAAGGTCAGGCAATCAGGCAGCTTTGCGCACATGCGCAGGAGGAGTTAGGCCGCAGTGGAAATGAAGGCCCAACTCACGGCTTGCGCGATCTTAAAAGCTCCCCAAAATATTGAAAGCGCACAGTCCACGGCCAAATGTAGACAGCGGGAAACCAGTAATACTGTGAGCGTAAGTTCTTTTAAGCTTTATTTTTTAGACTTGAGGGCACAAGCCTAAAATCTTCTTGTTTCTGTCATTGCGGTGAAAACAATGCGTCACGGTGAGATAATCCACAAGCTTAAAATCTTCTTGTTTCTGTCATTGCGGTGAAAACGATGCGTCGCAGTGAGATAATGCAAGCGTGAGGAGATTAAACAAAAGAACAGTCTTACCGCTTGCTGGAACTTGAAATCTTGTCTATACTTGAAATAGAAAAGTATCTTGATGTACACGCTGAGTTCTTTGAAGAGCCGTGTAGCAGGAATCGTCGCCAAATAAATTGTAGTGATAAACTCAAGTAGACAGCCAGGAAGTTGAATTGAGTTTAATGTAGAACAGGTACACAGCAGAGACAGCAAAATAGTTGGCAAACAGCTGGGTCTCAACCGTTCTCTCTGACTGATTCAAAACCTAGAACCCAGTGACACTGCATCCAGGCAACCATTACATTCCACATGACAGAGCCTGGAATGCAGTACACATTAACTGAGCACAGTGGTAAACATTCAAGAGTGCAGAACTATTGATAAAGTATAACACATTCTTTACCAAGGTGTCACAAAGGGCTTGCTCAAAAGCCTTCAGACATGCAAAACACCATGGCCAGGCTCCTACTTCACCCTCCTAAGTCTTTCTCCATGGCCAGCTTGCTCCACGATCTCCACTGGCTACCAACTGAAGGTTGAGTTCAATTCAAAGCATAATGCTACGTGCACAACTGTCTCTCTAATTTTGACCTCAACTATCTCATATCTGTGGTGAAACCATATACACCTAGGTGGTCTTTGCATTCAAGCAATCTTAATCTTGATGTGATTCCCAGAATTAGAAAAACCATTCAAGGAGGTCGATCTCTTTCCCAAAGCTATAGAATTTCATACCACCTGCTTTGAGAGTCCGAGAGCATGTGGCTCTCTCTCGGTTTTCCACAAGAACCTAAAACCTGGTTACTCTAACTTCGGTTACACAAATGCCTATCTTGTAGTATTTGGTATAGATTAGCACTGCAAAACCCTTTCTGGACAGTCATGAACTGTACTAATCTGTATATTATTAATAATAAAAGGTAGGTCACGGGGTGTGGCAATGTCTACCCCAGCTGGCTCGGGGGTCTCCTTCTCAGACACCCTGTGAACCTTCACCACAGGAACCACAGAGGATGGTTTCCCATGCCCGTTTACACTTTCCTTGGCAGCTGCCTGGGCCTTATTCCAGGCTCCAGACGCTCTTGACTCCCTTTGTGGGCAGCCATGGACCATGTGTTCATACAGACCCACTCAGGCAATCCCATCGTCTCCAAGTGTGACCTGAGCTCTACCTCCCTCCAGGCAGTGTGCTCCAGATCGTTCCCTAGCAAACAAAATACCAGGCATGGCAGAGCGAACAGCAACTTTCAGAGATCATGGGACCCCCTATTCAAAGAGAACCAGAGCCACCAGCAGATGGCCCTTTCAATTCTCAACGACTCCGACTTGGTGCAATGTTTTCGGTTGGACGTGCTCTGCAGATACTAGCTGACACTTGACAGTAGTCATATTGGCTCCTGTGTCTTGCAAAGCCTCCACCTGTTGCCCATTAATGGTGATCCACTGCCTATACTTTGAAGTATTTTCAGGCATGTGGGCTTTAAGCACCATCTCTTTTATCACACAGGGAAACTAGGGTTACCTCTGTCTATCCTCCAAAGCAAACAGGGACTGCCTCCCCCTGCGCCACCCTTGCCAAACCAGGTGTCTGCCCTTCGGTGGGGGGCTGTTCCGACTTGGGACATTTAGAGTCCCCCTTGAAGTTCCCATACTTGTAGCACTCAGTATATTGGGGTACCAACCTCCCTGTCTTATGATCAAAGAACCTCTTCTTCTTAGGATCAGACTGGGACTGGTTACCTCTACTCCCTTGAGAATTATTTTGGTGGCTTTTGAGAGTTCCTTACTTTCATGTTTCCCCCCCTTTTTCTTCTGTTAGGATAGGAACCCTGAATTCCTTTGTGGGAGTCCCCCCACACCCCAGAAACCTTCTTGGTAATTCTGGTGCTAGCCCAGAGTTCTGCCTCCTCAGCAAGCTTCCTGGGGTCAGTCAACTTAATGTCGATTAGGTACTGGCGCATCCCAGGAAAGCTGATACTAAGCATGTGTTCTCTCATGATGAAATGGTATTACCCACTAAAATTGCTAACCTAGCTGTCTCGTACCCAGCCATTCAGTGCCTTACTGGAGTGGTTAATAAAAACTACCCAGGATTGGTTGTGGAGCTTCTGGCTTTCCTGGAAACTTTGGTGATACTTCTCAGGTGTCAGCCCAAATTTGGCAATTAAAAGGGCCTTCATAGGGGTATACTTGGTTTGGTCCCCAACCTCTAACAAGATACGTCTTTCCTTCCCCAGTGTAGGCATGTGTTTCCACAGACAACCCCCCAGTGCACCTCAGGAACCCTGTGAACCTTCAATGCAACTTGGTAAGCAGAAAAACATGTATCAATGTCATCCCCCGCCACATAACTTGGCACCAAATCCTTGCGTATGCAAACCCTTTTTCCTTCTTCAGGTCCTGCATGTAAACTGCCTCCATCACTGATGGAATATGCCTGCCTGGCTTTGATAGCCAGCTCCTTCAGACTCAGTTCATGAGCCAGTAAGAGTTTTACTAAGGCTCTCTCTGCCTCACCCTTCTTTGCCTTCAAAGCTCTTTCAGTCTTTTTCTCTTCAACCTCCAGTTTTAATTTAGCAATCTGCATCTTGAATATCTCTCCTCCCTCCTCTCCCTCAGTCCCTCTGGGGATAAGCCGCATAAAGAGACACTGCTTCCTGCTCTGACTGGAAGCTCAAATTCAGTGACTTCACCCTCAGTCACTGCAGGCGGTGCTTCAAGAGAGCCATTCTTAGGCTCTCCCAAACCATCATTCTCCTCGGAGAGAGCTTCTGCCCAGGCCCACAGCCCCTTTTGTAATTCCACCTTCTTGGTAGCACTCTTGGCAGGAAGCCCAACTGCCTTGCAAAATTCTTTAAGCTGAGCCACTGTATAGGTTTCCAAGTTGGCCAGCTCAAATTCCATGGTTCCAGTGGTAGAACCAGCAGCCAGAGAAAGGATTTGTGAGGAAAAACTAAAAAATGTCAACCAGGGATAATTTATAATTCAAAAGGGTTTTGTGTGTGAATTGGTGGTGTACACCAAGTCACTGTATGGCACTGCACAAACAAAATGTATATCCTCACTGCTGATCACCAATGCTAGAAATTGGGTTGTAGGGAGAATGGGGAATGAGCCCTAGTCAAGCTGTAACCACAGACCTAATCAGGGTAAGAAGCAGGCAAACCCTAAATTATGCTGTGCTCACCCTCTGGCAGCTTGGCACCTGTAGTGAGTCTGGAGCCAAGGCAGGAAGGGAGGACCTCTGTGCACTTCAAATATCTGTCTTTGAAGTCTACCCCTCTTCAAAGGAACAACTTGGTATAAGTACTGGATTTCAGACAACACCACTTCAGTACATTCTGGACCTGTGAAGATTCTTCCAGGAAGAAGGACTGCTGCGCTGCTGAATACCTGCCACTCAGCTGGACTGCTGCTTTGCTGGTCTCCTGCCTTGCTGTGCTGCTCTGCTGACTACTGTTCCCCAGCCTGGGTGAGAAGGAACCCAGAGAGACTCCAAGGACTAGTTGACTGGCCTCCTGATCTGAATTCTCAGGGACATAAAAGACTTCCAACTTGCCTGCTTCTGCACCTGGACTCTGCCATCTGTTAGTCTGCCTTGCCAAGTGCTGCCACCCCAGATCTTTGGAAGTGAGCCCTAAGGGGCTTGCTTCAGCAAAACCCATGCATCCTCTGTTGATCCAGCGCATCAGCGCCGTTGCGTGGATCAGAACTGGAGCATCGCCTCTGTTAGATGGATCGGGACAAGTGCATTACTCCTGTTGCATGACGAGAATCAGTGCATCGCCTCTACTGCATGGATTGGCCCTATGCATCATCTTCAGAACCAGCACTGCACAAGCTCTCTGCATCCCCATCAACGGCATCTTTAATGACACCAAATCTCCGCACTGCAGCTCTTCGCTCATTGATGCTGACAGTGTCACTGCTGCTCGGATTAGGGCAAAGCGTGGTCCGCACTGCATGGATCGACACCGACGCATCGCTTTGGGTGTGGAACACATCTTCAACATTGACGCAGCCAGGATGAAGTTACTTTTGTTCAGTGACGCTCACTGAGTCCCTGTATCTGGCCCATGCTCCATCGTAGTCGCCCTCAACTTTTTACTTTTTCCTGGTCCAGCGCAATCAGATATCCCAAATTAGAGCTTATTGCTTCTAAGCACCATTTTACAGTTTATTCTTTAAACATTCATACCTCAAGCTCTGCTTATTGGATTTTTGCCTTTTTGGTCTTGTGTTTATTAAATTAGGCGCTATATGTCTAATCTGGTGAGGAGCCTTTTTGTGTGGTGTTTTCACTGTTTTAACAGTTTGAAGTGTTGCACAAATACTTTACCCATTGCCTCTAAAGTTATGCTTGATTGCTCTGTGCCAAGTGACCAGAGGGTGAGCACAGGTTAATTTAGGGTTTGCGTGCCTCTAACCATGACTAGAATTGTGGTGAATACTTGACTAAAGCTCATACCCCAGCCAACCTACAACCCAATTGCTAACAGTCTGCGATCACAAAACGCATGTTTTACAATATGTCAAATCCTTCGTACCAGTCAGAAATTTATGTCTGAATTATAAATGGTCTTTTGTCACCCATTGTGAATCACAAATAAGAAGGGATGTTAAAGGGGTATTCCCGTCTCTAAGAAGGTGGATCTTTTTGCGAGGCCACCCCCATTTTTATGGACTCTCACTGCAGGTTTTTAAAACTTTTCACACTGGGACACCTATGTCCAGTCCCCAGTGTATCTGCTCCGACGCCTTAAATTATAGCTAAACCGTAATTGACATATTTAACTTTCCTGTAAGGACACACTATATAGTGCAGGAAATACACCAATGGCATGCAAGTGAAATGTCACTTGCGGACTGCAACATATATTATTCTAACCACTAGGCTGACCAGGAAAATATGGCTTCAGGCCTGACTGCTGAAGCTTAAAAACCTGCAGCCAAACTTTGCAAAATAAACCATTTTGAGAGGAGAAAAACTTACTTATAACCCTAAGCTGCTGAGGATTTTGCACCCTCATCGCTGAGCTCTTTTTGATGTTCGGAAGAGATGTGGCGCAGCGGCCAGGGCAACTGACGCCAGAACCCAGGGGCTCACGGTTTGATCCCCGTTGCCGACGCCAGATCAGCCCAGCACCATGTGACTGGGCAATAGCGCGCTTAATCCTGCTGAGGGCCCCCAGCGCCTTGACACCTTCGGGTAATTGTTTGCGCTTTACAAAATACTAGACATTTCAGAACAGTGCAAGGTTAAACCTTATTAACTTAAAAAAAAGGTGTCCAGCCCAAAATGGCACAATTTTTTCTCCCATCTAAGGTATGGATTTGCCTATATGAAACAGAAAATTGTAAAAATATTGCAAAATGTTTTTTTTAAAAAAACAAATTGAAAACGTGCTGTGCAAAAACATGGCATCAACAAAAGATTTAGGGGCTTATTCAGAAGCCCCTTGAGCCACTGGTGCATCACTTTTTATGTGATAAAAAGTGACGCACCGGCGGTGCAAGGGGCTCGTAAATAAGCTCCTTACTTTCTAAGATTATCATCTTTTGGAACAAGCAGATATGTAATAAAAAATGACAATATTTTTCCCATGGGCTTTCCTTTTTTTAAGTTGTTGTCAATTTTCTTAAATGTTTTGCAATTTTTACTTACTTGCAGTTTGTGGTGGAAAAAAGCGAGAAACTCATGAGGGAACCACAAAGAAAATACATATTTCTGAAAAGTAAATATAAACAAAATTGCAAATTTAACAATCCCTTGTAAATCCCTCATGGTACCCCTAAACAAATCATTTAGATCCAACATAACGTAAAAAAAAACAGGAAAAAATAGCTATAGGTGACAACGTTTTGCTGTGTAATTTCTTTCCAGATGGCCGATTTACAAAAACATAATACTGTTACATCTGTCCGACACTTCTAGTCTCAGGGAAATATAGTGTTTGCTGGTTGTCCAAAACACGTTACCCAGAGCCGGCAAGTGAACTTCTGCTTATAATGTAATTTTATTGTGTTCTGACGATGCAGCAATTCATGTAGCAAAATCTAATGAACAAAAAAATGGATATGAATGAAGCCTATTAATTTTTTTTTATGTGGCGAGGATACTGAGTTTATCAATAGTGATTAGTTGCACAACTCTGAATTTGATTTTACCCACACTATCTTGTGATTCAGAGGACATTCTGTATAATGTGATCTTTCTTGTATACTGGCCTACATTTGTAATCCTAATTCAATGGATAATATCAAATGTGCTACTATTTTGTGTCCTCACACTTCTCTCGAAAAACAGTAGTCCACTTGTCCTGCTCGGCCTAGAATCTGTTACAGACTAAGCTCCAAAACGCAAGGTGGACAAATGAGGGGGCATATTTACTGGGGCTTTCCTCCGCTTTTTTGGCTTTTAAAGCCAAAAAAGTGGAGATAAAACTATCGCCCTATTAACAAGAGGGTGCTAAGATGCATTAGCGCATGTTAGCACCCTTTTACCCAACGCCTCCCTTTGCATCTCTAATGAGATGCAAAATGGGCGTCACTGGGCAGGACAACCTTGTAAATATTGCTGATGTTCACATCGCGATATTTACAAGGCTGCCCCAGCAATTTAGCACACGTTAGTTTTTGGAGAAAACCGCAGTTTTCTCCAAAAACTAACATCTGCTAAAATGCAGACTTACCTATCCCTAACATTGGGGTGGATTATGCTGATACGACCCTATGGGTCGTATCAGCAAGGTTATCGCCGTTTTGCAGGGAACATCGCTGGAAAACCAGCGATGTTCCCTGCAAAACGGCGATAACTTCGCTATCTCTGGAATTGTTATCGCCCTGGAGAAACGTGTTGTTAATAACGAGCTACCAGGGCGATACATTCCAGAGATAGCCTGCGATAACAAAATTATCGCTAAGCACGGCCAGCGATAATTATCGCTGGCCGTTGATAATATGCCCCCACATTTTTACCATTAAAACTAACCCATTCGGGACTGTTTTAAACAATCAGATAAATATAGCTTTGTCACGAGAAACTCAAATAAAATCCTGATTACTGTGGAAAATGAGTTCCTGTATTCCGGTAAGCCACAGAACGGCAGATGCGCCAACATGTGACTGGATATTGTTGAGACTAGGATAAGTAGCAGATATTATTATTTGATCTTCAGGAGGACTGCACCTGCAATGTGAACATCTCGGGTAATCTTTAACAAAACCAAGGAATTCAAGTCAAAGCTTCAGCTCTGTAGACCCACAGACATTTAGGGCTTCATTTACGAGGCCCTAGAGGTACATTAGTGTCGCTGGAGCATCACTTTTTTGGTGGCGCAATGAGATACAGCAGATCTATAAGGCCATGCAAAGTCACTTGACGTGGCTTTTCATGGCCTTGTATGTGCCCCATTCACGCAGAAAACTGGGTGAAAGGGGCGTTCCAAGGGTGGTGCTGTCGGTGTTCCCATGGAACACCAATGGAATCTGAAGCATTCCCAGATTTACGAGGAATTGTAAACCTGGGAATGTGTTAGAATCCTATGTCTCCCCAGGGAAGGCATACATGTGGAGCAACAAGGAGAAATACTTTTATTTCTCCTCGTTTTTTCCTCTTTCCATGCCTGCTGCATTCTGCAGCAGGCATAGAAAGAGGAAAATTCCATCAATTTTTGTTTTTGTGCAGGAAAAACAATCATCCCTGCAATGCAGGCACCCTTGCAAAATGAAGCAAGGGTGTCTGAGTTGGCACACGGCTGATTTTTGTGCACCAGTGCTGGGGAGGACAGCAATGCGCCATAGCTTGTAGATACTGCGCATTCCTGCCCTTTTCTTTTGACCCACGGCAGTGCAGCAGGAAGTCCTGTTGCGCTGCCATGTGTCAAAAGTTTGTCAGACTTCATTAGACTCATGAGCGACTCAGTCCCATGTAAGAAATTTGCCCCAAATGGCTATCGAAGGAATCCAAAGTCATTTGGAAAAATCGGCAGACCATGACACAGCGCACTAGTCGATACAATGGCTAGCTTTCCCTTGACACAAATGGTCAAGAACGAAACACACGTCGCAGGGCACACCCTAGATGGTATCTTTACATCAAATCCATTTCTTGAAGTTGCAGAAGTGATTCCTGTCCCCTGGTCAGACCATAAAGCCATAATTTTCACTTTAAGTACAAATCAGCACCTGCCAAGATCCTCAATTCCACCAGTCCCAGTCAATTGCCAGGACTGGGACAACATTAGCCCCCTCACTTTGCAAGCGACTTTACTCCGCTCAAAAACAGACCTTACTACTGACACTAATTTGTCTGTTCTTAGGCTGTCCACTTGGATCAAATCAACTGTAGATCTTTTAGCCCCTACGAAGAGTTTTCTCTCCAGGCAGAAAAACCCATCAGAACCATGGTTTTCTGGTAAGCTAAGAGCATAAAAACAAACCTGTAGAAGGACTGAGAGAAAGTGGAGAGCAAACTATGACCCCACAGAAAAAACTGAGGGGGATATTCACAATGAAGTAGCGGTGAGAGGCGTTAGCCTCTTTGGCTTAACGCCTCTCACCTTCCTTTTGGTCACCTAAATGGTGGCCCGCCAGTCTGGGAGACTGCCCAGCACCAGTGTCTAAGGTCAAAAATCTGGGTTTTATCTTCGATGATAAACTGACATTCAACAGTCAGATCAATACCCTCTCCTAAACAATCTGGTTCATCCTAAAAATGATCAGGAAAATGTGTCCATTCATTCCTCCTGATTCCCTAAAATATCTGGTTACAGCATTAGCCTTGTCCAGGTTGGATTACAGCAATGCCTTGTATGTGGGGATCCAAGCCCAGTATCTACAAAGGCTGCAGCACCTGCAAAATGCAGCAACCAGAGTAGTACTGAATATCCCAAGGTTCGAGCCTTACACTGGCTCCCGGTCGACAAGAGGATTACGTTTAAATCCCAATGCCTTGCCTATAAAGCACTACATGGCACCGGGCCTCAATTCCTGAGGACTCATCTGAAACGGTATGTGTAGTGTACATTGCCACAGTATGCGCCATCTAGAAGTCTAAGTTCCGCACACAGCAAACTGTTGCAAACACCCAGGTTTAAGAAAGCTCGCTGGCGTGGAAGAAGCTTCCTGTTAGGGCCAATCGAGACATGGAACCTACTCCCGGTCACCATAAAGAGTGGCCCCCTTTCAGAAAGGCACTGAAAACCTGGCTCATTTCCAACTAACAGAATCAACACACCTTTCTGGCAAACTTACTTGACCCACTTACCTGTAGCTCCAAGACGCCCCTAGGGCAATCGTGCGCTTTATAAATGTACAAATCAAATCAATCAAATCAAATCAAATGAGTGTGAATCTGAGCACTTCACATCCTGCCTTGATCTCTGTCCGAGCCTAATTTCGCTCCCAATTAGGCTGAACTCAAAAGCAACCCACTCTCGCTTGAGTGACTTGTGCTCCAGAATACCCTGAAAGGGAGGAGATAACATCTATTTAGTAGGGAAAGACTCTAATGTATGCCTGCCAAGATCCCATTTGCCTTGTATCTTTTAAAAAGCGTAAACATTTGTCTAAATATTTTACTTCTCCAATGGAATGGCAGTTACTTATTTATTGCTGTTTAATTCATATTGGAAGGTTCCCATTAGAGTTACATCCTGATTGCACGTTTTACGAGTTTTATTTTCTAGTGAATTAATTTTTACTGTTATTTTGGTGCTACCTCTCTCTGTAACTTTTTTCTTTCACTTTTAGTTTTTTGGGCCTATATGCGTTTTCGAAACTCAGAGCACGTCTGCCATGGGTCAGCAAAGAAAATTAAAAGAGCTGGATGTCCCAGAGCTGTGCCATGCTTTATCTGATAACATATGACTTTTAGGGGTATATTCTCAAGAACGTGTGATAACCATCGCAAAAGTAACTTAACGCAACTCTCGACATTGCAGTCCATCGCGGGAAAATTACGCTATGTTAACTAAGTATTCACAACACGGCCGCACCATGCGATAGTCACCAGATAAAGCATCAAATGGGCGCGTTAAAAACAACGCCATGCCACCAACATGCAAAACATGAATGCAAAAAAAGCTGCAATAGGGCCAATCGCGATACAAAACGCTGTGAAAACATCTTGGGCAACCCATCCCCAGGAGCAGGGCAGCCAAGCCACACAGAGGAGACCC
The DNA here is from genome assembly GCF_964204655.1 of Triturus cristatus. NCBI lineage: Eukaryota > Metazoa > Chordata > Amphibia > Caudata > Salamandridae > Triturus > Triturus cristatus. The sequence goes on from NC_140584.1 coordinate 524,763,589, forward strand.
CAGCACCTGCACAGACCACACAGCAGGAAGCACCCGCCACCACGGCTGGCTCCCAACACGTCACCTTGGCACACATCGCATTCCAATGCCAGGTGTCAGAATGACAAAAGGAGGTGGACGAACAGGTGCAGGTGGGGCTTAAACCCATGGAACATGAACTAGACAACATGCGTGGATGTCTAATTCCCCTCAGGGACCACCTACACCACACCAAGTAGACCCACACTGCAACAGAGACACATGCATGTGCATATTTACAGTACTGAACCACGCCCAGAGGCACACAATTATCATTCACACACCCATGCTGGATGTGCGTACGATGGCCTAGTACACTCCTCTAACGTATTGAGTGGGTGACGATAAGGCTAGATGTCGAAGGTCTAACACGCAACCTGCGGTAACATATTGGTGTCCGCTGTACACAACACAATGTAATATTTTCGGGTCTGGGGCCCTCATTCATACATCATGAACACAAGGACACATGCAGATAGTTTGTGAAACTGGCCACAGGCATGTGCGCCCGGCCCCTTTAATGGCAGGGCCACATGTACAGTGACGCCTGTGCTGGATGTGTGTAGGGTGAGTGTAAGCCAGGCCTCATCGAGTCCTTGGTGCTGGCAACAACTTGAACAGTGATCACAATTAAAGCGGAAACAGAAAACACCAGCATAACAGAAACAATTATGAAGCATCATGGTGGTAGCCGGAGTAAGTACAGAGGTCACCCAATATGCAAACTGAAGTGTCCGTGAGTTGCAGTGCACTGAGGTTGGGGCACTAGAGCAGGATTGTGTCCCTTCGGGATATTCCTGATGAAGCTGCAGTGGGGTGTGTTACACATGCATCATCTCACTCACCATCGTCCTAGGTGTCACACACTGCCTGAGGTGACATTGCTGCGTAACATCTCCGCAGCACAAAACTCAATCAGTAATGGTCATGGTCCATGGGTTGAGGTGCACTGAGTTAGTGGCACCCGGAGTGCTGAGCAGGGTATCAGGCAGATGATGGCATCCACGACAGGTGTGAGCAACTCCGTTAGTATGCCAGTACCACTGTTTCAACTCTGGCAGTTGGCGTTTGGAGGTGGTCCTGGCGGTGGTGGCGTGTGCCTCCTGTGGTGATGCGACGTCCGGGCCGGTCAGGACTCGTTTTGATGTGTGAGCCCTGGTGGGCCACAGTTGAGGCCGGAGGTAGCGTTCAGCGCAGCGCCACAGACACATGGCGTTGATGACCCCCATGCAATCAATCTAGAGGCCATCAAATGATCATTTAGAAAGGGTCCATGACTTGAGCTGCAGAGAGTTAGTGGCCCCGGATGCACTGCAGCCGGCACAAGCACACCGCCACGGGACGGTGACTTGCAGTACACTGAGGTAGGGCCACACGTACTGAGCGGGTCCTCGTCGATGTCGAAGGTGAATGTGGTGGAGGGTTGCGGGGGACAGTGGAAGGTGTCCCCCAGGGCATGATGCAGAGGGCAGAAGCCATCCGGAAGCAGAAAATGGAGGAGTGGAATGCTACAGCCTCATTATTGCCACCAAGTTGGGATCAGCTATATGAGGATGAAGACAACCCCCAGTCCATACACTCAGACGCCACCTAAGTTCAACCAGAAAATGTGTCCATGGATGTCGGGAAACAGACTTAGTGGCACCGGAGCTGAGAGGGTTGCAGTCTGCGATGAGGCTGGTACTATGCTATGAACACTGCCATGAAGACATGAAGACTCCGTTCCGAATGTGTGACCTACTCGACCGCTGTGTGGGTCGGAGGCAGCAGCCATCAGTGGCCCACAGCCATGTGTCATTGGCTTGCAATGCACAGAGTTAGTGACACCAGAGCAGTTGTTGGTAGTGTTCGATCACCTCCGTAACGATGATCCTTTTTTCCTCCGGACTGAAACACGTTTTCCTCTTACGCCTCTCCTTGCGTGCAATGATATGACCTCTGCCATTGGGAAATCAAGACTCAGTTCCAAATGTGTGACCTACTAGACCGCAGTGTAGGCCGAAGCCAGTGGTCAGCAAGGGCGAACAGACATGTGTGCTGGAATGCTATACACAGACTTGGTGCCACCACATCGAAGGGAGTATAGTGGCATAAACTCAGCCATGACAAGTGCCCTCGACCATTGTGTAATCAAGACCCAGTTCCAAATGTGTGACCTACTTGTCTGCTGTGTCTGCCGGTAGAATACGTAAATGAGAAAGGAGTACTGCGGGCCTGTGTTGCGGAGAAGGTGATGGTCGGAGGAGGCTGCCAACGTTGCGGGCATTGGGCTTGGAGCTTGCACCGGCACATGGTGGGCCCCCTTTGACGCGCGCTGGTGTCGGCAAGTGAGCAGTGATGTCTGGGTGTGCATGAGCGGCCAAGACGGGTTTGGGGACCAGCGGCCCGGCGTGTAGCAGGTGCACAGGATCGCAGGCAACACCGCTCATGGCATCGGCCTCGTGGCGGGGTGAGAGGCACCACCCTGGCAGAGACATTGGGCATTCTGGAATAGAACCATGCCCAGAGCTACATGCTTTTTATTCACACCCCTACGCTGGCCTGACATATGCAGGGCAAGCCCACTCCGCTCACACTTACGGGGGGAGACGTAAAAGTCTACATTTCCGCAATCTTCCCCACTGGCTGGGGTGAAATGGTTGCGTCCACTGTCCAGTTCACTCCAGACACCAGCAGTGTATGTCGACATGGATCTGCCTGTGGTCTGCATACTGCAGTCTGTCCCGCACATCCACGCCACACTTGGCATTGTGTACATTCTCATTCACAGGTCACTTGCCTCCTTCGCACATGCCTTTTTTCCTATCTCTCCCCACAATCTGCTATTGTGTGGCTGCGGTGCCATGCTGTTGATGGCTCATGTCCATGGCTATCCCAGGTTACCACAATAAGTTGTGCTGTCGTGTCTGGTGGGTAGGCATGTTGTTTGGCATGCTGAGTGTGATTGTGTAATGTGTGCATTCCCAGAGTTGTGAGTAGCATGATTGTGGAGTTGGGGTATGTGGTGTGTTCATTTGGTTCTTGCCAACGAGCAGAGCATTTCCGTGGGTGCCATCCTGGAAGCGCCGGTTGATGATGCACTGTTGGAAGATGTAGGAACCATGCACACTGCCTGGGTAGTTGGCGGCGACGTTGGTGGAGAGTACCTGGTGGTCCACTATTGCCTGCACATTGGTGGAATGCATGTGCTTTCTGTTGCGGTAATTGTGTGCAGTTTGGGCAGGGGGCACAAGTAGGACATGTGTGGAGTAAATTGCCCCAACACGTGCGGCAAGCCAGCTATGGCGTGGAGGCCTTGCTTGGTCTCGAGCTGTTCCTGTGCATTGTGTGGGACGTGAAGGTGCTGGAGTACCAAGCTGATGTTGGCATTCAAGACAGTTCTGATGAATTTTGATAGGGCTGGTTGTGAGACTCCGACGACTCTGGCGGTTGTTGGTTGGAAGGTACCAGTGGCCAACAGGTGCAGCACAGCCAACAGCTTTGTATGAGGTGTGATGTTGGTTGTGTGCTGTGTTGGAACCATCATCCTGTGGACAATGATGCTCAGGAGGCGGAGAATGGTTGTTCTTTTGAGCCTGTAGTGGGCAATGACATCCTCTGCTGTTAGGTCTGATAGGCTAGTGCGTTTTCTGACGGTCCGCAGTCTTTGTCTGCGCTGCCTCTGTGATGTTCCGGGGTGTTTGGTTGTGTGCTGTGTTGGAACCATCAGCCTGTGGACAATGATGCTCAGGAGGCGGAGAATGGTTGTTCTTTTGAGCCTGTAGTGGGCAATGACATCCTCTGCTGTTAGGTCTGATAGGCTTGTGCGTTTTCTGAGGGTCCGCAGTCTTTGTCTGCGCTGCCTCTGTGGTGTTTCGGGGTGGGTCTGGGGGTAGTGGTGGTGCGTGTTGTGGCCCTCTTAGGTGTCCGGGCTGCATGTTCGTTGCCTCCATGGCATCTGTTGTTCTTCTGGTGTGGCTCTGGGTCGGGCTCCCTTTTGTGGTGCGGGCTGTCCTCTGACTTTTTACCAGGTCAGAGCAGGTGTTAAATTCCTGCTGCTAACGCGCCTTATCGCCAGTTTTGTGTTCTTATCGCAGATCTTGCTGGTTGTTGTGAATGTTGCGAAGTGGTGTGTTCGCTGTTTTTTGCATGGGAACACCTACTCTGCATCTCATTAGCGATAGTTGTCGGGGTCATCTGTTGCGATGTTTTTTGCGGCTGCTAACGTGGGTTAACTGGTGTTATTGGCTGTTAACACCAGCTTGAGAATGGTGTGATAAATGTATCACCACTTTGGCTATGATAAAGTGCAGTTAACTTGGCGATAGCTCCTTGAGAATATGCCCCAGAGTGTCATGGTAGCTCAGGTATATCCCTCAGAGTCTCTTACTCTTTGTTTCCCTTCTTACTTGGCCAATGGCCTATTTCCACTAATGATATACCTGTGATAATTAGTTGTATCTAGAGTGGTGGCACCACTACCTCACCCACATCAGACACGTGGCAGTAGCACATGTGACTGCAGACAGCCACTCATTCAGATTCAGAAATGATTGATTCCTCCAGGTTCATCCTAGACTCCAGCATCCCAGCAGGAAAATGCACAGAGTCACAGGGCACCTGTCGCCAAGATTTCACACTCCATTTACAAGAAGTGGAATACATAACTTCTGTCAACTTGCTGCTATGCTGATTAAATGACATACAGCAGGCACAAGCATACTGCTTTGCAGTGTCTCGCTTAGTTGTCTGATGGCTGGAAATTCATTTTATACATGATGTCTTTTCTTTACCAAGTTTCTTTATTCAAGAAGAAACTCTTTCATCTTTCTTCAGCCACAGATTTCACAAAAAACATAGATAACAAATTCTCCCATTAAAGTGGTTTTCGCATTAGCATCTGCCTAATATTTTCGTTCGCTTGATCTAACTTTTTTTTGCAATAAATTAAAATTATCTCGATTTCACCCTATTCTTTGAATTTGTAGGTCATGTGCTGTGTACCCATTGGCTTTCTGTCATGTACGGAACAGTGAATATCCTTAAGAGTAATAGCATTGTAAAAAAAACAAAAACTTTTACGTTCACCAGGTTTCCAACTTCTAGCAAAACAAAATCCTAATTTTGCTTTTCCTACTGTGATTTTCCAGATTATACCATGCATTTTGAACTAGAAGCCATGTTTTAGTTCATGCCACATAACGCTCTGTATTTCTTACTGTACCTTTCATGATGAAAGTCCTCTTCTCAGCTGTACTCTTTCAGTTATTTTGTCAATCATTATATTGCTATGATTAAAGATGCTTGCAGAGCATCAATGCCTTTTGAGGCGTTCTGCAGCATCTCCTACACCGTTTCGTAAAGATGACCGTCTAAGACAGACTTTTCCAACATTCGCTATGCAAGCCACTGTCCTCTGCAACAGTAATTCATTAGGCAAAAGTGCAATATCAATCTAGTGAAGAAAACATCATCAGGAATGTATGTTGGTTCTAATATGCTCATTTTCTATAACTGGAGCCTAGAAGATAGTAACCAATTTTGATTTCAAATATAGTAGCTGGTATGTTCTGGCAAGACTCAACTAAAGTTGTAGGTGGAAAGAGTGGTTTGTGTTGGGGAGGTATAGGTCTATGAATTGATGGATGGGTGGATGGATGGATGGATGGATTGATTGATCAGTGGACTTAGTGGATGTGGATAAGTGGATGGGCGGGTGATGGATGGACTGATAAGTAGGTATCTCTAATGATGAAGCAACAGAAGTGCATACTTCAATGCATTTGCAGCCAAAGGAAAGACACTTTGCAACATAACTTACATAATTTTATTAGGAACAATTTTGTATTTATACTAGAGCTATCGAAATTAGTCACAGTACATATCACTTGTGTTTATAATAAGAATGCTGTATTTTTGTTTATAAAATTAAGAAATGTAAAGTACACTGTGTCTCTTAAAATCATGTCGGCAAATAAATCATGCACTATATTATACCAAAATATGTTTGGTCTAAAGTATATATTTCTTTTTGTGATGGTCCTTTGCTCTCCATTAATTTGACTTGAGACGGGGACTTAATACTACGACCAGAACAAGAAATGTAAAGTATTACAAAGCCAGGTTATGTGCAGTTAAACCAATGTTATAACAATGAAACACAGGTTGTTTAAATATGTTTGCAATAGGCATAAAAAATAACAAGAATAAAACAAGCATGCAACTGAACACGTTATTCCAGATTCAGTGGTGTCTTTGTTAGGCCAAAAATATAGGTATCATTAAACAAAATGACACAGGAAACAAAAGACACTTGATTCAAGTTCTTTTCCTCGTGCATGAGGATGGACCACTCCTTAAAGTGGGGTGTCTTTAGTGTCTCCTTCCCTGATGGGCTTCATATCTGTCCTCTCCATGCTGGAGAAATTCCAAGCTGAGCTGTTTCCTCATGGGGAAGGAGGTCCCTTCAGGGAATTGCATGAGCCTTGGCTTCCAACCGTAGCTGTTTGTCCAGCCCACTGCATGAGAAACAATAGTTTAATGCCTTTCAAAAGACACATTTCAAACAGAATGAAAAGTAAGACATCACATTTACATTAGACGAGTCAAGTAAAAAAGCAACCAAGGTGTTTCTGCAACAATGTGTAATACATGAAAAAAGGTGTGCTCTTTTTAATGAAATAAGCCTGATTAAATCATGGCCTGTCCCAATGCAATGTTACCCACTTTATAACTCGGCTCCTGTTAAGATCACGATGCTTTCCCCTTCTTTACATCTATTCTGATGTGCTGAGAATGTATATTTCCGAATTGCACACGCTTCTTGAGGTGTCATTCAAATAATAGTTTGTTTCTGTATTGCATTTCATACCACATTTCAACCATTTAGCAGCACTGGAAATAACGGACCTTACAATAACCTAATGTATGATATTCAATTTACTGACCTTTGCAAAGCTGCAGGATTCAAACTTGTGACCCACCAATGCCCACTTGGCTGTGGTGCAGAATGGTCATCTCAATGACCTATTCCTCTGGATAGAAACAGTGAGCAGGGAAGAATTACCTGAACCATCTACTCGGTATACCCACCTGCTGGCTTTTGGGTATACTATAGACCTGATTTCGTCTAGGTAAGTAATACTGTTTCTGACACCAGCTTCTGTTTGGGCTCGAAACATAATTGAAACACTCAGTAAAACCTGGCAGCACACATTAGAGGGACAAGTAGCGCCAAATACTATTTTGGGCGCTTTCCTATGGAGATAAGCATGTACATTTTGCACGTATTTCCCCATCCTGAGGTCTTCAACTCGGATTTGGGAGCAAATTGCACATCCATAAGTTACCGTCATCTGCTGTTCGACTATTAGCGGGTGTGAAATCTGCAACCGTGCTGTCATCAGACACTTGGGCAAATCTCTCTTATTATTCAGCTGTCAAGTAGCTAGGCCTTTTGAGGTCTGTCCTATGTTTCAAAACTGCATTTTAGTATTATTTTTGTGTTTGGGTCAAATAACGGAAAACATGCAATAAACAGAAAGTGGAAAAGAGAAAGCTACAGCGGCGGCTCCTCCGCAATGGAGGAGGAGCGTTGCCCCGCTGGCTCAAAGCCAGCAGCTGAAAAGTAAAAAAATATTTTACTAAAAAAAAAAATTGTGCTGCTGGCTGAACCAGCATCTGCAATGAAACACTCTGGGGCAGATTTACAAGTGCCTTGCGCCACTTTTACGCCGCCGTTGCGGCACTTTTGTGATGCAGCGGCGGCGCAAAACCAGCGCCAGGCTGCGGGGTATTTACAACGTGACGCATCTGGGAGATGCGTCAAGTTGTAAAGCCCTGCGCCAGAAGTAGGCGTTCCGGCGCAGGGGGGGGGGCGTTCTGGCTACAAGATTTCACTCAGTCACTTTTGAGCACATGCTGCGTCAAAACCCTGCACCTGCTTGAAGCAGGCGTAAGGATTGATGCAGCATTGTAACGATAGGGCACCCCAGAGCCTTGCGCAGCTGCATCACGCATCTGCCCGTTTTTGCCCCATGGTTTCGCCGCATTGTAAATGCGGCGCATCCATGGTGGCGGAGCCGTGACGCACAATAACTGGCGCATCCCTGCTGATATGCAGGGATGCGCCAGTTATTGTAAATCTGCCCCAATATTTGTAACTTTTGAAGAGTCTTTCATATATATGGTTTGGCCTTTGCGGCTCCCTTTGCCGTGCTTAGGCTCTTAGAGCCCAGCCAGACTCCTGCTCAGCTCTCCCTATTCATTTACTGGCTGGCCCACCTCTAAAAGGTGGAAGGAAGAAGTCAAAGGAAGCACGTATTGATGGTTGGTACAAAATGGATGGGCATAGACATAGAGAAGGGTCGTGCAACACAGATCGAATCATATCTGAAAAAGACTTCAAAATGTAAATAGTTTAGAAACGATAGATTGTAAACACAAATTTAGGAATAGCCATGCCCCCACCCCAGCTGCACTAATGACGAATCCATTGCTGAACCGAGACTGAGGAAATGTAGTTGTCTTGTGCCTGCCATGTATGGCCCAGGGTGTGATTATGGATGAAGTAACGAGTCTGTTAAAAACCATGTACAAGAGTCGTTTTACAGGAGTGCACTTCCTCGAAGGATGCAATGATGAAGTGTAAGGAGGCATAGATGCAAAAAAAAGGACTTGCCTAAGTTCACCCAATGTAGGGAAGTGGAAGCCAGGATTGATGCATGTTTCCAGGTTTCACAATTCAGCCAGTGGAGTAGTAGTTACATTTTTCTTTCTCCCACTCTACATCAAAGCCGAATTATTTGTGTTTAAAAGACACTAAATCAGTGGATCGTGTTATAAATCAATCAGTCTGACACCAGAAGCCTTGCTGAAGTACAAAATTAAGGATCACTGAGTACAGTTTTTTTAATGCTGCTAGAATTGTCTTCCCCCTAATTTGACAAAAAATGCTATATTAATAGAGGCTCAACACTTGAGTGAAGGCCATTACACGCAATAGAAAAACAAAAGGTCTCAGGGTTGCAACATCATCTCCAGTGTAGTGCCGTGCTTAGCTGCAGACTCGTATTGAACTTACATCACTGGGCCAGTTGTCAAGACCCCCTATAGTTCAGTGAAAGTACTTGAGTAACATTCAGCCGATTTCAGAGAATAGTCAAAACATTCGCTTAACGAGTTATTGATTTCACAGTAATACACTGGTCCTAAATATCTCTCTGCTCTGTAAACATCTTACAGCACAGCACAGGGCAGCACTTCAGCTGCAGTGGAAAATGAGGCTACGTTGAGGCTCGGCTCGTTTTGGGCTGGAGCACCCAAGAGGTTGTCAAGCCGAGTCAGAGCCAGCCATTTAGATTGACCCTTCAGTAGCTCGCACACCTCTGTCCTCATAAGCCATGCCTTCTCGGTTTTTTTCTCCTTCACCATATCGTTGTACTTCCAACTTCCATTGTGTGATTGAAGCTCTCCATTCGTTTTCAATTCTTTTTCCCAGCACTCATTTGCCCTTCACAGGGAGTCCTTTACTTCTCTTCCTGTTTCACTCGAAGTTTCTTTACATTTTCTTAGGTTATTTTCGCCTTGCACCATTTACTTTTCTCTTTTCGTCGATTAGTCCTGGCACCTCACATGTGTACCTGAGGTGACCTTTAGGCATTTGACATCAGTGTCAATGTGTACACTTTGTATAAAGTTTGGGAAAAGTTCTTACAACATGTGGAGAGAATTTGTGCCCAGGTTTACTCTTTGGTGTTTGTGTCGGGGAGGGGGGGGGGGATTAGCCTGGCTACTGTCTCTCTCCTTCTTTGTAGTTGTAGTGTTGCAGTGTACAGTAGTAAGTTGGAAAGTGCGCCTTTATGTGGGTAGGTCTTCTTCCTAAGGGCTTTGGAATCATACTAAAAACAACATTGGATGTATTTATCTTCTACCAAAGCTAGACATCGATGGTTTGTGGGTCCCACTGAGCAAACTATGGGCCGTTCACATTTACAATGTAGTTTAAAAGTATATTTGTCATCAGCCTTAGAAACCGCTGTATTTATGATTGCGCTTCCATGTTGACAATAGTCTATTAGTTCATGTGGCAGGTCCCCCTACCATTCCCCCAATGCTGCTAGAAAGGTGCCCCACAAAATCCTCCTTGAGGAAGGTTCGCATAGGTATGACACGTGGCTTTCATTAGCGCCAGTTGTATTGGTTGTAGAGCCAGTGGAGGAAATTGGTGGAAACAACCATTGGGAGAAATGGGCAGTTAGTGGAAGAGATAGGTGACCTCACCCTAAGAAAAACTTTGGGCACCTCCACTTATTTTTTTTACAACAGAAGCGTTGCATAATAGGTCACCTGCAATCACTACTATCGGCCATTAGTGCCATGGTTTAACCAGCTTTTTTGATTCTATTTGTAACGAGGGAGGGCTATAATAACTCTCTACCTACCAAGTGACGGACAGAGGAGAAATAAAGTGAGTCTAATACTATAATTGAGCCCCTATGGTGATAGATGATCCCTTCTGGCCTCGTAGGATTTTAATGTTCTATCCTCCCTTCAGCACAGATGATCTTATCAAGATAGTCTTCAAATTCCCAGTAGGTGTTTTCTCCAGGTAGGCGAAGGCCATGCGGTTCAGTCAAGCCTTCTGCCAAAATCCTTCAGGATGTAGTTAATGCCAAGTAGTATGTATCCTTTTGGTAAGAAGAAAACTTTGCATCCGTTGACCAAACTTGCCAACATAATTTCACCAAATTCCAACGAGAAAGTTTCATGATCCGCACATCTCTTTACAATGACTAACTTTTCCCAAAACTATGAATTGGAAGACAGTCGAGAGACAGAAAGTATTACATTTTGGCAATAATTCATTTGTAAAGGTCTGGAATTACATTTGTTGCATATTGTCCGCTTGCCTCCCCAAATTATAGATAGCAGATATAATGGGGCTTTCATTTAGGCAGATGCAATATATCCACTCTTTGCATCCAAAGGGGAAAGATATGGCAATCCACTAGTAACTGGACAGCCTAAACTTCCAGTCAGCTCCACAGCATTCATAGTCTAAGTGACTCATTCATTCACTTGTCAAAAGTGCATAGTACACCACCCTGAATCCATTCTAAATAAAACACGTTATTGTGGGCACCAAATCATATATGTAGTGCTAGGAACCACCAGTTCCTGAAAAATGTTCTTATGGTGGGACTCTCGTTAACAATAAAGAACCCTACCTGTATCGTAGGCACCTTGGCACTATGGTGCAAGGGTGCCTGTGTTGGTGCTAGGCAGCACACAATGCATCAGGTGAGGAGAAAGCAGAAATGCTCCATATCTTTGTACTTCTACTCTCTCCCATTCACACAACGCAGTGCAGCAACTTTGCTTGCTGGTCTGTATTGCATGAAATTTTAGTAAATGCACCCCCACTTATATGTAAACAGGGTTTGCCAAAGAACCTCTTTGCCCTTCTTCGCACCCCTCATCTGCTTTATTGCTGCACGCTGCTCAATGGAGTGATATGGGAGTAGCATAGCTCCTTTATGAGCCACTTAAAGACTTCCACAAATCTAATTTCAGATCCTAGTATTTCTTGGTAACCGTCAGATGTGCTTTGATTATGCCAATCACTATTACCAGAGCCCACTCACAGCTTTCACTGTTTGCCCATAAATACCCTTCTTACCACTAGGGCTCTATTTACGAATGAAGGGCTACATTTCGATCCCCTTCAGAACTACAAGTTGTGTGATAATTATCACAACCTCACACTTTTTCCCTGATCAATTCCGACAGGTCAACTGTGCTGAAATTTATCAGGGTAAAATGACAGGAAAAATGGAAAAACATGCAGCATTTGGTGTTCTAAAACCCGATTCTGCATCTTATGCCCCATTTACCTTTTAAAACTCAGAACAGAAGGTATTTACCATGGTTACTACATGTAGTAAATACCCCACCATATTCCGACCACCTCATAATAAGGGCCTAGATCTGTTCTACAGAAAGCTAAACTGCTCTGCTCCTAGCCTTGACTGGTCCTCCATAACACTCTACCTGTGACAAATTCTTCATACTCTTTCTAGTTTCCCTTACTTTTCCAGCCAAGCTTCCCACATAGCTGACCATGTTTCCTTCCCAAAACTCACATTGTTCCACCCAGACTCCATACTGCAGTAACAGTCTGTATTTCATGCTTATCAAAGTCTTTGCGTTGGGTGCCCATGAAGATCATAATTCATCCACTGGAATTCTACTGACTTCCTAGGATTTCTTCCAACAGAGCTTTTCCAAGAGCCTATCAAAAGCTAACATTTCACCTCTCGAATCTTCAGCCTTCCCTCAAAATGTCACTCCAAATACCCCACAAATTGACGAGCTTGCCCTGCAACCTACCACCCCATCATCCTACCACCCCATTCACAGTCTAACAGCCACCTTTGAACACATTCACAGCTATGATCTGGGTGCCTCACACATCTTTCCTCATTCTCAATGAGACATTCTCTGATGATGTTCCTGACATTCTCCACCCTTACACACAAATATTGATCTCTGTTTATGAAGTGTACGAACACTGGAGTATAGAATATTATCCATACATATCACGGTGGTCCCATGTGGGGCGAGAAAACCAGAACGCCTCATAATTAAACACACATAGCCCTACACTGTAGGGGCCCAATGCTTAGCACAGCAGCTTGTGCTCACCAGCTATTCTGTTATGCAAAGAGGGCTGGTACAATACAAGTGCAGTGCATGTGCTCATGGTATGACCCTCAACTTGGCTATTACCCCCAATCATCAATCATGACCGACAGTCAATAAAAATATGGCTGTACATACGCGAGGGCCATTTGACTCCTGGCAAATACAGCAGCTATAGATCTATATTTCGACCTTAGTATTTTTTTTTATATCAAATAAGAGATTTTTACACCTTTACCCAAGGAAGTTCATGTTTCTTCTCCACCAAAAATGCTTTGGCAAATAGTTTATAAGAGATTGCTAATCCAGAATTAGGGTTTTTATTATTTGTCCTATATGTGTTCAAAATAAATCAATTAGAGGCTGCCCCTCTTGAGCGAAAAAATTTAAGTTTGCAAACATAGTGAGAGATTTAAATTGACAGAAAACACGGTTGAAAGGCGTTTTGTGCAAACAGCAATATAAGGAAATGTAAAGAAATGTTGGTGCAAAAAAAGTGCATTTAAAAAAAAGTAAATTTTGACCAATCGTAAGCTGACCCCACCCTCTGTCACTTTCATATAGAAATGTCATTTTTATATGGTGTAAGAAATTGGGATATTAGTTGAGAGGGGTGAGAGCCCCACTGAAGTAATAAACACAACCCTTGTTAGGAAGAAAACAAAAGTCACTAACTAAATGTGTGCTTGACCCTCTGGTAGCTTGACAAAAAAGCAGTCAAGCTTAGCTTAGAGGCAATGTGCAAAGTATGTATGCAGCACTCAAACAGCAATAAAGTGAAAACACAACACAAGAAAAAGCCCAAACAAATCTATAAAACAAACGTAAATGTAATGAATACAATGACACCAAAATGACAAAAATCCAGCCAGTAGAACTGGAGTTATGATTTTTTAAATGTTTAATTAAAAATAGCTTAAAGAAGCACAAAGTGGCAATTGCAGTTATTTATTTATACTGGACTGGGGCAAAGCCAAAAGTTCAGACTGATCACGATGATGCACAGGTCGGATACAGGGTCGAGGTTTGCCTTGGTGGAAGTTTCCCTTCGAACTCAGTTCAGTTCCATGTGAGGAGCCTCAGTCAGAGCTTCACATTGGTGGTGCAGATCTTGGCGCAACAATGTAGGCATTTGTCAGAGTTTCACATTGGCGACAAACACAGGGATTTTCTTCTCATTGCAAAGAGCACCAGGCGGGTGAAGTCTAGAGTCTGTAGCCAGGAAGGTCGGGTTGGCAGTTGGCAGTCGCATGCAAGTCCTATGTTTGTCTCGATGTAGTCCACTTATGTTTGGGAGAAGTGGCTGGTTCTTATCTGACATGAAGAGCCCAGAATATCTGGATTTTTAGCTGGAATAGAGTTCTTGCAGTTTTCAGGTTGGAGGAATACACTTTGACACCAGCCAAGGCTCAGGCAGGTCCAGTTGGTGCTTGTCAGCTGGGCAGTGGCAGAGAAGGCCCCTGGAAGCTGGCTGTGTCCCTGTAGCTCAAACAGGAGGTTAGCCAATTGACCCTTTGAGTCACTTCTGGGTTCCTGGATTCAAGTCAAGCAGGTCCATTCCTCCTTCTTTAGATGGCAGGCAGTCCTTCTTCTGAATATGTTTAGGACCAGGATCGTTCTGATGAGAGGTTCTGAGTGTGGCCCTTTTATACCGAGTGCAAGCCTGTGAGTGGGACACACTCCCTTTGTCTAACCCTAATCGATTCCAGTAAGTTCTTCCCCTGAGTCTGGCCCCAATCTGTATAGGGTGACAAAGGACACACAAACTCATGTGTGTGCTGCATTTGGCAGTGGCAGGGAAGGCTGCTACAGAAATCAGGAAGGGGGTGGGGACAATCCTAAAGCTACCCTTTGAAGCTAAGTAAGTGCTGAGTCTACCCTACCAGGCCATACTGCTCAGGATAGAAACACCCTTCACCACACCTAAGGCCCTTTTGTTCTCTGTTTGGAAAGAATACACATCACACCACAGGAAAGCCATTAACAGGCAAGTGACCCCAGACACTGGCAGAAAGGCACTTTTGGTTTCGACAGAAAAATGCCAACTTGCTAAAAGTGTCATTTCCATAATAGTAACTTAAATTCTAACTTTATCGTTAAAGAGGATTTTTAATTAAATTTCAAATAAGCAGGAGAACTATTTCTCTATCTGCCCCCAAACTGAAGTTAACACTTATTAAGTGTGATAAGGTAACCCAGTATTAGTCTATGGGAGAGCTAGCCTAGCTACAGTGAAAAACAGGACATGTAAAACTTAAGTATATATATCTTATTTTTAGATGCCAAGTTTCCTTGTCCTATGAGCTTTTGGGGCCTACCTTAAGGGTGATATATAAGTATGAAAAAGGAAGGTGTAGGCATGACAAAAGATTTAGTTTGTCAAGTCAATATTACAGTTTAAAAATGCATGCCAGGCTACAGTGGCAGGACTGAGACATGTTTTATAGTGCTACTTTAGTGGGTGGCACACGGAAAGCCCACTTGCAGCAAAATGGGTACATGCAACAATATTTACTAGGGACGGGCAAGTGAATTTTGTGTGCCAATTAGGTGTATACCAAAATAACCATGGTTGGAAGGGAGAGCACAAACACTTTACCACTGGTTAGCTGCAGTAAAGTGTCTTAGGGCCAGATGTACGACATGCAATATAGCGCCTCGCAAATTGCGAGTATTATGCAACTCGCAATTTACGAGGCGCTATTTTGCATGTACAACAGTGTGTTTAACACTGTTTGCGATCCCCTATGGGGTCGCAAATCACTAGGCTCATGAATATTAATGAGCCTCTCGCAATTTGGGAGCCCATTGGGAATGACAGGCCCTCCCAGTGATGGTGGCCTGCTGGGGTCAGCAGACCACCATGTCTGGGACTGCTTTAAAAAAAACCAGTTTCTATTTTTTTAAATGCAGCCCGTTTTCCTTAAAGAAAAACGGGATGCATTTAAAAAATAAAATGAAACGTTTTCGTTTAATTTTTTAGAGCCAGTCACAAAGGGGAAGGGGAAGGACTCCATTACCACCCTTATGAAGAGGGCGGTAATTTGCAAGTGTTTTGCGACCGCAACTGCGGTAGCTAAACATTCATACATACATTCAAATTCGCGACTCGCTAAACAGGCTTTGTACATGGCACACAGTGACTTTGCATGCGCAAACGGGTCGCAAACCCATCTGCGCATGCAAAATCACGTCGTACATCTGGCCCTGAGTGGCAAAAATATGGGTTCCGCAATAATTGGATAGTGAAAGCAAAAATCTGAGCAAATACCATGCAACAGATGGTTATTTCCAAAACATGGTATCATTTTACGGTGAAGGCGAAAATGTAGAAACATGCATTGGTCCAAATACTGGTAGTAAAGAAGAGTAAAACGGCCAGTGAGAGTGGGTTAACATAGAAGCCAACTATCTTCAAATGTTTTTCTATTTTTTTCCTCAAATCTAAAGGTATTGACCCTCGATACTGTACACAACTTATTGGCTGACCATAACTTAGTAGTTTTCTATATAAATATGAAAGAAAATATTTGTGAGACTGAAGATGGGAGTAAAAAGCAACACCTTAAAATGATCTCTGGAGTCCTCCTTTCTTGTGCTAAGTGGAGCAATGATGAATATTATAAAATTGGGATGTTGAGAGCTCCAGCGAAGACAGACGAGAGGTTCAAAGTTAATAATAATGATCTAAATCTTGTGCTCCAATTAGTTTAATTACGCAATGTTTGGAAAAAAGTCCTCCCAGAGGGGGTGGAATACAATATTCAGTAAATAAACTCTGACATCGTTATTAGATTTGTCAGAAGAATTTATTGCTCTAGCATAACAATTTAATAAGAATCATT
Source organism: Triturus cristatus (assembly GCF_964204655.1). Lineage (NCBI taxonomy): Eukaryota > Metazoa > Chordata > Amphibia > Caudata > Salamandridae > Triturus > Triturus cristatus. The sequence continues at coordinate 524,780,133 of NC_140584.1, forward strand.
AAGTGCTGGGCTATTCTCTGAAAAAAGATATGCTATTTATATTTAGAGGTGACTCCTTCATATAGAGTCATTTTTAATTTAAAAACAAAAAAAAAGCATCCTGAATTTTACAATTTACAGATTATTGTTCACATGTTATCATGATGGTATCAAAAGTGTATGGATTTCAAAGAGAACATTTCAGTCCTTGGGTAAAATGGTTGGCCACTCCTCTGTCGTGATTGATCCGTAGAATCCTGATATTTCATTGTTGCTGGTGGTCTAATCTATTCTACACCTAATGACTATAACAAGGTCTGCATTGGAACAGACCCTGTCCTGAAAGTCTTTCAGTATCCCTCTTCCTGTTTGAAATCCTCAAAACGAGATCAGGTTGGCAGATTTGATTATTTGTTTTAATTGATGGAAGGGAATGGCCAGAGGACATTCTTGGTGATTAAGTCCTGGGCAGGTGGCCCACCAGTGCAATGGAGACGTAGAACCACACCGCTCACCCAGCAAGCAACCACCCTATTGAATCTAGACTTTTGCAAAATCGAAACGCCATATGGCGACCACAGCAAACCAGAGGTATGCTTCTGAAATGAAAAAAAAAAATAGTCCTGAGCCGCAGGGAGTATTTCTTTACTGCATGGGACGCTACTGTTAATTATTTCTGCTCTGGTATGCCATGCCTTGCATGGTTGTCCAGGTACAATAGACATCTGAAATCCTGACCTAAAGGGGGCAGGTCTTCTGACACATTCACTGAGATGCCCTACAGTAATGGGTTGCTGTGTTGTAGGTTTCGGACAATGGGTCCAGCTGAGGCTCTGCTACTATGAAGCTTGGTGTTCAATTAACTTTAAAAGGCAGAGGAGTCAAAGGCATGTCTGGACAGAGGCCTTCAGATTTATGATTGGACTCCTGCCTGCTAAACCCTCAATGAGACCCCTAGTCTTCAAATCAATCACCAATGTAGAGGTATTGATGTTTAGTGAAAAATGTAACCTTAATGTACACAATAGATAAGTAGACTCATGGCAATATCAAAGGTTTCAAAGTTTATTCTATTTGCACGGTTAGATTAAAACCTTTGCATCATTAACACCAGGAAGATGCTTGAGCATCTTACACCATTTCCACAGTGTAAAAATCAAGAAGTGAGCATAAAAAGTGACAAAACAAGTGACATTCTACTTCCAAAATAGCAAGTTATGAAACCCGACAATTACGACCATGGAGAAGTCATGCTATTTGGAATTATGTTTTAGGAGTAGAGATGACCCAGGATGCTATTTGGAAGTTGATTTAAGGAGAGAGGGAAGGGCAGGCAAGAGAATACCCTTGGTGAAAACACCATTTTACATAGCATCATTCTGACTTTTGACACACAATTATTGAAAGAAATATCAATATGTGATTGTTTTTATTTCTATTTTCATTCAACTAACAATAATTCGATTAATTCCAACATTCCATGCCTTACTGTAACAGATCATACTATTTTCTGCCGCTAGTGTGACACCTTTAGATGCATACAATACAGATAAGAAACCAACAAAATGGAGTCTCTGTAAATGTTACTTTATAGGATGCCGAAATACAAGCCAAAAAGGAAACATTTCCCACTGGTCAAAGGATTTGGCTTCCAGAATGATATGGCCGCTGCGCTAGATAATCTACGCCTCACCAAAACTGTAACTCCTTTACGCCAGCCTAAAGAGCGCATCGTTATAAAGGGTCTTTATTCACAGCAGAGATGCCACGTAATCTTATGAACCAAAAGCTATTCTCAGCTCATTGTGCAATCACTACCGCACACCAACAACCAACCATTCGTATTGACTAAAAATGTGGCTCAGTCACCCAGGTCATCAATATTAGACACCCTCTCAAGAAAGGCCCAACAGCTTCCAAGGTTTCTGGAATATTACCAATCAAACATACCATGGTATTGCTGCAAACTTTAGAGAATGAACAGTCCTACAAGACCTGACATTTAATCGCATTTAATCCAGTATTGGCTGCTTTTCAACAAGGCTCCGATTGCCATGCAGGCAAGGGACTTCAACCGCCTGGACAATCATAAGGAGCAGCTATTACCTTCCACACGTACGATTTATCTGCAAGCTTTTATTTTCTTTACATTAAAGGTTTACTTGCATCTTCTTTGAACTATTCCTCAGTTCCTATTTCTATTTCTGAACTATTTCCATGACTTTTGTTTTCACTCTACTCAGGTATATCCTTTCCTTTAGAGAAACGGTCTATACCAATTTAGGGGTATTGTGCTCTTTTCCGTGCAAATCTCGAAAAAGTGGCAGCGGCAACTCAGGTAAGGTTTGAATCACCCATGAAAATAGTGGGTGGGCCAAAATATTTATGGTGTACATTTGGATGCACAGCTTGACTAATGAATCCGCATCCTTCAGTTCAGCATTGCTCTTAGTGGGTGGGATAAAATCTGAAATCAGTGCCCAGCTTTCCTGCTTCACCTGGACACATTCACCAAGCCCAGCATTCCAAGGAGCGGATAGAATCATGTGCTTGTGAAATGTGACATCATTCAGGTTCTTGGAGGGCTACAGAATGGGAGCCCTTTTCTTGCATGACTAAGAGGGGTTCAAACAGCAGTGACCCAAGTCCAAAGTTTTCCAAGGCTGTGCAGGAAGAGGGGTATATCACAATATGCTCATCATCCTCAACTTTTCCTGCAGACACTGACAACCATGGCAGTGCCAACCGAAACCCTTGCCCTATCTCTTGAAGGAGTTCCATTCAGAAAAGAACCAGCAAGCTAAGCTATAACTTCTAATTGCAAAATACTCTCCTGGTCACCTTCACATCTTCAAAAGGCTTCACACTCTTATCAAACCTTCACCGCTCTGGCATGCTCAAAAGAGCATTAAATATAGACAGCAGGCCTTAAAATATGCTAACCACTGAAGACTTACATATGTACCACTGTTTGTGGGTTAAAGGAATTCTTCGTCTTTTTTTTCGTATGTCCTGATGTGACTAGTTAAATAGAAAATGCTCTCAAATTGACACTTAAAAGACATCAAAGAAAAAGGGGCTATTTGATAACTTGGTATAACATGTTCCTTTTGAGAAGCTCATATAGTTTGCCAATACCATGTGGACAAAAATAATGACACAAATGTCGCGCTTATTCAGTTCAGTTTCAGCAATTACAATCTAAGTATTGCATAAAAAACACCACCATGATAATAATACTCTCATGAACTTTACAAAAATGTATATTTATTTATTATTATTTTTTGCAAATATGTATTTGGCAGTAGTTTTATACCTGTTCAATAAAAGAGGCAATCCATTACATTTTTGCACAGAAAACTGTATTGTGCTTCCGTTCACAATGGCCCAGCACAAATGAAGGGAGATTTTGAAATCACTACAAAACATATGATGCATCTACTGTTTAATAGTTGTAGAATTCTATACATTTTATCCCTGCTAACCAGTGATAAAGCGCTTCTCCTTTCAACATGATACATTTGGGATACCTTTAAATACATATTTAACTTCCCTATGAATCCCGATGGCACAAATGTGAACCCAGGACATTTATGTTAAATGTCACATGTGGACTTCAGCACCCACTGTGCCATCCACTACTGTGAAAGTGTAAACATGACTGCAGGCCTACAATTTGAAGCCTGACAGTGCAGTTTTAAACTGCAAATTCAACCTTTCAAAGTAAACCCTTTTGACAGGCCTAAACCTTTCTTTTGCGTAATTATAAGTCACCCCGATGTAGACTATGGTGCCCATAAGGCAGTGAAAGGGCCCCAAAAGCTAGTTTTGGTGTAACAGAGTTGGTTGTTCCATAGAAAAAATGTGGATACAATATTACATTTAATAATGCTATCTAGGAAACATCTACAAAATTAATTCCTGGGCTTTTTGAATGATTTATCAAAATCCAATTCACTGGTAAAGTCGGATGTTTTAGGCATATTTTTGAAACCGTACTTTTTTAATGTTACCTTTCTCTGCCTAAAACCTCTGGAAGCCCATTTGCATTCACTACAACTGTGACCTGGCAGCAGAATAGTTCCCTTGATAAGGTGTGAAAAACGTTCCTGGATCAGGACAGAGGCATTAGGCATGGGAACGTGTGTCTGTTACTCTGGCAGGATGTCCATATGGGCTATGTCCAGGAACTTGATTAACTTGAAATAATCTACCCTGTCACAGACCAATGTTACCTGACACTTGGGTAGTGCCCTCCTTTGTTCCCCATGCAAAAAGAACAATTGCTCGACAGAATGCTGAACAATGCCAAAATTCACCCCAGTACAGAGATCTGTGCCTAAATCCATTGTATTTTTGCACCCCATGCCATGGGAACAGTCAAGCCCGTAATGCCAGGCCATGTCCTCCCTGGACCGAAACAAGCCTCCTGGGACCGTTTTTGAGGTATCACCCCTCATCAGCCAGGTTAGCTTGACTCCAGTGGTGTGGAGAGCATGGGACCCATGCTTGGGCAAACCTATCCCACTCGGGGTGACAAATGCGAAAAGAACAATTGATGGAAACAGTGGGTATGGTTGCCCCTTAGAACTTTTACCCCCTTGGTTAGGGAGGACCTAGCAGTGCCCCCCACCCTCAGGCTGGTGTCAGGCATAAATATGGCACTTGAATTACCCTCCTCAGAAAACTTTCTGGACATGTGGGAAAACAAAAGTGGACTGGACCTGCTGTCTGTGACCAGAGAAGAGTCTAGGAAATGGGACCTGTTGTCCATTTTGTCCACAGGAAAAAAAATGTGACTCCAAGAGTTATAAGGCTGACCTCCTCTTCAAGTTACAGCCCCAAGAGGCCTTTTTCTGTAAGTGCCCAGCTGACCAGTTTCAACTGGACCTGCCCTTGACCCTGCTGCTGGCCTCTGCTGGAGTGAGTCATGACCCCCATGTGCTGTCCCGAAGGTCGTAGACCCCTTGGCTCCTAACATATCCTGAAACCTTGGAAATCAAAGACCTCCAGAGGAATGAGAGCAACCTGTGAAGACGATTAGACAAAGGTGCATTGCCGCTGGGCTAAAGAGTCAGGTTGTTTCTGCTAGGAGCTTTTTTGATTTCCCAGAACAGCATGAAGAAGGTAGCCAGCCTTGTGGAGCCCTCTTCCCTGCAGCCTTGTCCTGCTGGAAGAATCCAATCTCCAAAAAAGTGACTAAGTCTAAAAGTAGAAATGTTCACCAGGCAAAGGCATCGAAAATATTCAATCAGCAAGGGACCTTCCTTGAGTACAAAATTCAAATTTCTCCCAGTTGGATAATTCCTGCCAAAAGTCAATGGCTTCACCAGGACCTTGCCCAGTGGCTATCTGACCTTGTGGAACTCTCTTTGGCCAGTCAGCTGCCTTGCCCAACTGAGAATTTCTGACTTCTATTTCAAGGACTAAGTCTGAATGTAAAACGTCTGACAGGGTGGAGCCTGGTTTCCGTATACATTGCGATCAGCATCAAATTGTACCTGGGTCCCGGCCTACTGCAATCATTGACCATTATTGGAACCCTAGGCTTCTTGGCACTATTCTTATTCAAAAATTAAAAAAATAATATCTCAATCAATCAGTCAGTAGATTTTCAGAGAGCTTCTTGTCACCCATTTGGGTATCCAGGTGCTGGCAGGATCCAATTGACTGGCTGAATTGCCAGGTCTTCAGGGACTTTAGAAACTCTGGAAGAGATGGAGAGGTCCATAGATGAAAAGGTAGCTTGTTCCATGTCTTTGCTGCTAGGTAGGAGAAGGAGTGACCTCCGATTCTGCTACGTTGGATGCGGGGGTGAGGAAGGGGCAAAGGTAAACTGAGTGGAGGGGTCTTGTGGGCTGATGGAAGTTCAAGCGGTGGTTCAAATAAGCAGGTCTGCAGCTGTGTAGTGCCTTGTTTGCATGGGTCAGTAGCTTGAACTGACAGCTTTTCTGTACCGGGAGCCAGTGGAGTTCCCTTAGGTTGGGTGTGTTGTGGTTTCATCTAGGGAGATCCAGGACGAGTCTGGCTGCAGCATTCTGTATGGTCTGTAATCATTGGAGGTGAGCTGCGATCCCTGCCTAGAGAGCATTGCCATAGTCCAGTTGGCTGGAGATGAGGGCCTGGCTGATGGTATGTCTTGAGCTTTGGGGTAGCCATTTGAATATCTTACAAAGCATGCGGAGGATGAAGAAGCAGGAGGAGGAGGCGGAGATGACCATGAGTCATCATGGTTAGCTTGTTGTCCAAAATGATGCCTTGTTTCCTAGCCTAGTCAGAGGGGGTAGGAGTGGGTCCGAGTTCTGAGGACCGCCAGAATGCAGCCCATCGAGAGCTTCAGCATCTCTGTCCTGTCCGTGTTGAGCTTCAAAAAGTTTACTTTATTCAGTTTGCGAGATCTGTCATGCAGTTGTGGAAGTTGGTCTTGGTGTTGCTGGTGTCTTCGAAGAGGAAGCGGATGAGGTGGGTGTCGTCAGCGTAGGACATGATGTTGAGTCTTTGGGTATTGGCGATGCTAGCCAGTGATGTCATATAAGTGTTGAAGAGGGTGGAGCTGAACGAGGATCCTTGGGGTACTCCACAGATGATTTCCTTGGGTTCAGAGGTAAAAGAGCGAAGGCGGACTGTTTGCATTCTTCTGGTGAGAAAAGAGGCGATCCATCTGAGAGTGGCTCCTTGGATGCCTATGTTGTGTAGCCTTGTGATGAGTGCGGGTGCGAGACAGGATTGAAGGACGCTGAGAGGTCTAGGAGGATCAGAGCCGAGGCCTCTCCTCTGTCAAGTAGGGCTCGGATGCAATCTGTAGCCGCAATGATGGCTGTTTCAGTGTTGTGGTTGCTGCAGACTATGGATTGGATTGAGTAGGAAGTTCTGTTGCCACTCTGAGGAGAGTTGTTGGTTGATGGTTTTTTCTAAGACTTTGGCCAGGTACTGGAGCAGGGAAATCGCTCTTTGGTTGTTTAGATCGCTGGCGTCTGCCAATGGTTTGTGTAGTACAGTATTGACGTCTGCATTTTTCCAGTCTTCGTGGAAGGTGGCCCTGATAATTGAGGTGTTGATCAAGGTAGAGAGTACGTGACTGATTCTGGCTTCTCCTAGGTTGGAGATGTGGTCAGAGCATGGCCTGTTTGGGCCCATGAGTGGACAGAGTTCATGAACAAAGTGGTGTCAAGTGGGGCGAGCTGGCTCCATTTGGTTAGTCCGATGTCTGTGTTGGTAGCGGGGTTGGTGCTTTGCTTGAAGAAGTCCATAGCATTAGGCTGGGTTTGAAGTTTCTGTAGATGTGGGCAATCTTGTCCTGAAGAAGTTTGCATGGTTGTCGCAGAGTTCCTGTGAGGGGTAATGTTGTTTGTTGCAGTTGAGGGCCTGGAGAATTCTCTGATGAGGTTGAAGAGTTCTTCGCTGTTACTGGAGCTTGATTCGATGCATGAGGCTAAGGCCTTTTTTCTTCTATTCTGTGAACTGGTTGAGGTTCGGGCTGTCTTGAAGGCAGTTTTGAAGGCTCTGACTTTGGTGATGTGCCTTCTTCTTTTCTGTTGTTTACTGTGTCGTTTAGCGGTAATGAGGTCTTCAGTGTACCAGCTAGCCTGCTGGGTGGACCTTTTGTGGGTGTTTTTGCCCATTAAAGCAATGCTGTCAGCGCAGTTGGTGATCCAATTGTTAAAGTTTCTGCCGTTCTGGTCTAGGTTGTTGGAGGAGATCAAGTAGGTAGTGTTGAAGGTGTTGATCCATGTGTCCTTTAAGACTTTGCTACAGAGGTGGTGGGAGGAGTTGGGCAGACTGGGAGTGGAGGTCCGTGAGCTGGTGATGTTGAAGTGGACAATGCAACGGTCAGTCCAGGCGAGTTCTGTGGCGTGCCTGATTTAGTCACTGGAGGTGAAGATGGGGTTGAGCCTGTGGGCTACGGTGAGCGTGGGGTCGTGGACAAGTTGGGTGAGTCCGATGTTGTTCATGCTGGTGAGGTAGTTGGTAGTGTAGATGTCATTGTGGTAATCAGGATGGAAGTTGTGGTAGCTCAGGAAAATTTAGTTAAGTCTATGCGGAGGGGGGAAATGAAGTCAGCGATGAAGTTGCATCTCAGGTTCTCCTTATTGGATTTTATGTCATTTTGGTGCAATTTTTTCAAATAAGGTTACACTATTTTCCGAATTCAGTTGTAATTTTTATGTGTTGCATTTCAACTTTATTACTGTTTTTGTACTGCATAAATACTTTACACATTGCCCTAAGTTAAGTCGGTCTGCTCTCTGCCATAGCTACCAGGGGGCTCAGCTTAGGTTAGTTTACTGACTTTGAGGGTTGACACTGACAAGGGTTGTGAATATTTCTTGAGGTAGGTAGTCATCCACCCTAAATATTAATCCATTTTCTTACAATGTCCATGAAGAGCCTGATGAAAACTGATCTTTTACTTTTTTGTCACAATCTTTGACATTTGAAAAGTTGAGACAAACGTTTGTGTTCTATTTTCTAAGCTGTAAACACTGCAACAGTAGTGAAAAAAATGCTCTGTTTTTCATAATAGTGAAAAACATTATTTTAGAGTTGATACATTTTATTAGGTAGACTTCACTGGCAGGCTTTGCAAACTGGTATAAATGACTATTTGTTTCCCAGCTCCTGGCATCTAGTTACTTCTACAAAGGAATGAGTTCACTTTCTAATTATGATTATTCGTAACTCTGTAAAATATACTTTAGACATGAGTCTAAACAAGAAGTTGTGATTTTGATTGTTTACTCAGTAGTGACGAATGTTTGTGAATTTTGTATGAGATTTATTTGTTTTATTAACCAATTTAAGAATTGTCAGATTAACATGTTAAAATACCAATAACATTATTTTCCCATGTGACCAGAATGTCTTTAAAATTATTAATTTATCAGATACATTTAAACCATTACATTAACATCACTATAGTTTCATGAAGTGAAACAATTTACAAGTGATTATTTACTGCCAAATAATACAGAACTGGCGTGTGAGGAGACTGTATCATGCCCCTCTCTGACACATTATAACATCACGATAATAATGATAATCTAACTTAGAAATAGTAACAATAATACAATGTTGTCCCTACCACTACTAAATACATTACTACTACTGGTACTAATAATAATAATAATAATAATAATACTATGATGGTGGAGTCATAATAGTAATAGTAACAGTAATCGTTGTATCTGTAAAACATTTCACCAGACATTATCAATACAAAAGTGTTTTAATTGTGACTGCAATGTCCTAAAAAGAAAAAAACAAGCACAATGTTTGAAAAAAATAGAAGTAGTAATTCCAAGAAAAGATCTGTATTTTAAGGCCACTGTTTGACCAATAGGCAAGATTGATTTTCCAGATTGCGGTTTGGCATCCTGCTTTGAGAACCATTTCCATTTAGAGTATATATTTGTATGCATAGCATTTCTTTACTATATTTGTATGTACACAATTGTTGTTGATACCCTATTTACTTCAAATTTTTTCCATATTGTAGAAATTACATGGAGGAGAGAGTAAGAGAAAATGGGTGGCCTCTCCCCTCTCCAGAAATGTTTGTCCTTTTCCAAAAGATAAATGGTATACAGAAATGTAACACAAATATTATCTAATAATTATGGTTCTATAAAATTTGCCATTTTCTTCATAGAGAAATGAGCAGTGTTAAATTTGGCAATGGAAGTATTTGAAATCATATCTCCTGATTCCAAAGCAGATGCTTATCCACAAGACCATAGCTGCACACAGGTTTGTGGTTTAAATCCCTACCTTCAGAAGCACATGTTTTCAGAGTTTGTTTCTGTTTTTTTCCTGCTTTTGAATGTATTCATCCCCAATTGCAATGCGGTATAGAAGAAGATTACATAGTTCTTTGAAGTTTTCTGAAGTAGTATTTTTTTCAAAGCAGGAAAGAGAAAGTTAAGTGCATATTAAACGTTTTGTTTCATTGTGTGTGAAAAATAACATTGTCTTATAATGGGATTTCACACAAGTAGTGAAATACCCACCGTCCCATATGCTGGCATTGTATATTACAGTTTAAATTTCAATTTAATCTTAAGATAAAATGTTATCTAATATTGCAAATAAAACAAATATTCCTAAAAAATAATTTATAAAAATGTATTTAATTTAGATTATCTAGGAGTCCAAATATATATGAAGCATACACAAGACCACAAAACCTAAATAGCAAAAAATCTGGAAAGCAAATATAAATATTGAGAGAGCCATTGTATATTGATTAAAGAACATCATTAACTTCAACTTTAGAGTGCTGGTTCATTTCCTTGCTGAGAACAAGTGGGAATCTCTCTGTCTCTCTCTCTCTTCCTCCCTCCCCCTTTTGCGATTGAATTATTTTTTGAGTTGTTAGACAATAAGCTCTGGGATGCACCTGTGCTCTGGAAGTTGAACAGAAACCTGAGAAGCCTGTGAGCAGTATTGCCAGCAATCCAAATTGTACTCTCTATTGAAGAAGTCTGAAGCAGGACAAATATCCTGAAACATGTGTCTAGAGATACACAGCGCTAGCTGTTCCAAATACAGTGAATACTAAAGACTGTGCTAATTATGTGTTGGTATGCCAGTCAATGTGCTCCCTCCTCCTTTTATGTTTGTGGAATTTATGAGATAGACAGAACAAAAACAACTAAAAGATAGCCATGCCTTATGGTCTAATATTGCCATTGAGGGTTTCTTATGACATCATAAATAATTTGAATAAAGGCCAAGAGATTTTTAAATACGACAAGAATTCCAATATGCCAGTACAGGATAATATTACACTTATTATCCATTATGTATTTTTACATTACTTGTTTTTATGGTAATTCGCTTGTCAAATGTGTCTTTCAAACAGGGAAAGGGAATACTTGATTATGTACCTACATTTGCCTTCCACATTGTATGTATGGCTCTCAAAGAGCACCATTATCATGAATACCAGATTTTAAATCTGCTAATTCACTGCTATGATGTAGCAATAATAGCAAACAAAAGTTGTTTCATATTCTTACTTCTTGATTTCTGGCTCTCTGTTAGCCTGTCAGTGCAGTGCTGGTTCCCTGCTCTGAAGGACAGCAGAGAGCACAGTTCGGGAGGTGAGGGAGATAGAAAGCTCAGGGGGTGTTAGGGTGGGTGGTAGGAGGCTAAGTTTTTTTATCTTTGGAAGGGGAGACATATCATGTATAGCTTCTTCATTACTCTTATGCCAATGTGAAGCAGTTGAAAGCATGGTCAGATGATCTTTGGCTCCATACATGACATATCATTATAGATAGGTAAAACATGAACAATGGGGATGCTTTTCACCTGGATGTACTTGGTGATTTCATACACAATCAAGTTTTTTTCTTGTTGGCAGTTTGACGTCACTCAGAACCCTTAAGTGAAAAACGCCACCATTATTCATTGTTACAATTCTATAATTCTAAATGTTCTCCTTACCCAGTCCGTCATCACTAACAATCACCAAAAATAAAATTATAGACAATTATGTTCTTTGGTGACAGCTACTGGGGTTTTGAGACATTGTGACATCATTCACTGAATGGCTCCTTTAAAAATATATAGACTTTCCCAAAAACAGGTATTTGTTTTCTTTAAAAAACATTCTATCTATGGAAGGAAGATATTGTTGAAGCTGTTCCCTTCAAGTTGAGGCTAAAAATAGACACTAGTTTGAATTAGAATATTCTTGTTTTGTACACAGAAAGATCACAAGTCATAAAGCTAGGTTATAATGGGGGTCACCACTGAGTAGTTATAGTTGGGTCAGTGAATGCATTTTTTGTATTGCTAGTCTATGGCACCATTTGACAAATCTCCATTAACTTTCCAAAAAAGTGCGCTTGTTTGCCTAGTTAGTGAATGGAAAGGTTTGAGGTAATCTGTGAAGCGGGGGCAAGAAAAAAGTGAGATCCCAAAATGCACAATCCACATGCATTTTCAATAACCTTTATAAGAAGCGCTAGAGAAAAAACTGCGGAATGGAATCACATCACAGTTTATCAGAAAGCTAGATTTTGGTCTGCAGATTGGGCTTTTAGTGATTTGGTGTAAATCCGTTCAGTAGTTTAAGAAAAGTAAAGGTTTAAAAAATATTTGTATATCTGGAGGACCATAAGGTCTGAGAGGCGCATGCAGGAGTGCCAGTTTAATAATAGAGCATTCTGATTGGCCCAGGGAGTTTTTTCCACTTGGGCCAATTTGCAGGAGCGAGCACTTGGATTAGATGGCAATAACATGAGGAACATTTCACTGGCCACCATCACAGGACTCAGGACTAAGTCCCATGTCCTAATCTTAAAAATAAAAAATATTAGGGGGCAGGGTAGGGATACCCTATCCCCCTAGACGCTATGGGGGGGACCCAAAGAAACTATCCCGGGGGCCAAAATTGAAAAAAAAGGCATTTTTTGCATTGATCCTGCGGAACTTCATCAGGATTGCAAAATAAACAAAAGCAAATGACAGCCCGTGGCTGCATTTCTTTAATCAAGTTGCGGAGGTGCATGGCTCCCCTTCTGAGCCATATTTGGTCACGGGGACCCCATCCCCTGGGGCCTAATACAATTATTTTGGGGAGGGGTGCGTGCGACCCCCCCCTCCATTAGCCTAATTAGGTCCCAAGGACCCTATCCCCTGGGTTGAAATGTAAATAAATAAATGATGGCATAGAACATGTCATGTATGATGTCATATGTAAGGTCACAAGCAATGAATGCGGGGCCCAAGTTATAGTTAGCTCTGCTAACTATAACTGGTGAATTTATGTGTTTTTAGCTCAAAATGTTAATGTCACTGACTTATTCACCTAACTATAACTTTACTCTAACATTTGTGTTTTTTTTCAGTGAACATATGTACATACATATACATGTAATTCACTGAAAAACACAAAGGTTAAAGTAACTTTGTAGTTAGGTGAAAATTTCAGTGAAAATGTAACATTTTAAACTCAAAAAAACAATTATAGTTATCTCAAGTAACTATAAGTCATGCCCTAACTTTTGCCCCCACCATGCACAGGTGTGTCATGAATGATATCAGTTATGTAGTCATCAGCAAAGGTACCAATGATGTCACTGAACACATCATGAGTGTTGCAATACGTTGAAGTCATAGGCAGTGCATGGTGAGGCGAATAAGTGGTGAATGTCATTGTTTTGTTTAAAATGTTACCGTGTCACTGAAATGTTCACCTAACTATAACATCACTTGAACCTTTGGCTTTTTCAGTGAATTTCTAGTTTTTGTAAAAAAATATAAAGTAATATTTGATTACCGTCCGTAAGGCCAATGTACTTTCTAGAGTATACCACAATATTAAAAAAATGCTTGGTGGGACACCCAAGTTTTTATTTTGTGCCAAATCTCCTGCCATCACCCATCTTGAGTGCCGGTGGGAGCCGGCAATTATTTTAAAAAAAAATGTTTTATTGGGGAGGGGACGTGCGGCCGAACTACCCCAGCCTTTGAAGGCCCCATGACCATATTCTTATTTTAAAGAGGAGAGAGCGCATAGTCCCCCCTCTACCTTAATGGGCCCCGAACACAACATCCCATGGAGAGGTATTTTTTGTAATGGGGTATGGAGCCCTCTCCCTGAGTCTTTACAGGCCTGGGGACCCCCGACACCTAGGAGCAAATTCTTCTTTTTAATGGGTGGGACCAGGTGCCGCCCCCTCCTTTCGGATCTAATACTGGCCTGGGGGACCCTGCAACTTCGCAAGCTCCCTGCATGTACCCATTTTGAGTGCAGAAGGAGCCAGCATAGATTCCCACCCACTGGGAGAAGGTATATCTACATGTTTCTGCCAGGTGGGAGCCATCTCTGTTTCTCTGTCCGTAAGATCATGGGCAGGTAAAAAAATGCCTGTTCCCATCCAGCTGGAGTATTTGTGAGTCTCTCACCGGGTCAGAGCACACAAGCGTTCTATGCATGCACTCTCACAGACAAGGAAACAGTGTCCTGTGGTGAGCTCCCAGGAACACAAGAATTGAGCTAGCCCTGGTGATTGAGGACCCAAGGCCTTTCTAGGCTTAGGGAGGTGGACCATGCAATCCTTTCACCTTAACAGAAATGTTCCGGGGATAGGATCTCCAGGACACATACAGGATTGATGGGTAGCTGCGTGCCCCCCTTCCCATTAAAAATAAACTAGCCCTGAAGATTTTGTCCCCAAGTAAAAACACCAGTTGATGGACAGAATGCAGAACAATGTCATACATCCACCCCAGTACAGAGATCTGGGCCTAAATCCATCATTTTTTTGCTCACCATGCCGTTCCAGTTTGAACCCAGCCATATGCAAATTAGTCTTGATCCTGTGCCTCATGGGTACAGTCCAGCCTGAACTGCCAAGCCAGGTCCTCCCTGGACTGGAAACAAGCATCCTAGGACCGGTTTCGGGGTTTCCCCCTCTTCAGCCAGAATAGCATGATTCCAGTGGCATGGAGAGCACGGGACCCACGTCTGGGCATACCCGTCCCACTCGGGGTGACAAATGCAAAAACAACAGTTGATGGACAGAATGCAGAACAATGTCATACATTCACCCCAGTACAGAGATCTGGGCCTAAATCCATTGTGTTTTTGCTCACCATGCCATTCCAGTTTGTACCCAAGGCCTATAAAGGCTCAGGAAGTAGGACCATGTGCTCCCTACTCAAAAAAGAAAATGTCCCAAGGGGATGGGGTCCCTTGGTCCTCAAAGAGGATCAGGGAGGGGAGACATGCACTCCTCCCCTCATTTTAATTTTTGGCCGCTGATAATGGGTTCCCCATGGCCTTACAAGGCTCCGGGAGAGGGGTTACAAACCTCTCCCCTTTCATTAACCCAAGCTAAAATAGGCTTGGAGAGGTGGTCCTCATGCACGTCACCCTCCCCCTATACTGATATTATTGAACCCCAGGACCTGGCCCATCTGCGTGTCATTTTAAAATTAAAAAAATAAAGCTGCGATTTTTGTTTTTTTGCAGCTATCCTGCAGAAGTACATGGGACCACAGCAAAAAATACACTTTTTAAAATTTTGGCCCCGAGAGCTGTCCCTCTGGGACCATGCCACAACAGTTAGGTGGGCAGGGAATGTCCTACCCTACCCCCTTATACTATTTATGTATATTTTCAGGACAGGGTTCTAAGTCCTGGAGTCCTGTAATGGCTACCTCAGCATTTTTGTTCATGTTGCAGCCAATCAGAACGCTTGCTCCTGCGAGAACCTCATTCCCACTGAAGCAAGATGGCCCAAGGGAAAAAAAATACAGAATGGATTTGCACCTAATTACAAAAAGACCACTTTCTGGACCAAGAGCTAGCTTGCTGCCACATTTGGTGCAAACCTGTTCACCAGTTTTTGCCGTATCCCATTCCTAAAAAAATACATAGATATTTTGAGTTTTGAGACCTCCCTTTTTCTTAGCCCCTCCTTTATGGATCACCCTGAAATTTTCCAGGAAGGAGCTCAGCACAAAAACAGTACTTTTTTGGAAAGTTTTGTCAGAATTTGACAAACTGAATCAAAGTTATTAGCAAACCTAAAAGGCATTTCCTATGAAAACACCATCCTAACTATAACAGTATTGTGTTTTTTGGCCTAACATACAAATATATGTGTATCTATGCTTGAGTATGGGGAGTTCTAAAAAACATTGATTTCCCATCAGTGATGTCACCGACCATGCTATGAGTGATGTAACATGTAAGGTCATAAGCAGTGCATTGCGGGATCTAAGTTATAGTTAGCTCAGGTAACCATAACTGCTGAATTTCACTGGTTTTGTATGAGTAAAATTGGAGCATAAATATATCTTCCCTGTAACCTTTGTTTTTTTCATTGAATTTCTAAGGTTTTTTAAATTCTGTTTTCTATCTGTAACAAATGAAAATGAGTGTGTGAGTGAGTGCAAGACTGCCCCAGTGAGTGTGTGACTTTGTGCATGAGTGGCTCAATGTGTGTCTGACTGGGTGTGTGTGTGCCTGAGTGGGTCTGCAACTAACTGCATATGTATCTCACTAGGTGTGTGAGTGGGTGTATCACTGTCTGAGTGAATCTCTGACTGTTTGAGTAAATGTCTAAGTGAGTGCATCAGTGTCTGAGTGGGCCAGTGATTGGGTGCATGAGGTTTTGAGTGGATTTGACACTTGAGAAAGACTTATGTCATGCCAAGTGAAGCTTGCAGTGAGGCAGCACAGACAGGATCTGCACTAGTAACCATCACCCATGTTTGAAGGACTATTTCTGTACATGGTTGACAAGTATTAGCTTACATAGCTCAGAGAGTGTAAGAGTACACCTTTATCAGTGCCATGAGATGTTTAAGTAAATGTGCTGGTATGTAACTGCCTTTTATAATACCTCTTATGGCTGTCTAAATGTACATGTAAGTAGCTGCACAAATACATCAGTGCCTGTGTTCGGCAAAAGAAAGCTATGTAGGTGTCACTGCAACTTCCTTTGATGCTGTTACATAAATAATTTCTGGTGAGTGGCTGAATGTAAAAGTGCTTCTGTAGCTGTCTCTGTAACTGAAAGACTGTCTCTATGCTTTTGTGAACATGTGTGTGAATTGTCTTAGGGAAGGCATACTCTATGTACTACTTGGCATGGAGGCCTGCAAGTGCATACATACCTTATTTAAACTCGAAAGGACATGTTTCAAACACTTAAGCACAAAACAGCATCCTTTATTGCATACCTATAGTATATATTTGAAGTGTATGATGCGCACTAAAACGTGGGTTTAATACTGTAAAAAGCCATATAACATGCCAAGTAAAGCTTGGAGTAAGAATACACAGACAGGGTTTGCACCAGTAGCCATCACCAATGATTCATAAACTATTTCTCTGCATGGTTCAGACGGTTGTGTCAGTACTACATACGTGAGTGTAGCAGTACACCTGTATGAGTGCCATAAGATGTTTAAGTAAATGTACCGGTATGTGACTGTGTGTTTTAGTAGCTCTATGGCTGTCTAAATGTGTATGTAAGTGGCTACACAAATATTTCAGTGCCTCTGTAAGAGAACAGAGAGCTATTAACATTTGACTGCAACTAACTTTGATTCTGCTGCAGGCATAAGTAGTTTCTAGTAGGGGACTGAATCTATAGGTGCTTCTGTAGCTGTCTGATTAGGTCGCAGAGATGGTCTATGCTAATGTGAACATGCATGCCAGTTGCTTTAAGGATACATACTCTATGTAGTACTTTGCATAGGGGTCTACAAGTGCTCAATTAACTGATTCAACTCAAAAGAACATCCTTTATGGCATGTGTACAGCAAATTTTAAAAGGGTGTTATGTGCACTAAAACATGGGTTTGACACTTCATAAACACCTATAACATGCCCAGCGAAGCGTGTAGTGACAGTGCACAGACAGGGTCTGCAGTAGTAGCAATCACCCTTTTTAAATACTGTTTCTCTGCATGGCTGCGAAGATTGTGTCAGTACTTGACTACATATCTGAGCGAGTGTAGAAGTACATCTCTGTCAGTGCCATGAGATGTTTAAGTAAATGTGGTGGTATGTAACTGCATGCTATAACACCTCTATGGCTGTCTAAATCAGGCCTAGGTGGTAAATTCCATTCCGCTCGTGGAATTTGTGGAATTTGGGTAATTTCGCGTTCCACGGAGAATGCAGAATTGCCCAAAATTCCGCAATCCGCGACTTTGTGGAATTTATTGCTTGTTCGCGCTTTCAAAATGCGTGTTCGCGAGATGTTTCCCCCCAAGCACGCAAACAGCATTTGCGAACAGGAAAAAAGCATCGCGAACGTGCGGAACAAGCAATTCCGTGTGTTCGCGGAACTCTGCGTGCTCGTGGAGATTTTTTACTGTTTCGCGGGGCTTTGCGTAACGCGACTACGCAAGTTCCGCCTAGCCCTAGTCTAAATGTGTATGTAAGAGGCTGCAGAAATACTTCAGTGCCTGTGTTAGGCAATACATAGCTATGTAGGTGTGACAGCAACTACCTTTGAGTCTGCTGCATATATTATTAGTTTCTGGTGAGTGACTGAATCTATACATGCTTCTGTATCTGTCTCAATAGCTGAAACAGAGACTTTATGTTTTTCTCAACATGTATTTCAGTTGCTTTAGGAATGGCAAACTCTATGTAGTACTTGGCATAGGGGCATGCAAGTGCACAAGTAACATAGTGAACTGAAAAGAACTTCCCTCATCTTTAGGCACAAATCAGGATGCATTGTAGCACACCTACAGCATCTCTCACATGTGACTTGTGCATAGTGAAACTTGGATTTAAGATATGGCAAATTAAGCTCTACAAGTGAAAGTGCACACACAGGACCTGCACTACCAAGCATCTTCCATGTTTGAAAGAGTGTTTCTCTACAAGAATAAGAAGGTGTGTCAGTACTTGACAACATATCTGAGAAATTGTAGGAGTACCCATGTAGCAGTACCATGAGACATTTAAGTAAATATGCTGGTATGTGATGTTTTAGTATATCTTTCTTTCTTTATAATCTTTATTTCGACCGTTTTAGATCACAACAATAAAAACATTTAAAATAGAGTTAACTTTCGAATAAAAAGCACATGACATTTTGAGAAGGAGCATAAATAACAACATGGTGCAAAATACAATTTATTCAATAGTTCTATTATCCCCAGCCTCAACCTGCTTTATATGTCTTGCTTGAATGTGCCACATTGCTCTTAAAAATGTAGCTACCGCAAACACAACCGGGGGCGAAAGATCTGTTTTTAACACTCTGTATGCATGAAGATAATGCCTAAGACCCAGGTTCTTAAGAAGGGGAACAAGCCAATAATTTCTGGGTCTACGGTATGCTTTACAGAAAAAGATCATATGTAGGTCATCCTCCCGGGTTTGGGTGCATAGTGAGCATTGCTCTGATGAGGGGGGATTGGACCACTGCTTCGTAAATGACCCAAGTGGGAGTGAGCCATGTCTCCACTGAAGAAACAATTTTCTGGTGAAGACCGGGCTGATATTGTCAAGAACACTCTCTTGGTGGTACACATCTTTCATTTTAACAAATAAGTTAGTAAGAGACCCTTCCTTTGTAGCCCCTATAAGTTTTGATAATTTAAATTCATAAAATTCCTTTGCCAGGAGTTTCCTAGGGATCCTAGAGCACGCACTCCCTGGGTTTAGCCAAAGCTCCGGCCGTCCCAGATTCTCACATGTCTTTTTCACATAGGATAACCATGGGATAAGAGCAGCTTTTGGCAGAGTTAAAATCTCTTGTAGTTCAGACCTATATGTTGCAAGTTTTGGCCTAGCCCACAATCGACGCCAGAAAGTCAGCGGTTTGAGTGCCAGCTCTTCACTAATTGGTCTCAATCCCAGGTCCAGCCTCAACGGCAAAAGAGGTGTACTTGTTGGAAGGGCTGCCAGCTGCCTAATAAAATTGTTTTCAGCGACTAGTAAGTTCTGTGTAGAGGTGTGGCCCCACAGTTCCCCGCCGTATACTACTGCCCCACGCGCTTGCATTTTATAAATTTGTAGGGCTGGGGTCAAAGGTTTAAAGGACGAAGTATTCCTCAACCTACAGATACCTCCAGTTAATTGAACAAGTCTCAAATTGGCCTTGTTACGATGGGTGTCCCAGGACATTGTTTGATTAATGTTGACCCCCAAATACTCAAATGTACATACTCTCTCCAACTTCTGAGTGCCTATGATGGGATTAGGCCGGGTGGACTTTGGGGGATTGAGTATCATGTATTTCGTCTTCATTGCGTTGATCTCTAGACCCCGCTCAGTACAAAAGGTCGAGAATCCATCTAAAATTCGTTGAATTCCCATGGGGGACTTAGACAGCAGCAGGGTGTCATCCGCAAACATAATAGCGGGCACCCTGCTGCCATTGAGTTTTGGTGCATCGTAGTCAGCCACCCTCAGCAGGTGGTCGATAACCCCGTTGACAAAGAGGCAAAACAGGGTCGGAGCGAGGACACAGCCTTGTCTTACACCCCTGTCAACCGGAAATCTATCCGTAAGTACCCCATTCCTACCGCACCTCACACGTGCAAAATTTCCCATGTGCAGTCTTATCAAAATGGAAAGGATATCATGCGGTATGGCCAGGTCCGCCAAGACGGACCAGAGTCTTGCTCTTGGGACTAAGTCGAAGGCAGCACGCAGGTCCACGTAAACCGTGTACAAGCTGCCACCCTCGATTATTGCGGTCTTCCAGTAAATAAGGTTCAAGCGGAACACCTGGTCCGTAGTCTAAACCCCCTTCCTAAAACCTGCCTGATAGGGGCCAAGGATGAAAAAGTCATCAATCCAAGTTTGGAGGCGATCAAGAATCAGCCTACCAAACAACTTCTGGGAGACATCTATAAGGCTAATGGGCCTGTAGTTGGCTGGGAGCAGAGGTGACCCCTTTTTAAAGACCGGCACAATCTCTGCGCCCAGCCAAGTACTAGGCACCTCCATGCCACCCAGAATAGCATTAAACATAGACAATAGATATGGTGCCCAAACATCTGGTTCCTGTTTAAAAAGATCCCCGGGGAGGCCATCCAAACCCGGAGCCTTGCCAAGGGGTAAGGCAGAAATTGCTGCTCTAATTTCAGTCACAGTAAAATGGTCTTCAGAATGACATGGTGTTACAGTGGGTGGTAATTCACCGGGGACCCCAGCCTCCACCCTATAAAGGGACCAGAAATGCTCCTTCCAAGCTTCAGCTGAGATGTTAGGTTCTATAGCCGATGGAAGACCTTCTGAGCCAGTATTTACAATTCTCCAGAATTTGCGGGAGTCCCTATTGGGTAACGATTTAGTAAGGTCCTCCCACTTCTCCTGATCCCACTCAATCTTAGCGTTAGAGATCAATCGCTTATACTCCCTCCTCCTAGCCTTGATCTCAACTCGGCTATTGCCTTCCTTAATGGCGATTAAAAGGTCTGATTTCACCTTACGGCAAGCAACATTATACCAGGTCTGGCGATTAGTGGGCCCCACCCCCTTCTTAAGTGGACAAAAGAGGACTTCAGCCAGAGACTTTATCAAGTCATCGTGCGCCAGACGCAATAACTCATAATTGTCTTTGGCGATAGAATTTCCCATTAAAGTACTCACTACCTCCAAAGTGGGGATTACCCTGGAGTATAATTCTGCGACTTTCCCTTGATTAGTGGAAAGCTTTTCCCATCTAATTCTCCTTCTATTAGACGTAAGGACCAGCCCCGTGGACGCAGAACCTACCATGACCCTTCTTCCCACTAGACCCGGAATCTTATATTGTAACTGGAGCGCATTGTGGTCGCTGTCCTCCCTTGTAATTACCTTAAAGTCAATGATTAGCAACCACTGGGAGAGTTGGACCAGGATATAATCTATTCTTGATTCCCTACCCTGTTTATTATACGTCCACTTTGGAGGGATATCAGAGTTTACACAGCCATTACAGGCCCGCAAACCGTGCTTAAGTGTTAGTGCAGTGACCTGGACCGCAAGGGGTGTCCAAGCTCTAGGTGGGATAGCATATGTGGGAGGAACCAACCAAACGGCGTCCTCGTCTCGAGAGGGTCCATCCACTAAGCCCGGTAGAGGCTCGAATTGTGAATTCAGATCTCCCCCCACCACGAAGGGTATGTCCGGGGAAATGCTATCGAGAAAGGCTGAGAGTTCATCCATCGTCCTCGATTCTTGGGTGATATTAACCGGCCTTAAATAGACATTAACCAGGGCGAACCTGGAAGAATTTGACCATTCCAGTATCACGCCGAGGATGTCCTCTGAATGGGTGAGGATTCGTGTAGCAGAGCACCCCAGATCAGTTGCCACCCAGATGATACGGCCTCCCGATGGCCGCCCACGACCCCCCCACCTAGCTGCCACTGAGAATGCTGCGAAACCTGGGCGAGAGTACTCCTCTCTCGCCCAGGTTTCTTGGAACATATAGATATCATTACCTTCCACAAAGGAGGCCCATTCTGGGGAATCCAGCTTGTTCCCCAGACCGGCCACGTTCCAAGACAGTATCTTTAGGTGTGGAGGGCTGCTTATTTCATAGGGAACTGTGGGGGTATTTTCACCCAGTGTGGCCATAGATCTGATGTTTTGTCGGGGTTCCTCCCTATCAGCTATAGGAACGTTAATACTAGGTGGGGGGACTATTGCCCATGACTCGGGGTCCTTAACAACACTGAGCGCCTCAGACTGAGCTACCTTGGGGGAGTTTGACGTTAGACCAACTGGGGTATCATTTCTCCTCTTGGGACCCTTAGATGAACTGGTGGCCACCCCTCCACTCTCCTTGTGTTTAGTATATCTATGACTCTCTAAATATCTATGTAGGTGGCTACAAACACCCCAGTGCCTGTTTTATGGAAAAGAAAGAAATATAGATGTGACTATAACCATGTTTGAATCTGCTGCATGCACAAGTAGTTTCTGGGCATGTGACTGAATGTATATGTGTGTCTGTAGCTGTTTGACAAAGCAGTGTAACAGAACTACAACACCTAGAATTCAAAGAAAAACCCTCTTTGAGAACAGCACATCATATATACACATGTAAATATTTGTACATCTTCTAATGCCTTGCTAACTAAACGTTTCACTCTTAATCTACAGTTTGCTTTACCAGCAATTACACCATGTAGTAAGCAGCAAATGTACAACATGCTAATTCAAAGCAACTGATTGTGAGCCAACTTCTCACACACCTGTCTGCAAATCAGACAAACTGTCACATTCATGTACACTCATAAAACGTCTTACTCATCTGTTATTAAACATACAAAGCCATTCACAAAACCACTCATATATTACCTCATATAGTTCTGCAATTTTCGCTACATTTTTTTTACTCTCTTATAACATTCTCACATACACATATACCATTTCAATAATTTTTTTCCTCCAAATGAAATGTAATTCACATACCTGACAATAGAGTTCGCTGATCTAATATTTTTGGGGGACTTATCATAAAGATATAATACTGTTAGAAAATGTCAAAACTGAGAATAAGAATGGCACACTACTCTCACATAAAACATCCATTAATGGCAGCATTTTCCACTTTGCACCCTCTGATAATGCAGAAGGCACTAAATAAAACATATCTTTATTTTATTTGTATTTTGTCACTCAATTTCTGGATGGTTAACATATGTTAACCCTTTCATGCACTTATATAAAGAAGCTCAATATGTATGGGTGCTTTGCACACTTCTGACATTGGGCTATGTTGGGCAACATTTGGGTGATATTTGTGTTACATTTGGGCTCTTTTCTCGCTGGTGGCTATCTTGTGAGACTTCTTTGTTATGAAGCTCCCTAATCTCATTTACTGCAGTATCGTCTGTAGAAAATGCTTTCAGTTTTTCACCTAGATTCCATCAAGATGGTGGTCAGATGTGCCACATGTTAGGCATTAATTAAGAATGTTAGCACTCTAGTTGCTCATCAGAACACTGTAGTAAACTGCTGACCACCACGGAGTTAACTGGCAGTCTGCTGCTTGTGTTGAAAGTGCATGTTTCAGTTTACATGTCAGAATGATTTAATGTAATATTAGAGGAATATATTTGAGAGCTCATGTAAAACGGGTACTAATTTTTCTTTCTAAAAAACTAAACATCATTTCAATGGCATGATGAAACCCCTCATTTCGTTCCTTTCTAAATTAAATGTTTTAAAATTAACCTTTTTGATCCAATCTAGATGGCTTCAGGTGTGCCACACTTTTGTTACAAGTAAGACTGTTAGCGCTCTAGTCGTTCTTTAAAACGCTCTGGGAGGCTGCATTAGAACAAACTGGAATCAACTGACAGGATGTTCCTGTTGGAAATGCATGTTTTAATGAGAATGTCTTACTTCATTCTCATATGGCTGAGAAACATAGTGTGAATTTACAGAAAATATGCTCTCATTTTAGCTCCTGGAGCACCTTCTATAACCTTTATGGGAAAATAGTGAGCAAACTGTTTTCTCTCAAACATGATTGATGATCTCCCAGCAGAAGATTTTTTCAGAGTGTAAAATCACCTTAGAACACATTACAATTTCTAAAATTAGTATGGCACCATCAACAAATTATTTCTCCTTTTCGTGACCCTCAAAACCTGCCATTCACTACAATGCCTCTCAATGGGATGCTATCATGCATATTGGCCCCAAGATGGCTGCCAGCCCTTGCTGGTTGAAGTGCTGACAGCCAATCAGATCTCACGATGAGATCTGTGCTTAGTCTCTGCCCAGATATTCTTATTTGCTTTCCCTTAAATGTCTCATCAACTACTGAACGGATTTACACCAAATGACTTAAAGAGTGATCTGCAAACCAAAATCTACCTTCCCGGAAAATTTGGTGTAATTCTGTCCAGTGGTTCGGGCTACTGTCGATTTCAAAGCTCCTATGGGAATTAACATGGGACATCGTATTTTTTACCCCCTGCTTTGCGAATCACCCCGAAACTTTCAATGCTCAACAAGACTCACTATGACAGTTTTGTTGGAACATTTTGTGAAGATCTGTCAAACTACGCCAAAGATATAGGCAAGTGAAAAAATGCTTTTTCTATAGGAACATGGTCCTGACTATAACTACCTACTTGCGACTGCTAGTGGACAATATATATATATATATATATATATATATATATATATATATATATATATATAGAGAGAGAGAGATATATAGACATATATATTTCACTGGAAAAAACATAGGTTAAAGTTATGCTGTAGTTACGTATGGTAATAATATCTTAGTTTGCAATAAAACAAACTTAAAAATTCACTGTAAAAACAAAAGGTAAGAAGAACGTTATAGTTAGGTGAAAATGTCAGTTAAATATACTGTTTAAATTTAACAAAACCACTGAAATTCACCAGTTATATGTAACTGTAATAACTCATGCCCTAAAGCAACTATAACTTGCAACCCCGCCTGGCCCTGTGTCCAAACAACAATGGGAAGATAACCTTCCTCCACGCATGGCCTGCTGTCAAACTATAACATCACACAAAACTTTGATTTTGTCAGTGAATTTCTAGGGTTTTTCAACATAAAGTAATATGTTAGTACCGTACGTAATACCAACCCCTTAATGTGCATAGGCTCTGTGCACCCCCCTCACCCGTGGGCAGCCAAATCCCCTGGTGCACAATAGTCTTTGCTCGTGTGTGGCTTGGTGTTGAGGGCAGGCCCTGGTGCACAACTCCCTACAGTGTGCAGCAGGGGTTTGGGCACAGGTCTTGGCACCCAAACATCCATGGGCACATACATTTGACTATGTGATGTTACAACATAAAGGGTGGCATTTTAAGTCAAGCAGACCAGATGAGACATCAACATTCTATTTCAGAAGAATAGTAAAATACTAGTTAGTGACTTTATGGCACAGTTGGCCAATAGTATAAACCCTAGCACATAAATTCAAATACAATTCATATATATGAGAATCATTTGCAAAGATAATGGTTATCATTCAAATGTGGCATTGCTGCCATCCTCCTACACATGACTTGGGCAATGCTGCTTTAGGAGCCTTAAGCATTGTACCAAACTCTACCTTTAATTTTCATATAGGAAAGAGGATTTTGTGTAACAGCAACGGGGGTAACCCAGCTCTGCACATTATGCAGTCCTGTAAATGGCTCAAACTACTCCATAGGAAAGATTTGGGGCGCATTTTGCCATCAATTGTTGTCTTGATGTGATGCTTCTGTCATGGAACTAACCCCTGAGAAGCCATTCTTGTTATGTCATTTAGCCAAGAAGAACTTCACACAGAAAACTTGAAGCCAACCGTTACTACTAGCCTCTGCTGCAAACCTTTACCACCAATCCATTCCACAATCCCCAACCACCATGCCATTGCAATCAAAGGCAAGAATAATGCTCAATCACCTCTCATTCAATAGGACAAAGTTTCCAGGGTGTAACGGATATTTTTTCTTTTATTTTTCAGTCAAGCCCCCCACCCCAGATTTTGGGGGATTGTCCTGGACAAGCATGAAATGACAGGATGTGTTGATATGTTTTGCAGCTAGTGCTCCTGCCATGTTGTTAAAAGACTTAGTCATTGAAACACTTAGTATGTAGGGCAGAGCCAAGTCCTGACTGGGTTGCACCACTTTAGTGCTCCCCAGCCCGTTGGCCTGATCCACATCCATGCAGCTCCTGCAACCATCCCGCATACCAGCGGTATCAGGAGAATGGATGGTGAGCCTGCGGCCCTGACTGAACGGACTCTCGTAGGTTCACGATTCACTACAACAGTTTTTCTCAGCAACAGGCTGCTCCATACAATGACAATGGCCATATTGTGAAGGTTTTGGCCAATCACCATGCCGTGTGACCGGGGCCTCGATTTATGACACTTGCAAGCTAGGGCCTTGGTGCCCTCCAAGAACACGGACCTGAAGTCCTCCAATTTAAAAGATCAACAGACAGAGGAGAGATGCCCCTTCTAATAGCCACTGGATGTTTACACCAGGATGCGACCCATCTTCATGACCTTGGTAAGGTGCTATTCTACCCAGGTTCTTGCAGGGATCCACTTCTGGGCACCAAGGCTCTTCAGCAACTGGGGTGACTGTGGGTGACCCCCAACTCATTGCAGCAGCTTTACCACCACCCAGAATACCGAGGGTGACCATACTGTTAAGGTTGCAGGCTACTTCCACAACATGAGGCTGAGACGTTGATTTATGGTGCATACCACTTCAGACCCTAGCAATTTTGACTACCCCATTCTTGGTTCCAATGCCCCCTACTCTCCTGGATTGGTGGGCGGAGGAGAGTTGCTCCTTCTAAACACCGGATATTCATCTGGGGCCCCGGCACGGCTTCCTGACCCTGACTGGCTGCTTACTGAACCTGCTTTTTTCTGAAGGAATTGGTTATGGTAACCTTGGCACTGTCGTAAATGGAGGCCTACACTCCTTACTCATCCATGTTCCTGAACTTCGGTGATTGCTTTGGCCCTTGGGAAGTCTGCAAGCCACATATTGTCCCACAACTCCTGACATTACCCTTTACCCTTCTCTTTCTCTACAAAGCTGCAATATACACTGCCTCTTAAATAAAAATATTGGACAAACATCTCTTATACTACCCTACCCATTACTAGACAACACTGAGATGAGAGACATCTCCTCCCCTCCGCCAGTCAAGACTTTGCACCATCACCTCCCACATATCGATTACTCACCATCTATTCTGTTGACAGCCCAGCTCTGAGACAGCCTCCTGGGTCTGTGGACTCGCTACTATCTTCACATGTCGAAACTAAGGGTTCCTGCACGTTACTTTTTTCAGAGGCGGTGAGAAACTTCAAGCTCTCCACACCCAAGCTATCTCTCATGTTGGAAGACACCCCACCAGGGTGGTGGACATGTTACTGAGGGAACTTGCCAGCATTAAACCATCCATAGCCAAAGTCAATACAGCGAATGCAACCATAACTGTGTAAGTACACTCACTGAGGGCAGACATTGTATTCACAAGTGGATGGATGATACAGACTCCAGACTCCATGAGGTGGAGACTTGGGTGGATGGCATATCAGACTAGTGCTAAGAAATATGGAAAATGAAGCTCAAGCTAACCAACCTAGAGGATAGGAGTAGGAGGGACAATGTACACATCATGAGACTGCCAGAGAAGGTGGAGGGCGATGACAACTCGGCTTTCCTTTGTTGTTTTTTACTGACTTCTTGAAACAATCCTTTGATCCACCCCTGGAGTTTCAGAGGGACCCCAGAATCAGGCCTCCACACCCATCAACCAGGAACACTCCTTGCCCCATTTTGTCATGCTTCCTCTGCCACCAACAGGTTTGCCAAGACATCACTGTGGCGGAGAAATATGCCCATACATGTACAAAGAACACAAACTTTTTATATCGGCGGACTTCTTGCACAACATCAAAATCAAACGGAAGAAGTCCCTGGCTCTGAGACCCTGATGCCATCAGAGAGAGATTTGCTATGGACCTCTGGAACCAGCAACCATGCTCATCACCTTCAAGGCCGTACTAAGGAATACGATGACCCGGAACTTCTTGAACAATGGCCGTAAAGGCTGGACTCCTCTCCTTTGGACACTAGCCACGCTCATGCGGCGTCATCATCACAAATCTTACAGACCCATTCACTCACCGAGGATCAGGAGGAATGCCATCACCTGTCTCAAGTGACTCAGAAATGGGCTAAGGAAGACCTGCCCTACCAGGATCCTCCCATCCCCCTAGGGTCAAATCTCGCTTTGTGCTCAATCCTAGATTTCCATGCTGAACTTGAGTTACTACTTTCACTCCTATCTTTCATTTTGTCCTTTTGTGTGGCCTAACCACCTCCTGGTGTCCACACCAGTATGTCCTCCTGCCTGTCCATATCCACCAGCCTGAAGTTCGGTTGCATGCTCTCTTTATCGAATGAACTTTTTACTGTGGGGGGATTGCTTTCTCCAGTTGCTCCATGGCTGCTGACCTTCTCACAGGCTGCTCTGAGGGTTTTACCAATGCTTATGCACACAATTACATAATACTAAGACATGCTGTTTACATGACCATGAAGCTCACATGCTCCCCCAGCTCATTCCATACCTGTCCTGCCATACCTGCCCTAATTTGTTTAGACAGCTGCCTACCACACAATCATGTTGTTACATCACTCCCCTATTGCTACACCGATACACACAATTTTCCTGAATGTTAACAGTTTAACTCACTTCATGCAACGAAAAAGTGATACTTACCTATTTAAGATCCCAAAAACTTGATATAGCACTTCTCCAAGAGACCCACTTAAGAACAGTTGAAAACAAGAAGCTTAAAAGAGGCTGGGTGAGGACTGTACTTTTTGATAATAGTGTAAAGGGGTCAACAGCTCCCCCGATAGCCCACTTGCACACAAGAAGGTTGGGTTGGCGGTTCTGGTTCACAGATCCCTTACTGCCCATGTTCTCTTTACCTGGAGTGATTGTGGAGGCTGATTCATTTTCGCTGTACTAAAAATACTACCTGAGAGATTGATTGTCTACCCTATACTACCTTTACTGACTTCAAGATGGACTTCTTAGCTTCTTAATCCAGACTGCTACACTGCTTGGGGAAATCGAAAGTGCACTTGGGGGGCAATTGGAGCGTGAATGTCAATTCACCAAAATGTCCTGGGTTGCAAAATATACATCACATACCTTTTTACCTTTACTTTCACTCACACACACATGCTTACACACACTCACATACACACACTCTAACCCCCAAGCAGGCAACCAACCTACATTTAAAGCCATTTTTTTGCTTACTGCCAAGCTCTGACCCCTGGTGCCTGATCCATCCCATTGACCAGGACTACACATGTACCACCTGTGTTCATGGTACTAGGACCTGGATAGATAACTTCATTTGCAATGCACTACTTCTCCACTTAGTGTTCTTCCCAGTTTACCTAACAGCACCTCTGCCCACAACCTTTTCATTGTAGACTTTGACACGAATGAACTTAAGCCCCTGTTGCCCCGTTGCCAGATGAATGTTGCAAGATACAGAGCCCCTGTTGTTAAGGAACAGATGCGTTCTTACCTGAAACAATATCTGAATGACAATTAGGGTACTGTTTCCTCCACTCACCTACTGTGGCAGCTGGTATGACCTGCCTACAGGAGAACATGATGAAAGACTCAGGAGACCTTAAACGACAAAGAGAATCAGAGAGGCGTGCACTCAAGGACAGAGTGCGAGACCTTATCCTGAATTATAACGCCTGACCAACCCAAAGCTTACTCAGGGACTTAACTTCAGACAAATCCTCTGTTATTGAGATCCATACATCACAGATGGAAACTGCCCTCTTCCTCCTTAAACAATGCCACTAGGAGCATGGGGAGAATACTGGCTGGCTACTGACAGCTCAACTGAAATGGACGGAATATCGGTGGACTGTCTATGCCATTCTGTCACACATGGCACCCTCCTGACTAAACCCCCTGAAATTCTACACAAGTTTACGTATTACTGTGAGCCATTATATACTTTGGAAGTGTCAAATACACAGACAGCAATGCATGCATTTCTTGACTGCCTCAAACTGCTGAAACTCCTGCCCGAACATTCAACAGCACTGATTGGAGGCATCACTTTAGATGGAATTGCACAGGCCATTGATGGGATGATAACACTTAAGGCATCCGGGGAAGACGGGTTCCCGATAGAATTATATAAAATCACGAAACCTTCGATACTCACCGCCCTGTCAAATCTTTTTAGAGAAATTGCTGGCCTGCAGATCTCAGTCCTAGATTTTCAAGGGACTCGTATTTCTTTGGTACTTACACCAGACAGAGACCCTTTCATGGGGCAGTTATAGACCCATTACTGTCTAACAGGTTGAAGTTATACATCCCTACACTTACTAATCTTTCTCAAGTGTGTTTTGAGCCTGGGCCATTCTTCAAGAACCACCTTAAGATCCTGTCTCACTGATTGTGGCAAGTTAAGGACAACGCTGATGAAAACGTTCTCATCTACTTGGACACCAAAAATGCCATTTGATCAGGTGGAATGGCACTGTTTCGAGTCATGGAGATCATAGGATTGGGCACCCCTTCCTTGCCAAAGTTCAGTGGCTTTACAATACCCACATGCACAGGAATGCACAGATAAGGGTGGTAGATGCTGAAATAGAGTGGTCCTATTGGCTAAACCAGGGGATACACTGTCTGGATGACTTACAGCACAAAAATTCAATCTGCCCCTCCTCCAGCCCATGTGCTCCACGCAACTAACCCACAGCCTCCAATCTATTTTGGAGAGGAGACTTTACGTCCTTGACACTAATGATATCCTACAATACCTTGTGTGGTGGAACAACCACAGAAGAATCTTCTCTGGTCCCAACTTTATGCTGACCAAGTACTTTCTGATGGTGGACGTGAGATTGTGAGTGTAATTTGAGGATGAGGACTGGCTCTACATAATAGAGACTCATGACAAAACCCTCCATGAAGCATGGTTTACATTTATCAAACGTCTGGGATACCACTATGATCTCCGAACGTTTTGAATCCCTCCTCCTCAGTCCTCTAGCTAACCAATATTTTACTTTTCACCGTCTCCCTACTACCTACTGATCTGGTCCGAATTCAACCAAGGCATAAATAAGATCAGGCCAATAGACTACTGCCTTAAAGAATTTCTCTTCTCACTGACCAGATAATTTTAAAAGGTTAGTTTTCCCAACTCACTGGAATGTGTATCACTTTTCTTTAAAAAAAAAAAGTGTGAACACGAAAGATATTACCAATTGCCAGCTCATTTAGAACTTGCTGTACTTTCCAAGATACTATAATGTAAGGTTACTAATTCCCACAATCTCCTACATACCAAGCAGCATTACCTCAATCCCTCTAAAGAAATGGAAACAACTGACTTTAGATGAAACTTTCTCGACTAAGTAGGAAATGATCATATGGCAACATTCAGCTTTGATCTCTCTGTAGCCTAAAGTATGATAGACCAGGGATCTAAAGTAGTGTGGCTTATGAGAATGGCCTAGGTAGTAGCATCTTATACCATCCTGGCTAAAACAAAATACTTCTACACAAATTCTCATGTTTGATTCAGAATTAAACATCTTTTAATTCTATTCACCCTGAAAATAAATTGTGGGGTGTTGCTGTGATCTAATCCGTTATCTTTATTGTTCAAAATACACCAAAGGAAAGGAACAGCAGCCCTTACAATTACAAATGTTTAAAAAAGACACCAACATAATCCACTGAATTCTATAAAACCTACATCTGAATGAAAAAAACACATTTTTCAGGATGTTAGTTAGAAAAGAGCTATGATAGTAGATGAAAATAAAAAACATTTAGCATTTGATGGATGTTGGGCAGCTGTTGGTTACTAAAAGCATGTGCCAGCACTGTTGTGCCTCACAAAGCCAAATTGCTAGAAATTACATTACAGAATTGTACACCCAAATGTTTATTGTCCTTCCAGTTAGCTTCTAAAGGCATTGCAGATCGACAGGAAAACTGCTGACATAGGGCTTCCACCAGGAAAGATTTCCAATTTTTTAATGTGCTGAATACCTTTCTCATGGTCAGCCCTAAAGCTCTGAGGCTGCTAAAGGCAGCTTCCAGGGGAGTAGGTTGCACCAGTTGTGGGCATGCTTAACCACTTTTTCCAGCTAGAGCATCCATAGCAAACTGGTCTGCTAGTTTTTGTTCAAAGATGCACTTGTCTTGATTTTTCTTTCTTTGAGTCTACATGATGTCAGCTGTGTTTGATTCTTTAGTGTACCCACACAATTTTGATACAAGGAAGAAGCAGGATCCAAGACCTTAGTCCTTCGCCAGGCAGACACAGCTACAAGTTTGCTCTCATTGGACCCCCTCCCAATTAGGAATTTGTAAACGTACAATAAGAGATAGTATTGTAGAATCCGACACCTTAGTGGTATATTCCAACCTGGGGCCTTGTAAGTAATAATAACTCCCTGGGAGAACAGAAAAGGATGAACATATTAAAGGCTTTCACCCATCTTCAGAGGTGTACTCAGCTAAAAAGTTATCATTCCCCAATCATTGAGCTCCACGGAGTTTTCTGGAAAAATGCTGAACCCTCCAATCTTTGTCCCAATTGTGTCAGTGATAGCTAGATCATTTGCTTCAGCTGACAAGGACAAATTAAGGATTTTGGAGCACTGTGATTGCTTGTTGCAGAGTGAGAATAACAATGTGAAGGGAAAGCCCTCTATAGGGAATCTTCTGAGAAAATAGGAAAGTTGTGTTTTTTTCGTGTCACTTCTTTTTGCAGAAGCAGCCAAGTCTCATGCCATCATTTTTCGAGGAAGCAGAAGAAAAACATCCACTTCTGACTCCTAACCCCCACAACTATCCCGACCCAACCACCGACCACCCACAATCCAAACACATACATTAGCTCTGAATACTTTTACTACCTGCTCAGAGGTAAATGTATGCAATAAAACTAAATGGAATTATTGGGGATTCCAATTGGTTTTACAGCCAGAAAGATCAGTTCTTTATAGTAATTCCCATTTTTACGTGGTTTTACTCAAAATTGTACAGTACTGAGGTGATTTTACTGCACAAAAATTAAAATTACATGCAATTTTACAATGTGGAAACATTGCCCCAGTACCATGCAACTTGTAATTAGGACTCGATAAATTACATAAATGATCTAACTAAAGTCGAAGGTAGGCTTTTGGGATGTCACGGTGTTAGTTCCTTTGACATGTATGCTATAAACCTGCTCAGAGCAGTTCGGGACTGCATTGACATACCTGAATTTATACGAAAGAATATGTAAAGTTACTCGTTGGGGTGGTGTAAATCAACACATATCTTACAGGTAGCATTTAACTTTATGTCCTGGGTGCGGTTCCGGCACCAACAAG
This sequence comes from Triturus cristatus, assembly GCF_964204655.1. Taxonomy (NCBI): domain Eukaryota; kingdom Metazoa; phylum Chordata; class Amphibia; order Caudata; family Salamandridae; genus Triturus; species Triturus cristatus. The sequence continues at coordinate 524,813,518 of NC_140584.1, forward strand.
GGGCATATTATCAACAAACGGCGTTAATATTATCGCCGCTTTAGCGGCAGAAAACTGCTGCTAAAGCGGCGATAATGGGCTTGATAATATGCCCTTGAGAATTCCAATAGAAGCCCTAGATGTTCTGGTGTGAACATGGGCTTCTATGGGAATTCTCTGCGGCATATTATCAAGCCCATTATCCAGTATCGGTCCGTGGAGGGAGTTCCGTGGGGCGGGGGGGCGGGGCGGGGGAGGGGCAGGGTGGGGAAATGTAAACACCGGAATATGGATGAACGGAGGTAAGTACACATTTAAATAAATAAAACGAATTTCGTTGCGCGCGCTGCATCGCATTTTGCGATGCAGTGTGCGCAAAGAAATTCGTTTTATTTATTTAAATGTGTACTTACCTCCGTTCATCCATATTCCGGTGTTTACATTTCCCCCGCCCTGCCTCACCGCCCCACGGAACTCCCTCCACGGACCGCTACTGCCATTATCGCCGCTTTAGCGGCAGTTTTCTGCAGACAAAGCGGCGATAATTTTAACGCCGTCCTTGATAATATGCCCCAAGTTACTGTGGCCTTACTTAAGTTATATATGCCAATGGAGGTTAGCAAGTTTCCACCGTGTTTAGGGGCTGAGCAGCTACACTGGGAACTATTTAGTGGGTTCCCAGGGCAGAGTAAAAAAATGTCATTAATTTGAATTTTATAAAAGTAAATCATCGGGAAGATCATATGAAAAATCACATTTCCCAAGACGTTGCTACACTTTTTACTTTAGAAGGAATTGGTCTTGAATCTTTCTGGAAAAATCGGATAACTTTAAGCAGGCTCTCTCAAAGGGATGTATCAATGTAAAGTATTAATGGCGCAAATTAAAGATAGACATATGCAAAGAGTGGTACTGCTTCAATACTCCCTTGAGACTCGTGCATTAAGTCATATTCGTGTCTGTCTTTAAGGTACTCAAGCGCATTGGTGACATATGCTTAGTTTCCCACCTCTGTGTTTTAATGTAGGCAATGAAGTCAGCACATTATAGAAAATGGCAGAACAATGTTGTTAAAACAAAATGTTTTCCTAATTGAATATATGACTTATACACTGCGCACCACATCCTATACTTGTCCTGCAAAAAACTGAAGACGTTGATGCATTTTAACAAATTATCCCCTCACATGTCACCCATGAAATCGTATTAGGCAATAAGGTAAGTATGGGAAGAGCACGTCCAATGTTTTGTGAATTTGTATTGCTGTATGAGGCCTACATCCATTTTTGATGCACTAATGGTGTGTTCCTAACATAAGTGCATGCCTATTATTATTGTTGTTATTATTCGGGTGTTAGTGTGACACTGACTGCACCACATATTGGACTAAACACGAACCCTGGGCGTAGTTCGCGAAGTAGCGCTACGAGTAGCTACACAAAGTGCACTTCGCACTACGCGAGCTACGCGTAGCACTTCGCGAACTGCATAGTACGCTGTTCGCACTGTGCAAGATGCTGTTTTTAATGATTGCACAGTGCGGACAAGCATCCGGCACTGTGCAATCATTGAAAACGGCATCTTGCACAGTGCGAGCTGTAGTTTTCTGCCGCTCGAGTAGATTTTTACTCGAGCTGCAGCTTTCTCAACGCTGACTGGTAGTTTCTCATCGCGAGCAGTTGCGAGCATACGCGACCACTCGCAATGAGAAACCTGACCTCCCCGCGTCGAGAATCTCGCCGGGAGGTTTATTTTCCACGCTCGCGATCGGCAACTTGATGTTGCTGATCGCGAACAAGGAAAAAGTCTCGCCGGGATGTCATTTTGCTTGCTCACGGTCGCCAACTTGACGTTGAGGACCGCGAGCAAGCACAAAATTACCGCTGCACTGCGCTACGCTACGCTTGTTTGCACTGTGCTACGTGCAATTCGCGTAGTGCGAAGTAGCGCAAACTTCACAAACTACGCGAGCGTAGCGTAGTGCTTTGCCCAGGCTTACTAAACACTCCTCTAGTTTACTGAATGTAAAATACATGAAAGCTTGAAATGCAGCAGGCTCGGGTGGTTTGCAGTTGTTATAATGCCTGTGCATAAAAAATAGAGGCGATGCTGGACTTTTACTCTTGTTGATGTTCCAGCAAGTGGATTTTCAGCACACTCAAAACACGCCCTCCCCCCCCATAATAAATGATCCCCACAAACCAGGCAGGCTTTAGACCGGGGATCATTTGAGTCCGCAAGATCCTAACTGGAAAATATGGTACTATCAGAAGGGATAGCTTATTTGTTGCTTTCCTAGATTGACACATGCTTATGGTTCTGTTAAAAGTCTGAGCACATAGGATCAGACAGAGGGCGGCAGGGGGAATCAGGGAATCCTTACACCTAGTAAGGAACAATTAAGAGATAGGCCACTGCCTTTCTTGCATGCGTTTTTTGACCGGGCAACTACTTATGGAAGTTTTATATAACTTTATGACGAACAATGTTATCTGTTATGTTCTTGACATTTGAACAAAGCAAAAAGAAACTTTACAATATCTTAAACAGGTTTATTACGTAGTATCATTATTATTTTGCATCTCCCAGTCGAGAGCTTTGATGGACAGTACAGATTAGAGTGCATGATAAAAACTGAATGCAATAAAACATACCTCTATAAGTGGGTGCCAGTGAGCTATGGGCTTCCGAGGGTATGACAGCATTTCACTCCAGTGCTCTCGGCCTAGGCTTTCTGCACCGTTGCCAACTTGGCATACGCCAATTATTTCATTGTGACCTACACTGTAAAAATGTTGCAAAATAGTGTGATTAATACCTTTGATAAAAAAATAAAAAATAAATCAAACATTACATTTAGTTCAATAGTATTCGTGCATCATTAAATATGATATGGTATCAAACAGAAATATAAACCATTTCAAAACCGTTACTATGTGCCAGTGTGCATCATCGTTTCGGACTAGTATAGAAATAGATCTAGCTGTTTCACCAGCCTATTGTAATCTCTAAAAGTATACATATTATTCTTAATAATACCAGTCGTGGCTACTGCCACTATGGAGTGGTGGGCCAGCAGGGCACGGGCAGCAGGTGATCCTCTGTTCTGCTGCTCCCGGCAGTCCTTGGGACAGCATCCTCCCCATCCAATCCATACGCTGCTCTAATGCTATGAGAGCAGAGTGGGGATTGGCCTGAGCGGGCTGATTTTACGCCCCGCTCAGGAACTGGGAGGCTGTGCCTTTCTCTAACCCGACTGTAGAATACAGCTGGGTTACAGAAACCTAAGTGCGCATGTCTGTTTGGCCAGCCTGGGACGGCCGGCCAAACAGACAAGGGCACTTACTAGTGCACAGCACTCCTCCTCCCCCCTCCCATGGCCCGGCCACACCCCTACCTACATGAACTGGCTCAGAGCCAGAAGCTAAAAAATAAAACAATAGCGAAATATTGTTTTATTTTTCAGCTGGTGGCTCTGAGCCATTGGGGCGACGCTCCTCCGCCATGGCGGAAGAGCTGCCGCTGAGTAATATTATATATAATAAAAGGCTTTAGCTTAGCCTTGCTGGAGTGCCATTATCACCACCAACACCATTATTATATTACTTCAACCACAATTATCACTACCACCCCCACCAATACAAGCACTACTATTACCACCACTAATACAACAATTACTACTACTAACATTATCACCAACACCAACACCATTAAGGTCACACCCATCACTCCCTTACTACCGCCATCACTGTTGCCATTACCAATACCCTATTATAATTATCACACCGTCATTACCACTACTACCTCTACCAACACATCTTCTACTCCTTACCACCATTATTGCAGCAAAAACCATGAATACTATTGCCATTACCACCATCCCTATTATCATCATAATGAACATTACCAGCTGCACCACAACTATAACTACCTACCATTACTACCACCATTACCACCAGCACGATTACCTCTACCACCTTCATTACTACCACCACCCTAATTACCACACCATTATCACCACTACAATTACATTGGCACTATTAACATTAACCTTAACACCATTACCACTACCACCATCACAAGCACTACTGCAGTCTTTACCAGGACACACATCACTACTATCATTACAATAAACACAACTGCCACCACCATTTCAACTATCACCACCATCGTCCATACTATTCCCACTACCATTTCAAATGCAATACTATTACCAACAGCATCACAAAAAAACCTGAATCGTCCTACTCTGATCTTTTTGCTACACTGAAAACTGGTCCTGGTGGACCTCATGGTAATGGCAGCCAGGCAGGTCACCCTGTCTCATTACCACCTTGAGCCATGCCCTGCTGATGGATTTTGAGAGCCAAAATGAACATAGGTAAATAATTGGAACAGAGCACGGCTGCAAATCTATCCCAATGGCGAAGCAACACTGGATGCTACCAAATTCTGACATGTCCTACTTGCAGCATTTGCCATCAAAGCCAACGGCTTTAGTGGGAGCTCGATGATGACATACCAAACATTGAGGGACTCTCTTCTGATTCTGCTTTGGACCTCGCCCTACTGAAAGAATCTGAGCTCCAAAATGTATACTTAGTCACAAAGGAAACATTTTGACCAGTGTAACAACTTTGGCTTACCTGGCCTCTGATCCATTGACCCTAGATCCTGGTCAATTATGAACTAGATACTGACATTGACACTTCATGCCTTAAAGCCTTAAACATTGATGTTTCAGTTCCCGTTATCTAAGTTTTATTGTTTTGGTGTCTTTTTGTTTTCTCTATTGTCTTAAATTGCTTTCAGACGTTTATTGGGTTGTAGAAATTGACTTACATATTGCTGTCACTGCTTAAACTGAACACACATTTCTCTGGGAAATTCCTGGCTTCTTTTGCCACAGGCACCAGGATTCAAACGATCTTCATGGAGAAATGTGTTAAGACCTATCTAGAACATGCTTAGTAAGTTGGTAAGCGCACCCCTTTCCCAAATTTATAACCCACTTTCTGACAGGAGTGACTGAAGCATAAACGTTTATGCACAATTTTATTGGTAGCTATGCCTTCCATAGGGAGTCAGTGGTAGAGAGGGAATGTAAACACAATGATCAGATTAAATAACCAAATGTGCTGCAGCATGGAGAGTGGCTTTAAAAGGGGCAAGAGTGGCAAAACAGTAGCATAATCTGTTGAATACCAATGCTTAGACTACTTCGGTGGGATCCAGTTCAATAAAAAGTTTGAACCTCCCCCCGCAGAATAAGCTGAGCTCATGCTCAGCATTTCTATCCATGTTGCTGGTGTGTTTGTTTGAAGCAACTTGACTTTAAAGACTGAATCCAAATCTTGTGGAGCTTAATAATGGTCAGATTGCAGTCAAAGATATCAGTACCTCCAGTTTTAAAATGAGGTGGAGGAAGAATGAAACAAAATAAGAAACAACTCAAATTTTAGTTGAATCTGAGCCGAAGCTATCAAGATTTAAGCAAGCAAAGAAATGTTATCAGGACAGCAAAACTTCAAACAGAACTTGGTGACATCAGCATAATAGTGCTAAGATATTCCAGACTCTTTGATGATGCCACCCAGTGAGAGTGCAGGAGCTAGGAAAGGTCCTTGGAAATCTCCTTGTGGTAGAGGAACAGGATTAAAAAATAACTAATTAGATTAGATACATTGTGAGTGATTAGCTAGATCAGATATGAACAAATCCAGTACCCTTCCTTGAATAGCAATGTCATCTTTCAAAGTGTAAATCATGGTTGATGGTGGCAAAAGCTGCTGAGAAACCAAGTACTAATAGCAGAAACGCTGTAGTATTTTTCAAAAGGCACAGATTATCACCAACGATTTGAAAGATGCTAATTTCAGTAATACTGTCAGCTCCAAAACAGGAACTGTGAGTGTTAAGTAAGCCAGCAATAGTCCAGCAACATTCTTACAAAGGTTTGAGTTTGAAGATGAAGTGAAAAATCATTTTGAGCTTGTTATTAAAGAAGTGGGCAAAATAATCAAATTTCACCATTTCAAGGGACCATTTTTGGCTTAGTCAATCTGAGATTTAATACAGAAGATTCAACATGACATAATCAATCAATCAATCAAGCATTTATATAGCGCACTACTCACCCAGAGGGTCTCAAGGCGCTGGGGGAGGGGGGGTCCGCTACTGCTCGAACAGCCAGGTCTTGAGCTGCTTCCTGAAGGCGAGGTGGTCCTGGGTCAGGCGGAGGTAGGTCGGGAGGGAGTTCCATGTCTTGGCGGTGAGGTAGGAGAAGGACCGTCCCCCTGTGGTGGCTCTTCGGATGCGGGGGACGGCGGCAAGGGCGTGGCCGGTCGATCGAAGCTGGCGATTGGGTGTGTAGAAGTTGAGGCGGCTGTTGAGGTATCCTGGGCCTTGGTTGTGTAGGGCTTTGTGTGCGTGGGTGAGGAGTCGGAAGTTGATCCTCTTGTTGACCGGGAGCCAGTGCAGGTCTCTCAGGTGTCCGGAGATGTGGCCGCGACGGGGGATGTCCAGGATGAGTCGTGCTGAGGCGTTCTGGATCCGCTGGAGTCTCTTCTGGAGTTTGGCGGTGGTTCCGGCATAGAGGGCGTTGCCGTAGTCCAGACGGCTGGTGACGAGGGCCTGGGTGACCGTCTTCCTGGTCTCGGTGGGGATCCACCGGAAGATCTTACGTAGCATGTGCAGGATGTTGAAGCACGACGAGGAGACGGCATTGACTTGTCTGGTCATGGAGAGGGAGGAGTCCAGGATGAAGCCCAGGTTGCGTGCGTGGTCTGTTGGTTTGGGTGCGCTGCCTAGGGCGGGGGGCCACCACGAGTCGTCCCAGGCGGAGGGTGAGGATCCCAGGATGAGGACTTCTGTCTTGTCCGAGTTCAGTTTCAGGCGGCTGTTCCTCATCCATTCGGCTACCTCTTGCATCCCTTCGTGAAGGTTGGCTCTGGCGGTGGCGGGGTCGTTGGTGAGGGAGAGAATCAGCTGGGTGTCGTCGGCGTAGGAGATGATGTTGAGGTTGTGCTGGCGTGCGATGTCTGCGAGAGGGCTCATGTAGATGTTGAAGAGGGTAGGACTGAGCGAGGAGCCTTGAGGAACACCACAGATGACTTCGGTGGCTTCAGATCTGAACGGGGGGAGGCGTACTCTCTGTGTCCTTCCTGCGAGGAAGGAGGTGATCCACTCCAATGCCTTTCCCTGTATTCCGACGTTGCTGAGACGCTGCACTAGTGTACAGTGGCAGACAGTGTCGAAGGCCGCGAAGAGGTCTAGGAGGATGAGGGCTGCTGTTTCTCCGTTGTCAAGCAGTGCTCGGATGTCATCGGTGGCTGCGATCAGGGCGGTCTCGGTGCTGTGGTTGGCCCGGAAGCCAGACTGCGAGAGGTCGAGGGAACCGTTGGTCTCGAGGAAGGTGGCCAGCTGTTTGTTGACGGTCTTCTCGATGACCTTTGCAGGAAACGGGAGCAGAGAGATGGGGCGGTAGTTCTTGAGGTCGGAGGGGTCGGCTGATGGCTTCTTTAGTAGAGCTGTGAGTTCGGCGTGCTTCCAGCTCTCCGGGAAGGTGGCGGTGTTGAAGGAGGAGTTGATGATGTCCTGCAGGTGGGGTGCGATGACAGCGTCGGCCTTGTTGAAGACGTGGTGAGGGCAGGGGTCGGTAGGGGATCCGGAGTGGATGGAGTTCATTGTGCGGGCGGTGTCATTGGTGCTGATCGGGGTGCAGGCACGGAGGGTGGTGGTGGGGGGCGGTGTTTCGGTCGTGGCGTGCATCTGTTGAGTGCTGAAGCTGTTGTGTATATCAGCGATCTTGTTGTGGAAGTAGGAGGCGAGGGAGTTGCAGAGGTCTTGCGAAGGGGTGATGTCGTTGTTTCCGGCGTTGGGGTTGGAGAGCTCTTTGACGATGGTGAAGAGTTCCTTGCTGTTGTGTGCGTTGTTGTCCAGTCGTTCCTTGAATGCGGTTTTCTTGGTGGTGTGGATGAGTTGGTGGTGTTTTCGGGTGGCGAGCTTGAGGGCAGTCATGTTGTCCGGTGTTGGGTCTCTGCGCCATGTTCTCTCGAGGGCTCGGCAGTTCTTCTTGGAGCTCTTGAGTTCGTTGGTGAACCATGGGGCTTTCTTGCTAGCGGGTCTGCTAGGCGGGGTCTTCAGAGGGGCGAGGTCGTCTGCGCAGTTGCTGATCCACTTCGCGAGGTTGATGGCCGCCTGGCTTGGGTTCGTTGCGCTGGTGGGAGGGTTCATGCTCAGGGAGGTCGCGAGCTGTTCGGCTGTGATCTTGTTCCAGCTTCTGCGTGCAGCCTGTTGCTGGTGGTGGTGGACCATGGTCCTTCTGAAGCTGAAGTGGACGCAGCTGTGGTCCGTCCAGTGGAGTCCGGTGGCGTGGCTGAAGGCGACGTCCTTGCTAGATGAAAAGACGGGGTCGAGTGTGTGTCCGGCGTAGTGGGTGGGGGTGGTGACCAGCTGCTTGAGTGCCAGGTTTGCGAGGTTGACCAGCAGGGTGGTGGTGTTGCGGTCGTTGTTGTTCTCCAGGTGGAAGTTGAGGTCCCCGAGGAGGATGTAGTCAGCGGAGGGGAGGGCGTGCGGGCTGATGAAGTCGGCGATGTCTTCGCTGAATTGTGTACGTGGTCCCGGGGGTCTGTAGATGAGGGTGCCTCTGAGGGTGGTCTTGGGGTTGATGTGGTGCTCGGCGGGTGCGAGGGTGTCATCGGTGTTGGTTGTGATGCAGATGGTGTTCCTGTGGACGATGGCGATGCCTCCTCCAGTCTGGTTGACGCGGTCCCTCCGGATGATCTTGTAGCCGTCTGGGATGGCGATGGCGGGTGCTGAAGAGGCATTCATCCAGGTTTCCGTGAGGAAGGCGACGTCTGGTGAGGTTGTGTCGAGCAGGTTCCAGAGCTCGATGGCGTGTCTGTGGATGGAGCGGGTGTTGAGCAGGATGCATTTCAGGTGGCTGCTGCTGTTGCTCGTCTTAGTCTTGGTTGGTGCTGGAGTGGTGCAGGTCCGGAAGCAGGTGAATTTGCAGGAGTGGCAGCAGAAGGGTCCGTGGGTGTGTTTCGGGGTGGCTTGGAAGCATCCCGGGAATCGGCCGGCGTTAAGTGCGTTGAGGGTGGCGGTGTCGTACGTCCGGCGGGTGGGTTGGGGTCTGCGGGGGCCAGGGGTCCTGGCGCTAGGCGCAGTCCGGCCGCGGACGGGCGCAGACGGGCTTACCTTTGGCGCACCTTCGGCGCTCAATCGGCGCGCCCGCTGCACGTCAACGCTGCGCGTGCGCACGGTCGCCATTTATGGCGAAGTGCAGGGAGGGAGGAGCAGCTGGGAGGCGGGAGCGGGGAGGAAGGGGGCGTGTCCACACTCCCGGCGGCGGGAAGCGGGAAGCGGGGAGCGTGGTGGGTGGGTGCAGGGGACAGCAGCACAGGGGGGGGCAACAGTACTGGCACAGCAAAAGAGGTACAATACAATTAAAATACAGCACAAGGACCGAACGAAGCAACAGGAAGACGGGGATGCGGGAGCTGCGAGCGGCGGCGGGGGGGCGTGGCCCGAGGGCGGGAGGGCTCCGGAAGGCTCAGGAAGGCTGAGGGCAGCGGCAGGCAGGTGGGGGGCACACGCGACAGCTGGTGGCCGTGCGGCGCGGGGGTGTCCTAAGAATAGGTCACACTCACCTGCGCTGCACGGTCGCCATTTATGGCCAAGTGCAGGGAGGGAGGAGCAGCTGGGAGGCGGGAGCGGGGAGGAAGGGGGCGTGTCCACACTCCCGGCGGCGGGAAGCGGGGAGCGGGGTGGGTGGGTGCAGGGGACAGCAGCACAGGGGGGGGCAACAGTACTGGCACAGCAAAAGAGGTACAACACAATTAAAATACAGCACAAGGACCGAACGAAGCAACAGGAAGACGGGGATGCGGGAGCTGCGAGCAGCGGCGGGGGGGCGTGGCCCGAGGGCGGGAGGGCTCCGGAAGGCACAGAAAGTTGTATTTTGAGTACTATTTTGAACATTCCACTTTTATAATGTTGGCATTTTTTTGCATATATTGCCCTTTCCACAGTATTCTCCAGTTGTCATCTGGCAACCTACTGGAAGTGTGACTGACTCCCAGGAAAGGGAACAAAAGGGCCTTGGCTGAGAGGAGATGGTATCTCCTCCAGACAGGATGACCTGGGGGATGTTTACACCAACTGCTCAAGCTTCAAAGGGGCATCCCCGTTCAGAGTAGGATGTAACTCATACCTAGGTCTACCTCTGCCATAGGCCACAGTTGCAACAATCCTAGTGGGGGGAAAACCTGTTTCAGAACTGGTTTGTAGGGAAAGGTCTTCATTTCCCTAGACACACCTCAGTGTTAAGCCCAGAGCTATGACCAGGGAAAAACAATTCTGCCATGTCAGATTTTGGCAGAGCAGGGCACTGTGGAATTGTTTAGGGCTAATCCCCCAGTAAATGATGTCAAATTTGGTAGGCATGCCCCAGGGAACGTCTTCCCTATTAGACAGGGATTTCTCCCCACCCATAAGATAATGCAAGGCATAAAAGTGGCACCCCGGAGTGACTTCGTCAGAACACTGCTAGTCCTGAGCAACATAGAAGAAGGACTGCAGCTGCTGAACCCTTTGGACTTAAGAAAGAGAACTGCACCTGCTATAAACTGTGAATACAAACCCCAAGGGATATACCTGCTCTCACTTGAACCAAGGACAGAAGAGTGGACTCCACGGGCTACTTGACTTGCCTACCGTTAAGCTACAGGGACACAAAAGCTGCAAGAAAATCACCATCCTGAAGAGCCAAGATGACCAATTCTAACTGGATATGCACTGGAGCCAGCTGTTGGCATCTCCTGAAGTGAATCCTGATCCCCAAGGGGTGTCCCTAGTGTTCTGGGGCCCGATAAGTATCAGGGAGTATTCTTCCTGTCTTACCCTAAAAGCTGGGTTTTAGAAACTTTTTGAAGGATTTTAGCCAAATGAACCAGAGGCTACCACCAGATTGACACAGAGCTGCTGTACTGCCGGTCTGACTCAATCTGCTGGTTTGCCTGGCTGAAAGGATCCTGACTTTCAACAATGGTATTAAGTCAGGAGGAAGAAATCTTGACTGGGCTAAAGTTCCAAACGTATCCGTTCAGCAAGGGACCTTCCTTCATGGCAAAATTAGAATTTCTGCCCCTCTGAGCTTTCTCATCTCAATTTAATGGCTTAGCCAGGACTTTGTGCAATGGCTGTCTAGTCTCATGCCACAGCTGCTGCCTTGCCCGAAGGAGGATCTATAACTTCCATTCTAGAGACAAGTCAGAAAGTAAAACTTTCTGCCAGACCGAGCCTGGTCCCTGTATCTGAACTGGGCTCCATCACAGTTCGTCTTAACTTTTTACTTTGACTTGGTCGAGTGCAACCAGATACATGTGGTTGGCATTTTGCACTTTTTGGCACTATAAACACCTAAAACCTTAAAAAATCATATCTCTGGTTTCTTACATCCATCTTTTGCAGTTTTGATCTCCATTTGCTCAGTAAAATGTCTCTATTTTTAGAAAATTAGAGTTTATTTTTATTGTGTTGTGTTTTCAAATTGTTTACTGTTTTGATACTGATAAATGCTTTAAACATTTCTCCTAAGGTATGTCTGTCTGCACTGTGCTACAGCTATCAAGGGTTGAGCTCAGGTTTAAATGTTTTAAGCCTAACTTGACCTATTAAGCAATAGTTCAATTATTAGTAAAAGAGGTCAATCATCCACTAAATTATTGAGACTTAGCTGGACCTGGTAAGGAATAATGCTTTTGTAAATAACCAGGCCAGTTGATTTAGGATAAAATCTAGCAAGCAGTCGTAAATGATGAGATACTGTATGACCTCATTGTTCTTTGTAGGTTTTGGATCAACTCTTTCTTGTGCAGGAATGATGAGAAGAGGAAGAAAAAAGTACTGTTAGGGTTAAAAAGTCATACAAATATTTGAATGTTGTTGGATATAATGAGTTTAGAAGTGATAAGATGGATGCAGTGTTAACCTTAGGAGTTGCCGCCCCCCAGCAAACATGAATTATATTATGTCTTGTTGATTTAGTGGCAGAGCAATCAAGTTCTCTGATAAGGCACTCAAATATACATAGGGATCCTGACATCCTTTGTCAAAATAAAATAGTTTCAATTTAAATTAAATCTATTCTTCCACCAATTTTCCCATCTCATTTGATATAGATAATAGAGTAATGTGACTAAATAATGACATTTATGCTGGGTTGAGTAGTTTCGATGAACCATGTTTTCATCAAAGTCGTAAACTGCAGGTGCTTGCCATCAATGGTTTCCGCAATCTCAATTTGTTGTTTACCACTGACTTGTTGGGTGGATCACATTATATTCAGTGTGAAAAACTCAAAGAAATTGTCATTCTATAATGTGGTCTTAAATTTATTTTTATAAACAAATTTAGGGAAAGAAAGTAAATTCCCAATTAATGTTTTCATCTTTTTAAGCAAGGTTATGAAGACATTGGATAGAGAGTTGAGTGTAGAGTTCACATTTAGGATTCAATTGTAGTTGGGGACAGGCAGAGTAGAATCACTTACACAGGAGAGAGGAAGAAGGGTAAAGTGATCTGCTTAATTCATCCTAGCAGATGAAGAAAGGTGAGGGAACCTATATTTGCACGATGAAGTGGAAATAGAGTTGTAAAATATGAATAAATGAATTCAAGAGAAGCTGAAGCAGAGGCTTGAGTGGAGACTAACAGAAGAAAAATTAAGAAGGGAGAGGGATAACTGAGAATATTGACAGAATGATGACAAAGGGAGTAAGGAGAAGGAAGAAGCAGGGAAAACAGGTCAAGGGTTGGAGAAAGAGGTGGGTGTGGAGGTTCAAGCGGAAGGAAAAGGTGAGAGGATGTCCACACCCAGGGTAGAGAATGTAATGAGGGAGTAACAATGAAATAAGGATAGGAGTAGGAGATTTCTGGAATAGCAATAGCTTAAGAGGTTTAGCAAGGGCATTAATGGAGATAGCTACATTATTGTCAGGAGATAAGGCACTCTCTGAAAAAGAGAGTGTGTCCAGATAAGGCAAGTCAGATAAGGGCTCTGCATCCACAGATATAGGAATGGAGAGAGAGGAATGCACAATCTGGTAGGTTAAGGGTATCAGAGGAGAAAGGAGGTATTTGATGGATTGAGCCTAAGGCACATTGTCAGGGTGACTTATGTGCCTAGTTAACCTATCTGTAGGTAGTTTTCCTATCTATTGAGGATGTGTTCTATTTCCTGGATGATTTTGAAACAGGAAATGACATAATGACATCATAGGAGAACAGGAATAACTGTGTTCAAATGTGCATAGAGAACAAAGATACAAAGGAAAATATTGCTATTTTTATTTCCGCAAACAGGAAAATACAATATTTATGAATAGATATGGGCTTCCTTTCCTCCTTTGATGGCTGATGCCTTTTTGGTGTTTCACAGCTGTTGGCAAGTGGGATGGGGAGGGGACATCTCCGTAAGAAAAAAATCGAACGATAATTTAAACATTAGCATAGGGAAATTGTTTTCACCAGAATGTTAATAAAATAAAATGCTACAATCACAACAACAAACAAACAACTAGGTATCCCATCAAAAGTTCATTTTTAATCTGTTAAAGAATTCTCACACTTTTGCTGAGTGTGAAGGATACTTATCTTTATCATTAGATCAAGGTGCCACTGATATATTTAGGTATATTGTGCATATAATAGAACAATCATTAAACACGTGGAAATAACTTTAACTAAAAGTATTGGGGCACATTCATAAGAAACTATCGTCGAGTCAACGGCACTTTATCGCAGTCAAAGTTGTGATAAATCCATTGCCCCATTCACAAGCTGGTGTTAACAGCCCACAGCTCCAGTATACCCGCGATAGCAGCCGCAAAAAACATTGCCACAGAGGACCCGCACAATTATCGCTAATGAGATGCAGAGTGGGCGTTCCTGTGCCAAAATCCGCGACAACATCACACCACAACATTCTCAACGACCAGCCACATCGATGATAAAAACACAAAAAAGGCGATAAGGTGCATTAGCACCAGGAAATCTACACCTGCTCTGACCTGGTGTAAAGTCGGACGGCAGCCTGCACCACTAAAGGGAGACCAGCCCAGGGCCACACCCGAAGGGCAACAGAAGCCATGGAGCCATCCATCATGCAGCCGAACACCCAAGAGGGCCACAACACCCACCGACACCACCCCCAGGACCACCCCTCCATGGCACCCCGACCAAAGACAAGCCACATCAGCTACACCCAAACATGCACAAAATAATCTGCCTGACGTTGCACAATCACGACTGGTGACATGCATGTGTCGACACAGAAAAGAGCAGCACACATTCACTTTCAAAGCAACAAATGAAACTTTATTAAAATGAACACTGAAATGAAATGAAGACACATGGCCGCTCGCCTCGGGACAATCCGTAGGTCCCAGCCTGCAAGACAAAAATCATGATGAGAAAGTGTGTCCTCCGCACATCGAAGGACAGAGAGAGAGCAAAGGGGAGAGAGTGGAAGAGAAGGAGAGAGAGAGAGAGAAGAAGAGAGGGGGAGAGAGAGAAGAAGAGGAGAGAGAGAAGAAGAGAGGGGGAGAGGGAGAGAGAAGAAGAGGGGGAGAGAGAGAGAGAAGAAGAGAGGGAGAGAGAGAGAAGAAGTGAGGGGAGAGAGAGATGAAGAGAGGGGGAGAGAGAGAAGAAGAAAGGGGGAGGGGGAGAGAGAGAAGAAGAGAGGGGGAGAGAGAGAGAGAGAGAGAGAAGAAGAGAGGGGGAGAGAGAGAAGAAGAGAGGGGGAGAGAGAGAGACAGTGCCGCCCCTGCGCACCCAGCCCACACTGCTCACCTGCTGCCACTGGTGTGTCTCCAACCAAGTGCAGGTATGTATCACAGTTCACAAAGTCACACATCTGAGTCAGAGCCGCCAGCTGAAACAGAGTCCAGATACATGACTGGCACAGTACACACCCACCTGCACAAGACAACAGTGCCTGCCTGCCCGTGCATACCCAGGCAGAGGCACCCCAACCCCTCCCAGTCTCCGTCGGCCACCTCACTGAACTCGTGACATACATTCGGGTCGCAAGATCCTTAGCCGTTTCCTTAGCAATCTCATCCGCAAACGCATTACCACGACCAACATCATCCGTCACTTTCCGATGTGCACTACATTTAACGATCGCCACTTGTTTAGGCAATGTAAGTGCATCCAAAAGGTCATTCACGAGCTGCCCATGCTGAATCTTCGTACCATGCGATGTCATAAATCCTCTTTCTCTCCACAGTCTTCCAAAATTATGCGCAACACCGAATGCGTACTGACTGTCGGTAAACACATTCACTCGCTTCCCTTTAGACAAAACACACGCTCTTGTCAATGCAATCAATTCTGCCGCTTGTGCTGAATTCTGATTCAATCTCGCAGTTTCCACAACCGTGCTCAACGTCACTACAGCATATGCAGTCGTCACATCGCCATTCGGTAACTTAAAGCACGAGCCATCCACATACAAAGTACCATCGGGATCTGTCAAGGGAGTGTTTTTCAGGTCCACACGACCTTTTGTTTCTTCCTCAGTTTGTAAATAACAATCATGTGGCGGCACATCATCTGATTCCATATTAATCGGCAACAATGTCGCCGGATTCAGTACATTACAACGTTTGATCTGTATGTGACTTGCCAAAAGGGTCAGCTCGTACCCAGACAACCTTGCACTCGTCAGATGTTGAGTCTTTGTCCAATTCAAAAGAGTATCAACTGCATGCGGAACCATCACCATGAGCATATTATCCATAACAAGACCTGCGGACTGCCGAATAGACGCCGCTGCTGCCGCTGTCGCCCTCAAGCAACTTGGCAACGCTCTAGCTACCGGGTCTAAGGTCGAAGAAAAATATGCACACGGGCGCTGCTTGCCACCAAATTGTTGCGTTAAAACACTCAACGCACAACCTTCCCTCTCGTGAACGTATAATGTGAATGGCTTGCTGTAATCAGGAGTACCTAACACGGGAGCCGAACACAATGCATCAAGTAGTTCAGAAAAACATTTCTGACATTCCTCCGTCCATGGCAAAGGAGTCGAAACGTCCTTGCACGTGAGAGCTATCAATGGCTTCGCTAACAGTGAAAAATTTGGAATCCACTGTCTACAATATGACGTGATACCTAAAAAGGCACGCACATCTCTCTGAGTCATCGGCACAGTCATTCGAGCAATTGCTGCGATTCTTTCAGGGGTCAACCTTCTTCCCGCCTTTGACAATAAGTGACCTAAGTAGGTAACTTCTTGACAACAATATTGTAATTTAGAAGGTGACACTTTGTGGTGTAAGTCACAGAGATGCTGTAACAGTGACACAGTAGCAGTCTTGCAAACTTGTTCAGTGTCTGCAGCTACCAACAGATCGTCGACGTACTGAATCAAAGCCGCACCAGTCGGCAGCACAAATGCATCTAGTTGACTCTTAAGAGCTTGGCTGTAGATCGATGGGCTCTCACAGTAGCCTTGAGGTGCGCGTTTGAACCGGAAACTGCGACCGCCTAATGAAAATCCGAACAAATCACGACTTTCCTCAGCAATCGGAATGCTGAAGAACGCATTCTTCAGATCGATTACCGAGAACCATGATGCAGAGGCTGGAATCAGAGTCAGTAAAGCTGTAATGTCTGGAACCACAGGAAACTGCGGGACAACAATTTTATTTACTTCCCGTAAGTCAATAACTAGACGGTACACGGGAGGCTTGGACGGATCAGTTCGTTTCAGAATAGGCAACACGGGACTATTACACACGTTACCTCGTGTCTCCTCTATAACATCTTTATCGATCAGATCATAAATGATCGCTAATAGTGCCCGTTCACCATCAAGGGAAATACGATACTGGGGTATGCGTGGTAAGCGCGCATCAACTTTCAATTGGACAACATAAGGTGGTATATCCAGCAGGCCCACATCATTAGGACCTGTCGCCCACAAAGAAACCGGAAGAGAACTCAATTCCGGTGGGAGCTTATCGATCGATAGATACATAGGGGAAATCACATTCTCACCCAATGTAAGCTCCACGCCCGTAGGAGAGCAGTACAAAGTCGCATGTAACCTCTTCAACAAATCCAAGCCCAAAAGATTCTCACCACAACCAGTAGTCAAAATCAAAGGAGCTTCTAACTCATGAGACCCAATCGTAAGGGGCAAGGGGCTAGAAACTGGATTGCTAACAGGGGCGCCAGAGAATCCAACAGAAACATTCGTTAAGCCAGACAAAGGCGCGCCAGGGAGTTTCGAATGCATAATAGAACTTTTTGCTGCACCAGTGTCCAACAGAAAAGGCTCAACGACGCCCAATGTGGCTACTGCAACATAAGGCCCTCTCTGATCAACCGGAACTGATACTTCTCCCTTCCTTTGTCTATGGCTGTCCTAGTAGATACCGTCCGTATCAACATCACGCTCAACGTAACAGTCATCCACATGATACTGTGCAGATCTACCGGACGATGGTTCGCGTCGATCAAAACAATTCTGCGAGTCTGAGGAAGTGGCAAAACGCTCTGCCTGATTCTGAGTAACTCCACGACCTCTACCACGTGAAGCTTGTTGAGGACTACCACGACCTCCTCGAGCTGACACACCATTGTTCCTATCACGGAGAACCGGACAATTAAACTTTAAATGGCCCTCCCCTCGACAATATGCACATTGATTATATCCCAACACAAAACGAGGTGCGGGAGAGTCATTTCGTGTCTGCGATCTGGAAAACTGTAATTGCGATCAATTTGGCTGTTGCGAATCACTGAAATTCGAGCGCGGAGGATACGCTTGCTGCAATAAGACCTTAGTTTTAAGATCCTTCGTTTTCTTATCTGCACGCTCACTTTCCTCCTTTTCCCTATTTTCGTAATATTGGGCCGTAGCCAATATTTGAGCAGTGGTAGAAACAGCCCACGAACTCTCAGAATTTTTCAACTTATTGCTAAGTTCGGGCAACAAGTTCGATACAAACTTATCAACAAACAGCCGCTGACCACCCTCTGAACCCATGTCCTGGCCACTATGATCAACAAATGCTTCGTCGAATCTCGTAAAGAAATCGGAAACGCTTTCATCCCTCTTTTGCTTGCACGCGGACAACTTGTCCCAATTGACGCGCATCGCTGGCATAAGCGTTTTCATAAGGGTAATTATCCTCTGGGGCAAATCCACAATAAGCTGTTCAGGCTTAGCCCCACCGACTTGCTGAGCGTCTGCCGCCGTAAGGGCAGCCCAGTCACCGCCTAACTCGGCCGCGTGATTCTCGTGACGAATTTTCGCCCAAATCGGCTGAGGCACTACATTGCCAAACAACATGTCAATATCAGCAAGGTTCATAACAGTAGCATCCACCAATTGGGACAGCTCCTTATAATAACCTGCAGGATTTTTACGGGGATCAGGCAAAGTTTGCTTCACCTGTAAGACCTCCGATCGTTTCCAAGGGAGGTGTATCCACACTCTCTGAAAATGGCCTGGGACAGCAGGGTTAGCATTAGGATCACCTGGCATCCATACTGGGGGAACTTCCCGCATAGGATATTGACCAGGTTTTGCCATCCACTCTGCAGTCTCTTCCTTAAACAATGCTCGAGGTTGCACTGTACATCGAAATGATAACAAGCGTTCTAGAGCTTCTCGAACCTTGTCACCTACGATCACACCAGTTGTGAACTGATGCTGGAGCTCAAAAACCTCAGACGGTACATTATCTACCACATCATAATCCCACTCCTCCTTCAACGATTTACACAATTCCTCAAACACGAATCGTTGAGTGGGCGCATTAAACTGAGATAATGTTTCAAACACTACACGTGAAGTGTAATTAACAGGATTACGAATCCATTTACGTGCCATTTTTACCAGCGATTCACGTTCCCTACCATCAGGAAGCTGGCTGCGCCTCTGAGCGACATCTGAAAGAGTCGAGCCGAGTATTGGCCCAAAAAGCGGAGAATAAAGAGTAGCAACAGCAGTCAGGAGACGACTACGAACAGAAGGAGAAGAGGAAGAAGATGCAGGCGCAGCAACAGTAGGGGTGGAGGCAGTAGAAGTAGGCGCGGCACCAGGAGTAGCGGGAACGACAGACTGAGGAGGGACTTGGAAAGGCGCAGTAGGAAGAGAAGCCGGTAAAAGAGGATGAACGATCTGCGGCACAAGGGGATTCGGGAGAGCGGGAGGAACGGCGGGCTGACCAGCAGCCGCCAAAACAGCAGGTTGAGGAAGAGGTAGAATCACAGGACCCACAGCATCGGGAGCATAGGGAGGTGGTGATTTCAACAGATAAGACAATAGCGAATCCTCTATCGCTTCTTCTCCCGTCTTATCGACATTAGACGGTAGCACCGGATAACCTTTATCCACCGCCATATGATGAAGTCGAGCACTAACTTCCTGCTCTTTCTCATCTTTGTCTCGCTGATACTGTTCAGCATTTCGCATCACCGTAATAACGCCTTCTTTTTTATTTTTCTTACTCTGTTTGATTTCTTTCTGCTTGGCCTCTTTCCGCCATAACCGGAAGGAATCAAACATGGCCGGCCTAGCCTTCTTTTTAAACAGTTTAGCTTCCAAATTATCTAAAACGGCAGTTTCGAAACTACCATGAGATGGCCAACTAAGAACACCATCATTTTTAGTGTAGCGGACCCAATATTCATTATACACGATAGGACCCACACCATGGCGACTATAGAGCTCGTAAATTGGAGTTCCGACCGGAGGTATCGGACATGAATCCTCCAGCCGGGAATCCATTCTGCAACATTTGAGAAACCCAAACAAAGTACTACGGCCAGGCATCGTGCACACTAACCGAGTTTACAAACTTCAAGGGCTATCGAATTTATGATATCCTCGCAAAAAAAAAATGCAAGACCCTCGGTTTTTGGCAATTGCAATCGTCAAATAAAACCCAACAACTAAGAACCACAAATGCTATGGTACTATGCAAACAACAAAGGAACACTGGGAGCGACCCACAAATACTTAACTGAGAGAACAATGGCGTCACCAGGAAGGCCCGTCTATCGTCTCGCCGTACAAAGGACTACGCCAGGCGCCAAAACAGGTCGACAGTCAGGGCATCAGTCCGTCGCAGCCGTCAGGAGGCGGGGATCTTCGCGGGAAAAGACGTCGGGCCACTTATTTCGACAACTGGATCGATGAAGCGGGGTGCACCTTCCCTCGGAGATTTCACACGAAGTTTCTCACGATCGTCGGGCTTTGGACCGGTACCGTTGATGTCGCTCCACGTTGGGCGCCAACTGAAGGACTGGGTTATTCTAAGACCCAGCGGTGCCAGGGAACAACACCTGAAACCTTCGTGGGTTACCTGTTCTGGCGTACGAAACACAGAGACACGGGACACTTCCAGCGACGTCAGAGATCAGCGTTTATTTACTGCAGGGATACAGAAGTCACAAGAAGTACACAACGTGTAGGTTCTCGGAGACTGCTTCAAATTGCAAAAGTGGATCGCTCCTTTTATACACGTTTTTCCCATAGCACAGTATGGTGAACAAAGATTACAACTCAGCTCCCACAATAAACTTCAAAGAGTCGCGTTCATGTTTCAGGAGGCCGGAACATAATTACAACAGTATTGCCAGTTCCCAACTGTAAAAACATATCTTCTCTGCAATAAAACACATTCCATCCTGACCGTAAACACATTAGGAGAAGGGACGAAAACAGATGCAAAGAAAGGACAAGGATGCACAACAGATTAGAGAAGAGTGTTAGGAGTAATAAAGGAAACTTGATAACGGGATCAGAGACCTCGTGTCTAATGTATGCATGGCTGAAACAATAGACCGGCACGGCAAGATGAGCCTCGAGCGGGCCATCTGCCTTCGCCGTGTCATTTCCCTCGTCGTAAAAGTCACACTCAAAGGAACACGTGTCCCTCATGTAAGCTTGGGAGTCCCAGGGTCACGAAGCGGACAAAGTCCGTTCGCTGGCTACTTGAGGGCAAGAAACAAAATGGATGCCGTATCTAAAATGGAACCCGAGGGTTCAGATGAACAAACCCAAAAATAAGACGAACCATACGTGGTTGCATAGCGAAACTGCGTACACCCACTATACTCGTCATTTGCGGTTCGTAGATACCCAACTCATCCATATTCGTCACCACTCAAAAGTGTTGTTCCGTCCCACACGGAACCTCACAGGGCATGGTGGATCCCAGTTACATTCCGATGATGTGCAGCGGTGGCTGCCATCCTTTCCGCCTCCGTACGCACCATGTCCTCCATGAGTCTCCACATGTATGCCAGCTCACGGCTGGTATCGCTGGAGCCACTCTGAGCAGACAGCTGTTCTACTCTCCGCGTCATGACTTCAGCGATGTCTGTCAGGGCTCGTTGGAGACCATGGGGTGTACTTAGACACCCAAGGATGGCATCCAGTTTGGTAGCCATGAGTTTGAACCCCACCGGACCTGCTCAGCCGTCTC